>NC_142033.1:3037500-4237500 GCF_982192425.1 Myodes glareolus | reverse complement strand
CATTAACCAATAAAAGCAACACACAGACAGAAGGACTTTCCACACCACACTGTAGTTGTGTGCCCTGTTGACTGAACAGCAAAAGGTTTAATATGATTTCTGGCTCAATTATTCCTTTGTAGCAAAGGAGCTGTTGAAACCTAAAAGAAAAGACACAAATAAAGGATAATAGAGTATAAAAAATAGCAACATTAGCAATTCTAAGAATGAAGCTATGGTTACTGAAAACTACTTTGACGCTAAAAGAATTCATTTTTGTTAACGCCAAATATCCACTATAGAAAATAAAAGTATCGTTCACAGTTGGGGAGAGAAGGCAGAACTATGAACAAGTTCAGGATACATAAGTCTATACATACATCTAGATATCAGATGTGCTACCTTAAGACAGTATTTTATGAAACTGCGGTATTGAGGACTTTCTCCCTTTTTTTCATGTGGATGGGTGTGGTGTGTGTATGCATGTTTGCCTGTGTCTGGGTGTATGTGTGTGAGCACACATGCATGTGTCTGCATGTGGTGCCAGATGTTGTCTTTAGAAGTCCTCTACAGTCAGTCTTTCATTATTCAATGAGGCAGGGTCTCTCAGGTGAAACAGGACTCTCCGGTACAGCCTGACTGGCTAGCCAGCATGCTCCAGCACCAGCCTGTGTCCTCAGCCTGGGCACTGGACTCAAGGTAGACGTTCACACCCAGCCAGCATCTATGGAAGCTCTAGAGATCACACCTTCAGTCCTCGCACTTGGGTGACAAGGGCTGTAAGCACAAAGTCATCTCCCCAGCCCATGCCCTAGGGATTTTTATTGAATCCATTTTAGCTGTCCATCCCATGACAGTTAACCATGTGAGATGACAGCAGTGCCATCTGCTTCTCTGGAGGAACTGCCTCAGTGTTCTACCTACCTGTGTTCTACAACATCCAGGCACAACACTCAATCAGAACAATACATGTTTTCTGAAAATTGAATACAGTGCTGTTAACCTTTCCATCAAAAGTTATGTAAGAGGATCTCAATGAGTTTGAGGCTACCATGGCCTATATGCAACATTCCAGGCCAGCAAAATAATCTATATTGTGAGAACTCTTTTTAAAAGAAAAAAGAAAATCAAACAAACAAATAAAAAAACAAAATTGTAAACACAAAAGGAAGAAAGAGAAAAAAGAAACAATAACAAAAGAAGAAAAGGAAAAAGAAAAAAAGGAAAGGAATGCTAGGTGACAGCACATGTTTAATCCCAGTTTTCGGGAGGAAGAAGCTGGAGACACTGAATTCCAGTTAAAAATAAACAACAGTAGATTATAGTGAAGGGACTCTGGCCAGTGTGGTGAGCATGGGTTTGGCAGGCCTTGCCTTTCCCCCATTCCCTCTTCCTTGTTAAAAACCATTAGATTATATTCCTAAAATTAGCCACCAAAGTCTATTTCCTCATTTGGCCACTTTCTCCTGCTGAAACCAACTACCAAGGTCCAGCTATGGATGTACTGAAGTGCAATAATCAAAAGCCCCCTTTGGCTCACCTAATTAACACACCCAATTAAAATTAAACACCTCATCCTAACATGGGATTTCCTTTTTTACAGTCATTTGGCTGTAGGCCATGTCTATCTCCACTCTATCCAGAGGCAGTCCTTCATCCTCTGAACAAGCATCCCCTCCCCATCTCCTTGATCCTTTCCCCTTCTCCCTCATCCTCTACCTCCTGTGTTTGTCTCTTATGTCTCTCTGGGGCAAATAAATCTCCTTTATGCTGAGAACTGGGCCATGGGGTGTCCAGGTCTGGATACTTTCTTTCCTATGTAATTTCAGAACTGTGAGTACTAGTTTCATAGGCTGCTTTCCCACCTACTGTGTTTTTACTCCTTTGAGAAAACAAAGACAGAAAAATGAAAGCAGTGAGCAAATCAGAACTGGCATTCCTTGTAGGCTTCAAACGCTGTACTTGGGCTAATAATACATGTAACCAATGTAAATGGTTTATAGTTCTAAAAAGTTTCTTACCTTTGAAAATAGTATGTCAGTTACGTTAGGCCTTAGCCAAAGTTGGTTGCCTAAACATTGCAAAGGAGACTTCAGATGATTGCCCAGGTAGTCAGTTGTCTCTGTCATTTGTTGCACATTTTGGAAGTTTCTCGATTGTACTTCCTGTTTATTCAAGTAATATTACTTCCCTTCTCAGATCTTTGATGAAGTTGAAGATTGGATCATTGTAGTTACCCTCCTCATGATTTAGCTAAACTTAATTTCAATACATTATTTAGACTCCTTGAAATAGAATACTTAGTAAAACTTTTGTTATGTATTTCTTGTTTAATATTGTTTATTGCTTGTAATTTTATATTTGGTATCTGTTCCTATTGTATATAGCTGTATCAGATTTGGTTCGATCTTGTTTAGACAAAAGGGAGAGATGATGGGGAAGCTCAGCCAATCATATCTGGCTAGGGTGTGGCCGCCTGGATCCCAGGTAGAAAAACGGGTAGAAAGGTGCGCGCTCTCTCTATGTGGTGCTCGCCAGACCCATGTGGACTTCAGACCTTCCACTCTGGTAGTGTGAGTTCCCCCTTTTTCAATTATTAAATTATATCTGTTGTTTTTAGCTGGTCTGGTTATTTAGCGTATCGACCGAATACACCAACCTTACAATAGACCACTAATATTACTGATCCTGACACTGTGGCATGAACAAAAATAGGAAGCTGTGATAAACAATGACACGTACTGAGAAGGCACAGACTGAAAAGACACATCTGGCAGTTTACTTGGAACATAGATGTTTTGCACGCAACATAACCAACCCATCATTAAAAACCTATGTTTCTCGATGAGAAGAACAATGTACTAATCTGTAAAAATTTATTTTGAGATGGGCTATGTATGATAAATTCATGAAAAAAATATATAGCCAAGTATTTCTTAAAGGTAGTCAGACACAAAATCTAGCAATATAATTTCTGGATTTGGAGAAGTTTAGATGGTTTAGACTCTAGACCTTAAAGCCCTGACTTGGAATAATTTTTGCTATGCTCTAGGGTCTACTTTCCTCAAAAGAAATTAAACTCCAGTTCCCAGGCATTATCAATCAGTGGCCTATTGAGGTTTCTGCAGACTGCCATCCCACGGCAAATACAGAAGGACCTCACAGAGGATGAGAACAACTCAACAGATGCCAGCCCTTCCCTGTCCCCAACCCCAGCCCTCCCTCTACCTGGGATCAGCTTCAGTGCGTTCTCCAGGTACTCGTCCTCCGTGATGCTCTCTCCATCTAACTTCAGCTCCAGTGTGAAATCCCGAACAGTCCAGACGAAGTCTGGGAAGAAACTCACAAACTCTGTGGAATTCTTTATTACATCAGGATTTGGGGAAGACTTTGTCCTGATCAGATCAGTGAGTTCTGTGACGTAACTGGTACCGGGTTAAGGAAAAGTGAATTCACATGCACGTTCTCATGAATCTCTTAATAAAAATAAATACCAATAAACACTCTTTGCTGCCCTGGGTCTCCTCTGCCCACCAAAATCCACACAGTGACAGGGCAGGTCTGTGTCTCCATATGCATTCCAGAACACTCAATGAAACATGGTCACTCAGGTCCTGCAAGGATACTGCAGCTGCTCCAGGGCCTGGTGGTTGATGGTGCCCATGCTGTTGTAGACAAAGGTGCTGCTCAGAAGCACAGCCAGGGCAAAAATCCACGAGTCATTCGTAGGGTCAACCTGGAAGACACATGAGGACAGAGGACTGAGAAAGAACTCCTAGGAAGTCCATTTGGGCTGCCTTTGTGTCCTTGTTCTGGAGGGCAAAGCATTTGGAACAAGAGTGCATGTTCTGGCTAGAGAAGGAATCCAAGGTCAGCCTGAGAAACTTTCTGGAACCCATATTTTTCTGCACAGAATACGGCTCTAAGTGGAGAAAGGACCTCAGTGTAAGATCAGACACCATGAATCGCATAGAAGATTGGGTGGGGAATAGACTTGAACTCATTTGCTAAGGAAAAAACTTTCTGACCAGGACGCAGATCACACAGACTCTAAGAAAAATTAATAAACCAGATCTAATGAATAGGAAAATGCCTATAACAATTATACATCTGATAGGTGGTTAGCGTCCAAAATACATAAAGAACTAAAAACAAAACCACAAACAAAATGAACATCAAGAAAACAAATAGCCTGATTTAAAACTTGAGTACAGAACAAAACAGGGAGCTCTCAAACAGAGAAACACAAAAGACCAAGAAACTCATTAACAAGGTTCAACATTCTTAGTCACCAGGGAACTGCAAATAAAAGCTGCTTTGCCAAAAGCTGTAAACAACCTAAATGCTCCTTGACCAAAGAAGGGATAAGGAAAATGTGGTACATTTACACAATGGAGTACTACACAGCAGAAAAAAATGATGACATTTTAAGTTTGCAGGCAAATGGATGGATCTAGAAAACATCATATTGAGTGAGGTAATGCAGACCCAGAGAGACAAATATCATATGTACTCACTCATAAGTAGGTTTTAGATATCAAGCAAAGGAAAATCAGCCTATAATTCACAATCACAGTGAACCTAGACACAATGAAGGACCTAAGAGAGAAATACATGGGTGTAATCTACATGGGAAATACAAAAAGAAAGAAAGAAAACAACAAGATTTCCTGATTAAATTGGGAGCATGGGGACCATGAGAGAGGTTAAAAGGGGAGGGGAGAGGAGTGAAGAAAAATATATAGTTCAATAAAAACAATAAGAAAAGAAAACTGATTTGCAATTTCATCCTATGACAGAATGGCCAAGAGCAATAAAACAACTGATAGAAAATAATATAAAGTACTGATACACACACGATCTCATAGAGACTGTGACAAGGCACAAGTCTGCACAGTTTCAAACTAGACAAAGTCCCAGCTGAGTAGGGAAGTAGACACAAAGTCCTAAGGGAACTTTAATTTTAAAATATGATTTCTGATTCACACATGGTTTCAAAGCACTTGCAAATATGCCAATGATATTCTTTATAATGGAAAATACTAAAATTCACATGAAATCACAAAATACACTCTTTAACCAGATTAATCTTAAACAAGAACATCAACACACATCCTGATTTTTAAAAATTACTAGGCTATAGTAATCAGAACAATATGGTTTATTCAAAACTTTCCAAAGTGCTGTTAACAGATACAAGAAGAGCAAACAGGTGAAAATGCCCAATGTCTATCTTGGAATATCAAGCTAAACCCCATTAATTTGTACAATTCACTGTGTCAATGAGTATAATTAAAGTAAGATAATAACAAAACAAGAATATATGCCATGGAACAGAGTAAGAGGCTCAGAAACAAATTTATGAATTAGCTACCAACTGATCTTTGCCATGGTTGTCAAGAACACACAAAACAAGAATACAGTGCCTTCCCCAAATAGTGCTGGAGAAACGGCACCCACACACAGAAATGCAGAATTAAATCCCATGCACATATACACAAAATAAAAAATAACCAAGGAAAAATACAAAACAGAGTGGGAGAGCAATGTTTTCAAATGTGAGCAAGACCTTGAATACGTATCTCTAAAGAAAAAAAAGAGAGGCATGGAGACACGGTCACCATCTGCTCCGCCTCAGAACCAGGACGCAGGACGCACCAGCGAAGACGTGTGACAGCAGAAGCCTCCAGAAATTATCCAAACACTAGCCTCAGCCCACCTGTACCTAAAGCAATGATCACCAGAAACACAACACTGTCTGCACCTGGAGGACAGACCAGGCAGCCGTGACCCTGCATGAACCAAAAGAATTGACCATCTGAGCCTTGGGCCCATCTACACCTAGAGGAGCAATTGCGGAAGGCTCAGCCCTGCCCGAAGGTGAAGGACCCTTCAATGGAGCCACAACCTCCAGTCACACCAACTGAAGAAAGAGGGACCCCTGAAGCACAGGCTCAGCCCATGCCAACTGGAGGAAGAAATGGGTAGACCACAAAGAGCAGCACAGCAGCGCCAGCGTCTACTGGTGCTACAGCAAGAATGCACGAGCGTCCCAACGCAGGTAAGCAGAAGAAAATGGCACTTAAAATAACTTTATGAAAATGATAGAGGCCCTTAAAGAAGAAATGAAATCTTAATGGAAGAAATCAACAAATCCCTTAAAGAAAACCAAAAAAAAAAAAAAAACCCAACAATCAAACAGGGAAGGGAAATGGTTCAATACTTTAAAATAGGGGCAATAAAGAAAACATAAACCATGGGAATTCTGGAAATGGAAAATCTCACACTAGTGAGTTAAGAGAACAACTGAAAGCTCTAGAACAAAAAGAAGCAAACTAACCCAGGAGCAGTAGACAGCTGGAAATAATCGAATTGAGGGCCGAAATCAATAAAATAAAAACAAAGAATCAATGAGACAGAGTTGGTTCTTTGAGAAAATCAACAAGATAGACAAATCTTTACTAAAATTAACCAAAAAACACAGAAAGAATGTTCAAATTAGCAAAATCAGAGATGGAAATGGGGATAACACAACAGACACTGAGGAAATCCAGGGAATTATCAGGTCATACTTTAAAAACCTATACTTCGAAAATTTAAAGGAAAGAGACAATTTTCTGAATAAGTACCACATAACAAAATTAAATCAAGATGATATAAACCAATTAAATACACCAATAACCCCTATGAAAATAGAAACAATCAAAAAAATTCTCCTAACCAAAAACTTCCAAGGCCGGATGAATTCAGCGCAGAATTCTACCAGAACTTCAAAGAAGAGCTAATATCAATACTCCTCAGATTGTTCCACACCATAGAAATAGAAGGAACATTGCCAAATATTTTTAAGAGGCTACAATTACCCTGATACGCAAACCACACAAAGACACAACTAAGACAGAGAATTATAGACCAATCTCACTCATGAACATTGATGCAAAAAATACTCAATAAAATATTGGTAAACTGAATCCAGAAACAAATCAAAGAATCATCTACCATGACCATGCTGGCTTCATCCCAGAGATGTAGTGCTGGTTCGACATACAAAAATCTGTCAATGTAATCTATCATATAAACAAACTAAAAGAAAAACAATCACACGATTATCACATCAGATACCAAAAAGCCTTTGACAAAATTCAACATCCCTTCATGATAAAGATCTTGGAGAGAGCAGGGATACAAAGAACATACCCAAACATAATGGAGACAATATATAGCAAGCCAACAGCCAGCATCAAACTAAATGAAGAGAAACTCAAAGTGATCCCACTGAAATCAAGAACAAGACAAGGCTGCCAACTCTTCCCATATCAATTAATACAGTACTCGAAGTTCTAGCTAGAGCAATAAGACAACAAAAGGAGGGCAAGGGATACAAAAGGGAAAAAAAGGGAAAAAAAGAAGTTAAATATTCACTGTATGCTGATGATATGATCGGATACCTAAGTGACACCAAAACTTCTATCAGGGAATTACTACAAGTGACAAACACCTTCAGTAATGTAGCATGATACAAGATTAACTTTAAAAAAAAAAAAACAGTAGCCTTCCTATATACAGATAATAAATGGACTGAGAAAGAAATCAGAGAAACATCAACCTTTACAATAGTCACTAATAACATAAAATATCTTGGGGTAACCCTAACCAAACAACTGAAGGACCTGTATGACAAGAACTTTAAGACTTAGAAGAAAAATTAAAGAAAACACCAGAAAATGGAAAGATTGCCCATGTTCTTGGATAGGTAGGATTAACATAATAAAAATGGAAATCTTGGGGTTGGAGAGATGGCTCAGCAGTTAAGAGCACTGACAGCTCTTCCAAAGGTCCTGAGTTCAATTCCCAGCAATCACATGGTGGCTCACAACCATCTGCAATGAAGTCTGGCGCCCTCTTCTGGCCTTCGGGCATACACACAGACAAAATATTGTATACATAGTAAATAAATAAATATTTTTTAAAAAAAGATTTAAAAGAATGAAAATCTTGCCAAAAGCAATCTACAGATTCAACTCTATACTCACCAAAATCCCAGCAAACTTCTTCACAGACCTCGAAAAAGCAGTACTCATCTTCATATGAAAAAAACAAAAACCCAGGATAGCCAAAACAATCCTGTACAATAAAGAAACTTCCAGAGGTATCACAATCCCTGACTTCAAGCTCACTACAGAGCTGCAGTAATGAAAAAAGCTTGGTATTAGCACAAAAACAGACAGGAGGACCAATGGAATCGAACTGAAGACCTGGATATCAATCCACACAAGTACAAACACCTGATTTTTTTTACAAAGAAGCTTAAAATATAAAATGGAAAAAAGAAAGCATATTCAACAAATGGTGCTGCCAAAACTGAATATCAACATGTAGAAGAATGCAAATAGATTTGTATCTATCACCATGCACAAAGAAGTTCAAATGGATCAAAGACCTCAACATAGAGCATTTCTTAAATAATAAGAACAGAAGTCCTGCATGATCCTGAGATCTTATTTTTATCCACAAGTAATGGTTAATCTTAATTGTTGATTAAATCACCATGGAAACAAATCTTTGGACATTTCTATGAGGAGTTATCTAGATTGGGTTGCATGGAGACCTGTCCTAAATATGAATAGTGCAGCTCCATCAGCCGGGTCTCAAGTTGAAGGAAAAGAGGGAACAGAACTGAACTCGGGCTTTCCTTCCTCTGCTTCACACTCACTTGATGGGCTGTATCCCCCGAAACTGTGACAGAGGCAGGGAAGTAGATCAGATGGTGCAAATGCGGGAGAGTAAGAGAGATTCCAAGAGCCAGACTCATCCATGTTTCATGTGTCATTATTCAGAAGAATCAACACATTGAGTGACAGACTATAAATGTGTCTGAGTGGCAGGATGGTAAAGATAGCATGGAATACGAACGCAGCATTTAAAAAAGAGAGAAAGCCTGTCATTGGAGACAATATGTATAAACCTTAGATCAGTGTGCTAAATGACAGGAGACAAATTTAAAAACTACAGTGTTACTAATGCTGTTCTGGAGTGAAATGGAAAACCTGGGGATTTAGACTCTGCTCTCATGTCTGAAACTAAGGGAAGGAAGAAAAGGATGAATCAGCAAGCAAGACAACACAGTGTGGAAAGGCTCTTACTGCGCAACCACAGCAGCTTATTTCAATCTCTGGAGCCCATATGAAGGTGGAAGGCACTGTAGCATGTGCCTGCACACACACACACACACATACCACGCACACTCATGCACCCACATGCACCACATAGCATCGTACATACAACAGCGATAATTTTTTTAAAATCACTCAGTTCACCTATTTAAGAAAGTCAAGTTCATCTAACTGGCTACTGCGGGGCAAGCAGGCCTTCACTGCTGCAGACTCAGCTCTCTCAAGAACTTCCAGAATGCCCTGTTGCCAGTAGATAAATTTCACAATAAAAAGAAAAACCCGCAAGGGGCTGGACAGATGGCTCAGAGGAATGAACACTGGCTGCTGCTCCAGAGGACCACAGTTTGGTTCCCAACATCCACATCAGATCACTTCTAACTTCTGTAACTCCAGCTCCAGGGAATCCAAAGTCTCGGAACACCAAGGATGCCTGTACTCACATGCACATACCATAGGCAGACACACACATAACACACAATTAAAAAAAAATCTCCCAAATGTATAAACCTAACTCCTTAACTCCATCCCCAAGATGTATCTTTAGTATCTCAGAAGACAAGACAGAAGTCATTCTTCATTCACTGGAATGGGCTGTTCCACCTTCTCAGCAATGTAGCCTTCCACCTAACTGTTTCTAGTATGATGTCATCAACCCTCTCATCAACACATTCATCCACCTAACTGTTTCTAGTATGATGTCACTGACCTTCAAAGCATCCATTCACGTACCTGCTCCTAGTATGATGTCATCCACCTTCTCATGGAAGCATCCTTCCACCTAACACTCATAGTAGAAGTAGTACTGGCTACTTGAGTCACCTTTCAAAATGGAAGACCTGGTTCATCTAACTATGGCAGTACTGATGGGTAGTAGCTCCCATATGTCAGCCTCCATATGACAAAGGCCTCCATGGAAGACTTTGAGAGATGGGTAGGCACAAGAGAAAAAGACTTTCACCCTTGACCCAACAAAGCCTAGTTCAAAAGTTTCAGCCCCAGCTCTCCTTGAAGTTCAGAGGTCAGAGGCCTCCTCGTGATGTCTTTTACTCTCACTATCCTGCTTCTTTCCAGGTACTAGACTATACCACAGTACAAAGAGGTAGGATCCTCAATAAAACTAGGAGCATTCTTGGAAGGAAAACCCTTTATTTTGTTCACTAATATCTAACTACTATGCCTAGAATCCAGGAATTGAAGCTAAATAAACTTTACTTGAATTGAATCAAATCATTCACCCAAATGGCAAGAAATAAAAACATGTTTTACCTAAAATAATACATATGATATCTGGGTGGTAGTGGCCCATGCCTTTAATCCCAGTACTTGGGAGGCAGAGGCAGGAGGATCTCTATGGGTCTGAGACCAGCCTGATCTACGGAGCGAGCAATAGGACAGGCTCCAAAGCAACACAGAAAAACTCTGTCTCAAAAAGAAAGAAAGAAAGAAAGAGAGAGAGAAAGAAAGAAAGAAAGAAAGAAAGAAAGAAAGGAGAAAGAACGGAAGGAAGGAAGGAAGAAACAAAGAAAAGAAGATATATGACCTTATCTAATAGTGAAATCTAAATAGAAGTAGGCAGATGTTTCTGTCCTGCTGGGTCCCAAAGCCCTTCTGTTCCAAAGAAACAAAGAGAGAGTTATATAAATTATAAACTGCTTTTCCTATTAGCTCAGGATTATTATTAACTAGCTCTTACAATTTAAATTAACTCATAATTCTTACCTATGTTTAATCAGGTAGCTGGTGCCTTACTCAGTGCAGCATTCTCATCTGGCTTCCTCTCTATCTGGGTGGTGACTATAGACTGAGCCTTTTCTCAGAATTCTGCTTGTGTGGTTACCCTGTCTATAATTCCTGTCTGGATACGGGCCAGTCAGCACTTTATTAGACCAACAGGAGTGACAAATCTTTACAGGGTATAAGAGCATTATCCTACAGCAAAGAGATGAGTGTTTTACCTCATCTGCTGTAGTTCAGTTTGTAGAACTATTAGACCTATTATAACGATAAACTATTATAAACTATAGACTATTATCTATTAAATAGAAAAATTAGTTAGATAACAAGGGATCATAAGGGACAGTTGAGCCTCATCCTACCTTTTCCACGTCACCCAGACCCTCAGTATCCAGAAGAACCAGGGTATGCTTTGGTTTGGTGGGATGAGGTACACACCACATCCAGATGCCCTTGGTTTCAGACTGCACAGTGGAGCCCAGAGGGAAGCCTGAGGGAAGAAGTAAGGACTTAGGTTTGGTGTGTGAACATCCTGCACAGATAGCCCCGTGTACTTAAACATCATCAGTGACTGATAGCTCGTGTGCCCAAAAGTCAGTGTCTAGCAGCCAGCACCATTTTGAGGGATTCTGAAGGACTTAGGATTTGGAGACTAGATGGAGGATACAGCAGCTAGAGAAGTAATACTGGAAGTTAGGACTGGGTCCCAAGTTTCTTCCTCGATCTCTGCCATCTGTCATCCATGCAGCTGCCACTGTAATCTCACTGTGGTTCCAGGAGCAGTGACTCCAACAAGTGTCCAGACAAATCGGTCCCCATTAGGTTATTCTCTCTGGTGTATGACAAAGCAAAGAAGAGGACAACGCACATGAAAATTGGCAGTGCTGTGAATCCCAACACTCAAAAAGGTGTTTCATCTTTCCTCAAGAATGTCTTAGCTTATAAGGTGTGTATTTTAAGCTGGGGGACATTTAACATGAGAACAATGCCACACAAGGGCTCCAAATGAAAACAGAGAGGCATCTACGAATCTGAGAACATGGAGCTAGCACTTTGGTGGCTGCAGTGAGTATGTTGGACCAGCCACGGTTGTACACGCCTGTCATTCCTGAAGGCAGGAGACAGAGGCAGGAGAATTGCCATTAGCTTGAGAGTAACTGGGACTACATAGGTAGAACCAGGCCAAACAACAAGACTGTCTCAAAAAAGAAAAAGGTACTTCTTACAAATTGTGTGAAATGGTATGAGTTCCAACTCAGAGACACACAAGAAGAAAAAAAAAACTAGAAAAAGAAAATTATTATAATAGTTTTGCATTCAAAGTTATTAAAGAAGAAAAACAAAAACAAAAATGCAGCTATAAAAAGATATAAAGTTCTTTTTAAAGTTTTTTAATAATTATTTTTTTCTAAATAAATAATCTTTAAATTTACTTATTTTATTTTATGACTATTGGAATTTTGCCTACATGTATATAAGTGCACCATGTGCATGCCTCAAGTCAATAAAGGCCAAATATGGGTATCAAATCCTCCAGAGCTGGAGTTACAGACTTTTGAGTCACCACATGAATGCTGGGAACCAAACCCTGTCCTCTGCAAGAGCAGACTAGACCATCTCTCCTACCCATGATTTTAAAGACTTAAGTTTTCAAAGACATTTTTATCATGATGGAAATACTTTACTGAGAAAGGAAAACCTGTTGTATGAGACAAGAGACTGACACACAGAATCCCATTGCTTTGAGCTCTCCTGGGAGAGATTTTCCTTAATGAAGTGGAAGGAAAGAATGCAGGAACTGATTATTGGGAAGCAGTAATTACTCATGCAAATTAGCATGAGAGGGTGACTTTGCTGCAAGCAGTTTGGCTTTTCTTTGTTACAGTTGGGAATCAGAATTAAGATAAAGGGACAAAGACAGTCAAACCTTTGGCTAGTACCTGGAATGCCACTTACCGTGATTCTGTCCTAACAGACGGTTCATCAGGTAGGACTTCCCTGTACGGTACAATCCAACAATAGCCACAACTACCACTGGCTGCGAAATCTTGTTCAGAATCTCTATGGCTTTCTGGTTTACATATAGCCGATCCTTCTGGTTTTCCACCAGACAAATGGGAGCCATCATTTGGGATCCGATCATGGCAACTTGCCAACCTAGAAGAATCTGCAAGAAGAATCTGCAAGAAGAATACAAAGCCATTGTCTGCTTCAGTGTTACTCAAGTCCTAAGTGGCTCAGGACTGATGACATTTGCACATTTCCTATTGGCAGTGAATAGATACAGAGGTTCTCCACTTTCTTCATCATTGCTCAAAGTTCCAAAGAAGGTTTTGGTAATATATGGGCTGCCATCATATGTACGGTTTTACTTCAATAGTAAATACCAAACAACCGTAACCTTCATTAAGATCTGACAATATGCTATGTCTTTTAATGAATATTTAGTATGTGACCTCCCAAAATCTGTATGAAACTGCTCTTGTCTGAACTGCTTGATAATATGTTGTATGAACTGGACATGCAGGACCCACAGAAATGACTGCTGAACTTGCCTGAAGGTGAGACAGTCCTTCAGGGTTCCTGCTTCATGAAACAGTCTGCCAGACATTCGCAGGGCACAGAAGAAACTGACTGATAAACTGCCACTAGAGGTAAAAGAGTCTTTCAAATTTCCTGCCTCATGGAAAAGTCTGCAGGATACAATGGGCCTGTAAGCTAAAGATGGATGCCCCAACATTACAGAAAAACTTGGGGTGAGTATCCAGGCAGAGAGAAATCTCTGTCAATTCTAGAGTTTTGGAAGTTTCTTATAATGCAGTTCCTGTTAGCTTAGGTAATATTATATCCTTCTGGGGTCTTTGATGGAGTTGAAGAATATATAGTATACTTTTCTTAGTTATGATAGAAGATAAAGTAGATATAAAACCTTAGACTCACAAACATAGAACAGATAATAAAAATTTCTTAATTGGCAAAATGCAAATGAACTAAAAATTATAATTATAATTCTTGCTTGATAACTGTTTTGTATATGTAAATTTACTATTTTAAAGTTAAAACCTTCCTTTTTATTTGGAAAGAAAAGGGGAAATGGTGTGGGAAGTCCTTCTGTATATGTGTTGCTTTTATTGGCTAAGGAATAAAGAAGCTGCTGGAACTATGACTGGGAAGAATAGAGCAAGGCAGGAATTCCAAGCAGAGATAGAAGAGAAAAGAAGATAGAAGATGTCAGGGAGACACCATGTAGCTGCCAAAGAAGACAGATGCCCTGGAACTTTACCAGTAAACCACAAGTCTCATGGAAAAATATAAAATAATAGGGAAGGGTTAGTTTCAGATGTAAGAACTACTCTATAAGAAACCTGAGCTAATAGGTCAAGCAGTGTTTTGGTTTGGTTTGGTTTGGTTTGGTTTTTTTAAGACAGGGTTGCTCTGTGTTGCTTTGGAGACTATCCTGGAACTAGCTCTTGTAGACCAGTCTGGCCTCAAACTCACAGAGATCCACCTGCCTCTGCCTCCCAAGTGCTGGGATTAAAGGCTTGTGTCACTACTGCCTGGCCCCCAAGCAGTAATTTAATTAATATAGTTTCTGTGTGGTTATTTCAGCTCTGGGTGGCCAGGAACAAAAAAAGAAGCCTCTGCCTACACAATCTAAGAATTCAATGCAATCACCATAAAATTTCCAACACATTTTTTTGCAGACCTCAAAAGAACAATACTCAAATTCATATGGAAAAACAAAAAAAAATCTCAAAATAGCCAAAACAATCCTGTACAATAAATGAAACTCTGGAAGCATCATCATTCCTGACATCAAGCTCTATTATAGGGCTACAGTAATGAAAGCAGCTCAGTATTGTCACAAAAAGAGACAGGTGGACCAATGGAATCGAATCAAAGGCCCCAACATTAATCCACACAGCAATTTTGACAAAGAAGCTAAAATTATACAATAGAAAGAAAGCATCTTCAATGGATGGGGGTGGCGTAACTGGATATCAACATGGAGAAGAATGAAAATAGACTCATATCTATCACCATGCCCAAAACTCAAGTTCAAATAGATCAAAGACCTCAACATAAAGCCAGCCACACAGAACCTCACAGAAGAGAAAGTGGGAAGTAGCCCTGAACACATTGGCACAGGAGACTACTTCCTAAATACCAGGAGAACAGTCACTGAGAGAAACAATTAATAAATGGGACCACCTAAAACTGGAAAGCCTTTGTAAATCAAAAGACACAATCATTAAGACAAAATGACAGACTACAGAAAGGAAAAAGATCTTTAGCAACCCCACATCTGACCGAGGACTGATCTCCAAAATATCCAAAGAACTCAATAAACTAGACACCAAAAGACCAAATGGGGTACAGATTTAAACAGAGAACTTTCAACAGAAGAAAATCAAATGACCAAAAGACAGTTAAGGAAATACTTAGCATCCTTGGTCATCAGAGAAATTCAAATCAAAATAACTCTAAGATACCATCTTACACCTGTCAGAATGGCTAAGATCAAAAACACTTAAGACAACTTATGCTGAAGAGGATGTGGAACAAAGGGAACATTCCTCCATTGCTGATATACAGCCACTTTGGAAATCAATGTGTCAGTTTCTCTGAAAATTGAGACTCAGTCTACCTCAAGACCCAGAAATACACTCTTAGACATCCCAAAGGATACACACTCATACCACAAAGACAGTTCCTCAACTATGTTCATAATAGCACTATTTGCAATAGACAGAGCCTGGAAGCAACCTACATGCCCCTCAACTGAAGAATGGATAAGAAAAATGTGGTACATTTCCACGATGGAGCACACTTAGTGGCAAAATAGCAATGACATCTTGAAATTTGCATGCAAATTGATGAAACTAGGAAAAAAAAAACATCCTGAGTAAGGTAACCTAGACCAAGAAACACAAACATGTACTCACCCATAAGTGGTTATTAGACATTAAGCAAAAGATAACCAGCCTATAATTATAACCCAAGAAAAGCTAGGTAACAAGGAGAACAATAAGAAAGGCATACATGGATCCCCAGGGAAGGGAAAGCAAACAAGAAAGCCTGGGAAAATATCGAGTATGGAGGGGGAGGAAGAACACAAGCAGAGGGGGAGGGAAGAAGAGAGAGGAGAGAGGAGACTATGAGGGAATAAGATGGCTGAGATGGGGGAAGGACAAAGAGGGAGATCAAGAAAAGAGATATCTTCATCAAAGGAGCTATTGTGGGGCTAGCAAGAAACCTGGCACTAGGGAAATTCCCAGGAATACACAGGAATGACCCCAGCTAAGACCTTAAGCAATAGCAGAGAAGGTACGTGAAGTGGCCTTTGCCTGTAGTCAGATTGATGACTACTTTGTCATCATAGAACCTTCATCCAGAAACTGATGGAAACAGATGCAGAGATCCACAGCTAGCACTGGGCCGAGCTCCCAAAGTCTAGCCAAAGAGAGGAACTGACCTAGTGGGAGCTCAGTGACTCTAGATTGACAGCAGAGAAATTTGCTAGGCCCAAACTAGGCCCTCTCAGTGTGGGTATGACTGGGGCATTATGTGGGACACAGGCAGTAGGGACCAGGATTTATCCTTAGTGCTTGAACTGGCATCCTGAAGTACATTCTCTGCAGAGGGATACCTTGCTTAGCCTAGATCTATGGGGGATAGCCTTGGTCCTGCCTCAAAGTAATGTACAAGACTTTGTTGACTTCCCAAGGGAAGCCTTACCCTATCTGAGGAGTGAATGGGGGTGGGGTGGGTGAAAGGTGGGGTAGCAGGAGGAAGGGAGGGAGAGGGAATTTGGATTGGTATGAAAATGAGAAAAGATTGTTTTAAAAGATAATATAATAACAAAAAATTCTACTGCACACTACAACACAGAGGAGCCTGTGGACATTATGCTGAGGAAGGAGAATGTACAGAATCCTGAGAATTTAGATGCAGGTAAAGTCACAGGTTTTCTGCAACTTGCTCCCATATATAAGAATAAGTTCAACAACATAACAAAATGCATATAGCCCCACATGATTTATATATATCACATATACCCTAAACATAGACAAAGAGAATCCGTCTACTTCTGCTTAATAAAAGTCAGTGAGATAGAAACTAAATTCATTTCTAAACAGATATTTGCCAAGCTCTTGTGCTGAAATTTCTCCATGGTTCCTACACAGAAAAGATGTTCTTCTGACTAGAGTTGCCCAAGAGTCTGGCCAGGGATTGTAGGGTTGTGGTCCCAGTTAAGGCAGGAAGCTCCCTCCCAAGGCTGCTCCCACAGCACTTGCCAAGGGCCTGAGAGGAAGCTGCCAGAGCAGGGGAGCCTGAGTGTCAGGACACTACTGTGCATCTGTCACTCATTGAAGGAAAGAAACTGGGCTTCACACACCTAAAGCCAGACACAGTCCTGCAGAGCAGACAACACAGAAGGTGCCTCTCCTGATCATCCCTCAGTCACCACGGGGAAATGAAAGTCAAATCCAATCAGCTTTTATTAACATAGTTACAGTGTACAAAAGGGTTATTCTAATAGTCTAATCAAAATGGGGGTTTTAATTTTAACATAGTAAAATTATACTCAACAAAAACAATTATCTAGTAGGCATTACAGTTGCAATATTATTTGAGATTAAAAAATAATCAAATCCAGGTTCCAGACTAAGCTGCTTCTAAAAGGAAGAAAAAGTAAATAATATACCTGATCCCCATCCCACAGATGCAAGAACAGGTCCCAGCTGCTTCAGACTCGCCTCTGCTTCCCTGCCTCTGGCTCCTATGCTGCTCTTTCTGTGAGTCCACCACACACACTGCTGAGATCATCACAGGCTGCAGCAGAAATGAAACTGAAAGTAAAGGCATCAGAGCCCTGTTAACTTAGCCAAGATGCTGGAGTGCAGCAGGAAAGCCAGTCAGTTACTCTGCTGGCTGAGGGACCTCCCACATTTACCTCTCTTTCTTGAAATCTCTCTCCAGTGTCCTCCCCACAGAAGAAACAGAAACTAAGGGAGGTTACATAATCGGGGACTGTTACAAACGTTTTTCTCCCAGTGGAAATTCCCCGTGCTTCCTTGGTGAAGAGCTCTAATGCTTTCTTTTAATGTGTGTTCTAAAACAGAAACCGTTATTCATCTAAAAAATCGTCTTTAAAAGAAGCAACTAGAAAATAATGAGTAGGATCCGCCACAAAGCTCGGGAAGGGGCGGGGGCGAGGGAGAGGTGCTCTAAAGGCTCCAACTGCTCCAGCCTGGTGACCCAGCTCTCTGGAACCCACGCAAAGGTGGAGGAGAGAAGTGTGTTGTAGAATACTACTTTAAGGTGTGTTACTTTTGTTTATGCTCTGGAACGTTTGTTGGATGATGCAAAGATATGTTTGATTAAGTAAAATTCACCTGCAGTCAGGAGGTTGCATCAGCAGCTAGCTGGCCAGAAGTTGCAGGGGGGAGCCAGATGGAGAAGGGTTTATAAGGAGGGCCAAGGAGAAGTAGGAGAACTTGGGGATGCCAGGAGGTGAGCTAGGTGAGCTGCTAGCTCTTCAGCTTCCCTGGGAAGCAGGATTTTACCTCAACCTGTGAATCTTGAGTTCTTTAGAGAGACAGTGATTTAGATAAGCTCCTTTTGTAACTTTGAAAGAGTTGGTGCCTGAGGGAACGGAATTTCCTTAGGCTGCAGTTGTGCCCTAACCTCTGCTGATAGCTGCACAGTTGCAGTCGCTGACTTGGTTAGCTATGGATTAAGAGGCAGCAAAAATTGAAAAAGCACACAACAGAACTGACTCCACAAAATTGCCTCTCATCTCCACGTGGTGTCCCGGCCTGTGCACACACAATAATAAGCACAATTTAAAGGGTGGAGGGGGAGAGGAGGAGAGGGGAGGAGAGGGGAGAGAAGGGAAGGGAGGGGAGGGGAGGGGAGGAGAGGGAAGGGAAGGGAAGAAACGAAGTAAAGCTAAAATGTATAGCCCTTACCTGCAGTCTATGGAAATGTTCACTGTTGCCCTTTGCCTAAATTCTCCAGCTTTCCCAGGACACAGACTCTGCCCATTTAGACAGAAATGTTGCTAGTTGTCAGAGGAGAAAGCTATTGAGTGTGGGTTTGTGGAGTAAAGAATGAACTGAGTACACAGCAGGAGGAGGCAGGTAAAGTTGGGGAAGCCCCTGGTCATCACACTGTGTAGGGAGAGCAACCGTGTCCCTCTGCTTCTCCATGAGTCCTCTCCTCACCTGTGCAAACTCATCCTACAAAAGGTGAAGCAGCACTTTAATGCTGCCTTGCAGATACACTCCTTGTGAGTCCGTGTATCACAGGTAAATGAAAGGGGGTAACTACCGCCTTCAACACTGTGTTTTTGGAGCAGACTCACTTCCCTTTCGACCTTTGGTTTCTGTTTATGCAGTACTATAATAGGTAGAGAGTTGTCACTATCCCAGGAATCACCTTGCAGGTTATCCAGTAATTCAAATACAGGGCTCTGTGTCTGTGGTTATTTAAGGAATAATTTACAAAATTCTTTTTATTTCTTAAAGCAGAATTACTGAGAGAGAAAGAGTGTGTTTGGGTTAAGACTTCACTCCAGCCCCTAGCACCCCTACACCCAAAGAGTCTGGAATGTTTGGGTGGAAAGTTCTATCTAAGCCTCCTCCCCTAGGAGTTGCCACAGTTCAGACTCCACCCCCACGAATGTCCGCCAAATGGTGACCTCTCCTTAGAGAGACTCAAGACATTCCCACTGGATATTTAAAGAGCAATCCAGAGAACAAACACATGGTTTTTTCTGGTCTTCCTTTCCCATGTCCTCTCAGGGTCTGGAAGGCCACCTGGGAACACTAGTATCTGTTAAACCTGGGTTTTTACTAATGTGGTTTGATTTGGTCTGATTTGGATTATTTGCATTGATGGAAAGGCTTATTGGGCCACAAAAACTTTTCATCTGGAGGTTCCACTGAGGGGGTTATTTTTCCCACCAGGCCAGGGTCACATGTTAGGAAATACCCTATCTTGTACCTGCTCTCCACCAGGCTAAGATTGGCTAAGATCAGCTTTGTCTGGGAAAGTTCCCATTTCCAAGGCGTTGCCCTTAGGGCCCAGGACCTCATGTTTCTTGGACTATCTGTTCAATTCATGGGCCATGCCAGGTGCAGGTCCTGACTGGATAAGTACCTGCCTTGTTCCGGGTTCGGGCAAGGACCTGCCTTGCCTCTGTGGAGTTCCTTCATGAGGAGACGTCCTTTCAAGGAATTCCCTACTCTCTGTTTTTGACTCAAAAGTCTATCACAGCAGACACATTGTGATAGTCTTTGAGTCAAAAGTCTTGGCATAGACTTGCAAGATGGGCACCTGCAATTCAAAACCCAGATCCTCAAACGTCCTTGGGCTACTTTTTACAAAATCCTTTTAAATTACCGCTGACACCTTACATCCCTTAACGCCTAAAACATTTGGCCCCCATATGCCCATGGTTTCTGGATGCTGTGCTCCCACTCCTGCTCCCCCTTCCCAACCTTCCCCTCCCCCTCCCCCCTTCTCTAGCTGTTTATGGTTTGTCTGCATTCCTGGCATTAATCTGGACACACTGGGATTCTCTCTGCAATGGATCCGTTCCCCCCTGTCCTTTCACTCTAAAACTGCATAAGTGTTCTGTCCTTGTTTCTGTTCCCCTACAGCATCTGCTAATCTGGTCCTTAATGGGGCCACCTATGTGCTCGCCCGGTTCCTGCAGTCTACTCCAAGATTTTGAAGTTGGTCAGCTGACACAGGTTCCAAAAAAAAAAAGTTTTGTTTGTCTATTAAAATAATGTGAATAGGGAGTGGTGAGTTGATTCGGGCCCCCGCGGGCCCTGCGAGGGGGAGCTAGGACTCTCCCCGACCCCATAGACTCCCAGGTCAGCCTGCTCTGCTGGCTCCACCCTGCTAGCTTCCCTGCCAGCCATCCCAGCTTCTATCCAGAGGGCCTTTGGAGTGGTGAGTTGATTCGGGTCCCCGCGGCGAGGGGGAGCTAGGACTCTCCCCGACCCCTTAGACTCCCAGGTCAGCCTGCTCTGCTGGCTCCACCCTGCTAGCTTCCCCGCCAGCCATCCCAGCTTCCATCCAGAGGGCCTTCGGAGTGGTGAGTTGATTCGGGCCGCGACAGGGGCCCTGCGAGGGGAAGCTAGGACTCTCCCCGACCCCATAGACTCCCAGGTCAGCCTGCTCTGCTGGCTCCACCCTGCTAGCTTCCCCGCCAGCCATCCCAGCTTCCATCCAGAGGGCCTTCGGAGTGGTGAGTTGATTCGGGCCCCCGCGGGCCCTGCGAGGGGGAGCTAGGACTCTCCCCGACCCCATAGACTCCCAGGTCAGCCTGCTCTGCTGGCTCCACCCTGCTAGCTTCCCCACCAGCCATCCCAGCTTCTATCCAGAGGGCCTTCGGAGTGGTGAGTTGATTCGGGTCCCCGCGGGCCCAGCGAGGGGGAGCTAGGACTCTCCCCGACCCCATAGACTCCCAGGTCAGCCTGCTCTGCTGGCTCCACCCTGCTAGCTTCCCCGCCAGCCATCCCAGCTTCCATCCAGAGGGCCTTCGGAGTGGTGAGTTGATTCGGGCCCATGACAGGGGCCCGGCGAGGGGGAGCTAGGACTCTCCCCGACCCCATAGACTCCCAGGTCAGCCTGCAGTGCTGTTTCCACCCTGCTAGGCTCTCCCACCTGCCATCCCAGCTTCCATCCAGGTACAAATTTCTATATTTCTCCCCTCCCACTGAGCCCATAAAATTTCCCCAGCTCAGCTGCCTTGCACACTGGGCCTGCTCTATAGGGGCATCCCGGAAAGAGGCAGTGCCTGTGGTTCAATACCCTGCTTGGGGAAAGGTAGGCATTCTATCAGTGAACTCCCTGCCCAACAAGGGAACCTGACCCGATACCAGAAGTTCCAATAGAGAGCATTTGATCGAAGAGATGGGCAGACGCCAAGGCAAGACCTCCTCCAACAATCTGAAAAACAACATGAAAATATCAGATCCCAATGACCCTACAACAGAAGGATTTGAACACTCTAACCCAGATGAAGTGGAAAAAAGTGCCATTATGAAAGCAACAGAGTCCCTTAAACAGGATATGAATAACTCCCTTAAGGAACTGGTCGAGAAGTATAACAAAAAGTTTGAAGAAATGAGTATAGAAATGGATGAGAAATATAACAAAAAGTTTGAAGAAATAAGTAAATCCGTGAGTGATACCCTGAGAAACCAAGAAAAAACAATCAAACAAGTAAAGGAAACAGTCCAAGAATTGAAAACTGAAATGGAGGCAATGAAGAAAACACAAAACGAGAACCGGCTGGATATGGAAAACCTAGGTAAACGAGCGGAGACTACAGAATCAAGCATAACCAATAGAATACAAGAGATAGAAGAACGAATCTCAGATTCTGAAGATACCATAGAGAAAATAAATGCTCTGGTCAGAGAAAACGGCAAATCCAACAAATTCTCTTCACAAAACATTCAGGAAATCTGGGACACAATAAAAAAACCAAATCTAAGAATAATAGGGATTGAAGAAGGAGAAGAACTGCAGATCAAAGGCCCAGAAAATATATTCAACAAAATTATAGAAGAAAACTTTCCCAACCTAAAGAACGATATTCCTATGAAGGTTCAAGAAGCATACAGAACACCGAATAGATTGGATCAGAAAAAAACATCCTCGCGCCATATAATAATCAAAACACAAAACACAAATATTAAAGAAAAAATTTTAAGAGCTGCAAAGGAAAAAGGTCAAGTAACTTATAAAGGTAAACCTATCAGGCTTACACCGGATTTCTCTATGGAAACCATGAAAGCCAGAAGATCCTGGATAGAGGTACTGCAGAAACTAAGAGACCATGGATGCAAACCCAGACTACTATACCCAGCCAAGCTATTGTTCACTATCAACGGAGAAAACAAAATATTCCAGGATAAAAACAAATTTAAACAATACGTAGCTACTAATCCAGCCTTACAGAGAATATTAGAAGGAAAATCACTACCGAAGGAATCCAACATTCCCAACACGATCTACAATAACTCGAACATCTAGCGACCATTCACAAGCACAAATCAAAGAAGAAAAACACATACACTCTACTACTTAAAAAAAAAAAAAAATGACCGGAGTCAACAACCACTGGTCATTAATATCACTTAATATCAATGGACTCAATTCACGTATAAAGAGGCACAGATTTAGAGATTGGATACGAAAACAGGATCCAACATTCTGCTGTTTACAAGAAACACACCTCAACCACAAAGACAGACACTTACTCAGAGTAAAGGGTTGGGAAAAGGTTTTCCAAGCAAATGGACCTAAGAAACAAGCGGGCGTGGCCATTCTAATATCTAACAAAATCGACTTCAAACTAAAATCAATCAGAAGAAATGGAGATGGACATTTCATACTCATAACTGGAACAATTCATCAGGAGGAAGTCTCAATCCTGAATATCTATGCTCCTAATATAAAGGCACCCACATATGTAAAAGAAACTCTTCTAGAACTCAAGGCGGTCATCAAACCACATACACTAATAGTAGGAGACTTCAACACTCCTCTCTCACCAAGGGACAGGTCAATCAGACAGAAACCAAACAGAGAATTGAGAGACCTATTGGAGGTATTGAATCAAATGGACTTAACAGACATCTATAGAACACTCCACCCAAATAGGAAAGAATATACCTTTTTCTCTGCAGCTCATGGAACCTTCTCGAAAATTGACCACATACTCGGTAACAAAGCAAACTTCCACAGATACAGAAAAATATTAGTAACTACCTGTGTCTTGTCAGATCACCATGGACTAAAATTAGATTTCAACAACAATGCTCCCCCCAGGAAGCCAACAAACTCATGGAAACTGAACAGTCAACTACTAAATCACCCCTGGGTCAAGGAAGAAATAAAGAAAGAAATTAATCTCTTCCTTGAATTTAATGAAAACAAAGACACAACATACTCAAACCTATGGGACACTATGAAAGCAGTGCTAAGAGGAAAGTTCATAGCACTAAGTGCCCAATTAAAGAAAGCAGAGAAAGCACACATTGGAGACTTAACAGCACACTTGAAAGATCTAGAAAAAAAAGAAGCTGATTCACCCAGGAGGTCTAGAAGACTGGAAATAATCAAACTGAGGGCTGAAATCAACAAAATAGAAACAGAGAAAACAATCCAAAGAATCAATGAATCAAAAAGCTGGTTCTTGGAGAAAATCAACAAGATTGACAAACCCCTATCCAAGTTAATCAAACGGCAGAGAGAGAACATGCAAATTAATAAGATCAGAAATGAAAAGGGGGATATAACCACAGACACAGAGGAAATTCAGAGAATCATTAGATCTTACTATGAAAGTTTATATGCCACAAAGTTGGAAAATGTAAAAGAAATGGACATTTTTTTAGATAAATACCATATACCAAAGTTGAACCAAGAACAGGTGAACAATCTAAATAGACCTGTTAGTCGCGAAGAGTTAGAAGCTGTTATCAAAAATCTCCCTACCAAAAAAAGCCCAGGTCCAGATGGTTTCAATGCAGAATTCTACCAGAACTTCCAGGAAGAGCTAATACCTATACTCTTTAACGTATTCCACAATATAGAAACAGAAGAGTCACTGCCTAACTCCTTTTATGAAGCTACAGTTACCCTAATACCAAAACCACACAAAGACACAACCAAGAAAGAGAATTACAGGCCAATCTCACTCATGAACATCGACGCGAAAATTCTCAATAAAATACTGGCAAACCGAATCCAAGAGCACATTAGAAAAATTATCCATTATGATCAAGTCGGCTTCATTCCAGAGATGCAGGGCTGGTTCAACATACGCAAATCTATCAATGTAATCCATCATATAAATAAACTGAAAGAAAAAAACCATATGATCATCTCACTAGATGCTGAAAAAGCATTTGACAAAATTCAACACCCATTTATGATAAAGGTGTTGGAGAGACTGGGGATACAAGGATCATACCTAAATATAATAAAAGCAATATACACCAAGCCGACAGCTAACATCAAACTGAATGGAGAGAAACTCAAAGCCTTTCCACTAAAATCAGGAACGCGACAAGGCTGTCCACTCTCTCCATACCTCTTCAATATAGTGCTTGAAGTTCTAGCAATAGCAATAAGACAACATAAGGGGATCACGGGGATTCGAATTGGAAAGGATGAAGTTAAACTTTCGTTATTTGCTGACGATATGATAGTGTACATAAGCGACCCCAAAAACTCTACCAAAGAACTCCTACAGCTGATAAACACCTTTAGTAACGTGGCAGGATACAAGATCAACTCCAAAAAATCAGTGGCCCTCCTATACACAAAGGATAAAGAAGCAGAGAGGGAAATCAGAGAAGCATCACCTTTCATGATAGCCACAAATAGCATAAAATATCTTGGGGTTACTCTAACCAAGGAAGTGAAAGACCTATTTGACAAGAACTTTAAGTCTTTGAAGAAAGAAATTGAGGAGGATACCAGAAAATGGAAAGACCTCCCCTGCTCTTGGATTGGGAGAATCAACATAGTAAAAATGGCAATTCTACCAAAAGCAATCTATAGATTCAATGCAATCCCCATCAAAATCCCATCAAACTTCTTCACAGACCTTGAGAGAACAATAATCAAGTTTATATGGCAAAACAAAAAAACCCAGGATAGCCAAAACAATCTTATACAATAAAAAAACTTCTGGAGGCATTACCATCCCTGACTTCAAACTCTATTATAGAGCTACAGTATTGAAAACAGCTTGGTATTGGCATAAGAACAGAGAAGTCGACCTATGAAATCGAATAGAAGACCCAGATATTAACCCACAAACTTATGAACACCTAATTTTCGACAAGGGAGCTAAAGGTATACAATGGAAGAAGGAAAGCATCTTTAATAAATGGTGCTGGCATAACTGGATGTCAACCTGTAAAAAAATGAAAGTAGATCCATATCTATCACCATGCACAAAAATCAAGTCCAAATGGATTAAAGACATCAACATTAATCCGTCCACTTTGAACCTGATAGAAGAGAAAGTGGGAAGTAGTCTACAAGATTTAGGCACAGGAGGCCTCTTCCTAAGTAGGACCCCAGCAGCACAGACAATAAGAGAAACAATGAATAAATGGGATCTACTGAAACTGGGAAGCTTCTGTAAAGCAAAGGACACTGTCAGTAGGACAAAAAGGCCGCCTTCTGACTGGGAGAAGATCTTCACCAACCCCTCATCAGACAAAGGTCTGATCTCCAAAATATACAAAGAACTCAAGAAACTAGGCACTAAAACTCTAATTAACCCAGTTAAAAAATGGGGTACTGAACTTAACAGAGAATTCACAACAGATGAACTTCGAATGGCCAGAAGACACTTAAGGTCATGCTCAACCTCCTTAGCGATCAGGGAAATGCAAATCAAAACCACTTTGAGATACCATCTTACACCTGTCAGAATAGCTAAAGTCAAAAACACCAACGATAGCCTATGCTGGAGAGGATGTGGAATGAGGGGAACACTCATCCATTGTTGGTGGGAATGCAAACTCGTGCAGCCACTGTGGAAATCAGTGTGGTGGTTTCTCAGGAAACTGGGAGTCAACCTCCCTCAGGACCCAGCAATACCACTCTTGGGAATATACCCTAAAGATTCCCTAACATACTACAAAAGCATTTGTTCAACTATGTTCATAGCTGCACTATTTGTAATAGCCAGAACATGGAAACAACCTAGGTGCCCCTCAATAGAAGAATGGTTAAAAAAGGTGTGGAACATATATACATTAGAGTTTTACTCGGCGGTTAAAAACAATGACATCTTGAATTTTGCATGCAAATGGATGGAAATAGAAAACGCTTTACTGAGTGAGGTAAGCCAGACCCAAAAAGAGGAACACGGTATGTATTCACTCATAAGTGGATTCTAACCATAATTAAAGGTCTTTGAGCCTATTATTCGTGATCCTAGAGAAGCTAAATAAGAAGATGAACCTGATGAAGATTATTTAGCTATCCACCAGGAGGTAGGAAATAGACAAGAGTCCCAGGTAACCTCGGGTGCATGGGGGGGTGGGAGGGTCGATGGAGGGGGAGAGGGCTAGAGAGAAGGGAGTAGGGGAGGAACGGGGAAAGCTTGGTGGCTGGGGATGGGGGGGAGGGAGGAAGGATGAATATGGGATCAGGGAACAATATATTTCAACTAAGGGAGCCATTTTAGGGTTTACAGGAGACTTGATTATATATGGGATCCCAGGTCCAAGGAGAAATCCCCCAGATTGCTCTCTGGACAGAGGAGAGGGTGCCTGAATCGGCCGTGGCCCATGACCATACTGATGTATATTTTGCTTATCACCATAGATCCTTTGTCTGGCGAAGGACGGCTATGCAGTCGGAGGCCCACATTGGAGCAACGGATTGAGCCCCCCGAGGTCCGGAGGGGGAGCGGAAGGAGGAGGAACATGAAAGACGAAATCAGTACTGCGAGGGATGCTATCACCCACTGATACAAGGGAACGGATCTGATGAGAATTTACCAGGGCCAGTCGGACTGGGACTGAACGAGGACGTGATCTAGCCAGATTCTCGGAATTTGGCCGGATTCTCTGACTGTGGCTGGCCCGGGGTCTTTCTGAAAAGCCATTGACTATGACACTGGGACCTGTTTCCTCTGCATATACTGGATTTTGGGGATCCAGTCTGTTTGGACGCTCGCCTTCCTGGACCTGGAGGGAGGGGGAGGGAGCTGGAGCTTCCCACAGGGCAGGAAACCCTGACTGCCCTGGGGGATGGAGGGGAAGGAGGGGGGGAGTGGGGGGAGTGGGAGGGTGTTGGGAGGGGGGGGGCGGAAATGGAAACTTTTATAATTTAATAAAATTTACTAAAAAAGAAAAAAATAAATAAATAAAAAATAAATAAAATAAAATAATGTGAGTAATGTGGCCACAGGGAAAAAAATGATATGGCCACAGTATGCTTGTTTTATGTCTTTGTGTGTATGTGTGCTTGTTCAAAATCTGTAAAACTTGTAACTGCAGATTACAACAGCTCTGGAAAAATACAAACACGTGGGTAGCTACCATTTTTGACCCCAGCGCCATCTTTGGTAAGAAAACCCATGTGTGTTGGCCCTACCAAGGAGACATTCTGCCTCTAATATACTTGATTTACTAAAATATCCCTTATAATCATCTTTCCTCTACTAGCATTGGTAAGCTGTAACTGATTGGGTAGACCATATGTCTAAATTTAACTTATATGTCTAATTTAGATATACCTAACTCTCAAGTACCTTTATAGATCTGAGAACATGGCATTTAACAAAAGAGCTTCTTATGACCGAGACATGAAAGCTTCTGCAGCATCCTATAACTCCTCTAAGAAGATACATGGTTGCAGAAGACGTTCTGCCTGCAGGCTTGACTTTGGGTATGGCAAAGCCACACACACAAGCAAAAAGCAGCCTTCCACCTCATCAGCTTCCTGGATGTTACAATGGGGCCTCCTAGACTCAGCAGCTGACAGCAAATACTGCCATTAAGACTGGTGTTCACCAAAGACTACTACAGAGAGACTTGGATTGCCTGTGTAACTGAAAAAGTTGTCTCATTTCTGCTCATTTATCCCTCTTAGATCTGTCTAATGGCATTTGATGACTTGAAGTACTAGTAGCTCATTACTTCATTTGTTAAGTTTCCTACTAAAAATACAGACAGGTGTGCCTCTTTCACAGGCTTCATAGTCCAGAATTAACAGGTTTCAGATGTATCTTCAGAGGTCCAGAGTTTCCAATTCCTTTGTCTTCTAAAATGTTCGTGCCTTTTAACTTAAAGCCATAGCCTTTTGCTTTGACACCAAGATGTAAATCTGTAACATGAGGGCTGGCTTGTTGGAGTTTCCGTCCTGCCTGGTACCCCACAACCGGCAAATCCCAAAGAGAAAATCATACACAGGACTCCATAAGGTTATAAACTGATTGGCCCATTAGGTCAGGCTACTTATTAGTTCTTATGACTTATCTTAACCCATTGTTCTGATCTATATTAGCCACACGGGCTCAGTACCTTTCTCAGTGTGACAGCTTACATGTTGCCTCTTCAGTGGTCTGCGCAGGAATGGCGGAGGGACCTTCCTCCTCCGTAGCCTTATTCTATTCTCATTGCCCCGCCTCTACTTCCTGTCTGGTTGACCCGCCTATACTTCCTGCCTGGCCAATCAGCGTTTTATTAAAATATATGATTGACAGAATACAGACAATTCTCCCACACCATAAATCTGTTCCAGTGGCCTTACAGATACCTACAGGTTTCTGGGGGAAAAAAAGTTCTGCTACTGTATCAAAAAAAAAAAAAGCCAAGACCAACTTCCAAAGGGCCCTCTAGTTAATGCTAGCACCTGTACCAGCTCCTGGGACTTCACCATTGGTACCACCACTCCTGGCTCAAATGAACGCCTACCCAACAACTAAAATCTGGCTTTAAAGGGTACGTCTGTTCTTTTGTGTCTCACTTATTCACCCGTGCCTCTCCAGTACAACTAGGGCACTTCTCTGTCCCATCCTTCCCATGACTAGCCCCATTCATTGGGCCAATAATAACAATCTAGTTTTTCTCCTAGCAACCTGCCTTCTCATCTCCATCAAGGAACAGATGACTGAGGTCTCCAGGATGGCAGTTAACTAGATGTCTCTCTGCCCACACCTCCTGCATGAGCCCACCAGCTCCCAATGTTCCTCTCTCCCTCGCTGTCACATACCCACAGGAAGTAACCAGACTTGAGCCAGCACCCCCTATACTCAAAGAGTCTAGGATGTTTGGGTTAAGGATTTACCCCAGACCCTGGCATCCATATATTCAAAATGTCTGAAATGTTTGGGTAGAAGTTTCCTGTTTGGATTTTCCTGTTAAATTTTTTTAAGATAAAGATGGAATTTATAGAAATCCATATTATCACAAAGTATATAACACATTATAAATATGAATTATATAATAAAGTAGAGGCTATAATCAATTATAAAAAGCTACTTATACAAACAAATCACCTGTACACAGTGTTAATGTTGCCTCTATATTTTCTGACAGCTATGTTGGTCACAATATTCTTTAAAGGCTAATTGAGACAATAAAAAGGGGGTTAAGGTCTTAAGCTCCAATGGTTTGGTTTGTTTTCCACTAGATTCTGCATCTAAGAAAGAGACATGAACATATATGCAATTTGGAAGCTACAATAGGAAGCCAGTGCTGATATACAGGGAAATGGGAAAATGAGGGCACTGGAAGTCCAGGTAGGTCAGTCACTGATCTGTAGGCATCATGGGCCTCAAAGTCAGTCCCAACACATACAGACTGACAATTTACTCAGAAAGTCTTCTGAGATTCCTTCCTTGTTTTCTTGTTTGTATTGTTGGAGACAGAGTCACACTCTGTAGCCCAAATCTGTCTTGGCACTGACTATGTAAGCTATGTTGGCCTCAAACCCCTCTTGCCTCAACATCCCAAGAGCTGGGATTATAAATTTGAGGCCCCATGCCAGACTCAAGATTGCTTCCTTTTAAGACAAAGCAGAGTACTGATACAGCATCTGTAGCTCAAATTCTAATTGGTCTTAAAAATAAAAGCCTGGAGTCAGATATCAGGGTAAAGGTTGAAAGACCAGAAAAGTAAAGAAGTCAACTACTGGACGGACTTCTTACCTCTACTGAACCTCAGACCAAAGTGGACAAGACTCTGTCTCCACAAATCCTCAGACAGAATGTTCTGAGCTCCTGCCTCCTCTCACCTTATATCTTCTCTCTGCTCAGCCTCTTCTCTCCTGTCTTCACTTCCCTAGTGCTGGTATTAAAGGCATGTGATCCCAAGTGCTGGGATCAAAGGTGTAAGCTTTGTTTCTCTTTTACACTGATTCTATCTCATGTAGCCCAGGATGACCTTGAACTCACAGTGATCTGTCCTTTCCTCTGCTGACTGTTGGGATTAAAACTGTGTGCCACCACTGCCTGGTCTCTATGAATAACTAGTGTGGCTTTCTCCACACTCTGATCTCCAGGCAACCTTTTTTTGCTACAGCACAAACAAAATATCACTACATTTCACTTTTTGTCTAAAATAAAAAAGGTTATCATTAATTTAAGGAGCTGTATACAAAAAGGTACAATAACTTTATTGCTGTGGGATAGTGTTCTTATACACTGTGCTATGGGATACTACTCTTGTGTATTATAAAGATCTGTTACTCATATTGGTTTAATAAAACAATGATTGGCCAATAGTCAGGAAGGAAGTATAAGTGGGGCATCAAAACTAGGAGAATTCTGGGAAGAGGAAAGGCAGAGATGTAGTAGTCACAAGTCAAATGGAGAAGAAGCAAAATGGGAGTAACTTACTGATAAAAGGTACCAAACCATGTGACTAGACATAGATAAGAATTATAGTTTAATTTAAGTTATAAGAACTAGTTAATAATAATCCTGAGATAATAGGCCAAAGAGTATATGATTAATATAAGCCTCTGTGTATTTCTTTGGGACTGAACAGCTGCAGGACCAGGCAGGAGAGAAACCTCTGCCTATATTTTGGTGCCCAACATGAGACAACATACATCCACCTAAAGCCTAAAACAAGTTTTCAAAAGGTTCTTCTAGACCCACAAAAAATAGGAGTCAATTGCAACTTCTTGGTAATTGCATTTTTGAGATAGGCTCTGTTTGCTGACAGAGAGCAGAGGCATGGTTTTTTTAAGAGACATCTTCCTGGTTTGTGTTGACAGCACGAATGGCTCTGACTCCTTCAGAAGGTCCTGCTATGGAGCACTTACATGGGGTTAGTGAACAGCATGCTACTAATTGCTTAATGGTGACATAGACCCGCTGCATCCCTGGAGATCAAAGTCTTGTACTCAATTCACTTTCTATCCTAATTTGCATTACCATCCAAAATTATCTTTTGATGTCTCTTAACCTTTTATACTTTACACCTTTTTAGTAAGTATCTTTTCTGAGTCTGGTAAATAAGGAAAACTATAACTGTCTAGTCTTCAACTACCTCAGAGACCCTAAAAGAAAATATTAACTGAGAAAGCAGGATGTGCAAGCAAGAAACTTCCAAAAAATGACAGAAATGACTGCCTGGACAGTCACCCAAGTTTTCTCTGAAACATTTGGGCATCAATCTTCAGCCTACAGGCACAGAATATTTCAGACCTTTCTACAAAGTTTTGAAGACATTCCTGCCTTGTGTTGACAATGTTTGGCAATCATTTTTGGTGTCCTGCTTTTCCAATTTGGCCATATTCCTGATTAAATTCAGAGTGTAGGGGGGGTCACAGGAGATAGTAGAAGGGGAGAGGACAAGAGTGCGGAAGCAGAGAAAATTGTATATCTCAGCAAATACAATAAAAATTTAAAAAATTGGAAGATGTAACAAAAAATCTTAAATGCCATATTCTTTAGATCTCTGAAATATCTGAAGACAACATGTCTATCTAAATTATCTTTGTTTGACCTTGAAATTATACCTCATATGACTACAAGTTTAATTATAATAGGTAACTAATTACTAACCTACATTTTCTTATTATCCTTAGCAGTTAGAAATAATAGCTTTCAAGAACTAGAAATTTGCATTACATTATTAAATGAGTTTTATGTGTACAATACTTTGAACAAGATTGAAAACATATGCACAGTATGTTTTAACAAAATTAATCTCAAATTTGTATCAATGTCCAAAATTCATATACAATATACAAAAATCCAATCTAATGTAAAATATTTAAAACTAGTAGTTGCTTTTTAAAAGTAGATTCAATAATCTACCTCTTGATCTTATATCTATATCCTCCCTCTTTTCTTTTCAATTCTAGAATTTTGGAAGTTGATTACAATGCATTTGTTATTTACTTAGGTAATATTATATCCTGGGGTCTTTGATCAAGTTGAAGACTAGTTATGATTATAGTTTGCCTTAGTTATGGTAAAAGATAAAATAGATATAAATATTGTAACTATAATTCTTGCTTGATACCCATTTGTTATATGTAATTTTACTATGTTAAAGTTGAAACCTTCCTTTTTATTTAGACAGAAAAGGAGAGATGATATGTGATGTCCTTCTATATGTGTGTTGCTTTTATAAGTTAATGAATAAAGATTCTTTGGCCAATGGCAGAGCAGAATAAAGCCAGGTGGGAAATGCAAACAGAGATAGAGAGAGAGAGAGCAGGCACAGTCAAGGAGACAGACGTCAGAACCTACCAGTAAGCCACAGCCTCATGGTGATACACAGATTAATGGAAATGGGTTAATTTAAGATATACGAGTTAGCTAGGAATACGCCTGAGTCATTGGCCAAGCAGTATTGTACTTAATATAGTTTCTGTGTCTGGGCATCCAGAAAACAAACAAGCAGTCTCCATTTACAGTGTATAAAACTGAGATATATAAAGATAGTTTTGGATGGTAAGACAAGTTATGATAGGAAGTAAATTGAGTACAAGATTTTGGACTCATCAAGATAGGATAGACAATGGATTATTTCCTCTGAATTTGTCAAATGCAAAGGGACTAGACATTGTTGATGTATCTATTGCCTGTATATATTGTATTTAGTTATTATATTCATTATATATTGTTTTTCTTATATTGGTTATAGCCTTATTTTTTATTTTGAACAAAAAGATAGAAATGTAGTGATATTTTATTTTTTTTTTATAAATAAAGCTTGCCTGAAGATCAGAGTTCAAAGCTAGCCACAGTAGTTAGCCATACAGGCCAGGCAGTGATGGCACACACCTTTAATCCCAGCAGCTACACTAGTTAACCATAGATACTGGGCAGTGGTGCTGCAAGCCTTTAATACCATCACTAGAGAGGAATATAATGTGGGATGAGACAGGAACGCACTCTCTTTAAGTCTGAAGATTTTGTAGAGGTAAGATCTCTCTAGTGATTGACTGTTTTGCTTCTCTGATCCTTCAGCTTTAACCCCAATATCTGTCTCTGGGTTTTTATTATTCGTGCTATAAATTTTATTCCATTTAAAGTTGTTAACACAGAGTAAGTAATGAAGTACCTTTGTTAAACTGTCTATGAGTCTTGAGGTGAGGCATCAGCATCCCATGTGACATAACTTCACTTAATATATAATGTGGTTCAATTAAGGTTGCCAGAATAAACTAAAGTGGGGACTAAAATCTGAGGGTAAAGAAGACTACTCACAACAGGAATTGTCTGTCCTTGTTTCTATATTTTTCTCTATTCAGTCCATGATTTCTCATTGTTCCTTTCTGTTCTCCCCTGTTCTACATTGTTCTGTTACAAACCTTCCCAGTCATACATATCTTTAAAACTGGCATTCCTTAAACCTATCAGGTTCCAGGATTGGAATTCTTTTGCCACATAGAAAATTAGATAAGCATTTTCACACACACACATACAGAGAGAGAGAGAGAGAGAGAGAGAGAGAGAGAGAGAGAGAGAGAGATCTGTGGGAGTAGCTAGTACACATGTGGTGAACTTCTTAATGGAGAAAGTTAGTTAAGACAGGAATTAAATCATCAGGGGATTCTAGAGGGGAAGGTTAGTGCACTAAGCTACATTTTTAGTTGGCTAGTAAAGGGATAAAAGGCTTATTGTCAGTAAAATTATCAATAGGGCATGGATTGTTTAAATTCTTTTCTCCCAGCATGCATAGAATTGGGTAACCAAGCAACCAATGTAAGCAGTGAGGGAGAAGCTGATGGCTCTTGATTGTGTACAGCATACACTGCAGTTTCTATGGGCAGAGGTCTGGAGTTTTGCTCTAGGTGATAGAAACAAAGAGGGAACCCAGACCTCTAAATTATCAGTTCCAGGGTTTGCTCTTATCAGCTGTTCTGACCATGGACTTTGTGAGTCTGTGGCCCAGATCTCTTCTGCTGTCCTTGAGAGTAAAACACAAGTTGTAAATCATCAGTAAACCTTAGTGAAAGTGAACATAAGGAGTGAAGAATCTTTTGGTTTTTGGCTTTATGAGACAGGGTTTCTCTGTGCTTTTGGAATTGTCCTGAAACTAGCTCTGTAGACCAGGCTGGCTAAGAACTTACAGAGATCCTCCTGCCTCTGCCTTCCAAGTGCTAGGATTCTGCCACTGCCTGGCAGAAGTTAAAAATCTTTTAAGTGAGGTAAAACCAGAACAGCAGTTTGGGCAGGTAGCAATTCTATGTCCTTCAAGATCTGTGAATATCCTAAGTGGAATGCTCTTGCCTAAACCCTGACCAGCTGATAAAGATAATTGCAGAAATTCAGATCTCTGTGTTTTCCTAGGAGAGAAGAACAAAGGTTTGGCTGTGGAAAACTGTTTTCATGTAGGAGTGGAAAATTGTTCTAGACTAAGGAATTAATTCCCAAATATGTAACAGAAAGGGAGCTAGCTACAGTCAAAATCTACAGTGGCCAACAGATGTTTATCTGGGCTTTATGTTCACTGAAGAGTAGTAAAATATGCTTTCTGCATTAGCATATTTTCCTTCATTCAAATAGGACTGCTAATATGGTCTCTGCTTACACCCCAGTGGTCAGCAAAGTATCTTTGTAGAGATTGTGTGTGTGTGTGTGTGTGTGTGTGTGTGTGTGTGTGTGTGTGCACATGACTGATAATAGTTAGATTTTTGATTCCTGGTGACATCTCTATGGATGCACTGGAGTACACCGCCCACATATTCAAAGGCTGACTTATTTGAAGTCAGGTAGACTTTCACACCTGCCTTCTCTGTGCCTTTGGGAAACACCCATCGCAGGCACACTGCCTTTGGGAAACACCCATCACAGGCACACTGCCTTTGGGAAACACCCATCACAGGCACACTGCCTTTGGGAAACATTCATCACCGGTACACTGCCTTCTTGTAGACTTGGAACCACAGAATCTTTTTGGTTCATGCTGTTTTTCCTCTCTGAAAATTGCCTAAAACAAACTTTGGAAATTCAACCTTCCTTCCATCTTAGGAACAAAACTTGAGGTAGGGTTCCTCTGCTCTGTTTTCTCTTTTGCCACCTATCTCCTCCTTGAAGTGTTTCAACCACCATACATATTCATTCTCTTCATCACATTGTCTTCAACAAGGCCACTATCCCTTCATATCTCTTCTTGGTGGTTGACTTTAGACTTGTTTCCCCTGTCTTCCCACAGCTATTATTGCCATTTATAGTGACTCCAACACCCATGTGATTGACCAACCATCCACACAGCCCTCTCAGCTCTTGTAGTCCTACTCTTCCTAAACAATTTCAGGCACCGAACTGAAATCCCCAAAATATACAATGGTTGATGTTTATTTTTATGTATTAATTGTCTGTCTGTTCCATAGCTGACAATGTATTTGGTTAAACTTTTTTCTGTTTGGTCCCGTGTCTGCAACTCATTCCCCATGAAGGAAAGTAATTCTGAAAAGGAACATTTCTAGCCACCTCAGAGATGGCACTACCTTAAACAGCATCAAGATCCTTCCTTCACACAATTCATTCTTGACCTCTTACAATGAATTAAGAAAGAGGAAAAAAGTTTCTCTAAAATTCCAGAAGTCATGGAGATGTTTACAGTGTAATTTTGAAATAAATATAAGTATTTTAAAGCAAGACATTACTGTTTCAAAATATTTTCTGGACGTGATGGAACTACGACAGTAGCTATAGTTTCTGGTACAAGATATGCACACTGTCGAGCCAATCCACACTTCAGCAGGGAGAGGCAATGAGCTCAAGAGACCCCCATGTCTAGCAGAGAAACTCTTAATGGTTGATAGCTGGCCACTGGGAGAGGGAGAATGTATTTTCTGCAGAGGTGTGGCTCACAATAAGTACTACATGCTCCAAAAGATGGTGCTCCATATCCCTGGACTTGAGGCCAGCACCAATTGGATTCAGATATTAAGAAGGGAGGAAGAGGAGAATGAACAGGAAGAAGAGGAAGGAGAAGAAGTTGCGAAGGGAATTTGGGCGAGTCACAGGAGTTGGAGGAGGAATAGATATAATCTAAATACATTGTATTTATAATATGCAATAATAAGGGTCCTTGAGTATCTTCACTCTTATAGTCCATTGTCAATCTTAACAGTATATTCTTTTAACAATTATTTTCAGTATGTGTATGTGGGAGTCATGTATCTCTGATGGGAGTACTAGTGCCCTTGGGGGCCAGCAAAGGAAGTCAGATTCCCTGGACCTGGAGTCACAGGGATTTGCTCGCTGCCATGTGGATGCTGTAAACTGAGCTTCTCTGAAAGAGCGGTCAGTGCACTCTTGACCACTGAGACATGCCTGAGCTGTCCACCTCACACTTACCCATGGGTTCTCCTACACTCTGTACTATCATTTCTCCTTGAATACAGTTTCCTCTTACTTTGCAACTAAATAAATATAATGTTAAAAGATGGCATGCACAAATTATATTGACTGCCTGTGGAAATAATATATTGGGTTACATAGATGTACTATTTAAATTATTTTTTAAGTCACAAAGAAAAAAACAGAACTAAGATGCAAATGTTATGCTTCCTAGAACTCAGGTCCTCATCTTAGTTGCCTTCTAAAAGCTTCTCCCATTTCCAAAGTGAAATTTCACCATATAATACTGAATTTTAACTTATTGTCCCCATTTTAAAATGTAAATATGTCACGTTTCCCAGCATTCTCCATGAAACCTATGAGACTGAGTACATAAGGAAAGGCATGTGTCCCTTCAACCTTTGATTCCAATTTGTTCTTCCTGCATGAAACCAAAGGATCAGGTATCTCATTAATCTTCCAGAGGCACTCCATTTGCGTATTTTACAAGAAAATTTAAGCTGAATTTACTTTAGCATACAGGAAGCTTGATTGAGATTGCTTTCTTGGCTATGTAGAACTCCAGGATCAAGACATATTAAAATTTGTTACCAATCTTATTCAATGATGTTTAAGTAATTTCCAGATTCATCACCAATGATATCAATGCCTTTTTCTGTAACAACATACCTCAACAAAAGTAATTTAAGAAAGAAAGGGTTTGTTCTGGTTCCTGGATCCAGATGATACATTTAGCATGGTAGAGAAGGCATGTGTTGGAAAGAGTTATTTTTAAGGTGTGTTTCTTTTGTTTATTCTGCATCCATTTAACTCTGTGAAACTGTGATTCTTTGCCTGTCTGTGTTAAACACCTGATGGTCCTAATAAAGACCTGAACTACCAATAGCGAGGTAGGAACAAGAATAGGCAGGGCTGTCAGTCAGAGAGTATAAATGGGAAGAAAAATGAGGAGCAGGACCAAGAGAACAAGGAGAAGAGGATGTCAAGGGTCAGCCACCCAGCTACACAGCCACCCACTGAGTGAGAATAAAAATAATATATACAGAAATAAGTAAAAGCCCAGAGGCAAAAGGTAGTCAGGATAAGAAAAGCTGACTAAAAACAAGTCAAGCTAAGGGCAGTCATTCATAACTAAGAATAAGCCTCCATGTGTGATGTATTTGGGAGCTGGGTGGTGGAGCCCCCAAAAGCCAAAGTAGTAATATATCATACAGCAGGCATGCAGAAAGAAGTGGTGGCTGGCTAAACACATGGCATCCACACTCAGGAAGACACAAGGGATAGATGTTAGTGCTCCACATGTTACCTAGGTCTCCAGTTCACAGGAATGGTGCTGCCCACACTTTAGATGGGACCCCTACCATGGGAACCTGCGATGAGTCCCCATAAGCTAACTTAGTCAACACTGCCTTCAGGGTGCAGATGAGCTTGTGTCCTGGGTGATTCTATACCCAGTCAAGTTGGCCAACAGTAACTGTCACCGTGTACAATGACTAAAAACATTGCTTTCATATGAATGGTTTCCCCTGAAAGCAAACATTGTGCAAACATGTGTACCTATGTTCTATGTACTGCGGGTGAGGCATAAATGTTCTCTAATCAACACTCTTCTGTTTAGCTGAATGAAAATAAAATAAAGCTTCAAAGAAAGACAAAGTATATAGTCACAGTTCATCATTTAATCAAAATAAGAGTGAATCCTATTTAAATATTAAATAAAGCTTTTTACAAGCACCACAATCAATAGAACAGGAGCACAAATTGCTTTAGGAAATCCTAAAATGGAACCACTGTTTCTTTTCATATTCCTGATAGTATATTTCAATTGCTGTATTTCTCCATTCATTTCCTCGTATTGCTTCTTAAATCCTTCCTCAAGCAAAGCCGTTTGGTCCTAAAACAGTGAACATGAGAGAGAAATAAATATTGTAAAATTCCAACATTATACAAGTCTGAGTTTCAAACTTTTACCAAGTGGTCCTTAGTATACACCTCCATGATTTTGCTTACCATGAAGAAGATGCTCTGAGTTAGAACTTCACATTGTAAAGAAGGATAATTGACGCTTCATTGGGGTTGAACCACCATGTCTGTTTTGTTGTAATGCTGGCAGAGGTGTGAAGACGTTCCTACACTTATGCCCACTAAAATGCAACTGATCGGATTGTGTGGAGCTCAACACACTGAGACAGTGTGGCAACCATATCATACAGACAGAACCAACCAATCAGTTGTTTTAGAAATCTGTTTTCCTTGAAGTTGGGCAATGAGAGAATCACTCCAATGCCATGTGCTGTTTCAAGCAGCTGTTGAGCCTGGAGACAGCTACAGAACCTGCAGGAGCTGCCAATTCCTTATGCTTTTCACTCTGGACATTTCTTTCAGTTTTATGTCAGAATAGATCATCCCGAACTTGGGGTGGTAGTGTCAGGTGCCTGATAATCTGGGCCTTGATAACCCAGACCCATTGCTGGTCTTAGTAAACTGCCTAGTGGGGAATTTGTCTAGTGAATCCCCATGAGATTGTTCTTAAATATCCTGAATTGGCAAATCAAACTAGTACAGTCATATAAAAAAAAAAAAAACCTAAAGGAGCAACTGACAGCCTGAGGGAGGACCCCCTAAGCAACAATACCTTTAAAGTGCTACTGCCCATGACCTGACTACACACTTTGTCCTGTAGCCTAGAACATGAGGACCATTAGGGGAATGAGGACTCCCACCTGCAGCTGCTTCTCCAGTATCTTTTCCTGGTCTTTGATGAGCTGCTCTCTCTCCTGCACCAGCTTCGTTCTCAGCTGCTCAAGGTTTTCCTCATGACTTCTCTCTTGAGCCTCCATCAGCTGCTGCTGCTCCTTCTGCTGCTGTCTTAGCAGCTCCTGTTCCTTCTCTGCTGCCTCCTTCTGGGCCCGCTCCTCTGCCCCAGGAAGATTCAGAGAGGGAAGAAAGTGATGGGTCAAGTAAAATGTCTACATTCCAGAACCCAGACAGCAATTCAGATCTGAAAGGAAACCACAGACTCCACACTGGTCCACACCATGGAGACAGTGTTTCTGGGGATGATGGAAGAGACTCTGCCCATCTGTGTAGCAGGATTAATAAAAACCCAGAGACAGAAACTAGGGTTCAACCTGAAGGTCAGAAAAAGAAAACGGACACTCACTGGCTATTACCTCTTCCTCAGTCCGAAATGGCGATTCTGACTCCAGAAAGCTCAAAATGAGACTGATTGTGTATGAGACCTGTCTCCTCCCATTTTATATCACTCTCTAGTGCTGAAATTAAAGGCATGCACCATTACTACCCTGTTTCTATGACAATCTAGTGTAGTTGCTAGAATTAAAGGTGTCTTTAATCCTTACAGACTGCCTGGTCTATAAAGCTGACCAGTGTGGCTGTTTTACTCTCTGAATTTCAGGCAAGCTTTATTTATTAAAATACAAATGAAATATCACTACACATCGGTTTGAAGCACAGACTGGACTTCTCAGAGTGAGCCAACAGATAAGGGTAGAGAGCAGCTAATCTGGAGATATGTTTACTGTGGCTTTTATCAGGAAGTCTTTTGGGAATCTGATCCCTTCTGTGATATAGATATGAATAATTTGCATTGGTATGGACTTTAAGGTCAATTTTGTTATAATTTTATGTATTTCTGATCTTTATTAAGGTATTGTGATTGTGTAGGTATTTAAAAATGTAATGGATAATTAGAAAATATAGGTTGTTAATGTATAATCATCAATAATAGTCAAGCTTGTAGTCATGTTAGTTAGATTTTCTAGATGTGCATAGATATATTTCAGATAGGCATTCTTCATATCTTTCAAAGACTACAGAATATGGCATTTGATGTTTTAATAACTTATGGCTTTTCATGACAATGAGACACGTCTGCTCCTGGCAGCACCAGCTACTTCAAGAGGAAGATGGGCATTGAAGAGGCTCCTTATGGAGTTTGATAACCATGTGGGCAAGAAACTCCTCTTGCCTGGACTTTTGCATAAACTGGACACAAAGAACCCGCAGAGAGAGGACTGCTGAACTTGCCTAAAGGTGAGATGATCCTTCGGGGTTCCTGATTCATGAAAGAGTCTGTGAGACATTCTGCAGGACACAACAGATAGTGACTGAACTGTCTTTGAAATGTCCTGCTTTATGGAAAAGTCTGCTGGATACTATGGGCCTATAGGCTGAAGATGGATGCCCCAATGTTACAAAAGAGCTTTGGATGACTGTACAGGCAGCAAGATGTCTCTGTCATTTCTAGAGTTTGGAAGTTGCTTACTTCTTGTTTAATTAGGTAATATTATATCCTTCTGGAGTCTTTGATGGAGTTAAAGAATAAATGGATAGTTATTGTTTTTCTTAGTTATGATAAAAGATAAAGTAGATATAAATATTGTAACTGTAATTCTTGCTTGCTAACTGTTTTGTTATATGTAATTTTACCATGTTAAAGTTAACGCCTTTTTTGTTTAAACAGAAAAAGGGGAAATGATGGAGAAGGGTCATCAATGCGTTACTCTCATTGGTTAATTAATAAAGAAACTGCTTGGCCTGATAGATCAGAATATAGGTAGGTGGGGAAGACAGAACAGAATGCTGGGAAGAAGGCAATGAGGCAGACGCCATAGCTCTCCTCTCCGCAATGGACACCGGTTAGACTCATCCCAGTAAGCCACAGTCAAGTGGCAATATACAGATTATTAGAAATGGGTTAATCAAGATGTGAGAGTTAGCCAATAAGAGGCTGAAATTAATGGGCCAAACAGTGTTTAAAATGAACACAGTTTCCGTGTAATTATTTTGGATAAAGCTAGCTGGGAGCTGGGCTACAGCCCGTCACTCCCACTACAACACTTCTGTATGCCTAGAGACATGCTCCTGTACCTGCAATGGCCTTCTCCCCAGCAGTGAGGGCTGTATCTGCCTGCAGAATGGAACTCTCAATGGTGGCCTGTGACTGGAGAAATTTCTGGAAGACTTCACTTGCCTGCAAGACAGAGAAGGAGCAAAGACCTTGATGGATCCTGGGAGAGAACCTGTGTGAGTTAACACAGTCTCCACTGTGCCTCACTGTCAAATGCTATGGTGAGGCCTGCAGACTGCCCTGCTCTTCACTGGAACTAGATACTGCTGGGTTCATGACTCCTCCTGTCATCCCCGCTAGGGCCACCTGCTACATCCTGCTCCCAGATCCGACCAGTTCACATCATGTGCAGATGTGCACAATGCAACCTATGGTGCTCTCAAATATGGTATCCCCATGTAAAATGCTACATCATTGTGGGGATTTCACTTCCTTCTGCTTTTCCTGGATGTATTCATGGTCAAGTCACTTCACCTGACTGGTGTAGGAAGTCCTTTGGTATATGCGTTGCTTTTGTTTGTTAATGAATAAAACCACTTTGGCCTATGGCAGGGTAGAATAGAGTAAGGTGGTAATTTCAAGCAAAGATGGAGGAGAAACAGGGCAGAGTCAGAGAGATGATGTGTAGCTGTGGAAGGACAAAGATGACTGCCTGTTTGAACCATACTGGTAAAACACGAGCCTCATGGTAAAATATAAAAAAAATAAAAATGGTTTAATTTAAGATGCAAGAGTTAGTTAATAAAAAGCCTGAGCTAATAGGCCAAGCAGCATTTTAACTAATATAGTTTTTATGTTGTTATTTTGGTTCTCAGTGGCTGGAAAACAAGCAGCTTCTGCCTACAAAATGGCACACCGACATGGGTTGACTACATCCACATAAAGCCCAAGAGAGCTTGAAAAAAATTCTAGACACAAAACAACAGAGTTTAGCACAGTTTTTTGGTAGCTGCAATTTTCTTCAGGTGGGCTCTGTTTGCTGGCGGCAAGCAAGGGACCCACGGTTCCTTTAAGAGAGGTCTTCCTGTCTCAGCACTGGCAGCAAAGGCTGTGCAGCTTCTTTAAGGGAGGGTTTCCTGGTTCATGCTAGTTTCACAAAACAGCTCTGGTTCTTTGAGGAGGTGGAGCACTGAAATAGGGTCTGTGTACAGCATGTTAAATTGCTTAATGGTGACAGAGACCTCCTGCAACCCTGGAGCTGGAGCAGTGTGCATGGCTCTCAAAGGCAGTGAACATGCCTCCACCACTTTGGACTGGGTGAAGACAACAGGAGAGCCACAGAGTTGGTCCTAGCCATGCCCACTTAGCATTTAAAAAACAAACAAACAAGAAAAAGCACTCCTGGTCAAAAATAATTATAGATATGCACATAATAAAGACAAATTCAGATGGAAAAGATCTCTAAATGGGTCACAGTGTTGGATAAATGTACATAGGCTTGAGAGAGAGGAAAAAAGAGTATAAACAGTCTAAAATTAAAGGAGTAATAATAATAAAATAAATATTAAACTTTCTCCCTACTCCTCACCTCTTCCCCATGCTCCCTATTCCTCACCCCTTTCCCATGCTCCATACTCCTCACATTTTTCCATGCTCCCTATTCCTCACACCTTTCCTATGCTCCCTGCTTCTCACCTTCATCCCTTCCCCATGCTCCCTGCTCCTCACCTTCACCCCTTTCCGGGGTACCTGCCAATAGTCATGCTCAATCTTCTCCCTCATTTCCATGTAGAGCCTGTGTCCTCCAGGAGCAGAAAATGTTGATATATTCCCCATGAAAGCCTTTGAAAGTCGATTCAGGTCTTCCTGGCAGTATTGATCTGATGCTTCTTCATTCTTCAACATGAACATCCTTTTCTTCTCATCTATTAATTCCTACAAGGGAAATGGACAGAAATCTGACACAGTAAAGGAATAGAAGAGATAAAAGTTCCAAGAAACTTTGTAGAAGAGTCAACCTATTTTTTATGAGAAAGTATTCTAGTGGATATGAGGGGACCTAAGCATTGAGTGAACAGCCACATGGCAGGACATCCCACTCTCTAGGACTTCCCCAGCAGGACAAAACTCTGGGAAACCTTCCCCAACTCCCTTGGTTTTTCTAGCCAGCCAGCAGGGAGTATCCTGTGGCTATGCTCCCTCAACCCATCTAGCTGCCATCCAAACTACTAACTACACCTTACCCTCAAACCTGCCTATTCTCCTGCAATCTCGGTGGAACTCTAAAACACAGCTTGCTCTAATATTGAGAGGACTTAAGAGGTTAGTGAACAGCCACATGGCCAGATGCTCCACTCACTAGGACCTCCCCAGTGGGACAAAACCCAGGGGTACTTCCCCAACTCGCTCAGATGTTCTAGACAGCTAGCAGGGAGTTCCCTATGGCTAGGCTTCCCCAAAACGCAAACCCATCCACTAGACCCCCCAAGCTACTAACCACACCCCACCTAAGAGTTGAGAACTTGCTATAACACTGATGGGACCAAAAGCATGCTACAACACTGAGGGGATTAAGTGAGAGCACCAAGAGAGAAAACCACAGAGAAGACCAAGACAGCAGGTGTAGTATGGAGGAGTGGACTGTGTCCCGCCACCCAGCTAGCTTAAACCCCGAAATAACAAAAAAAAGTATTAATTTAGTTACTGCCTGGCCCATTATATCTAGCCTCTTCTTGGCTAACACTCACATCCTGATCTAACCCATTTCCATTAATCTGTGTATCACCATGAGGTCATGGCTTACCAGGAAGGATTCAGCATCTCTGACCTGACGACTTCATGGCAGTTATCCCTGTCTGCCTTCCTCTTCCCAGCATTCAGTTCTGTCTTCCTGCCTATCTAAGTACTGCCCTATAAAAAGGCCAAGGCAATTTCTTTATTTAACCAATGAAAGCAACACAAATACAGAAGGACCTCCTACACCATTAGGTGTGTAGAGACCTCAGAGGCTTTCTGAGACAGAAATTGACAGTACAGAGCAGACCAAGAAAAACTCCCAAATACTCAGACAGCCATAGCAAGGATTGGACCAAAATGCAAAGACACTGCCAGCCTCATTTGAAGGAAGAGATGGGTAGGCACCAATGCAAGAATTCCTCCAACAACCTAAAAAGCAACATGGTAACACCGGAACCCAGCAGACACACAACAGGAAGACTTGATCATCCTAACCCAGAAGTAGAAGAAAATGACTTTAAATGTAACTTGATGAAAATGATGGAGAACTTTAAAGAAGAAGTGAAATACTCCCTTAATAAATGGAAGAGAAGACAAACAAAAATTGGAAGAAATTAATAAATCCTACAAAGAAACCCAAGAAAACCAAGAAAAAAAACAATCAAACAGGTAAAGGAAACAGTTTAAGACTTGAAGACTGAAAGAGAGGTAATAAAAAAACAAAAAACAAGGGAATTCTGGATATGGAATATCTGGGTAAATGAACAGGAACTACAGAGACAAGTATAACCCACAGAATATAAGAGATAGAAGAAAGAATCTCAGGCCCTTAAGATGCTATAGAGTAAATAGACTCATTGGTCAAAGAAAACATTAAATCCAACAAATTCCTAACACAAAACATTCAGGAAATCTGGACATCATGAAAAGACTAAACCTAAGAATAATAGGGGTAGATGAAGGAGAAGAACTCCAGCTCAAAGGCACAGAAAATATAGTCAACAAAATTATAGAAGAAAACTTTCCCAACCTAAAGAAAGACTATCCCTATGATGGTACAAGAAGATAACAGAACACCAAAAGACTGAATCAAAAAAAATCCCCTTGCCATATAATAACTAAAACACAAAACATATAGAATAAAGAAAGAATATTAAGCACTGCAAAGGAAAAAGGTCAAGTAACATATAAAGGTAGACCTATCAGAATTATACCTGACTTCTCAACGGAAACCATAAAAGCCAGAAGGTCCTGGGTAGATGTGCTGCAGACACTAAGAGACCACAGATGCAAGTCCAGAAAACTGGGAATCAACCTACCTCAGGATCCAGCAATACCACTCTTTGGAATATACACAAAAGATGCTCAATCACACTATAAGAGTATTTGTTCAACTATGTTCACAGAAGCAATATTTGTAATAATCAGAACCTGGAAACAACCTAGATGCTCCTCAACTGAAGAATGGATAAAGAAAGTGTGGCACATTTATACATTAGAGTAATACTAAGTAGGAAAAGAATGGCATCTTGAATTTTGCATGCAAATGGATGGAATTAGAAAACACTATCTTGAGTGAGGTAACCCAGACCTAAAAAAATAAGTGGATACTAGCTATAAACAAAAAAACAATGACCCTATAGTTTATGATCACAGAGAATCTAAGTAATAAGGTGAACCCAAAGAACAACATATAGAGACCCACCTGGAAATTGAAAAAAGACAAGATAGCCTGACAAAATTGGGAGCATGGGAACAGGAGGTAGAAGGAAGAGGAGAAGGGGAAGAGGATGGTAGAAGGGGAGATTTGGGGAGAACCTGAGGAGATGGGATAGTCAAGACTGGAGAGGGACAGGTATGAGAGCAAGGAAAGAAATGTCTTGATTGAGGGAGCCATTGTGGGGTTGGCAAGGAACGTGGCTCTGGAAGAATTCCTGGTAATCTGTGGGGATGATCCCAGCTAAGACCCTGGGCAATGATTGAGAGGGTACCCAAACTGGCCTTGCCCTGTAGTCAGACTGATGATTATCTTAAATATCAGCATAGAAGCTTCATCCACCAACTCATGGAAACAAAGGCAGAGACCCACTTCGGAGCACTGGATGAGCTCCCAAGGTCCAGTTGAAGAAGGGAAGGAATGAGAATATGAGCAAAGAGGTCAAGACCATGAAGGGTTCATCCACTGAAACAGATTACCTAAGCTAATGGGGACTCACCAACTCCAGCTGGACTGGGAAGGGACAAGCATAGGACCAAACTAGTCCCTCTGAATGTGGTTGACAGTTATATGGCTGGGGCAGACTGAGGGGCCACTGGCAGTGGCACTGGGATTTGTCTCTGCTGCATGTACTGGCATTTTAGAATCCTATTCTCTTTGGATGGATACCTTGCTCAGCATGGGTGTAGTAAGGAGGGTCTTCAACCATCCACAGGGCAGGGGGCCTTGTCATCTCTTGGGATTGGGGGTAGAAGGGTGTGTGGAGGGAATGGGAGGGGGGAGGAGGAATTTGAACTGATTTTTTTTGGAGAATCTAATAAATTAAAAGAAAAGAAAGTATTCTAGTGTAATAAGACAGCAAATGAATGTGAAATGCTAAAACCTGAATTAGGGCTCTAAAAAAAAGTTTGTCCAAGACCACAGTAAATGTTCATTAAGTTCTTAGCCCTTAAAACCTTCTGGAAAAATAGTTTTTCATTCTACAATATCTGGTTCCTATTGGGGTCCCATCCTGTAATTCTGTCTTCAATGACACAAAGATATGACAAGGAGCAATAGAAGAACAGTGGCCTGCAGTGGGACTCTTGTGAGACAAAACTGTTTCATAGGAACAGAAGAATAAAGCAAGTTCAGGGATGAGCTACAGGTGTTGTGGGCAGGATTGCAATCCACAGACATTAACTGTGTGAAGGATTTAGGAAACTATATACTCATTATTCCAGTCATTAGAGATTTCTGGATAAAAAGCACCTGAAGTCTGGCAAGGGGACATGAGTCTTTCACAACTGTGTTCACAATGAACACACAGAGTGCTCATCTTTAAATGAGGCAAGCACCCAGGGTCAAAGAAGGCGCAGCAGTGTGACCATCTTGAAGGCACAGAATCATGACAGTTAAAGATGCCAGCATTACCAGCAGCTTCTTCTGGAATTGCTGGTTTTCGTCCTTGAAGGAGTGCTCCATGAAGACAGCAGTGGCTTCCTTCTCACAGGCTGTGTGCACATCCAGCAGCTCCTGGAGCGTGTCTGTGGGGAGCCTCAGTCGCTGGGCCATCTGCTCACTGTAGTGGTCAGCTGCCTTCTGCACAGCTGCTGAGTTCTCACGCTGGGCCAGAGTTGTCACCGCATCATCCAGACAAGGCACAGCTCCACTGTTGATGGCATCCACGTAGGTCGTCACCAGAGTTCCCAGTCCTTCACGTACCAGGAGTTTTAGGAGATAAATGTGAAGTTATAAGTGAATGGGATCCAAGATTTTAAGACTACATTTCTAATCTCCCACAACTACACATGCACACTTACAAACATAAACACTATAAAAAACACTCACGATTCCCAGTGACCTTAATTCCCTCTCTGAGTGTCTTGATCTTTGCCTCGGTGAAGATGTAAGAAACAAAAGCCCTCATTTGTTCCTGGAACTTAGGATCCAGTTGGTCTTCTGAGACAGTCTCAATTTTGCATAACAGTTCTTTGTCATTTGTTGGCCGGTCAAAGACAAAACACTTCCGTTTAGGGAAGAAACGACTGATGCACTCCCTGGGCAGATTGGATGCTTGGATTCTGGGATTGTCACCTAGTGTTAAGGGAAACACAAAGCCATGGGGTAGTCTCAGAGCAGAGAGCAAATGATGGAGGCACTTGTCTCTGTGAAGTGTTCTGCACTCACAGGTCTCTACCATAAACATGCAACACTTCTTTGCATGTCAAAAGTATACCAAGATTGTATTTGGTAGACATCTGGTGAAATGGTTTAGGAGCCATTTGACCCCCCTGGAAGAGCATATGACTGAAATCTACAGCCCTGAACACGGCAATCAAGCACACTGTTATTGTGAGCCCTGTGGACTGAACAGCCCTGAACACAGCAATCAAGCACACTGTTATTTTGTGCCCTGTTGACTGAACAGCAAAAGACTAAATATGTTTTCTGGCCCAGTCATTCCTTTGTAACAAAGGAGCTGTGTGGCCCAAAAGAAGAGCCACAAATAAAGGATAATAGAGTATTAGAAATAGCAACATTAGCAATTCTAAGAAGGAATCTATTGTTATTATAATTATGCTCGCCTTCCCTGTCACCTGCGTATTCTGCCCTTTAAGAGACAAGATCTGTCAACTCCCAATCTCCCCCTTCCCTCTGAAGCAAACTAGTCTTGATTCTCTCTTCCTTTCTCTCTCTCTGCATGTTCTTCTGAAGTGACAGCCTCTGCCTCCCTCCTAACCCCACTCCTCTTTCCTCTCTCTCTCTCTTTGCCCCAAACCCCCGTACCTCCCAATACCCACTAAATAAACTCTCCATATCCAAGGTCTCTCTGAATGGTATACCCATCTGTCTCCTATGTGCTGTGACCTCCCACCCACCATGGGACCTGCCAGGGTCACCCATGTCATAAAAAATAACATTGGTGTGATTAGGCCAGACTGTCTCTGTGTTCCCTCCCGCCCATGGGTGGATCCATGGGTGGATGATCATGGGCATCCTAGACCCAGACCATTTTCCAATCCCTTGTCTGCTGCATGGCTGCACACAAATGGTAAGGCCCCCTCCTCCGAGTCAGCTTTCGCTGACATTCATCTCTGGTAGTCCCTCAAGGCTGAGGACTGTGATCTCTTTTCTTATCTTGGACTGTTCCCCCTCAGGCCATTCAGAGTGGCTCTGGTCCCCACCCTCTGCACTGGAGAGCTTTAGGATGACTTGAATCAATCACTCGACCCTCACTCTGTCTCAAAGTTGTTTGCACACAAGTTATCTTTTGGATCTTGTCTCTCTCCCTTCCTTGGCCATGGTAAACTAGCCTTCCAATGCTATCAGTCAAACTTCCCCCTTGGGATGTCTTTTAGAGACTCTAATACCTCTAAGGTCAATGCCTCACTTACAGCCTCCTAAGCCTATCCACCTTTGCACTAAAAAAAATGGCCTAAGTACCCCTTAAATAACAACCTACAGTGGCTGCCTAAAGGCAGACCCCAACACAGGAAGTTTCTAATTTCTATCAGTGAATAGTCAGATGGGAAAGTTTCTATCCACCCATGCTAAACTCTGCCCCTTCGGCATCTCAGGTCCGTCTATTTTCCCTTCTCTGGGCTGCCTCACAATGTGACTAAGCCTGTCTGGAGTGTTATACTCCCCCATCCCACCTGCAAATGCTTTGCTTCTCTCTCCTGTTCTCTCTCTCTCTCTCTCTCTCTCTCTCTCTCTCTCTCTCTCTCTCTCTCTCCTGCCTCTGTCACCTCTGCTGCCACACCTTCTAGCCTGGAGAATGGGCTCCTCTTCCCAGCCCACTAGGGCTGCCAGCACTTATAAGTTTCCTGTTTACTTCATGTATAGAAGAATGAGTGAATGGTGTGGCCACATGGATGTAATTCTATGTCTTACATGTCACCCTTGTTAATTCTGTTTAAAATCTCTGTGGTTTCTCTGTGCTTTGCATCATGTGACCACAGCCATCTTTGTTAGGGGCAACCACCACCATTTTGTTTGAGCTTAAGAAAGGGAGAAGTCACAGACTCATGAGGCGCTACCCCTAGTCAAATGGTGCTGACAGCAGGCTTACTGGCTATCAGGTGACCACACTCTGGTAACGGCTTGTCTCTTAGCTACATGACCGGCCACCAGCTCCCTTTAAGTTATTAGCTGTGTTTTTAAACATTACTTTTATGCCCTGTTACATATGATGTGCTTTGTGATGGTACGCCTTGGCAAGGTCCGCTGAGGCATCCATCACATGCAGAGAGCCTCGGCAGAGCATCTGCTCTCCCTCAGTCGCAATGGCTCTGCTTTCCCATTCACTGGTGACTTTAATTCTCCAGTTTCTCTCTGTCTCTCTCTGTCTGTCTCTGTCTCTGTCTCTGTCTCTCTCTCTCTCTCCCTTTAAATGCCCTCCTGCTTGTTACAAAGTGTCAATAAAAAATATAAACGTCAATTTTCTCTAGCTCAATTTTCATTTAACTTTATGTGTATATTAAATTAAACTACATGTATATATAGATATATGTACTTACTCTTTAAAAAATGTTTTAAGCAGTCCTAATGAGCTCTGTTCATTCTATCTATTTCCAGACTAGGAAAACAATAAGTCTCAAATATTTTAAATATGGTATTTAACCATATTATATATGGTTCAATCTGTTACAACATACTGCATATGTAATTCAACCTTCTTTCTATATGATTAAAATTTAAGGTTATGAAGATCTATTTCAGATTAACAGAAGCTAACCTACAGCCTTCCCTGTGAGCTGTTCTTCTGTCTTGTTAGTTTCACTGTTAAGCTTCTATTTTTTCTTTTTTGTTCTTCACAAGCATAAATCTTACCAGTTAAAAACCAGTACTGTCAAGCTGGAGGACTCTGGATAAAACATTCCTCCACAACCCCTCAGACAGGTCGTATATTGATCCCACCCCCTTAAAGTTCATTGCCTGACAGAGATTCCCCATCAAGGCACCAAAACAACAGAGAAACCCTGTCTCAATAAAGAAAAAAAGGGGGGAAGGAAGAAAAGGAGGAAGGGAGGGAGAGAGAGAGAAGGAAGGGGGGGAAAGAAGGAAAGGGAAGGGAAGGGAAGGAATAGAATGCTGGATAGTACTATTCACCTTTAATCCCAGTACATGGGAGGAAGAGGCAAAAGAAACTGTAAATTCCAGTTTAGCTAATAGCTATATTGTGATACCTTGAATAAAAATAAACAATAATAGCTTATACTGAAGGGACTTTGACCAGATTGAGTATGGTGAGCCTGGCTCTGGCAGGCCTTGCCTTTCCCCCATTCCCTCTTCCTTGTTAAAAACCTTGGATTATATTCTTAGAGCTAGCCACCAAGGTCTAGTCCCTTATTTGGCCACTTCCTCCTCCTGAGACCAACTACCAAGGTCCAGCCATGGATGTACTGAAGTGCAACAATCAAAAGCCCCCTTTGGTTCACCTAATTAGCACACCCAATTAAAATTAAACACCTCATCCTAACATGGGATTTCACCTATTCCCTTCATAAATTGCCATTTGTCTATGGACCATGTTATATCTCCTCTGTTCAGAGGCAGTCCTTCGTCCTCTGGAACAAGCATCCCCTTCCCATCTCCCTTGTTCCCGTCTCCTTCTCCCTCATCCTCTACCTCCTGTGTTTGTCTCTTATGTCTCTCTGGGGCAAATAAATCTTTGTGCCTGGACACTTTCTTTCCTATGTAATTTCAGGACTGTGAGTACTGCTTGCACAGGCTGCTTTCCCACCTACTGTGGTTTTAATATTTTGAGTAAACAAAGACAGAGAAATGACAGCAGTGAGCAAATCAGAACTGGCATTCCTCACAGGCTTCAAACGCTCTCCTTGGGCTAATAACATCCATGTAAATAGTTTACAGACCACTAATATTACTGATCCTGACATTCTGGCATGAACAAAAATAGGAAACTGTGATAAATAATGACACATTCTGAGAAGGCACAGACTGAAAAGACACATCTGGCAATTTACTTGGAACATAGATGTTTTGCACGCAACATAACCAACCCATCATTAAAAACCTATGTTCCTCCATGAGTAGATAAAGGTATAACTCTGTGAAATATTTTTTGAGAAGGGCTATGTATGATAAACTCACAAATAAGAATTATGTAGACAGTTATTGCTTAAAGGAAGGCAAACACAAAAACAGGCCATACAAATGTCTGGATCTGGAGACTATAGATGCTAAAGCCTTGGCTTGGAATAATTTTCCTATATTTTAGGCTCTACTCTTCTCTAAAGAACTCAGATACTAGTTACCAGAAATTTCCAGCCAATGACCTATCAGCGTTTCTGCAGACCTCCATCCCACTGCAAATACAGAAGGACCCCACAGAGGATGAGAGCAACACAACAGATCCCAGCCCTTCCCAGCCCTCCCTCTACCTGAGATCAGCTTCAGTGAGTTCTCCAGGTACTCGTCCTCTGTGATGCTCTCTCCATCTAACTTCAGCTCCAGCGTGAAATCCCGAACAGTCCAGACGAAGTCTGGGAAGAAACTCACAAACTCTGTGGAATTCTTTATTACATCAGGATTTGGGGAAGACTTTGCCCTGATCAGCTCAGTGAGTTCTGTGACATAACTGGTACTTGGTTAAGGAAAAGTGAATTCAAACACATGTTTTCATGATTCTCTTATTAAAAGCAAATCACAATAAACACTGTTTTCTGTCCTAGTCTCCTCTGGCCAACAAAAGCCACACAGTGGCAGGGCAGCTCAGTGCCGCCATATGCATTCCAGAACACTCCATGAAACATGGTGCCTCAGGTCCTGCAAGGATACTGCAGTTGCTCCAGGGCCTGTTGGTTAATGGTGCTCATACTGTTGTAGACAAAGGTGCTGCTCAGAAGCACAGCCAGGGCAAAGATCCATGAGTCATTCTTAGGATCAACCTGGAAGACACATGAAGGCAGAGGATTGAAGAGAGCACCTTTCAGGAGTCCATTTGGGTTGACCTTGTGGCCTTGTTATTTTAATTAACACAGTTTCTGTAGAATGATTTTGGGTGTGGGCAGCCAGGAATGAATGAACAGTCTCTGCTAACATATATGAAATCACAAAATATCCTCCTTAACCAGATTAATCTCAAGCAAGAACAGCCGCACACATCCTGATTTAAAACAAATTACCAGGCTATAGTACTCAGAACAATATGGATTATTCAAGCCTTTTCCAAAGTGCTGTTAACAGATACAAGAAGAGCAAAGCAGGTGAAAATGGTCAATGCCTGTCTTGGATTATCATTCTAAACCCCATTAATTTGTACAATTCACTGTGTCAATGAGTATAATTAAAGTATGATAAGAACAAAACAAGGATATATGCCAATGGAACAGAATAAGAGGCACAGAAACAGATTTATGAATTAACTATCAACTGACCTTTGCTAAGGCTGTCAAGAACACAGTGCCTTCCCCAAATAGTGCTGGAGAAACAGGACACCCACACACAGAAAAGCAGAATTAGATCCCATGTACACTGTACACAAAAGCCAGCGGAAATAGATACAGAGAAGTGCTAGGATGTGACCCTGGATATGGCAGTCACCGTGTGCATGTGTGAGGCAAGCAGAGCAGCATAGGGAAGGAACGGCTGCAGTTTTCTCAGGAACTGAGAAAGGCAGGGACTCAACCTGGAGTGATGAATGGACAGAGACAACATGCAACACATTTGTGCCAGACTCAGATACAGACACACACAAAAGAAACCCTGTGATGTAAACATGCAGATGAGCATGGCAAGCATCTAGGAAAGTGGAGTGACCGCCCTGTCACAAAAGACAAATGCCACAAGATCCCACATATACACTAATCTTAAAAAGTTCAGCAGAAAAATAGCAGAATGCTGGTTATTCATATCTAGATAAGAGGAAACATCAGAAGATATCAGACAAAAATTCATAAATTTCAGTTACATCAGAAAGAAAATGAACGGAGAGCATGAAACCATGTGCAGACAAAATAGAGTTTCTAGACATTAGTCTGGATAGTGGCACTCTTAGCTATGACACCAAGGTACATGAGGCAAAATCAAAACTAGACATGTAGAGCATAATCAACTAAAAAGTTTCCTGCCAAAAGAAGAAATAACCAATGAAAAATACAAAACAGATTGTGAGAGCAATGTTTCCAAACCTTGTTTGCTAAGAGATAGTCAAAATACATAAAAATATCATGCAACTCACAGTAAAACAAAACAAATAGCCAATTAAATGTGAGAAAGAACTTAAATACGTATCTCTAAAAAAAAGGCATGGTCACCACCCACCCAGTCATGTGATGAGGTCACACAAGGACACAGCTTCAACACCCACCTACCCTGCCATGCTACCAGGCCTTGCCAGGACACAGCACAGTCATAGTGACAGCAGAGGCCTCCAGAAACTATCCAGACACCAGAGCCTCAACCTCAGCCCTGCCTACACCTACAGCAGTGAATCACCAGACACATGACAGTGCCTACGCCTGGAGAAGTGATAACCAGAGCCTTGACCCCACCTAAACTGAGAGGAGCCACCATCTGAGCCTTGGGTCCATCTATACCTAAAAGAGAGATCATTGGAGACTCAGCCCTGCCTGCACCAGAGAGAACGTTCAATGGAGTCACAACCTCAAGCCACACCACTTGAAGAAAGAGGGACCTCCTGAAGCACCAGCTCAACCCACACCAATTGGAGGAAGAACTGGGTAGACAACAAGGTAAGAATACAGTAAATAACACAAAGAGCAATACAGCTACACCAGAAATTAGTAGTTCTATGAACATCCCAATGCAGACGAAGATACCTATGTCCCAATGCAGATGAAGCCAAAAAAAAATGACACTTAAAATAACGTTATGAAGATGATTGAGGCCCTTAAAGAGGAAATAAAAATCCCCTTGAAGAAATGGAAGAAAAGAGAAAACATTGGCAGAGATCAGCAAATCCCTTAAAGAAAACCAAGAAAGAGCAATCAAACAGGTGAGGAAAATGGTTCAAGACTTAAAAACTGAAACAGAGGCAATAAAGATGACACAAACCAAGGAAGCTCTGGAAATGGAAAACATGGGTAAATGATGAGGAACTACAGATGCAAGCATGACCAACAGATAAAATAAATGGGAGGGAGAATCTGAGGCATGGAAGGTATGGTAGAGGAAATAGACTCGTCAAAGAAAATGGTAAATCCGACAAATTTTTAAAACATAATGTCCAGGAAATTTGGGACACCATAAAAAAAACTGAACCTAAGAATAATAGGGATAGAAGAAGGAGAAGAAGTTCACCTCATAAACTATAGAAAATATATTCAACAAAATCATAGACGAAAACTTTCCCAGCCTAATAAAGGACATGCCTATGCTGGTGCATGCCTTTAATACCAGCGCTAGGAAAGCAGATGCAGAAGGATCTGGGTGAGTTTGAGGCCAGACTGGTCTACAGAATGAGTTCCATGACAGGTTCCAAAAGTACACAGAGAAATCCTGTCTCAAAAACAAATGACACAGAGAAACCCTGTCTCAAAAACAAACAAATAAACAATACAAAAAGCTTACAAGACAACAAATAGACTGGACCATAAAAAGAGTCCCCTTGCCACATAATAATCAAGACATTAAACATACAGAATAAAGAAAGAATATTAAGAGCTACAGAGGAAAAATGCCAACTTACATATAAAGGCAGATCTATAAGATTTACACTTGTTGTCTCAATGGAAACAATGAAAATCAGAAGGTCCTCATAAGGCATTGGCAGATGTTAAGGGCCCACAGATGCTAGCACAGACTACTATATCCAGCAAAGCTTTTAATCACCATAAGTGGAAAAAACAAGATGCTCCATGACAAAATGAGATTTTATTCAATCCACTAATCCACCACTTCACAGAGTACTAAAAGGAAAACTCTGACCCAAGAAAGTTAGATATATCCACAAAAACACAGACAATAGATAATCCCACACCAGTGAATCCCTAAGAAGAGAAACACACACACACACAATACCAACAACAACAGAACAAAATTAACAGAAACTAGCAATCACTGGTCATTATTATCCTTTAATATCAATAAAATCAATTCACCTAAAAAAAGACACAGGCTAAAGATTGGATACAAAAACAGAATCCATCCTTCTGCTGCATACAAGAAATACACCTCAACCTCAACGACAGATATTACCTCAGAATAAAGGGTTGGGAAGAAGTGTTCCAATCAAATAAGCCTAAGAAACAAGCAGGTGTAGCTATCCTATATATTTAACGAAAATAGATTTCAAACTAAAATCAATCAGAAGAGATGGAGAAGGACACTTTATACTCATAACAGGAACAATCCATCAAGATGAAGTCTCAATCCTGAACATGATTGCCCCTAATACAAAAGCACCCAAATATGTAAAAGAAACATTACTAAAGTTTAAATCACATATCAAATCCCACACACTAACAGTAGGAGACTTCAACACTCCACTCTCACAAATGGACAGGTCAACCAGACAGAAACTTAACAGAGAAATAAGAGAACTATCAAATGTCATGACTCAAATGGACTTAGCAGACATGTGTAGAATATTCCACTCAAACACAAATATACCTTCTTCTCAGCACCTCATGGACTTGTCTCTAAAATTGACCACATACTCAGTAACAAGGCAAACCTTCACAGAAACAAAAAAAATACAGTAACTCCCCTGTATATTATTGGTTCACTATGGTTTAAAGTTATAATTTAACAACAACACTACTCTCAGAGAGCCTAAAATCTCATGGAAATTGATCAGTGAACTATTGAGAACCACCCCTGGGTCAAGAAAGAATTAAAGAAAGAAATTAAAGACTTCCTAGAATTCAACAAAAATGAAGGCAAATATACCCAAACCTAGAGAACACAATGAAAGCAGTGCTAAGAGGAAAGTTCATAGCACTACATGCCCATATAAAGAAAGTAGAGAAAGCTTGCCCTAATGACTTAATAGCACACCTGAAAGCTCTAGAGCAAAAAGAAGCAGATGCACCCAGGAGGAATAGAAGACAGGAAATAATCAAATTGATGGCTGAATTCAATAAAATAGAAACAAAGGAAACAATACAAAGAACCAATGAGACAAAGAACTGGTTCTTTAAGAAAATCAACAAGATAGACAAACCCTTATTCAAACTAACCAAAAGACAGAGAGAGAACATCTACAGGAACATAAATAAAAAGAGGGACATAACAACAGACACTGAGAAATCCAGAGAATCATTGGATCATACTACAAATTCTGTAGTCCACTAAATAGGCAAGCATAAAATAAATGAGCAATTTTCTAGATAGATACCATATACCAAAATGAAATCAAGACCAGATAAACAATTTAAATAGGCCTATAAACTATAAGGAAATAGAAGCTGTCATCAAAAGCCTCCCAACCCCCCCCCCCAAAGAAAACAGGGCTGGTTGTTTTTAGTGCAGAATTTTACAAGAACTTCCTAGAAGAGCTAATACCTATACTTCTCAAAGTGTTCCACATAATAGAAACAGAAGGAACATTGCCAAACTCTTTTTATGAGACTACAGTTACCCTGATATCCAAACTACACAAAGACTCAACCAAGAAAAAGAATTACAGACCAATCTCACTCATGAACATAGATGCAAAAATACTCAATAAAATATAAAATACAGGCAAACTGAATCCAAGAATCCATTCAAAAAAATCATCCACCATGATCAAGTCAGCTTCATCCCAGAGATTCAGGGATGGTTTAACATATGAAAATCTATCAATGTAATCCATCATATAAATAAAGTGAAAGAAAAAAATATGATCATCTCATTAGGTGCTAAAAATGCATTAGAAAAAAAATCAAACACCCCTTCATGATGAAGGTCTTGGAGATATCGGGGATACAAAGAACATATGTAAACATTATAAAAAGTAATATACAGCAAGGTGACAGCCAGCATCAAATTAAATGGAGAGAAACTCAAAGCAGTTTCCACTAATATCAAGGACAAGGTAAGGTTGTCCACATTCTCCATATCTCCTCAACATAGTTCTTGAAATTCTGGTTATAGCAATAATACAACAAAAGGAGATCAAGAGGATTCAATTTGGAAAGGAAGAAGTCAAACTTTCAATATTTGCAGATGATATGACAGTAAATATATATATGTGTGTGTGTGTGTGTGTGTGTGTGTGTGTGGCCCCCAAAACTCTATCATGGAACTCCTACAGCTGATAAATACCTTCAGTAATGCAGCAGGATAAAAGATCCACTCAAAACAATCAGTAGCCCTCCTATATACAAATGATAAAATGGCTGAGAAAGAAGTCATAGAAACATCTCCAAACTGCTTCCTGCTTTTTGTTGGACTAAGCAATTTTTGGGAATGTTCACAGTGGCCTTTCTGGGCATCTTGGTCCATCAAGCCACATTAGTCTGGAAGGATTCCATAGGATCTCATCCTCTGTGGAAACAAAAGAAGAACCTCTTTTCCAAAGCAACATATACTTAGACCCAAATTCTGAAGTCAAGATACCTTTATGTTAATTTATCTTAGCAGCCCATACAATGAAATCTCTCTCTGTACTGTGTACTTAGCTCATTCACAGTGAAAAATTCAAAGAAAACACAATGATATACATAATCCAGACTCTCTGTGTATTTTCCATCTTCACATGGCTTATTATTCTTATTTTATTACTTTCTCTACAAGTTTAATATTTATTTTTATCTTTACTCCTTTAATCTATGACTGTCTGTATTCTTTTATATTACATTTACTGTCTCTTTACTCTTTTTCTTCTCTCTCCCATGCCTACGTACTTTTTTTTTGCACACACTGTGTCTCATTTAGAGGTCTTTTATGTCTAAATCTGTGCTGTTGTGTATCTGAAATCCTTTTTTTGACCAGGACTACTTCTTAAAATGTTAATGGCTTGGCTAGTACTAAGGCTGCTTTGCCTGTTGGCTCTGCCCAGTCTGACATGGTAGAGGTTCGTTCATTGCCTCTGAGGCCAGGTAGGAGCTGTCCTCACCACTTCAACTCTGATAACCAGTTGGCCCAAGTAACTTGCAGCATGCTGCCCACAAATCCCATTCAAGTACTCTGCCTTCTGAAAGAACCAGAGTTTGTGCAGCCAGCCCAGCACAAAACGCCACCATTTTGAAACTGCACGAGTTTGTCGTTGTTGTTGTTGTTGTTGTTGTTGTTGTAGTTACCAATGAATCTGGGAAAAACCTCTCATAAAGGAGCTGCAGCATGCTGCCAACTGAGAAAAAAATGTGGCTAAACTTTGGTTTTTAGTATCTAGAATTCCTTTCCAAGCCCTCTCAGGTTTTATGTGGATTTGGCTAGCACACAATTTGTTGTAAAGGGCTGCTTGTTTGTTTCCAGCTGCTCAGCCTGGAAATAATCACACAGAAACCATATTATTTGCAATACTGTTTGTCCAATAGCTTGAGTATATTTCTGACTAACTCATATCGTTAATTAACATATCTCCATTAATCTGTGTAGCATTACGAGGCTGTGGTTTACCAGGTAAATTTCCAGTATCTGTCTCCAGTGGGTATACATGGTTTCTTTCAACTCACATTCTTTCTCCCAGCATTCATTTTTCCTTGCCTAGCTCTGTTCTGGCCTATCAGGCCAATCCAATTTCTTTATTCATTAACCAATAAAAGCAACACATAGACAAAAGGACCTCCTACAACATATATCCAAAAGATGCTCAATCATACTACAAAGACATACGTTCAACCATGTTCATATCAGCATTATTTGTAATGTAATATCCAGAATCTAGAACCAACCTAGATGACCCTCAACTGAAGAATGGATAAACTAAATGTGGCACATTTACACATTAGAGTGTAACTCAGTGGTAAAAAAAACAATGATATCTTGAATTTTGCATGCAAATGGATGGAACTAGAAAATGCCATTCTGAGTGAGGTAACTCAGACCCAAAAAGATGATTATGATATGTATTTACTCAGAAGTGGATACTAGCTATAAACAAAGGATATTGAGCCTATAGTTCATGATCCTAGAGAAACTAAGTAACAAGGCAAACCCTAACAAAAACATACAGATCACCTGGAAAGCCAAAATAGACAAGATCACCTGACAAAATTGTGAACATAGGGGTGGGGGAGAAGGGAGGGAAGAAGAGGAAGAGAAGGGGAAAATGGAAGGGTCAAGGAGAACTTGAGGAAACAAGATAGTCAAGATGGAGGAAGGACAGATTAGAGCAAGGAAAGAGATATCTTGATTGAGGGAGCCATTATGGCATTAGCAAGAAACCTGAATCTAGAGAAATTCCCAGGAATCCACAAGGATGAACCCAGCTAAAACCCTAAGCAATAGAGGAGAGGGGGCCTGAACTTGTCTAATCCTGTAGTCAGACTGATGAATATCTTAAATACCACCACAGAACCTTCATCCAGCAACTGATGGAAACAGAGGCAGAGTCCCACAGCAGATCAGTGGGCTGAGCTCCCAAAATCCAGTTGAAGAGTGGGAGGAATGAGAATAAGAGCAAGAGGTCACAACCATGATGGGTAAACCCACTGAAACAGTCTACCTGAGCTAATGGGAGCTCACCAACTCCAGCCGGACTGGGAAGAAACAAGCATAGATCCACACTAGTCCCTCTGAATGTGGTTGACAGTTATATGGCTGGGGCAGACTGAGGAGCCACTGGCAGTGGCACCAGGATTTATCCCTACTGCATGTACTGGCTTTTTGGGAGCCTACTCTCTTTGGATGATACCTTGATCAGCCTAGATATAGTAGGAAGGGCCTTGGATCTTTCCCAAAGCAATGTGCTTACCCTCATGAAGAGTGGATGGAGCAGTGTGATGGGGGTAGGTAAAAAGAGGGAATGAGAGGAGAGGAGGGAGTGGGAACTTGGATTAGTATGTATAATGAAAAAAAGATAGCTTGTTTTATTTAAAAAAAATAAAAAGAAAATAAAAAGAAGACAAGCCAGAAGTCATTCATTTTTAGCTGAGATGGGCTGTTATCTACCTTCTCATCTAAGCATCCTTCCTCTTGTATATCTATTAAGTTGTCACCTGCCTTCTCATCGAGGCATCTATCCACCTAACACTCACAGTAGAAATTTTAAAAAGTGCTGCCTGGATCACCTTTCAAAATGGAAAACTTTGTTCAGCTAGCTACAGGAGTGCTGATGGGTAACAGCTCTCACATGCCAGCACTTTGAATGACAAAGGCCTCCAGGTAAGTCTTGCAGTGGTGGTAGGCACAAGAGATGAAGACCTGTACCCTTGACATAACACAGTCTAGCTCAAAAGTTCCAGCCCCAGCTCTCCTGGACTTCAGAGGTCAGAGGCTGCACCGTGACTGCTCCTCCCCTCTCCATTCTGCTTCTTTCCAGGTACTGGATGACATCAGATACACACAAGAAAGGTCTTCAATGAAACTAGGAGGGTTCATGGAAAGATAAACCTTTAATTTGTTCATTAATATCTAACTACTATGCCTAGAATCTAGGAATTGAACTGCTAAATAAGCTTTACTTGCATTGAATCAAATCATTCACTCAAATGACAAGAAATAAAAGAATGTTTTGCCTAATATAATACATCTGACCACCAGGCAGTGGTGATAGATGCCTTTAATCTCAACACTTGGTAAGCAGAGGCAGGCAGATCTCTATGAATGTGAGACCAGCCTGATCTACAGATTAAGTTCTAGGACAGGCTCCAAAGTCACACAGAGAAACCCTGTCTCAAAAAAGTTCTGTCTTTATCTAAGAGTGAAATCTAAATAGATGAGTGTTTATCTCACCTACTGTTGCTCAGTCTGTAAAACATTAGATCTATTCATAAATCGATCAATTAGTTAGATAACAAGGGGTCAGGAGGGTTAACCTAAGCCTCAACCTACCTTCTCCACATCCCCCAGGCCCTCGGTATCCAGGAGGACCAGAGTGTGCTTTGGTTTTGTGGGATGAGGCACACACCACATCCAGATGCCCTTGGTTTCAGACTGCACAGTGGAGCCCAGAGGGAAGCCTGAGGGAAGAAGTGAGGACTTAGGTTCGGTATGTGAACATCCTGCCCAGACAGCCCTATGTGCTCAAACATCAGTGTCTAGCAGCCAGCACCATTTTGAGGGATTCTGAAGGACTTAGGAGTTGGAGACTACTAGATGGAGGATACAGCAGCCAGAGAAGTAATACTGGAAGTTAGGACTGGGTCCCAAGTTTCTTCCTCGGTCTCTGCCATCTATCATCCATGCAGCTGCCACTGTAATCTCACTGTGGTCCCAGGATCAGTGACTCCAACAAGTGTCCAGACAAATCGGTCCCCATTAGGTTATTCTCTCTGGTGTTTTAAACACAGCCATGAAAAAGAAAAGAAGAGGACAATGCACACAAAATTGGCAGTGCTGTGAATCCCAACACTCAAAACAGTGCTTCATCTTTCCTCAAAATGAGCTGTCTATTTCAAGCTATAAAAGACATTTAACATAAGAACGATGCCACACAAAAGCTCCAAATAAAAATAGAGAGGCATCACAAATCTGAGAACATGGAGCACTTTGCTGGCTGCAGTGAGTGTGTTGAACCAGCCACGGTTGTACATGACTGTCATTCATGAAGGTAGGAAGCAGAGGCAGGAGAACTGCCATTAGCTTGAGAGAAATTGGGACTACATAGCTATAACCAGATCAAACAATAAGACTGTCTCAAAAAAGAAAAAGATACTTCTTACAAATTGTGGGAAATGGTATAGGTTTCAAGTCACAGACACACAAGAAGAGAAAAAAAACTAGAAAAAGAAATTGTTATAATAGTTTTGTATTCAAAGTTATTAATGAAAAGAAACTAAAACAAAAGTGCTGCTTTAAAAGGATATCAATTCCTTTTTAAAGTTTTTTCAAGAATTTTTATTTCTAAATAAACAATAATTAAGATTTACTTATTTCATTTTATGAATATCGGAATTTTGCCTACATTGTATACATTTTGTATACAAGTACACCATGTGCATACCTCAAGCCAATAAAGGTCAAATGTGGGTATCAAATCCTCTAGATCTGGAGTTACAGACTTTTGAGTCACCACATGGGTGCTGGGAACCAAACCCTGTCCTTTGCGAGAGCAGCCTTGACCATCTCTCCTACCCATGATTTTAAAGACTTAAGTATTCAAAGACATTTCTATCCTGATTGAAATATTTTATTGAGAAAGAAAAACTTCTGTTGAGACAAGAGACTGACACACAGAATCCCATTGCTTTGAGCATCAGAAAAGGCCCTGTCTTTAGAATTCCTGAAAAAATTTTTCCTTAATGAAATGGAAGGAAAGAATGCAAGAACCGATTACTGGGAAGCAGTAATTACTCATGCAAATTAGCATGAGAGGGTGACTTTGCTGCAAGCAGTTTGGCTTTCCTTTGTTATAATTGGGAATTAGAATTAAGAAAATGTGGCAAAGACAGTCAAACCTTTGGCTAGCACCCAGCATACCACTCACCGTGATTCTGTCCTAACAGACGGTTCATCAGGTAGGACTTCCCTGTACGGTACAATCCAGCAATAGCCACAACTACCACTGGCTGCGAAATCTTGTTCAGAATCTCTATGGCTTTCTGGTTCACAGACAGCCGATCTTTGTGGTTCTCCACCAGACAAATGGGAGCCATCATTTGGGATCCGATCATGGCAACTTGCCAACCTAGAAGAATCTGCAAGAAGAATCTGCAAGAAGAATACAAAGCCATTGTCTGCTTCAGTGTTACTCAAGTCCTAAGTGGCTCAGGACTGATGACATTTGAACATTTCCTATTGGCAATGAATAGATACAGAGGAGGTTCTCCACTTTCTTCATCATTCTTCAAAGTTCTAAAGACGGTTTTGGTAATATATGGGCTGCCATCATATGTAAGGTTTTACTTCAATAATAAATACCAAACAACTGTTACTTTCATTAAGGTCTCTAAGCCTTGTAATGAATCTTTAGTGTGTGACCTCCCAAAATCTGTATGAATCTATATGTTACAGATTACTGCACACTGCCAATACAATAAGTGAATTTGCAAAACCTTAAATATCCAGCAAAATGACAGAGCACTAGGTTCTAAGTCCTTGTTCCCCCTGTGAATGACTTTAAAGTGACTGGAAAATATATTGGAGTTTTTAAAGACATACATGAATTACACAAACACTGAGATGTCCCAATGAATAAATAATGTGAATTACATGTGTATTTACTTGACTTTTCATTGCTTAACCCCACACACCATCTGATACAGAGTCCGTCTACAGAAAGTAATTGCAACAGACTAACTTGGGGCTAACCTGGTGTCTATTTTACCTAATTTGGATTTCAAGGAGAATTATTTCTAGAATGTGATACCAAAATCTCAATATGAGTGAATAAATAGAAGAAAATTCATGTTTTAAAATTAGAACTTATTGCATCAAAAGATTTATAAATAAAGAGTATAAAAGGCAGTCCAAGAATTGGTGATGAGCACTGGACATTAAATACATGGTTGAAGATTAATATCTTAAACAAAGAGTCTACAATTTCTCATGGACAACTCAAGTTTAACATAGGCAGAACACTGGATTAGATATTTTCCAAAGGTTTATGAATGGCCATAAGAACATGAGATAATATTCAATATGGCTGTAAAAGAAAACTCTAAAATTTTAAAGAATTGATTTGAAAAAGATGTAATGTGAAAACTGGAAAGAACCAGACTGAAAGATAAACTGTCTATGTTCCCAGGATAACATGTCAGTCAGCTTTATTAGGAAAATATAAGAGCTGAACTAAGAAACTTTAGTGACACGATTTCTGTCTTGTCAATTCAGGGCATGGTATAAAAGTCTATAGTCACGTGATCTCGTATGACTTGGCTTCTTGTATTTGCTGAAATTGAGTTTTGCTTCTGACTAACATAAATACTTACTTAAAATTGCGTGCTTGATTTTGCTTGAGTTTGCAGTTTACAAAAGAATGAGGTTATTTTAAGACCTACTTGGTTTAGTTGCTCAACAATCTTTCAAACCCAGTCTGCATTATAATGCAGCTTTAAAAAACATTGAGGAACTGCCAATCAAAACCAGAAGATGTCACTTCATACCCATCAGGACAGCTACCACAAAACAAAATAAAATAAAATAAAAGTAAATCATAGTTTAAATAACTTAAATTGTTCATGCACAGGAGCTAAGAGCAGAGAATGATACTATCTCATGAAGAATAGTCTTGATGTTTTATAAAATAATAACATTTGATCCATAAACTCTGCTTCAATTACATACAACACAAAGAGAACTTGGACAGACCTTTGAGCAGCAATGATCATGGCATCCATATTCACAATAGCCAAAATGTGGAAACAACTCAATCTCTCATCAACAGATAATTTACAAATGTGTAGATGAACACATTTGAAAGCCTACACAATAGAATATTATTCAGCCAGAGGAAGGAATAAAATTCTACTGCACAAACTAGGAAACCACAAATGCAAGCCCAGACTACTGTGCCAACCCAAGTTTAAAATCATCATAGGCAGAGAAAACAAAATGTCTCATGACAAAATTAGATTTAAGCAATACCTTTCCACAAATCCACTCTTACAGAAAGTACTAGAAGGATAACTCCAAACCAAGGAAGTTAGCTGCACCCACAAAAACATAGGCAACAGATAACTTCAAACCAACAAACCCCAAAGAAAGGGAACACATAAGCACTACCACTGATAAATAACAGGAATTAACAATCACTTGTCATTAATATTACTTAATATCAGTGGATTGAATTCACCGATAAAAAGACACAGGTTAACAGAAAAGATTTAAAAAACTGGATCCATCTTTCTGCTGCATACAAGAAACACACCTGAACATCAAAGACAAACATTAATTCATAGTAAAAAGTTAAGCAAAGATTTTCCAGTCAAATGGACCTAAGAAATAAGCGAGTGTAGCTATCCTAATATCTACAACAACAAAAAAATAGACTTCAACCTAAAATCAATCAAAGGATATGGAGAACACTTCATACTCATCACAGGAAAAATCCATCAAGATGAAGTCTCAATTCTGAAGTTCTATTCTCCAATACAAGAGCATCCACATAAGTAAAAGAAACATAACTAAAGTCTCACATCAAACCTCACACTAATAGTAGAAAACATCAACACCCCATTCTCACCACTGGACAGGTCTGCCAGACAGAAACTTAATAGAGAAATAAGAGAACTAACAGATGTCATGATTCAAATGGATTTAACAGACATCTATAGAACATTTCACCCAAACACAAAAGAATATACCTTCTTATCAGCACCTCATGGAACCTTCTCTAAAATTGGCCACATACTCAGTCACAAAACAAATTTTAACTGATAGAAAAAGAAATCCAAATAACCCCTTGTATCTTATCAGACAAACACGTGTTAAAGTTAGAATTCAAGAACAACACTAATTGCAGAAAGCCAACAAATTGATTAGAAATTGAACAATGCTCAATTAGATCACTCCTGGGTTGAGGAAAAATAAAGAAATTAAAGACTCCCTAGAATTCACTGAAAATGAATGCACAACATACCCAAACCCATGAGACACTATGAAAGTAGCGCTAAGAGGAAAGGTCATAGCATTAAGTGACTACATAAAGAAAGTAGAGAAATCTCACACTAGTGTGTCGGGGACCAGCCTCAACAAAAATACCTCTCATGCCAGGGTAGAGGCATGGGGTTTTAGAAATATAGTAAAGAATATGAAGAGAAAATAAAACAGAGAAACATATAAGATAGTGTCTGGAGGGAATTCCAGTGAGTACTGAAAATTCTCCTGCTTTAATCTCCAATTGTTTAAAATATCCTGACCCCATAAAGTAGGAGTAAGACAAAAGACTGCATTAACATGATACAAGGAAATGAACATACCAATTAAAGATGGTGGGCTACATTCAGAGTTAAATGTTCTGTTGCTAGAACAAAACAAGTGTGCTTACACCCTAGACCAAAATATTTTGTAAGCAAATCACTTCCTGGGTTGAATCTAAAGCTATCTCCTTAAGGGAACTTAGACTATTGTTTGAGGTAGGGAGGCAGGAACAGATCTACTTCTCTACCCCTGGAGCACAAGGTCAGGCTATTAGCCACACCTGTTGACAATAACATTGAGAAAGCAGAACTCTCTGACCTAGTTCTAGATGGAACATTTGTCTGAGGTAGAAGCAAAATAACTTTGAAAGAACTAGAGGTAAGCTCCAACTCTCTGACCTTTGGTGAACATGGAAACAGGTTCATATTTTCAGGCCTCCACACTAGTGACTTAAAAACACATCAGAAAGCTCTAGAAAAAATAAAGCAGATTCAACCAGGGGAAAGAGTATGGGAAATAATCAAATTGAGGACTGAAATCAATAAAATATATAAACAAAGAAAACAATACAAAGAATCAGTGAAACTAAAAGTTGGCTGTTTGAGAAAGTCAACAAGAGAGACAAATTATTATTCAAACTAAACAAAAGGGAGAAAGAGAATATACAAAATAACAAAATCATAAATGACAAGGGGAAAATAACAACAGACACTGAGGAAATCCAGAGAATCATGAAATTTTGAAAACCTATACTTCACAAAACTCGAAAATCTGAAAGAAATGGAAAATTTTATGGATAGGTACCACATACCAAAATGAAATCATGAGCAGATGAAAACTTAAATAGACCTATAACCACTAAGGAAGTAAAAGCAGTCATCAAAAGTCTCACAAGCAAAATAAGTCCAGAGCTAGAGGGTTTGAGTACAGAATTCTATCTGAACTTCAAAGAAGAGCTAATACCAATGCACCTCAAATTATTCCATACAATAGAAACAGAAGAACATTGCCAAACTCTTTTTATAAGGCTACAGTTACCCTGATACCCAAACCAAACAAAGACACAACTAAAAAAGAGAATTACAGACCAATCTGCCACATGAACTTTGATGCAAAAATACTCAAAATACTGGCAAACTGAATCCAAGAACCTTTCAGAAAAATAATCCACCATGATCAAGTTGATTTCATCCCAAGATGCAAGGTATGGTTCAACATATGAAAATTTGTCAATGTAATCCACAATATAAACAACCTGAAAAAAAATATGATCATCTCCTTAGATGCTGAAAAAGCCTTTGACAAAAGTCAACATCCCTTCTTGGTAAAGGTCTTGGAGAAATCAGGAGTAAAAGGAATGCATCTAAACATAATAAAAGCATTTTACAGCAAGCCAACAGCCAACATCAAATTAAATACAGAAAAATTCAAAGTGATTCTACTAAAATTAGGAACAAGACAAGGTTGTCCATTCTTCATATCTACTCAATATAGTACTCAGAGGTCTAGCTAGAGCAATAAGACAACAAAACAAAAGAGGATCAAGGGGATACAAATTGGAAAGGAAAAAATCAAGCTTTGATATTTGCAGATGATATGATAGTATACATAAGTGTTCTGAAAAATTCAACCAGGGACCTCCTACAGCTGATAAACACCTTCAATAATGTGGCAGGATACAAGATCGACTCAAAAAATTCAGTAGCCCTCCTATATACAAATTATAAAAGGGCTGAAAAAGAAATCAGAGAAACAACACCCTTTACAATAGCCACAAACAACATAAAATATCTTTGGGTAACACTAACCAAACAAGTAAGACACCTTTATGCCAAAGACCAGATTCAACAAATGACACGTGCCAGGGTAAGGGAATGGGAATTAGAAAAGTTAAAAAAAAGACACAAATAAAAATAATAAAAGAGAGGGTGGTGGTGGAGCATGCCTTTAATCCCAGCACTCAGGAGGCAGAGGCAGGAGGATCTCTGTGGGTTTGAGGCTAGCCTGGTCTACAAGAGCTAGTTCCAGGACAAGCTCCAAAGCTATAGAGAAACCTTATCTCCAAAAAGAAGAAGAAGAAGAAGAAGAAGAAGAAGAAGAAGAAGAAGAAGAAGAAGAAGAAGAAGAAGAAGAAGAAGCAAAGAACAAGAAGAAAAGAAGAAGAAGAAGAAGAAGAAGAAGAAGAAGAAGAAGAAGAAGAAGAAGAAGAGGAGGAGGAGGAGGAGGAGGAGGAGGAGGAGGAGGAGGAGAAGGAGGAGGAGGAAGAAAGCAGAAACATAGAATAGTACTGGGAGGGAGTTCCATTTAATACTGAAATTACCTGCATTTAATTTTTTATACACTTTTATGCCCCAATACAAAAGAGGGAAGAAGACTAAAGACTGCTTTAACATGATACAAAGAACAACTAGAACAGTTACTGGCTTTATACTTTGAGACATCAAGCCATTACTTCATGAGAAAAACATTTTGTGGCTTAGACAGTGAACCTATCCTATACCAAGTATCTGGAAGGCAGCCACTCCCTAGGTCAAACCTATTAATTCAAAAGAAGGATCAGAATTAGTCTTGAATTCTCTGACCTTTGGTCAGGGTGGAGTGGATCTACCTGTATGGGCCATCTTAATGTCCAAAACACAAAGCAACCACACTCTAGGTCAGGGTATGTAGCCACACTTATTTACAAATTTGAGCAAGTGAAAACTCTCTGACCTTCAGACAAGATGGAAATAGGCTCACATTTTTGGGCCTCCACATACTTCTCTCTTTTTATTAATTTTAATAAAGCCTGAGCTTCTGCTACAGGACAGATTATTGTGTCTACCTTAGGTGAGCATTTTTCCATTTTCCAGACTTACCTGTTTTCAGTACATGCTTTTTAATCATTCATGCCCCTCTCTCAGGTGCCAGCAAGGAAAAGAATCTTACCCATCTCTGACTGCAACCTCTGTAAGCAAAGGGTTAAGGGAGAAAGCATCTCTAGGCACCCTGAGCCCTTGAGCCATCTCTTTGTCAAGGGAGTTTACCAATAATGAGAAAATCATCTGCAAGCAGATAATGTTTTGTGATACGTATGCTCCTATGGATACATTATCTCCTATTTGAAGAAGTGGAGGATCACCAGGGGTTGGAGTCATTTTGAATTATTCTAGGGGGTTTCTGAACAGTTTTCAGCTGTATCAAAATCAAAATTTGTCTTATTAAACATGTCAAATCCAAGAACTCATTGGTAATGTCAAACTCCTCTTAGACAAGTTTTAATCTTTTTCTAATCATTAATATCTTTTAGTGAACTAAAGCAGTTATAAACATTAACAGGTCAATATCATAATTCTAGCGTGGAAATCAACAATAATCACAAAATTTGTCAAATCACAATTTTCTGAAATCCATTCGAAACAAAAGACAAGAAAAGGTTTCTATGATAGGTAAGAGTTCAATTGCAATGTTGCTTTTAAGTATTTGTCCCAGTCTCTGAGGAACAGCGAAAACCCTTAGGCTATCCTCCACATCTCTGAAGATCCACATCTCAGTCACTCCTTGTAATGAGTCTTTTTTTTTCCTCAGAGGGTAAAATTGAGGTCTCAGTTCTCAGGTCCTTTATCTCAACAGCAGATTGAATATCTTACTGGCAAAATAAGTTCTGTGTCCAAAAAAGTATAACAGTCAAATGTTCAGTTGGTGTTTCAGGGCCGGTTCCAAGGTAAACAGGACTCACTAGGTCTGGAAGTTTGCACACAAGTCTATCAAGAGGCTGTGAATTGCTGTCACCACAGTCTTCTCAGCTTGCAGCATGGTGATATGAGGAAGTCAGGAACACAGACTCTCACTCTGGACTCTTTTGTGGGGGCATTAGCAGCTACGATGTCGTTGAGGCCAGTACCCTTCTGCTGGACATAGGGAACCAGACATTCTGGAAGCCTTCTTGCTTGATCTTCATCCTATATAAAAACATAGACATACCCTCAACCCCATATTAACACAGGATCAAGTCCTCTCCATAATCCAGTACAGGGGTCTCTCCACTTCGCTTTAGTAAAGGTCGCCTTGGTGCCATCGTTCCAAAATCTGTTCACAGCAGATTGCTCACGGGCGTATATATTCAAGAAAGTTAGAGTAAAAAGTGCATAAATTAAAGCATTACGTGTGCTTGAGGGCATAATTTCCCTGTTTTTATCTTCTGAAGTTGCGTTTTCAAGGAGCCGTGGTCATATTCCACAATTTCTTGTCCTTGAGGATTTTAAGGAGAGACTATCCTATGTTCGATATTCCATTGGAAACAAAATTGCTGAAATGCTTTACTAACATATCCAGACCCATTATCTGCCTTTATTATTTTTCGGTTCCAATGCCTGAGAAGAATTTTAAGCACTGAGTTATAACATGCTTAGTGGCTTCTCCAGTTTGTGCAGTGACCATCAAGAATCCTGAATATATATCGATTGTCACATGCACATATCTTAATTTGCCAAACTCTGCAATGTGAGTAACACCCATTTGCTACAAATGATTAGGAAGTAGTCCTTGGGGATTTACCCCCAAATGAGGTACAGGTAAATGTGAGACGCCCCCCTTGTCCAGCAAGCAGAAGTGATCATGAAATCGAGATTCCTTTCCAAATCATGCCTTTATTTGGAGCATTCGGTTGAGGAAAATTGGGGAAAAGGAAAAGGAGAGAAAAGACAGAGAGGGAGAGCAGGTGAGGGAGAGCAGGTGAGGGAGAGAAAGCAAAAGAGGAAGTGAGAGAGAGAGAGAGAGAGAGAAGCCCAAGCGGCAGCTGCTTTTCTAGGGTGGAGAGGCTCGGATGCTGATTGGTTAATACCATTTGTTGGAGCCCGGGAATTTTGAGATAGGCCAGAGAATCAAGGCTCTGTAATGCAAAAATACAAGCCCCAGGCGTTCTGGCCCGTGCAGCAGCAACAAAGGATCTGTTTACCTCCAAGCTGTAGGAGGCCAGCATCATTTAACAATGGCGACATTTTGATGGCTCCTTACAGGTAAATACTTGTGAACATCACATCGCTTAACAATTTGACAAGCAGCTTCTTTTGTTAATCTAATTTGTTTTCTTAAATTTATACTATTTTGATGATGAAGAGCATGTGATCACTGAACAAGCTCAACCTGAGATATAGTGATTAGTTTTGTAAGCTTATCAGCTAAAGCGTTACCTTCAGTCAGTAGACCAGGAAGATTTGAATGCACTCTAACATGCCCTACAAAGCATGGGAAGTTTCTTCATTGTATGGCATGTTGAATTTGCTGAAATAGCATTTTAACTTGTTTATTGCTAGTCCCAATAAATGGGACAGTTTCTAGGACTTGAAGAGTGTTAAAAAAATATATTGATTGTAAGTATATAGATTAAAGGCCTTATCTGCAAAAAGCTGAAACACTACAGCAACAGCACATGCTCAGCTATTTAAGCTGAGGCCAGCTCTGTTTGCACTACAAGTCCGTCACCATTAACAGCATATGCTGCTCTTCCATGGGAAGAACCATCTGTAAAAATTAACATAGACTCCTTTAAGAGCTCTTTTTCTACAACTTTTGAGAAAATAAAGGAATATAGTTGTGTAAATTGCAGCAAGAGATCATCTGGGAAAAAATTATTTATCTGACCTTCAAATAGAGCAATCACAGTTGCCCAAGAATCACTATTTTGAAATAACCAATCAATCTGTTGTTTAGCATAAGCAACAGAGATCACAGCAGGGTCTCTGCCAAAATATCTTCTAGATTCTGTCCTGTTCTTCTGTGCTAAGCAAGCTACTGCTTCAAAATAAGGGTTTAATACCTTAATTGTGAAGCGGGAAGGTGCAGTCATAAAAGTGGACCATTTTGCAATAATACTGCTATTCAAGCAAGTTTTATAGATAATATACATGCTTGCCAAGACTGATAATAATTAATATTTGGTGTTTCTGTATAGCATACTCTACCTCGGTGGGTACCTGTCCAGCAGCTTCTGTAAGCTGACTCATGGAATTTGGATCACTGTTCTTTTTAAGAATTTCACTTAGTGACCCAAGGTCTCCTGTAGGATATTTTAAATACAGACTGCCCCCTTGGGTGTTTTATTAAAAGTATGTAAGTTGTCTTTCTAATCCAAACTGCAAGTTTTCCTAGCTGACAGGCTTAACTTGCTCAAGTCCATTTTCACAGAGACAGGTCTGGGCCTGGAGCTGCAGTTACCTGGGGCTACTTTTTCTGCAGCTTGGCTGTCAGGCTGGGGACCAGGATCTGGGGTCACAGCTTAAGATGGGTGATGTGGCAGGGCACAAGCCGTACTCTCCACTGTTTGACTGTGTCCTGCTGGGAACTTGGGACCAAGGGGCTGGTCCCTCATTGCCTGCTGTGCCTGGACTGGACACAGGTCATGTTCAGCAGTCCCGCTATAGACCAGAACTGACTGGCATTTTTTTTTTTTTTTTTTTTTTTTGCTGTATCTCAGGTCCCCAGGTGCCAACCACTGCAGTGGCTCTGAAACTGCCATGGTCACAAGCTTAGGTGTGTATAGCCATGTCAATTTTTATTATCCTTGATTTTTATTTTAAATCCTTGTAATCATAAAACTACAGAAATTCCTGAATCCTCTCCTCTGTTAAAAGCAATAGATTTACCTAGCCTTGCCTCATGGGCCAAGTAGACTTCAGTCATTTCTGTCAGAAGGCATAGTCCTTCAAACTTTATTTCCTGTCTTTTCTGGCTCTGCAGTGTGATACACGTCAGACCCACTCAGCTGGCTACAGTGCCTGTGCACAGTCAGCCTCGGTCTCACTGGTAAGCCTGATCATCGGGGCAACTTGCCACACTCTCTTCATTCTTCCCATCTGCTCAGCAGTAGCAGAGGTTGCAGCTCAGTGACCACAGCACTACAGCTTAGGGAAGAAAGGGAAAGCCTCACTGTGTCCTCTCTGAGTCCTGGAGCAACCTGAAGGCACCAGTAGGTATGCCACCAGTGTGGGGGCAGGAATATATTTACAAACTCTAAAAATCTCTTCCTTTGTTTCTGCTCCAATTCAGCTCCTCTGGCTATCAAGATGTAAGCAAGCAACCGTACAGATAGTTGAATACTATTTCCTTATTCCATATTTACAAATATTATTTACAAATTTTACTCCTGACATTTTTTGCCCCACTTTTTTCTTTCCTTTTTTATTATCTATTATTATTTATTTCCAAAAACTTATTTCTCACCTCTGTACCTGCAGCGTAGTTTTCTTTATGCAGGATCCATCATGTACTGCTATTCACACATCTGTATGTTTTGGGGATCACCTATGGTCCAGCATTGTGAGCACCACTCACCTGAGACCAGCTTTCACAAATATATGACTTACCAAAGTAGGGGCATGGGGATTAGAAACGTTAGTAAAGAGAATGAAGATGTGAATGAAAATAATAAAACAGAAACATAGGATAGTACTAGTAGGGAGTTCCGGTGAATACTGAAATTGTCTGCATTTAATTCTTCATACACTTTTATACCCCAGTACAAAAGAGCAAAGAAGGCAAAAGACTGCTTTAACATGATACAAAGAACAACTAGAACAGTTACTTGCTTTATACTTTGAGACATCAAGCCATTCCTTTATGAGAAAGGCGGTAAACCGGCCCTAGACCAAGTATCCAAAAGGCAGTCACTCTCTAGGTCAAGCTCCTTAACTCAAAAGAAGAAGCAAGAGTATGCTTGAATTCTCTGACCTTTGGTCAGGGTAGAGTGGATCTACCTGTATGGGCCATCTTAATGTCCAAAACACAAATCAACCACACTCTAGGTCAGGGTGTGTAGCCACACTTATTTACAAATTTGAATAAGCTAAAGCTCTCTGACCTTCAGACAAGGTGGAAATCAGCTCACATTTGGGCCTCCAAACCTGTGCAACAACAACTTTAAGTCTTTGAAGAAGATATCAGCAAATGGAAAGATCTCCCATGGTCTTAGATAAGTATAATCAACATAATAAAAATGGCAAACTTATCAAAGAGCAGTCTACAGACTCAATGCAATCCCCATCAAAATCCCAACACAATTTTTCACACAACTCAAAAGAATAATACTCAACTTAATATGGAAAAACAAAAAACTCAGGATAGTCAAAGCAATCCTGTATAAGGAATTTCTGGAGACATCATCATTCCTGACATAAAGCTCTATTATAGAGCTACAGTAATGAAAACAACTTGGTATTAGCATAAAAACACACAGGTCAGCCAATGGAATAGAATCAAAGACCCCAATATTAATATACATACCTATGAACACATTATCTTTGACAAAGAATCTAAAATTATACAATGGGAAAAAAGCATCTTCAACTAATGGTGCTGACATAACTGGATGTCAACATGTAGAAGAATGCAAATAGATCCATATCTATCCCCATGTACAAAACTCAAGACGAAATGGATCAATGACCTCAATATGAATCTGACCACACTGAACCTGATAGAAGAGAAAGTGGAAAGTAGCCTTCACTGCATAGGCACAGGAAACCACTTCCTAAATAGAACACCAATAGCACAGACACTGGGAACAACAATAAATAAGTAAATGAGACCTTCTGAAACTGAGCAGCTTCTGTAAGGCAAAGGACACAGTCACGAAGAGAACACAGTACCCAAATGAATGGGAAAGGATCTTGACCAACCCCAGATCAGACAAAGGACTGATCTCAAAAATACATAAATAACTCAAGAAGCTTGACATCAAAATACCAAATAATCCAATTTAAAAATGGGACATAGATCAAAACAGAGAATTCTCAACAGAAGAATCTCAAATGACTGAAAGAAACTTAAAAAGTTGTTCAACATCCTTAGCCATCAGTGAAATGCAAATCAAAACAACTCTCAGATCCCTTTTCATACCAGTCAGGATAACTAAGATCTAACAAAAAAGCTTATACTGGAGAAGATGCAGAGTAAGGGGAACATTCCTCATTTACTGGTGGGAATGTAAGCTTGTACAGCCACTTTAAAAGCCAGTATGGCAGTTTCTCAGAAAATTGGGAATTAATCAACCTCAAGACTGAGCAATACCCTCTTGGGCATATGCCCAAAGGATGAACACTCATACCACAAGGACATGTGCTCAGCTCTGTTCATAGAAGCATTATTCATAATAGCCAGAACCTAGATGCCCCTTGACCAAAGAATGGATAAAGGAAATGTGGTACATTTACTACTTACTGGTAAAATAACAATGACATCTTAAAATTTGTAGGAAAATGGAACTAGAAAAACCAACCTGAGTGAAGTAACTGAGACCCAGAAAGACAAATGTGGTATGTACTCACTCACAAGTGGATTTAATGCAAAGGATAACCAGCCTAAATTCCACGACCCCAGAGAAGCTAGGTAACAAGGAGACCCCTAAGAGAAACATACATGGATCTGCCTGGGAAGGGAAAGTAGATAAGAACTCCTGGGGAAATTGGAAGGGGGGTATAATAGGAAGGCGAGGAAAAAAGGGAAAGGGGAAGAGAACTTGAAGGAACAGGATAGTCAAGATGGGGGAAGGATAGAGAGAGAGATCAGGGAAAGAGATATCTTGATTGAGGGAGCCATTATGGAGCTATCAAGAAACCTGGTACTAGGGAAATTCCCAGATATCCACAAGAATGGCCCCAGCTAAGACCTTAAGCAATAGTGGGGTGGATACCTGAAGTGGCCTTTGCCTGTAATTAGATTGGTGACTACTTTGTCATCATAGAGCCTTCATCCAGTATCTGATGGAAGCAGATCTACACCTAGCACTGGGCCGAGCTCCCAGAGTCTAGTCAAAGAGTGGGAGGCACAATAATGTGAACAAAGGGGTCAAGACCACGATGGGGGTACCCACAGAAACACCTGACCTGAGCTAGTGGGAGCTCGCTGATTCTAGACTGACAGCTGGGGAACCTGCATGGGCCCAAACTAGGCCCTCTCAATGTGGGTGACAGTTTTGTGGCTGGGGCAGTCTATTGGCTGCCAGCAGTGGGACCAGGATTTATCCCTAGTGCTTGAACTGTGTTCAGGGGCACATTCTCTTTGGAGGGATACTTTACTCAGCCTAGAAAGAGGGGGAATGGCCTTGGTCCTGCCTCCAAGTGATGTGCCAGAGTTTTTTGACTCCCCATGGATAGCCTTACCCTCCCAGGGGAGTGAATGAGGTGGGGTGGGGGGAAGGTGAGGGGGAGCAGATGGAGAGGAGGGAGAGGCAACTTGGATTGGTATGTAAAATGAGAAAAGATTGTTTTAAAAATAAAATGATAATAATAATAAAAATTCTATTGCACACTACAACACAGATGACCCTGAGGACATTATGCCAAAAAAGGAGAATGTACAGAATCCTGAGAATTGAGATAACAGGTGAAGTCACAAATTCTCTGCAACTTGCTCCCACATATGAGAAGATCAATAGCATAAAAAATGCATATAGCCCCACATGATTTATATATATCACGTATACCCTAAACATAGACAAAGAGAATTCCATCTACTTCTGCTTAATAAAAGTCAATGAGATAGAAACTAAATTCATTTCTAAACAGATATTTGCCAAGCTCTTGTGCTGAAATTTCTCCATGGTTCCTACACAGAAAAGACGCTCTTAAGACTAGAGTTGCCTGAGTCTGGCCAGGGATTGTGGGGTTGTGGTCCCAGTTAAGACAGGAAGCTCCCTCCCAAGGCTGCTCCCACAGCACTTGACAAGGGCTTGAGTGGAAGCTGCCAGAGCAGGGGAGCCTGAGTGTCAGGACGCCACTGTGCATCTGTCACTCATTGAAGGAAAGAAACTGGTCTTCACACACCTAAAGTCAGCCACAGCCCTGCAGAGCAGACAACACAGAAGGTGCCTCTCCTGATCATCCCTCAAGGGAAACAAATCCAATCAGCTTTTATTAACATAGTTACAGTGTACAAAAGGTTTATTCTAATAGTCTAATCAAAATGGGGGTTTTAATTTTAACATAGTAAAATTATACACAACAAAAACAATTGTTTAGTAGGCATTACAGTTGCAATATTATTTGAGATCAAAAAATAATCAAATCCAGGTTCCAGACTAAGCTGCTTCTAAAAGGAAGAAAAAGTAAATAATATACCTGGTCCCCATCCCACAGATGCAAGAACAGGTCCCAGCTGCTTCAGACTTGCCTCTGCTTCCCTGCCTCTGGCTCCTATGCTGCTCTTTCTGTGAGTCCACCACACACACTGCTGAGAACATCACAGGCTGCAGCAGAAATGAAACTGAAAGTAAAGGCATCAGAGCCCTGTTAACTTAGCCAAGATGTTGGAGTGCAGCAGGAAAGCCAGTCAGTTACTCTGCTGGCTGAGGGACCTCCCACATTTACTTCTCTTTCTTGAAATCTCTCTCCAGTGTCCTCCCCACAGAAGAAACAGAAACTAAAGGAGGTTACATAATCGGGGACTGTTACAAACGTTTTTCTCCCAGTGGAAATTCCCCGTGCTTCCTTGGTGAAGAGCTCTAATGCTTTTAATGTGTGTTCTAAAAAAGAAACCATTCATCTAAAAATCGTCTTTATAAGAAGCAACTAGAAAATAATGAGAAGGATCCGCCACAAAGCTCGAGAAGGGGCGGGGGCGAGGGAGAGGTGCTCTAAAGGCTCCAACTGCTCCAGCCTGATGACCCAGCTCCGTCTCTGGAACCCACGCAAAGGTGGAGGAGAGAAGTGTGTTGTAGAATACTATTTTAAGGTTTGTTACTTTTGTTTATGCTCTGGAACGTTTGTTGGATGATGCAAAGATATGTTTGATTAAGTAAAATTCACCTGCAGTCAGGAGGTTGCATCAGCAGCTAGCTGGCCAGAAGTTGCAGGGGGGAGCCAGATGGAGAAGGGTTTATAAGGAGGGCCAAGGAGAAGCAGGAGAACTTGGGGATGCCAGGAGGTGAGCTAGGTGAGCTGCTAGCTCTTCAGCTTCCCTGGGAAGCAGGATTTTACCTCAACCTGTGAATCTTGAGTTCTTTAGATAGACAGAGATTTAGATAAGCTCCTTATGTAACTTTGAAAGAGTTGGTGCCTGAGGGAACGGAATTTCCTTAGGCTGCAGTTGTGCCCTAACCTCTGCTGATAGCTGCAGAGATGAGAGATGCTGAGCTGTGGCCCCACAAAATTGCCTCTCACCTCCACATGGGTGTCCTGGGCTGGGCACACATATTTAAAAAAAGAAAGAAAGAGAGAATAATATTTTTCCACCTATTTGATTTTCATCCATGTGAGTTCTTGCTGGGTACCTGAGCTATCCACTCGCACATCTACACAACTCATAATCAATCTCTCAATAACATAGAACTGTTCATAATATGAAGAGAAGCAAATTTGTATGGTGACAGAATTGGACATAAGACACCTGCCCAGGTCTGCAGGACCTTTTGGAGCAACAAGAAATCTGGACCTTAGTGTGTGGTATGTGACTTCAGCTAACTTGGGTGAGGTAGGCAAAGGTGAAGTTTGGACACACAGATTTTGAGCAGATATTCTGCCAGCATTTTCTAGATGTAGCCTGTCCACCCTAAAGAGAGATTAGAAAACAGCAGTTTCTTTGTGTGTATCACATGCCAGTACCAAAGAGGAAAGCACTTGCATACACTGCCATCGTGTGGTCACTCAAGATGACCGTCTTTTCTCAATCCACAAATGACTGGATTTTTCTGTTAAAAATTTTTTTAAGCTCAAGATAGAATTTATAGAAATCCACATTATCACAAAGTATATAACTCATTATAAATATGAATTATATAATGAAGTAGATGCTATAACAAATTATAAAAAGCTGCTTATACAAACAAATCAACTGTACACAGTGATAACATTGCCTGTGTTTTTCTTGACAGCTATGTTGGCCACAATATTCTTTCAAGGCTAATTGAGAAAATAGAAAGGGATTAAGGCCTTCAACTCCAAAGGCATCATACATTTTTAATTGAATTTTCCATCTGAGAAAGAGACATGAATGTATGTAGTATTTGGGAAGCTACAACAGGGAGTCAGTGTCTGATACAAAGGGAAATAGGAAATGGGGGGTACTGCAAATTCAGGTGGGTCAGTCATTGATCTGTCCCAATATGGGCCTCAAAGTCAGTCCCAACATGGACAGACTGAAGATTTACTCAGAAAGTCTTCTGAGATTCCCTCCCTGTTTGTTTGTTTGAATCAGAACCTCACTCTGTAGGCCAAAAATTGTCCTGGTACTCACTATGTAAGCCATGTTGGCTTCAAATTCCTCTTGCCTCAATGTCCCAAGTGCTGGGATTACAAGTTTGAGGCACCATGCCAGACTCAAGATTATTTCCTTTTAAAACAAAGTAGAGTTTGATCCAGCATCTGTAGCTCAAATTCTAATTGATCTTAAAAATAAAAACCTGGAGTCAGATATTGGAATAAATACTAAAAGATCAGAGAAGTAAAAAAGCAGCCACTAGAGAGACCTTTTTCTTCTCTCTCTCTCTCTCTCCTATGTACATTTATCCAATACTGTGACCCATTTAGAGGTCTTTTCCATCTGAATTTGTCTTTATTGTGTGTATATCTGTAATTATTTTCTGACCAGGAGTGTGTTTTTTTTAAAAGTACAGAGAGACATTTCATTATATGGACTGCTAAGCTAAACCAACATATATATTTTAAAGGTATCTTGACTTCAAAATTTGAGTCTAAGGCTATGTTGATTTGGAAAAGAAGTTCTGCTTTTGTTTCCAAAAATGATGAAGAACTGCATATTCCTTCCAGACTAATGTGGTTTGGAGGAACAAGACCCCCTGAAAGGTCTCTGTGAACCCCCAAAGTACAATAAAATGTCTCTCTGTACTTAGCTCATTCACAGTCAAAAATTCAAAGAAAACTCAATAATATACATAATTCAGACTCCCTGTGCAAATTCCATCTTTACATGGCTTATTTTTCTTTATTCCTTTAATCTATGATTGTCTATACTCCTTTGGTGCAGAAGAATTGTCTGTATTCTGTCAATCATGTTTTAAATGAGCGCTAATTGGTCAGGTAGGAAGTATGGGTGGGTCAACCAGATAGGAAGTAGAGGTGGGGTGATGAGAACAGGAGTATTCTGGGAATCAGGAAGCTCCCTTTGCAGTCCTGCCCAGATCATGGAAGAAGCAAGAGATAATCTGCCCAGCTGAGAAAGGTACTGAGCCATGCGGCTAATGTAGATAAGAACAATGGGTTAATATAAGCTACAAGAGTTAACAAGAAGCCTGCGCTAATGGGCCAATCAGTTTTATAACTTATGATGAGCTCTGTATGATTTTCTTTGGGGCTTGCCAGCTGTGGGATACCGGGCGGGACAAAAACCCCAACAAGCAAGCCGGCCCTCATGTTACACTCTGTCTCTTTAAAGACTTTATGTTATTTTTTTCTATGTTCTTTTTCTTCTGTCTCTCAAGCCTATGTACATTTATTCAACACTGTGATTCATTTAGAGGTCTTTTCCATCTGAATTTGTCTTTTTAGCATGTGTAGCTGTAATTATTTTCTGACCAGGAGTGCTTTTTTTTTTTCAAATGCTAAGCAGGCATGGCTAGGACCAAATCTGTGACCCTGCCTGTTGTCTCTGCCTAGTCCAGCATAGCAGAGGCATGTTTACTGCCTTTGAGACTGCCGGGTGGGAGCAATCCCCACCACCTCAACTCCGGGTAACACTGTGCAGCATATAAACCCTTTTTATCTGAGTAAAAGCTAAATCTGCCATACAGCACACTGTGCCGCCTGGAAATATGTCTGTATATGGCAGTGGAGAATGCTAAGCCATGGGTGTGGTCTCAGCTACTTTTCTCCCAACCCTGAGTGGGCACACAAGCACCCAGATCCAAAGTGGGTGGCAGGCATCAACCCCAAATATTTGGGGGCCATTTGGTAGATGGAGGCTGCTTGTTTGTTTCCCAGTTGCCCAGACCCGAAATAATCACACAGAAACAGTATTAATTAAAACACTCCTTGGCCTATTAGCTCAGGCTTCTTATTAACTAACTCTTATATCTCAGTTTAGCCTATTCATGTTATTTTATATTTTACCATGAGGTTTGTGGTTTACCAGTAAAGGTCTGGCAGGCATCTTTCTGCTTCAGTGACTACATGGCATCTCCTTGACTCCGCCTACTCTCTCTCTCTCTCTCTCTCTCTCTCTCTCTCTCTCTCTCTCTCTCTATCTATCTATCTATCTATCACCAAGTATACCTGAAGCAGCAAGCTCTGAGAAGCCATGTACAAGCCAAGGATGGTAGCATGTTCTACACCCTGGTCAGCCAGTCTCCCTGAAACAGACAGCTCTGGGTTCTGAAAGATACTCAAACCTATGGTGAAGAGAAGTGGAGAACGGTCAACATTGACTTCCACACATAAACAGAGGACAGGCACTTGTACATACATCCATATTTCTACCAAAATCAGATAGCCAACAAGGAGGCCTACTCTCTCCACTTTTGCTCAGAATAGTGATTGAAGTCTTTCTTAGAGTAATAATGTGCAAGATGTCAGGATAATCTTTTCGTACAATGTATGAAGATGTCTCTACCTTACCTTACCTACCTAAGACACCATTTGATTGGTTTAATAAAGCGCTTAATGGCTAATAACTAGTCAGGATGGGATAGTTGGAACTTCTGGGCAGAGACAGGAGCTCTGAGAAAGAATCAGAAATGCAGGAGATTCGCCAACCAAACACAGAAAATATACAGTATTGAGAAGTAACAAGCCACATGGCAGAACATAGATTAATATAAACTAGTTAATTTAAGTTTTCAGAGCTAGTTGCCTAAACTAAGGTCAAGCTTTTGAAATTAATAAAATGTCTCTGTGTCATAATTCAGGAGTTTGCGGTCCAAAGAAAGACCCATTATAATGAGAAATAAGGGAAATACAAGTAGGTGAAGACAAAAGTCCAATTGTCACTGTTTGAAGATCATATGATTCTATACATAAGACAATAAAGACTACTCCTGAAAACCCTTAGATGTGATGAACACTTTGAGCAAGCAGTAGGATATAAAATCAGCACAAAACCAGAAGCCTGCTTGTGAAACAATAGCAAACGTGCTGAAAAAGACATCAGGAAAAAATGTCCATTCATCCTCTCTCTGAAACTGCCTAGGAACAAACCTAATCCCAGAAGGTAAAGACCTCTACAGTGAAAATTAAACACTAATGAAAGGAGGTACTAGAAGACAGGCAGAGCTTCCATCTTCATGGATCAGCCAAATCAAAATCACAAAACTGATCCTACATGACTGAAAGGTAGGTATAGACCAAATGCAATGCCCATCAAAATTCTGATGACATTGTCCACAGAAGGAGAAAAGATGGCACATGATCTACATGGAAGCGTATGAAAGTCACACCAGATTTCAAATTATGTTGTAGAGTCATCACAACAAAACAATATGGCATCAGCACAAAGGAACTCACAGGCACCAAAGGAATCAAATAAAAAAGAAATAAACACACACACAGCTAGGACACCTGATTTTTACTTATTTTTATTTTATGTGAATTGGTGTTTTGCCTGTATGTATGTGGGTGGTGGGAACCGAACTTGAATCCTCTGGAAGAACAGCAAGTGCTCTTGACCACTAAGCCATCTCTCCAGCCCCCAACTTGATTTTTTAATACAGATACCAAAAACCACACACTGGAAAACAATGCATCTTACTCAAATGATGCTAGGAAAACTTGATATCTACACACAGGAGAATGAAACCATATCCCTACCATTCACTCCACACAAAAGTCACTTCAAAAGGAATCAAGGACATTAGTATAAGACCTGATGCCTTGAAACTGCTAAAGGGAGACACAGGTAAACACTTCCCTATACAGCAATAGGCAAGACAAACTTTGAAAGAGCTCCAACAGTGCAAAAAAAAAAGCAAAAACAACAACAACAAAAAAACCCAGTAAGACTGGCTAACGGAATTACATAAAATCAAAGCACAGACAATAAAATAATTATCAAAGTGAGAAGAAACCCTACCTATAGAGTAGAAGAAAAAAATATCCATCACATATGCAACTACCATGGATTAATACCCAGAATACATAAAGACCTCAAAATATTAAACATCTGAAATGATCAACAAATGGTCAAATCAGCTTGAGAGTACTCAAAATATAAACTACAAATGGGCAATAAATGTGAAAAATACCAGCACTTTTAGCCTTTGGGGAAAGGTAAATCAAAACATCTAGATTTCAGTCAGAACAGCTGTCATTTGTAGAAGAAAGTTTTTGTCCCACCTGGTCCTACAGCAATTCAGTCCCAAAGAAACACACAGAGGCCTATATTAATTATAAATTGTTTGGCCTATTAGTTCAGGCTTATTATTTACTAGCTCTTACAACTTAAATTAACCCATAAGTCTTATCTATGTTTAGTCACATTGCTTGGTACCTTTTCTCAGTGCAGCATTTTCATCCTGCTTCCTCTATGTCTGAGTGACAACTGCATATGGAGCCTTTCCTCTTCCCAGAATTTTCCTATGCTTTCTGCCTGGATACTGGACAACCAGTGTTCTATTAAACCAATATGAATGAAAAATCTTTACAGGATACCAGCCATTAAGAAAAAAGAAACAACTAATGCTGACCAATGGAAAGCAAAAACAAAAGAAAAATACTTGTAGACTGATAAACCAGTGGTTACCATGGGAATCAGAATGGAAGGTCCTGGAAATTTTAAAGCAAGACTATCATGTGACAGGGTTAGAATTAGGGTTAGGGTTAACTGAGATGAAGAGACCAATTCTGAATGTACACGACTCTATTTCATGAGCTGAGGCCCTGGATGGGCTAGACCCTGGAGGAGGAGGTGGGAGGTCTGGCTGGATGGAGAGGTTGAAGGGCCTTTTATTTTTGGATGGATATAAACGCTGGTTCCACAAACCTTTGGGTTTGTACTACAGAGTAGGAGAGCTGGTACATGAGATTCCTGGTTTTCATTTTTCAGAAACTTCCATTCTGATTCCTATATTTAATTAACTGTATTAATTTACTATCAGTATACAAGTATTTCCCATTTTTGATGTCTCTTAGCCAGCATTAGTTTGATGTATATGTGTTGCTTTTATTGGTTGAAGAAATTCTGGTAGGCAGTATGACTAGAATACAATTAAGTTTTGGATTCACACTATTCACATGTACCTCCTGTAATTTCTCCTCAACTATTATCAATTCCTTTTCTGCTTCAGCTGTTAATTCTCTGGGACTATTCAACTCTTTATCACCATCTAAGGTTTTGTTTAAATTAATTAGTAAATCAGGTGTTATCCCAATAGCTGGTATTAGACTGGAAATGTCTCCTAACAATTTTTGAAAGTCATTAAGAGTTCGCAATCGGTCCCTCTTAATTTGTGCCTTTTGTGTTCTAATTTTCTGTAAACCTCTTCTGTAACCTAGGTAACTGACAGAATCTCCTCTCTGTATTTTTTCAGGAACAATTTGTAATCCCCATTTTGACAAAACTTTCTTTACTTCTTCAAACATTCTTTCTAAACTATCTATATTTGAATCAGATAGCAAAATGTCATCCATATAATGGTAAATTTTAGATTTAGGAAATTTTTGTGTATTAATTCAAATGGCTGACTTACAAAGTATTGACACAAGATGGGGCTATTGAGCATTCCCTGTGGAGGACAGTCCACTGGTATCTCCTAGTAGGCTGAGAATTATTATAAGTAGACACTGTGAAAGCAAATTTTTCTCTGTCTCTTTCTTGTAAAGGTATAGTGAAAAAACAATCTTTTAAATCAATAACTATAAGAGGCCATCATTTTGGTAATAGAGAAGGCAGAGGAATTCCAGACTTTAGAGGGCCCGTAGGTTGAATTACCTTATTGACAAGTCTTAGATCTGTTACCATTCTCCATTTACCAGATTTCTTTTTAACAACAAATACAGGAGAATTCTAAGGGCTGGTTGATGCTTCAATGTCGTGAGCATCTAGTTGCTCCTGTACCAGCTGTTTTAAAGCCTGCAGTTTGTCTTCTATTGATGGCCACTGTTTAACCCATATTGGTTTCTCAGTTAACCATTTTAAAGGTAGGGCCACTGGTACCTCTAAAGGTTTACTAGTTGCCTTGTGTTCTTGTAGAGCCTGAATGGCTGGTGACCTTTGTGTATAATACCTTATAATATTCTTCCCAGAATTATGAGTTTCTGGGACTCAGGAATGTTAATCTGCATATTCCATTGCTGCAGCAGGTCACAACCCCATAAATCCACTACAATATTAGCCACATATGGCCTTAGCCTTCCTCTCTGGCCCTATGTATTCAACCCATCTCATGCTTTGTTCCACTTGAGACAGTGTTCCAATTCCTAGGAATCAAACATCTACCTCTTTAAGAGGCCAATTTGGATGCCAAGATTCCAGAGTAATGATACTCACTTCCTCACCTGTGGCTATCAAACCCACAATTACAATGCCATTTATATGCACTCTTAGCTTTGGTCTTTGATCATTTATGGAAGTCTGCCAGAATATACGTTTCCTATTTACTATTGGAATTTTTATTTATCCTCCATGTTTATTCCATCATCTAGAACAGTATGGTCTTTTACAGAAGGCTCTGGATTTTTTTAATTTTCCTGGTAAGAAATGTCCTCCACAGTGACTGGGAATAACTGGATTATTTTTGACTTTGGGGCCTGTGAGAGTCCCCACCCACGAAATTTTTCAATGGTATCAGGTTGCCATGTTAGTCTTTTGTTGATCTGCATCCATTGGTCCAGTGTTGGCCTTTGCCTCACCTTCTACATAATCCAGAAGGTTGATACCTTTTATTTTTGCCATTCCAAGAGAAGGCATTATATCTAGGAATTCCTTGTCTACAATCCCTGCTCAGGTGTCCTATTTTACCACAACTAAAACATTTGGCATTTTGATGTCTCCTCATACCTTTGAAAATTGCTTCTCCTACCCAAGACTCAGTATTATAGTCAAATGTCTCAATGTTCATTGTATGTAGAATTCATTCATCCATTGGTGCTAATCTAACCTTTAAAGGCCCAAGTATCTTTTTGCATTCTAAGTTGGCATTTTCCAAAGCCAGAGATTCAATAAGTACTCATCTAGCATCTGGGTCTGTTACTCCTATTTATAAAGCTTTAGTTAATCTTTGTAAAAAGTCACTAAAGAATTCTCTCTGGCCCTGTTTAACCCTGACATATGATTCAATTTCCTAGTTTTTGAATCCTGTTCCAAGCATTTAAGGCTGCTTTGTGGCATAGGTACAAGATTTGTTCTTTGCAAGGAGCTTGAGCCTGTGGGTCAGCATAAGTGCCCTCACCAAGAATTTGATCTTGGGAAGTCTCAAGTCCTTTTGCCTTTCCTATTGTTTTAAAATTTTAGCCTCTTCTCTGAAATAGCATTTCTATATCAGCTGAGGCCTTTCATTCAGGACTGCTGAAACTAACTGAAGCCAGTCATGTGGCATGGCTTTAATGCTAGAAGCCCATGTCTTCACCATTTCCTTAACAGATACAAATTGCAAGCCATAAGTTACAACAGCTTGCTTAATTTCTTTTCTATAGGTATCCATCTACCTTCTTTAGATCCATTTGGGCCTTTAGAACTTGATGCTTTGTCAGAGTAGATTACAGGGTAGGAAGCTAAAACCCTGGGTAAGTCATCGCTGACATCTACTGGTGATGTTTAATTCTGTCCTTGTACCTTCTTTCCCTGCTCATCAGCTCCAATAGTTTCCTCAATCATTTCCAATCTTTTTACTACTGTCTTTTTTGAAGTCTGAATCTCCTGGCCTGTGTACATTTCTAGTGATTTTACTGAGGCACCTAGCTTCTGGTCCTCATTCTGCACATGTGATTCCAAGGTCTGAAGTTTTTCCTTTAAAGATAACACCTCATCCTTGGACATTATTTGGATAGTGTGCAGATTGCCTTCCTGGAAAAATACTCTATCTGCTAACCTATCATAGGTCTTTAACAAATTTTGACTGTCAAATTCAACAGTGTGATCATAGGTTTTTAACAAATTTTGATCGTCAAATTCAACAGTATGAATTCTTTCAGATAATTTCTCAGTACCCTTTGACATGGATTAAATTTTGTCTGTCAAATTAATGTTACCCCTTTCAATAGTATTAATTTTTTCAGGTAACTTTTGATTTCCAATGGTATTAATCCTGTCAGCTAGCTGTTCATTATTAGTCTGTAAAAACTGTTTCATTTCTAAAAGTGCCTCATTCTTGGCTCAGTTATAAAACTACTGTCTTAAGGATTTAATATGAAAAAAAAAACTGAGTCCCAATATCCAATAAATGGATGTATCGTACCCATATGAGCCTTGCAGAATACAATCCATAGTACTAGCAAAACAGTCACTAAACTTCTAAATGGCAGTATTGTCTGCAATTATATAACTTTCAAGTTTATTGATTTATTAATTAATAAAATATTTACCTCTAATGAGGACCAGTAAATTATTTTAGGTGTAATAATCTTAATGTCCAGCAGGTGTCATGGTTTCAGTGTTTGCGACTAGTGAGACTGGTGGCGACACAAACGGTCCTGAGTTGGTTTGTTTTCCTGCCTTGGTGCTGGTTAAATACTGAGAAATGTGCTTTGCTTGTCAAATTAAAAGCAATTAAATCAATTTCATACACGGAGTAAGAAGCCCAGAACTCACAAGCAGGGAGCACAAACCAGAATCTTCACAAGTTGTCTTATGGCAGGGAATATGGCAGTAGGGGAGAAATGTGCGCGAGCTTGGTTAATTTCCAAGTCACCACATGCACTTAGCTCCGTTGTGGCAGTGGGTTTACAAAAAAAAAAAAAAAGCTTAGTAGGTAAAAGCAAGTAAGCAGATGGGGGTAGGAGACTTTCTGGACTGTGGACTGGTTAGGCATTTAAGGTGGTCCACCCAGTAGATGTGGAGTTTGGATACACGTGGGCGCCAAATGAAGAAGGATGCTAGAAAGAAATCCGACACTAGCTCAGACATTAGTATAATAGTATTATTTAGGGGTAGACTCACAGATCACAGTCCTCTGCTTGAAGGGGGAACAGCAACTGAATCCCGCAGCCGGAAGAGAGCATGATCGCATGCTTTACACCAGCACTTATCGCATAAGAGGCCACGCCCAAGTGGGCGGGAAACTTAAATGCTACTGGCTGTAGGAATTACTACAGCATTTGTTAGCTGGGTCATTTGGACCCAGTGGCTTGACCCCTTGAAAAATTGTTGAACATTTCTGGAAAGTATCCCATTCCTTCCCATCTGATGTTTTCTATGCTATTCAATAAAGACAGAACAAACTCTTTGTTAGGGACATACATGCACAACCACACAGACACACAGAGCTCATACAACAGTCACAGAGACAGGCAAGCACACACAGGAACAGACATAGGGACAAGACAGACTCACAAGACAGCCTTCAGGCAGGCACAACTTCAGGTTCACAAAACAGACATCCAGAGAAGAGACGGCATAGCCAGTAAACTCTCTGAGACATTTCTAATTCATTCTGCGTGCAGTTAGAATTACAAACAACAGGTTAACCTAAGTCATTTTCCTACACAAAAGTTTTCTTTCTTGTTATGGGTAGGATACAATTCTTATCGTGTCTACAAGATCCTACTCAGCCTGGCTCCTGTAAGTCCATCCTGTTGTCTCATTTTATTTCACCGTCAACACTTGAGCTTTCAGCAGAAAAAAAAAGTCAAACTCTCCTCCAAACCAAAGTGCCACATGGAGAAATGGTTCATTTGGTAAAAGTGAGTGCCACCAAGCCCAACAACCTGAGCTCTATTCCCAGAATCCACCCAGTGGCAGGAAAGAACCAGACCCACATGTTTCTCTCAGTCCTATGTGTTTGTGGAGGACAATAAACAAATAAACGTAAAAGAAGAGAATGCAAATGCTACATACTGAGGAGAGTGGAGAGAGCCCTGAGTGTGTGTGTATTGTTGGTGTGAGTCAGCCATGTTAAAGATCAAAGCTTCACCCATGAGAAACGCTTTCCTCTGGTCTGAGCGCTAATGTTGATTGCGCACGCAGAAAATGTCCACCGTGACTTAGTCCCTTGCCTCCCTGGATATTTTCCGTGGAAGATCACTCCCCTGCAGAGAAAGCTTCAAACTAGATTACCTAAACCTCCCTCCATGTTCAGTTGTATGCAAAATCCCGCCTCTGTGTTCGGCTGTACGCAAAGCCACGCTTCCCTCTTCTACTGTTTGTAAAAAACACGCTGAGCTCCCTGAGTGTTGTGACTTCTTCATCATAGAGCCCAGCCCACCTGATCTCAGCTTTCCTGTGTGTCTGTTTGTTGTGTCTTCATTCCCTCATTGTCCACGCTAGGTCAATCCCTGGACCTGTGCAGGATAGGGCAACATACGTTCTGTTTTCTTACACGGAGCTTGCTTTCTGCATGTCCTGAATGCATTTAGTAAAACTGTGTCTGAATCATCCCTTCCCCGGTGAAGGCCCACTAACTAATCCACATCTAGTTGTCTTTCTGCCCTGCTGGTGAACTCTGTACTATTTCACGATGCTCTCAAGGAATGTTATGTATGCATTCGCTACTGTAAGCTGTTTTATGCCTCTGGGTGCAGGAACTGTAACCATGGTGTAGCCATGTGATCCTCGGTACCTTCCCAGTGTCGTCTACAGTGGCACACATGGTCAAAGGAAGTATATATTTATTAAATGAATAAATTCCAATCTCCTTAAAAGTGTGCTTTTTTTAAGCTTAATATGATTATGTGTCTACAAATGATGAAGGTGACAACAAGTTGGTTCATGGCTACTCAGAAAATATGCCAAAGAGATGACAAAGTGGTTTCCATGGCTACTTCATTGAACATCCCCCTGCAGGGAAGAAAGAGAGATATCTCAGACTCTGCCATCACTTTCTTCTCTACGCATGGCTTCCATGTTAGAAATCAGTTATTCTGTGGTCTTTCTGTCACAGGAGGTCTACACAAAAAGACTGATCGCCTTGTGACCTCGAGCTCTGGCACAATCCAGCAATCCCCCATTCCTGTTCAGGACTGTCACCATCAGAGTCAGGCAGATTTACTGTTTGTAGACGCTCCTACCCAGCCTTGCTAGCTTTACGATCACAGGCTTTTCAGCACCTTGGGAAACCCTTGCCTATTATTAGTAGACTTCAATCCATCCACTCTTCTCTATGGTTATTGCAGACTGGGCTCCAACTGAAACCTACTGGTCCATCGATGGTTTTCTGCGGTGAGATATTTGATTGCACTGCGTAAAGATATATCACTGAGGTTAGTTTAATAAAAAGCTAAATGTCCAATAGCTAGGCAGGAGATGCCAACGAGACGTGGAGGGAGTTGGACATGCAGAATGAAAGAAAGATAAAAAACCCATGGTAAAATGTAGATCAATAAAAATGAGCTAATTTAAGTTATAAGAGCTAGTTAGGAACAAGCCTAAACTATAGGTTGACCTTTCATAATTAATAAGAAGTCTCTGTGCCATTATTTGTGAGCTGGTGGCTCGAAGAAAAGTTTGACTACAGTTTTCCTTGACAACCCTCGATAAATTCTGAGTTCTTTCACATCTTGGGACCTAAACATGAGGTAGGAGTGTTATGGGAATCTTTCCAGAATAAGTTCCAACACTAGGAATGATCCTGACAAAATCTATGAGCATGGGTGCTGATGCAATAGGAATTCAGCAAGTCCAACATAACCAGCTCTCTGCTCAGGTGGAAGAAAACTTAACTATTGTCCAGGAAAGCACAGTCACTCCTCAGCATGAAGTAGAGTAGCTGTCAGCAATAGTCCTCTGTCGTCATAGAGGATGAGACTTGCGTACTGCTGAGAAGAAAGGTACATGCCTGGTTTCAAATGGGAAATGCTGGTTTTACTACACAGGCAGGAGTAGTGTGAGAAAGGGCCAAGAATCTATTAGAGGATTAAGGCTAGAGACACAAATGAAAGCCAGTGGAGAGCAATGCAGATGATACTCCAGGAGAACCAACCCCATTGTTCAAGACAGATTCGTGAGGACTTGTGACGATGGAAAGGAGGGAATTACATAGAGTAAGGTAGGAAAGACGAATTATTCAATACTGGTTTAGTTAGAGATTTACTTAAAGCACTTCTTATATTACCTGTTTGCCAAGCATGATTTCACTTGCTACCTGGAGAAGTAGCTGAAACAACGAGTCATTGCCGTTAACAACCTACTGACTACTGCATATGTGTCTGTAAAATCTTACTTGCTTGTCCACCCCACCTTGTGGTTTTAGAGTATAAAATGAGACTATAGATTGGACCTGGGAGCAAAGCCTCCTGGGAGCCATCTGGGCATTGGTCCACGGGTGCCATCTCTCTTCCACTCTCAGTGGTATCTGAGTATTTACTACAGAAAGATTCCTAAAACATGAGCTCTCTTTTGCTTTCTCATATCCTAAATACTTCTTCTCATTCCTCTTTGAAATATCTCTGCTTGTGTACATCCTGCTTCACAATCATTATCCTTGGCAGTCACTATGCCTTCCTCCCCCACCCTGGTGACTGGCTTTAGACTTTGCCCTATGCCTTATCTGTCTTCCCATTGCTGTCACTATAGTTCACAGACTTCATCGTCTGTGTGCTTGATCAGCCCAGCATGCTGCTCTCTCAGTTCTGACTGCTCCACTTTTCCAGAAACACTTAAGCCAAACTGAAATACCAAATATTCGCAAGGCCTGGTGTTTCACATTACCCAAGTTGCCAAGGCATGATGTGGGATTCCCCTCTGTGTGCTGTGATTAGTATTAATGAATAAAGAAACTACCTTGGCCTATTGATAGGACAGAACTTAGGTAAGTGGGGAAGATGGAACTGAATGCTGGGAGGAAGAAGAGCGAAGTGAAGGGGTGCCATGGATCTACCACTGGAGATAGACATGCTGGAACTTTGCTGGTAAGGCCATGAACTCATGGTGATACACAGATTGACAGAATTGGGTTAAATTAAGATGTAAGAGTTAGTCAATAAGAAGTTAGTGAATACAGTTTCTAAGTGGTTATTTTGGGGCTAAGTGGCCAGGACAAACAAGTGACCTTCCTGTAACAAAGGTCACAGCAGCCAATGCATTTGGTCAAGCACTTTTCTTAGTGTCTCTGGGACTGCCATCTTGCTCCCCATCCAAGTGTCTAGTTCTGAAAAGGCATGCTCGCCTCTCTCAGACACCACACAGAAATCACCAACTAAATCACATCATTGCCAGGAGCTTTTTCACAGTTCATGTCTTTGTGCTTCTAAAGCCTTCATAGGGAATTAAGAGACAGAAAGTAGAGGTTCCCCTTGCTGAGATTTCAAAACTCGCCATGATGTTGAACCCTCAGATTGAAACACATATAAGGATTTGTTTTCAAAGACCATTAGGATATAAAGCAGTACTAAGGTATAAAGTTCATGCTTCTTAGTACTCAAAACTTAGAATTAGTTGCTACATGTAGCAGGCTCCTGCCCTTTTAGAAACAGTGAGAAATTGAAACATGTCATCCCAAACATGACCATCATTATCATTGTCAATTCGAAGCTGTAATAGCATTTATTTCAAGCATTATGTATAAAATTTAAATGGTTGTATTAAGTAATGAATTCATTTGTCACTCCAATCCCTCTTGCATCTTGATCTCTCCAGACGAAGCCAGAGTCCAGATTAAATTTGTCTCTGCGGCAAGCAATAACTCAGAGGATCTCCTCCACATGATGTTGCAAACATCATCTATCAAAAAATATATGAATTTGTTCATGCGAATGTAGGCCAAGCATTGATGTTCTAGACTGAGTAACACTTTCATGTTTAAAACTTTGCTGAATAAAAATGAACGTGTGCCTTAAAAATGGGACAAAGCACAGATTCACTGTCTCGTGTTTTCAGAGGAGCGAGTCTCAAAAGAGTGCAGCAATGCCTTTAACAACCTCTACAGCCAGGACAATAGGAGCACAGAGAACTGTAGCAAAGGCATTCAGGGTTTGCTCCAAAAACGAGGTGTTCTCTTTCTTTATAGTCTCAATCTTACTTTTCAAATTATTTATTTCTGCATTCATTTCCTCAGATTTCTTCTTAAATCCTTCAGCAAGCAATGCCTTTTGGGCCTAAAAAAATCAAAGTGGAGACAGAAACAAATATTTTTAAATTCCAAAGGTATACTTTGTTTAAGATCTTTGTCAAACTGTCTTTAGGTTACTCTGAGAAATGATTTCTCAGTTACCAAAATAATTTAGCACAAACAACAACATCAGAATTGGACCCATGTGTTGGAGGTAGCATAGTTTGAATGACCAATAATGGCCCACCATTACGGTTTTGCTACCAAACTCACACAGGCAGTTCTCAGTCAACTGATTTAGCAAGAGAGACTTGATGGCAGCCTACCAGCTGATTAAGGAATACATCCTCTAACTTGCGGGTGGACAGTAAGAGAATCATTCAAATTCCCTGTGCCAACTCGAGGAGGCTATCTACCCTAGAGATAGCAGCAGCCAAGTTCAGAAGCTATCATTTGCTACAGCCTTCCCTGGAGAGTTTGGACACTTTAGGTCAACATAGAACATCCTGAGAGTCTGTGGTCCAGACAACCTTGGCCTCAAGGCAAGTCCACTGCCACTCTTATTAGCTGCACCTGCTTAAAGTATGTTAGTGAATCCTCATGAGGTCATACAATCTCTAACTCAAAAGCCCAAATGCTATCAACATTCTGCAGCGTCCAGCAGCAGCCATAAATTCCTACATTTCCTAGAATCTAAATATGGAACAAAATTCAAAGACATCATAGAAAAGAGAGCAGGGTCTTTCTATGAATCCCAAACAATAACCCACAGCAATGACATTTCCTCCCATGACCCAGCTGTAACCATCTTCCCTCCTGCCTGAGGAGCCAAGTGCACAGGCACCAGGCAGATGAGGAGTCCCACCTGCAGCTGCTTCTCCAGCATCTTCTTCTGGTCTTTGATGAGCTGCTCTCTCTCCTGCACCAGCTTCGTTCTCAGTTGTTCGAGGTTTTCCTTGTGACTTCTCTCTTGAGCTTCCATCAGTTGCTGTTGCTCCTTCTGCTTCTGTCTTAGCAGCTCCTGTTCCTTCTCTGCTGCCTCCTTCTGGGCTCGCTCCTCTGCCCCAGGAAGATTCAGGGAGGGAAGAAAGTGATGGAAGGTTGAGGATGGATCAGAGGAAGAAAGTGATGGGTCAAGTAAAATATCTACATTCCAGAACCCAGAAAGCAATGCACACAGACTCCACACCCGTCCACACAATGGAGAGAGTGTTTCTGGAGGGGATGGAGGAGACCCTGCCCATCTGGCTGAAACACAGACTGACTTCCTGTTGCTCACAGAGTGAGCTTCCGCAGAAGGGTAGACAGCTGCTAACAAGGGGATGGGTTAACTACGACCTCTATCAGGAAGGCTTGTGGGAATATGGCCCCTCCTGCAAGCCACGAGACATGCTCCTGTACCTGCAACGGCCTTCTCCCCAGCCGTGAGGGCTGTATCTGCCTTCAGGATGGAACTCTCGATGGTGGCCTGTGACTGCAGAAAGCTCTGGAAGACCTCATTTGCCTGCAAGACCAAGAAGGAGCAAAGACCTTGATAGATCCTGGGAGAGAACCTGTGTGTGCCTCCCTGTTAAAATGCTATGGTGAAGCCTGAAGACTCCCCCTACTCTTAGTGGCACTAGATACTTCTGGGTTCATGGCTCCCCCAGCCATCCCCACTAGGGTCACCTGCCACTTCCCACTCCCAGATCCAGCCTGTCCACATCACATGCATATGTGCTCACTGGATGATTTCAAATATGGTATCCCCATATAAAATGCTGCATAACTGTGTGGGCTTCACTTCCTTCTACTATTGCTGGATGTATTCATGGTCAAGTCCTCTAATTGCCTGAGTTTCGTGATACAGGTGTGCAAACTCTCCCAGTAGTGGTGGGCATCACCCAAAGCATTTTACATAACTAAAGAAAGGACTAAGGAAAGAAATCACCATGGTGCCATTGGCAACAACTGAGTAATATGTTAGCTGTTGGAGGGAGGCCCATTGTTATTTCCCAGCCGCCCAGAGCCAAAATAATCATACAGAAACCATATTATTTAAAACACTGCTTGTCACCAACGTGGCCAACTAAAATCCATTTACAATCTGAGAGAGCTTGAAAAGAAATTCCAGACACAAAAGAACAAAGTTTAACCACATTTTTTTCAGCTGGCAGCTTGTCATAGCTCCTTTAAGAGAGGTTTTCTTGATTAAGTGGTTGCAAAAGAAAAAAAAAAAGCTCAACCATTTTGAAATGCCAGTTTTGTGGGCCGTGCTGCCAGCATGACCTCTGGCTCTTTTAGGAGACTGAGCAGTTGAATGGGGTTTGTGAGCAATGTGCTACAGCTTGCTTGATGGCAACATGGGCCAGCTATGTGCCTAGAGATGGGGCATTGTGCATAGCCCTTAGAGGCACCTCCACCATACTGGGCTGTGTGGATCAAGCAGAAAGTACCATATATTCCTAGCAATGGCGCAGATTAGATTCTTAAGAAGCACTTAGCATTTTAAGAAGCACTTCCGATCAGAAAATAATTAAAGATATGCAATAAAGACAAATCCAGATTTTTTTTTAAAAAAAGACCTCTAAATGGGTCACAGTGTTGGACAAATGTACATAAGTTTGCAAGAGAGAAGAAAAAGAGTATAGAGAGTTATAAAAAGAAATAGACCGTCAGATTAAAAGGAGTAATGAAAAATAAGCCATGTAAAGATAGAAAATTCAGAGTCTTGATTATGTATATTGTGTTTTATTTGAATTTTTTGACTGTGAAGGAGCTAAGTAACCAACATATATATTTTAAGGTATCTTGACTTCAGAATTTGAGTCTAAGGCTATATTGCTTTTTAAAAGAGGTTCTTCTTTTGTTTCCACAGGGGATGAGAACCTATGGAATCATTCCAGACTAATGTGGTTTGATAGACCAAGAGTCCCTGAAAGGTTGCCTTGAACACCCCTCAAAAAATTACTTTGCCCAATAAACAACAGGAAGCAGTTTGGAATGAACTATGCTCATATTCCCAAATATTGTTTATAAATGTTTGTTTATATTTAAAGGGGAATATGCAATAGATATGGATACTTTGCATTGATATGGATCTTGATTTATTGATACAAATTTAAGGTCAATTTTGTTATACTGTATATATATATGTATATACATATATATACACATATATATTTCTGCTCTTGATTAAGGTATTGTGATTGTGCAGCTCATTTGAAAATGTAATGTATAATTAAGAAATATGGGTTAATAGAGAATCATCTATAATAGTCAAGCTTGTAGTCATGTTAGTTAGGTTTTCTAGATATATGGAGAGATATTTCAGTTAGATAGGTATTCTTCAAATCTTTCAGAGACCTTCAGAATATGGCATTTAAAGTATTTTAAGAACTTAGGACTTTTCACAGCAATGAGACACATCTGCTCCAATCTACTTCAAGAGGAAGATGGGCTTCGAAGAGGCTCCAAATCGAGTTTGTTTAGCCATTTGGGCAAAAAAACTGCTCTTAACTGGACTGCTTGATGACCTGAACATGTGAGACCCACAGAAAAATGACTGTTAAAGGTGAGACCATCCTTCAGGGTTCCTGCTTCATGAAAGAGTCTGTCAGACATTCTGCAGGATACAGAAGAAAGTGACCGACAAACTGCTAATATAGATGAAACTGACTTTTAAATTTCCTGTTTCATGGGAAAGTCTGCTGGATACTATGGACCTTTAGACTGAAAATGGATGTCCCAATGGTACAGATGAACTTTGGGTGACTGTCCAGGGAGCAAGATGTCTCTGTCAACTCTAGAGTTTTGGAAGTTGCTTACAATGTACTTCCTGTTTGCTTAGGTAATATTATATCCTTCTGGAGTCTTTGATGGAATTGAGGAATAGATAGTTATAATTATAGTTTTCCTTAGATATAATTAAAGATAAAGTAGATATAAATATTATAACTGTAATTCTTGCTTGATACCTGTTTTTCATATGTAATTTTACTTTGTTAAATTTAAAACCTTCCTTTTTATTTAAACAAAAAAGGAGAGGTGATGTGGGATTCCCCTCTATATGCTGTGATTACCATTAATGAATAAAGGAACTGCTTTGGGCCTATAGCAGAGCTATTAGGGAACAGAGCAAGGTGGGGAAAACTAAACGGAATGATGGGAGAAGAAGCCATGTAGCCCTACTGGACTGGACAGAACTTTAGCCAGTAAGCAATAACCATATGGTGATTACAGATTAATAGAAATGGGTTAAATTAATATATAAGAGTTAGCCAATAAAAAGCTAGAGCTAATGGGACAAGCAGTGATTTAATTAATACAGTTTCTGTGTGATCATTTCGGGACTAAGTGGCTGGGAACCAACAAACAGCCTCCTTTCTACAGTTAGCTGTGTTCTTACATTTATTACTACCCCATTGGAGTGGTTTGAAAGAAAATGGTCCCCAAAGGGAGTTTAGGAGTTGTGGCCTTGTTAGAGCAGGTGTGCTCTTTTTGGAGGCAGTGTGTCACTGTGGAGGTGGGCTTTGATGTCTCATATATGTTCAACATGCCACCCAGTGTTCAGTTCACTTCCAGTTGCCCACAAGATAGAATACTCTCAACTCTGTCTGCCCACACCCTGCCATACTCCCAGCTGCCATGCTTCCTGCCATGCTGGTAATCAAATGAACCTCTGAACTGTAAGCTGCCACCAGAATTAAATGCTTTCTTTATAAGAGTTGCTGTGGTCACAGTGTCTCTTCACAGCAACAGAAACCCTAACTAAGACACCCATTGGTAGACCATTCTGACAGAATCATGAAATTATCGCTCAGAATGCAATAACTTATTTAGTTGATGCTCTCATGGATGAAGGCAGCGACTGCTCGTTCATATCCCAGCTGCTCAGACCCAAATGATCCCACAGAAACTATATTAATTGTAACACTGCTTGGCCTATTAGGCCATCCTTCTTATTAACTAACTCTTATATCATAAATTAACCCACTTCTCTTATTTTGTATTTTACCACGAGGCTCGTGGTTTACCAGTAAGATTCTGGGGCATCTGTCTCCCTTGGCAGCTACATGGCCTCTCCCTGACTCCACCTTCTTTTCTCCTCTATCTATGCTTGAAATTTCTGCCTTGCTGTATTCTGCCCTGTCATAGGCCCAAGCAGCTTCTTTATTCATTAACCAATAAAAGCAACACATACACAGAAGGACTTCCCATCCCACATGGGTCCACCTTGAGAACTAAGATTGTACACCTTGTACATTTCCAGCACTTAGCACCCAAACACCAGGGTGTGGTTAATTTGCTATTCTATCTCTCCTACTTCATAAATCCTCCCTCTTTCTTTAGAATTGAGTGTTTCCAGGCATAAGCAGGAAATAGCAGCCTACAAGAGCCACATGTGGTTACAGGGATGGGCTAAGGGGAGCGCATACTGGAAAGCCCTGGGTTTGGTCCCAGCGCCGACATAAAGCTACAGGCACCATGCTATCCTCAGGGTCTGCTATTCCTCTCAGGCAGTGCTGTGTGCTCAGGTTTTATGACACTCCCTTCCCTCTACTCTGAGCTCCCATGCTCCCTGCTCCTCACCTTCACCCCTTTCCGGGGCACCTGCCAATAGTCTTGCTCAATCTTCTCCCTGGTGTCCATGTAGAGCCTGTGTCCTCCAGCAGCGGAGAATGCCCCAGCTGAAATACTTTCTGTTAGTGCTTTCGCAAGACAATTCAGTTCTTCCTGGCAGTATTTCTCTGATGCCTCTTCATTCTTCAGCAGGAAATCTGCCCTCTTGAGCACTATTGATTCCTGCAAGGGAAATAAACAGAGACAAAATGAAATGGAAGGAATAAAGAAGATACAGTTCCAAAGACTCATGAAAAGGAAGGTCATTCTCATGAGAAAGCATTCCAGTTTAGTAAGACTCAGATTCAGTAGATAATCTCAATGTGACTTAATTCAGAACCTTAAACCTGTGCAAAGCAATGGGTAACTGGACTGTCCTGGTCACTAAGACCTTCAGTTAAAGGATGGCTACATACATCAGTCTCTTGATTCCTTGCTGCCTTTACATCCTGTGGGTCTATGATAATGATGAATGACATAACAAGGGATACTAGGAGATGCCAGCAATGAAATTCTGGTATAAGAAACTTTATTCCTAAGAATGAGAGGATTTGTACAGGAAATGTAACAGGTTCAGAGATGAGCTGTGGATGTTTTGGGCAGGATTGCAATCCACAGACATGTTGACAGAATCCACCCAAAGAAGAAGTCTATCCTGGTTTCCCAACAATTAGAGGGATTTCTGGATTAAAAGTACCTGAGGTTTTGGAAGGATTTATGGACTTTTGCAACTACATTCAGTATGAAAATACAGAGCGCTCATCTTTGCATGAGACAAGCACCCGGGGTCAACGAAGGCACAGCAACACTACAGCCGTGAAGGGACAGAGTCATGAGAGTTAATGACACCAACATTACCAGCAGCTTCTTCTGGAATTGCTGGTTTTCGTCCTTGAAGGAGTGCTCCATGAAGACAGCAATGGCTTCCTTCTCACAGGCTGTGTGCACATCCAGCAGCTCCTGGAGCGTGTCTGTGGGGAGCCTCAGTCGCTGGGCCATCTGCTCACTGTAGTGGTCAGCTGCCTTCTGCACAGCTGCTGAGTTCTCACGCTGGGCCAGAGTTGTCACCGCATCATCCAGACAAGGCACAGCTCCACTGTTGATGGCATCCACGTAGGTCGTCACCAGAGTCCCCAGTCCTTCACGTACCAGGAGGTTCAGGGTAAATAAATTAATGAGATATAAGATTCTAAGACTATATTTTGAAAATCACACACACACACACACACACACACACACACACACACACACACACCTCTTTGCTAGAAGAATAACTCATCAAGTTAAGAGCATCTTGCAGAGGACCCAAGTTTAATTCCCAGCACTCACACTGAGTGACTCACAATAACCTATAACTCCAGCTTCAGGGGTTGAATGCCCTCTTCTGGCCAATATAATATATATAGCTTTTGCTACCAATTTCTTTTTTTCCCTTCACTTTTATGGTTTTTCCAGTCCACGGTGATTTTTTTTAATTTATCTTTTAAAAAATCCACTTTTCACCTAAAAACTTCAGGTGCCTTTGGGGAAAGCAATTTACATTTAATATTTTAATAGAATTTATATTTTAATAGAAAATAAATGACATAAGGAGACTTGTGAAATAACATATAGCAGACTGCATTTATTACTAATTCTAAATTGTGGGTTTACAGTGACCTAAACACTAGTATTTATATTAAAGCTACCTTAAGCTTCAAAAAGATATTTCACATTCTCATTGCAAAGAATAATTAATATAAAACACCTCCCCTGTAAGAAATAATATACATCTGCTTTAGTGATCTTAATAATGACTTATTATCAGTTGAGAATTTTTTTACCCTTGTGATTGTATTAGCAACTGAAAGTTTCTTTAGATGTGTGGAAACCATAGAAACAAAGTTTGCAGTTTTAAAGGTATTGAATCCTCAATAAATAATTATAAAATATATACATTTCTTCATACTAAGAATATATGCACACCATTATGTTTAGAATCAATAAAAATAGCATACACATTACAATATATTCAATATACATTATACAGAAGTATGAAAAAACACTCACGATTCCCAGTGACCCTAATTCCCTCTCTGAGCGTCTTGATCTTTGCCTCGGTGAAGATGTAAGAAACAAAAGCCCTCGTTTGTTCCTGGAACTTAGGATCCAGTTGGTCTTCTGAGATAGTCTCAATTTTGCGTAACAGTGCCTTGTCATTTGTTGGCCGGTCAAAGACAAAACACTTCCGTTTAGGGAAGAAATGTCTGATGCACTCCCTGGGTAGATTGGATGCTTGGATTCTGGGATTGTCACCTAGTGTTAAGGGAAACACAAAGGCATGGGGTAGTCTCAGAGCAGAGAGCAAATGATGAAGGCCCTTGTCTCTGTGAAGTGTTCTGCACTCACAGGTCTCTACCATAAACATTCAACACTTATTTGCATGTCAAGAGTATACCAAGTTTGCACTTGGCGACCTCTGGTGAAATGCTGCAGGAGCCATTTAATCCCCCCAGAAGAGCATGACTGAAATTCACAGACCTGAACATGCCAGCAAGCACACTACAGTTGTGTGCCCTGTTGACTGAACAGCAGATTACATGCGATTTCTGGCCCAGTTATTCCTTTGTAGCAAGGATACTGCGGAACCCCCAAAGAAGAGCCACAAATAAAGGATGATAGAATATTAGAAATAGCAACATTAGCAATTCTAAGAACAATGCTGTCTGTAGTCACCAAAGAAAAACTACTTTGATTCTAAACAAAACTCATTTTTAAGACAAAATATACAAACAGAAAAGAACAGTGGTCACTAGAGATGGGAAGGAGGAGGCCACGCTGGACGGGTGGGACTAATTGACTCATTTGCAGAGTCCAGAGAACTGGAAAAGAAACGCGCAACACCAAGTAAAGAGAAAAGCTGTCAACTCTAGCTGGTTATCCTAAGACTTACCTGTGTGTAACGACAGGTGTGTTATCCACAGGACTTACAGTGTCCACCTGAATACCCACCTGTGTTCTATAACGTCAGTTTATAAATCTCAAGTACACACAATAAAATTCATTTTTAAAATTTTATCAAAAGCCTCAGTGACCCACTGTGGCCAGACTGTGAATTTAGGGCATTCTCCCTAGCTCCGGAAGTTCTGAGATGTAGCAGCTCACAGACCGCTCCTCCGCCTGCCTCTGAGCCAACACTGGGATGCAGACGGCAGCCGCTCACAGACTGCAGCGGCTCACAGATGGCAGCGGCTCACAGATGGCAGCGGCTCACAGATGGCAGCGGCTCACAGACTGCTCCTCTGCCTGCCTCTGTGCCAACACAGGTTTCAGGACAGCAAAGAAAGGAAAAAGGGAGGGAGAAAAACTGGCATTCCTTACAAGGCTTCATCAGCTCCACACTCAGGCTAGTAACGGCCCTGCAAATAGTTTATCAACCGTTAATAGAACTGATATGGACCATTAATATTACTGATTCTGAGACTGTGGCATGAATTAAAATAGACTATTATGTAAATTTTGGAGACAACATAACCAATGCAGCATTGAAAACCTATGTTCCTGAGAGAGGAGAATAATGTATAACTCTATGAAATGGATTTTGAGATGGGCTATGTATGATAAATTTATGAATAAGAATTATGTGGCCAACTATTTCTTAAAAGAAGGCAGCCACAAAATCAGGCAATACAAATGTCCAAACTTAAAGAAGTTTAGATACTTTATACTCTATATTCTAAAGTACAAACTAAAAATAACTTGGCTTGGAATAATTTTGCTATGCTTTAGGCTCTACTTTTCTCAAAAGAAATTAAACACAAATTCCCAGGCATTACCAGCCAATGACCTATCAGTGTTTCTGCAGACCTCCATCCCACCACAAATACAGAAGGACCCCACAGAGGATGGGAGAAGCTCAACAGATCCCAGCCCTTCCCAGCCCCCACCCCAGCCCTCCCTCTACCTGGGATCAGCTTCAGTGCGTTCTCCAGGTACTCATCCTCCGTGATGCTCTCTCCATCTAACTTCAGCTCCAGCGTGAAATCCCGAACAGTCCAGACGAAGTCTGGGAAGAAACTCACAAACTCTGTGGAATTCTTTATTCCATCAGGATTTGGGGAAGACTTTGCCCTGATCAGCTCAGTGAGTTCTGTGACGTAACTGGTACCGGGTTAAGGAAAAGTGAATTCACATATACATTCTCATAATTCTCTTATTAAAAATAAATCACAATAAACACTCTTTGCTGCCTTGGGTGTCCTCTGGGCCACCAAAAGCCACACAGTGACAGGGCAAGTCAGTGCCTCCATATGCATTCCAGAACACTCAGTGAAACATGGTCACTCAGGTCCTGCAAGGATACTGCAGCTGCTCCAGGGCTTGGTGGTTGATGGTGCCCATGCTGTTGTAGACAAAGGTGCTGCTCAGAAGCACAACCAGGGCAAAGATCCACGAGTCATTCTTAGGGTCTCTCTGGAAGACACATGAAGGCAGAGGGCTGAGGAGAGTACTTCTCAGGAGTCCTTTCAGATAAATACGTGGTATTGGACCCATGTACATCATATATTTACGTAAAAGACTTTACGGGTTTAAGTAAATACACACTCACAAACATACAGAAAGAAAGTCTGGGAACAGGATTCAGTAGCAGAGCAGGTACCTAGCATATGCAAAGCCTTCATTCAGTCCCTAGCAGTGATCAAGACGGAAAGAGGTGGAAAGCCAGAGAAAGTCTATAGGCCATCATTTCAGTTAAGGTATTTCCTATTCAAAGACAATAGACATGAATGCCAATAACAACTTTGACAAGTATGAGGAAAATCGCAGCATGAATAATAAACACCCAGAGACAGATATTGGGGTTCAACCTTAAGATCATAAAAGCAAAGCTGCCAGCCAGTGGCTCTTACCTCTACCTCAGACCGAAATGGCAATTCTGACTCTAGGAAACCTCAGAATGAGACTGAGCCTGAGAGCTCTCTACTTCCGCCTTATATTCCTCTCTAGTGCTGGGATTAAAAGTGTGTACCACTACCACCTGCTCCGTATGGCTGACCAGGGTGGCTGTTTTACTCTCTGATCTTCAGGCAAGTTTTATTTATTAAAATACAAATGAAATTACTACAAGAATTTCTTCATTTTGTGAGAGGATTCAAATATTTACAATGTTTTTGTTTCCTCAATTCTATTGAAGAAGATAACATATAAAAACCTAGCACTGCATTTGGTTTTCAAAATGGCACTCTATAAATATATATGCTAAAAGTATAATGTATCACAATAATTGTAATTTGAGAGTCTAATTATATCTAATTAAATTTAACAAAGATGTTTTTCAGAGAATTGCTGTTTTCTACGTACTTATGTTCACAAAAGCTATTCCTTTGTGCACGAGTGTGTGTGTGTGTGTGTGTGTGTGTGTGTGTGTGTGTTCATGTTCCCAAGGGGGAGCAACGTCTGTGTAAGTATGTGTGCGTGTGTGAGAGCATGCATGTGAAGGCTCAAAGTGAGCTCCTTGTTGACCTCTATTGTATTCGCTGAGCCAAGGTCCCTCACTGAACCTCAGGCTCACTGGTTTGACCAGTCAGGCTGACCAATTTGCCCCAAGGACAGGATCACAGGAGACTATGCTGACCTGCTCAATTAACCTGTAATGTATTGGATCAAATCACTCACTCCAAGGTACAGAAACAAAGGTGTATTTTGGCCGATAGCATGAGGTCTGATCTTTCCTAGCAGTGAAATCCAACAGACCGGTGTCCCCTCAGCCAGCACAGGTCAGGCTGCAGACATCACAGACAGATGACAACAGATTACAAACAGCCAAGGGAACCAACCTGAGCCTTAGCCTTACCTTCTCCACGTCACCCAGGCCCTCGGTGTCCAGGAGGACCAGGGTGTGCTTTGGCTTGGTGGGATGGGGCACACACCACATCCAGATGCCCTTGGTTTCAGACTGCACAGTGGAGCCCAGAGGGAAGCCTGGGGAGAGAGGCAAGGGGTTCTGTTTTGCATGTGGTGGAAGGTCTCCCACGGCCTCGTGTGCAGGTACTAGATGGTCATCAAGTACCACTAGTTGGAGAGGTTCTAGAGCCTTTGGGAATTGGGGTCTAGTTGAAGGAAGGAGGTCACTAGGTCACTGACTTTGGAAGTTATCGTTGGTCACCAGGGCCTTCCTCGTCCCTGCCTCTTGTCTTCCATGAGCCAGCTCTACAAAGGCTTGCAGCCATCACCTTCTCCCTCAGCATGAGTCCAGAGTGAATGAACCAAAGGACGTTGGAGTGAGCCTCTGAAACTGTGAACCCAGACAAGCGCTGGCTCTTCAAGCTGTTCTCTCTGGAACTACGGTCACAACTACGTGAAATGGACAGTAGCTGCAGATCCTCCGGGCAGGAGTGTTGCAAAGTCAGGCATGTTGGACTGTAAATTGTGTCCATTTAAGACAGTGCTTTCTCAATTTTCAACACTCTGTTATTGTGAGTCATTTATTTCAAGCCATAAGGGACGTTTAACATGAGAACAATGAAACATAAAGGTTCTTAATGGAAACAAAGAGGCATCAAAGAATCGCCAACATGGAGGACTCTGGCAGTTGTAATACAGTAGTCTCAAGCCAATAAGGTATCGCTTACTGTAAGTCAGACTGGGAAAGGAGGATTGCCGCTGGTCCAATGCTAGTCTGAGCACCATGGCTATCACTAAGCCAGCTAGGGCTACATAGCAGGATCCTATCTCTCAAAAATAAAAGTCTTTGGAAGAAAGATATGCTAGTCAGAGTCACTTGTTAGGGGAGAGTCGAGAGGAGAATGACTTAATACTTTTATATTCAGGTAATTAACAAGACAGAGTACCACATGCCTTTAGTTCCATAATTTAGGAGGTAGAGGCAGTTAGACCTGTGTGAGTCCAGAGATAGCCTGATCTACATCATAAAGTCTAGGCTAGCCAGAGCTACATAGGGAGACCCTATCCGAGACAAACAAAAAGAAAGAACAAATGAATAACTAGCTGAAACAACCCAACGTAATTTCAAAATAAATAAAAGTGTGTGAAGTCCAATAATGATTTTTAAGGTCACACCTTGCCAAATAGTCTCATATTCCTAAAGAAATGATAAATGAAAACATGTTGTATGAGGCAGGGGACTGACACGCAGGATCCCAGAGTTCAGAGTGTTGGAGGAGACAAGCCTTGATTGTTGGATTGAGCACATGCAGGAGAGACTTTTTCTTAATGTCAGGAAAGGATGTAGGAACAAATACTGCAGAATACTAATTTATCAGTGAAACTGGCAGGAGAGGGTGGCTGTACTGACAGGAGCTGAGCTTTTTCGTTAGGACCGGGAACAAGATGTAGACCGGACAAAAGTGGTGTCGAGACATTAGCAATGCTCACCGTGATTCTGTCCTGCCAGGCGGTTCATCAGGTAGGACTTCCCTGTACGGTACAATCCAACAATAGCCACAACTACCACTGGCTGCAAGATCTTGTCCAGAATCTTCAGGGCTTTCTGGTTCACTGACAGCTGTTCCTTGTGGTTCTCCACCAGACAAATGGGTGCCATCATTTTCGGTCCACTGGCCATAGCAACTTGCCAACCTAGGAGATTCTCCTGACACAAATGAAATCACAGTTGCCTGTCTCAGCGATACCCAAAGACCCAGCAACTTCAGACTGAGGAGACCTCTACATTGTCTGCATGTAACCTTGCATCTGCAGGCTACAAGGGACTCTCCATTATTCTCCAATATTTCCAAGGAAGCTTTGTTGAGGTGCTCACTGCTGTAACCAGCAGTTTCACTTCAATGTAAGAAGAAAGTGATCCTTCCAGTGACTGTTAACTGCACTGAAGTGCTGTGATATGCTGAGCCATGCAAAGGAAACCTTAAGAATGTGATGTCACAGAAATGTAAAGGTACCCACAGTGCACATGAGACTCTGAAGCTTCTAAAATCCCAAGTAAGCAGCTCAAAGAGATTATTAACACCACAACAAACAAGTAAAATGACCAACTCCTTGGTTCTAAGTCTTGGTCTCTCCATAAACCAACTTTTAAAATGAGGAAATGGTACTATGGGCACTTCATAAAACACCCGACTTATCACAGTAGCTACATAGACAGCCAACTGAAAGAATGCCACAATAACGGTAGGAAATTACAGGCTGTCTTTGCTTCCCTTCCCTGCTTCTCCCCGACCTGGAACAAGCTTGGTCTTCAGGGAGCCCGGAAGACTTTAACTGCAATAGACTAACCCAGGGCTACCAGTACTGGACTCTGTTTTGCCTCGCTTGTACTGAAAAGCTCAAGATATAAGTTAGAAACAGTGGTGCATTGAAAGATTCTATCCAGAGTAAGAAGGCAACCCAAGAAGGGGTGAGGAATATTAACTATCACCTATGTTTTAATGGATTAACATCTCAACAAAGAGCTCCTTCATCATGAACTACTCAAATGAAGAATGGGCAAAGCCCTGCACTAGACCTTTCTCTCTAGAGGTTTGTAAATGGCCATAGGCACACGAGATAATACTCATTGTCACTGAACACCAAGAAAAGTCTGAGACACACGAAAATTTTGAAGATTATATTTTTAAATGATTCAGTTTGTGAGTTGGGAAACACTAGATTGAAAGGTAAAGTGTTTGTTTTCCAATGAGAAAATGTCAAGGACAAGAGTCTATTGAGAAGATGAGGGCTCCGAATGAAGAAACCATTTAGGTATAAAATTCCTCTTTGGGGAGGCAAGGGTGTTTGTTTCAGAGTCTGTCCTCACAGAATCTCATGTTCATTGACTACTTGGGGTTCACTGGACTTAGGTCTTACTTCTGTCAAGCCAAAGCATTTGCTTGAAATCAAGTTTTGGCTTGCGTGTTCACAGTTTAAGAAAAAATAAGGTTATTTCAAGGCACAGTTCGTTTTGTTGCTCAATAATCTGTTAGGCCCAGCTATCAGGAAGTGACACTGGGAACCACAGGCATCGCATCAACTCCACTAGGACAGCTACCACACAGGACAAAAACAAGAACAAATAAAAGAGTGGGAACCAGGACGTGGAAAGGTGGATGTTTGCAGTGTTACTAACGGGAGCGTGAAGGGATTATAGCACTGTGGAAAATAACACCGTTATCTTGGTAACCAAAATAACACGGGATCCAACTCCACTTTTGCTTGTATGCAGTACCTGGAAAATTGCAAACAAGAGCTTGGACAGACATTAAACACTAATGATCGTGGCAGCTGTGTGCACAACATCCAAAACATGCCAACAGCTCAATCTCCCACCGATAGATAGACGACTTAGTGTAATGGGATAGCCCACACAATTGAATAGAATTCAGTCACAGACATGGATGGAATTCGCTGCTTGCTTTATGACCTTTATGAGCACCTTATGCCAAGGCAAGAGAATGTTCAGAATCCTGAGAATTCAAATAGAGGCAAAGTCCCTTGAGGAGGATGATCAGCTTCTCTGTAGCTTACACCCATTTAGGAGAACAAGATAGAGTATGAAAAATGCATGCATCATGGTGTGTGTGTGTGTGTGTGTGTGTGTGTGTAAGAGAAAGAGAGAGAGAGAGAGAGAGAGAGCATGTGTGTAAGCACACCCTACACATCATCAAAGTCAATTTTAACTATGTGCTTTGCTTAGTGAAACTCAGTGGGAGATGAACTAAATTTATTTCTGAATAGATATTTTTACAACCCTACTCTGAGTAGGGTATAATTTAGAGACTGACAAAACTGTTCTCTTTAGTTTTCAATTGCCTGTTAGCTCCTTGATAAGGATGGTGTTTTCTGGAGGTCAGAGATACAGCAGGGTCGGGCAAAGCAGGCTGTCCCCCACCCCGGGGCTCTCCCTACTGCACTTGTGGCTGCACTGAGCTGAGAAAGCCAGAGTATTGAATCCAGAGACCTCAGAGTGTTGGGCTGCCACCTTGCATGTCACCCAACAAAGGCAATAAGCTGAACTACCCCAAAATTAAGGCCCACTACAGACTCCTGAAGACCAGACTACAGGCAGCCTGCCCTTGCACCTCATTGAGTTAGATTAAGTCAAGGTCAACATTGAATTGCTTGTAAAGAAAACTCACCTGATCCCTTTCCTGCAGTTCCCAGCGCAGTTCCCACCTGCCTGATGCTCGCCCTTGTTCTTATCTGTTCCTTCTGCTTTTCACTCCTCCTTATATATAAACTACCGGGCCCAAAGTCACACACTGGTACAAAATTGAAATTGAAAGTAAAGTCACTCAAGATATTGCTAACAATGAGCACTGGCAATTCTCAGCAGCGATGAGGTCCGAACCACAGTTACTCCAAGTCTCCACCCCAGGAATGTGCTCCTACCAACACCTTTCTTTCCCATCACACAAGGGTTTGAAGACTCATCCACATGACATCCCCCAATCTGGCTAGAGTTTCCTAGACTCAAAGACAAACAGAAATCCTTGCACAAACATAAGCAGAATTATTTGGCTCAACACAATAGTAAGACCTTTTCCTTAGTGGAAATGCCTGAATGTTTTCTTTGTGAAGAACTTTGAGTGTTTTGAATGTGTATTTTCTAATACGGGGGAGTTTATCAAGAAAACATTTTTGAATAAAATAAGTAGAGCTGAGAGTATCGGCACACACCTTTAATCCCAACACTCTGGAGGCGTAGTCAGAGCTGCAGAATAGTCCCTGTCTCAAAAATAAACAAATGAGACTGTTTCCCCAGGACCCTACAGTCCTCTGGGTTGAGTGCTGCCTCTGGAGGCTTTAAATGTCTCTTGCTTACAGGCTGGGCTAGTGAAGGCAGACAAGCTGTCACAGCTTGGAGAGAAGGCTGAGCAAGAAGAGGAAAAACACTAGGCAGGCATGGCGGGTCCTGGAACAGCCATCAACTCTGACAGCATCACTCAGTGGTGAGAGAACAGAGGCAAGAGGGGGGATGAGGGGCAAGGTGTGAGCAACAGCTGGGGCCTGGGAAATGGAACTGGATTATCTCTTCTGACAAGGACAGATGCTCACTCATTTTGAGTGTAGTACTCTAGGTGACAAGTATGCCCCAAAGCCACAGACTGAGCCCTACTTCCTACCAGATTTATTAATTACTCTAACTTTCCCGGTATGCAAAGAGTGTGTGCTCGTCTGGGAAGATACATTCGTTCTGAGGTGGCATAGGTTGAAGGATTTAAGAGTGAGGCATTGTGGCATCTTAACTTCTTCTTAAATAGTTCATCAAAGGAAGAATACAGGAAGTGTCACTCCGAAACATAGGGTATGGCGCCTGTTCCAATACCAAAGTGTGCTGGCCTCCAGGCTCCTCTGGACTTCTTTTCAGCTCTTCTCACCCTGCCACTACCTAAGCTTCTCCCGTTCATGGGCTTCCCTTCCCCAGCTTCTCATGTCTACATACCATCTCAGCCATCTCTCTTGTCGTCCTCTCTCGCCCAGCTCTCTCCTCTCATGGCCTGTCTGACTCTCCCGGCCATGTTCCGTCTGCTGCTTTCTCTCCCTGCTCTGCACTCTCCCAGATGCCCCTGGCTGTTCTCTCCCTCACATCTACAATAAAATCCTTCCCCTCAACCATACCTTGGAGCAGTCACATCCTCATTTTACACAAAGAGTAAGCATTCAACACACACACTTACATAATGATGTGTGTAGATATAGATATATATGTATTAGAGGTGTCTGAGTGATTGTTCTACTTTTCCTACTTTTCTGTATATTGTAAGAATTTATATTTAAGGGAGAGGGAGAGGGAGTGGGAGGAAGAGGAGGAGGAAAATGGAAGGAGGGGAGAAGGTGGAAATTTTTAATAAAAATAAAAAATAAAAATTATAAGCAATAAATACAATATTATGTGATTAAAATTATATTTAATATGCTGAGAGAAGTAAAAGAACTCTTCGAGTACACAAAGACTTTTTATGTAATACTAAAAACAGGAATTGTCTAAAAATAGGAAATGGTTAAGCCAGGTTCTGCTTGCCTTTAGCCCCGTTAATTGCCTTTAACACCTTTAATCACTCAGGATCCTAAGGCAGACTGATTTTGTTAGTTCAAAGTCAGCCTGGTCTATATGGTGAGATCCAGGCTAGACATGGCTACAGAGTGAAACTCTGTCTAAAAAGAACAAAGAAAGAAAAATGGAAATTATATTGGTTGCTGGGGCAGGGAAGACAGTTTTCCTCAGTGGTATCATGGTAGGTGGATGGCTCCCTACACCCATGTGCACATGGCGACACTACATGGACTCATTGGGTTATGAAAAAGATGAAAGAGAGATTGCTCCGTGGTTAAGAGCCAGCCCCACGGGGTGGTATACAACCATCCATAACTCCAGTTCCAGGGATTCCTGTTGCAGGAGAATTTTCTGTTCAGCCATTCCACTGTGCCAATAAAGAAACCTGAATCTAGGATGGAGTCAGCAATTGGCTGGCCAGGATTATCATAAAGCTCTTGGAGGACTTTGCAGGATAACTAGAGAGAACAGGAAGAGACTTGGGAGGAGTTCAAAAGAATATCCAGGGCTGGAGGTTCCAGCAAATGTGGAGAGAGAGTTGGCCAATTGCTTCGTTTTCCTTGGATTCTCCAGGTCTTTATTTCAATTTCTGACTCCTGAGTTTTTATCATACTAGAACAAATCAAGTAATCATTTCATCCAGCATCTACAAAATCCAGTGTCCTCTTCTGATCTCTGTAGGAACCAGACATGCCAGTGGTGCACATACATACACACAAGAAAACCACTCATTGACATAAAATAAAAATAAATACATAAGTAAATAAATATATTTCTTTTGTGCCATATATATGTATATGTATATGTATGGTAAAATGAGAGCCAAAATACAAAATCATTTAAACACAAGTGGCACCTGGGCCAAGCCTTGAATGGATTTAGTCAACCACTGAGCGATTGTCTGTTTCAAATTCTGTTCCAAATTTCTGAGGGTAGAGTGGTAAATATAGCAAAAGCCCCAATGTTTGGGGCACTGGAAACCGTTTTGGAGGAGAAACAAATTCAAACAAACAAACGATGAAGATTCATTTGAGAGAGTCACTTGAGGATGGAAGAAATGACAGACATCAGTGTCCTTGGGATTGAGGTATGTGGAAGCCGATCCCAAGGGGATGTTGTGTGCGGGGAGACATGAATGACAATCAGAGTCATGGGGAAGGACTCTTGAATCTCCTGTCCTCAGGAAGAGACCCCAGAGGGCAAAATGCACTGGGAGCTAGCCAGCATAAAACAACGATGTAAATTAAATGTCATAGGACACAGGATGCTCCAGCATGGACTATCGTGTGAAGGATGATACAGAACTGCTTCTCCTTTAACGGAAGCTTTTCCAGGGATGTGGGTTCCAATGAGTTGATGCCATGGAAACCATTAACTGTGAGATGCTGTAACCTGCTGAGATGCTCACAAGGCTTCCACTGTCCTTCACCGCTCTCTTCTCCTGCAGCGTTGTAAATAAGCTTTTTATAATTAAAACAGAAAAGTTTATGAGGATCTTGAGTGGAAGGGCAGAAGCAGTCTGCAGCAATGGCCAGGTCAATCTGTCAGCAAAGAAGGGCCTCTCTATCCAACCTGACACCAAGCACAGGGGGCAGGTCGTCCGTCCACAGTGGGAGCCAGCTCTCCACGGGAGAGCTTCCTGCTGGAGAGTGAAGAAACCGCTGTCTGCCTTGACTCCATACCTGGAAAGTAAGATAAGAAAATTCAGGAAACTACGAGTATTGTAACCATGGGAGAAGGCCAACAGTCCATTCAATTCAATCAAAGGACTAGTGTTACTATGATTGGCATAGGGCGGGCTGTCCTGGCTGCAGGAAGACCGAGGCAATCTACCAGAAGCTCAGCGGTGGGAATCAAATGATAACCACACTAACATGCAATCATTACCTCTCCGTTAAATCCCTTTATTTTAATGAGCATTGCCCGCTTATGAGCAGATGTGGTGATATTTTGTTCATGCTAAAACAAATAAAGCTTGCCTGAAGATCAGAGTGCAGAGCTAAGTCACTTCTTAACCACAGAAGCCAGGCAGGTGACACACACCTTTAATCCCAGCACTCGAGAGGCAAATGAATCTCTGTGAGTTCAAGGCCACCCTGGGCTACAGGAGATTGAATCTTTCTAAAAGAGAAGCAGAGCTCGCACAAAGGTGATCCCAGCACTTGGGATCCCAGGCCTTTAATCCTAACAGTAGGGAGGTGGAGACAGGAGTGATATGGCTGGGCAAAGGGAGGAAGATAAGGTGGGAGGAGACAGGCGCTCAGGGCAGTCTGAGGGTTCTTAGAGACAGAACCAGTCTGATGATTCAGTCTGAGAGGCAGCCTGACGATTTGGAGGGATAGGATCGCCCCTTTGGTCTGAGCATTGGTAGAGGTAAGTACTCTAGGGATTGGCCACTCTGCTTCTCTGATCCTTCAGCTTTCACCCCCTGATAGCTGACTCTGAGATTTTATTATTAAAACTGATTAGAATTCATGCTACAAGCAGAGACCGAAAAGAGGGGTATAGGGTATAAAGAGGTCAAAGGCTCAACAGAACTGAGACAGAGATACTGTGAAGAACAGCAACAATATATATTTAGATTCTTCATCTCTTTTGTTAGACAAAATTTGGGTTTCCAATAATCAACACATGAAGCTTCCAGAGCAAAAGTTGTGAAAGTGTTTGCATGGAGACTAAAGTAACACAAAACACAAGTTCCAGGAAGGTACTCAGGGACAGTGTGTCAAAGTCGGTGGAAGAAGCGTTAGGATATGTGAGCCGCTGGTCTCTGCCTACCGCTCAGTGAAAGGAGCTGATCTGAGAAGATGACACTGTGTGCATCCAGCGACGCGGCATTCGGAAAGGGTGAAATTCTGGCAGCTGTAAGAGCAGAATGGTCACCGGGGTTCAGACAATGGGGGTTAGGGGGTTTTCAGGGATATGAAGACTTGTTGTGAAATCACCAACCTGTATCTTTGTTCATCTGTCCCATAAAAGCCACACCACCAAGAGTGACTGCTAATTTAAACGATAGGCCATGAGTAATCAAGATGTGTCCAAGAAGCTTAGCTGTGTCCCATGAGCACTCTAGTGACGGGACGCGCAGTGAGGAGGTTAAGCCTGTGTAGGACGCCGTGTTTGGGAAATAAAGGTCGGCATTTTCTGCTCATGTTCGTGTGTGTGAAACTAAGACTGCCATAGAAAACTAAAAAGTATCAGACAAACCAAGATCAGCTGCTTACTGTTTGTGCAACGCCACAGCAAAGATGTTTTCTCCTCGTCTAGCAGGCTCTGAAGCCTTGATATCCAAAAGCAGACTCTCCTCCGTGTTCTCTCTAATATGGCCCTCCCGTTCACCTTTATTTTTTTTTAATTTTTTGTAATTTTATTAAATTATAAGTTTCCATTTCCGCCCCTCCTCCCACCACCCTCCCCCTCCCCCCACTCACCCCCCTCCTCCCTCTCCATCCCCAAGAGCAGTCAGGGTCTCCCGCCCAGTGGGAAGTTCAAGTTCCTCCCGCCTCCCTCCAAGTCCAGGAAGGTGAGACTGGATCCACAAAATCCAGTATATGCAGAGGAAACAAGTCCCAGTGCCATCGTCAATGGCTTTTCAGAAAGACTCCAGCTAGCCACATTCAGAGAATCCGGCCACATTCAGAGAATCTGGTTGGATTGCGTCCTCGTTCAGTCCCAGTCCAACTGACCTTGGTAAACTCTCATTAGATCCGTCCCCTTGTATCAGTGGGTGATCGCATCCCTCGCAGTCCTTATTTCCTTTTTCATTTTCTTCCTCCTTCTGCCCCTCATTTGGACCTTGGGGGGCTCAGTCCGGTGCTCCAATGTGGGTCTCCATCTATATCGCCATCCATCGTGGGATGAAGGTTCTCTCTGATCTTGCCGTCTTTGCTCACGCTCTCTTTCCTTCTGCTTCTCGTTTGGACCTGGGACTCTTGTCTATTTCCAATCTCCAGGCAGATAGTTACATGATTTTCATCAGGTTCACCTTCTTATTTAGCTTCTCTAGGATCACGAATAATAGGCTCAAAGACCCCTAATTATGGTTAGAATCCACATATGAGTGAATACATACCATATTCCTCTTTTTGGGTCTGGCTTACCTCACTCAGTAAAGCGTTTTCTATTTCCATCCATTTGCATGCAAAATTCAGGATGTCATTGTTTTTTACCGCTGAGTAGAGCTCTAATGTGTATATGTTCCACACCTTTATTAACCATTCTTCTATTGAGGGGCACCTAGGTTGTTTCCAGGTTCTGGCTATTACAAATAGTGCTGCTATGAACATAGTTGAACAAATGCTTTTATAGTATGATAGGGCATCTATCACCATGCACAAAACTCAGGTCCAAATGGATTAAAGACATCAACATTAATCCAACCACTTTGAACCTGATAGAAGAGAAAGTGGGAAGTAGTCTACAAGATATAGGCACAGGAGACCAGTTCCTAAGCAGAACCCCAGGAGCGCAGACAATAAGAGAAGCAATGAATAAATGGGACCTACTGAAACTGAGAAGCTTCTGTAAAGCAAAGGACACTGTCAGTAAGACCAAAAGGCTACCTTCCGACTGGGAGAAGATCTTCACAAATCCCTCATCAGACAAAGGTCTGATCTCCAAAATATACAAAGAACTCAAGAAACTAGACACTAAAACTCTAATTAACCCAATTAAAAAATGGGGTACTGAACTGAACAGAGAATTCACAACAGATGAACTCCGAATGGCCAAAAGGCACTTAAGGTCATGCTCAACCTCCTTAGCGATCAGGGAAATGCAAATCAAAACAACTTTGAGATATCATCTTACACCTGTCAGAATAGCCAAACTCAAAAACACCAATGATAGCCTATGCTGGAGAGGATGTGGAATGAGGGGAACACTCATCCATTGTTGGTGGGAATGCAAACTTGCGCAGCCACTTTGGAAATCAGTGTGGCGGTTTCTCAGGAAACTGGGAGTCAACCTCCCTCAGGACCCAGCAATTCCACTCTTGGGAATATACCCATTCACCTTTAAAATGCTGCCTCCCCGAGGCAATCTACCAGAAGCTCAGCGGTGGGAATCAAATGATAACCACACTAACATGCAACACTTTACCATTCTGTTCAATTCCTTTATTTTAATGAGCATTGCCCGCTTATGAGCAGATGTGGTGATATATTGTTCAGGCTATAACAAATAAAACTTGACTGGAGATCAGAGTGCAGAGCTAAGCCACTTCTTAACCACAGAAGCCAGGCACTGGTGACACGCAGCTCTTAACCCAGGAGAGGCAAAGAACTCAAGAAATTGGTCATCAGAAAGTCAAATAATACAATAATAAAAAAAATAGAGTACAGACCTAAACAGAAAACTCTCAATAGAGGAATCTAAAATGGCAGAAAGACACTTAAGAAAATGCTCGAAATTTTTAGTCATCAGAGAAATGCAAATCAAAACAACTCTGAAAGTCCATCTTACACCTGTAAGAATGGCCAAGATCAAAAGCACTGATAACAGCTTATGCTGGAGAGGATGTGGGGAAAAGGGAACACTCCTGCATTGCTGGTGGGAGTGCTAACTAGTACAGCTGCTTTGGAAATCAGTATGGCGATTTCTCAGAAATTAGGAAGCAATCTACCTCAAGACCCTGCAATACTACTTTTGGGTATATACCCAAAGGATGCTCAATCGTACCACAAGGACATGTGCTCAACTATGTTCATAACAGCATTGTTTGTCATAACCAGAACCTGGAAACAACCTAAATGCCCTTCTACTGAAGAATGGATAAGGAAAATGTAGTACATTTACACAATGGAGTACTACACAGCAGAAAAAAATGATGACATCTTGAAATGGCGGGCAAATAAATGAATCTAGAAAACATATTGAGTGAGAAAAGAAAATTATCATATGTACTCACTCATAAGTGGTTTTTAGATATAAAGCAAAGAAAACCAGCCTACAAATCACAATCCCAGAGGACCTAGACAACAATGAGGACCCTAAGAGAAAGATACATGGATCTAATCTACATGAGAAATAGAAAAAGAGAAGATCTCCTGAGTAAATTGGGAGCATGGGGAGCTTGTGGGAGGGTTGAAGGGGAGGAGAGAGGCAGGGAAGGGAGCAGAGAAAAATGTAGAGCTCAACAAAATCAATAAAAAATAAATTAATAAATTTGTCATCTAAACACTTGGGTTCTTTAAGTAGATAAAAATTGCTAGGATGTATAGTTTCTAAATCCATGAAACATAAATAAAAGCATACTTTTTTAAAAAAATTATTCTCCAAATTATCAAAACCCAGGTTTGGGGCAGCTTATTTTATTGGTAAAGTGCCTGCTTATACAAGCATGGTGATTATAGTTCAGATCCTTTGTGTTCTGGGAATAGCCAGGTGAGTTCAGATCCTCTGCACCTTCAGAAAAGCAGGAAGGATTGAGTTCAGATTCTCTGCACCCTCGGAATACCGGATATGTCTTCCTCTGTTGCTCTCCAACTTACTTTTGAGACTGGTTCTTCCGCTGACCCTGGGGCTTGTACCTCAAGGCCTATAGGACAGAAAAAAGCCTGACTTGAGTTCAGGGCCTAGACTTTGAGACCTGTAGGACAGAGAAAAGTCTGGCTCGAGTTTGAGTGAAGAGTGAAGATGAGACAGCAAAAACTAGGTAGACTCCCCTCCAGCCAGGGGAAGGGTCTGACGACCTCTCATTGGCAGGAGGGACCCCACATCACACCATATCACACAGCCTATAGAAGCTGACGCTCACAGTAAACTGAGTTCCTGCTTGACTGGAGTCCCTATCGCGTCTGCTTGGCCTGTGTCATGGTGCGGCGGGAATGGGCAGAGAGCGCATTCACCTTTCCCTGGGGAATAAGGAGGCTCAAGAAGCCTAGCAGGTTACTGTTGTGAAGAAACACCAAGACCAAAATCAAGTTGAGGAGAAAAGAATTTGTTTGACTTACAATTCCACATCCATCGTTTATCAAAAGCTATCAGGATAAGAACTCACTTGGGGCAGGAACCTGGAGGCAGGAGCTGATGCAGAAGCAATGGAGGGGAGCTACTTACATGAATTGTTCCCCATGGTTTGCTCGCCCTACTTTCTTGTAGAACCCGGGACCACCGGCCCAGGCATGACCTCACCCACATTGGGCTGGACCATTCCCCACCAGTCACTAATTAAGAAATGTTCTACAGGCCTGCCTGCATCCCGATCTTTTGGAGACATTTTCTTTTCAATTGGGATTTTCTCCTCTCAGATGACTCTATCCCGTGTCAAGTTGACATAAAATTAGCCAGAATAACAAGGTTCCATAAAAATTATGTATACCATGTCTATATACCATATAGGTAATTATTTCTAATTGTAAACTTTATATATATTCCCTTTAGAATTCATAAATATTCTCTTGAAAAGAGTTTGAAATACCTTGGATCACTCAAAATTAACAGAAGTCAACGAAGAGGAAGTATTTGTAATTAACAACATAAGTGACGAAAACCTTGTGACCAAATGTTATTTGACCACAAATCTGAAGAAGCCACAAGGTGAACCATCTGCGGGGATGTCTGTCTTCACCGGTAATGCCGGTAATTCCGGTAATGCACGGGCAAGCTCACCGCTACCGTCCACTTATAACGTAGCTGCACATGCAATATTCCCCCTTCCCCGTCTACTCACTGGAGCCCCATTGTGAAATGTAGCTAAGGTTACCTAAGGCTTCCCCTGTGGGAGGGCAGAGCTGCTTCATCTATTGCTGAGTGTACATGTCTACAGCTTGTCTATAACGAGACGGAAATCCCTTAAAGTCACACACACACACACACACACGCATGCACACACACACACACACACACACACACACACACACACACACACACACAGCTGGAAAGCAAACCGTCTTCCGCAGGCAGCAAATGCCTGTGGTCCGTGTGCAAGAATGCCCACATTCTCCCTTCAGGAGAAAAAGCCTAGTTCTTCTCCCAGTGAGTATGTTTTTAATAACCTGCTTTAATGACTTAAATACAATAGACAAAAGAGAATTCACTCCTGAGGTGAAAAACTACATAAATCTTTTGCCCTGAGAATGCTGCCTCCATCCTGGATCCCTGCCCGTGGGGAAAGCCATATCCTGAGCAGCCTGAGACGGTGCCCTAAGAAGGAAGCAGAGCCTCTTGTCTGCAACCACAACCACTCTGGTGACTCCACCCCTGGTCAGACACCTCAACAGAAGCCACAAGAGCAACCTTGAGCCACAGGCACTGCGCTAAGCATCTCCTGGATTCCAGATCCACTGAGGATGTAAAACAATGAAAGCCTGTAAGTCTTGAGATGCTCACACACCATCTGCAGACGAGCGGCCAACTGGCGTGTGCTCACCATGCGCAGACGAGCAGCGCACTGGCGTGTGCTCACCACTGGCGTGGGCTCACCAGCATCATCAGATGAGCGACACACTAGAGTGTGCTCACCAGTCACAGATGAGCAGCACGCTGGCGTGTGCTGAAGTAAATGGGCATGTTTACCGACACATGGCAGAACAACAGACGGGGCCCCCCACTCTCGGTTCTTCAGGGGTTTGGCAAAAAGCTGTCACCAAAACAGGCCAGACTACGTGATTTTTCCCAACAGTGTTTCTGCCACACTGCGATATTTTAAGATGACAAACAGTATAATTAGAAAGTTTTCTTAGCAAAAGATGTGGCTTAGTGGTTTAGAGCACTGGCTGGTTTTCCAGAGGACCCTGGTTCAATCCCAGCACCCACACAGTGGTTCACAACCATCTGTAATTCCAGATCCAGGGGATCCAAAGCTGTCTTCTGGCTTCTGTGTGCACCAGACACACATGTAACCAAAACATCCATACATCTAAGAAAAAAATGTTTAAAAAAAATTAGTTCCCTTAGCCTGACCTTTTACTTTGTTATTTTTGGATCAGGCTCCTGCTATGTAGCCCAGGCTGGCTGTGAGCTGGTAATCCTCCTGCCTCCACCTCCAAATCCTGGGATTAAGGACATGCACATAAATCATGTCTGGCAATGTTTTGCTTTGTAAATACATATATTAAACAAAGACCTTTTAGGAGCTATAATGTAGGTAGATCCTACAGAGGAGCACAGGTTTTACCCCTGAGCAACAGGGGGACAAATATGATTCTAGGTCACTCTAATATCAGACAATATTTCCAGAAACTGCTATGCCAGGATAAGCAACTCATGTATCAGCAACTTTGTTTCCAGAGTTGTTCTTAAATCATGTTCACTAGTTTCTGTCTTTTTAAAAATAGTTACAGTGAAGCTTTTATCATTTTAGTAATAACAAGCCAGGAAACAGAAAGGCCATATTCCTAAGCCCTTTTGATCAGAGTCCAAGAACTCTATATATCTTTAATTTAGTTTGACAAACAGTTTTTCCACTTCAAGTGAATTCAGCACACTATGCTAGAAACAAGAAATACAAAGAAAACTGTGAGTGTGCCCTTAATCTCCAAAATCAGGATTCACTGAGCATTTTCTCTTCTGTGCGCATCTGTGTGCACACCGGAGTGTGCATGGAATCAGAGAACAGTAAGGCGAAGTCAGGTCTCTCCACCCACTACAGAGGTGCTTGTTCTCTCCCTCCCGTGTGAGTTCCATGGATTCAGCTCAGGTTGCCAGGCTTGCCAGCAAGGCCTTCACACACTGAGCCATCTCTCCAGCCCCAAATCCAGAAATTTCCAATGTAAGGTGGTTGCTAAGTATAGTGGGCCACATTAGTGATCCCAGCACTCAGGAAGACGAGTCAGGAGGATCACAAGTCTAAGACAAGCCTGGGTTACCTACAGACACCCTGACAATAGATAGATAGATAGATAGATAGATAGATAGATAGATAGATGAAAGAGAGGTAGATAGGTAGATAGATAGTCAGACAGGCAGGAAGACAGACAGACAGACAGATAGATGATAGAGTAGATATATAGGTGGTAGAGTAGATAGAGAGAGAGAGAGATAGACAGACGGATAGATAGATAGACAGCCAGACAGATAGATAGTGATACAAAATATGATTGTGATGAGGTATTAAGAACAACAGAAACAAAGGGAAATTAACTGACTCTCGTATGATCAGTGTTATGATACTCTGACTTTAATTAATTTCCTTGGGGGAGGGTGAACAGGGTCTCTCCTTATAGCCCTGACTGTCCTGGAACTAACTAAGTAGACCAGATTAGCCTTGAACTCACAGAGATCTGCCTGCCTCTGCCTCCCAAGTGCTGGGATTAAAAGCATGCACCACCACACCCAGCTTGAATTTCTAATATACCATCACACCCAGGTTGAATTTCTAATAATCAATTTAAAAAAACCTTATTTTCTTATTGACTCTATATACCACTGATCTCCAAATTTTATATCTACTGATTCTCATTAATGAGAGCCTACTTATTAATGCATTTTGTTAGGTGGTGAGATATCAAGCAGTAGACCTCAATAGAGATGCAACTCCAAAGTACCAAATCCTTTATACATCGTGAGAACATGCCCGGGGCCTTTAAAACCCCTCCCGCACTCAGACAGAGTAAACCGTCGGTGCACTTAGTAGATGGGAGATAAGTCTCAGGTATGAAAGTTTTGTCTTTACGTGTGCCGAGGCCACCTCCTGGGAGGACTTGGAGACTCCAGGTCTCCAGCATTCACCAAGCACACTGGGGGCTGCTGTGAGGCACAGGTTAGGGACCATGCTGGGGACGCAGTGACAGTGGACAAAGGATCAGGCCTGAATCTTCTCAGACCCAGTGCTTTGAAGGCTCTTCCAGTGGAGTCTAAGGAGAGCAAGAATCTGTGCCTGGGATGATGTGTACAGAGATCCTTCGGGACTAACTGTAGTGTGATCTTAATTAGTCTTAATGAAAACCTGGAGTCAGATATTAAGGGTGAAAGCTGAAAGATCAGAGAAGCAGAGCAGCAGCCACCAGAGACTTCTTACCTCTAGTAAATCTCAGACCTAATGGGCAAGATCCTGTCTCCACAAATCCTCAGACTGAGTGCAATGAGCTCCGGTCTCCTCCCACCGTAAAGTCCTCTCTCTGCCCAGCCATATCCCTTCCTGTCTCCACCTCCCTAGTGCTGGGATTAAAGGCCTGCGACTCCCAAGTACTGGGATTAAAGATGTGAGATTTAGTAGAGGTCTCTGGTGGCTGGTTGCTCTGCTTCTCTGATAAAGTTGTTCACACCAACTAGAGACCAAGTCTTCAAGCATGTAAGCCTGGGCTGAAGGTAGGGGGTGGAGGGTGTCTCATTCGAACCACCACAAGGGAGACGCTTTACATGAACTACTAAAAGCAAGGAAAGTCCAGTCCTCAGAGCAAGGGAAAGCTAGTGAAGAACAGAATAATTTCAGAAAAGTGCTTCCAAAAATTCCTTCGCCGCATTCTGAGAGAAAGGCTGCATTCACTTCATATCAGAGAATGACATAAATGTTGCCACATAATGGACCTCTGATAGTGAACTCTGTGATCCATTCATAAGTAAGAGAGACAAAAGATTATTTATACTGATGACATTTGCAGAGGATTTGAAAGCAGTGAACCATGCCAGCTCACATTGCAATTAATAAAACTCCCATGGTTGTGATGGGAAACCTCGAGCTTCCAGAAACCAGCCCTATGTGCCGGCTGATGCTGGGAGCCAAAGTGAATGTCGATGAGCACCATGGAGGACCAAACAGATGCCCGCATCCATCACGTCCTAGTTGGTCCAGATCCAACTCAAACATCAAACCAGTCTTTCTACGGGCTGGCCCATCTGTATGGCTGGGGGCCATATAGGAACAGACATCTATCCCCATAAAGATAGGTTTCAATGGCTGAATAACTGGACACTTGGCAGGGTTTGCTCATAAAAACAGATCATTTCATATGCTAGTAGGCTATAATTGATACAATAAATCCTTTTCTTTGTGCCTGGTAAATTTTTAGTTTTCCGAAAGACTAAATCCATAATTTAAGATGGTCTGAATTTTTTTACCTTAAAGCCAGATAACTAGAGAAAGAACTTCATCATACACAGCTCTAGTGTGACAAGCCAGCCCATTGTTCTGAAAATAATGTTCCTTGTTTTCTTCCAAAATGACGCACTTTTTCGTTCCATTTTTAAAGTTGCCCCACATCAGTTTGTATTCTAAGAAATGTGGAGATGCCTGTGGAGATGGCTCGGTGGGTGAAATTCTTGCCACACAGCCTTACACCATGTGCTGGCTCTCACGGTGAGGTGGGAGGTGCAGAAAGAGGGTGGCCTACAAGATGAGAGGCTGCTAGCCAGGAATAAGCTACACGGTGCAAAACAGTTGTTTTAAAACAGACTACACTGGTCAGTTTTTGTTGACTTGACACAAACTAGAAGCTACCTGGGAAAGGGGAACCTCAGATGAGGGATTGCATCCATTTGACTGGCCTGCAGGCATGTCGGTGAGGCATTCTCTTGACTAACTATTGATGGAGGAGGGCCCAGCCACTCCTGGGCAGCTAGTTCTGGTTGTATAAGAAAGCAGGCTGAGCAAGCCATGAGGAGCAAGCCAGTAAGCAGCACCCGTCTGGGATTCCTGCTTCTGTTCCTAATTTTAGGTTCCTCTTTGAGTTCCTGCCCTGGCCTCCCTAGAAGATGTGGCTTGTGAGCAGAAATAAAATTTCCTGACATCTGATCCTGCCACTTATGATAGCAACAGAGAAAGAACCTGGAACAGAGACCAAGCCTCTGCTATGCCTGTGAAGACCCAGGAGAATGCCACTCAATGAAGGTCAGATTAAGATAAGAGTCCTTTATTTGTGATTGACAAGCGCAGACTCAGGACAGAAAGGACTCTCAGAGAGAGTCAGGGCAGAACTTACAATGCCAAACACCACAATCATATCACCCCAGCCACAGGCCAGGGGGCAGAAGTTTCGGTCAGGTGATTAAAACAATTTAGTGTTGTGCAGTAAAACAACAGGTCTCGGGAAAGTGTCCCAGCAGGCGTCATACGCAGGCAGGTGTGACATCATGAGGATGTTCTGTCATCAGGATGTGGTTAGCCGGGAGTGGGGGGCACGGGGCGGGGTGCAGGGACTGCAGAGCAGTTGGGTGAAACATGAGATGTAGTTGACTAAACCTACAACAAAATGGTGTCACTTCGGGCAGCTCACATCAACAACATGGAAGAAGAGAGACAAGACCTGAAAGTCCTCTGACCTCCATCCAGACTCCATGGTATGGGTACAACTCCTAACGGACACGTGCACACACACATACACACACATATGCACACTCACACATTTGTGCATGCACACACACATGCACAGACTTTTTTAAAAGAAGAAATTAAAAGTATGAACCTTAAAGTCCCACAGATGTGGACTTTACCCTTTTCGCTGGTCTCCTGTGAGCCACTATTCCTGATTTTTCAAAGCCAGTTGTAACTAACCATGAGTTATGCTGAGGCCAAATGAGATGCTAAGAAAGAGCACTTAGCAAAATACATGGAAAATCAAATATTAAATAAATGTTAATACCTGTGCCACCTTTCTTCTCACCTTCAACACCCCAAGAGAATCAAATGCAATGTTCTCAAGATTTTTAAAGGAGACTCTTCATGTGTGGGGAATGTAGGGGAGCAATAGGGTACATGCTGGGTACATGCATGCTGTGAATATGTTTTACTACCATTGCTTAATAAAGAAGCTGCTTTAGGCTTATGGCAGAGCAGAATATAGCCAGGCAGGAAATTTGAACAGAGATGGAGAGAGAGAGAGTAGGCTGAGTTGAAGAACTGCCATGTAGCTGCTGAAGGAGAAAGATGCCCGCCTGGGAACCTTACCGGTAAACCACGAACCTCGTGGTAAAGTACAAAATAACAGGAATAGGTTAATTTAAGATGTAAGAGTTAGTTAATAAGAAGCCTGAGCTAATATGTATGTCAAGCAGTGTTTTAATTAATACTGTTTCTGTGTGATTTATTTGGGTCTGAGCAGCCAGGAAACAAACCATCAGCCTCCATCTACACATGCAAAGTCCAGAGTTCAGAGCACACGCTGGGTACATGCAAAGTCCTGAGTTCAGAGCACACGCTGGGTACATGGAGAGTCCTGAGTCCAGTACCGGTAGGAGTTACTTTTCTCAATGTGGTGGCCAAATACCTAAGGAGAAACAACTTAATTGAGGAAGGGTTTGCTTTGGTTCACAGTTGAGGACAGCAAGGCAGGACAGGCATGGAGCAGGAGAATGAGGGACAGTCATATTGTCTCTACAGTCAGGAAAGAGAAAACAGGTAGGAAGTGGTACTGGACTATCCACTGAAAAACAGTGACTGGCCTGTGTCAGTGAGGTACCTGACGGTTCTGTAACCACCAGATGGGGAACAAGTGTTCAAAAACACAAACCCACAAGAGACAAGTAACTGGAGGTTTCTCTCTCTCCCACCAGCTCCCAAATCACACCTGAGGCTTCGTGTTAATTACAAACTGTTTTGCCTGTTAGTGCAGGCTTATTGCTAACTACCTCTTATAACCTAAATCAACCCATTTCTATTAGTCTATATTTTACCACAAGGCTTGTGTCTTGTTACCTCACATCTTGCTTCCCTGGTGACCCCTTGCATCTGCCCTTTCTTCCCTGTATCTTTGTTGGAATTTCCACCTGGCTCTATTCTGCCTAGCTATTGAACAAATCAGCTTTCTTATTAACCAACAGTATTGGAACATATTCACAGCATACAGAGTGGACTCCCACATCAGGGACATTTCACATTCAAACCACAGCAATACCAAAAAACAAAAATAGAAGGAAATTTGATCCAAATTTGACACTCAATCAAACAGATGGTTCCTGAACTGATCCAGATAGATATAAATCTTGGTCACTGTCATGGAAACTGGCATGGCTCTAGGTTAATGCACAAATTCAATTTTTAATCTGTTTGTTAGGCCAGTTAGATAGCTCAGTGGGCAAAGGTGCTTGCTGCCAAGCCTAATGACCTGAGTTTGACCCTCATGATGGAGCAGAGACCCAATTCCCTGCAAGTAATCCTCTGTCTTCCATGTGCATGTATTGACACCCTCTAACACATATAAATATTTATTTATAATTAAATAGCTCATGATTTAAAAGAATCCTATTAATTACTTTTGCACAGACTAAATACTCAGTATTAACTCTATTCTATGATCCTTGGTTTCTGACTCTTACATGAATTATTTCCCTAAAGGGAAATACATCACCACTTCTTCATAAGCCAGTAATTATATATCTATCTATCAAAGTCAATGGACTTTAAAAAGAAGTATTGTATAAGATTTCTCTTACTTCATATGCAGGACACCTACTAATAGAAATAAAATAGATTTCACTTATTCAAACCATAAGGCCATTATGATGTTTTCATGTTCCAGGGACAGCCTTCCTAGGGCATACAGTGATGTGTGTGTGTGTGCACGAAGGTGTGCATGTATGCACACACATGTGTATGCACGTATGCATGAGTGTGCACACATGTGTACATTGCACGCATTAGTATGACACTGTGAATGCATTTGTGTGGATGCATGTGTTGAGTTCCTATATGTATTCATATATGTTTATATGTGTGTATTCATATATGTTTATATGTGTACTTGTGTGTGCACTTGTTTATATAAATCTGTGGGTGTACATGTGTTTCTGTTCATATGTTTGTAGGAAGTGTGGTTGTGTGTGCATGCACACACATGTGTATGTGAGGAGCTAGGGTGTAATGCTTCAACATAGGGTATAAGCACCTACAGCACCTGGAAGATAATAGATGTTCACTGGATTTTCAAGGCTATTGGATTTATGAACTATTAAGCAGTTTCCAGTGACACTTGTTGAAGTAAGGGAACTGAGTCAGAGTCCTAGTGCGTAAAGGAGGAATAAGATAAAAAGCACAGGAATCCTGGTCTGTCCTGTTGAGAGCTGACTGTCTGGAGCTGAGAGGTCACGGAGGGGCAAAGGGGCCACTGGGGATAAACCTACTATAAATGGAATATAATTGAGAAAAAGCGTATACAAATACTAAAAACTGGTATGTGCAAAGTGTAGGTGAGATTCCACTACAACCTGAGATAATAATACTAACAACAGTGAGCTACAAAGCCAGTGTGGTTGGGTGAGCACCTCACCCACAGAGCCCTCTCACTGCCCCTGAACTCGCTCTTACACACTCTAGATATGACTCGCCGTCAGAGGCTCTGCCATGTTTTCTGACATTTTATCTTCAGCCTTGCCATTGACATCTCGGTACTGCCGCCCTGTATTTATTTACAGAGAATAATAAAGGAACCACGGTTGGTATAATTATATAGAAGCAAACATTTTGAACAAAAGACAGAAATTTGAGACAAAGCAATGGCCCCTGGCACAGAAGCCACATATGTCATATGCAATAACGTGGAACCACATCCACACTGGCAAAGTAGAACAAAGTGTCTATTCGTCATTAACTAGCCCCTAAAATAGTGTCTGAACACACGTCAAAATCTAACGTCTGAAACGCAACTCAAGAACGTCTGCAGTATAACTGTCGCCACCAGAGGGCGCGAATGCCTTTCACATAGTTTGTGTAGAGCACTTCAAAGCTGAACCAGATGAAGAAAGCAGCTGAGGCCCTTTCCACACACCTGGTAAAGCTGCCTGTTTTCTACTTTAATTAACAGTGTATTGACCATCCGGTGTTTCCACATACCACATTAGGGGCAAGGAAACACACGAGGACTTAATAGTTGTTAACTCGTCTCCTGATAGAAAAAGAATGCACCCAGGAGCGAAGGTCGCCCTGTCTCCAGCCTCACACACACACACACACACACACACACACACACACACACACACACACAGGAAGAACGGGATGTCCTTGTTTGATGGTGGAGGATTGGGGGGAGGCTGGGGCTAGGGGTAACACTGAATGGCTGGGTGACTTAGGGACACAATCGCAAGCGATGCTAACAGGGCACTCACCTCACACCCAGAATTTCCCTTACAAGGCCCTTCGTTTAACCCTCCTCAAAACTCCTTCTCCACCAAATAACCTTAGACACAGGACAGGTAACTTGACAAGGACCAAATGCTCATTGGGCAAAAGCCCAAACTTTGGTAACCTGACTCTGAAGTCTAAGTTACCTAAAGGCATGAGATATTTTTGACTTGCGTCTTGGCTTGGCTTATCTCACGTTAAACACTTAAGCTTCCGGAGTGGTATTCTAAATTCAATCCCATCGACAGTCAAGGAACGCTGACATCCAAAGTCATGAGACAGCCTGCTTGAAAAGAGATGACCTCAGAGTCTCACACACATCGTGATGCTGTGGCAGGTCCGATTTTTAGCTCACTCTCAGCTACGTCATAATTATTTATCATCGCTAATTAACCTGCAACTCTTTTGGCCTTCAAAGCCTTAGTCTTTGTTTCTGAGATCCAGTTTTGGTTTTTATGTGTGTATCTATGCCAGATCCTGGGAAGCTAAGGTTGTATTGAGGTGGCTGTGAATCCCCCGACATAGATGCTGGACCTCAGTCCTCTGGAGGACCAATTCTAACTACTCAGCCATCTCGCCAGCCTGCAAACCTTAATCTCCTACGTGTGCTCATTCTTCATTAGCTCTTGCGAGTTCAACTATGGCAGCTCATGGGGACCAAAGAAGGGAAGTGTGAGTCCCCAGTGCAGATCTCAGTTCATTCATCCTTCATTCGCTGCCTACTGGGAACAAAACATTAATTTCAAGACATACGCATCCATTTGACAGCTGTGGCTTTGGGCCACCGTATGGCCTTCGGGCGGTTGGGTGAGATCTACGGAATTCCAGAACAGGAACTGTGCCTCTATCCTTTCTGCCCTCCATCACCCAAAGTGCAAACTGTCGTGTCTGCTTACTATTACATTGATGAGCAAATTAAATTCTGCAAGACTTTTGCATCTCACAATCAAGTTCGCCCAACAATAAATATAAAAAATTGTGAAATTTCTACCACCCACGTGTCTGTTTTCATCTCTCCCTATGATTGTCCTTCACCTGGCTTTGTAATCAAGCCGCCTGTAATTTCTCCACCTACACCGAGCCCCCGAAAGCTCTTGAAGACCTGTCTTCTCTCTAAAGGAACAGACTCCAGCTGAATCCCTAAATTCCTTCATGGACATCAGGTTTCAATTTCTCAAAAACCCTCCCCCCCCAAAAAAAATACAGCTTATCTTAGTCTCACAGTATCTTTCAGAGCATGGCTCCGGTCTGTCCCTTCATCCACAGCTGCAGTCTACCTAAGGGGCCACTCTCTTACCCAGCTTTGAAGCTTGCATCTCAGAAGGCTGATCCCCAGATCAAGTCACCGTTTAAACAAGGTCTTATGTCATTAAAGGTCTTGCCTCACCCCTGCACTTAAACAGCCCAACTTTCCCAACTTCACCACTTAGTCAAGGCCTTAAACCTGTGAGGGTGCTCAAGCCGGGAGCACTCCCAGGAGGAGGCAAGTGTTGGGCGGGGTAAGAGCTGCTCTGTGGGGGGCTGGGACAGGGACATTTGGGGGTAGCACAGTTACCTCTGTTTACCTCTAACTCTCTCTCTCTCTCTTTCTCTCTCTCTCTCTCTAACTGTATGTTTATCTCACTATTCTGCATTCGGCCCACTCCTGCCCCTCCTCCTCCCTGATGTGGGGTACTGTTCCTTCTCACACATGTATCTGCCTTCAGTTCAACAATCTGGCTTCTACTCCACCCAGAGCCAGAGTCCTCCTGCATCTCACATTCTCCACATCTAGGAAGCTCTATGCTGGAAAACCTGCTCTCATGGCTCACATGGCTCCTAAGGTTCAAAGGCCTATGACGGAACAGGTCCCATCAGCCCCAGGACCTGAGACTTTTCTTCCTCTGAGGGAAGGCAGGGGAACAAGGTGTGTATGGTGTGGTTACCAGGACAGAGGATGATAGCCCTCCATTACAGCTCCCATGGCTCGGGACTCCCAACAAGGAAGGGCCTAAACCGTGCCCCACCCACTTCTCTCCAGACAGTGGTCCCTCTGCTCTTCTACATCCTCTTCTTCAATAATCTGGGAGTCTGAAACCGAGGGTTCAGCCAGGGTTGGTTCCATCCATGATGTCCCTTTCATGTGTAGCGATCTCCTCCACTTTTCCCACACTGACCACATCACCTTCATCCAGACCAGTTTCTCTGGCTGTCCTCGGTGTGGGAACTGACACTTGGCTTTTGTTTTGTTCTGTTCTGTTCTGTTCTGTTTTTTCGAGACAGGATTTCTCTGCATAACAGCCCTAGCTGCCCTGGAACTCGCTCTGTAGACCAGGCTGGGTTTAAAGGTGTGCACCACCACCGCCCTGCTTGTTTTGATTTTTAATGTGAGAGCCCGTCCTCCTCAGAGGATTTGCCTTCTGGGAATGGCAGGACATGTCTGGCAGCTGGCTAACTGGGCACGCTCCCTCTTTTCACAGCTGGATCAAACTCAGGGCTTGTCAGCTTCCCGAGGACGCCCTCCAGCTGCCCCAGCTCAGCACAAACGTGTCAGGCCTTGTATACAGCGCTCCATGGTCACTAGCCCTGAAGAATATTTGCATGTCTTCCACTGTGGCTGCTTGTAGGAGGAAGGGACCGCTTGTTGGTTCCTGGCCAGTTAGCCCTGAAATAATCACACAGAAACTGTATTCATTAAATCACTGCTTGGCCCATTAGCTCTAGCTTCTTATTGGCTAACTCTTACATATTAATTTAGCCCATTTCTATTAATCTGTATATCACCATCGCCACGTGGCTGTGGCTTACCACCAAAGTATCAGTGTCTGTTTCCAGCAGGGCTACATCATGGCTTTTCCTGACTCTGCCCTTCTTCCTCCCAGCATTCCTTTTAGTTTTCCCCGCCTAGCTAAGTTCTGCCCTGCTATAGGTCCAAAGCAGTTTCTTTATTCATTACTGGTAAAGACAGTACACAGAGGGGAATCCCACATCACCTGCTGTATTGCTATTGTTTCTAAGATGTCTTCAACACTTGTTACACAGGTCAGACTGACCTCCTGCTTGCATTAATCCTTCTGCTTAGGCTCTTGAGTTCCAGAAGTCAACACGGACACCCAACCCAGGCATTTTCTTCTTTTTAACCTAATGGAGTAGGTCCAACCTACCCTTACTCCTCAACTTTAGAGTGAGGTAAAGAGCATCTTTACTGTTCCGCCTTTCTCACAGCCAGGTCACAGTGAGTGCTCCCAAAACACGTTGTTGGTGAATGACCCCAGACTTGCAGGTACCCTGTTAGAGACTCTGCGGCATCTTATGTTCACTTTCACACATTCCCTCTGTGCTTTTACGTTCTGAAAGCTTCATCTTCTTAAAAGTTGGCATTGTTTATTACACAGGGTCTCACTAGGTAGACCAGGCCTTCCCCCAAACTCAAAGAGATCTGCCAGCCTCCGCCTCCAGAGTGCTGAGGTTAAGTGTGTGCACCACCATGCCCCACCACGTTAAACTTCTTGAAGATCAAGAATACTCTCATATTCTCCAGAAATGAAAGGTCAGTCTGGGGGCATGGCGAACAGACATAAAAAGTATACAGGATAAATTAATGGAAAGATAGCTGATAGTTAAAAGTGTGTTTGCAGTTCAAGATGTAGAATGCAGAAGCCAAGGCCCAAAAGAAAGGGAGTCCTGGAACATTCTAGAAGTTTAGCTCATTGCAGTGCTTATTAGTTTATCATGTCAGTCTCTGGAACAATGTGTGCAACTGAGCTTCTGGTGGGCAAAGGTCACCCTCACCATGTGGACTAGAATCCCCAAGACAATCTCAGGAGGTTTCAAAGGCATTGGTTCAGAATAGCCATCTGTTATTGATAAGCAAGTGAGTCAAACGATATGACGTCTGATAATTCTAAACTATGGAGCATGACCAGGACAGGTGAACACAATGGGAAAGAAAAATGCCCACTTAATGTCAGGGGCTCGTCCCCAGGCTAACGACACAGAGCTCTTGGAGACTCACTTCAGTTGGGAATGAAGGCAAGCATCCACCATGCATTAAAAACAGCAGATAGAACGGGCAAAGGTGGCACATGCCTTCGATCACAGCGCTTAGGAAACAGAGGCAGGATCTCTGAGTTCAAGGCCAGCCTGGGTTATAAAAGTGAGTTCCAGGAGAGTCAGAACTATACAGAGAAACCCTGTCTCCAAGATAGATAGATAGATAGATAGATAGATAGATAGATAGACAGATAGACAGACAAACAGATAAAAACAACAGATGGTCTTTTATTGGGCCATAAAACCAAAACACAGTTAGCTACTGGGGGGGGGGGCATACCAAAGTCCAGCGGAGGCAGAAGGGTCTGGTGGGAAGCCACTTTCCCAGCACCAGGAAAACCCTTTGCCTAGATCTCAACAATGTTGGGTTGGGGTTATGAATTCTCACAGGGCTCCCAGCAAGAACCTCTGTCTCCCACATAAAGAGGAACCACTAAAATGCTTTGCAGAACACTCGTGGGAGCAGGGGAGTGCCACCGACCTACCTGTGGGCTTTCTGCCTGACTCCACTCACCCGTATTTCCTTAGGCATCACCTCCTTTTTATGGGCAAGAGTCAGCAAGGGCCTGGCTGCCCTGGTGGACTCAATGTGTGACCGAGATGACAGCGTCTTTCCTTTAAATGGGATGCATGGGAAACTTTCAAAGGAATATTTGGACAAGTTCCCAGAAGACAGATCAGCAGAGGACATCAGGCTTCCTGCAGGAACTGTGTTTTCTCCAGGGGAAAGGACTCAGGGGAGAGCCGCCATCCCGGCATGGTTCAATAAGCATGGTGAGATTGTAGACTGGCTGGGACTAGTTTAGGCTGGGACTACACTAAGTGATGGGCAAAAGTGCGTAGCCAACCAATGGCAGTCTGCCTTTCTCTGTCGGTCAGGCTACCTTATAGCAAGCAAGTGGACACTAACCCGTGCTCCTGGCCTGGTTGGGAGTCCTCCCCAGGGAGTTCACTCTCAAGGTCTTTCTCGGACTGTGTTTCAGGCTCAAGCAAAGTTCATCTCTAAACCAGGATCACTGAGAGTCTAAGGAGGTCAGAGCGACCCTTTAACAGCGGCAACATCCTCAGTCCCATGCAGAAAACCTGGGGGATCGGCCAGCTTCAGGCACGTCACATGACATAGCTACCAACTGTGGGAGCCACCATGCTGCCCTTTAGAGGAAATGTAAGTTTGTGACTTAAGAGACTGACCCCATTCCCACGCACCTTGGAGCTGCTGCAGGCTGTGAATTTAGCAGCTAAAGGAGGTACGAGATAGAATATAGGATCCACTGATCCACCTCCCACCCCTGCCGTGCGCACACGCACACGCACACACCCCCCCCTTCAGGGGCAGCATCTGTGACCTGAACGCATAGACTCGGAAGTAGGGTGCTGCATCAGAATGCTGTTTTATTGTTTTGCATGAGAACCCAAACTTGATGGACCTTTTCCCGAGGTGGAGTTCAGCAGGCCCCTTGCTACGACCGTTCATTTCCATAGTTCACGTGATTAGATAAGAACATATGAGATTACCTAGGGCATATGAGGGCCATACCTGTGGGTGTGTCTGTGAGGACTTTTCCAGAGAAGATTAACTAGGGGGAAGGAGAACAGTCTAGAAGGCTATACAACTCCCTGCTAGGGGCTTAATTGGCTAAAACAGTTAAAGGAAAAAGTCAGTTGATAACTATTTCTCTTTCTCTCCTTCTTCATCTGCCTGGCTATAAGCAACTGCACACACCTCTGCACAGCCTTGTAAGCTGTCCCTGCCCGTAGTCAGAATAAGCTGCCTTCTGTTAAATTGCTTACCCGGTCTTGGTCACAGAGGTGAGAGAAACAAGTAATAGACCGGCTGAGCCCTACCATGCGGATTGTGATGTCAGACAGGAGGACCGTGACATGGATGTTCACAGGTGGCCTTGCACAGTCCCAGCCCGGATTTCCAGGGAAACCCAAACGTATGCGTGCGTGTGTGTGTGTGTGTGTGTGTGTGTGTGTGTGTGTGTGTGTGTGCAATGCAGCTCATGTCTATTTTAGGAGGCAATATGCTAAGCGGGCAGGGTGGTGTGTGCTTTTAATCCCAGTATTCAGGAGGCAGAGTCAGGTGGAGCTCTGTGAGTTCAAGGCCATCCTAGTAAAAGTGCTGAGTTGTAGGTCACCCAGGGCGGCACTGTGAGAGCCTGTCTGGGAGAGGAGGAGGAGGAAAGAGAGAAATGGTGTGTGCCCTTTCTTCAGAAGACAGTTTACAGTTATAAAAAAATTAATTCCTATAGTTGTCTGGGTATTCTAGCCTCACCTCTACCACAAATATATTTAATAAAAAGATTTCTTATTGTAATAAAGGATTTGAAGAATTACTGAAATGAGATTTATTTATTTTAAATTATGTAAGTGGGGAGGTGCACATGAGCACATGTGTTTGAGAAGAAGATCCCCTGGCGCTGGAGTTGTAGGTGGCTGTGAGTCTGGTGGCATGGGTGCTGGGAGCATCCTGTGGAAGAGCAGGACACACTCTTAACCACGGAGCCTTCTCCCCAGCCCCTTGAGAAAGAGCTATCACCACTGGACGTCATTCTGCCTCCTAGAGATCATAGAACGTTCTTCTCATCAAGGCAGACACATGCCTTGGTGCACCATAAGGAACCCAAAGAGCTCTCTGTCTCATTTCAGGAATTAACACGGAGAAACCAGCCAATCCCACAAGTCAGGAAATTCCTTCCTGGGGTCACAGAGGTCGCCTAGGAGACGGCAAACTTGTAGCACTCATTTTCTAACATTTGTGACTTGGCTTGTGACATTTGTACAGAGGAACTGACCACACTCCCGGACTTCTTGTCTTTGACACATGAATGTAAAGATCCTACCACCTGCAGGACTCGGTGTGTGGCAGAAAGCTAGATAATTTTATTTTGGCTTCCCTAATCTACAGCTTGCCAGAGAGAGCCATGAAGATAAACCACCATTTTAAGACAGTGTATGGAGTGGATAAGACAAAAAGAAGACAGCCTGGAGCCCTCCTCCAACCCACCGCTCAGAACCGAGTTTCAGCTTCTTCTCCGGAGGCTTTGCCTGGCCTTAGTCTCTGTCCCGCCTTCTCTCGGCTGAGCATACACAGGGTATTTGTTTGTTTTTGTCTTGTTTTTTGAGACAAGGTTTCTCTGTGTAGCCCTGACTGTCCTGGAATTCATTTTGTAGACCAGGCTGGCCTTGAACTCACAGAGCTCTATCTGTGCCTTCCGAGTGCTAGGATTAAAGGTGTGTGCCACCACACACTGCTCAGAGTGTTTGTTTCTGTACTCATCTAAATTGTGGCCTGCTGTGGTCACAGACCAAGTTTTAGCTTCTTTGTTATCTCCTTTGATATCTACCGTACTGCTAGGCGCATAGCAAAGACTTCATATCCATACAACAATTTTTATTTCTTTTTATTACACTTGGGTATATTTGGCTGTGGAAATCATGGGTGGGTGTTTGAGTTTTTCTCTTATTGAAATAAAATGATCAGAGAATCCCTGAGAGAATCGCAAATACTCTAAACATATTCCAGACTCCATGGGTTCTGTTTTCAGGGATTGCTGATTTAATATCAAAAGCACAAAGCCAACCAGCTTTTATACCTCTCATTGCAAACCTACCCTAGGGTGTCAAAGATTTCCAGACACCACATGTGCTCTTATTATGGGTCCAGATGATGTGGACATGCACAGTGTTTGAATTTTCTCTGAGAACGACAGTCAAGGCCTTTGAGCTTTCTCTGCACCACAATGCACGATGCACACAAGGCAGAAGGTGGAGGAAGAAAGACCTAAATGATCCCTGTGCTTCACAAGCTTCCTAAGCGTGGTATGACGTCATCCATCTGGTTCCCCCACTGTCAGTAATAATGACTGCTATCACAGGAGGTGACTTTGCTGATGAAAATTAGGATGTAATAATACAACAATCCTATTTAACAGCCACATCTGGATTTGTCAGCATCGAGACGTTGTTACTATTGCTTCCTACTAATAAGTTGGGCTAACAGACAAGAAAGTCGATTTTAATATATGTCACTGCTGGACTGGGATTCGAACTGACTCACCATCAAGTCTGTAATTTCTGGCTGTAGCGATGAGGCCACTAAAGGGTTAAGTAACTGCCCCAAACCGTACAAGCAACCATGTTGCTGTGACAGAAAGACATTATGTGTTCACAGTCATGAAAGAGGAAACATCACTTCTCAAATATTCAGACAAGGTTGTGAAATCAGAAACTTCTAACTCAAAATGTTCTGATCTCGGGGTCCGAAGCGTTTACTTTGAAAAAAAATTAGAGTGTTCAAAGAAGGCCCGAAAAAAAAGAAATATTCTGATCCTAGAGCCTGGTTCTCTTACAGCACTTTTTTTTTTAATGATACTTAAAATGTTTGTCCAGGTGGTAAGCTGTCTGAGGGTCAGGCCATACTTAAGTCTAGAACGACAGGTGTGTGCACAAGGGCTTCACACACACAATTTAATAACAATATGTTGAGAGTTCAAATGAAAGAATTTTAAAGATTTCTGTGTATGCCTCATGTGTGTGCCACAATGTGCATGTCACACGTGTGTGGGTGCCCTGTGTGTAGGTGCCGCATGTATGAGTGCCACATGTGTGTGGCTGCCTTCACCAGTCAGAAGAGGGTGTCAGATCACTTGGAACTGGTGTAGCAGGCAGTTGTGAGCCACACCAGAACTCTGGTACTCACAAGAGCAGTGTCTGCCCTTAACTGCTGAGCCATCAGCCCTCACGGTTCCAACTTCAACTTTGAACTTCCAGACTCAGTACAGCGGCCACCCAGAATAGACCGGACAAGCCCAGGACAGAGTAGCGGTTCAGGCTGGGGTTCGGATCTGATGGGTCTCTATGGGGCACAGCCCAGTCTTAGGTAACTCAAACGTGTACAGGGCATTTGGTGCCCAACTGATCAGGTGATCTAAATGCTGTCTTTATTTTATTCCCCTGGGGGTGTTTTGTTACCCCTTTCTGTTAAACTAGGGATGTGATTACCATAGCAACTAAGAGACACAAATCTTGTTGAATTGAATCATTGTGCTAGGAATGGCCTGGACAAAGGCTGAGTTGTTTTGTTTTTGTTTTAAAGAACAGGGAGGGTGTTGACGAGTCAAGGATTCGAGGAAGATAATAAAATCACCCAAATTTCTGGATTCGGATTAAATGTTTGCTTAACTTGTAAGTCACTTTGTTACTCAAATGCAGGGCCACTTAACAGGAGAAGCAAGCGGGTGGGGTAGGTGGCCATCAACAATGAAATACTATTCCTGAGTGTAGTCTCTCTACCATAGTGTCACCTCATGCCCAAGATAGGACGCTGGAAAGAAAAGGATGGTTTCGGAGGCCCAGAAGCCACCTCAAGCAGCTGCTTAGTTTGGCACTAGTGGAAACCTTCCTTTCAGGAGCCCCGTAACGTTTCCAGTCACACAGGTAAAGAGCGTTAAAAGATTTAAGCAGCAAGGCAGGCCCTGCATTGCGCACCCCACCCTTCCCGGGGGCCCAAGTTCTGTCTGTAACAAGTTTCTCAGCGGTGCACACGTGAGAAGGCCGAGGTCCTTCGCTGGGGCGGAACAGCCTTAAACCCCGGTTCCTGGGTTTCTGGAATGCAGCCCCAGCTCCCGGCAACGCGTGTGGCTGCCATGCGCCGCGGATGCCAGGCTGGGCGAGAGTACCCGGGCGGGCGGCCGCATGGCGCTGGCTCGGGGAGATGGCAGCTGCGCTTTGTCTGCAGCAGGAGGGTGAGTCACCGGGACCCGCGGTCGGTCCCAAGGCCGGGCGGACACTCGGGCCCGGCGGCGGCGGCGGAGCTATCCGGACAGGGGCGGCTCGGAGGCGGCGCTGCGCGTTCCCGGCTCCCGCCCGCCCGCTCGCTCGCTCGCCCGCGCCGCCGCCCGCGCGCTCCGCTCCTCCTCCGCCCGGGAACTTAGTCAGCGGTTCGCGCCGCCGCTCGCCCATTGGCCGGCTGCGCGCGCCGCGTCACAATGGAGCCGCTCCGGGGCGGCGAGCCGGGCAGCGCCGGGGCTTCCCGCTGAGCCGCAGTCGCCGGCCGAGTGCGAGCGCCGGCCGCTCGGCGCGCCCCGGCCGGGCAGCGCGGGCCCCGGGGGGCTCTGGGCGCCAAGGTAGGTGGGGACCACGGGACCCAGGGGGGTGAAGGGGACGCGACGGTGGCAGCAGCAGGTGGGGGGCCGCAGGGCAGGTGCGGTTACCTGGCCGCGCCTCACCTGGGAGTCCTGCAGCGGGCAGGTGGCACCGTCGCCAGCTGAGCGGCGGCCGCGCGGCTCCCACGCCCCCGCGAGAGGGAGGGCGCGGTCCCCACGCGCCACCTCTCCTGGATGCTGGGGTCATTCCGGGCGAGGGGAGGGGGCGGCCGCACCCAGGCGGTGCCTGCGCTGCCCCCGCGGCTGAGCGCGCACCTGTGTGTGTCCTGGGGACTGCAGGGGGAGGACCCTCCTCCTCCACCCGGGGTCTCGTCGCTGGTGAGCACGGCTCACTCAGGGGGGGTCCACACTGGGTCGCCGACGTTTGCCCCCTGCCCTGGCGCCTCCTGTCGACAGACATTTTATGCTCTTGGGTATTTACCGGCCTACAACTGTGATTTTAGTGTCTGAGCTAGAAGGGGTCAAGTAATTTCCATTGGAAGAGTCTGGAGGTTCCTCCTCCTAAGCTGCAGGTGCTGGCAGGTCAGAAGGGAAGAGTCTGTTAATCCCTGTCCTCGACTGACTTCCCAAAGTCCATAGGTTGCCTGTAGTCATCTGTTTGTGGAAGACTTTTGTGTGTGGTCGTGAAAACCCACCACTGGGAACCCCTTGTTCTGCCCCCCCCCACCCCGAGAACAAACCTAAATTTAAAAGTCAATACCAATGAGTGGATTTCCTTGAGTACATTTTACCTTACCAGAAACCAGGGGGAAAATCAGCTATGTAAAGATATGAGTAAAACTTTTAAGAATTGTAAAGTGTGAGACCAGTTTACGTGATTTGTTCGGTGTAGACCAAGAAGAAGGTAGAGACTGGAGGTGGTGTGTGTGTGTGTGTCAGTGTCCCACAGTAACGTGAGAGTGTGTGATTTTACTGGCTATATTCTAAGCCTAAATCTAGGTCTGGAAGATGTATGGGAAAGTGCAATATAACAACAGTTCCAGTACCGTCACATGCACAAAGTTTGCCGCCTAAAAACCCAAAATGTTGAGTCTTGGATGCCAAAGTCATTTTCTTTGGCCCCGAGCTTTCCCAGTGAGCAGGTTCACTCTTGAAGAGCTTAAGAAATGACAGCTAATCCCCTAGGTAGCTGGGCCTGTGCGATTTAAAACTTTAAGTCCTAGCATGCCTGATGCTGCTAGGAGCTAAAAGACGGGTGTGGGGAAGCGGAGTTGTCAATGAGGACACTTTGAGTCCCTCTGCCTCTCTTATGCCTGGTTTCCCAAGCTGTGGGCAGGGACACACACACACACACACACACAATCTTTGTGTTAGAGTTGGACTGAGTGTTCTTTGAAACTCCCGGGTTTTTTCTGATCAGAAAGTTGTTCCAACATGAACCTCAGATCCACGTGTTCACACTATGACATGTTGAGATTTGTTTTCAGCCTGCTGGTCATCCCCGCACTGTTCCCCACTACTGTTTGAATTTTCATAATCCTCAGAGTGAAAACATCAACATGAATTAAAGCTCTAAGCAATGAAATTCGCAAAGGACACCAGGTGACCTGAAGTGTTTTAGATGACCACGTGGGTGTTTGCCCTCAGGGACCTGACACTTCTTTTCCGTTTGTTTTCTGAATTTGAAAGGGAAAAGATTTTTTTAAGACTTATTATTTATTTGTCAGAAAATTTTAACTTGTAAACGTTTCTTGAAATTGTCGTATAGGAATATATTGTGTTCATTTTTATTTTAACCGTTCATGCAAAACCCAATGCCTGATTTTTGTTTGGTGTCTCTCGTTGAATTTCCATTTTCTTTTTCTCTCTCCCAGCATCCCTGAGTTGCTCTCGGATGTTATTGGAAATGAATGGGTTCTGATTCTGTTGTGTTTCTGACACTGATGGATGGTTGGTTGGCTTGTTATAGACCACGCTCTCCGCTATGCCTGGTCCCAGAGCTCTGGTGTACCAGCAAACAGCTGGGTTCTGTGGCCCCCCAAAAGACACCAGTGCTGTCTAGAATTTCCCAAAACGGTTGTGGATTTTCTTCCAATCCATGTCGTGACTGTTTTTTTATTTGTATACTTATTGCAGTTGGCTACTTTCGACTTACGTTTCAACTGCATTTTCATTAAAAAAAAAGAGACTTGTGTATGTGTGATGCGTGTGACGCATGTGTGACATGTGTATGACGCGTGTGTGACGGCTCTTGCATGCTACAACACACGTGTGGAGGTCAGAGGACAACTCTGTGGAGTCCCTTCTACCTGTGTGAGAGTCTCAGGGCCTGAACTTGGCATCAGGCTGGCTCTGAAGCTGTTTGCCTGCTGGGCTGTCTCCCCGGCCCTCAGCTGTCATGTCTGAGCTCCCTTCACACCTCCAATGAATTCGCTTTCTCTGCAAAACAGTTCTTTTACCAGACATGATAGCCAGTTTTTCTTTTTCTGCATCGTTAAGATTGATCTTAAATAAAATTGGACTAACTCTGCCGATGTGTCCATGCTCAGATCGCTAGTCACGTAGAAATCAGGTGACAGTGAACGCCCTCTTCTGAGATTTCCCTCTCTTCAGAGCTCTACTCTGACTCGCAGCACAGTTAAGTTCGCTCCTTCGCTGCTCTGTGAAAGAGTGAAGGCGATGGAAATGGGCGCCCGCTCCAACCTTGGCCTTCTCCTTTGGCTTGCTGACCTTCAGGCAGCCTTTGATGTGGGTCACGTGACTCTCCTTGTCCCTTTCCAGACTGCCTATTTGAGCTACAACTGTTGCTTCTTTGAATTCAGACCACTTTACAGTTCTTTCCTGCCTGCCTGCCTGTACCACCTTTCCCACAGGGCCTCTCTGTAGTACCCCTCACCAAACACGGTTGTTTTTGTTGCTTCCAGCTCCACAGCCTCCTAAGTGCTATGGTAAAAGGCTGAGATTTTGCTTTGTCCCTCTCTGGTGGAGACCCAGTTCTTTACTGGTACACGTCTTTTTGTCATTTCCTGAATTCTGAGTGTGCAAGATTAAGAGCACGTCTGAACCTTCCTTTATTATCTCTCTTCAAACCTTTTTTCAGCTTTTTGCAACATTCCCTTACCACACACAAAATCTGCAAACTTCAAATCAGAATTCTTCAAACTTTGCCTGAGAGCATGATGCTTGCATGCCGGAGGACTTGCATCTGACCTTTAGCTCCCAGTCACTTTGGATGAGTTGTTGACTTAGTTAAGATTAGCTCCCAGTCAGCAGTCACAGAGCAATGACCTAAACAAAGTGATGTTTGCTTCCCTCTCGCAGTTAGGAAAAGAGTTAATTGACAGCTAGGCAAGGTGATAATGCTTGTAATCCTAATATTTGGGACAGTAACACAGGAGGATTACAACAAATCCGAGGCGGCCTGGACTACATAGTGAATTCTGATCCAGCCTGAGCTACATAGTAAGAGCTTGTCTCATCTATGACTCCCCCCGCCACACACACACACACACACAGAGTTAGGGATGGACAAGCAAGAGGTATCTGATGGCTCTATTGTTTTCTGGGAAGACTGGTTCCATTATTGGCTCTACCTTACATACTGTAAGGCCCTCATAGTCCAAGGGGGAAGCTTTAGTTACCACAGCCTAGTTCCACCTGGCAGAAAGAAGGCCTGGAAGGAGAGGGGAGGCATCAGCTTGCAGTCTCGTGAGAAAGCTTGTTGGGAGCTACCAGATACTGCGTCTCATTGCCTAGAAGGTCGTGCTCATGATGGCCACTTGTGGCCATAGTTAGGCCCAGGCACAGAGTGGCCGGGGGGGGGGGGGGGGGCTCGCACACTTAGGAAAGACAGGGATGGCAAGGATCCGAACACTGCTTCTTTAATTTTCAATTTTTCCCCTTTTTCTTTGTGGGAGGGCTAGATGACAGCTTCCAAGGGCCAGACTTTCTTCTTCCATATTGTTTTTGAGATAGTCTCTTGTTGTTTTGACTGCTGAGCAGGTCGGTACTCTTGTCTTCAGTTGCTTAGGATAGCTGGGCTGGGGAACACAGCGGTAGGGTGGCTGCGCCTGGGAGGAATCTAACTCAGGTCATAGCAAAGGCTGTTGACCTCTGTCACACTTCCTATCTTGTTTTTAAATATGAGCGTCTTAGGGATCTTAGTTTTTTGTTATTTTTGGTTTGGTTTTAGTTTTTTGAGGCAGGGTTTCTCTGTGTAACGGTCCTAACTGTCCTGGAACTAGGTCTTGTAGATCAGGCTGACTTCAAACTCACAGAGATTTACCTGCCTCTGCCTCCTGAGTGCTGGGATTAAAGGCCTGCGCCACCACAGCCCTGCTTAGTTGTTTTTTGTTTGTTTGTTTGTTTTTTAACATTATCTTACGGTGTAACCCAAATTGGTCTGGAAATTACTTTGTAGACCAAGCTGGCCTTGAATTCACGGAGATTGACTTGCCTCAGCCTCCCAAGTGCTGGGATAAAAGGCTTGTGCTACCATACCTGGCCTAACATGTTTAATATATACTTTCAATCTTAAAAATAGAGAATTTTTAAGATCTGCTGGATGTGGTGGCCCATGCCTTTAGTCCCAGCCCTCTTCAGTATGCGGATCATTGTGTTCCAGGCCCATCAGGATAGATACACAGTCTCAGACCCAACATGTTAACATGGTATGTGTCAACATGTCTTCAATAAATGTCTTTATAGCTCTGCATATTCCTTTTCTATGAACTAATCCCAAGATGACACATTATTGGTTTCAAATCCTATTTTAAGTGTTCGAGCATTTGCCCAGTTGGTGGTTATCATATTGTTGGATAATACCTTGTCATGGGACGGAGATAGGTGTTGAGTGGCAGAAGCAATGATTGCTATTTGTTGAGACAGAGGTAGCCTTGGATTTCCTGGAACTCTCTGCAGCCCAGGCTAGCCTTGAACTCGAGACCCACCTGCCTCTGTCTTAGTGCTGAGACTAAAGGCTGTGCCACTGTGCCAAGTTTAGCAATGTATGATTTACTCAATGTCAGCATGTATTTCTTAGATTAAAAACATAGCATAGATTAAACAATGACTCATGAAATCAAATGGGCCTCGGCAGGAATTTTGAATCAGTCACTCCCCAGGTATAAAGCCTCTTACTCAGTGGGTATTGTACATTCTCTCTCTCCCTGTGTGTACAGCCTCTGTATGTCCAGCCTGTCTCTCGCTGTGTACACAGCCTTTCAGTCAGTGGTTATGTACAGTCCTGATCTGTACACTGAGGTACTAAGGACACAAGGCGAATAAGGGGAAACATTTTATATGAAATGTGCAATGCTGTGTCTGGCAAAGGAAGTGGTAACTTTCTCATCTTAATTTGACCTAGCTTTTTTCATGAACCCTCTATTTTAAAAGTTATATTTTTGTTTTGTTTCATTTTCTCAAGACAAGATTTCTTTGTGTATCCCTGGCTGTCCTAGAACTCACTCTGTAGACCGGACTGGTTCTGAACTTAGAGATCCACCTGTCTCTGATTCCCAGTGTGTTGGGATCAAAGGCATTTGCCGCTGCCTGCTAAATAGAAGTATTTTTGTACTGGTCATTGTTTCTAAGTGAATGTCCTTAACTTCTCAGTTAAACTTAACAAAATTGCCTCCAAAGTCAGTTTATAACCCAAAGAACAACACAATTATTCCTGTATCGTTTGATCAAAAACCAACCAGGCCTTTCTAGTCCTCAGCCTTGAAGTGAATAATTTTGGATGATCCCCTGATGAATGAGTGATGTTGCGAAGCTTTTCCACTCTTGATAGAGTTTCATGCTATTTTTAAGTAATCATTAATGACCTGCTGCACGGCAGGTGCTGTGCCAGGTCGTGGGGAGGCAATGGTAAGCAAAGCCCCTTCTGGTCTCATTGTTCACGGAGCTGGTGGGTTATTGGAGTCAGACAAGCAGCTGCTGAAGACACGGGAGACTCTCCATGGTGGTCGTTGTTAGGAAGGACACAGAGAAGGCTGTGGGCACATGTACAGTGTGCTGTGGTCCGTGAGAGGCTGAAGGGTGACTTTAGAGGCAAAAGCTGACCCACAAACTCCAGTAACTAAAGCGGGACAGGGTGGTGGCTTGAAATGAGCGCAAATGTAAACAGCTTAGGTATGGAAATGCAGATTCTCGACTCCGTCCCAAGGAGGCGTTCTGTTTGGAGCTGGCATTCAAATAAGTGTCTGTAGAGATGGAGAAGTGGTCCAGTGGTAACAGGGTACCTGACTGTCACATACCCACGCCTCATCCCCTCGCTCACACACAGAGAGAGTGCGAAATGAATGTGTCTAATGTACAGCTCTACAGCCTCACTGCGTGTTTCCAGAAGGGGACCACATGGTTTGGGAATGGTTGAAGTCTTTTACTTTTCCTTTGTGTTGCAGCAGTAAACTCTTAATTCTGGTGGCTTTTTTTTTTGACACATCAAGCAGATGCGTCCCTAACCATCGACTCCTAAAAGCCTACAGGCCAGTGGCCAGAGGCTCCCTCCAAGGCCCAGTCACGCTCCTACCATGATGGGAGACACACAGAGCGAGGGCTTCCTCTGAGCCGGTGGCAAAGATTGGAAAGTATTTCCCTGCCTGTTTGTTCCTTTTTTTGACTCTGCTGGACAGGACAAGGATAATAAAGATCTTTTTAGAGTTGGGAGCTGGCCTGCAGCATCCTTAGCAAGTGGATCATTCGGAGACAAACGTTTGTGAAGAATCAACTCCCCCACCTGCGCCAGAAATGACCATAGAGCAGCAAGCATGGGCGATATTCCAGAGGTCTGGCTGGGATGGCCTGTCTCAGGGCCCTCTGTGGCTTTCAGGTTTGTGTTGGCAGGGGACGCATTGGCAGGTACATTGGCAGGGAATTCCATTTGTTCTTGTCCCTTCTAGCAGAGCCAAGGAAGGACAAGTGAGGAAACTGTTTTCTCTTTCAAAAGGTCTCTGAAACCGGCCTGAAGGAAGCCCTCTTTCCATGCGTCCCCCACCGTGGTAGGACCATGACTGATCCCTGAGGGGGCCTCTCAAGCCCCTGGACGCAGGTTATTTATTGATTGATCGAGTGGATGCAATTAAGGTGAATTCTATTAATCTGAAGATTTCTAATGTTTATCTCTCTAGGCAGAATTCGATGGGTTTGTAGCTGGCCCAGTTTCCGTGCTGAGAAGGGCAGCATCCTCGGGCGAGCCATGGCTTGTCTCCCAGCTGTGTGAGTCATGATGCAGTTTCTCTGAGTACCAGATTTAGGTGTGTGTGTTGCTTGGTTTCCCAGGATACCTCCAGGCAATTTATGCTGTGCCCCTACTGTGCCCAGGTGCCAGAAGTTTCAGCCACCATCCCCCAAGTACTCTTGTGATGGGGCTTCTTGGTATGCACTTCTGGTACCTTGACTTCCTCTCAGCAGCTCTCTAAGATCTTTGTTCCGTGGAAACCTCTAGATGAGGCTGTTAGAGATGACTACCTCTCATCCCAGTCGTGACCTCAAAGGACCCTTCTCTGACCCTGCTCTCCCAGTCCCTATTGGTCTTTCATCCCTTGGTTTATGGTTGGTTGGTTGGTGTTCTATCCCCCTACTGACAGCAGGATGTAATTTCTGTGAAAGCAGACTGTGTCTCTATTCTTGGTTGGCTCTCCCGCATGCCAAGTGGTGAGCTTCCCAGAACTGGCACGTGGACTAGTGGACACATAATTTGATTCTATTGGTCATTAAGTTGGCCTGCGGTATCTTCCTCACAGAATAAGCAGGCCTGCAGTTAGCGCACTGATGATTTTCCCCTCGCAAAATGTGTTTACTTTTAGGCGCCCCCTCCTCCTGTTTTTTTTTTTTTTCACAGTAGCTGGACATGTACTGGAATTCGTTCATTTCTCTTGCCGTTTTCCCCTTATACTTATGTTTGTATCACTGGCAGCTGGTATAGTTTGTTCAGAGGCCGTTTCCTTTCCTTCCCTTCCTCCCTCCGCACCCTTCCCTTCAGCTTCTTCACTGTATGCGTCTGTTCTAGGAACACCCGTGATTATCTTTCGACTGATGTTTAATTTGGAGTCCTGTCCATCTCTCCCCAACCTCCCTGGAGGTGCCCAATCATTTGTACACACCACAGGGACCTCCTTAGAAGGCAGATCTCACCCTGTCAGGTGGCGGGCTCCTTCGGTGAAAGTGAGCAGGTGCGGATGCCCAAGTGTGCAGAATCACAAAGTCTCCTTCTGTCTGGTCCTGGCAACTGTTTGGCACCACCTGTTGCCACTCCACAGTTTCCATGTCCTCAGTGGTTGCTCCGTGGACATGGTACGCACACTCACACGCACTCACACCCCATCTTAAGCCATTTGTAATACGGGGAGGTTGTCGAGACAAGATGGCCGCACTCTGTTTCTTCCTGTTCCCTGAGGATTCTCGGTAAACTGATGCTTTTCTCTCAAGCCTGGTTCTTTTGAAGACCGTGGCTGGCATCCTTGAAGGCCTTTCTTCCATCCCTCTTGCCCCACCCCCTCCTCCATGCTGCCTCTGGTCCTTGCACAGGACTGATGCCGGAGAACAGCCTCTTGTCTGGCATTCCTTCCAGGTGATGAATGTTTTCTCGTCTCCTGGGCTTCTTGAACCAGGCCTCAGCCTGATGTACTGTGGGCATTCAATAAGCATATTCAGGGGAGAGCCAGGAGAGAAGCGTGACTTTGTGCACTCCCAATTCCAGAGATTGATTAACAGATACAACAGATGCGCTTTCAACTGGTGTTTTGGAAGAAATCTCTTTAAAGGTTAGAAAAGGCTAGTGTTTAAGACACGATACAAATGCTATTCATCGATGTCCTAGTTAAGTTTCTGTGGCTGTGATCAAACACTGATCAAAAGCAACTTTGGGGAGAAAAGCGTTTGTTTGGGTTATAGCTACAGTTCGTCATGAGAGAAGACAGGGCAGAAATCAGGAGGCAGGAGCTGATGCAGAGGCCCTGGAGGCGTGCTCCTTACTGGCTTGCTCTCGTAGCTTGTCTGACCTGCTTTTTTAGAGAACCCAGGACCACCTGTCCAGGGATGGCATTATCCACAGTGGACTGGGTCCTTCCCCATCAATCATTTATCAAGAAAATACATCCAGTTTGATGGAGGGAATTTTTCAATTGAGATCCCTCCTCTTCACAGGTGGCTTTAATCTGTGTCAAGTTACCAAAATGGCAGCCTGGTGTGGGTTGGAGAATCAATGAACTTGTGATTACTGAGCACAAACCTAATTCGGAGCTCTAGGTTTGGTGACAGGGATACTGGAGACAGCTTTGGTATTTTTCTGACACAATCCAGTTTTTTCTTTCTATCAGAAGTCAGTTTTTTAGATCAGTCATCTTCACAGATCTGAGACTCGGGTGTTTCGAGCAGAGTCTGTGAGTGTCCACCTTTGTCGCGTGTAAAGATAGAAGTAATTTTTTCATCAATACAAGTACAAATATGATATTTCTGATGACTTAAATATTGATTTTTTTCAAAAAAGAGTAATTTAAGTATTCCAAATAGAAGCTAAATTAAATAAAGATGTCTTGGTGTCCATCACTGTTTATTTAAAAAAGTAATTTAAAGATTTGTTACAAAAGTTGGGAAATTTATACAGATGTTTTAATCATGAAACTCATTTTCTCCAAAGCATGATCTGGGTATAAGATGCACGTGCTTAGAGGTTTAACCTTGGGCCGAGTGGTGGTGGCACACACCTTTAATCCCAGCACTTGGGAGGCAGAGGCAGGTGGATCTCTTTGAGTTCGAGGCCAGCCTGGTCTACAAGAGCTAGTTCCAGGTCTGACTCCAAAGCAACACAGAGAAACCCTGTCTCAAAAAGCCAAAAAAAAAGAAGAAGAAGAAGAAGAAGAAGAAGTTGTTTAATCTTGGTTATCATATTATATTCTTTTGACAAATATATACAAACACAGTATATCTAATGTATTTCAACAGTTCTTATCACAACTAAGCTTTAAATACTATGGAACGCTTAAAAATTGAGTTATTTTACTCATGTACAGCATCAAGTCGATTAGAACTTTGATGATGAAGCAGGCGGGATGGCTCAGTGGATAAATGTATCTGCCACCAAACCTGAGGACCTGAATTTGATCCCTGGAGCCAACATGGTAGAAGGAGAAACTCCTAAGTTCTCTTTGACTTCCACATAGCTTCCCTGGTGCATGATCACAAGCATACACACTCACTCTCAGACACACTCACTCATACATACATATAACACAGATGAAATTTTTCTCAGAAAACTGTCCCTTCATGAGATATGTGGACTTAGAAGCTTATTTGCACCTGGGTAAGTATCACTTATTGCCAAAATAAGACTATGTAGTCAAATGCTTAAGACATTGTGCCACATAATTGAGAGAAGGGACCAGAACAAGAGAGTCCACTCTCTTTAAACTACTGAGTGCTTGTCAGAAGTTACTCTGAATGACGGTGGGAGGGCAGGGTGCCAGGCTTGTCTTCCTGAGCTAATAATAATAGGTGTCCGCCTCCACACCTGCTCCAAGCCAGGAAATGACAACTCTTCCCCCAGCCAGAGGACTTGCTTCTCAGTCACTGTCTCTTTTCATTTCCTCAACACCTGTAACCCTAGGGAATTGCAAAATGACTCTTTGCTCAGTGACCTGATAATTGTACCCCCAAGGCAAGGCACCCTGAGCTGACTGCTGAGAACAGAGGCTTGCCCTTCTTTTGTAGAGTGGGGAAATGGTGGGTTTGAAAAGAGAAAAAAAAAGAAAATAGTTTGGGGTGGGGGGCACCCCACACCAGACATCAGTGACAGAGATAATTTCAGTTGAAGACTATCTGGAGATGAATACTGCCGGAATACCTCTCCCTACAAAAGTGACTCCCCAACCTTACACCCACCTGCCTTGAAGAACAGTGGTGTGGAAACTTAAGACAGAAACCTTTATGAAATCAGCTATCAGTGCTCAGGGTCGGCTGAAGGGATGACTAAAAGTTTGCTCTTCAGGGCAGAAACCTTCAACATCTGTAAGTGTAGATGAGCCGGAGGACTGTGTAAGGTTCCAGGGAAGCACCAGTCTTGGGGGACAAGCACTCGGCAGAGGTTCAGTTTGCCTGTGCTTTCTTGGAGAAATATAACAAATCCCAAGTACGCACACGTCCCAGAAAAGGATGAGCAAGAACTCAGAAATGAAAACAAAACAAAACAAAAAACACCTAAGGGAGATGGAAATCTTGAGGAGAGAGTATTGTGGGGTTTTTGTTTGTTTGTTTTGATTTTTAGAGAGTTTTTCTGTGTTGTCTTGACTGCCCTGGAACTCACTCTGTTGCCCAGGCTGGCCTTGAATTGACAGAGATCCGCCTGCCTCTGTCTCCCCAAGTGCTGGAATTAAAGGTCTGCACCACCACCGCCCTGCTGCCTATGGAGCCGGGGCTTCTCAAGGCTTTAAGGGAGCAGCGAGGTTGAGTGAGAAGACCTGGACGCGGGGCTGAGAGAGGAGCCTGCAGTGAGGAAAGCCTCCTCCCTCCTTGAGGACACCGGGACTTCCTTCCTCACCCGGACACAGAAGCCACCCCCACCCAGGAGTTTCCTCTGGGCGCGCGAGGAGCTTGGAAGATAAGCTTGTCTAGAAAGCACTCATCCTGTGTCTTATCTTCTGGGCCACACTTCCTTAGCTCTTCCAGTGCTTCGGAGTGACCAAAAGTTAACAGCTGTCATTACCCCACCCCTGGCTCAGTGTGCGGTTTCCAAAAGCAGGTAGAAGGTAAAGTTTTTAATTTGCATATTCAAGTTTTTTAGTAAAACTCGGCTTTATAATCTGAGACGCTTATCATTCTTTCTCCTACAAACAATGGCATTTACTGAATTCCTTTCTTTCTCTTTTCCTTTCTCTCTCTCTTTCTTTCTGACAGGGTCGCTACATAGAGCCCTGGCTGTCTTGGAACTCACTATGTAGACCAGGCTGACCTCAGCAATCCACCTTCCTATGCCTCCAGAATGCTAAAGGCATGCCCCACCATGCATGGCCTGCATCTATGCAGACAAAGCCTACTTTCCCCACGAGGCTCACCCTTTAACGCACAGGCCAGTCTGATAGAATACACTCTTGCCTTTTCCCCCTCAGTAAGAGCCCTTTCCCATCCTCATCTGAGAGACTGGAATTTCTAGCCTACTTTTTCATCTGCGTGCCTTGTTGCCGTGGTGATGAGCATGGTCAGAATGGAGAACATGGCATATGTAATAAGCGTCGCCATGGGTGACAGAACTGGAGCAACCCACTGGAAGAGATGCTGGGCTATGGGCTGATGCCCCTTGTCCTGTCCCTACCCAGGAGTAACGAGGGTGAAGAATAACTCACGGAAGTCTGTGGAGAGTCTTCAGTACAGACATGTGTTAACTCATTGATAAACGGAGGGTACTGGGGGAAATCATTACTGCTTCCCGGTCATAAACTACATTCTTTCAACCTAATCTTTGAATGGAGCTCTCTGCCTGCTTAGGATGTCCAATCTTCAAGGTACTTGACTTTTATCAAATTTTCTTCTAACTTCATAAAAGGCAGCCCTAATGACTAATACTTTATTTTGCTCCTTACCCCTGAATTTTTTATACAGTCAATTAATACATGCTTATTTTATGCTTGTTTTAAAATTACAATGAAAGAGTATCTAGATTCTGTAAAAGTTTGTGATTTCAGTAAGACCCAGTAGCTTCTTCACATTTTGTTTTCTAATCTACATTGCATCGTATTCCCAGGTACTCAAACTACCCAAATATTAAGCAGAATGACCCAGTTGCTCAATTCTAAACAACTGTTTTTAAATTTGTCTTTGTTTTAAATTTTGTATTGCTCATTTCGTGTTTGTTTAGGTGGCGTGTACAATGTGAAATAACTTAACGCTGTGTTTTAGATGGTTCATCTGTTCCAGACCAAACCACATTCGCATTTGATTAGCTTGGTTACAAATGAGCACAGAAATGCAATGGTAAGATAAACATTTGTAGCAAAAATTAATTACTAGAAACGCTGCTAGAAGCAAGAGTGTTAGGAATGCTAACCCTCGGAAGCTATAACACCATCCCTCGAGCCGCACCTACTGAGGACCAGCACTCAAACTTTGGAACTAAATAGACAAACTGCCATATAGGCTGCTGCTCTGTGACATGAGAACTCCCTTCCATTCTTGCTTCTTTGCCTGTCTGGGCTCCTTTCTTTTCACCCAGTGACCTTGTATTCGCCCATTTCATTGCTGCTGTGATGGTTCTGACAAGGATTTGAAGGTGTCTGTGGAGTCCCTGGCACACTACATTTTTAACATGACTCACAGTGAGTGCATCCACTTGCCCAAGCCAGCGTTCCCTCTTTTCATAGCCTGAAGGGAAGGAAGGCACTGGAACCGGATCTGGAGTGTCCATGCTGATTCTGGCCCAGGCTCAGCCTGAGCTGCACTTGGAAACACCTTTTTAACTCTGCCTAGCATGGGGCTTTCCAAAGAATGGTCCAAGGACAAAAAGAAGCAGAGGCGATGACACCAAATTTGTTTGGGCAAGAGACACTGGCAGCCACGCGACTGTGTTGGGGGTAAAGGAAAGGCTTCTTTTTTGTTTGCTTGTTTGTTTGACTGGCTGGTTGGTTTTTTGAGATAAAGTCTGTGTTCCAGCCCAGGCTGGCCATGAACTCACAGAGATTCACCTGCCTCTGCCTCCCTAGTGCTGGAATTAAAGGTGTGTGCCACCACACCTGGCTAAGGAAAATCCTCTTGAGAGACCCAGATGTGACATGGGACAAACAAGCAGCCTGTTACTACAGGAGACCAATATCAAAGAAATTTTGGGGAAGAAAACCCCAGATTGGCTGTCCTCTTTTATCTGAAGGATCCTAGGGTGGTTCCTGTCAACTGTGCTTACTGACATTTGCCAGTTCAGGTCCCACATCTTGTCATCTCTCAGAGGCGAAGCGGGTCTCGTTCTCCACCCGGTCCTCAGATGCTATGCAATCCTCCGAGAGACCATCTCACAGTTCAGCCAATGAGGAGAGGTCTGAGGAAGTGGAGTCACCTCTGTGGGGAGAATGGACTCCCGCACGGGTGAGGTTTGCCGAGGCTAGGAAGCTTGCGGTCCAGATGGCTCCTGGTCTTCCAGGAGATAGGACACCATGGGCAAGATTGGTAGGTTTTATGGCCCAGGAGAACAGAGGCTGTGTTTGTGAGGAGTCTCCTCTTTCATAGGCCGCCATTCCCTGATGCCTGTGGGTGGAGGGAGATGTCATTACTTTGATGTTATTGTCAGTGTGGAAGTAGAAGTCAGGCCAGCAGGAATTATTTCTGTTTTGATTAATGATGAAGCTGGCATCCTGAGAGGCTGTGTATCTTAGCTAATGTTAAGGTCGATGGTGGTAGGATAGATAAGAGTTAATTTTCAGCCTCTTTGTGGGCATCTACTGTGTGTCTAAAGTAGCAGATTTGGGTACTGATTTGATTAAAAGGGTTAGCGGTACCAGAACCCTTTTATTGCTAATTTGAAGTTGGCATAGTAGTGCCTGCCTGTAATTCCACCACATGGGAAGTAGAGGCAGGAGGATTACGGGTCCAAGGTGTTATCTTCAGCTACATACAAAATCCCATGCCTGTCTGGGCCACTTGAGGCCCCATCTCAAACAGAAACGTTGTGGGACTCTAGGTCAGTGTAGTGGCATTTCAGTTGTTACTTTAATAAAGACTGCCTGAAGGTCTGAGAGTAAAACAGCCCCACTGGTCTGCCTTACAGACCAGATTATGGTAACATACACCTTTAATCCCAGTAGCCACACTAGTTGCCATAGAAATCGGGTGATGCATGCCTTTAATCCCAGCTCTAGAAAGGAATATAAGACGGGGTACTGGGGAAGACAGCTCTCAGACACAGTCTCATTCTGAGAGTCCTGGAGGCAGGATCGCCATTTTCGGACTGTGGTCAAGGTAAGAGCCAGTGACTGGCCGTTTGGCTTTTTGGATCTTCAGGCTGAACCCCAGTTTCTGGCCCTGAGCTTTTACTAATTGTGCTTCATTTGGCACCACCAAGCAGTCTTTATTCATAAAAGCATAGTTAAAATGCCCCTGCAGGCCAGTTTTACAGAGCTCTGGATCTCTCGCACTTGGTTAGCTGTGGTGTGGCATGTGCCACCACTCTTGGAGGTGAAGATAGGAAGCACGGAAGTTCATTGTTGTCTTCAGCTCTTTGGAGACTCGAAGGCAGTCAGGGATGGGCACTTAAATGATGGTACCTGTGGATAATCTCAATCACCACCTTCCTGATAGCAATGATCATCTAAATTTGTAGAATGTGGCAGTCTTTAACAATAGCCTTTAAAAGAGGCTAACATTGCCGGGACATTTGAAACTTGGATGTTAAGCCAGCCACTGTTGTATAGTAGTGGGATGGGACTGAACGAAGATACTGGCTTTGAATATGCCTTGCTTTCATGACTTCCAAGTTGATTCTTGTCCTTGAACCCATGCCCACCTTTAGGCCAGGTTCTAGAGAGCAGTCCTCTGCTTGGGCAAGCTTGTGATCTCCGGGGCATGGTCCTCACAGTGGCTCAGCTCTTGCCTCCTGTGTAGCTCCTCTAAGTCTCAGGGCTACAGAACAGTGCCTTTGCAAGCCATCCTCTGTCTGGAACTTGGGGTGTCTTGTGCTGATCCCCTTTTCAGCAGTCCACGTGGATGTTCTACTAAGTCATGTTTGCTGGTTGTGTTATGTTTTGTGTGATCTGTAAGAAAATCCTGTGTGGCTGCTGTCAGCGTTCATTTTAATTAATCGGTAGGAAACACTGGGATTACCACGTTTTATCATCTCGTGAAATGCTCTGACGCTTTGACTGCACCACGTTTTTCCATGATTTCTGACTCTCGGGGCTGGGTCCTCACCCAGGGCTGCTGTCATCCGTCTACCTGGGAAGGTCTGGTAGGGAATCTCTGTCTTGTCGTTTGATGGACGTGAGCCAGTTCTGTGACTAGGCTTTCACTGACTGTTTCCTTTGTCCTGAAAGTAGAACCACATTACTGTTGTGAAATTAGGCTTAATATATCAGGTTTATGGGATTTTTAAAGATTTAAAAATATTGATTGTATTTTAGGTGTATGTGTTTTGCCTGTGTGTAAATGTAGTGCATACATGCCTGCTGCCTGCAGAAATCAGAATCAGCTGTTGGATCCTCCGGAACTAGAGTTATGGATAGTTATGAGCCACACATGGGTTCCCGGAACCAAACCTGGGTAAATTGCAAGAATGCTAAATGCTCTTAACTGCCGAGCCATCTCTCCAGTCATAGGAAAACTTATTACTGGGTTCTACCATCAGAGCAGAATAGCCTGTGAATTTCAACGTTGTTCTGCAGATGAGATATAGAACGTGGTCTTTTATTATCAGTGCCTATGTTGATATATGGACATTATAAACAACCTTGAGACGTATTTGGTGCCAGTTGCTCTCCAAGGCTGTCAGTACTCAGTCTGTTCAAAGAAGTATACATCTGAAAGGTAAATTTTAAAAAAAAATTCATCTTATTTGTTAGATGTCTTAAACTGTGATCTTTCTTCGGTGTACTTGAGAGGTAACTTGTACTTGGCCAGTCTCCTTACTTAACACTCTGTGCAAAGAAAGTTGATTCTCTTATGACCTCACTTTGCAGAAGGCAGTGAGTCGTGGTGTTTAAAATCTGTGTGCTTGTGGAGAATAAGATGTGAGTTATGCAGGGACTGTGCTGTGGAGGTGACTGCAAGCATGGGGGAAAGGAAGGGAAGTGTTGGTACGTCTTCTGTGTCTTCCCTGGCCAGTGAATTCTCAGGGTTTGAAGTATTATGGTCAAGTCTTAAAAAAATATTTTTAAACAAAGTGTTTCTTTCCCTCATAAGATCTTCATTTTGGTGTTGTAGTGCCCCTGTACAGGGGTCCAAAGTGTTCTCTGTTTTGTTTCTGTGATTTGTTTGACCTGATAATCTCATTTGGATTTACCAGGCTCAACAGCTGTTGTTTTCATCCACTATTGCAAAGACGATATTAAGGTCTCAAATTGATTTTTTAAAACAAAAAGCTTCTCTGGACTGCCCTATATTATTCAGTTTTCAAAAACACAAACTGTAAAAGTTAACCCGATTCGGAAATAACCAGGCCAACTTAAAGATAAACAGTTACATTTTTATTTATTATAAGGGGAAAAAACTCATGAAACAGGAACAAGAAGTCCAGGCTCAGCTGTGCGGTGAGGGAACCACACAGAGAGAGCGCGCCTGGGCCATGCACCTGTTCTCTGTCGCAGCAAGCCACACCCTAACTTGGTCCCACCTCTTAAAGATAATTGGTTAACCAAGCTTCCCCATCACATAAACCATATCCCCAATCCTTGTCATTGTCATTTTCTTGTAATAAAACTTTCAATAATGTTAATAATGTCCGAGAACACATGTTACATAGGCTAAGCCTCTCTTCTGCTCTCCCATGTAACAGTAGTGTGGTTCATAGAGTGATATTTTCTGGGTGAATCCACCTCTCCTCCTTTCTCCTGGAGCATGGAGAGACCTCCGTCCTTTTGTGATGGAAGTGGTGTCGGCTTTGATGGGATAGACATTTGTCATCTATGATGATCATCAAATGATCCATTGGCTTTGGCAAAGCGGACTGCAGCTTTGAGAAGGTAGCATCTTGGAGAGTGTTGTGGGGGTGTAAACAGAATAATAACTTTGATTAGATTATTCTGAAGCTCTACTTGAAGAGGAAATCCCATGTTGAATCGTGCCTTTTAATTTTATATTTAATCCAGCAGGGACGTCAGAGCCCCTTTGCAGTGCTAGCAATCCCGCCAGGCGTCCTTCTGTTCGTCCAGTCCTAACACGATGGAAAGGATGGCGTTAGCTTTGTTTTGCTGGCTCTGATGGCCTTCATTTCTCTTTCCCTCTGTTTTCCTTTGGAGAGTTTTAATGTATTCTCTTTCCATATTCAGGACCAAAGCAATAGATTTCTTTGTTGTGTGGTGGTACCGCCAGTCATTTCTGCTGTCCTGTGTTTATGGGTCGGCTCAGGGAACCCACCCACTATACCTGCACAGCACATATCCAGAAGAGAGGAGCACAGACACAGACCTCTGAGCTCTGTACCCCTTTTCCTCCTCGCCATACCTAAGCGGTTTGCCTACCCAAGCGGTGTATGGTTTCCCAATGCAGTGTTCACAGAGGGAATTCAGTCAATGTGTTATATAAAAATATGCTGGATGTCAGCAAACTTTGTAAAAGCTAATTGCCTACCAATCTCTTCCCTGCTAATAATAAAGTCTTGCAATGCATGTCCAACCAAAGAGGTTTTCTGCCCTTTAAGCAGTGACATTATGAATGTCCAGCGTGAGGTAAATGTCACAAAGAGCCCTTGTCACACGATTGCTGGGAATGCTGAGGAAGGAGCGCTGTAGGATTTGGAAGGATGGAGAGGAGGTGTGCGGAGCCAGAGTGATCGTGGATGAAGTCATCTGCTCAGGGACTGGCTGGACAGCAGGTGGGCGTTGTCAGGAGCCGATCGTTAGAACTACATGAAGAACACATGGGGGATCCTCGCAGTTTCGTATTTTATTGTTGTAAATCTTCCTAGTACAGTTTTTAAAAGAAAAAATTAGATTTTACAATAAAGAGATTGCTTGGTTGGACCTTGGAAGTTTGCTTGGATGTAGTAAGCTCGAGGTGGGGTCATGTGACCTCATCCAGGCTGGAGGTCACTTGGACTTTGCCGCCTGCCAAGGTCCACTGCACCTGATGCGTTGGGGGTGGGTTCCGAACGGCAAGCACAGTGACTGATTCTTGCAAACTCACATCACAGCCCATCGTCTTCAGCTTCAAATCCATTAACGGCTCAAGCTCATGTGCTGAGGATGGATATATTTTCCCTTTTCCAACTCCCTGCTCCTGCCCCTTTGCAATCGCTTTCTCTTGGAGACTTGAGAGTGGACAACAAAAGATAAAAGCATAGTTGTAATTCCCTGGTGATAGGAAGGTGGACATTCATGAGGGCATCTCATTTCACCCCCAGAAGCAGGAAAGAGCGAGCAGGCTGTTATAACAGGAGGCACCACCAGCCAGGTTGGACACCTGACCTTGGTGCAGCTTCCCAAAGCTTAACTCCTCCACCGCAGGTATGTAGAGAGGACAGAGACGACAGAGGAATCTCGACAAGAATTGCCAGTTACTTCAGCGTGATGTCGGGTGTGTTGATGCTAACATGCACCGGCTTTAAAAATTATATTTCCTAAGCTTTTAGGAATTTTGCAAGTCACTTGTTAAACAGTCATTTAAAAAACAGCTGTTCTAGGACTGGAGAAATGGCTCAGTGGTTAAGGACGCTCACTGATCTTCCAGAGGACCCAGAGTCGATTCCCAGCACCCACGTGGAGGTTCACAACCATCCATAACTCCAGTTCCAAGGGATCAAGGCCTTCTGACCTTGGGCACACGGTGCACAGGCATATATGCAGGCAGAAACACCCATACACATAAAATAAAAAAAAACTTAGGAAAACTAAGTTATAAAAGTTTATGAAGTAATAAGAGTAGTACACATCCATCACTTTTGAGTTTTACAGTAATTTACAGCTACCTGTGCTCTCAAGAGTCTTTGTCGTGGCTGAGGACATAACTCGGTCAGGTTTTAGCATTATCAGATGAGTCAGATCCCAGCACCACGGAAACACTGCACTCAGTGTGCATGCCTGTGATCCCGGCGCCAGGGAGGTGGAGACAGGATCCAAGGGTCTTACTGGATCCTGTCAGATCCTGCCAGATGAGTGAGCGAGCTCCAGGCTGAGTGGGAGAGCTTGTCTAAGGTAGAAAGTGGTGCCGTCTGACACGGACCTCCTGCCTCCATGGGATGCATGTGCACACATAGGCAGGCACTCCATGAACAGATACGCGTGTCCCACACACGCACACACTCACGATCTTATGCCCAGTGTTCCTGCAGAGTTGAAGTATCATATAAGGTTGGCACATGTATTTGAATGTCCATCTCAACTGCACTCTGATTGGTGGTTTGAAGTTAGCCTTGGAGGGAATGTTTTACACCGTGTGACACAGTAAGGATTCCAGAGTTGGGCCTTTTGTTTCAGCATATTAGTTAAATATCTATAGCAAGTCACTCGGTGTGTTTATGGTATTTTGGTTATATTTTTAAGAGTCTACTGAAGGTACCTTGAAATGAGATTTAAACCATGTCTAGAGTGTCATTCAAATGACCCAGAGAGGGTGGTTGTTGTGGTTACTGCATCACTGATGGGCATGCGGGCTCTGGTGTGGGCTCACTCTGCTTTTGTGTGTGGTTGGAATTTCCCATAATAAAAGGTTAAAATGTGAATTAAGGTGTTCTACACTGAAAGCGAACAAGCTGCCTTTATTTACTTTGTGGTCGGCACAGAACTCTGGGCCTGCGCTTGTCTGGCCCTCAAATCTTGCTAGTGAAGTTCCTTTAGCAAAAGTCTTCCAAGTTTTGGAGCCTTAATTTGTAAGCAATTCATACTTTGACTTTAAAAATCATTGACTTTAAAGATCAGCTTCTCCTTAAGTAAAATCAAGAAGTCACTGTGCAGTTCACAGTGCAAGCAGAGGAACCCAGTAGAGGTGTCCCCAGGACATGGAAAGCTCAGGCTGCAGAGGAGAGAGGCTCTCACTGGATTGCAGTCTTGCTCGCAAAGTCATTCGCACAAATAGGGGAAACGGATCGTGCTATCACTCACAGTAGGCGGCTTACAGCTGTGTGCCAGCTGTGTACCCTTCGAATTTTATTTCCGGTCTAGCTGACTTGAGTCATCACTCAGGAAAGGAGAGCCACCAACTGCTTAGTCTTCTGCACCACCCTGAGGACCACCTTATTCAGAGGCTAGATGTGTTTGGAATTACTGGCCTGTGAATTAAAATAATCATCTTGTAATGGCTTTAAAAGTTGCAGCCTGCGTTTTGTGCTGCATCACAATATTTTTCTGACATCTAAGTTGTAACATCAGTTACTTAAATAAAAGGTATCTCTTTGTAAGGTTGGGGATTTTCATGTCATTCTCAGTGAGTTTGGAATATAATAGTTTCTTCCTGGATTTGATTATGTAATAATTCATACCAATTTAATCTAGTTGGCCAGAAAAAGATTACACTGAGTTGCTCATTAGGATTATCTCATCAGCCAGGGTGGTGGTTGGGCTTCGTGGTGGGGCTAAAGAACAACAGCCTTGACGGGAAAAGTCAGCTAGAATTCTCCTAAGCTTAAGTTATGCAGCTGGAGAAAGATGAGCTTAGATCATTGACCAGGTTCATCATCAGAGCAAAAGTCTCAAACAGTGAAAACGACAGATGTTAAACTCAGGTACCTGGGGTCAAAATACTGAAAGGAAATGTGAGCTAGAGCACTTGCTACCAACAGGAAGTGAGAGGGGAAACCAGAAACCAGAATAGGGCAGCTGGTGAGGAGCCTCAACAAGGCCTCCCTCAGACAGGTGGGCAGGGAAGGCATCTGGAGCCAGAGGAGTCTCTTTAAGGTAGATAGGTAGAAGTCGTAGTTCCAGATTAAGTTGGATCTTGGAGAATGTGACATGACTGCTAAAGAAAACACGTGATCTGTTCTTAAAGTGGACCGGGCACAGGACTGATTTATTCCACCAAGCATTGTCTGGGCTTGGTGGGAAACTCAGTGATTTCCACAGAGAACCCATGCTCCTGGGGCACAGCCCCTAGCAGATGGAGACAGAATAAGTAAGTGTCAGTGTACAAATCACAGATAAACTCTGTGTAGCAAAAGAAAACAAGCACTTCTAAACTACGCTGCCCAAGGATGCAGTCTCCAACTCAGAGCTACCAAAGAAGGGGCATTGATGCTCATAAAAAAAACAAACAATAAAAAACAAAAACAAAACAAACAAACAAAAAAAACGCTTCTAAAATTCTCGTTACACTTGATGTTGATGAACTAAATATGCTCACTGGTTCTGTGACCAGTAGTTTAGAACACAAGTTAGTCCATATGGTTTGACAGAAGCCAGTTTTTATTTATACTGGAGTAAAATGGAAAGAAAAGCCTTGTAGGCTTTGATGGCAGGTCGTAATCAGGAAGGCGGCAAGCACCTGCAGTGGTCCGGGATGCTGGGAGTCTTTCAGAAATGAGTCTTAATTACTTCCAGTCATCCTGTTTGCCTCCAGTCAGATGCCAACAAGTAGATGTTGTTCTTAGAGGTGCTTGGTGGAGCAGTTTGTGTGTGTGTGTGTGTGTGTGTGTGTGTGTATGTGTGTGCGCACGCACACACACACACAAGCGACCATCCTAGAACATGTATGTTTGGAGTTGTCTGTTCATTCAAGCAAGGTCTAACCGTGTAACCCAGGCTAGCCTGGAGCCCATAATTTCCATGTATCTATTTCCCCAACTCTATATAAGCAATAAGCCAGGTTTATGTTTTATTCTACTAAGATGTCATAAATTAAGTTTCCTGTCTTTAAATGGGATTCTCTAGAGAACAGTTTTGTAAATGGATTGCTTTGTGGAGGGGGCTACATTTGTTTGTACTTTTCCCATGTTACCAGGTTCAGGATTTTATATCCCACGTCACAGAACCTTTAGTAGAAATGAACAGCCTAACAAAAGCACACACGCGCGCACACACACACCTGCCCTGGGTTCTGTTTGGCTTTTCTATCTGCCTGTTAATCCTGTTTCTTGAAAGTCCACAAGCTGTGCAAACTTGGCCTTTCACAACCTGTGCAAGCATAGCCCTCTCTCCCCTCCACCACTGGCCCTGTAACCGGGCTTCTCATTTGTCCCTGCGTCCTGGCTCCCTTTAGTGGCCCGTCTGACGCCAAGACTGCAGAATCCGTTCCCTTCAGGAAACAACTTCTGGAAACATGCAAATGTGTGGATAGCAGGTTCACTCTTCTCGTCCTTTCTTAGTTACCCTGTGGACTACTCCCAGTCTATGCCTTTCCGTGTGTGTGTCCCTCTTGACAGCAACATTCTGTAAGCACTTTCCAGCTAAAGGCTAGGTATGCCAAACCCTAAGCCAAAACCCTCAGTTATGTTAACTACTCTTGATCTGACATGAAAGCTGGCCACTCAGAGACTCCCACTGTGGATAGCCATTCCCAGCCCCATGTTCCTCCTAAACCCGTCATTTCTGTTCTTTCTCACACATTCCCTGCTCCGGACCCTCATACCTTGTCAGTTCAGTTGTCCCTGTAGGGTTCCCTGGTCCCCTTGCTCCCCTCACTTCACCTCTGACCAAAGTATTTCTCGTGCTCTCAACATTACTTAAAATATTGCTTCATCCCTTCAGATTCTAGGATTATCTTTTCCGAGTCAGGTCAGTCATGCGCTTTATTTGGGAGTCTGAAGCCCCAAATGTCCTCACTACATCTTCACAGAGATGCTGACCTTGAACACATTTCCTTGTTGAGGACCACGCCCCCTCATTCTTCCCCTCCAGTCCCTGTGTATCCTAAAGACAGGGAGCCCATTATCTACCAGGACTCTGGTAGCTTCAAGAGAAGCTCCCATGGTTGGGAAAGCACCATGCTTCGAATTTGGCTTGGTGACTTAAATCTGTAATCCCAGGAGGGTCAGAAATTCAAGGTCAGCTTTGGCGACCTGCTGAGAGCATCAGGAGCATCAGGCCAGGAGAGCCATGTGTGACCCTGTACCAGAACAGAACAAAACCCAGTACAAATCTGTATTCGGTACTTGGTGTCGGAGTAGGCTCGTGTTCTTCCCCAGCCACGTGTCTTTCTGACCATCTTCTTCCTTCATGGTTGGGGATCAAACTCAGGACTTGCTGGTCAGGCAAGCATCCACCACCGATCTCCAGCTGAAACTGCATTTTCCTTCAAGTCAATGGTTTACATAACCACTCAAGAAAGCGGTGCTCCCCAGACTTAGAATTCTGTGTGCTTAGAATTCTTAGAGTTAGTTGCTGGGCCTCATCTCTTTCCCTTTCTCACTTTGTTTCTGACCTTCCCTGACCTTTTCATGTGTCATAAGGGGAGACAAAAGATCAATTTGCTTCCTTTTCTCCCTCAGCCTGTAATTCAGCAAACACCAACCAATTCTCCCGTCAAGAGAATGAAAACAAAACAACTCTAAAATATGAGGCCCTAAAATGAAAGTGTGATGTCTGATGGGGGGGCAACAGAGACGGGAGAGGGTACCTAGAGGAAAGGTAGCCTAATGGGCTGGTCTGCTCTAAAAAGATGTGTGTGTGTATGCGTGCGAATACATGTTGCGTGTGTGTGTGTGTAGGTGTGTGCTTTGGTATATGTGGGGGTAGACGGTAACTTTCAGGAGTATTTTTCTCCTTCCATCTTGTGGGACCAGGGCTTGAACTCAGGTCGTCAGGCTTGGCAGCAAGCCCCTTTACACACTGAGCCCTCTCACATACCACTATCATGCGTTATCCATGTGTCTTTCGATAAAGCACTTCAATTAAAGCTTTACTCCAGCTTGTCAGTCTCCTCTAACACAGCGGAATTAGAACAGGCTCAGTGGCCGTGCCCTGGCAGATAGGCATCAGGTGTTTACCGAACTCTCACTAGCCGTGGGGTTTGCACGTTTCCCATGTGTGTACTCATGTACATGGACACTCAGATTGACTTGTAGCCACTGATTATTTAATTCAGACATTCCTTCTTAGATTTTTATTCATACTTGTAATGGCAGTAGACTTGCTTTATGGGCAGGGTACTCATGTTTCCTTTGCTTCTTCGCCGTGAGGGCCAGGGCTAAGGCTGGAGGTCATTGAGGCTCCAACTTACTTTGGTTGCTAAGAAATGTTCAGTGTTGCACGTCATGTATTTAGACTTACTCAACCCTGCTTAAAGCCAGAAGAAAATAAATCAGTGAGTGAGAATTCCTTCGGTTTTTCTAGACCCTCTTTCACACCCAGTCTCCTAGGACATGAATCATGATTGCAGAGCTGAAGAAATGATGGAGCTTTATGGTATGCGTGTCAGGAGAGCCAGCCGCGAGCTTTGTTTAGCAACACCTTGCACAACGGAATCATCGCACTTTAATTCTTACTGTGCCTGCATAGAAGTTTAGACTTTACAGTAGAATAGATCCCAGAATAACTCAGAGAATAGGATCTGTTACCTGAGAAGCCAAAGCCACATTTTCCCCAAAGTGGGTCATTATGAACTATTTTTCTGAGTACATTTACTAGCGTGGAAAGCAGAGATTCACCCTGCTCTGTTCAGCGGGGCGGGGTGAGTCACTCAGATTTCCTATGGGCCAGCCCCACTACAGCAAAGTGCATTTGCATAAAAGACTACATCAGTTGCCGGACAACAAATTGAACACTTACCTCTAGAGATCCCTCTTAGTGTGGCTCTGATTACATTGATGTTGCCAGGGGAATAGACTTTTAAACGAAATGTTAATAGCACTCCAACTAATTCTAAAGTGTCTTTCGTTGCCCTCAGCTCTCACAGTGATTATATTTGGTTTCACTTCCTGGTTTGCCCACTCAGCCTGTTCCTGGGAAATATTTAAGTAACATGGTTAGGAGAGAAAAACGCTGCTGCCAAGTGGAAAGACGGATTTAGAGTTAGTCATTTCATACTGTCATTCTTTTATTCAAAATAGCTTTCAAATTTTGCATATAAAGGGTTTATTATAGCATTGTCGTACGTGTTTGCCATTATAGGTTCTCGTTCACCCCCTTCCCATGGTGCCCTGTTCTTCTGCGACACCTCCCTTGATGGTCCTTCTTCCCCGTTCGGTGACTTCTACAGAATGAAATTTCCCAATGCTTAAACTGGTAAGTCAGTTGTTCAAGCTCCATGTGTGTGCGCACACATGTGTGTGAGTGTGCACATGTGTGTGTCTGTGCGCGCACTTCTACAGAAGCCAATGTCTGCTGTTTTCTTCACTTGCTCCCTACCTTACTTTTGAGATAAGCTCCTTTACTGAGCCTAGAACTCACTGGTTGGCTACACTGACTGACCAGAAAGCCCCAAGGACCCTCCCATGTCCACCGTCCCAGCCGTGGGATTCAGACCACTCACTCTGACTTTTTTTTTTTTTAATGTGGATTCTGATGAGCCAAATTCAGATCTTCATGTTTGCCTGGTGGGTTCCTTTACTGTCAGAGCCAGGCCCTTGTGGTGAAGTCATCCTTCTACAGTGTGTGATTAGGCACCAGTGGGAAACAAATGAAGCACTAGTCCATCGTTAAGAGTCACTGTGATTTGATTGTGAGTGACACGGTGCCTGATTTGTCCAATGACCAACAGCCCTGTATATTGAGGTGATAACTTGTCTATTATACAGCTTACATGGCCATGCTAAATCTGGTGTCTCGTGTGTGTGTGTGTGTGTGTGTGTGTGTGTGTGTTTACATGACTGTTTGTGCATATTAAAGCGTTGCGTGAAGTATTTGACTATTTGTTCTAAAGAGTATGGTAAAATATTTAATCTACTGAAGTATCAGGTACCTTCTAGTCTAAAATACCACTTACCAAATTTATTTCTCTTTGAAAAAAAGCCAGTTAAGACTTTCAAGAAAACCCTGCTTCCTCAGAATCTAATATCTAATTGCTTTATCTAGTTGCATCATATGCCAGGCAAATCTGGAAATTTGATTTTTTTTATACCATTTTGTGATTTTTCTACTTGGAATTAAAATTGTGAAACCCATTTATGTTTTACTTCTTGAGATTATCAGATATACATTCTAATGTAAATTAGACTTCCTGCTCTCAGTGTTGGGCTTTTACCAATGAATGTTTTCAAATTAATATCCCTGAAATGTACTATGTTCTCTGAGATAGTTTCCCATTGTTCCATTGCTCAGTGACATCTTACTAAATGTAAGATCCAGTCTAAATTCTTTTTTTCTTGTGAAAATCTTTGTTAATTCCCAAAGTTATTTCTGCTCCTCCAAACAATAATTACTCAGATATCTGTTAGGCGTGGGGCTTGGATTTCATTTTGAAAATTTATTATCTTGATGTTTGAAACTTTAGTTAATATTTGACCCTAATCTCTTTTCTATTATCTTTGTCATGTCTGAAGAATTCCAGTACACCCGATCTGTTAACCCCTGAGCTCAGTTTGACTTTCTACTCTGATTTTGTTTGGGTCATGTTGACAGAGGGTTCTGTCCTGCTCGGTCCTGCAGTAAGCACACAGAAACTATATTATTTACAACACCACTTGGCCAATAGCGTACGTGTGTGTGTGTGTGTGTGTGTGTGTGTGTGTGTGTATTATAGCTAGCTCTTACATCTTAATTTAACAAATTTCTATTATTGTATATTTTACCATAAGGCTCATGGTCTACTGGCAAGGTTCCAGCTGGCAGCTCGCATCTTTCTCCTTTGGCAACTGTGTGGTATTTCCCTGACTCCGCCTTCTTCTCCCAGTATTCAGTTTAGTTTTCCCCACCTACCTCTGTTCTGCCCTAACATAGACCCAAGTAGCTTCTTTATTTTTTAACCAATAAAAGCAACACATATACAGACTAGAATCCCACATCAGGGTCATTCATGATGCATCCCCTAGTCCTTTGTGTTGTGCCCCCCAGTCCTCATGGTGTACCCCCAGTCCTTCATGGTGTACCCCAGTCCTTCATGGTGCACCCCAGTCCTTCATAGTGTGTCCCAGTCCTTCATGGTCTACCCCAGTCCTTCATGGTGTACCCCCAGTCCTCATGGTGTACCCCCAGTCCTTCATGGTGTACCCCAGTCCTTCATAGTGTGTCCCAGTCCTTCATGGTGTACCCCCAGTCCTGCATGGTGTACCCCTAGTCCTTCATGGTGTACCTCCAGTCCTTCGTGGTCTACCCCAGTCCTTCGTGGTCTACCCCAGTCCTTCGTGGTCTACCCCAGTCCTTCGTGGTGCACCCCAGTCCTTCATAGTGTGTCCCAGTCCTTCGTGGTCTACCCCAGTCCTTCGTGATATACCCCCAGCCCTTCATGGTGTACCCCCAGTCCTTCATGGTGTACCCCCAGTCCTTCATGGTGTACCTCCAGTCCTTCGTGGTCTACCCCAGTCCTTCGTGGTCTACCCCAGTCCTTCATGGTATGCCCCCAGTCCTTTGTGGTCTACCCCAGTCCTTCGTGGTGTACCCCAGTCCTCCATTGTGTGCCCTACTTTTGAGTCCTCCATTTCTGCTCTTCATCCCTTCCTCCCCAGCTCTGTACCTTACAGTGATCATTATTCCCTTACTTGAGGGACTTAGACGTTTGCATCCCAATTTCTTCACTTTCTCAGATTTATGTCTTCTGTCACCAAAGCACATGCTCCTTCTGAAGGCCAGGTCTGAGCTTAAGCCATCCTATCCCCTTCATCAGCTGGGACAAGACTCACACAGTGTCAGAGTCCATGTGAGATGTGGCATTCTTTCAGTTTCTCTTGGCCATTTTGGGGCGTGACACAAGTTGATGGCAGATCAGACGCTCCGTATTTCTTCTGCCCGTCTTCCAGCCAGCAGTGCTCTGTGGTGGCGTTTCCTGAACGGCGAACGCGCGACGATAAAGACACCTGGCACTGTAGAATGTAAATAGGGAAACTCCAGCAGACCTGGGGAGTCTAGCTGAGTGTGCACCAGACCGTGAGAAAGCCCACCCTCATTTGAAAGCCATGTTCAACTTCCAAATGCAGAATGTGACTTCTGTCTCAAAAGCTAAAATCCCCAGAGAGAACATGGCGTCCTCCCTGGTGAGGCCTCAGGGTCCTGTGGAGCTCTGGTGCAGAAGGGAGAACATGGCTTCCTCCCTGGTGGGGCCTCAGAGTCCTGTGGAGCTCTGGTGCAGAAGGGAGAACATGGCTTCCTCCCTGGTGAGGCCTCAGGGTCCTGCGGAGCTCTGGTGCAGAAGGGAGAACATGGCTTCCTCCCTGGTGGGGCCTCAGGGTCCTGTGGAGCTCTGGTGCAGAAGGGAGAACATGGCTTCCTCCCTGGTGAGGCCTCAGGGTCCTGTGGAGCTCTGGTGCAGAAGGGAGAACATGGCTTCCTCCCTGGTGAGGCCTCAGGTCCTGCGGAGCTCTAGGGCAGAAAGCAGGCCGGTGCAGAAGGCTGCCTGTCACCGGCTTTGCAGCTGCACCTTGTGGTTCCCCTGGTCCTGTGTGGATTTGTGAGAAGCTTCCATGTGCTCCCACGCACCCCAGAGTCTTTCTGATGGTGCTGAGCCACCTGCCCGCCCACTCCCTTCCCTGCTGATGGGCCGTTTGGCGAGCTCTAGTCGCTGCAGGCAGGGACCTTTGGATGTCACGTGGAATTTGGTAAACTGAAGGCGAGATGATGGAAAGATAGTTGTGGTTTCTGTTCAAGTCAGGAGTCTGATTTTAACCCTTTTATCTGTACATTAATATGCAATGGCGGCTTCTGCATGGTAAACCTGGGACACATTAATCAGCATAATATATACTAACCAGACCTCAGCTTATTGCTAGTGGGAGGAGAGGTCCGTTAATGGGGTGACTACTTAGAGGATAATAGGGACTATGAGAGGAAGGGGCAGAGAGCTACGAGAGCCTGTGGTCCTCAGAGCCGGTGGTCCTCAGAGCAAATCAGAGTGTCAAAGAGGAAGGGAATACCTTTGTAAGTCGTTGACTCAGCATGGGGACTTAATGTTTGATCTCTGAAGGTGAATTTGACCTTCCGAGAGAACTTGTTGGCACTTTTCAAGGGGCAGTATTAGCCCTTCTTGGAGGATTCCTATGCAACCATGTGTCTATGGTCTTGGTCCCAGTTTCACACACACACACACCCTCTCTCTCTCCCTCATACTCATGCACAACACACACACACACTCACACATACTCATGCACAACACACACACACACACTGTTCTTTGCCTACTCCTGGGCTTTCTCCTCTTTAATGAGGTAATATTAGTAACTTAATTGTCCTGAGTTCTGGGAATCATCTTACAGAATTATTGAATTTGAGAAGGGATCAGACAAGGCAGCCATGTACCTGGGTAGCAGGGATACTGTCAGAAGCATGGCCGGAAGCAGGGCCCTTAAACTATGGGAGGAGGTGCTAAGTAGATGGTAAAGTAGAGTACAGCTGGATTGTTGCCACTGATAGAGGAAGGGTTGCGTGTTGGCCCTAAACATACACCAAACATTTTCACCCTGCCAGCAGAAGAGTTTTGGCCCCTAGATGCCCTGCTCACCAAATTGGAAACATGAGGTACTGACTCAACCACAGAAAGAAAGTGGACATTGAGTTTGAAGCTTCCATGACATAACAGCTTGCTCTTTCTCAGAAGTGACCTGTTTCTCTCTTGGGGCTCTTGCCCAGTGTTTCACTTCCCACACTTGCTTCCTGGGAGAAGAGGGGATGAAATCAGTGTGTTGGCTCCGGGCACTGTGGTGAAAGGTCTTGTCTCCTTCAGGAGGCAGGCGAGCTGGACTCGGAGCTGAGTGAGTGTCGTGGGCGTTCATTCTCGTGGGCTGCTGTCCACCCACATTTCCATTAAAAAGGCCGATCTGACAAAGAACTTTCAAGGTAGATCTATCAAAGAACTTTACTCAGGCTCCTACCACACTGAACTTTTTTCCCTTCTGCCTGGAATCTTGGGCCTCCCGGCCTTTCTGAAAGGCTCCTTTCCGCTTTGTAGGAGGGCTTAAATGTTACACGGTGTCAGTGGCAACATTTGTTGTTTTGTTTCCTTGGAACCAAACTATGTAAATAAAGCTGTAGCTGGAGAGTTGTGTTGCTTCCCTCCGTTGTTCCCGGCCATGGTCTCCTTACAGTCGCCAGCCAGAGCTGACTGGTCATGTAGGAGATCCTTTTACATTTGCCACTGGAGTGATCTCAGAGTTACCTTTTATATCAGCCCTGAGGCCAGTGACAGGCGCGAAAGCTGAAGATGGAGGACCAGAGTGGGGCGGATGCAGATGGCCATGGAGGCGGCCCTGGCATGTGCTCCAGTTCACATGTTCCACACCGCAGCAATCAAAGCTAGCCTCAGTGAGGGAACAGGCATGGGAGGGAAGCCTACGGGAGTCGATAGTTAGCCCCAAGGACCTTGGGATAAAAAATACGGAAAATGATAAATAAAAATCGAGCCATCTGCTTTTGCCTTTAGGGGCTCCCAAATGTACCAGGCCTTCCTGTGTTCCCCAGAAATGGCTGTATAACCAGCTGGAAAGGGGTGTGTGTTAGGGAGCACTGTGATTGGAGACTCTGGAAACAACAGGTTTTAAATATTCTGATTCTATCCCTCACAGTGTGTGTGAAGGCAGCCATAGCCTAACTGGTGAGGAGGTCTGAGTGGCCCAGAGGACCTATTCAGGGGAATCCCGCCTGCCTAGGAAGCAGATTCCACCAGGTTGTAAAGCGTGAGCTGCAAAGTTAAAAAGGGATCGTCTGGTTGCCTTGTTGCAGCTCCCTGACGCTGACGTCAGCGCGGCACCTTAGAAGCCCAGTATTGACGTGGGCTTGGCCATTCAGGACCCGAAGCAGGGCTGGAGAGACAGCTCAGCGCTTAAGAACACTGGCTGCTCTTTCTGAGGACCCAGTTCAGTTCCAAGCTCCTGTCTGGTGGCTCACAGCCATGTGTGACTCTAGTCTTAGGGAATCTGGTGCTTGCTTTAGACCTTCACAGGCACCAGCGCCCACATTGTGTGCAGGCAGACATGGAGGCAAAACACCCACACACTTCAGAAAGAAAGAAAAGAAATCTTAAGTGTCTTCTGTATGCACTGTGGAATCACGTTAGCTCGCGTAACCAAATTCTTCTAACTAAAGGTTATGAATAAACTGATCGGAAATTCACTGTTTATTACAGAAGATACACACCATAGATAAAGCAGGTTTGGTGTATTTGAAGTAGTATTTCACGTGGTATGTTTTCTGGAACATTGAGGCTGATCATATTTGATTTGTGTAATCCTTTTTGTTAACTGCAATTCTTGTTTTCTTATTCTGCATGATTATTCTTGGTAAAAATGTACAAAATGTAAAGCTTACTGTAGCCATTTGCAAGTGTATAATCCAGGACATCAGCATGCCTAATGATGAGGTGCTTTTGTGTGTGTGTGGGGTATATGTTGGAGGTCAGAGGCCCGTGTCAGGTGTCTTTCTCCATCGATAACACATTTTTTGAGATAAGGGGTTCTGGTTGAGGTAGAGCTTAGCAGTTGGCGAGCCTGGGTAGCCATCAAGTCCCAGGCAACCTCCTGTCTCTGCTGCGTGACCCTGGATTTTAGGTGTGTGCTAGCCGTCTGAACTTGGGTGGTGCTCATGCATTTTGCCAACTGAGCCGTCGCCCCAGACCGTGATGATAGTGTTGCTGGTTTGTTTGGTTGGTTTTTTTCTTGATGACAGATTTTGAATGTGCCCTATTTGCCTGGGTGACACCAACTACATCTGGCTTGTCAGCATTAAGAATGTTGGCTGTTAAGATGGGCATTAAGTGACTTGGACCCGTTAAGTTTAAGCATTACAGCACTGTTTATTGTGTCTGCTTCTGCCTCACAACAGCTCATCTCCCCTGGTCCGTGTAGTAAGTAGTTGAGAAAAGGTATTTATAGTTCTCAGCTTTGGATGACTAGGGCCATATCGTAAGTCTGTCTTGGGAGTATCTAACTTAGCTGGAGAAGTGCCCCAGTGCCAAGGCAGATGTATTTGCAGGACACTACGTGAAGCCAACCTTTTAAAAGATGGGTTTGCTATAAAAGCTACCGTTGTGCTAATAAATGACCACGCTGCATGTTGCTGCATGTCTCTTCCTGCCCTAAGCATTTGAGTGATGGATGCCTTACTTAACCGGTAAGCTGGTTCCAGTAGGTAAAAAGCCATCTTTATGTAATATAAGCAGCAGTGGTCTGTTTTATAGGTTGTCGGTTGACACTTCGCTTACTAGAGATCCATCCAGTGGGGAAGGATGTGAGACCGCCACCCTAACCATTCTGCCACCTCCCTTCCAGCTGTCCCAAATGTTCCCCCGACAGGCGGTGCTCCTTTATCAAGCCATTCAGGAGCAAAGTCTGTATTTAAATGCATGATATGAAGTTATCTTAACTGCATCTTAATAGATTTACCAGGAAACAAGGCCACGTGTATATTATCATTTAAATGGCAATTAAAGGCAGGTTTTTCGCCCTGTCATTATTAGAGTAGCAGGTAGGTACTTCTCCATATGAGGTTGTATAAGCAGGGATGCATCCTTGCCCCGGTTGTCAGTCTTAATTACCTAGTCAGGATGGATGAAGAAGCTCCTGCCTGTTTTGCTTTACTAGATGAAATACTGAGCCATGGGCCAGGAAGGACCATGTAGATTTCATTTACAAAGTCTGTCTCCTTCCCTCTTCTCTCTCTCTCTCTCTCTCTCTCTCTCTCTCACTCAATTTCTGTCTTGCTTTGCTTTCTTTTGGGACAGTTCCTCTGGCGTGTGGACACCAGAAAATGCTCCCCCAACATATGAAGGATTGTTGAGCTAAAAGACAGAGGCAAATAAGTTCCCTGCCTTCCCTCTCTTTGGTCAAGGCAGGACATAGATGGACTTACAGAGGCGAGAGGTGCCCTGCCCACCTTCCTGCCATGTTAACAAAGGTTAAACCACTGAAGACAGTGCTGGATCTTATCGTGTCAGTGATAGCAAGTGGGGAAATTACATGAGCAAGCAGTGCTAACATGGGTAGACAGGTGGGGCATTGATCCTGACTCATCAGCAGGGTCACTGTTATACTGGCTTATGTAATCAGAGGTTTAGATGACATGGCAACTTTCAGAATGCAACCAGAGGCCCAGTCAAAACTGTCAGAGCCGACGGTTGCTGGGTAAAATTATGATTGAACAAAATCAGCCCTGGAGCCTCTGCTAACAGACTGAGGGCAGCTCAGTGAAACCTTTCTGTTCAGAGTCTCAATCTCAGATGCAGCGTTCCTTCCTCCTGGTCATAACACAGAATCCCTGCAGAGTCAAGGTGACCATCCGGGGAATTTCTATGCTCCACCTTGGTGGGTGTGGGGAGGAAACACTCTGGTCTCTGTGACCCATCTTGGTGGGAGAGTGGTAAGTCACAAAACAATCTCACACCAGTTCAGAATTATGAATAATAAAGGGTTATTTATTTAAGGGGAAAGAGAGCTGGCGCAGGGTTACCACTGCTTTTGCTGTATAAGAGAACACACCCAAGTGGGCTGCTATCTTAAAGGCTATTGGCTGAAGGAGCAGAATATGCTCCCATGGGAGAGGAGAAAGCACTCTGGTCTCTATGACCCACCCTGGTAGGGGCGGGGAGGAAGAACTGGTCTCTATGAATCCCTTTGGAAGGAAACAAGGAGGCAAGAAACCGAAGGGCAGGAAAAGACCAAAAATGCCTCACTTCTCCATCCATAGGGATGGCGTTGCCCTCTTTTTCAGTTTGATGCTGTAGTGGTAACTGTGAAGCCAGTTACATGTTTGTAACCATGCCATCCAATTAGCAATTGCAGTATCTGTGACATTTTATCAATTCAAAAGTAATGCAAACCTGTACATTTTCTTCCATTGTGCTGTGGCTTGAACTCAGGGTTTTAGTAAGTGTGTGACCTATCAAGCCACCTCATTTTCCATGGCTATGCACATTTTAAATAAAAAAAAATTAAAGTTTTATCTCCCCAGGAAACTAGCTTCTTAAATTTTTGTGTGAGGTGGTTGTTATGTATTTAAGAATTACGTTATGAATGATACTATACACCATTCAGTGAAATTTATTTTGTCATCACATAAAAACTACTTCCTTTCATCCTTATCACTACTTTGTGTGTTCATGTATTTATACATATTCATGTGTGTGCATTTGTGTGCAGGTGCATGTGCCAGACAGAAGTCAGAACTAGGAGTCTTTCCTAACCACCTTGTACTATATATATGAACAAGCATTTATAACATGAACAGGCAGTACCAACATGGGATAAAAAGGTGGAATACCGCTCTTTACTTATCATGAGGGAGGGAGAGAGACCAGGCTGGCCTCAGACTCACAGAGATCCACCTGCCTTTGCCTTCCTAATGCTGGTATTGAAGACCCATGATACCATGCCCATCTCCGTGTGTGTGTGTGTGTGTGTGTGTGTGTGTGTGTGTGTGCTCATCTATTTATTTTTCATCCCTCCTGGCCACAGCCCTCCCATTGGCTCTCTGATTCCTGCACAGTAAGGCAGGTGAGCAGTCAGCATCTCGTTCTGCTGCCTTACCTGATGCTTGCTGCTTCTTTCCCCCACCACGATGGAATCTTAACCGTGCCATCTAGAACCCTGAGTCCAAATAAACTGTATTTATTTATTTATTTATTTGTTGGTTGGTTGGTTGGTTGGTTGGTTGGTTGGTTTTTTCTAGAACTAGTTCTGTAGACCAGGCTGGCCTCGAACTCACAGAGATCCACCTGCCTCTGCTTCCTGGGTGCTGGGATTAAAAACATGCGCCACCACTGCCCAGCATAAACTCATTCTTCTTTAAGTTAACTGCTGTCTAGGAACAGAAAAGTAACTAATTTATTGATGTCATTCTTGACCAGGTGCACAGGAACTGGTTACCTTGCCTGCCAGGTAATTCTGACAGCCCTCTCCATTCAGCAGATGGGGACTGCTGTATGTTAGCTTTGTCCTTTACCATGCACTCTTAGTTCCAACATCTCCCAGGCGGAGGCAGCTGAGCGTGTCACCAGATATCCGTGATGCGGTTCGACAGCAGTATAGCATCAGTGTTCCCAAAGCTAACGAAGGACAAAGTGTGGTGTGACTTCTGATTGGGGAGGTTGTGCAGTAGGGCTCATTCTAAATACCTTTTGTGGGCCGGAAATAATAGTCCAGGTGGTAGGGGTGCTTGGCCATCATCCATGACACCCTGGCTTGAGTCCTCAGCTCCACCACCTCAGCATCATGTAAGATGATACACACATGTATAATCTTAACCCTCAGAGGTGGGGACGGAAAGATCAGGTGTTCAGGGTCAGCCTTGGCTGCGTATTAAGGTTGAGGCCATTGTAACCTTGTCTCAACCAAAACAGAAGTGTGTGACTTTAGTGTTTTGTGGCCATTTATCCATAGGTGAATGTTAAACCTTTGTTTTATTACCTTAAACTCAATGCTAGGATTTATTGCAACTCATGACATTTGATGTTTGATATTGTTTCAAGAGTCTATTGTAGCAGACACAGCTTTTCTCTCAGTGATCCCATCAGAGGTGATTTGCTCTAAGAGACTAAAATTAAATTACCCCATGAACATGCAACATTTCAGCTTGGTCTTAGCTCACAGGGTTGTGAAATTACAATGTTTAGGAGCAAATCATGTTTGGCAGGCCGTGAGATACAAGAAAAGTTTCTGGTCCCCCAGTAGGTGTGGTCTTGGAGGAAGAAGACAAAGAATTAAGCACAGCTTAGCGGGACAGGCAATATTCTGACTTGGATAATCAAATGCTCTCGTTTCATCTTAGGATTTTCCTTCTTGTAGCACAAGGCCAACTCAAGGGAAAGAATAACTGTGCAATCCTAATCTGTAAGATACTAAGGTCGTTTAGGAATGCCGTGGCAGTTATCCAGGGGCCGTCACCGAGTCCAACGACTTGCAGCCATCATAATGCAGCCAGTCATGCTGAGGCTGATGGCAGGCAGCTCTGCTTTCAGAAATGAAATGGCCTGTTCAGTGGATGTTTGACAAGCATGCTTCCTGGAGGGGGGTGGGGGGGTGGACTCTGCGTCTGTTGACTGCACCTGCTGCGGGTGATGAAAACGCCCCGGGCTCTGTCATGGCCTGCCCCTTCTGTTCTCTGCCGCACACACGGTACATGTAGCCTGCCTCTGCTTGCACAGCCTCTGAGAGCCAAGCCATCTACATACTCTTGGTTCCTAGCTGGGTAATGAGATCCATGACGGTCTGGTGTCATGCAGTCACACAGTAATGGCACTCAAAGTACTCCCATGCCGTCAGAGCAGACATGGGGCCCCACCAGCTTGTCTGAGTCCTTCTCCATGGGGCAGACGAACTTCCGTGCCTCTTCAGACCATTCGCCTGTATGTCTTCACATTTGAAAAAAAAAAGTGTTTTATTATTTTATTTATCCGAGAATTGTACCTGCATTTTTGGCTGAATATCGCATGTGAGCAAAACTACAGTTATGAATCGTGATGTGGGTGCTGGGAATTGAACCCAGGTCCTCTGGAAAAGCAATTGGTGCTCTTAGCCAGGGAATCATCTCTTTAACCCCATCACAACATTTTAAGAGGAGTAGCCAGGGGCTGAATAGGAACAGTCTGGGGTGGGGGGGCTCTTTTACCTCCCCCTTGTGTCAGTCTCAGGATCCCAGCTGACCAGGAGGAAGTCACATATGTTCCATATCTTCCTTGCCGGTCCTGTCCTCACCCCTCCATCTAGCCATTGAAAATACTCTGGGATGGGTCCCGAGGATACAGATAAACAAGAGACTGCATTAGTCCTCAAGGGACTTGGGATCTTAGTTTAACTTGTACCATAAAGCAGTTTGAGGGACATAGAGCCAGGAACTTAGCCAGTGAGTTCGGTGCAGCTCGCCGAGATGGTGTCACGGGACTGCGAGGCAGGACAGGTGATGGAATGGAGGCCAGGCAGGCCTCAAACTCAGATCTTCCTGCTTCTGCTTCCCAAGTGCTGGGATTAAAGGTGTGTGTCACCATGCCCGACTGAAATGTCCCTTTTTAAATCTTTGCTTGGAGCCTTTCAAATCAGTGATGTAATCAGATGTATGAGACTCTGATTTTACATAATCCAGAGCCTAAAATATCGATTGCACAGGATAGAGTCTAGTGCTGTGATTCCTGCCACTTCTGGAATGCAATGTGCATAGTGACGCCATAGGACTGTGAGCTCTGGGCTGGGAATGTACCTCAGTGGTAGAACACTTGCCTGGTCAAAGCCTTGGGTTCGACTCCCACCATTATCTTGATTTTTGCTCCGTCTTTTATCTTGTAAGTTTCTTGCGCCTATCCGTACAAGACAGACATGTGAAAGCTGTGATCAGATTCCAGGACCGTGCGGCTGCCCTTTGCTCTGCTGCGCAGGCAGGGGTGTGCTGTTATTCCAGGACCGTGCGGCTGCCCTTTGCTCTGCTGCGCAGGAGTGTGTCAGTTTCTGCCGTCCCTGTGGACCAGCAGAGAGCGAGAACATCCCGACTCCGCCCCTCCTGCAGTCATAACCTTGGGGCCTTTTGTTTCTCTATCAGAAAACTGGTCCTTAATCCTCAGTCACTTGGGAGAATGGGGATTTTCTTCTAGATCCCTTAGAAGGAATTTCTGAAGTGGGCTTTGGAAGGCAGGAGGGAAAGGTCTCAGCCGCCTGGCCTCTCTAGCTCCATTCTTAGGCTGTCCTGGGGCTGAGTTTGCAAGTATACACACACGTGTGTCCTGCCTCTGCCCGGGAGTGGTATACATGGAGCTAGTTTGGTAACTCATTAGCATGGTGAAGCTGGATAACAGAGCTGCCTGTCTCTGCAGCTGGCCTGTCAGAATTGCTGTGCCCGTCTTTGTCCCCTATCCTGCCTAGAGTGCATGATTTGTTCTATTCTGAGCAGCATTGCCATTTAGGATTTTCACATTTCATTCTTCCAGCTCAGTACTTTCGTGTTCTGCTGAGGAGGGAGAAAGGGGATAACTGTGGTTACGGTTTCTAAAATTAGTCTGGATGATTTATTTAGCCTAGAGAAAGAAACTGAGGCACATCGCTTTTAGTTTTCAGCAGTGGCTTCACCCTGAGATGACAGGTAGTCATTATGAGAGCTTCCCGGGAGTTCTACATCTGCTTCTTTGACAAGAGACATCTCTGGTTTTGATGAGTTTGAACAGAGAAGAGGAATGGACTCATGAATTAATAAACCCAGTGGGTTGTACAACCTGCCTTTGAAAGTAGGCAAAGTGGAGCTGCAGGAGGATTCTTTTTCCTGTGTGATGGTGTCTTTTGTTTGTTTTTTATGGGGTTTCAGTGATAAGCCCTAATCCATTCCGAAATCACCCGATAGCCTGCCGACCAGAAAAATTATTGGTGTAACATTGTAAGGGGGTGGGGCATCGATTGACATTACATATGAGAAACCAAGCGTTTTGTTTCGGCCCAGTGCTCTCAGTTTAGAATTCTCAGCAGAAGAATCACATGAACAAGGGTGAAGGAGAGGATGTAGCTCCGTGGTAGAGTGTTTGCTTACCATGGACAAGGTTCAGTTCCCAAAGGGGAAGAAGGAAGAGGGGGTGTCATATAAGCCTAGTTCAGAGATATCTGTAGCCTTCTTAGTAATAAACAGGGAGTGGCTTTTAAGACCGTGACACATTTGTAATGCTTTATCAGGAATAATGCCTGGGAACTTGACAGCGTGAAAAGGCGCATGAGGGTCCAGAGGAAATCTGCACGTTATGGCGTGGAGCTTCACGGTGGCATCTTTGTGCCCTGCAGGCCAGGAGCGACAAAATAGCAAACTCTATGGAGGAAACTCTCACAAAGATACTTTTACTTGTAAAAGACAAATAAGGATCAATGCCTCAGATACTGTGTTTCATGCTCTGTTAAAATGAACTGTCTAAGTCTTGTGCCTTGTGAGTTACTTCTGTGAGCAGCCTCCAGTGTCTGCTGACCTTTTCTGAAAGGTCAAAGGCCATCATCCCTGCCTCAAGCTTTTTAAAAGATGCATTTTTGAGCTGGGAGGTGGTGGTGCATGCCTTAATCCCAGCACTCCGGAGGCAGAGGCAGGCGAATCTCTGTGAGTTCGAGGTCAGCCTGGTCTACAAGAGCTAGTTCCAGGACAGGCTCCAAAACTTCAGCAAAACCCTGTCTTGAAAAAGAAAATTAAAAAATAAAAAGTTGCATTTTTATATGTTTCACAAAATGTTTAGGTATGTTGGGAGTTTGAGAACCATGTAAGTGGAAAATGATCTTGCAGTCCTAGGATGCATAAAATATAACAATATGCTTATGATTTCTCTTCAGGAATTCCTCAGATCAAAACTAATTGCAGAGTTTCCGGCTGACCAGCATTCATAGGGTAAGATGAACATTTCCAGTTGTGAACACATGGCCGCGATTATTACAATTTAGTTGGTAGCTTGGGGCAAAATAGAATACAGAAAACAATTGCCATACTTACAGATGTTTTGAGTAAAATCACTTTGATATGTTTAAACTGGTTAAGCAGAAATTTAAATCTGTGTTATTTCAATTAAAATGTCCTCTTCCCAGCCTTTGTGGGTTTTGTAAGCAGGAAGTGTGTATGTTCAATTGGTTACTTTTTTTTAAACCACTAAAGATCGAAAGAATATAATAATCTAGGAGAGATTTAGACTTCATGCTTATGTATTTTATTTGGGCATGTTATCCTTTTTGTTGTTCCATTGGCTAATTGAGACAGTCTCTTGTACAGCAGGCTGATCTCAAACTCACTGCGTAGCCAGGGAAGGCTTTGAACTTCTGACTCTATTGACTGCACCTTCTGAGTACTGGGATTTCAGACGTGTGCCACCATGCCTCTATGCCCTGTTGGAAACTGAACCTAGCCCTATGTGTTCCGGGTAGACACTTTACTAAATGAATTCCATACTCAGCTCCCAAGTGTAGTTCATTCAGCCCGTTTGCCATGTTGCCCATCAGTTGAGCTGCCCGAGCTTTTAAAAGCTTAGAACAGGTTTTGCCGATCTGCTGCTTCTGACCACTTAGTGGCCTCTCAATCACTTCTGCGTTGTTTTGTATCCAAACTTTTTGCCTTGGCTGCATGCAGGCTTGCTGTCATTCTCCTTCTTGTCCCAGGCTCCTGGCTCAGCCTGAATACACTCCTGTCTGACCTTCATGCCTCCCAAGCCTGCGACTCCCTCTGCCTGGAATGATCTTCTTCAGTGGGCTGAGTGATGAGTGCCAACTCTCAGTCTCTGTTCTAGTGATTGTCCTCCAAGCAGGCCATCCTTCTCGAGATCCATCGTCTTCACGGTGCTTTTGGTCTGTGTCTGTGTGTTTGGCTGCTGTTTCTTCTCTTCCTACTCAGTAGAATACTTAAGGACAGAGACCTCCTCAGCGGAGGACTGCACCCAGGGCCTTGTGCATGCTTCCACTGCGATTCTTTCATAGCTATCATGCGTCTCGTATGCCTGTATTTCCCTAAGACGTAGATCTGTTGGTCCGCAACAGGCATTGTCAGTATTTGGAGCATGAGCAGCTAAGCGCTGAGCTTCCTCTGACTGGGGCTGCTGTTCTGGATTCTGTGCCACGCATTCATTCCCTTTGTGCATCTTGTTTACATAAGAGCCACTCATGGGCTCTGCTAGGTTTATCCCATTGTCCCTCTCACTGAGTCGCCACAAGGTCTGGAGATGACGGCGTCCCACTTCCCACTTATCTTCCCAGGAGAGCAGATGACTGCTCTTGGTCTGCCTCATCCTGGTGCGCCTGCTCTCCATAACTGAATGCGCAAATGCTAACCCAGAGAAGGAATTTAAATGAGTGACTACACCATGCTTTTAAGAATTTTTCAAGCATATTAGTTTGTTTATCCCATATCTAAAATCTCTCATATTTTTACACTTTGAAAGGGATTATAACAGATGTTTCTTTGAGTCTATGTGCAGCTTCATGTTTCTAAGGAAGACCATTATCAGTGTTTCCAAGCTCGGCTCTGGGCTGTAACCCAGGTTCTGTTACCATCCATCTGTGGAGAAACTACCTCACTTCTCTGAAGGTGTTTCTTATTTATTCAGTTAAGAGTGAACTCTGGTTTCTGTACTCCACGTGACTGCTCTGTGAAGGGCGTAGAGGGTGACGTGTTCCTGACTGATGGCCTCCTTTCTCAGCATGGTAAGATGAGAGAGAGAGTGTGTGACTCAGAAGAGACCGTGGAGGACCTGAGTATGGCCCCACCTTGTGATGACTCTCCTACTCTGGGGGAGTTGGCCAGGAACATAGTTTATAAGCGGATGAGAACTAATGAAGGATTCGAGCTTGCCTTCTTAGGCCATCTCTGGGAGAGTTGTTTTAGAGCCCATGTAGTTACACATAACAATCATCCCAGCATCCAGGAAGCTGAGGCAGGAGGATCGTGAGACCCAGGTTAACCTGGACTACATAACAAGTCTCTGTCTCAATAAAAACTCCAAAGCCAAAAACCAATGTACCGTTTTAAATGATAGAGAAGCCCACTGAAATCATTGCCAATTTATGATATTTTCAAAATCATCTAAAGCTATTTAGATGTATTCTGTAGATGATGTATTCTGTAGAGCAGCATTCCTTAACCTTCAAACAACATAGAACTGGACACAGTGAAGCGCTTTAATCCCAGCACTCTGGAGGCAGTGGCAGGTGGATTTGTAAGATCAAGGCCAGCCTAGTATTGACGAGGTCCAGGCCAACCAAAGATACATAGTGAGACCCTGTTGATGTGGGATTCTCCTCTGTATGTTATGAGTATGTTTTATTTCCATTTGTTAATAAAGAAGCTGCTTTGGCCTATGGCAGGGCAGAATATAGCCAGGCAGGAAATCCGAACAGAGATATATAGAGAGAGAGTAGGCAAAGTCAAGGAGACACCATGTAGATGCCAAAGGAGAAAGATGCCACAGGAACCTTACCAGTAGGCCCCAGCCTCATGATGATACACAGATGAATATGAATGGGTTAATTTAAGATGTAAAAGCTATCTAGGAATATGCCTAAGCTATTGACCAAACAGTGTTGTAATTATTGTAGTTTCTGTGTGATTATTTAGGTCTAGTCGGCTGGGAAACAAGCAGTCTCTGCTTACACCCTGTTACAAAAAAAAAGAAAAGAAAAAAACCAACTCCATTGGGATTTCAGGATTGTATTCATTCAGTAACTTTAGCTTATGTCTTTCATATTCAATTTATTTGTTCAGTACTTTTCTCCTAAGACTTCCAATGAATAAAGTGATTTTTATCTGGAACATTGTTTATGATTGCTTAACAAACTCATTAGGGAATTGCCAAATGACCATTACCTGTCTGTGTTTGCATTTTCTGTTGACTTAAATTCTGATCTCTATGCCCACAGAATATTTTCTTCCCTGCCTTTTCCGATCTCACCACCCCCTCCACGCCTCAGCAGTTCTGTTCCACACTCAGATAAAACCGTGCCTCCAAAGAATTCTTTCCTGAAGCCCTGTTCCCTCCCTGGGTGGTCGCAGTATCCCACAGTGAATTGAGACCCTGTCACTGGTCTTTGTGCTAAAATGATCTCTAAGGTACAGAACCTTACCTTAGGCATAGTACTTTCTGAACCTGTGACCTGAAGTTTCCTCTGGAAAATCAACTCCGTTGGCAGTCAGCCTGAAGAACCTCTTGGACAGTGGGAGGCCTCAGTCAAAAGCTCAGGGTGGACTTCAGGTCACATCAGTGACCCAAGTGCAGCCCTGTGACTGGGGCGTGTTGGGTGTTCCGGGCATCCCAGCATCAGCCCTGTGACTGGGGCGTGCTGGGTGTTCTGGGAAATGAGGAGATGTTTATTTTAGATACTGAGATTTGGTGTGGTTTTTGACAGACCAAGTAGCAATGGCAGAAAGTGATATCTTGAAGGGAGCCGCCCACTGCTGTAATGAAACCTGTGGCACTGGTAGTGTGCAGCTGGCAAAGAAGACCCTTAAACTCAGTGAAAATAGTCTTCATGGTTGTCGGGGGCCAGTAAGGAGGCCGTTACTCGGGGATGAACAGAACGTGCAGCAAACGATCACCTGTGTGGGGTATTAGCGGAGCACTGGAGGCTCCTTTTCTAGCCACGATGATCCAAGTGTTGGGGCAGAAATGGATTAAGGAGCATTCAGGTTTTAAGCAGGATTTAGAGGAAATATTTCCTGTCTAAAATTGTCTAGGATCCTAAATAAAATGATTTTTTTAATTATTATTCCTTGTTTCTGCACCCCACAAAAGGGCTTTAAAAAAGAAAATGACCTCAGTTGCAAGTGTCAGCCTCAGGGCGACACCCAGAGCGCTCACAGCAAAGATAAGTCAGGACATGTGGAAGACCCTCAAACGAAATCTGACCTCCCCCATCCTCTCAGCCAGAGGTGATGTCATAGCATCCTGGACCTGATTTAGATGACAGGATCCTGGTCTCAAGTTTGAACTCGATTTCATGATGGGGTGAAATTTTTGCTGGAGTGTTAGTGTGCTTTGCATGTAGAAAACATGTAAATCATTTATGACCAGAAGATTGTTGGAGCATAGCCGAGGATTTATTGTTACAGAAAAGTACAACCTGCTTCTTTCCCCCTTCTCCCGGGCTAGCCTGAGACCTCCTTGAGAGGTAGTTTGTTTGAAGAGAGAAGTACAGGTTCAAGTGTTAGCACCAGCTGCCTTCCTAGTGTATGAGGACATTTTGGGCTGGCCAAAACAGTGACAGAAAAGACCCATAAGATCTCAATAAATAAACCTTCGTGGGATTTGAACTATCAGGATACAGGGTAGAAGACAGGTAGCCAAAGCCCTTCCTCTCCCAGGCTCCCTCCTGGGTTCTTGCCCTGCTCCCTGCTGAGGCCATCTCACTGACTGTCACTGTGCATCTGCCCCACACAAACATCTCAGTGCTCTTCCTGCACTTCGCACTTCTGCATGTTCAGTTTGTCTCATACATATGTGTTGTATCTTACCGTGTTAAAGCTGTAAGATCCTATAATGGCAGAAAATCGAAATCTAAATTCATTTGACTCATTTCTTTCTGAATTGCTGTCTGATCTTACTAGGTGGTAATTAATTTTAACTCAACCGATCGTGTTCATTAGCTTTCTGTGACTATGACGAAATACTTAGGATAATCATCAGCGAAATCTGGAGTCAGGTTCCTGGAGGTCTCAGGACCTGGTCGGTGGCCCTGCTGCTCTGGGCCGGTGATGACTCAGCATGCCATGGTAGGGGAATTCTATGGAGGAAGCCCTTGCTTTCCATGCTGTGTCTGAGATCAGAAACCCAGATCTTTGGAGCAGCATCAAGTTCTCAGCACATAATGACCGAATGCCATATGATCGTTACTTGTTTATTTTCACTAGTTATTTTGGAAATGATTTCAAAGTAAAAGGAGGCCTGCTGGGAAATCTAGATGCCTAACTTGAGCGTTGTTGTTCCAGTCTTGGAGACATCAGGATGGGGCAGCCGGGTGAATTCATAGGCTTTGAAGAGCTTTGATGACTTTTTAATGAGATTTAAAAGCTGAAGGAATGGGATTGGGACCATAAAATCCATTACTCTTCCTTCACATTATTTCTTTGAAGTGATTTAGTGCATTTGTGAGTTAGAATTGGAGATCTCATTTGGACTGAATTCTCCTCATTGTTTGCTAATATGTGGCCTGGAAAAGGTTTAGGGCACAAGCAGCATTCACCGGCATAATGGCTCTAACTGTAAGCACGTCAATTAGAAAACTCAGCGTTAGATACAGGAGGGCTTCAGACTCTTCATGCGTCTGTAAACCCCGATGCACGATTTAAAGATGAAGTCGGTTCAGTAGAAAACGTTTAGGGGGAAATCTTTAGGGATGAATGCCTATTACATGGTATGTGACGGTCACTGGAAAAGTCAGAGAAAACAACACTTGGACCCTTGTTCCCGAGACTATAATAGAACTCAGTTCTGATGCAGATGCCGGGCAAAGAGCTAGGCATGGAGCTCAATAGCCCTTTCTGTAGCTGTTGAGAAAACTGAGACGTGGCATAATTAGTTAGATTTACTGAGGTCTTGTGATCCGTGGACAAGGCTTGTGGTCTGAGTTCCAGCTGTAATTGTTTTTCCCTGACAGTTTTGTTACGCTGGGCAAGGTGAGTTCTTTGGGCCAGTTTGGTTTTCCGTGTTTATAACACAGGAAGATCTAGTGTTTGTCTCACTGGCTTGTATAAGTATGAAATGGTTTGATATAAATAAAATGTTCTCTGAATGCAGATAACTGATTAAGATATTGATTATAAAATATTTTTATTTGATCGTATTAATAAGAACTTCATCAAAGGAATCTGTGATATGGTGATTTGAGAAAGTCTTACTAGCAAGTGTCCAAACTTCAAACATTGAGACATGACATCACCTACAAGCGTGTTGGGCCACATCTGTATATCGTGTATTATCATATCCTGGCAGGTAGTGGCATTTCATTTGTACTTTAATAAATACACTGGCCAGCCTTACAGACGAGGCAGTGGTGACACACACCTTTAATCCCAGAATAGGCCAGAGCTGGATTAAAGGCTTGCACCACCCAGTTTCTGTGGCAAACTGGTGTGGCTACTGGGATTAAAAGTGTGTGCAACCACTGCCTGGTCTGTAAGGTTGATCAGTGTGGCTGTATTACTCTCTCGTCTTCAGGCAAGCTTTATTTATTAAAGAACAAATGAAATGCCACTGCACTGGCATGCGTGGCAGCAGTTTAGTCATGCCCGGTAGTGTTTTAAAAGGCAAATGGAAAAAGCTTACAGTTAATTTCTAGTAGAATAAGTAGGGTAAAGCCTTATTTATGTGCTTGGGATCTTCTGTGCAGTTAGTTTATCAGCGTTTCTCCTTAGAATAATTTTATACAGTTACCCTCAGTTGTGGGTTTATATAAACTTTCTGTGATGCCGAAAATATATTTGTAATATTTAAGAGAATCCTTTGTCTAAGAACTGTGGTAATAACTCACTGAACATGGTGTTACCTAGGACAGTAGAGCTTCCCAGGGAATTCTTTTCTGCAGTGCAGTGGGAGACAATGTTTCGTGCAGCAGGTCGATTTTCTTGTTTGTTTTTGTTTCTTATTTTGAGACAGGGTCTCTTTCCCTCCCCACCCCACCCCTCCCTCCCTCCCCTCCTGCCCTCCCCTTCCTCCCTCCCAGCTTCAGACATCTTTTTCTTACTTCCCGTGCTAGGGCTTGAACCAGGACCTCACACATGCTAAACATGCATGCTCTACCATTGAGCTACTCCTCATTCCCTGGTACTTTTATCCTGCTCACTGCACGTAAATGCAGTTATGTGGTCATACATTCAAACTGCTTCCTGGGCTGCAAAACAGTCTAGAATTTCTATGGCAATTTTAATCTGACTTTCTTTCTAAGCAGGTGCCACACATGGTTCTTTGAGCCCACAGGAAACTCTAAACACACCCAATAATGCCACAAGAGTACTGCAAAAAGAAAGGGTGACTATAGTTTGAGGTTCGTATCCTTTGCTGGTTCTTAAGTATGTAATCATTTGCTAAAGGTTGCTATCTTGAGAGCAAATACATATCTTCCCAAGCTTCTCAAGGAGGATCCACAGACATTAAAGAATCATTCGTATGCTCAGTTAAAATTATTGGATGTCATGGATGTAGTTCAATGGTAGAGTATGTGCTTCAAGGCCCCATACTCAATTCCTAGCACTGGAAAAACAATGTTAGCACTCTAAAATCTTCTTACATGTCAAGGACATCTGTGCATATGCAGTTTCATTACAATGTGTGATTAAAGTAAATGCTGAGGATGGCTTTCATGCACTGCAAGATCAAGTGGTATGAACACAAAAGCCTGTATGTAATAATAGCAGTTGAGGGAAATACAGCTGTATCTCTGAGCCCCGTGTAAGAATGACGTCTTTTACCTTGTGACTGAACTTAGTAGGCTGAATTTTTAGAACGCTGTGAATTCTTATTTGAGCAGATACATGGTTTTTAGTTGGAATAGAAATTTCATGGTTCAGTCAGCCACCTGACACATGCAAATGAGGCCAATTGCATATGAGGGGGACAGGAGAGAATAACATATGTAAAGTACTTGGGAAGGGTTGTTAGAGAATTTTTAAATATAGCACACTAAGGTTTCTGCAGAAATTTCTCCAAAATCAAAAGGACGTCCAGGGAAGGGTATCGTGGGGCACGCGGGCAGGTACTGTCTACAGAGCCTGGCCAGGATGCACCTTAGAAGGGAGTGAACCGGCCTATGAAAGTAGGTCTCTGTGTGATGTTTGGTGGGGCAGGTCTCTGAAAAGAATATCTCCAAGGTAATGTTTTGCTTCTTCATAGAATGAAGACAGACTCGGAGATGGTGTGTCTAAGAAACTTCAAAAGGTGTAGACCTCCTGATTGAAGCGTGGTTGATCTGATTCATTTCTGCATCACAGTGAGTATGAACACAGTGTTATGTAGGTCAGTGCTGGCTTGTGAGTCTGTGAGCAGTCTCCCCCCTGTCAGACACTTTCCATCACTGCTTGGGCTGTTTCTCCCCAATAGCAACTTGAGATATTAAATGACTGTAACTCTCAAGAACTCTAAGGGATGAATAAGTTCATAAACTCAGGCTAGGAAAGTCTTTAGAGTGGTATGGTTCACTCTTATTCTCCATTACAAAAAAATATTTCCCATTACAAGAAATTTGTAGTGTTCCTGCTGGGCAGTCATTTTATCCATGACGACCCAGCTAAAACAGAGAGCTGAACTGTCCAAACCATCCACTTAACAATATACGAAATCAGACGACCGGCCTCACATGGTAGCACATACCTATAATTCTACCAGGAAACCAAGGCCAGCCTTGGCTACATATCAAATTTAAGCCAACTTGGGCTACATGAAATCCTTCTCCCTTCTGCTCATCTAGCCCCGCCTCTGAAACAAATCCACACATTCTTTCATCTATGAGATACATTTTTCCACTTTTTAAAGGAGACAGAAAGTATCTGTTTACCACAGATGAGGTACCAACAGAGCAAAGAAACTAATTCCATTCAGTCCTGCTTTATGAACCAGTGAGTTCGTTGGGGTTACTGCCAGGATATGGTGATATTTCATTTGTCATCTAACAAATAAAGCTTGCCTGAAGATCAGAGGGTAGAGCTAGCCAGAACTTGTTAGCCATAGAGACCAAGCAATGTTGGCACACACTTTAATCCCAGTACTAGGGAGAGGGAGGCAGGCAGATCTCTGAGTTCAAGGTCACCCTGGGTTATACTAGATTGATTCAGTCTCAAAGAGAAACAGAGCCCTGCAGTAGTGGCTCACACCATTAATCCTAATACTTGGGAGTCACAGGCCTTTAATCCCAGCACTAGGGATGTGGAGACAGGAAGGGATATGGCTGGGTGGAGAGAGGAATATAAGGTGGGAGAGACAGCAGCTCCGGGCATTCAGTCTGAGGGTTCAGCAGAGGTCAGAACCAGTGGCTGGCTGTTCTGCTTCTCTGATCTTTTAGCATTAACGCCTATGTCCAACTCCGGGTTTTTATTATTAAGAACAGTTGGAATTCATGCTGCACTGTGTCATGCTCACAGTGTAGCATTTCCAGCCGTTCTTCTCATCTTCTGGCTCCTGTACTCTTTCCGTCCCTCTTCCACGCTGTCTAAGCGTTAGAGGCGTGGTATAGGTGTCCTGTTTAGGGTGAGCATTCAAGAGCCGCATTTGTGAAACAGAGCTTGCTTGGAAAGGCTCTTTGTGGTGGTTGAAATAATTCTTAGGTGGTAAACAACACTCTAGACACGGGTTCTGTCTGGAGAGGGGCTTATTCAAGGTCTTAGGGGTTAGGACATGTAAGAACAGCTAACCCAGCCTTGGAGTTAAGATCCAGGAGGTAACTGAAGAGCGGCCTCGAAGCTGCCCCCAACACCCTTTATATATGTGTCACCAAATGGTCCCCAAACTTAATGGTTGAGTGTGATTTAGGTTGGAGATGAAATCAGAAACCTTACACACCCATTAATCAGTCCTTGCTCCTGAGTTTTACCTCTGCTAAAATCCTGCCAGGTACATAGAGTAAGTGTATATGCACACTGGGATTAAATGCACACACTGTGGCCCCGTGTGGTGGTGCATACGTGTAATCCAGACTTTAGAAGGTAGAAACAGGAAGACTGGGAGCTTAAGGAGAAAGCCTCAGCTACATAGTGAGTTTGAAGCCAGCCTGGGCTACACGAGACCCTGTCTGAAAATGCAAATAAAAAGGTGTGCCGGCACAGCTTCAGCAGAGTTTCTTTCCTTCCTCCTCCAGTTCCTGTCCTCTGCAAGGGAGTCATGATCACACTAACAGAGCTAAAGTACTTAGCAGACGCCCAGTCATCCTATAACATCCTGAAGCCATGGTGGGACGTCTTCTGGTATTACATCACCCTCATCATGCTGCTGGTGGCCGTGCTGGCTGGCGCGCTGCAGCTAACCCAGAGCAGGGTCCTGTGTTGTCTGCCCTGCAAGGTGGAGTTCGACAACCACTGTGCTGTGCCTTGGGACCTTCTGAAAGCCAGCGAGAACGCATCCTCGAACTCGGGCCTGCCGCTGGCGCTGCCGCTCCGCATCCAGAACGACCTCCACCGGCAGCAGTACTCCTACATCGACGCTGTCTGCTACGAGAAGCAGCTCCACTGGTTCGCCAAGTTCTTCCCCTACCTGGTGCTTCTGCACACGCTCATCTTCGCGGCCTGCAGCAACTTCTGGCTCCACTACCCCAACACCAGCTCCAGGTTGGAGCACTTCGTGGCCATCCTTCACAAGTGCTTCGATTCTCCGTGGACCACACGTGCCCTGTCGGAAACCGTGGCCGAACAGTCAGTGAGGCCCCTGAAGCCCTCCAAGTCCAAAACCTTGCTCTCAACCTCAGGGGGTTCTGCCGACACTGATGCCAACAAGCAGACATCACCCTACCCACAGCCAGGCTTGGAGTCACCGGGCATAGAAAGTCCGACTTCCAGTGTCCTGGACAAGAAGGAGGGTGAACAGGCCAAAGCCATCTTTGAGAAAGTGAAGAGGTTCCGTCTGCACGTGGAACAGAGGGACATCATTTATCGGGTGTACCTGAAGCAGATAATCGTCAAAGTCATCTTGTTTGTCCTCATCATAACTTACGTCCCCTACTTTTTAAGCTGCATAACTCTTGAAATTGACTGTCTGATTGACGTGCAGGCGTTCACAGGCTATAAGCGCTACCAGTGTGTCTACTCCTTGGCGGAAATCTTTAAGGTCCTGGCTTCGTTTTACGTCATTTTGGTGATCCTTTACGGCCTGACCTCCTCCTATAGCTTGTGGTGGATGCTGAGGAGCTCTCTGAAGCAGTACTCCTTTGAGGCACTCAGAGAGAAAAGCAACTATAGTGACATCCCCGACGTCAAGAATGACTTTGCCTTCATCCTGCATCTGGCCGACCAGTACGACCCTCTGTACTCCAAACGCTTCTCCATCTTCCTGTCCGAGGTCAGCGAGAACAAGCTGAAACAGATCAACCTCAACAACGAGTGGACCGTCGAGAAACTGAAAAGCAAACTCGTGAAAAACTCCCAGGACAAGGTGGAGCTGCACCTCTTCATGCTCAGCGGCCTTCCCGATAACGTCTTTGAGTTAACCGAGATGGAGGTGCTGAGCCTGGAACTCATACCCGAGGTCAAGCTGCCGGCCACCGTCTCTCAGCTTGTCAATCTCAGGGAACTTCACATATACCATTCGTCCCTGGTCGTCGACCATCCTGCCCTGGCCTTCCTCGAGGAGAACTTGAAAATCCTCCGCCTGAAATTCACCGAAATGGGCAAGATCCCCCGCTGGGTGTTCCACCTGAAGAACCTCAGGGAGCTCTACCTGTCAGGCTGCGTGCTCCCGGAGCAGGTGAGCACCATGCACCTGGAGGGCTTTCAGGACTTGAAGAACCTGAGGACCCTCTACCTGAAGAGCAGCCTGTCCCGGATCCCCCAGGTGGTGACGGACCTGCTGCCCTCCTTACAGAAGCTCTCCCTAGATAACGACGGAAGCAAACTGGTTGTGCTGAACAACCTGAAGAAGATGGTCAACCTGAAAAGCCTGGAGCTTCTTAGCTGCGATCTTGAACGCATCCCACACTCCATTTTCAGCCTGAACAACCTGCATGAGCTGGACCTGAAGGAAAACAACCTGAAGACGGTGGAGGAGATCATCAGCTTCCAGCACCTTCCGAGCCTTTCTTGCCTGAAGCTCTGGCACAACAACATCGCTTACATCCCCGCCCAGATCGGGGCGCTCTCCAACCTCGAGCAGCTCTTCCTGGGTCACAATAACATCGAGAGCCTGCCCTGGCAGCTCTTTCTATGCACCAAACTGCACTACTTGGATCTAAGCTATAACCATCTGACCTTCATTCCAGAGGAGATCCAGTACCTGACCAACCTGCAGTACTTTGCCGTGACCAACAACAACGTGAGTAAATTTGTCCTTGCTGATGCTGAGCTTGCCGTGTGTGTCATGGGGGAAAATCAATGGACGGGGTCTGTACTAAGCATGCTCCCTGCACAGCCTCATTGCCTGTGGTCTTGATAAATTACCAAAGCCCTGGGTATTAGATTCTCATCTCACAAATTAGCGTGGAGATTCTGTGAACACGTAGGCATCGGCACATTCCTAACCCATAATAGTTGCTCAACAAATGTTCTCTGTATTCTCTGACTAATTAGTGATGGTTGAGCTGACTTGGGTTTGCTGAGGTCTTGAGTACTTAGAAAGCTTGGTAAAATTTTCATTTTACCAAGAATAGCCTTTTTAAATGGATGGAATTATGAATTATTTATAAATTCTTTTCGTTATGTTGTAAGATAAAAGATACTTGCAGTCTGCATGTACATCTAAAAAGACAATTCGAAATGAAAGCCCTGGCTCCATAATGCGACACCAGGGCCTCCTGGAGTCTTTCTCTAGCTTCCGTGCTTTAAAATGCACCATCATTTCCAACAGTTAAGGAAAATGGAACTTCACAGAAACAAGAAAAAAAATGAGTAGCTTCCTGGGCTAAAATACGAAGTAGGACAAAGGGGAGAAACTCATGCTAGTCTGATGGGCCAAAGAATGAGGGTGATGTATATGTGAGGGAGGAGAGCCAAAGCGCAGTTCTCCAGAGAACGGCCTGGCCTCTCCATGCTGCTTTCTTCCAACGCATCCCAAAATATGTTTCTCCTACACTTATATTTGGACAGCATGAATATTAAATTGATGCCAGAAGATGGAGATGAGAAGGAAGCTCATGTTACATTTTTAGAATGCTGAGACTCATACATAAAAGAAGTATGCCCATGGCAAATGAGAAATCCTCAACCTGAGGTTTTAAAATCAAAATAGAACCAATTTGGACTAGCAATATATATGAGAATTACCTGAAGAACTTGTTAAAATACACATTGCAGGACAGCCCTCTGCCAGTAAATTCACACAGACATGAAGGCACACAGACACACAGACACACACATGCACATAAAGTTTCTGACTGAGTAGGTCCAGTGGAAGACACCCTAGTTAGTATCTCTGAAGTCTCTGGATGCTGATGCTGATGCTGACCTGGTACCCAAATAGAAAATCACAAATCTAAAGGTTTATCTTCACTGTCATCTTACTATGAAGTTGAGCAGTAAACTAGTTTGGGTTTCATTTTTCCATTGTTACAACTAGAGTTAGAAGTGTGAACAATTGTTTAGGGAAGCACTGATTCTATTTATGATACGGTGACGTCACCACCAGTGTTTGAACTGTTTAGCTGGCCATGCCTTACTTGGATGAACAAGTGAAACTTTTTGGCGGGTAAACTTGAAAAAACCTTAAGACCATTGGTGTTTCTTTTGAAGGTAGAATTGTAGCAGGCTTTCTTGGACCACCAGCCCCTATCATGACACAAAGACTTACTAGTTATGAAAACTCGGCCTTAGTTTGGGCTTGTCCCACCAGCTCTTCAACTCATTTTTACCTGTTTCTCTTCCTCTACGTTGCCTCAGGCTTTTCACCTTTCTGTCCTTCTTTACAGCCTACTCCATGGCTGGCTGGCCCCTGGCATCTCCCTCTCTTTCTCCTTTGTTCTCTCTCTGCCTGCCAGCCCCATATATCCCTCTACTGCCTTGTTGTCTGTTGTTCAGCTTTTTATTAGACCAATCAGGTACCTTACAAAGGCAAGGTAAAACAAATACAACACACCTTTACATAGTTAAACAAATACAGCATAAACAAATGCAACACACCTTTACATAGTTAAACAAATACAGCATAAACAAATGTGGTGCATCTTTATATACTTAGACAAACGCAGCATAAACAAATGTTACACATCTTTGCCTAATTAAACATTTATAATCAGATGGCAGTTGGGTAGAAAAAAAGCCACACTGTTGGTTTTTTTTAATTAAAAAAGTTACAGCTTTTAAACAGCTGGTGGTTGGTTCTGCTTTTCAGGACACGATTAGGCAAATTAAGACCCTTAGTCCCTTTGATGCCAAGTGTTTTTGACTTGATGGCCGTATCTGTAGGAGATGGAGAAAGTCAGACTTTTGATGTCGGACAAGTACTATCATGAGTACAGGAAGATAGGTTATAGCATCAGGAAGTCTTAGGCCAAACACATGTCGTGGCCAAGTAGAATCGTATGGCCTTGTGCGCCTTGTCTCGGACACCTGAGCGTCTCAGCGTGAACTGGACACCTGGAAATAAGTAGGAACGCTCCCCCTGGAATGCAGCCAAAGAAAAGAGACTGAGGTAGCCAGAGAGAAGGAAAGGTCCAGGAAGGTGCGTCCCCTTCAATCCCCCGCACACTGCCATGTCGTGGATGTGCATGCAGGAACCCTAGTTAAAGGCAGTAGGTCACAACAGAGAGGTAGAACGGGGGCTCAGCAGGTACCGGCGCTCGCTTTCCACCAAGCCTGGAAACCTGAGTTTGAGCCCCAGAGCCCTCGTGGTGGAAGGAAAGACGTAGACTTCCTACAAGCTGTTCTCTGATCACCACACTATGTGACTTACATGCACCCACTCACATAAATACACCAATCAATCAATCAATCAACGGTGCAAAAGTAGGGGACTTAGAAAAGGTGGTTCAGTAGAAGGTGGAGAGGTTAAAGAGGACAATGGGTGGGACTTTCATCAGAGAAGAGAGTGTGTTTGAAATCATGAGAGAATAAGTACTCCTAAAAAAACCATTGTTTTAAAAAAGAAATGACCCACTGATGGAGCTGCCTGACCTGCACTGGACAGTCATGGGGAGGCAGAGAGAATGTTCTTCAGTATTAGCATTCAAGGATTTGAACAAATCTTGTTGCTGACAGCCACAAATGTGTGAACAGAGTAGTCAAGATAAGATTTCTCATCTGGTCACACAGTCCCTAGGAGACTGGATGTGCATTTGGTGTGAGAAAGGAGCTGACATATGCCGAATCTGTCCAGGCTTCTTATCAGCCAGTCAGTGTGGTCGTTGTTAAAGAAACTTGGGGATTCATGTTCCATGTAGAGATGCAGGTATCTAGGTACCGTCTAATCTTGAAGTTCTCGTGGTTCTGAAAGGGAAGCTAAAATATTTATGAAAATGATAAGCATTCGTAATGGATGCATAAATATGTATTATAAATATAAATAAGATACCATTTACTAAGAGGATAAGAAGTATCTCATAGTATCACTGGAAAATTAAGTCTGCAAAACGAAACCTGGCAGACAGTCAAGAATAAAAGTAAGGCAGACTTCAGGAAAGAGACAGAGCCGAGATGAAGCTCAGAGGAACACTGCTGACAGCACTCTCGTGTCCATGCTGGGCCTGGGCACCGTCCTGCATCTGGACACTACTACACAGAGGTCCCCTGTCAATGTCCTTTCCCTGTGACAGCCTCAGTTCCAAGCCCAAATGTGAGCATCTAATTCTCTCTTCCTGGATGCCCCATTCTCTAGATGCAGGAGACCTAGGGACACGAGAATCTGGTAGTGGTGTGTTGACTGAGATTTCTGTCCCACCCCGTCCCACAGTCAGTCAGTCCCAAAGAAATACACAGAGGCCTACATTAATTGTAAACCGATTGGCCTATTAGCTCGGGCTTCTTATTAACTCTTATAACTTATATTAGTCCATAATCCTTGTCTGTGTTAGCCACATGGCTTGGTACCTTTTTTGGCGAGGCAGTCACATCTTGCTTGCTCTATGTCTGGCTTCCTCTGTCTCTGGGTGATGACTACAGACTGAATCTTTCCTTTGTCCCACCTATACTTCCTGCCTGGCTACTGGCCAATCAGCGTTTATTTAAAATACAAGTGACAGCAATGCTAAGTTTTGCTTGCTGCAAAGCCATGAATAGAATCCTCAAATCAGGGCAGTCTTCAGGGGACCAGTGTTCATGACAGAGCCCTAAGCACAGAGGGCAGTAGGGTTCTCGTAGAAAACATCCACTGTTTCTCTTTTAATTATGTTTTCACCCCCCCCCCCCCAGATTTCTCAGTGCCTTTAACGTGTGAATACACACTTGCTTCTCCAAGAGGAGATTGGATCTGCCATGTGTTGAGCAAGATATTTTTCTCTTAGGAACTTGTGGGAAGATGAAACTCATTTTAATAACTAATATAAAAATATAGAAGTCATGTATGGCTCAACCTAAAGGAACATGTTCAAAGAATTATGTATAGTTTTGTGAAACTACTTTTGAAAATAGGATCTCATGTGCTCTAGATTTACACCACCAAGGTGACCATGAGCCCTCCTCGCCTCTGTGTCATGCTGGGATTACAGGCACACACACCCACACCCAGTTTATGCCCAGCTAGAGATCAAACCCAGGGCTTCATACATGCTAGACAAGCACCCAACACCCTAATCACATCCCTGGCCCCAGAATCATTCCACAGCCAGAATCGTCCCACCCAAAATGTCTACAGCTTGGAGGCTGAGTTTTCATGCAACCTGCCTCTGACATAAAGCTTAAAGCCTTGTGTGATGATCAGCACTTCATCCCCAGTGCCAGGGAGCCATGCCATGCCTTCCCTCTCTTCGGCATGTCTCCCATGTCCCAGCTGAGCATGCCTGTGTAAGACCCAACGTCTGAGCATCAAGGAGTGGCTTTCAAAGCAGCTCCCTGTGTGGTTTCTATTCTGCCTGCCTTTTTCAGTATTGAATCCACATAGGTAATGATTCACATCTGTGCCTGAGAAAAAAATTGCAAAAAGTGTGCATATTTTCCTTTGCTTATGTCTAGTTTTAGTGTAGAAGTGATCAATACTGAGCTTTGGTCGTAGAAATGGTGAACCTTAGATCTGTTTTCAAGGGTAAACAGGGTTGAGAGGGGAGGGGACTTGTGGAAAGGGGAAGTTACAAGAAATTGAGCATTTTTAATGCAACTTTGCAATTTTGAATTTCTGTGAAAAGAATCCTTTTGAGGAGAGATGGTTCAGTGGGTTTGCATTAGGCCATTGGAGACCGCTTTAACAGCCCCTTAGTGCCGTTCATCCAGACCCAACAAAGCTGCTTCCTGACCTAGGGAGCTAACAGTTTCATGTTGTCAAGAACCAACACAGGTGAACTTTCTAGTCCACGGCTGCCCCTCCCTACCAAGGCCCCCGGGTGGTGCGATGAGTTGGGAGGATGGTACATGCTTCAGTACCTTCCTTGGAGGTCTCAGGCTGAATCCATTTCATTGCCTGTGCAAAGACCCCATTCATCATGCAAGGAATGTTCTACTGGGGCTGCTCTCCAGCTGACCCCGTTGCAGGCTGTTTACCGTATTTAATGTCACCTGAGTGTTACGTGTGTCCTTTCATGGATGTGAGGGCGTAGGAAGGGCAGGAACTCAGGAGTGTGTGTCTGTGGAGATGTGAAGTGGGTGTGCTTATATTACCCGTGTTTGTTTTTATCTCTGCTTCTGTAGACTACGGTGTATAAAATGTGAAGGCTTGTTCACTAAGAAAAGCAGTATAGGAAACAGCCTTGCCTGCCTGCTGGTCTCAGGAGGCCCTGGGTGTTGCTCACTGATTAGCATGGCATGATCTTTATGAGGGCTCTGGAGAGTAATTTATTTCTGATCCAGGACTGAGTAATTATGGTTCTCCTGGGTTTACTGGCTTGTTTTCTTTAATCTGAGAAACGCTGAATGTGTAAGTACTTTCTCTTTAAGGATCACGTTGAGCGTTCAGAACCAGGGTGGTTGTCCACCCACACTCGAGAGAATATAGATGCTCAGAGGCCATAGTTGCCTTGGCTACACATACCCACTGTCCTCTCTCTTTTGCCTGCCCCTCAGATTTACAGCCAATGTGATATCTTTCCCTGTGGACATGCAGGCATGTTTTTGAAGAAAGGTAACTGGAATGGAAGTACATGAATGTACTATCGGAGCCAGTCAGAACCGGTTTCACCTGCTTCCTTTCTCCTTGTAGATCGAGATGCTACCAGACGGGCTGTTCCAGTGCAAGAAGCTCCAGTGTCTGCTTCTGGGGAGAAACAGCCTAACAGATCTGTCCCCTCTGATCGGGGAGCTGTCCAACCTCACCCACCTAGAGCTCATCGGGAACTACCTGGAGACTCTGCCTCCAGAACTGGAAGGGTGTCCCTCCCTGAAGCGGAGCTGTCTGGTTGTCGAGGACACTTTGCTCAACACGCTCCCGCCTCCCGTGACAGAACGTTTGCAGACGTGCTTAGATAAATGTTGACCTAGAGATCAGACCCACGGCGAAAGCGCTTTTCAAGTAAGGCCCCAGGGCTCTAAGGTAAATGATCTCTCCTGAGTTATGAAGATGAGAAATGGCTGATGGTTATGACACACCATAACCAAAAATCTTACTGAATAACACAGTGTCTAAAGCAAGTGGGAGGAAAGATGTCAACACTGGAGTTTGGGAAATAACTGATCTTTAAATTATTGAAGATATTGTAAGAAAAAGTATACATTGTGGTGGACTGAGAGGCATGCAATTAGGGAAGCTTTACCTTTCCTGTCTGTCTTCAGGACTGTTTCTCTTCTTCTCTCCATTCAGCCTGTTCTTATTTGCACACTTGTTTTCCTGGCTTTCTAGTTTTGATATTTATCACCAAACCCATAAAGACTCATCAGCGTCAATGTCCTTGATGTATGCTCATCATTTGATTTATAGTCTTCCATTTGTTTAAGCAGGATGTGTGTGCTTGGCTTACTTCCTACTTCCTTTCTCATTTGCTGAAATCTTCTGGCTTTCCCCGAACATCCCTGGGAGAATGCTCGCGTTGGCATTCACCTACAATGGGAGCCAGGGTTCTGAGGACGCGTGACCCTCTGAGCATCCTAGAAATTAACAGGTTCTCAAAATTGTCTTCTTGTCTGTCGTCCAAGCCTTTTTAACATATGTTAAGAATTTTTATATGAAGTGTAACATATTTTCTACTGTATGATCTCAGATCTCCATCTCTGAGAATACTTTATAAGGAACAGTGAGCACGTGCATCTCTATAAGAATTTCCTGATTCTGGATTTGAGCTGATTATAATTCTCATGTTTGTATGCGTTCTGCCCTCAAAAGGTTTTGTACCCTGCAACTAATTACTTCTGGATGACAAAAGCCTTGTTCCCCACCCCACTAAAGTCTCTGAGGGGTTTCCCTGGGAGAGGACAGCTGCATCTTCTACCTCTCCTTGGTGTTGTGCAACCAACCATACGGGTACGCGTCTCAGTTACTTACAGACTGCTGGAGGGGAGAGGGCAAGGTCTGGACTGGAAAGCGCTCTGTAGAATAAAGCTGCAGGGCGTCCCCGGTGTGATTATGATGGAAGCTGTCTATTCTCCGCCTAACTGAGCTCATTCTCCTGGCATCCGTGCCTCTTAACTCCTGAGATAAATCTTGCTCCTTTTGACTGAGAACTTTGTGTCTGGCCCTTTATTATTGTGCACATCACTGAATAAATAAAGCAGACTGGCTCGCTGTGGAGAAGTGAACACCGCGGTGTGTTTTTCTCTGTTGGGTCTAGGCACTATGAAGCCACCTCTCTTTGGACATTAACTAAGTAGCCCATTAACTGCATCGACACAAAACTGGAAAACACTATGGGCCAGGAATCTTCTAAACACGGAACTGTGCCATGTAGTTTTCCTCTTGATTTGTTCGAAATGCCTCTTCTCTTAGCTACCACATATGCCTGACATTCAGAGAAAAGAACTGCACAGAGGAAACTCGAGTAGGGTTAGTTACAAAGAATAGATAGAAGGTCCAAAAGCTGCCTAACGCACTATGGTTGGCAAGGAACAGACTAAAAATAGACAAATAGACATTTTTAACAAAGCTTGCCTTCTTTAGACCGGCCAAGCTGAGAGTCTCAGGGAACCAGGCATGACAAGGGCAGCTCTCTCTAGGACCCCACAGACTGGTCCTGGTATAGCCAGGGTTTTCTTATTTTTACTTTTTGAAAAAATGAGTTGATGATAAATGTTCTGCTGTAGAATCATCACGTGGACCAATTCCAAAGTTAGCTGGAATTTTCTGAAGTTTTGAACATAAATGTTTTATGTGAGGGAGGTTTCAATATTGTCAACCATACTTCATATGAAAAAAAATCCTACCCTCTTTGTAGAAAAGAAATTCAAAACACAGTTCAGATTTTCTAACCTTTACATGACAAGAGAGAACATCCCCATGCCTTGCTTACCAGTGCAAGCATCTCCTACCTCCTCAGAGAAATTCCCTGGGAGAATCAAACATGAGGTACAAGCCGTTTTCCCCACCCTAGGCTGTACTGCTGGAAACCAGATAGCTCTTGATACCACCGTTCTGAGGTGTCTTTTGTATTTATTGCTTAGACAACAACGTTGAAGTAGCTTTTCAAGCTAACTCACACTTTAAAAAGGCAATGAATAATACCCTCCCATCCGACTGATGGAGATCTGTGTTAGCACTGGCTTCGCTGCCCTGTGTGGAGAGTCACCTCATACCTAAGAGAATCTTAAATGAAGAAAATGAAATCTCCAAATTATCATGAGACTTTCCAAAACCCAAACATCAAGGATCAAAAGCAAAATGTTGGCTTATAGTGTGATGGTATGGGTTCGTGTCACTTGCATCCACACATCAGTAGAGAGAGAGACACATGTCTCATGTTTGCAGATTTCCCTTAGCTTAGTCTAAGAATAGTAACTTTTTAAACATTCATTACTTTAATCATGAAGTATTCATTTTCCTTCGTTATGGTATTTAAAACCAAACACTACGTTAGTTTGAAAAGGCACCGTGTGTTCCCCCAAAGTTGGAGTTTTTCTGTCCCCTACATCAGGGCGGGTCTCTGCCGCATAGATGCCACATTTTCATTTTAATCTCCTGTGTGTCACCGTATTTCTCTGTTACTGAAAAACAGGTTGAGTTAGGGTACATGAAAACCTTGGGGTCTCAGTGATGTGGCAAGCTCCACTTTGTCTGCTTCAGTGTGCTAATGCGGCTTATTATATAACATTATTCCTTGATGGTGAAATGGTTCTGCTCATGCTTTATAATTCAGATATCATGTTTAATTAAAATATCACATTAATATTGATGAGTTCATTAAAATTAGCCAAACCCCTTTTTGTGTAGACTTGACATGATTTCCCTGAATTTTCAGTAAAATGACCTTCCCGTCTTTACATTTGGGTCGCACGGGTCCATCCACACACCGTGCGTTCGTCTTCACCACCTCACTGTATAGAAGCTGTGGATTTGTGCGGTAGCAGTTGCAGCAACATCAAGCATGCTCAGTCCTTCATTCCTGCTGTAAGAATCCAGCACTTCATTCCTGCTGTAAGAATCTGGTCACTTCAGTTTCGTTGATGACATATTGCATTGGAATCTGTATTAGTTTCTGGAGAATAAAAGATTAATTATAGAGAGAAAGGAAGACTTATTTTGCATCCTGGAGGAGAAAATGCATGAATTTAGACAGTGTAAACAAGCAACTCCTGCAGAATGTCCTGGGTGTGGCTGTGTCTGTCTTTACCTGCGTGATGTGCTGAGCCAGGGGAAAGCTGCAGAAGGCCCCCTTCCTGTCTCTTACCCACAGCTTCGACGTCCAGAGACAAGTCTACTATGTACCTTTTGCAATGAACTTCATGGACTATAATCTCTTCAGCTTTTTTAAAAAAAATATGCACAATTTCATCAACATGGAAGTATTAACACAGATTATATGAACCAAAGTACTGAGTTGAGATGGCTTCTCGTTGAACTTAATTTCATACAGGTTTTTAATCTAACACAAAATACACCCTAGCTGAGAAAAACAATTTTGAATGCCTTCTGCATGTTCATCATTTCAACAGGCCTGGTGCAGTTTTAAAAACACAAGAGGTATAGCATTAGAATGGACGTGCCTGTGCCTGCATCTGTCATGTGTCAGACTTTATAACGCTGCACAGGAAGACCTGCAGTTCTGTGCTCCGTTCTAATAAAGCAGTGGGCCAATCTTGAGTGGAGACTCTAGTTGGCGTCCAGTGAAGGCTAGCATTTGTTACTTTATCTTTGCCATATATTCGGAAATGTATATCTGGGTTTTGTTTCTGGAATGAATTACTAGAAAATATAAAATTGTGTTCAATGTTTTTGGCTCCATTCTGTAGATTTGGGTAAAATTTGCTGTTTTTAAAAGTATCTTTTGTGTAAAAAGATTAGATTTTTATAATAAATGGCTAATAAATGATTCAGTGGAAACCAAGCAGCCTCCGTGTTGCCTGTTTTTCCGTTGGTACTCAGCATCCAGCGGTCATCTCTCACTTCTCACGTGGTGTGCTCTTATTTACTAACAGTGGATTCCACATTTACAGGCAAATCTCAGTGGCTGGGTTTCCTGAGTGTGCAGCAATGGACGCAGAATAGCCAGCCTTGGACTGGAAGTGAGTTAGCAGTGGCGTATGCAGGAGATGGGAGTAAGTGCTCTGTGCCCATCTGTGCTGACTATGCAAACCATGCCGCTCCCACTGTCCCTCCAGAAGTCCAGGGGTAGATGCTCAGACACCAGCTCTGCCTCCCGCCCTTCCTGCTGGCACCTGTTCCTTCATGCGCTGCTAACACCAGGGCTGAACAGTGTACCTGATAAATGAACTCTAAGTAACTGTTAAACGGTTCTCAGCAGGCTTAGTGAAGGGGGAGAAAACTGAGTACGAGACAAAATAGGCATGTGATAATTTGATGTTTGGAATCAAATACTTTTCTTAATGGGGCTAGGAAAAGGCTGAGCAGGTAAAACACGTGCTGCCATCCAAGCATGAGGACCTAGGTGTGGGTTCCCAGCATCCAAGTACAGCCGCATCTGTAATCCCGTGCTCTTACAGCTAGATGGGAGGGGCAGCAGGATGCCCAGAAATTCACGGGACGTGGATACCTGAGGAGGACCTCTGACCTTCACACTCTAACCTGTGTATGAGTACCCTACGCGCATGCGCACACAGACACGCGATAAAGTCTTACTCTGTTACATGAGTGCACTTACACCTATTAGAAAGCTGGCAGAGGAACTCACCTTTGTCAGAAGAAGTAGATACTGAACCAGAATATAAACTAAAGTAGCCGGGGTCACAGACAGCCTCTGGCCTTGGGCTCCCCTAAGTGTGTAGGAATGGGAAACGCATCTTACCGCGGCAGTCATGGGTGCCACAGGCTTCCCCGGCCTTCTGGAAGGTGCTTAAGTGAGTCAGGGCGAGCAACCCCAGGAGCCTGCGGTCCCGGGGCTTCTTCGCACCAGTATTTGCTTCCTCCTTTCAAGATGGCACCTCGAGAATGTGGTGAGCGTCCTGAGCGGGGAAGGGAGGCTGTGTGGGCTACTCTGGGGCTGGATTTGTGTCTCTGGAGCTGCAACTTTTGTGCAGTTTTTGCTTCCATCCTTGGACTCCGTACCCGCTCCGTGGCTCCTGCTTCTACAAGTAGCCACAAGCCCCAAAAAGGATCAGAAGAACAGTCATTTTAATGTGTAGTCTTTTAAAGTTCAGTCCCCATCTGCTCGGTGCTGCCTCGTCCTTGACACTTACCGCATAGCTTTTCTGTCTTTGACACAGATTCTATAAAGCCTGCCCTGAGATTTGCTAAGTAATTGATATTCAAGCAAGCTTGAGCCCGTTGTTGGACGCTCAGCACTCATCATTTTTTTTTTTTTACTCCCTACCTCCCCCTGCTGCTGAGAGGATGGTAACTCAGAAACCAGTGTGGCTCCAGATCCTTTCTTGAGGGAACATGCTCATGTGGTCCTTACCAAACAGAGAAAACAGACTCTGTGCTTTCTGCGAACCCCAAACTTCCCGAGACAGCCCCTTTCCTCACTCTTCAAAGCCCTCTTCTCTCAAGCATGTCCCACGCTCTAAACCTTCCTGGTAATTTCTAGAAGTTGCCAATTAAATGGCGTCTCAGACTTAAGATTCCCCAAGTTTCCCTACATCTCCCAGTCTATACAATTATCTCGGCCAGTCTTCTCACCCATGGGGTAAGGGCCTCAACGCCACGTGCGTAAAACACCCATGGGGTTATGAAGCAGCCCGAGCTAGAGAGCAGCGGCTGGAGGCTAATTTCTTTCCTGGTGTGGCCTTTTAACCAATTACCTGCTCAGGTTTAGCCTCACTCGGCTCACTCTCACCCGGCCTCAGTTATTTTATCTCAAAGGAAATGCACAAAGGCTCCATGCAGGACCTCCCAGTGTGAACATTGTGGGTCAGAATTCACACCCTCTGGGCGGTGGTGACGCATGCCCTTAATCCCAGCTCTTGTGATGCAGAGGCAGGCAGATCTCTGTGAGTTCGAGGCCAGACTGGTCTACAAGAGCTAGTTCCAGGACAGGCGCAAAGCTACAGAGAAACCCTGTCTGGGGGTTGGGGGGAATGTAACACCCAATTAAAAACATAAACAAAACTTGGTTTGAATAGCCAACATAGACTTGGTAAAGATGGAAAAACTGATTTTCTGTTCATAAAAATCATGATGTCCACTGCTCTCTCATGAATCTGCAGGAGAAATCAGAATCCTGGTGGGGATTTGAAGGTGTAAAGACACCACATCTCAACCTTCCTGTCACTGTTTCTCAACTGTCAGCCAGCCCAGGCCTCGTGGGTAGGCTGCCTGTGGTCTTACCTCCAAGCACTTCACCTTCTTGGCCCACTCATGCCCCTCCCCAGATCACACTCCCTCCAGTAACACCTCTCCCCTCCCCTCACAGCCTCATCCGGCCCATGTGCCAAACTCACGTGTCCTTACCCATCACTGAATCCCACCACCAGGAATATTAAGTAGATATTGGTCCAAAGAAGACACCTTGGTTTATACTCAGCAACATCAATAGTTTCAACATTCTCTCTTCCTCCAAGTTTCCTGCCATGTTTTCATAACTGAAAGAATAAGAGTTACTCAATATAATCCGGTAACCTATGGGATTGCAGTCAGAAGATGGAGTTAACTGGCCCCATATTCCCAATTATTCTAATGACATTTCACCCTCTGGCAGATTAGCAACTCTAGGCACCTGTCCAAAGGTACTAATGCCTAGTTCAGCGTGACCTGGCACACGGTACCCGACTCCTAGCCACATTCTCGGCAGGAGTTAACAAGCAACAAATTAAAAGGCAATTTTGCTCTCAAAATCCCTAGCAGGTGTGAGATAGCCAAGCCGAAAGGCTTTCCTCCCGTAGTTGCTCAATTGCATCACTAGGGGGCATCAAATGCTGCCTGTATGGGAGGAATCTTTTTCTCCAGAAAAATGATTTGGCTTCACACCCCTGCCTTGCTACGGCCATACCATAGTAGTGCGTAGAGTGCTCAGACCCTTTGAAAGGCAGCAGTTGCCACTTCCTCTTCTGAGTCAATCAAGCTAGCCTGTTCACAATCTTTCTTGAACAGTTGCTCCGTGCGAGGGAAAAGCTCAGAAGTCTCTCCCGTTTCTGAGTCCTTCAATGCCTGCCTGCCTTATCATCTAATCTAGTCCTGCAGACAGAATTTACCGGCGAGAAAGCACCGTGGAGAGATTCCTGAGGAAAGGTCACCACCCGCGGAGGGAGAAAACAGCCCTCCCTCCGCTGACGGAGCAGTGCGGCGCCTCCCCCACGGCCCAGAGAGAGCTCCTGCTCTGCTAGGCTGGGAAACACGAGGCCTCGCGTCTGTCAGAGCTCAGATTGGCAACCGCGTTTGCTGCCTCGCCAAGCCCAACAAAACAAGCTGCAGTCTTCCCGTTGGGAACCCGCCTTTATGGGAACCCCTTGCTGTGCACAGGGCATTGCCAACTGTAGGCTCTTGTTCCCCTTCCATACACAAGCAGCTAGCTCAGCTCTCAAAGATCTCCCCAATGAGAATCGTTTCTGAAAATGCCCTGAGTACCTCCCGTGGGCTTTAGGAATGCCGTTGATGCTTAAAGCCTAAGTAGGCAGGAACTCCATTTTATAGGTGAAAAATAGGTTCAGGCAACTTGACTGCCATACCGGACTGTATGTTAGATTAAACAGAAAGTCGGTACCACCGCTGGGTTTTGAGCTAGAGATCAAAACTTGCACCAGCTCTTTACCGGTTCCGCACACTAACACTGCCGAGGTCACATGTCTAAGGAGTATGGGGAGTTGGAGTACTACACGGCCCTTTCTAATATGAGGGGCTGAAATGAATATTCTGAGAAAGGGGATGCAAGTGCCTGCCAGTATACCCGCCCAGCTCTAAACACATCTTAGAAGAAATATGCCATCCAAGTGACTGTTTTTAGACTGCATATATTTAAGCATGCATAGCTTTTATTTCAGCGGCTTTTCCCCTAGCTGCTCTCATTAGAGGGACGGGTGTCCCGCTGGGCTGTGTAGCCTAGGGCCCCTATCTATTGAAAAGTTGTTACCACTGTGGTCTTGCTTCCAGTTGCTGAGGGAGCTCCCAGTTTGGGTTTTATTGGAGACAGAGTTACAGATTTAGTCCCCACAAGCTCTGATTTATTATAGGAAAATCCTGGCAGGCATCTCAGACTTGCAAAATGAATTCCTCACACAGTTCTGCTACACTACCCCTCTGTTGTGGACTTAGCTCCTTGGAGCATGAGGAGGAGGGGCGAGCTACACCGTCCTGATTGAATTCATCCCTTGTTCCAGATAAGAAGCTGTGGTCTGAGCTCTAAGCCCAGCTCTGCCCCTGGTTGACTGCACAGCCGAGCACAGAGAAAGGCAAGGCCAAAGCTCTCGTGTCCACTGCCATACAGGCCTGGTTCTCTCGGTTCTCCTGGTGTGCTTCAGATTGCTTGCCCTCTGAGACATTATGCATGTGAAACCTCCACAAATCAAGTAGCTCGGCTGCCTCCAGGGCTCGCTCACACTGACGGACTGCCTGCCATTTGGGGCCCCCACCCACATGCACTGAGATCTGCTAATGGAAAGTTGACTCCTGGGGCTCAGTCATACACACAGTCTTCCTCCTTGAGAAGAAAACTGGCCCTTCCTTTCCCTTTGTTCCCTCTTTGGTAACAGGTGTCTGAGGAGAGTTGAGGGCTTTTGCAAAGCCAGAAATGAGTTCAATGGTTGCTTGGGTGTTGGTGTCAGGTACTCAGGATAGGCACTGGTGAGCCAATGGCTGGCGGGCCTGGAGAAAAGCAACCGCCTGGGGGAGGCTGACTGTGCTGAGGATGATGAAGGAAGATAATGGTGTCAGCGCTCATGAGTCCAGCATCCCCAGTGTGCTGTGTCCCTGGCAGCACGCCCAGGGTAATGTCTGACCTCTGCGACCTCGCGGGCTGGTGGGTCCTCTGTTGCGGGAGCTGCCTGCTGACGCTCATCTCTTGATCGTCACACAAATGCCGGGTGAGTGGGCCGTGTCGCTGAGGGATGGGACTGAGTCATTTTCCTCAGCGCGCTTGTCACTCGTTTCTTTTTTCAGCCTTTGAAGTGATTCACTTTCCTGAACACATGAGCAGAACTCTTCGCTGAAGAACCCAAAGCGTCGTAAGCGACTGAAATCGTCTTCAAAGGCTGTTCTGTGGGGCAGCCCCATCAGAGAGCCAGGCACACAGTAAAGAGAGGCTGTTTAAAAAGGATAGGAGCGGGGTCAGCGGGCATGATGCTCGAGTGTCTGTTCTCTGGAAGTCCTGAGCTTGAGCGGGTACAGGAGACCTTAGAGTTGCTCTGCCCGCTCCCCTCCCCCTCTCCCGGCTTTAACATGGAAGGTGGAAGATGCCTGGCATGCAGCCCAGGGTCCTCGCAGAAGGGGATCCCCGCAGCTTGGGGTTCTCAGGTTTTGTTCTCAAGCTCTGAGCACAAGTGTCAACTTGGCACCTGGCAAAGCAACTGTAGGCTGGGAACACTGCAAAGGATTGGCTTCTGACTGGGTGGGGTTCACACCCTCCCCTGACTGGCTCCTAGGCATAAGCTGTGTACCCTCAGGCTTTCTGCTATGCAGAGGGCTTCCTGCAGGGGGCACTGTGCATGACCTCTGCGCTCTGGTGCCCAAGCCAGCACTGACTGCTGACTTCCCTGCACCTAGAGGAAGCTAAGACCTCTGTCTTTAAAAGGGCTGGGCTGTCCCGTGGTCCAGCAATGGTTACAATCATTGTCTGCTTGATGAGGTGGAGAATGACCTGGGAGGTGGGCCTCTGGACATGCCTGTGGAGAATAACCTTCATTAGACTAATAAAGGTATAACCACTGTGGTTGATGACACTATTCCTTGGGCTGAGATCCTTGGCTGTATAAAAAGAGAAAATGTGCTGAACGTGAGTGTCCATCGCTTTCTTCATGACTGTGGACCAGCTGCTCCAAGCTCCTGTTGCCATGACGAATGGCCCCATACTGTGAGCCAAGATAAGCCCTTGCTCCTTGAGTTGCTTCTGTCAGAGCAACATTATCACAGCAGCTCAGAGAGAAACTCTCATGGGCAACCTGGAGGATACTTGTCTCCATGCTGAGTTAGAGTCCTGTTTCCACCAATTATCCTTGGTTCCTCTTTAAGAGATATAAATGTCCTTCTACAATGATCCAGTCCCTGCCGCTATCCCATGGCTGCCTTAGGTAGTGAGCATGCAGCTGGGCTCAACCTCATGGAAATGCACAGTGCTGCTCTGAGGAAACGTGGCTCAAAACGAGGAAACGTGGCTCGTAAGTAAAAGGATCCAGTGTAAAACACAGACAGGGCCCGAATTTATGTCCATAAATCCTGTACAAACTCCCAAGGGAAGCTACAAGCACTGCTTTAAACAAGGCCCGTTACATACTCAGGAAGTGTTCGTCCTCCTGTGTGAAGTGTGACTCCAGCATGTCACTCGCCCTCTCAGGACCTCAGTTTCCTCTTCTGTAAAATAAGGCGACGTGAACCACATATCATCCCTAAGGCTGTGTCAGCACTGCAATGCTGTGATTACCTGTAGCGTACAAATGGGTTTCCTAACATGGGAATCAGCTGAACTGGGGAGACAGCTCAGAGGGTAAGGCACTTGCCCCCTGGGGATTGCAAACCCCCTGATCCCTGAAACCCAAGTAAAGGTGGAAGTAGAGAATCAACTCCATGGAGTTTTCCTCCAACCTCCACATGTGAGTTGTGGCAAGCATGCTTGCACACATACATCATATAACATATATACACATGCACATAACAGTGGATGTGTGCATTTTCCCTGAAGAACCTTTTTATGGGCTGTCATCCTGACTCCAGAAGCTGTGCGATGATCTTACAGGCCTGATTATTCTTCCCTAGCGAGTATTTCAAATATGCCCGCACAGTCCAGCGTAACGTTTCTGAGTTCACTGTGAATTTCTTTTCATCTGAATAGTATACTTGAGTGATGATCACGTTCCTACTTGCTCTCCGTGGTCCATGCAGTTCTGAGTGTGACCAAATACCAGCCTTGCACAAGACTGCACCATCGCTTCCCACCCCTGCCCCACCTACACAGCTGTCAATCAGATGCATGGGGGATGCTCTCTGGCTTCAAGCTAGAACTCAGGGTAGAAGACACGGGAAAAGGACTAGGTCCAGGATGGCCTCTGGAATGCAGGGTTCCCAGCCCTGCCACTCTATGACATCCTGGTGTCTTGGGTTTTTAAAAGAATCTAATCTACACGATAACTCCTTTGATTTGACTTTTATTTGGAAGGATTTGCCTGGTGCCATTTCTCTACAACATTCAGAACAAGATACAATCTCTTGAGTCAGCTACATAGAGTGAACCTTTCCACGCATAAAGAAACATCTGTCCTCCATCTGCAGGGCCTTGAAAAACAAGACTTTCAAGTGCTGTGTAGGACACTAATGCTTGCAAAGAGCGAGAATTTCCTTCTTTTCTTCTTTTTACTAAAATCCTGATGAATGTCAAACAAGATCTTTTCATCTTGCCTATCATTTTCCAAAGAGCACCCCGGAAGGTCACTTTAGCAGCGTGGTTTAATGAGAACACAAGCTCCATGTTCAGTCAAACACTAGTCAAACGTTCAGTGTATCGGTATCATCTGTGTAATCATATAGCTATTTAACTCTGATAATTCTTGAATATGTAAAGCAGAGAAAATGCTGGCACCTTCCCTAAGAGAATATTCTCTTGAAGACCAGCACTGAGTTCTCGTTGTTCCTCTGTTGATGTTTCTGCTGTTGATATGAGAGGCACAAGGCCAGGTCCCTGATGTAGGTGTGAGAACACAGGATTGGTGATCAGAACCCTGCGGTGTGCATCCCACTGCTGCCACTTAGTGTAGGATGCTGGGAGAGACACACGCTTCTCAGTTCAGCTGGAAAACGGAAGTAGGTGTCTCAGATGACATCAAGAGGCTCAAGGAAGACAGTTGCTGGGGATTTCCTTGGCCAATTCTAACTCTACAGATGTATTATCGGTTATCCTCTGTGTTATAAACCAGGTATTTGTGTCCTGTAGCACAATTAATAAAAACCCAGAGACAAAAATTGGGGTTCAACCTCAAGGTCAGAAAAGCAAAACAGCCAGCCACTGGCTCTTACCTCTACCTCCTTCTGAAATGGTGATCCTGCCTCCAGGAACCTCAGAATGAGACTGAGAGCTATCTCCTCCCATTTTATATTCCTTCCTAGTGCTGGGATTAAAGGCATGCACCACTACCACCTGGTTTCTATGGCAAACTAGTGTGGCTACTGGGGTTAAAGGTGTGTGTCATTGCCTGGTCTGTAACGCTGATCAGTGTGGCTATTTTACTCTCTGAACTTCAGGAAAGCTTTATTTGTTAAAATATAAATGAAATATCACTACAGTGTCCCCTGGAAATTCCTATGTTGAAATTCTAACTCCGGTGTTAAGGTGCTAGAAAGCAGGGCTTTCGGGGGCGGTTAGTTAAGCTTGCAGTGACCATGAGGAGGAGCCCGTGGCTGGAAACCAGGGCCCTGATAAGCAGTGACTGACAGTCCTCTCTTTCTGAAGCCAACTGTCCACTAGACGGAAGGAACCAAATCTGTGGCACCTCAAGCTTGCACTCCCCAGCCTCCAGCGCGCTCAGAAGCAGACGTCTGTTTTCTAAGCCACCTGGTCGCAGCTCTTGTTACAAAACCGTAACTGACTGAGACTGAGACATGGAGTCGCAACCCTCGCCAAAAAACACATCTGATTTTTTTTTTAATTCAAGAATTTTCATTTACAGTAATTGTTGTGTTGAACTCAACTGATTGCGACTAATTTCCACCCAGTCACAGCAGAGGCCTGAGGACCCGCTGAGCATCTGCCTTTCTGGAACTCTGTCATCACTGCGAGCTTGTCTTCCATACAGCCCCTGTGGACATCTAAAATGCATGCTGGTCAAAAGCCAGGGTGTCTGCAGAGTGTGGCTCTCCCGGAGCTGGATTTGAGTCTACAAATGCTGGTTTTCCTGATTGGCCTCTGCTCCAAAAGCCTTCAACCAGGACCCTGCTCCCTCTGACTGCTTGGTCGCTTCCGCCCTTTCCTTATGGTGGAGTCACGAGGACCCCGCTCTCTCTGACTGCTTGGTCGCTTCCGCCCTTTCCTTATGGTGGAGTCACGAGCTTGAGATCTTGTCACCAGCCAGGCTTTAAGTTGAATCCTCCCTCCTCAGTTGTCCACCCGTGTCATCCTTAGCCAGCCACAGAAACATTTGGCAGGTCATCTTTCTCAAGGCAAGACCATAGAATAGCCCCCAATGAGTTACCCAACACCGAGTGGTCAGCCTTGAAAACACACGCACACAAGTAACAAATATAAGGACTGAATGGGTTGTATACACACACACACACACACACACACACACACACACACACACACATACTGGCTCCTCTAACCTCTACACACACACACACACACACACACACACACTGGCTCCTCTAACTTCTACACACACGCGCGTGCACACACACACACACTGGCTCCTCTAACCTCTACACACACGCACGCGCGCACACACACACACACATGCATCTTTTCTTTCACTCAAGCTCCATGTTTACTCAATGCCAAAATGTTGGGTACATTTTTTGGGGGGTGTATTTATTTATTTATTTATTTATTTATTTATTTATTTATACTCTTTTGGTTCTTATATTCTTTTTCTCTTTGGGGTCCTGCCACCCAGCTCCCAAATAAATCACTCAGAGACTTATTCTTACTCATATACTCCCAGCCTTAGCTTGGCTTGTTTCTAGCCAGTTTTTCTTTTCTTGAATTATCCTGCCTATCTTTTGCCTCTGGGTTTTTATCTTCCTCTATTTTTGTATACCCTTCTTTCCTTCTTTCTCCCTGGCTGACTGTGTAGTGGGGTGGCTGGCCCCAGATGTCCTCCTCTCCTTGTTCTATCCAGCTTCTTCCTCCCCAAATTTTCCTTCTCTTTATTCTCTCTGCCTGCCAGCCCTGACTGTCCTTTCTCCTGCCCCACCATTGACTGTTTAGCTCTTTATTAGACCAATTAGGTGTTTTAGACAGGCAAAGTAACACAGCTTCACAGAGTTAAACAAATGCAACATAAAAGAATGCAGCACATCTTTGCATCATTAAAACAAATGTTCCACAGCATAAACAAATGTAACATTTTCAAATAATAATCTACAACACACACTCACACACATATTGCAACAGTTGAAGAAAACAAGATCAGGAGTTGAGAGAGAACGAGAGTAATAGAGTTTAACTTCAGAAAGTAAAGTTTTCAACATGGGCAAGAATGGTAATCACCTCCCAGGCAGCTCAGGGATCGAGAGAGCATCCTTAGAACTCCTCCCCATACCCGGGACCCAGTGCTCTTCCCAGCTTTGCTTTCCTGTCCTGGACACTCTTTCTAAACACAGAGAAACAGAAGGAAGGCCCAGGGACAGATACACCCTCAAAGGCACCATCCAGCGCCTGCTTCCTCTGATGATACCTCACCTTTTAATAATCCACTCAACTATGACTTATTTGATGGGACAACACAGGATAATATTGATTTATTTTACATCCTGGCTACAGTTTCCTCTCCCTCCTCTCTTCCCAAGCCCCTCCTCCATCTCTCCTCTACCCTCCCATCCACTCCTTCTCCATTTTTATACTTTTACTTCACTGGATTGCATCATACATTGGTAAAATTAATTTCATTCATTTGTTTTTGCCCATTAGAATGAAGACACCAGAAACCTTGGAGTCAGTCTGGCTCCTGCTACAGTTCTCTTGTGCAGTGCTGCTGAGGACTGTCCTTACCTTAACCAACTCCTTAAATCTTCAGGACCTTAGAAACACACAAAACATGACTTTATTCAAGTCATGGTTATGTTGCTTACGTAGCTACTGATAATATAATATAATTTACTTATAGGAAAGTAAGGTAAGCTTCACCAGGTCTCTGTGTGAGCCAGGGCCTGGGCAGCCCTGTAAGGCTGCAATAGGTTCCAATAAGTAACTCATCTCCAACCTTCTCAACCTCCTTCGCTGGAGTTCCAGAATGTCCCCCAAACTAATATAAGTACAGTGATCTTCTTTATGCCATTAGTCAATAGTGTCCCTTTCTATCTATAATAATAATATACTATAATAATATATAATATTTGGATATATACATAACATAATTTTTTCGAGACAAGGCCTCACCATGTAGCCCTGGCTGTCCTGGAACTCACTCTGCAGAGCAGGCTGACCTTAAACTCACAGAGATCCACCTGCCTCTGCCTTCCGAGTGCTGGTATTAACCATGCCTAGCTTGCTCTTTATACTATATGGCCAGTACCATGACTTTCCTTGACCTTCCTTTTTCCCTTAAGAAATGGACATTTTTAAAAGGGTCTGGACCACCTGGATTCATTGTAGGACACATAACGTGGTTCTGGAAAGGATCCTGCCGCACACCTAGAGGCAGTGAAAGCTACACAAAGAGCCTATATGAGCAGATATCCTTGCTGGAAGACAGGCCTTCTCCCACTGAGCTAGATAGCATCCCTCTATCGCACACAACCACATTGCTACTGACATCATTAGGGTCAAAGCCAGGAGCCTGGCGGTCCTAGCAACCTGGGCTTAGCCACCAATCCTCAGTAAGAGAGCTAAAGAAATAAATAATAGTGAAAATCAGAAGAAAGATACGTATTCATTGTAGCCATGCTGGGAAAAGAGACAAGGAGTTTGGTGAGATCATGGCTCCCTCTTTGGGGTCCTTAATAGGCTTAAATAGAGGGAAAGTAGCGTGTGTATAAGTTAACAGTCCAGTCTAGATTTGGTTCCACTCATCAGTGACTGAGAACTGTCTCAGCCCCAGTCCCTTCTGGACCATGGCCTGACAAGTTGACAGCAGTGTATAAAATTTCTTTCCAAGCTTCCCCTCCTGGCTGACACCAGGCCCCAGACTTCTCCTTGCCCAGCATGAGATTTCAAGGGAAATTCCAGTTTCTGGGGTCCACTGTTGCAATAGTCTGATGGGCAGAGGGAGGCCACAGGGCCTCTGCAGAGGACCTTCAGTCCAGGCCAGTTCCAGCTCTTTAGCTCTCTATACAGCATACCTAGGTCCCAGGATGATCAGGAGAGGATTTGCCGCCTCTGCTTCCCGTGTGGAAACATTTCATTTCATCCACTTGGATTTATTTATTTATTTATTGCTTCTATTTTATCTGTATGGATTTTTCCTGCATGTACCATGTTCACACCGGAATCTCATGGACTAGAACATGGGCCTGAGTATTCCTTTGTCCTGGTCACTCCAGTCTCTGGCTGGTGCACGAAGGGACAGTTGAGATCTGACAGGAGGTGGCAGGCTAGTGTGTCACAGGGCATCACCTACCATGATCCAGATGAGAACCCTGCCAGAGTGTACTAAGCTGGAGCAGAAACAACAAGCCCTGCAGGGTTGTTGGCAGGTCCTGAGATCAGGGACCGTGGTCTGAAGCCATCCACCCGAGCGTTCCTCCTAAGAATGGCTTTCATGTTTGTTTTCATCTGTAATTTTCTGGGATAATGAAAGTACCATCTGTCTATCTCTCTAGGTTCCCATACAAACCGGGAAACCAAAGTGCCAGATGATTGCAACAGATTTCTGCTTGTTTTCGTGGGAAAACAACTGCTACAAACCCTTGGGAAACGAAGGGAAAGTGTGTTCCCTGGTTAATGCCTTCCCTCTGTCTGCAAGCAGGACCCAAGGTGCCCCTGCCCAGGACACTGAGTACTGTCTTCCAGGGCCCCCGCTTTAAGTCCCTGGCCAACCATACTAGTTCGGGGCTCCCACCTATCAACTAGAAGACACACACTGATGCAGAACACAACCTCATCAGCCAGTGTGCTTCAACAGGCTCGGGCCATGGTACCCGCCGTCTGGAGGTCAGAGGGGACAGGCCCCTGAGGATTCTTCCTGTGTCTTGTTGGGCTGTCTACAACTAGACAGAGCTAAGTTGCAGGTGGGGAGATCATTTAATAAAACCCAGTGGCGTATGACCTGGGTGACTGTACCCAGGATGCTTCTAGGGGGCTAGTGAGGCTGCTACCACCTCCCCAGGACCAGCACCAAGAGGCCTGAAGGGACAGTGGGGAGGAGGAGGCTAGAGACGTCAGTGTGTGGCGGTGGGAGCTGGGCTACTGGAAGACTGTTTCAGGGCTGGCTTTAGTTGAATGTATGATTACTTTTCTTCTTGTTGTGATCAAATGCCTGACAGAAGCAACTTAAGGGAAGAGGGTTCCACTTGTCATCATGGGGGAGTAGATGGCAGAGTTCATCATAGTGGGAGAGTTCGTCATGGTAGCAGGTTCATCATGGGGAAGTTTATTATAGAAGAATCCGTGATGACAGAGTTAATCATACAGCAGGGTAGGGCTGGATGGAACTCATTTCTCCATAGCTTAGGAAGCAAAGAGAGAGTAATCCAACACGTAAATGGCTCTCTCTCTCTCTCTCTCTCTCTCTTTCTCTCTCTCTCTTTCTCTCTCTCGTATGTGTGTATGTGTGTGTTGGTACCCAAATGAGAAGCAGTCTAGTAAGATAGTGAGCAAGAAATGAATACACACACACACTCACACACACCTACACATATAACACACACACACACACACCTACATACACATGCCACATATACACCTACAAACACATGCCAGATACACACTCACACACACCTACACATACAACACACACCTACACCTACACACACACACACACACACACACACACACACACACTGCAAACAGAGCCCACAATTCCAAAGCTCCACAGTGCCTGTTGCCTGTCCTAGAAAGAATGCTCAGATAACAATGGCAAAGGACACCCGTGTAGTTTTTGCCAAAATAAACCACGATGTGACTTCATGGAAATGAGAACATAGATTGCAATGCAACTGAAAGGCCACGCTCTGGCCTAGTCCAAACGTTCTGATTCCTCTGGTCTGCAATGACTCACAAGCAGGATGTCTTCACAGAGGCCACACTAACAGAGTCCATGAAATCCTGTTAGAAGAGACAGCAGCAGCATTCTGAGGTCCCAGAGGCCTTCGGTGGTCAGGTCCCTTTGTTGTTTCTTCACGGCTGTGTGCGCCGTCATGGTCCCTGAGGGTCACCCTCTATGGATCCCAGTAATTAGTGCTTAGACTTGACTCTGTCCCTTTTCCAGTTGGACACTTAGTGGCCCAGAGGTGGCACAAACGCCGGGGACAGAGACAGTAGCGCCATTAGCTTGTCCTCTTCTCACATGCAAACCACAGGACGTCTCCTGAGGCCTCCAGGCCACCCACACTTCGGCCCAACTGGGCTCGGTGAGGTTACCGTGACCCCTTGTATTCAGCAAGTCACTGGGGTGATTCACCCAATCCAAAGCTTTTTTAAAGGACACACTTCAAGAGGAGCCAAACAGACATATAAGGCAAGAGGACAGCGAACTCCACACATCACCCCAGGGGTCACCCCAGGGGTCACCCCAGGGGTCACCCCAGGGGTCACCCCAGGGGTCTCGGGAGCAACCCCCCCCATGATGAAAAGATACACACAAATCCCAACGAAGAGTGGGTGCCAGCTCTGGATAGTTTGTGTCAGGAGAGATTTGGGGTGGAAACAAGACACCAAGAATACGAGTTAATTAGTAATGCTAGTAATACTAGTAATACTAGCTACCAGTAATGTTAGCTGGTAGTCATTAGCAGAACCTGTCAATCAAGTCTCTGGAAGGCGGAGCAGCAGGAAAGCTGATCCGGTGCCATAGCTTCCACCACCACTGTGGAAATCATGTGACTTCCACTCCACTCTACTAGCAATGGAGACAGACAAGGAGAGCCTCGTGGTAGCATATAGACTACTAGAAATGGGTTAATTTAAGCTGTAAGAACTAGTTAATAATAAACCTGAACTAATAGGCCAAACAGTTTGCAATTAATATTAAGCCTCAGAGTGGTGATTTGGGAACTGATGGACGGGAGAGAAACCTCCGGTTACAAAGAGGAGTCTGGTAGGTATGAGCGAGTGAATCCAAGCACCCATCTCCAACATCTTAGCCAATGTGCAAGGGGAAATAAAGTAAGGGAGACTGTTTAAAGTAACAGCTCATCACTAATGATTAAAAAGTGTTAACTGGTGCTCACTACACTTCATGTATTGCCTGTACCCTGGGAAAGGTGGCTGGTTCTCCTGTGTCTAATTTGCCCAAGCAGCACAGAGTCTGTGTTCACCAGCCCGAGATTGTCATTGGCCCTCAATAAAGAGAGCTTTTATTTGGATTTTTCTTAGATATATACAGAACATGGATTAAATCACTGGCCACGTTAAAAATCTCAGCCTACTTCCCTGTCCAGTTTGTGAATTTGCACCTCAGGTCGGTTTGATCTGGAGTTCTAACACTTTAATTTAGTTGATCTTCATTCTGATCCTGAAGAATCTAAGAATTAACTGACTAATATAAATAGCAAAAGTACCGTCATCAGAAAAGCCCAAATGTCTTAGAAAAAAAAAAACCTGAATATAATCTTTGTAATACCATTCTTCCCTGTGAAAATGTAAAAAAACACCAGGAATTTCAACTTACTATTATTATTTGTTGAGCAGCTACCACAGACCAGCCCCTTGGATTGTCTATGCTGAAACAGTGTTTTGGAAGGTAGGTCAGGCCATTGCATGGTGGGTAGGCTGGAGGAGGCTGAGCCAGGAGTAAGCAGAGACGGGTGCATGGGTAAGAGGCAGAAGGTGATGAGACCTAGGCAAAGGGAAGAGCTATGGAGATGGAAGAGCAGGGCTGGAGAAACACAAAAGAAAAATAATTTAGCTTTTTTTTTTTCTGTTCCAGTTTGAATATGAAATGCCCCCCAGAGGCACATGTTTCTGAACACTTGGTCACCAGCGGGTGGCGCATTTGGGAAGACTGTGGAACCTTTGCCAGGCAGCGCCTTGATGGAAGAAGTCAGTCCCTGGGGACAGACATTGATGTTTGATAGTACCACTATATTTCACGTTCACCCTCTGTTTGCTGCGTGTGGAGGTAACATGACAAGCCAGCTTCTCTTTTACCCACCACACCCCACTGCCTACTGCCGTGTCTTCCCTACCATGAGGACGATATCCCCCAGAACAATAGGTCAAAATAAATCATCTCTCTCCTAAATGGCTTTTGTCAGAGTGTTTAATTGTGTTAGTCAGGGTTAGGACTGATAGGATGTGCCATCATCAGTCCCCATGAGATGATGGGCTGAAATCCCTGCAGACCACAAGCCAAAATAAAGTTGTCTTCATTAAGTGGCTTTTTCGGGTATTATGCCACCATGATGAGACCAGCTCACACAGCTGGGAAGGTGATTTGCCAAAGCTCACAGAGTCTGGGAATTCACTTACCGCATATAAGTTGTAAAAATACACCATGCAGGTTAAAACGGAGGTAAATCCAAGTACTTGCCAGTAGGGAATGCCAATACTTTTAAACTACCGGGCATCCCACAAAGGTCAACAGACACATACATAATGACTTCTCACTCCCTCCTCCAGGTTCTTCCCAGATTACAGAGAGGATATTCTGGTTCTGTTGGGGGTGGGGGGACTTAAGTATCCACCAGGCTCTATCAAAGCAAAGAGCAGACCCTCATGGTCTGCTGTGAAGGTGGAGGCAGGAGTGGCTACGGGGGCACCTGGCTCTCACATGTGAAATCCACATGTAATTTGTCTTCTGCAGCCAGGACTAACTTTACATTGCAGAGAGCTTTTTTTTTAAATTTTTGCTTATTTATTATGTATACAATATTCTGTCTACGTGTATGCCTTCAGACCAGAGAGGGCCCAGACCTTATTACAGATGGTTGTGAGCCACCATGTGGTTGCTGGGATTTGAACTCAGGACCTTTAGAAGAACAGGCAATGCTCTTAACCACTAAGCCATCTCTCCAGCCCCCATGCAGAGAGCTTTTTATATGTTTTTATAAATCAGTTGGGGTTTTACAGGTTAGGGAGCAATCTATAAATGTTGCATATTGAACAATTCCGGTGTCATCCTGAGTAATGGTCATCCAAGGTTTTTAAATCTCTTTTATTTTGAAACACTCAAAAGTTTCCTACCATTACTCACTGACTTAGGGTTTCTACTGCTGTAAAGAGACAGCTCTTATAAAGGAAAACATTTCATTGGGGCTGGCTTATAGTTTCAGAAGTTTAGTCCATTGTGATCATGGTGGGGAGCATGGTGGGTTACAAGCAGACATGGTGCCGGAGAAGGAGCTGAGAGTTCTACATCTTTCTTGGTCTGCAGGCAGCAGAAGGGGACACTGCATCCCACAGTGAGTGTAGCTTGAGCAAAAGAAGACCACAAAGCCTGCCTTCACAGTGGCCACACCTACTCCATCAAGGCCACACCCACCCCAACAAAGCCACACTTCCTAGTAGCGCCACTCCCTATGATCTTATGGGAGCCAATTGCATTCAAATCGCCACAGTCTTTGAGGAAAGTCAGCGAAGGAACCCAGAGGCAGGAGTCATGGACGAAGGCTGCTCACTCACTCACTCTCCAGCTTGATTATGTTTAGCAAAGTTTCTTACAGAGCCCAGGACCACCTGACTGGGATGGTGTTGCCTACCGCCGGCTGGGTCCTCCTACATAAGTTAATACTGAAGACAGTCCTCAAAAGACATGCCCACAGTCCTGTCCAAGCTAGACAATTCCTCAGCCAAGACTTCTTCCCTGGAGGCGGTTTGTAACAAGTAACAGAAAGTAACAAGCCTGACTGGAACACCCTGTCTAAAAACCAAACCAAGCCTTATGTGGAACACTAAAAGATACCCAACATCATCTTAGGCAGCATGGCTGAGGACAGGTGCTGCTTCCCTCTTAGCGTTCTGGAATTATAGTCACTATTCAGATAGTTCCTAAAACTCTGATGTCATAAAGAGGAAGAGGAGATACAGGAGAGTGAGCTTTAGGGCTGGCTGGTGTGGTCGCAGTCCTGGTTCTGCCTCCTGGCAGCAGCGTGATCCCAGGCAAGTGGCATTCCTACCTGTGCCTCAGCCTCCTGCCTATGGAGTGGAGACGGTTAGAACATCGTTAAAAGGCTCAGCATAGACCAGGTCCTCAACCATGACCGCTGTCCGTGGCCACTTTATAAACATTCCTGGGGTGGTACTGGCCATCCTGACGTCTCTGCCGGTTTTTTCAATCAGAACATTTCCTGCAGATCGGTTAACCAAACTTTGTTATAGAAAGGGGAATTCTGGGTCTGACTTAATCAATGACACTGACAGTTTTGTGTAAAATGGAATCAGATCGAGGTGTCAGCTGACTGCCCTGAGGAGCATTGTCATGAGCTGGAGAACGGTGGGGAGGTTTAGAGACACAGATGTTTCCATGAGATGAGACCATGGGCTCTGTCTCTGCTGTGGTCAGTGTGTCCTCCCTCCGGTCACATGTGTGGTTCGTTTTATTGCATTCTCGTCTTTTCTATTTAAGTGTTACTTTTGGAAACAGTCTCAACTCAGAAACACACACATATACACACACCACACCAAATCACATACACTACACACACACAAACACTGCACACACGTACATACCACACATTTGCATGTATGCACACTTGCACACACTCACTATCACTACCATCACCATTCCTTAATGTTAACTGTACCTTCTTTTTATTAGAATAATATTTAAAATTGTTGTTATCATTATGGATATAAATTTATGGTATCTGTTTTGGGCTTTATTTTGCTTTTTTGGCTCTTTTTCCTGTATGTTATTAGGGCTTGAGTATAGAGTCTTGCATGTGCTAGAACCATGAAGCTATGTTTATTTTCTATTTTTAAAAATTATTCGATTTTTATGTGTATGTATATGTGCCTGAGCACACGACTGTAGTCAGACTTTCTTTGGTCCACAGCTCCCAAATAGTGACATGGGGACTTTATATTAATTATGAAAGCTCGGCCTTAGCTTGGGCGTGTTCTCAACTAGCTCTTATAACTTAAATTAACCTGTTTATATTCATCTATGTTCTGCTACATGACTCATTCCTCTCCTCCATACTGTACATCCACCCCCACCTTTATACACCCCCTGCCATGTCTTGCAAATTCTCCACACCTCAGATCTCTCCCAGAGTTCCTGTCTCTCCTGTCATCCTGCTTATCCTGCCTAACTATAGGCCATTTGCCTCTTTATTAAACTAATCAGATAGCCTGCACACATGCCTGTGTGCCACTTGCTCACCTAAGGCCTGCAGAGGTCAGAAGAGAACATCTGAAGCCTGGAGCTGGAGTTCCAGAAGGTTGTGAACCACTGTGTGGGTGCTGGGAACCTAACTCAGGCCCTGCAAGAGAAGCAAGGGGCCACCGTGTGGGTGCTGGGAACCTGACTCAGGCCCTGCAAGAGAAGCAAGGCTCTTAACCGCTGAGCTGTCTTTCAGCTCCTACTTTCTGTTGTGAGTAGGGCTTTAGGAAGTTACCCAGTCTAACCTAGAACTCCCTCTGCAACCCAGGACAACCTTGATCTTGTAGTATGAGGGGGCCAGCTTGTTGGGGTTTCCGTCCAGTCTGGTACCCCAACAGCCGGCAAATCCCAAAGAGAAATTACACACACAGGACTCCATAAGATTATAAACTGATTGGCCCATTTGGTCAGGCTACTTATTAGCTCTTATAGCTTATGTTACCCCATTATCCTTATCTACGTTACCCACATGGGCTCAGTACCTTTCTCAGTGTGACAGCTTACATGTTGCCTCTTTGGTGGTCTGCGCAGGAGTGGTTGAGGGCTTCCTGTGTCCCAGAATACTCCCAGTCTCTTTGCTCCACCCCTACTTCCTGTCTGGCTTTCCCGCCTATACTGCCTGCTTGACCAATCAGCATTTTATTAAAATATGATTGACAGAATACAGACAATTCTCCCGCACCATGATCTTGTCATCTTCCTACGTCCATTCTCCATGTAACTGAGATCTCAGGGATATACCAGGCCAGACTGGGTAGCTTTTCCTTCAAAGCTTGTGATTGGAATGCTTCATTTCCAACAGCCCTCTACTAAATCTTCCTCGGAAACAAGGATGGAGGGCTATAAATGCAGTAGTAGTTGACCTAGAAAAGCATTTATAGCAGAGGATATTCATAGACAGGAATGGCTAAGGAGGGGAAAGACGGGAATACCAAGTTACCCTGCCACTGCCCAGCCACTCAGGAGGAATGTCGGGGACCAGCCTCGACAAAAATACCTCTTGCCAGGGTAGGGGCGTTGGATTTTAGAAATATTAGTAAAGAATACAAAGACACAAAAATAATAAAACATAAAGACATAGAATGGTATCGGGAAGGAGTTCCAGTGAATACTAAAAATCCTCCTGTGCTTGATTTCCAACTGCTTGAAATACCCCTTGTTACGGTAAAAACAAAATGGTCCTGTCCCCAGAGTGGCCGCAGCGGACAGTGGGTCCCAAGACCACGGTGGGCCACAAAGGCAGTCGTCCCAAACAGGGAGCCCCCAAGTGGCCCATGGGCCATGTTTGCCTGTGGGTCCTAGGCATGGAGCCACAGGGTGGATGAGAGACCAAGATTGATAGGCCATGAAGAATGAGGTTAGATATTTATTTGGAGGGTTCTGGAAGGGAAAAGAGGGAAGGGGAGAAGGGAGAAGAGCAGAAAGAGGCAGAGAGAGAGAGAGAGAGGGAGAGAGAGAGAGAGAGAGAGAACCAGAGAGAGAGGGCAAGGGAGGTGGGTGGGGGGAGTGGAGCCTCAGCAGTAGCTACCTCTCTGGGGAAGAGACAGAAAGGAAGAGGCCCAGGCTGCAGGCAGGAAGATTTGCCTGCCTTGGCAGTGGGGGTGTGTGGGTGTGTGTGTGTGGCTTGTCTCTTAAAGGGACAGGACAGACCATTACACCCCTAATCCCAAAAGGTAGGAGTAAGACAAAAGCTGTGTTAACATCATACAAGGAAATGAACAGACCAGTTGAAGGTCACGGGCTACCTCCACAGACAGTTAAACATTCTGTTGCTAGAACAAAACAAATCATGCTCACACCCTAGATCAAAACATTCTGAAGGCAAACTACTCCCTGAGTGGAATCCAAAGTTATCTCCATAAAGGAACTGGACCCTTAATTGGATTGTTAGACTTTTGTGTGAGGTGGCAAGACATCTACTTCTCTATCCCTGGAGAACAAGGGCTGGCTATTACCCTCAATTACCTTGAGAGAGCAGAACTCTCAGGCTAGGCCTAGGTGGGCCCTTTGTTTGAGGAAGAAACACAATAACCTTGAAGGAACAGAGGTAAGTTCCAACTCTTTGACTTTTGGTCAGTGTGGAAACAGGCTCATATTTCTGGGCCTCCACAGAGAAACAACACAGGAACTGTCGAGAACATGAAGGGGCTGAGATTCCACTGGCTTTGCAAGGCAAGAACTCCGACAGCCACAATCTCTTGGAAGCCGTTGAAAGCGGTGGACTCCTGAGTCAAAGAGAAAGGACATTTTCTCTTTTTACAGCAGCCACAACCGCAGTATTCAGGAGATGGGCCGTTTTCTCTTGGCCCCTGAGGCCCCAGAGAGATTAAAAGGGGGCCATGAAGTACCTCAGGTACCTCAGGTACAAGTGAATACATGGTAAGAGCAGAACCCTTAGGGGTGGAGACGGCTCAGCACTGGCTGCTTTTGGAGGGAATGCAGATCCAAGCTCCATCAACCACATGATGGCTCAGAACCATCTGTGAGACCTGACACCTTCTGGCCTTCGCAGACACTGCACATAAATACTGCACAGACTTGCAGGCAAAACACCTTCACACATAAAATAAATAAACCTTAGAATGGGAGGAAGGAAGGAGGAGAAAGAGAAATCTGGACCATAGGGACTGGGAACCTACAGACTGAGGAAAAGGCCTTTCTGCCTTTCTTTTTATAAGTCTGCATTATACTGGACAGTGAATGTGGACCTTTAAATGAGAGAAAGGATTAGTTCTTTCAAGGCCCTTGTCTTAGTGCTTCTATTGCTGCGAAGGGACACCATGTCCATGGCAGTTCTCAATAAGGAAAACATTTAATTCTGGCTGGCTTTCAGCTTCAGAAGTTTAGCCCATTGCCCTCATGGTGGGAAGCATGGTGGCAGACGGCAGCTGAGAGTTCTACATCTGGCTCAGCAGGCAGAGGAAGAGAGAGAGACACTGGGCACGGCTTGAGCATTTGAAGCCTCAAAGCCCACCCCCAGTGACACACTTCCTCCAATAAGAAGGCCACACCTAATAGTGCCACTCCCTATGAGCCTATGAGGGCCATTTTCATTCAAACCACCACAATGCACTTGAACATTCAGTCTGCAAGAAAGGGCAGCTGCCTGGCTCAGCAAATCCACAGAAATGCTCTTAAGATCAGCCCAAGGCTGTTGTGCAACTATTATCAATAAGTAATTTTACTTTTCCCTTTGAGCTCTCAGAACATGTGTGCCTGTCTTTCACAAGCTGTAGCTACATGTTTCTAAAGAAGCATCCTAGAACCCAGGGGCTAAAAAAATATGGAAATACAAGGGAGATGAACCTGTGGTAAATACACAAGCCTGTGTTTTCTATATGAGAACGGGCCTGTTCTTAGGAGACATTCAGGAAATGAGTTGACAGAGCCTGTAATTCAACTCTTTTTGTTTTAGTTTTTAAAAGACCTACTTATGATTTTTATATATGTATGTGAATGCATCTGGGAGTATATGTGTGCTGGTGCATGCTTTATGATTTTTATATATGTGTGTGAATGTATCCGGGAGTATATGTGTGCTGGTGCATGCTTTATGATTTTTATATATGTGTGTGAATGTATCTGGGAGTGTATGTGTGCTGGTGCATGCGTAAGGAACGTGCAGGACATCCAGCTTGTTATGTCTGACCCGGCCCCCCATACACACACATTCAGGGTTACAGAAGTGCAGAATAGTTATATGGTTGCTGAAAGACACACTCTAGTCATGTGGTTGCGTGGCAAGCACACTTAATACAGAACCAGAATCTCTTGAGGCCCTGATGGCTCTGTACATACTAGCCATGTCTCCCTCCCAAATAACACTATAGCTTCCACAAATGTTCCCGCAACTTGAAACTGTGTGTTTACATACTTGAGCCCATAGGGGAACATTTCAAACTCAACCCATAATAATTGCCAAATAATCTTTGTTTGAACTTAGATAACCCAGAACACCTAGTGACCTTCTTATACATTCTTATATAAGAATGTATAATATCCCTTCTTTTTTTTGCTTGTATTTTATTGTAGATTTGATAATTGTTTACTTATATGTATGGGTGTCTTGACCGCATACATACTGTGTAACACCTGGTTCTGGTGTCTGTGTAATGATTTCAGCCACATAAGACTGATACTTCCGGGTTCTAGAGCCATGCATGTGCAGACAAGCCCTCGGGCAGAAGTGCCTGAATATTAAAGGGCCCAGAGTGACCCACTTTATAATATCCCTTCTTATTAGTTTATTCTGTGAATTAATCCGCAGACAGCCTGTAAACCACAGCGGGCGGTGCCTGGCAGAAAGGTCATCTCTATTTAAGAAAATACAGAAACTAGCTTGAGAAAGCCAGTCTATTGCAGGTTCTAGCCAGGAAGGGGGTGGAGGGTGGGTTCTGACTCTGTTTATCTGGAGATAGCATCATCTATTGAAGGCTGGGCCCTGCCTAACTTCAGTTATGGTGGTTTGAAAGAAAATGGCTCTTAAAGTGAGTGGCACTATTAGCAGGTGTGGCTTACTGGAGTAAGTACGTCCTTGTTGGAGGAAGTGTGCCACTGAGGAGGCGGGCTTTGAGGGAGCTTCACTCAGTGTTAGAATTCAGACCACGTCCTGTTGCCTGCAAGCTGCAGGGCTCTCAGCTACTGCTCCAGCTCCACGTCTGCCTGCACGCTGCCACGTCCTACCATGGTGACAATGGACTGAACCTGTGAACTGTTAGCAAGCCACCCCAAAGAAATGTTTCCCTTTCTAAGAGTGCTCAGCAAACCATAGGCTTGGCCCTACATGGAAGCCAGCCTCTCTTGGCGTGGCCTTCAGAAACCCACCTCTTCAACAGAAGGCCACGTTCAGTTGAAAGGGGATTGTAGTAAATCACAGAAGTCACCCCTTTATGATAGTTAATAAACTGAGGACAAATTCCAGGATGTAAAGGATCTCCCATAGCTCTAATCCCTTAGAACCAAAGGTATGAAAGTTACAAGCCAGGAAACATGAATGAAAACTGGAACACGAGTATCTTAGACGATGATGTAATGACTATATCATTGAGAACTGTATCTATTACTGGTTCACCTGAACAATAATTCTAAGAATGAGACTCTCTCCCAGTCTATGTGGCATTGCTTAAACTCTTGGAGTAACACGTCATAATCTCTCAAGAAGTTTCTGCTGGGTGTGGTGGCACACGCCTTTAATCCCAGCATTCGGGAGGCAGAGGCAGGCAGATCTCTGTGAGTTCAAAGTCAGCCTAATCTACAGAGAGAGTTCCAGGAGAGCCAAGGATACACAGAGAAATTCTGTCTTGAAAAACAAAAACAAAAGCAAAAATTAATTTTTTTTTAAGTTTCCTTATCAGTGCTTTGCATTTACAGAGTAAGCAGTGAAACCACCACAAGAGGGTGCGGCGGGCTGAGCATTCCCAGGAGAGTGCAAGTGAGTGCAAAACTGAATGAGCCCAGATTAGTGGGTGGAGGTGCTTTCACACAGGCCTCATGACCTGAGTTCAGTCTCTGGGTTCAACGAGGATCAGAAAAGAGGAACTGCACATGAGAGTTGGAATGTAACCGGTCCCCATAATCCCAAAAGGAGGGTCACTATAGGTGGTGTGGCTTTGTTAGAGTGGGTATGGCATTGTTGGAGGAAGTGTGCCACTGTGGGGGTGGGCTTTGAGATTTCCTATGCTCACAATACTACCTAGTGTCTCAGTCAACTTCCTGTTGCCTGCAAGATGTAGGACTCTCAGCTCCGGTCTCCAGCACCATGTCTGTCTGCCCACTACCATGCTCTCTGCCATGATGATAATGGACTGAACCTCTGAACTGTAAGTCACCATCTCAATTAAATGTTTTCTTTTATAAGTTGCTGTGGTCATGGTGTCTTTTCATCGCAATAGAAACCCTAAGACACCACATGAAACAACCACACAAAGCTGTCCTCTGATCTCCACATGTGTGCCGTGGCCCATGTGCACCTGCACACACAATACACACATGCATGCACACACTACGTTTCAAAAAGAAAATAAATAAAACTTTTAAAAGAATGGCCGAAAAGCTGCACCACTAACAGCGACAGGTTCATCTAAAACACCTGCTTCTTTCTCACAGGCTTGCGGGGTTGTGTGTAACTCCCAAATCAGGCTCCTCTAGGTTCACATATAACTCTTTCCCTCAAGGCTGTGTGACCTTGGGTTTGCTAAAGGAGTTTAATGGGATTTGGCTCATCCTCTGTCAACTGGAGACACAGATGCTGCCCATTTCATGGGGGCTATGGTGATTGTAAGTAAGCCAATGTATAAACTTACATACATGGACGCTTCTATTGGTCTGTAACATGTACACCACACACACTAGTTCAACACTATTTCCACAGAAAATTTCACAACACAGGCTGAATCAAAGTCTTCTCTTTTCTTTAGAAGAATTCGATCTAGAAGCATTTTTCTTAATTTTTAACCCCCCCACTCCGTGTGTGTGTGTGTGTGTGTGTGTGTGTGTGTGTGTGTGTTCCTATTTCCACTGTGGGCTCCTGGGCGCCAACCCAGGTTGTCAAGCTTGGCAGCACCTTTACCAGCTGAGTTCTCACCTGCCCTGGATCTAAAGATTTAAAGTCTCTTCTGTTTAGGTCATTGGGCCCGTTATTAGGTCTGTTGTCTGGTGCTGGTTCGGCTGCCAACACCACATTACCCAGCGAAATGCCTGAGCGGAGGCTGTTTCCACGCAAAGGCATTCTTCCCACTGTTTTAGGGGTTGTGACGGTGTAAAGTGGGGACTTCAAAGCTGTAACTCAAGTTGTCTCAAATTGTTGCAACAATGCTAACAACTGAAACTTAAAACAGGATGTTTTCTGTTAGTTCAGTTCCTTCCCATAACGCCAGAAAGGGTCTGGTTAGTGGATGCGTTGATGGCGTAGAGGATTTGAGAGTAAAACCCTGGGGGTGGATTTGACTGAGAACTTAAACTTGACTTTCGTTCTTAGCAAACAGATCAACTGACATTAAAAAGCAAGACAAAATGAAAACAGCACGTTCACCCCAAAGAATAATTCCAACATTGAAAAATCAGGTGTTATGGCCCATGCCTGTATAAAATACATAATTTTAGTATAACTTTTAAAGTGAGATTAAGAGTTTTAAAATGTATTAAGTTAGCATACAAAATATCTGACACTTTCATACATATTCATTATTAAGTACAAATTATTTACTAATGAGAATATTCAGATTTTAGAGCCTATAGTATGAGTTATACTGAAGGAATCAGTTTAAACCAAAATTTAAAATACTAGAATTTAAGAGAAGGCTCTAGAATAGGTACTGATAGTCGGTGTGAAGATGTATAATTACAGCTCCCGCATTGGGGAAGCGCCTAGACTTGATGGTGAAGCAAACGTGTAAATAAAGGCTGTGAGAACACAAAGAAGAAGAAAAAAATTTTCCAGATGCAAGCACCTGACAAACTGATTCTTTAATTGTGCTTTCAAAGTATGAGATGACAGTTTGGGGAATTTTTCTCCTTGAAGCTAACAATAAAACAAGGCAACCACCTCACCATTTCCACACCACTTACAAGACAGCCCCAGTCTCACCACAACCCCAAAGAAAGTCTAGGAAGGAGATGAGGGAGCTGAAGTTCAAAGAGAGAAGCCAAGACGGCAGAGCTGGTGGCACGGAATCTGAGCCCAGGCGTGCACAGCTCTCACCCCGGACCTTTAGCCTGGCCTCGTCCAGAGAAGCCTATCGAGCTCCCTATCCAAACTGTCTGCGTTTAACTGTTTACCTGGCATCTGCAGAGTCTGGATGTGGACTGCGAGAGTCTGGAAGCTCAGATAGAATGACAACTTGCTCTAGGGTAGAGGGCTTGCCCAAAATGAGGCCATGAGTTCTGTCCCCAGCTCAGAGCGGGAGGAAGGGACTGGAGATTTGCATATAAAGTCAAGATAGAATTCTAGTTTAAACAGCCAACAACAATCTCTTCTCTCACTGAAGCTGAACCACAGTTTGAAGATGAAGACTTACAATTTCATGTGTTTGCCAGATTCCCTGTCTGTAACACCCTGAAGTCAACAAATGAGCCTTTGTACGTTGCCGAGACCTCAGGACCAAGCACTCACGTATACCGACCGACTGCTGATTCATCCAGTGTTTTTACAGGGAGCTCGCTGAGTATGTGGTTTGAGTTAAGTTAACTGAAAAGACTAGATTTGATGTTTACAAGCTAGCAGATAAGAAAAGATGACCAAAACAATATAACGCCATGGCTTTTGGACTCCATATTTAATGTGCACTGCCAACCACCTGTCTGTAGAGCAGAACTGTCCTGGTCACACCGGGAGCCTGTGTCATCACAAACGAGGGCTGGGTACAGGCAGAAAGCAACTCTAGAGAAGTCTTGACAAAGGGATGCATACTTCATTCCAAAACTTAACACTGCACCTCTTCCTGTGCTTTTGAAGTCAGCAAAGAGGAACGGTTTCAATAACGGTTCTCAATAAATGTATTGAGTGCTTACAGTGGGGAGTGCTTGGTTCAGTTTCTTGGTGCTTTACACTTATATGGAATTCTCCCAGCTCCCTGTGGTGCTATCACTAGATCACTGATGGGTGTGTGAAAAAGAGCAGTTCTAAGAGGAAGAGCAGAGACAAATTCATTTCACCTTCACCAACAATCTAGGGTAGCAGTTCTCAGCCTGTGGGTCGTGACCCTTTGTGTGTGTGTGGGGGGGGGTTATGAATGACCCTTTCACGGAGGTTGTCTACCAGCTATCCTGCATATCAGATATTTACATTATGATTCATAACAGTAGCAAAAAATACAGTAATGAGGTAGCAATGGAAATAATTTTATGATTGGGAGAGGGTCACCACAGCATGAGGAACTGTGTTAGAGGATTGCCTGTCAGGAAAGTTGAGGACTGCGGGGCTAGGAGTTGGTGGTTCCTTAGGAATGGGTTAGCATGCCTCAGCTTAGTTGGGATACTGAAGACAAGAGAGTGCTTATGTGGCCTGGGGAGGCATCTGGAGACTAAGATACTGCACAGGAGGTTTGCAGCTTTAGGAGTTGCTTTTCTGAGATTCGTGTTTGGTGTTTGTGATCCAAACTCAAGGCCACCAGAGACACTAGTGCTGAGCCACCTCCCCAACCCAGTCCGTGAAGTAAATTGTTTGAATTGGGAGCTACCTCATGGAACAGTTTGGCATCTACCTTGTCGGGGTCCGGTGCTAGCCACGACCCTCAATTATTTCTCTACCAGACCCCAGCATAAACTATCTCTCCCTGGACCAGCGTGGAGGAGATGGGAATAAAGACATGACTCACATGGTTTCATCGGGAGGCAGATTCTCAGAGATCCCTCATGATATCCTGAGTTCACATCCTGAAGATTTCCTCCTCGTTTAAACAGCCTTTATACCAAGACTTAATTTTGGGGAAATACATTAGCATTCTGTCTCCTAGGTAACCAGGTGAATGGCTTTCAGTCATGTCCACAACTACCTGTCTGCTGTGTATGTTAGCTGTCAAGTAGGCTTGAATCAGCATCTTTATCAGGCAGTCTCCATTTTACAAAAAAGGAGCAACAACATCCTGACCCTTTGTTAGGGCAGTGACAGCCTGTCTGCAGGGCTATGTGACCCCCTCAGGTGGGGCCTCTGGCTTCAGAGCCTGGCTGCCACACCATATAGAAACATGGGCCTACACTACCTGCTAGGTTACAGGGTACTCAGGTTTCTTTTTCCTTCTTTTCTTCCTTCCTTCCTTCCTTCCTTCCTTCCTTCCTTCCTTCCTTCTTTCTTTCTTTCTTTTCCTTGTTCTTTCTCTATCTCCCTCCTTCCCTTCCTTCCTTCCTTTCTTCTTTTTCTCCTTCCTCGATTCCAACAAATTGTCAAAACCAGTCTCTGTCCTTCCCCCAGAGACCCTGAGACCCCCCCCCTTGTTTCCACCACAGAACACCCCACCCCAGGTTGTTGGCCTGTCGGAGGTTAATGAGGCTCATTCATGCAAGAGTGATTCTCCTAAGGCCTGAAGGGGTTAAGGCTATTGTTGGAGCCAACAATGGAACTGGGATTGGAGACAGTGTAGTATTTTATTTCGTGATCCCTAAGAATAGTTAAGAACCGGGGGGGGGGGGGTTTCTTTCTTTTTTATCATTCCTTGGGAAGTGATTGCCCTCTAGCAGACAGAGAAATTCTTATCATCAGTGCACTGAGGACGGCCAGCTGGGCCTGACAAAGTTCTCACTCCCAGCAGACTCTGCTACAGTTATCTTGTCTGCACCCCCACCCCAACACACACACACATCGGAGAATTTTTCTATGTAGGGAGCTGCAAGCTTTCAGGATGTCGGTTTGCGCATTTGACCTATAATTGGGCAGAGGGATGGAAGGAGAAACCCACGGTTCAAATCAATGGGTAGAATAGCACCCCTCCCTCACAATCGTACAAACAACAGGTGGTTTGGTGCATGCTGTTAACTCTTACACACACACACACACACACACACACACACACACACACACACACCGCCCTGGCGCGCACACAAAATTGTAGGCGGAGCTTTCATACTGAGTGGCACCTGCTGGTCAGAGCCCAGAAGACCATCTGGCAGGGTCGGGCAGATGGGGACTCCTGCCAGCGGGACACCAGGCTTGAGGTTGTCCAGGGACTTGAGGCTTCGTGTACTATGCACATTGGGTTTTTTCTTTCTCCTCTGTCCCTCTCAGTGTATCCCACCGCCCTCTCTACCTACTTCCTCAACCTTCGGTTCTCCGGGGAAGGGTTATCTCCATCCTGACCCTCCAGCAGTTCCCAGGAGGGCTATTTTTAGCAACGGTCACTCGCTCCAACTAAGCCCCAGGAGGAGCTGCGGTGTGGGAGTCGACGCCGCCCGCACAGAAGCCACCCACTTTCTGGCATTGTTAGGGATGCGCTTGGGGGGCTGGGGATGCAGCTGGTTTCCTCTGCAGTGCCCGCCAGGTGGGCGGTTCCGAGCAGCGCAATCATCCAGCGGCGGAGAGGCTTGCTTTCCCGGTGCGAAACGCGGTGCTCAGCAGCCAGCTGCAGTACAGGCCCGCCCGCCTCGGGCGCCGGGTGGTCTCTGCAGAGGAGGAAGTTCCCGGGCACCGCTGCCTGCGTCACAGCGGGGCTGGCACCGCTGCGGTGGCTCGGCAGGCGGCAGCGACCCCGGGGCCGGGCGCTGGGCGGCGCTGGCTGCCGCGGGCCGGGCTGTGCGCGGGGCGGTGCTGGAGGCGGCACCGCTCGCGGCCAGGGAGGCACCGGGAGGAGGAACAGGGCTGCGGAGCTGGGGCGTTAGCTGCGTCCCGGCTCGGAGCCCGCGAAGAGGACGAGGACCAAGGCGCTGCCGTGGCCGCGGCCGCAGCACTCTGGGCGCGACAAGCCATGAGCAGCGACCCAGAGGTCGCTGGCCGCCGCTGAGCCCAATCCGGACACGGCTCGCCGAGCCCCGGCACCCTCTCCTGCCAACACCCTCGCTCCCAGAGGTAAGGGCTGGGGACTCACGGAGGGATGGAGAGGGACGGCCGACACACGGCCACTAGACTCAGTCCTCCAGGCGCGCCCCAGCCCGGATGCGCCCACCCCGCCTCATTCGTGTGCCTGCCTCCTCCGGGCTCTGGGACAGGCACAATGTGGTCGCCTGCCCAGCCTGCGGTCCCGGGAGCCCGCCAATCCCAACCCCACCCAACCCAAAAGGGTCCTGGGGTCCGTGTCAGGGACCCCCAGCCTGGCGCCTAGCGCAGCTCGACCGCACCAGGTTCTGGGGACTGGGGGAGGGGCGCACGAGGAGAAAACGCGGTCGCGGCAGGGATGGCCTGGGCGAGTCTCCTTTTTCCATACCTTCAAAACCCGGAGATGCTGGGGCCTGTTTTTTTCTTTTCTTTTCCCCACCCTCCTCGTCTCCCAGGAATGCCTGAAGTTACACTTTTTTGAGGAAGGAGGGGGAAACCCGTGGTTTCCGTGGGGATCGAATGAGCGCCAGCCCGCTCACCTGCAGGACCAGGGGGGCAGGAGGGGGCTGCTCCGCATCCCACAGCCCGGAGGTCAGGTGTCTAGGCCCGCAGTTGCAGCCAGGACATCTGCCTTCTTTCCAGACAGAGCCTTGCTGATCCATCGTTTTCTGTGGTTCCCAGCATAGAGGTGTTCGAGATGGAGCCAACCCCCCAGAAGCCTTAGGGTGTGCTCTGTAAATGCCAAAGCCTTTCTCTTTTCCAATAGCCAATTCTTCCCTCCCACCACGCTCGGCTGTGTTCCTCAGATTTCAGTTATTTTCAAATCCTCCGAGTTTACCTGGCTTTGCAATGGCTCAGCCCGCCTCTGGTCCCATGTTTATGTGGATGTTTTATTAGAGGGTGAGGGCAAAACTTCGCTGGGTTTCCAAGTCCTTAAGCATTTTAACCTCACAACAAATCGGCTAAACATTTTCGGGTTCCTATCCTCCTAAAAGTGGAAAAAAATAAGACTTAAGTGATCGTTGTGAGAGTTTGGCTCGTAGGCTTGCAGGACCCGTTAGAGCCTGCAGTAGTCTAAGTAAAGTGTGGCCCCAACTGACGGTTGCTCTGCCAGGTATGCAGTGGCTTTCTGAAGCTGGAACAGGACTTTAGAGTGGACCAGGCATTGAGATGCTATCTAGGTGACAGAGGAATACAAGTGATTTTAAACTTCTTGGTTCACACCAGTCTGCAAACCGCCAAGCCTCTCTTTATTTTCTAACTACTTGTACAAAGCTTCGAAACCTGGCTGTAATCGGAACTTCTTAGACTGTTACCCAGATTTGCAATCCACGCTGGACCTGTGGATAAAGCTATTGGGTTAGATCTACACAACTCTGTAGTAGTTGTATGATAATAGAATTTCTTATGACTTAAGACCAGCTGGCAGAAAGAGGGCAGTTTTGCAAGCACAAACATTTCCCTTTTTTATATTCTAGACTGACAGCAGGTAGGGCCACTATCACCATGTCTGTGAAAGGCAGTAAGCATGATGTACTGTTCTTATCGGTAAAATCGCCTGAAGCCTTTGCTAATGACATTAATCTGTTTCTCAGACTGACTGTGCACTTTAACCAAATCTTGTGAGTTTTTGTTTTATTGATCTCATGTAGCCGAGACTGACCTCAGATTTCCTATTTACCAGAGGATGGCTTTGAACGTCTGATCTCGCAAGTGCTCGCTTTCGGGGGAATATGCTACCATGTGCAGTTTATTCTGTGCTGGTGACTGAATCCGGGCCTTTATGGGTACTTGCCAATCTTATCAATTAGTTACATCCCAAAGAAGAGCTTTTTTTTTCTTTTCTTTTCTTTTTTTTTGTTTTTAAGATAAGGTTTCTCTGTGTGGCTTTGGAACCTGTCCTGGTACTTGCTCTGTAGCCCAGGTTGGCCTCGAACTCACAGGATCCGCCTGCCTCTGCCTCCTGAGTGCTGGGATTAAAGGTGTGTGCCACCACCGCCCACTGTAACGTTTATCTTTTTGAACAACACAGAGCCAGAAATATTCTTAACTCCAAAGGCCCAATTTTTATCAAATAATTATGGCTGGTTTATTGATTGAGACAGGATTTCTTTGTGTATCCTGGCTGTTCTGGAACTTGCTCTGTACTAGGCTGGCCTCAAACTCAGAGGTCTGCCTGCCTCTGTCTCTCAAGTGCTGGGATTATAGGCATCAGACCCATCGATGGTTTTTGAACCTTCTGTAGTATTTTAATATATAATCATTGGCATCGTTATGATAAAGCCCAAGTTTAAAGAGAAATGAGGTGAAATTTCTACTTAATCCGGCGAGACTTGTCTTAATGATTTAGTGTGCGGCATCTCCATAGTGTAAACTATCCTGATATCTCTCCGTCCATCCTGAGAGAGAGGGTGCTGTATCATTTTATAGAATGGAGCTCAGAGTGTATGAGTTGCCAGAGGCCGTGCAGCTGGAATAAATACTAGCCGAATGCAGACAGTGTTTGACTTTAGGCACTGCCTCACTCTGCAGCTCAGGCTTGCCTCACAGTCCTGGTAATCCCCCTGCCTCAGCCTTTTAGTGATAGGGTTGCAGATGTGAATCTCCATACCTGGTTGTCTTGAATTTTTAATGTTACACTTTCTCCTTATTATCTAAGGCCTCCTCTTTTTCCTCTGACCTAAATATGCTTTTAACTAACAGTAACACCTTCACAAGAAAACAGAAATTAAGAATATACAGTAACCTCTCCAGGGTTTGCAAGGCCTCTACCGTGCAACAGAATTTGGATTTTGAATAAGGAGAATTATTTCCAAAGCCTATGTTCTTTTGACTGATTGTAACTAAATGAATAATTTGAAACACCCCAGTGGACCATTCTGTCCTGCCCATTGGCTGGGCTTGTCCACATGGCAACAGTGTCTCATGGACTGTAACACATTCCCAGGGTTTCCGACTTCATCCCTGGAATGTTGGCTGTGTCTCTAGTCTTGGTTCATCCCTGATGACATGTTATACCCATGAGGATGACACTCCTGTGGATGTGTCTTTGACGCCACTTCTTTTAAAATATAAATGGTGGCCGTGCCTGGTGAGACTTTCTGCAATCCCAGCGCTCAGGAGGCAGAGGCGTGAGGATTGCTACACGTTTAAGGTGAGCTTGGTCTTGGCATTGTGAGTTCCAGGCTGGTCTGGGCTACAGAGTGAAGCCCCTTCTCAAAAATAAATAAGTAAATAAAGCATTAACATATACCGTAGTAGAATATATGCACCATTTAAAATTGGACCGGTGTACAGAGCTTAGCCCCAGGTAGGCATAGTTGCTGTCAGCTTCTGGATGCAGTGCAAAATAAGTATTCAAAGGGCCCACGTGATTGAACCATGCCAGCCCCCGTTTCCCTGTGTAACAGAGTTTTAGAGTCTATGTCGTGTATGGATTAGATGAAGCAGTGTCTGTGAAGGCAGCGCCCTTGTCTAGCAGAGCAGCAGTAAAGACTCCATCTCTGTCACCGTCTAGAGCCCACTGAGCTCTCTGCTTTCACTTTCTATGTTTTTTACCTGCAGGTGGTGATTAGTCAATCTGCCATAGACTCACTCTTCCTCCAGCTTTCCTGGGCTTGGTCTAAATCCATTTTTAGCAATATCTAACTTTGAATCACATCCGTTCTTGAAGTCTTGAGTTAGACGCTCTCTCACCTTTTTTAGTGTTTCCTTTGTTCTGTGCCGCATATTTTAAAGAACTTACTAGAACTGTATCAGTGGATTGGAATGTGTATGCCTTGGCAAACAAGTGTTCCTGTTTTTTGCCGCCCAGGGTCTCTCAGCCTTCTTATCTCTCAGAGCACCATGAGGATGCCAGTATCTCCCCACCACACACCTCACCCTCCACCGCATCACTCCCCTCTGCAACACTGTGCTGCTAAATGCTCTCTCCTCTCCAGCCCCTGACCTCCCTCTGCATCTTCCAGTCAGTCCAGTTGCACTTCCAACAGGAACTCTAAAGCTTCCATTTTTTTTTCATGTCGTTTCCCAAGGTATTATTCTACAAACGACAGTAAATCGTTGAACATAGTAGACCTTTTTTTCTATTTATTTTTATTTGCTTAGGATAGCATCTTGATGCTATTTATGTCCTGAAAGAAAGACAAGTCATGTATTTGTAAGAGATCCTTCCACGGCATCTAGGAAAGATGCCCACATTCCTTGCTTACCTTTAAGACTTATTCATCTCAGCCTTTGTGCTTGTTCTTTTACGTGTATGTGTGTAGGGTGTGTTCTATGTGTATGTGTGTTCACATGTGGGCTCTATGTGTATGAGTTAGTGTGGAGGTTTATGGTTATCTTGAGCTCTCTGTCTTACTTATTGAAGCAGGGTTGTTTACTTGATCCAGGAGTGTACCAATATAGCTAGTCTAGCTAGCCAGTTTTCTTCTGAGATCCTGTCTCTGAACCCTGATCCCACCTGACATTCACATAAGTTCCGAGGACCTGAACCCAGGCTCACACTTGCAGGGAAAACTCACACCTCCCCAGCCCCTTTCTTCACTTACTGTGTTTCACTAGTATTACATTTACTGGAAGGTCACAATTCTTAAAAACACCTGACCTTTAGACGCCATGAAAGAAAGACATGCTTCATTTATAAATTGCTCCTGGAGTCACATAATAAACATCATTGGATTATAAATCTGTTGAGCACATTGGAATCAGATTGTCTGGGGCAAGAGGCCGATTGTGTGTGTGTGTGTGTGTGTGTGTGTGTGTTTGTGTTTGTCTGTGTGTCTGTGTGTGCTGTCTTTAGCCAGGAATGCCTTTACTGGAGAGCAAGGCAAGCAAGCCAACCTCAGAAGTGTGAGGTAGTGATCAAGGAAGATTGCAGACGATTGTGTGGGATATAGAACTGGCCATGACACCTGCTGGAGGTCAGGCTGTGGCCGGAAGTCACTTTCAGGAGAGAATTAGCCCAGATGAAAAGCCCAGTCCATTTTACTGCTGATGCAAGAAAGGGAAAAAAGGAGGCTTGGCTGTGTGCTGTGTGCTGGAGGCCTGCTGCCTACTGGTCGTTCCTGGGCTGTGAAAATAAGAAAGAGACTGGGATTGAGTGGAGCAGGAGTGTAGAGAAGCTGACCTGGCCTGGAACAGCCAACATGGAAATGGAAATGCTCGCCCCCTTACCACCGCCCCATGGCCAGCACAGTAGTGCAGGAGGGTTGCTCTAGATAGTTGGGGAGACTCTGTGGGAACTGACCCAAGTGTTGAGGTGAAGAATGACAATCAGACATGAGAAATGCTGGGCCGTTTACTTAGAAGAGTCCTTTCCCATCACAAACTTTAAAAGGAAATTTAGGGACATTTTTCTGATGTAGGAGCAATGTGTGTGTGTGTGTGTGTGTGTGTGTAAACAGGCAAACATGAACTCAGGAGTCAATTCAGGCCTTTGCACAGGCTTCATACATCACATGCTCCTACTGAGTCCCATCTCTGTACCCTTTGTCTGTGCCAGCTCTTGGGTGTTTTTTTTTGTTGTTGTTGTTGGTTTTTTGTTTGTTTGTTTGTTTTAATATTATTCTGTAGTTTGTGATGTGTCTTACCAAAGAGCTGTTGATTTTAAAAAATTGCAATGCGGGCTTAGGAAAGTTTAGCAAAATTCCTAAAAAATAACAAAAATCAGCCATCAGAAAGATATTTTGAAGGTGGGGTTTGAGAGAGGGTTTCTTTTTTTGGTTTGGTTTGGTTTTTTTAGGACAGTGTTTCTCTGTGTAGCCCTGACTATCCTGGAAATCGTTCTGTGGACCAGAGGTATGCCTGCCCCTGTCTCAGAAGTGCTGGGATTAAAGTTGTGCACCACCATCACTGGCAAAGACGGGGTCTCTTATGTAGTCCTGGCTGGCCTTGAACTCAGCCACTGTGCCCAGCTCAGAAAGATGTTTTATAACTTGAGAAAGTCACAGAAAGTGTCTTAGATGAAGGAAGTGTTTGAGCTAGAGCAATCCAGGACTGGTATGTGTTCCTTAAAGAATCTTTCCAAAGACCCAGGAAAATAAAAGCTCTTCCCACGCCAGAGAAAGAAGCAAGGCCCCAGAACACAGGACAGAGCGTGAGGAAGCTTACTACCGAAGGTCCATTGTGTTTCTGTGGACTGTGGCCTTGGGTGGACCACAGTCAGTAAGAGTTGTTTGTGCCTCCCCCACCTCTCACTTTCTGCCCAACCTTACCTTTTGCCAGGACACGATGACCCCTGTTGAGCGCATGGTTACAGGGCTCTATGATACATTTAGAACTCACAGAAAAGCCATGTACAACTGAAGGCAGACAGAATAGCCAATAGAACAATATATTTTTATGAATATATATGATGTCTTAATTTTTTAAATCCTCTACAATTATCTTGTTATTTGTGTTTAAAAGAAGCACACTTTGCTGGATGTGATGGCACGAGCCTTTAATACCAGTGCTGAGGAGGTAGAGACAGGTGAATCTCTGGGAGTTGGAAGTCAGCCTGGTCTACATAGTGAGTTCTAGGATAGCCAGGGCTACATAGAGAGATCCTGTCTGGACAAACAAACAAAAAAGAAACATAGTTAATTTGCTCTGTGCGGTGGGGCAGTGTGTGAGGTCTGTGTCATTCTCATGAGCCATCCACCTTGTTTTTGAGATAAGGCGTCTCACTAGGACCAGTTCTCTGATAAAGCTAGGCTGGCTCACCAGCAAGCCCCGGGATCTGCTTGTTTCTGCCTCACCCCTGCTAGGAAAACAAATGACTGACTTTTAAAAAGAACTTGGATGCTGGGGATGTAATTCATGCTCATGATTGACAGCTATTTCTCCAGCCCGCATTGTCTTAAGCTGAAATTCATTTGTAAAGAATTAACTGACTACCTAAATTTTACATTGACAAAATTCTTAAACCCTTAAATTCGTCTCTCAAAGCCTCCTTGACTGGGCATCCCTTTGTCTCCTGATGGGCAGCCCCCCTCAGTTCTCACAGTCATCACCCCTCATCTGTTCCTGCGGACGCTCTAATACTAGCCAAGCCTCCTTGGGACTGCTCAGTTATTTATCAAGTATGAGTTTGTCTGTCTCAAAGCATTTATACTTCTTCATAATTACAACACTTCCTTATTAAAAAGATTTTAGTGTGCAGATATTTGGGGAGGGTGGGGCTCCCGGGGCTTTCTTGGCTTCCTGGTTTCTTGCTCAAGTTCCCTGGGGGAACAAAAGCCTAGGCTTCTGGTGCTTCTTCTGGAGCTGTGAGGGGTCTGTTTCCTCAGCTGTTGGCCACTGGTGACTGGCGTGCTTTGGCACGCTCCATTTTCACAAGTAGTGCATTCTCTTCTCCCCCAGCTTTCATTTTAACTCTATTTTCCTTTTCAGCTTTCACCCCAGACCTCCAGAAGGTGTTTGGTGACAGGACAGCAAGAGCCTCCCTGTTCTTCCCTCAGCGCTCAAGTAGCCCCTGGGACAGCGCTGCTCAGGAACTGTCGCTATGATAGATGTTAATGGCGACACTTCTTACCTTCTAGCTGGGAGCTTATGACTCCCTTCTGATTTTTAAAAAATGTTTATTTATTATGTATACAGTGATCTGCCCGCATGTATGCCTGCATGCCAGAAGAGGGCACCAGATCTCATTACAGATGGTTGTGAGCCACCAGGTGGTTGCTGGGAATTGAACTCAGGTCCTCTGGAATAGCAGACAGTGCTCTTAATCGCTGAGTCATCTCTCCAGCCCCGATAATTTTTTTTTCAACACAGGGTTTCTCTATAGCTATGGAGCCTGTCCTGGATCTCACTCTAGACCAGGCTGGCCTTGAATTCACAGAGATCACCTCTGCGTCCCGAGTGCTGGGATTAAAGCTTGCGTCACCACCATCCGTTTGTTTTGTTGGGAGACAAGGTCTCACTATGTAGTCCTGGCTGCCCTGGTTCTTGTGCTCACTAGCATGTGTAATTATTCATAATAATGTGTTGCATTATGACATTTCATTCATGTATATAATACATTTTGGAAACACTCATTCCATCACCCTTTTGTTTCCCTCCCACCCACCCCCTGTCCCTTTCCTCTTCCCGACTGGTCCCCCTCCACTTTCCTTTTCTCCTGTGTATTTTAAGCAGTTGTCAAAAATCAATAAGAATCACTAATCACTTAGTAGTCACTTTTAAATATCTTCAAGTTTATGAAAATTAGAAACATTTTGAAATATCTCCGAGCTTCTGGTAAATAAAAAAGATGTAACTTGTACCTACCTTCTGGAACAATAGGCAGATGATTGCTTGGTCATCATTTCTGTTTTGAAGCCTTACAGAATGACTTCATTGGGAAAGCATTGCAAAGATAAATCACTCTGCCTCCCTGGACTTTAGCAAAGCCCAATACAGTGTGCGTATCAGTGATGTTGGGAAATACTGTTCAGATTACACTCGACTTTCTGACTAATGCATAGCTCTGCAGAGCATTCTTCCAGCCATCGGAGGAAGTGGGGGCTGCAACGGTGGGTGGGGTTTGGCCATGCGTTAGGAACTTCGGTGTTTTGTGAAGGCTGCGGTCTGCATGCTAGAAAACATGCGTCTGGCATTCACATGAGTCCATGATGATAGAGTGCTAAAGCAAGGATTTAGAACAAGTTTGGTAGAATGAAATGAAGAAAAAAAAAACCAGGCAAGTGATAAGGGAAGTGTTTGGACGAACGTGCAAGGTGGCCTCGTGAAGAAAAAGCCGTGTAAGCACACGTGGCGCCTATTTGGCTGTTGTCGGTGCAGGTGTACTGAAAGAAGGACTGAGTGAGTGAGTGAAATGCAAGGCAGAGAAAGGCTGTGCTCCATTAGCATAAAAGTAGGCGTTCCTAGGTAGGTGGTGCCGGCCAGCTAGCAAGCTGCTAGAAAAACTTGCTGGATAAATAATTTATAAAAGTGGTTTTCGGGGTGGGATTGGGTGGGGGGATTCATCTAAAAGTGAATTCTGAGCGTCATTTGATGTGAGAAGTGGATGGTGGACTTGGTTTTAAAATGTGAATTCAAACTATTGTTCTGAGACAGGTCTTGCTGTGTAACCTGGCTTGAACTTCTGGAGATCCACCTGCCTCGGTCCCAAGAATGCTGACACTAAAGAGCGGCCTACGTTACTAACTAGACCCTTGACTGACAGCTAGTAATTAATTAGGTGTCCAGGAAACAGATTTCCAAGAACATGTCTGCTCTCTGTTAATGTTCATTTAAATTTTTCTATGTGTTTTATAAGGAGTCTTACTTTCTTTGCTGAGGGAGACCGTGGTAATACCTTGCAAATAGATGCTGCTCCAGAAAAAATTTGAAACTTTCTGGATCATTTTTGTTTCATTTTGAATTAATTTTTAAGTTGGAATACAAAGTCATGGGTTACGTCCTGGCGTGCTTGCGTGCGTGCGTGTGTGTGCGTCCTGGCATGTGTATGTACATGTGCGTTTATTCAAAGACAGAATAATGAAACATGTCTCTCCTGACAGTCTTTACAGATTGTCTTGGCCAAGAAAATGTCTTCCATCACATTCTATTTTTGTGTTAAGATGTTTGAATTTGTCACGTTTTGGATTTCTTCGTCTTTATTATGCCTCTAGAGTTGTGATGACCAGCACTGATAACACACTGGTATTTTTAATATTTTCAAAATATAATCTAAATGAATACTGTTTCGCGATGATCTGATTAATACGGTGTGTGCACCCAGCCTCTGTGTTTTCTGTCCTGTGTATTCAGCATGTTATCTTTTAAGAGGTACATCAAGAAGAACATATGGCCCAGTTAGTGCCACTTTCAAGCTAGAAATGATTTTTGCCTATATTATTAATCCCCGTGGGATCCCTATTTTTTGAGAGACCCCTAAGACTTATTCTGATAAGAAGTTATATTCTTTTTAAAAAATATATTTGAGTCTTTCAAAAAAACTTTAATCTTTTTTGAGGCAGAATAGCCCTGGCTTCCTAGAACTCCATTTGTAGACTGGTCTGGTCTTGAACACACAGAGATCCACCTGCCTCTGCCTCTCAGTGCTGGAATTAAAGACGGCACCACCACATCCAGCAAAGATTATATTCTTTCCCAAAAAGTTGAGATTCTGAGGCTAGGCGAAAGGGATCAGTTGATAAGTTCCTGCCATGTGTGCATTGAGAACCTGGATTCGGATCCGCAGTACCCACGTAAAAGCTAGGCTCCGCAGTGCACTTCTGTAGCCCCAGTACCTTGAGCAGATCCAGGCGGATCCCTGGGGCTCATTGGTCAACCAGCCTCGCCAAGTTGATGACCTCTAGGTTCAGCAAGAGACCCTGTCTCAAAAAGCAGTGTGGAGGGAGACTGAGGAAGACAGTGTTGATCTTTGTTCACCAAACACCTGTGCACCCACATAACACACACGTGCATGCACACACAATTGGCATTCAGGAAGGTTATTGTAGGCCTCTTATAAAAGTATAACCCTAGAGCCTTCATAGTGGGATTGGCTTGCTAAAGAAATTCATCTCCAAATGTGACTTTTTCAGCATGGCATGTCACAGTAGCTTTGCTCAGGTGTTAGCTGTTGGGAAGGACAGATGTGTGACAAATACTTGCATATCGATTCTTTACCAGGAGCAGTAAAGGTCTCAGGGCACACAGTAATGACGTGTGGCGCTATGAATGGAATAAACTTGCATCTTATTTTCCAGGGGACGTAGCATCCATAATAATGCGCTTTTCAGCAAGTAAGCTTTCCTTCTGTTGCTGTCCTTCTTAAAGTTTGTGCAGGTGGTCTTTTACAGAACCTACTTGTGCTTTTCCAAGTTCACTTTCAAAAATTTCAGTTATTCAGAGGATTCCCCTGTGCTCTCCTCCGCCTTCACTAGGTAATGCTGGCAGCTTCCCTGTTACCGTTCTTTACAGCATGTTTTCTTTCATGGTGTTAGAATACTAGCAATGGTGTGCGATCCAAAATTCTAGAGAGCGTGTTTATGTTGGGGAGTAGACTGAGGAAGGTAACCCTTCAACCCCTAAGTCGGGGCTTCTGGCTCTCCTGCCATTCTTTGGTGATGTACCAGTGAGATAGAGATTTGGATTTTGATGGAAGCATCGGCATCACCAGTTATTATAGACGCTTACATAGAACTCTTCTGGGTTTAGTTTAGTTTTGTTGTTGTTTTGTTTTTAAAGGTACTCTGCGCTGAAATAACTTGCTAGCTTAAGGGTTAGAAATAACTTTTTTAAAAGAGGGAGTTGTTTTAGCAAATATCTTTCAGAAAATAAGTTAAACAAGGAAGGCATGGGAATGCAATCAACAGCAAGACGGGGCACAGGGCTTCCTAAGAGAGGGAACTGCATTGGGTGAGGTTGTACTCAGCTTTTCTCTGGGAACCTCTGGGTGCTTCCTGCCGCAGAGAGCTGCTCCGTCCTAAACCAAACGCTGCAGCCCTGCAGTCCTGCTGACTTGGGAAAGCAGAAGGTCAAGTCAGAGACTGCCAGTGGCAGCGCAGTAGAGGGAAACCCCCCAAATCCGCATCTAAGCTCCTCCCAGATGTTTGCTGCTCTCAAATGAGAGAGCTGGGCAGATAGCTGGCCTCAGCCCACGCTTGAGCCCCTGCCACTGTGCGGCACAGAGTTCACACTTTGAGGAGGACCACACCACTGATCTGCTGCAACTAAAACCAGCGCTTTCCAGAGGCATCCAGGGTAAACATCAGTAATCAGACATGGAAACACACAGGGGAAGGAACACAACCCATAATAAGACAAAGACTATCATCAGAAATTAACTTCGGAATGAGCCAAGTGATGGAATTAGGCAGTAACAAGTTCCAACTGCTGTTGTTAACAGTATGGAAGGAAAAGTGATCCTGACGGCTCCACAGATGGGAACTCGGCAAAGAAACAGAAACTGTAACAAAATGCAGTCTAAAACGAAAAAGCCCCTAGGTAGCTTTAGAACTCATTGGAGAGAACACACATGCACGCGTGCGTGCACACACACACACACACACACACCAATTTTGTAGTGTAAAGGGTAGAGTAAAAGATCTGAGGTAACTGACACACAGTGGCACAAGGGACAAAGGGACAGTATCAACACTGCAGCCGTTTCTTCCTGTGAGCAGCCTGAGGTGACATGTAAAAGCAGTTTGGTATTCTTAACCCAGCAAACTACACAAAATCCTGCCGGTCCAGTGGTCCAAATCTTTGTGTTTACTTCCTTTGTGAAGCTGCCCGGGCCATCGAAGCGTGGCATCCCCAGAGCGCAGTAACTGAAAAGCGTTGGTTGAAAGGAGCAGCGTGCAGCATCTTGCCGTGACGATGGTGGCGCGGGTAGACTGGGCACAGGATCAGTGGTCTAAAATGTTGTGGTGATATTTTGTTTGTGCTTTAACAAATAAAGCTTGCCTGAAGATCAGAGTATGGACCTAGCCACACTTGTTAGCCATAGAGGACAGGCAGTGGTGGCGCACACCTTTAATCCCAGCGCTCGGGAGACAGAGGTAGATGGATCTCAGTGAGGCAAAAGTCACCCTGGGATACTGAGATCATCGAATCAGTCTAAAAGAGAAACAGAGCCAAGTGTAGTAGCTCACACCTTTAATTCCAGCACTAAGGAGGTAGAGACAGGAAGTGATAGAGCTGGGCAGAGAGAGGAATATAAGAGCAGAGGTAAGAACTAGTTACCGCTCTGCTTCTCTGATCTTCAGCATTAATCCCTCTATCTGACTCCAGGTTTTTATTATTAAGACCAATTATAATTCACACTACATTTTGTTGTGTACATTTCAAAGTGTAGAGAGCATAGAGTGCCTAATGGTTCCAGTGAAACTTTTCTGACCACTGGACTCAGCCAGGTGAGCAAAGCTCCCAAGATGCACCACGGCATACAGCTCGTGGTCAGATTAGACATGCCTGAGCCTGACGCACCGAGATGATCGTCACAGAAAGGAACACAGGAGAGCAGATTCACAGAAGAAGGAATATCCCAGAAGCGAGTGAACTAACAAAAACTTACGCCACGGGAATAAATTTAGTACAAAGAAATAATGAAATAATGAAGAAAACAAAAACAGTGTTCAAGGAGAAAAAAATAGGGAAAATAAAAAAGAGAAAATGTTTTCAGATAAAGACTATCAGTTGCCCACAGTTGACAAAAATAAAGCATGAAGTTACTGACCTCAAGAGCACATCACACTGCAGGCAGGTTCAGCACAGTGAAAGAATCCCTCGGTCGTCGCCATAGACTGACATCTGGAAATAAAAAAACAGAGAAATCTATGAAGGTGTGCAGAGAAAGCAAAGTGTGTTCCCTGCAGGTTGAAACAGTCAGAATAAAGGATAAGTTTTCCCCCAGAAAAAGGAAAATAGGGGCTGGGAAGATTGCTCGGAGCAAAAACTGCTTGTGTGCAAGCCTCACGACCTGGATTTGGTATCTACAACCTTCTACACACCTGCCCCTGTGGTACATGGAAGCTCATACTCACAGACACGATACATAATTTTTATGGATTGGTTTATTTTTATTTTTCATGTATGAATGTTTTACCTGCCTGTGTGTCTGTGCACATTGTGTGTGCAGTGCTCACAGACACCAGAAGAGGGCGTCTTATCTCCTAGTACTGGGGTTATGATTATTAGCCACTCTGTGGGTGTGGAGACCCAATCTGGGTGGGTCCTCTGAAAGAACAGCGAGTGCTCTTAACTGTTGGGTCATCTCTCGAGTCCCAATAAATGATTTCAAGAAAGAACAGGGTAACCTTGTTTGTATTTTTTGACCACTTTGAAAGAATAAGATACTTAGAGGAGGAGCTGGGGAGATGGGTCAGTAAGAGCATTGGTGTTCTTCCAGAGAACTTAGGTTTACTTCCCAGCACCCACATCAGGTGACTCACAGCAACCATGACTCCAGTTCCAGAGACCAACGCCCCTTCTGGCCTCTGTGGGTGACACCTGCATGAACACACACGCACACACCCACGCACACACACACACACACACTTTTGTAAAGACAGGCACAAAAAGGCCAATGCTTATAAGTCAAATGGGTAACTTATATATACTTTTATGTCAAAAGCAAATTTAAGAAAATGTTAAAACACTCCCAGCCCTGAATGATAAAAACACAACGTCACGATTACTAGGAAAACACGATGAAATATAGCTCAGGTGGACACAGGTGGGTTGGCGGATGAAACAGGTGAGGGGTAGGTGGACAGGTGGGTTAAGAAACTTTGTAGGACTCAGTGTGTTTATATTAGGAGACTCCTAGGGTTGGGGCTAATCTCAGCGGCAGAGTGCTTTCCTGACGTGCATGAGCCCTGCATTTATTCTGTCACGACTAAAAACCAACCACCAAAATAATAAAAAAAGCACACAAATTTAGTTTTATTTAGTTTATATATGAGAAAGTAAATTAGTCCCCCAACTAAAGAAGGAAATAATAGAAATAATAACAGAATGAGTGATTTGAAAAACAGACTTGAAATTAAGTTTAAATTTTTAAAATTTAAATTTAAAATTTTTTAAATATGGTTTAAAAATAAGTAAGTCAAATGTTTGTGCTTTGAATCAGTGTTAAAATATTAGTTGTCATTTTGATGGAATTAACAAAAATAGTTCTGATCAGTTATTTCTTATCAGAAATATTAATTGAATGCCAAAATTCTATTAATGAATTTTGTTCTTTGGCAAGCTCATACATGACTTGATTTTTCCCAAGATTTGTGACTTCTAGCCTTGTTTTTCTGTTTATCCAGGGCCATCCATGTGGCCATTGGACTGAGACTATCCATTGGAGTCACCACTGGGCTCACAGCTGGAGCTAATATTCCCTCCCTGTCCTTGATCTATCCATAGCCTATGGTTCAGCTACGAAGGATGTGTACCAAGTCTTCTTCTGTCCTGGCACCCGGTTCCCAAATAACCACTTGGAGACTTTTTATTAATCATGAACATGTGATCTTAGCTTAGGCTTGTTTCTAACTAGCTCTTATAACTTAATCAATTTCTATTAATCTACATGCTGCCACACGTCAAATGCCTCATGGCTTTTACCTCTCCTCCTGTATGTTCTGTTTTCTCTCCCATCTCCTCTGGTGTCTCCCATGCCTAGATTCATCTCTTCTTTTACCTGCCCATAAGTCCTGCCTAGCATCTTCCTGCCTAGCTATTGGCCAGTCATCGCTCTGTTGAACCAATCACAATGACACATCTTCACACGAGTAAAGGAACATTCCGCAACAGGGATGGATGGACCCCTTTCTTTATCCAAGCCTGACAGTTGATTGCCCTGTTCTTACACAGATACAATGGATAAGCAGCATTTACCCGTGATTACAAATGGCTGTGTCTTCCCCACAGATGGCATTTCGTGGTTATCTTCCAGCTCTTGCAATCTTTCCATCTGAAGATGGACCTTCTTTTCCACCGCCAGCCCCAAATAACAACACGGAAACTTCTTAGTAATTATGAAAGTTTGGCCTTAGCTTAGGCTTGTCCCACTAGCTCTCATACCTTAAATTAGCCTGCTTCTATTAACTGATGTTTTACCATGTGTTTTTTTGCTTTTTTATTCTGTATGTCCTACTTCCTCCATGCCTCATTAGCATCTCCATCTTCCTTCTTCCCAGTGTCCTCTATGTCCCTGGAAGTCCCACCTAACCTCTTCCTGCCTAGCTATTGGCCATTCAGCTCTTTATTAAACCCATCAGAAGGCTCCTTGGCAAAGACACATCTTCACACTGTAAACAAATGTAATGTAACATCCATCCCCTCTTCTGTCCCCTAAGCATTAGAAGGGGTGGGTGTGCACATCTTGTTTTTCCCTGGGCATTTTTTCTCAACACCCTGTTGTAGCCCCCAGTCTCTGCATTCACCACCGTTCACTGGGACAAGAGGCCTCTTCCACTGAGACCGAGTAGTATTTATGTATGAAGATAAATATGCATTGAAAGACATTTTGGTGCTGTGTCAGTTTAGCTGTTGCTGGTATTCACTTATCCCCAGAACTTCAGGTCACAGCAGGCATGGGTTTGGGGCCAGAATTTTTACTGTAGCAGGTATGGATCTTCCCTGTGGAGCAGGCTTCAAATCTAACCATAACAATAGTGTTTTTATACAAGTGGGAGCATCTTGCTTGGAAGGTTGGTCCTGTAATTCACAATTTTGAAGCTTGGTGAGCCTCCTACTCCTCCAGCAGACACAAAGCACCTCCGGGACAAGGAAGAACCAGCGGAATGGGAGTTACAGCCTAAGAATCTAATGGCAAAGACACTTAAGGAAATGCTCAACATCCTTAGTCATCAGAAATGCAACTCAAAACAACTCTGAGATTCCACCTTACACCTGTAAGAATGGCCAAGATCAAAAACACTGATGACAACTTATGCTGGAGAGGTTGTGGGGTAAAAGGAACACTCCTTCATTGCTGGTGGGAATGCAAGCTGGTACAACCCCTTTGGATGTCAGTGTGGTGATTTCTCAGAAAATTAGGAAACAACCTTCCTCAAGATCCAGTAATACCACTTTTGGGTATATATCCAAAGAATGCTCAATCGTGCCACAAGGACATGTGTTCAACTATGTTCATTGCAGCTTCATTTGTCATAGCCAGAACCTGGAAACAACCTAAATGCCCCTCAACCGAAGAATGGATAAGGAAAATGTAGTACATTTACACAATGGAGTACTACACAGCAGAAAAAAATAATGACAGCTTAAAATTTGCAGGCAAATGGATGGATCTAGAAAACATCATATTGAGTGAGGTAACTCAGACCCAGAAAGACAATTATCATATGTACTCACTCATTAGTGGTTTTTAAACATAAAGCAAAGAAAACCAGCCTACAAATCACAATCCCAGAGACTCTAGACAACAATGAGGACCCTAAGAGACATACATAGATCTAATCTACATGGGAAATAGAAAAAGACAAAATCTCCTGAGTAAATTGGGAGCATGGGGACCTTGGGAGAGGGTTGAAGGGGAGAGGAGAGGCAGGGAGGGGAGCAGAGAAAAATGTAGAGTTCAATTATACACACACACACACACACACACACACACACCTAACAACTTTCTGCAAAGTATTGCAGAAGTACCATGGGATCTACATTTGGGGTGCAAGTTCTGATTTAGAAATCAAGAAGTCAGAAGGATTGTGATTTGGAGGACAACCTCAGTTGGACAGTGAGACCCTGTTTCACAAACCTGAGGCCAGAGGGCACTGATCTCACAATTCACCCTGGGTTTGATCTCCAGCACCACAGAAAGACAGAGAGGGTGTTCTGAAAGATTCTCACTAGGTTGTTGCATGCAAATTTCTCATACCTCATCCTTAACATCCTGCAGGCTACCCGCTAGTTCCTGATCCACTTAGTGTCACGTGTAAGAAAGTGGAAGTTTTCAAATTCCTCGCTCCAGATGAATAAAGTGCTTGTCGGTGTCTGTCTAGGAGAGGTGACCTCAGATTTCAGGTTCTCTCTGGAAGGAGGACTCAGAGCCTGTGAACAACAGAGCCTCTTCTAATCTTGCTGTGTGTCCGGACCCCCATGCCTTTCTGTACTGGAATTGACTTTATAGACGACAGGTTCTGTCTGGGTCTTTTGGGAGTTACTGTTTCATTTCCCTATCAGGTGCAGAAATTTCTCTTCCCCCTTTGTCTTCTCACCCAGGGAAAGCAGGTATTCCGGTTTCCCCGTCTTTGTAAATTTCAAAGTAACTAGGGTGTACAGCCAGGTCAGTGTTCTCAAACACAAACTCCTGTAGCCACGGAGCCTTCCTTCTTAGTGTTCGGGCAGATCAGAAGCGGTAGACCTGTTGAGTGTCTCAGGAGTTCGTTGGCCAGATAGAACCTCTGACCAACAACAGGTGGATGTACAGGCAACCTCTAAGCAGGTTCCTGACTGCAGCTTTAACTGATTGATAGATGCAAATCCACATGAAAATGCACCATAGCAAGCAAAACACAAAACTTTTCTGAATGTTGTCAAAGGAAATTTTTTTTAAAAAAAAATTCATGACTTTTCTGCGAGGTGATCATGCCATCAATTTGCTAAACTCATGTGTGGGAGGGAGCGGGCAGAAGGGCAAAACTGCTTCCCAGAGTACTCGAGGAGTTTCTTTTTCAAATAATGGAGAGATGGCTCAGCTGTTAAGAACATTCCGGCTCGAAGGAGGAAAAAAATAAAATAAAATAAAAAGAGAACATTCCCTGCTCTTGCAGGGGTTTGGAGTTTGATTCTCGGCACCTGTATTAGTTGGCTTACAACCCCATAACTCCAGCTCTAGGGGACCTGACACCTCTTGTCTCCCCTCTGAGGGCAGCTTACACACGTGACACATGTAAAATATATGCAAATCGTTTTTTGAAAGTATGTTAAAATAACATTGCCCAGTTAGATCTTTGAGTAGGAAATGTGTTTCAAAGAAACAAGTGTTACAATGTGTTTTTCTTCTGGACACAAGTATCCCTGTGGAGTTTAGCTAGAACTAATCAGAAAATCAAAACAAGCCACACTTTCTTAAGTCACCCTGAGTAGGCCGGTTAAATCACCCTTGGTAACTCACTAAAAGGATCTATTCTGTTCACGCTTTGCTTCATTCTGAATGTCGGTATTTTCTGAAAGCACACATTGCTCATCTTATGCTTTATTCAAAGAACCTTAGTTGTGTTTGTAATATGATAGACATTTATTTCAGGTCAGAATGAGACACTGGCCTTGGGAGTCCTCAGACTTAAACCATGGGAGAGAAATTTAAAGTCCGTCACTTCATTTCTACACTGACATTCCTTGCACGGCACAATTCTATACTAATTCTACTCTAAGGAAGTGCTCCCACCCAACCCTGGGCTCAGCCAGTTCCTAAGCCTGCTTCCAGTTTACACACTAAGTCATCTTAAGCCCTGTAGAAGAGAAACTTTTCAAATGGCCTTTACACTCCACACTGCAGTGCTCAAACTGTAACATCCCAGCCTTGAAGCTAATAACCACAGCTCCACTTATGTCAAGGCGCGTCTGCCTGGAGCTTCTCACAACCCCACAAGAGGCTGTGACAAAGCACGCTCAAGCGCGCATGGTCTAGGTCTGTGACCAGATTTTACACAGTCCACCTCTGACCTGGCTTTGTATTTTCCAAAGCAGTATATACCAATGGAGCATATGGCCTGCCTGACCAGCCATGGCATTTGCTCTCCATCTCTGCCTTTATAGAAAACAGTGTCTGTTCCCTGAGTTTAAGGTAAATGGACAACTTATTTGCAATATTTTTCAAAATGTTATTACTTGCTACAAAGAGAAAGCTCTCTCAGAATTCAAAAGTTGACTTATTTATTGTTTATTTATTGCTTTGGAGAACTGAACCACTGACTGAGTAACATTTCAACTCCAAAGACTTGCTTTGGGTAAGACTATATATAGTTATTTTCGAGACAGGGTTTCTCTGTGTATCTTTGGCTGCCCTGGAACTCACTTTGTAGACCAGGCTGTCCTCGAACTCACAGAGATCCACCTGCCTCTGCCTCCCAAGTGCTGGGATTAAAGACGTGAACCACCACGGCTGACTGGGTAAGAATATTTTATAGAAAATGTCAGTAGTGAAAGACCCTTAGCTTTGACATTGAAAGAGAAGGGAAGCTCACTAGCTCGGTTGTCAGCTGATCAACTCTGACTGGTAACTGCCTGCGCAGAATATGCCTTTGCGTGGTTGATGTTCGTAAGCATCAAACACGTAAGCATTTCGCTAGGGATACTGATTTCTTCTGGGAGGAGGTTATAAGTAGCATCGTGCACACAGGTTTGGACAGTTTTTCTTTTCCAGTGCAATATAATAGTCTATTTACTGTTTTGAGTAGCTTAATCATACTGGCCTTGAACTTGCATTGATCTGTGTATCAACATACTTTTCCACTGCTGTGGTAAAACACTGACCAAAATCAACTTGGAGAGAGAGGGGCTTAAGGACAGTTTATAGGTGGTAGTCCAGTATTGAGGGAATCAGAAACTGAAGCAGAAGCCGTGAGGAGTGCTCCCTGTTGGCTTGCTACCCCTGACTTGACCAGCTGCCTTGCTATAGAACCCAGGGCTGATACCACTTACAGGTTGGAGCCCTCCCACATCAATTATTAATCAGGAAATCTCCCAAAGACATGCCACAGTTCAGTCTAATGGAGACAATCTCTCCATTGAAGCGCCCCCTTCCCAGGAGACTCTAGTTTCTGTCAAGTTGACAAAAACCAACACAGTCCTCCTGCTTCTGCCTCTCAGGTGCTGGGATTGCAGGCACGTGCCCCCACACCTAGTTTATGTGGTGCTGGGAATTGAACCCGGTGCTTTGTGCACGCTAAGCAAACACGCTACTCACTGAGCTACATCCCCACCCCTGCTCTCTACGCTTCCCCAACATTTCCTTTTCCTGTGCACTCATTACTATATTTGTGTTTTATCTAGTCGTGCCTGAATGTGTCTCATTTCATTTGGTGCAATTATAAGAAAATACCAGAATCTGGGGAATTCATAATGAGCAGAAATTCCCTGACTCACAGTATGGAGTGTGAAGTCTATCCAGGCACTGCTATCTGGGAAGGATCTCTTTGCTGTGCCGTGCTGCGAGGCGGGGTAGGAGAGCAATGAGGACAGGAGAGAGAACCCGTACAAATGATCATAGGCTCGCTTCAGACATCATGGTATCCTCTTGCTTATGAGAAGGAACCGTATGACAGAAACCCTCTTAAATTTTGACCAATGCCGTGACAGCAATTGAATTTCAACACAAGCCCAGACAGGCAAACCTTCAGGCCACAGTCAAGCATGAGGAAGCTGTGTGGAAGGTCTGTGTGAATGGCGGGATCAGTCCACTAGAGGCCTTCACAGTCCATGCTCGGTCACAAGCAGCCTACTCTTATATGACCTGCAATGTGATGTCATTGCTAGAGGGGTTTGACTCCTTGCATTGCGTTGCCTTCCAAAGTTGTTCCTGAGTCACCTTTATCCTCACACAACTCGAAAGGGTGAGTGGGGGGAGGGGAGAAAGAGAATGCCGGTGAGATACTTTCATACATGGCTCTATGTTATCAGTGGGATGGGATTAGGCCTTGGGCTTCTTCTCAAATATTCTTCAATGAATATCCTCAGGCTTCTGTCCATCTGTGCCCCCTTTGTTGTAGGAACGATACACTGCACGTTTCTGAAGTCTGTGAGCAGAGCTCAGAGCATTTAACTGGAAGGACCAAATGCCACATACTGTCTTTTATATTTTAACTCTTAGGAGTATGCAGAGCTGGTCGGATGGCTCAGTGGGTAAAGGTGCTTGCTACCAAGCCTCATGCTTTAGCTTCAATCTCTGGAATCCACATGGTGGATTGTCCTCTGAGCCCCTTCATGTGCAGTGACGGGTATACACCCCACCCCACACATAAATCAATAAACTTAGTAAAAGCGTGTGAAGTTCACAATAGTGTCTACGTCCTTGATGGTTTTAATAGAATATTTCTTTTAAAGCCAAAAATCATTGAAAAAATTTGTCCTGAGTCTGCCCTGTGGATCCTTCCCTTCCCTTCCCCTTTAACACTAAATGCACCCCCTTCTTCTTCGTGAGAAACACTGTCCGTGTCACTAGGCGAAGTTCAGATGATTTCAGAGGGACTCTCCACCCCACCCCACCTCACCCCACCCACCCACATAGCTGTGATGTAAAGATAAAGAACATTGCTTTTTCCTCCCTTATAATAAATACTCCAGACATGATCACATGGCATCTAACGCTTGTCTTGCTTATGTCTTGATGTTCCGCTTTGCTGACATAGCCCTAGCTTGCCAAATTGAAGGTAGTTACTACTAAGTCTGTATCATGTAAGAAATAGGGACGAGGGTTTAAGAAAGGGGAGTTTCTTTGCTTTGCATTGCAGCGGAGCCCATCCTTTCCATGTACATGATGTTAACCCTGAGTCGTCATGTGCCCTTACCCACCCACAAGGAACACCAACCTCCCCATGTTAGAGAAAGGAGAGGGTGGACCCTAGGAACTGATCCGCATAGTGAAAGCCAACAGCTTCAACAACTCCTGGGGAGCACAGATTTAGCTTCCAAGAAATCCGTCTTCAGGGGACATACCAAGCCTATAATTCATAGCTGAGTCCGTCTGGCTCTGCTGATGACGCCTCTTAGACCCCAGAGATGCAGCTCGGCTCTTGAACTGTGTTCTCAGAGTGGTCTAACCACCCGAAAAACATGGAGTGCGGGTTGGCCCTCATTGTCTGCCTGACAGTTTCAGACGTGTGTAGTGTACTGTGTGTGATATGCTCACACCACTACCTGCTTGTGTCCCCCTTCTTTTGCCTGTGAACCCCTTCTACCTGTTCCCCTATTGGCCTCACCACTAGAGAAAATGACAGACTTGCCTTCAGCTCCTTGGAAAGGAATGGGTCCTCCATCCATGATGACAGGAAAAGGCATAGCCTTATGCAGGTATCCATAGCTGCTGTGTGTGTGGTTGCAGTGACAATGTCATATGCGGATGGCAGCATTTCATGACCCTGGCTCATCTCCACTTTTTAAATTCTTTCTGTTGTCACATCGTCTGTCATTTTTCTTAGGCCTTGAGGGGCAGTTCTGTAGATGTCCTATTAGGAACCCTTGTCAGTCTCTGATTCACAGCACTTTGACCAGACAATCTGCCTTAGCTGTCTCCCTCTGTAAAAGGGGGCACATGAATTTCTCTTTATGGGGATAAACATAAAATATGTAGTAGGCAGTCTAACAGCCTGTCCTTTTAGGGAAATGGCGGTAATGTGTTCTCTACACATGGACCCTCATTCCTAAGGAGCTCTTCAGTTGATATTATTGTTGGTTTGGGCTACGGAAGCTTCTTGGAAACTTTGGGCCTTGCATGTTGCAGAGGTACCCCATGCTGAGTAAGCACCAGGAGACACAGAAACTAGAGAACCCAATTGCTCTTTTGCTGCCTCTGGATAGGGGCAAACTGATGTTCATGGGGGTTTGACTGGCACATAGGGATTAAAGATGGATAATTTGAAGACTCTTGACTCAACTTGAGGCAGAGGGAAATTCCACAATGTCAATATTTGAAAGAAGACCCCACCAGTTGACGGTTCTTACAGGTACTTTCCATGAGCAGCTGGTAAAGGGTCATAAACAATAAGTTTTGTTCTTTAAAAAGATAATATGTTGGGATGCCCTGAGCGGCCTGCGAGCCAGGCAGAGGCTGCCGCCAGAGCAGTACAGGGTCCCCGGGCAAGCAGCAGAGTCAGGCGGCTGGATGCGGTGGACGGCAGAGTAAATGGACATAAGACTATACATAAAGCTAAACATTTATTATTTAGAGGAGAGGGAGATATTTATTACTTAAAGAAGAGGAAATCAGAAAGACATAAAGAGAAACATAGGGAGAGACAGAGACATGATGGAGGAGGGTTATCTGTCTATTGTGTTATTTTCATTGGTCAATAAAGAGACTGCCTTGGCCCACTGATAGGACAGAAAATTAGGTAGGCGGAGAAAACAGAACAGAATGCTGGGAAGAGGGCAATGAGGCTGAAGCCATGGAGCCAGCCACCAGGTCAGACATGCTAAATCTTTTCCGGTAAGCCACTACCTCATGGTGCTACCACGAGATTATTAGAAATGGGTTAATATCAAGATATGAGAGTTAGTCAGTAACTAACTCTCTAGAGATAATGGGCCAGACAGTGCTTAAATGAATACAATTTGTGTGTTGTTATTTCTGGGACTAAGCTAGCCATGCAGGAGCCGGGTGAGGCGAAAAGCAGGCCTGCCCGCAGCTCCTCACAACAGAGACACGTGTGTACACACCAAGAGATGGGGAGAGAGAGAGAGAGAGAGAGAGAGAGAGAGAGAGAGAGATTAAGATGGCGACCAGGAGGTCAGAAGTGGCTGGGGAGTGGGCGTGGTTAGTCCTTAAAGGCACCACAAAGGAATAACAGTAAGTGTACCAGAAGATTCTAAGATAGAGACTTCGCCTTCTCCAGTCAACATTGGTAACTGTTACATGTAAAGACACTTGTTACATTTATTGGCAACACTTTTTTTTTCCTAGTGGCACATAATTTGAAGAGGTTGAAAACTACCCATTAAAGCTCTACTGCAAGCCTAGCTCTTCCTGGATAAGGCTTACATTGTAACCACTATACAGAACAGAGCCGTGTTGAGCAAAATGGAGTAGAGATGACTTACGTTTGTTTTTATTTCTTTAGATGAACGTGGCTGCTTGTGACTAAACTTAGAATTCTGGAACCGCAGATGCTCAGTGAAGTGACATATACATATAAGGTAATAACACGAGTATATTCCTTATCAGTTTCACTGTTGGCATAGATTGTTCTAAATGAAGGGCTTCTTACAAGGCTTCATGTATAAAGCAACTGTACTTGGTTCAGAGAGAGCAGAATTTGCACACATTGCCTTTGAGTTCTGCATTAAATGCATCCCTGTGGTGGTTGGTACCCTAAAGCCGTCACGTCTTTTAAGGTGTATCTTCAGTAATCAGCGGCCATTGTGGCTTGGAGGGTGCTTACATGATCACAGTTTGCTTTTTCAAAATTTGCTGATGGGTTTCCATTTTAATATCAGAGAAGAAAATTAGACCCAAATGGAGCAATGCCTAATAATGTATATTGTAATATTGTAAGTCATTATTAGCTTTTTGGGTTTTGGTGGTGGTAAGTTGTTCTTTTGAGTTATACATATTCCAGTCCGGCCTCAAACACAGTGTGTAGCTAAGGATGACCTTGAATTTATGATCTTCCTACCTCCACCTTCCAACAATCTGGGATTATAGGTTTGGGCGAACCACACCCAGTTTAGGAAGTGCTGGTCTGGATCCCAGAGTTTCCTACATGCTAGGCAAGCACTCTACTAGCTGAAACACGCCCTCAAGAATATTTTATAAGTCAGAATATTTTATAAATCAAAACAAAAATATTTTGGGGGAGGCAATAAGGTATGTCAGTGGTGCCGAGGAGCAAGTGTGTCTTTAGGGCCAGCCCCTCAGAATGCTGTGTATACCCGATGCTGTCTGTACATTTCCTCAGCTAGATTTCTTTAACTGAAATATACCATGCTTCCAAAAAAAAAAAAAAAAAACCCACATCCAGACAGAACTGTAATAGACACCTTATATGAGGAGAGCATGAAGCCTGAGAACAGAGGTTTTCCTTGATGGCCTTGGCTGCCCTCTTGCTTGGCTTAACCAGCATCTCTGGTAAGGGACTTGTTTTGAGTCTCAGGATTCGTTTGCTCTGAGGTTTTATGTTTCCGCCAGACCTCTTCCTGTTGACATTTTCTCTGAATTGGAGTCGCTGGTGTGGCATCATAAGCAAGATTAAGTACAGTATCTGAGGCCACTATACGGCTCTGATATATTAATTAATCTATTTGGGTGTGTTTGCTTAGAAACCTGGAAGGGAGCCTGTTTTAAAATACATTTTGTTTTTAGAATGTCATCTGAAAAGGACCAGTGAATTCTTTGCTTGTGAAGGTTTTCAAATAGTCTTTCTGCTTTTTTTCAATGTGTCAATCTCTGTGGCATTTAGGAGCGACAAGGGTTGCAGGGTCACCATGACTTAAAAACATAGATCCATGTCCTTATTCTAAGAAAGATTCTTCCAAGTGCCATGTAATTTAACATTGAGCTCATCCATGGGCAACACTGAGGAAATCTTCATTTTTTTTCCCTAAAATGAAGCAATTGATTTGAAAACTAAACCTGTGTGCCATTACTTCTTGTGTTACATGCTATGACAAATATTTCATATAAATATGCGTATGGGCTGTCTGCTCACAGAAGAATGAACTTGCTGAGTGGAGCAGAGTCTGCCTTTATGTTCTGTGATGTTATTAAGCACCTAAGAGGCTAGAGAGCTAGAAGATTGAGAAACCAGTGAGAGAGGAAACAAAGTATCTCTGATCTTGTCAGCTCCTAGGAAATGCGAGGGAGTTACTCATCCATCTTAGTAGACAGTACCCAACGAGCTAATAAGAGGACCATGAGGGGTGAATAGGATTAAATTATGCTCTGTGCTTATATGAAAATGTCACAGTGAAACTCATTTGGTACAACTAATAAATGTTCATTTATCGAGAAGAAAGAACAGCCTTACTTGATGAATTCCTGGCAGAGATCAGGAAGAACAGTGTTGCCTGTAGAGTATAAGGTTCACGGTAGCGTAAACAGGCTCCCCAGGTGACATTCAGGACCCTACTTACCTGTCACATCCAGGAAAAATAGTTAACTCTCTAAAATCTCCATTTCTTCCAAACACATAGGCTCGTAGGACCTCGAGCCTTGGGATAGTGAGGAGTTAAATATGCAGCTCACATGAAATGCCTGCTCCTTCTTGGTGCACTTGAAGCTGTAGTTTGTGTCCCAGAGTTCTCCATTATGCATAGAGGGAGCTTTGTTAGGATCAGTATTGTTAGTTTCCATTTATCAAGCAAACAGAGATCACAGTACTACAGCTTTTATGTTCAGAACGTTATCCATATTCAGAAGATATTTGAGAAGGCCAAACCATGGGTGCACACATATAGTTCTGTCATAAAACCATTACTGCCCAGACAACTAGCAGGGAGTACCCGAGTGAGCACTTAGTCTCTGCCCTTTCCGTCACAGTGTGGGAGGACAGGTAGATGCGAATATAAAAAACCTAAACACTGAAGGAGACACCAGAGCAGGTAGGAAAGTCTTGGTCTTGGATTGTATGTGAAAACACTTAACCATGGACTTTCAAAGTAGGGTTATGGCCCAAGCTCCCTTCAGTATTTAGGCAGCATGCTTTTCTCCAAGGCCAAGTGCACGGGAGAATCTGTCAATCCTGATGTAGTGTGAAGGAAATTATGAGCTAAAGGCAGGATATTAAAATACAAGGACTGGCCAGGCATAGTGGCATTTACCTTTAATCCCAGCACTCGGAAGGCTGAGGTAAAGGGTCTTTATGAGTTCAAGGCCAGCCTGGTCTACATAGCAAGTTCCAGGCCAGCCAGAGCTACACAGTGAGACCCTGTCTCAAAATAAATAAATGAATAAAAGACAGGGGCTAAGGCTGTAACGCTGAGGTATAGCATGTGTTTAGCATGTTCAAGGACTTATTCAGTTCCCAGCTGGAACCATTGAACCCATCAATCAATCAATCACGAGCACTAAAGCAAGAAAACTACCTTTGTGAGGGCAGCCGTAGCTCTGTCTACAGACCTTATCAGATGTGTTTCTTTACTTTTTAAGATGTTTCTAGGAAAATAGGTCCCAACCTAGGACAGCATAAAAATATCTCGTGCCTGGGTCCCACGCCTGGGACTCTACTCTTGACTCATTCGGGAACTGGTGTCTTAAAGGCTTTCGAACAGCCCTGCTGTGTGGCCAAAGTTGAGGCATCCCCACACCTGTTTGGGTTTTATTTCCCCCAGGATTTTGCAGTAAATCCTTCAATGCTAGCTCAGCTGGGGTTCTAGCAATAGTTTCTCCACCGGACAGTCCCCAGCACAGACTTACACAGATGTACTCAATCATAAACACTGTTCGTGTTTCAGAAGTAGCTCCCAAAGGATCCTGAACTCCCTAGTAGGGCACCGGGGGCCTTTTTTTTATACAGCTCCCATTTTTTTGTCTTGTCATGGGATAACCAACCCATAGGGTTGTTGTGGATTCCTTTTTATTGTTTGTCTTGAGAAAGTGTTTCATTATGTAGCCCTGGCTTGCCTGGCTCAAACTCAAAACGCATTTGTACTTGGTCCTGGAATGTACCCTTGTCTGCTCTCAACCTCCTGAGTGCTGGGATTAAAGGCAGGACTACCATGCCTGGCACCTTTTCCTAGTGGCTGCCGTTCTAACCGGGGCAGGGTGTAGTATTGAACTGCAATTCTGATGCCTGAGTAACTGAGAATTTTTCATAGGTTTATTGTTCGTTCTGTCTTCATTCATTTCATTAGTCCATTTATTGGTCTGGTTATTTGATTTCTTGTTTAGCTTTTTTGTGTTTTTTGTATATTCTAGATACTAATCTGTCAGTTGTATAAGCAAAGATTTTCTCTCATCCTATAGACTTCTTCAGTTGACTGTTTCTTTTAGTTTGATGAGGTTCCATTTACTTGGAGTCCTGTTGAGAGGCCCTTACCTATGCCTGTAACTTGAAATGTTTTTCTGACTTTTTCCTCTAACAGTCTTTGAGTTTTATTCTAGAATTTGTCATGCATGCTGTTTAATCACCAGTCCTTCCTAAATTTCTCCTTTGACAGATGGGATCCTGGTGCCATGCATTGCTCTGAAGCTTTGTATTTGTACGCGCTGGAATGTACGTGTGTGCGCACTACTAGGCCTTTGATGCGTCTGTTAGCCATCCGTATCCCCTTGTTTGCTCTGTCTTCCATGGCATTTCTATACACTTTCTATTTCTAATTCTTGAATTGTTTGATCAGCATGTGACACAGGTAGATGCTGTTCTAAATGGTTGGGGCAAAAATAACTTCCAAATTAAGCATTAAAAAAAAATCCCTGATTTAGTGGGATTTCAAGTTAGAGAAGACAGAAAAGGAAATACACATATTCACATATATATAGGACACACATGCATTCAGCTTTGATAATTGTTGTGGAAGAGGCGAGGAAGTGTGGGCTGTGAGGTTTAGTGTTAAATCAGCTGTGCAGTGTTGTTGTCCAAACAAGAGCTAGTGATGGCAGACACCACCACGGTGGTGACAGAGACCCTAAGTGACAGTGGTTGAGATCTGAGTCAAAGTCAGCTTGCCCTGAAGAAGGTGAGAGGCAGAACATTACAGACTCCAGAAAGAGAGGAATTCTGGCCAGAGGTGTGTCGGGTACGGAGGTCCCCAGGCAGGGACGTATGGAATGTTTGGGGATGTCTAGAAAGGCCGGTGTGGCTAGAGCAGATAAAATGAACGGGACAGCGCTCGCTTGCAGAAGACAGGAGTGTAGGACTTTGTGCAGCTTTGGACCTTTTTCCTGAGTGAGATGGAGAGTTGTCAGAGGGTTGGCTCACAGAAAAAACCCAGTATTTTAAGAGTGTGGTGGTTTGAAAGAAAACGGTCCCTAAAGGGAGTGGCACTATTAGGTGTGGCCTGCTGAGGTGGATGTGATCTTGTTGGAAGAAGTATGTCGCTGGGTAGGCAGGCTTTGAGGTCTCATAAATGCCCAAGCCACACCCAATGAGACAGACCACTTCCTGTTGCCTGCAAGATGTAGGACTCTCAGCTACCTCTCCAGCACCATGTCTGCCTGCCCACTGCCATGTCCCACCATGATGATAATGGACTGAACCTCTAAAATGTAAGCTGCTTGCTCAGTTAAATGTTTCCCTCGTAAGAGTTGCCTTGGTCACGGTGTCTCTTCACAACAATAGAAACCCTGACTCAGAGAGCTTCCTGCTGGGTGCTCAGGGGAGAGCAATCTATGGTAGAATCAGGGAAATCAATTAAGGGGCTCCTGCGGTCATCATGAGTGCATGAAGGTAATAGTGGAGATTGGTCAAAAATAGAGACTCGGGGTGTACACCAGTGGTTTAGGGCTTCTATGGAATTTATGGAGGCCTGGGATCCATTCCCAAAGGTGGAGATGGGGAAGGTAGTAATTTTCTCACATTCCTCTTTAAGATAGCAGCCTTCCACACTGCGGTGAGGAGCCCACCCATTGCTAGTTACAGAAGCAGCTGTCTTTATGTGACCTGCCTCCTGAAAGAGCATCACAGTGTGAGCCTGCTCTTGTGTCGCCCCACGAAGTTGTTACACTCTGTTCCGCTGTCCCTGTTCATTGCTGGCCGTGCACCTTTAGGGATCTGTGGCCTAGGATCACCCAGTCCAAGAGCGCCTCTTGCCTTATCCCTCCTCTTCCCCTTCCCTTCCTCCCCAGCTCCTTGAAGAAGACAAAAGGTTTTGTTTCTTTTTTTAATTTCCACACACACACACATCTTGATGGTCTCTTACACACCTGTGCTGTCTGTTGTTCGACTCCCTGGCACAGTGCCGTGTCCTGAGAAATCCTGATCAGTGAGGAGGAGCTCATGATTCTCTCCTCAAAGCCAAGTCCACCTAACTCTAAATTCTGGAGTCAAATGAATGTTTCTTGTGTGAGTGTTTCGTGGAGATTTATTTGTTTTCATTTTATGTTTGACTGCCTGGTGTCCACAGAGGACATCAGATCCTCTGGATCTGGAGTTACATGCAGGTGGTTGTGAGACTGTGTATAGGGTACTGGGAACCAAACTGGGGTCCTCTGCAAGAGCAGCAAGGTGCTAAGGACTGAGCCTTCTCTGCAGCTCTTCTGCTCTGCATTTCTGAGCACTGAGAGAATTTCCAGTCGTGTGTGCACTGATTTTCACTCATTCTTTCAGCAGTTGTCTGCTGAGGGCATGGACGTGCCAGAGGCAGTGCTGGGCATTAGAAAGGAGGAAGGAAGGAAGGCCAGGCCCCTGATCCCTAAGGAGTCTACTGTGCATAGAGGAGACAGACCCAACACAAGTGAAAACCATAAAACACACAACACGGGTGGGGACGATAATGCTGTGAAGTGAGCGTGACAATGGAAGGATTTGGAAGGCTGGAATCATGTGCTGGTGCACAAGAGTCAGCGTGTGTGTGTGTGTGTGTGTGTGTGTGTGTGCGCGCGCGCGCACGTGCATATGTGGCATATGCGTATGTTCTTATGGGAGTTTGGAAGGTTGGAATCATGTGCTGCTGTCCAAGGGTCAGCACTAGTGTGTGTGTGTGTGTGTGTGTGTGTGTGTGTGTGTGTACATGCACATGTATGGCATATGTTCTTATGGTTTGTACATGTGTATGTAGACATATGCATGCTTGTGCACGTAGAAACCACAGGTTGATGTTGGGTGTCTTTCTCGGCTGCTCTTTCTTCTTTGAGAAAGGGTCTCTCACTGAACATGGAGCTCACCCTAGTTGGCCCACAAACCCCAGAGAGTCTGTTTCTCAGCTCCCCAGGCTGGAGTTGCCAATGTGTACAACTATGCCTGGCTTTCACATGGTTGCTCAGGATTGAAACTTAGGTCCTCACATTTGTACAGCATGAGCCATCTCCCAGCCTCTAGAGTTCATATTTTCAACAGGGCCGTTTAAGAAAACATCTCCAAAAGTGGCATTCATGCAAAGGCAAGAAGGAAGTTAGAGAAAATATTCGTGTTCATATCTGGAGCAAAATATTCTTTGTTTCAGGAAGTCCTTAGACAGTTTTCCTGTCTGTATATGCCCTAAGTGGTTTTATCTTGTCCCCTGGTAACAGTTCATATGTCCTAATCACTCCTGAGTTTGTTCCGCAAGCCGAGACTTTCTGACTCTGGCCTGGCGTATCCAGCTGGTCATGAAGCCCCTCCACTCGGACCCCCACCTGCATTGCTGTAACCACGTCCCCATGTGCTCCTCTGCAGACGAGCTCTTCCTAAAGAGTACGGCTTCTTTATTCCCTTCAGTTATACAAAAATGAGTAAAAATCTTGGACTTGTCTTGACTTCGCCAAACACCATGTCAAACCCTTCAACTAGAGCTTCTAGTATATAGAACCCGGGTTCTATGTATTGGGACAAAATTAAGAGGGAAACTTGGAGCACCTAGATCTAAAAATGGAGTTCAGATAGAAATCTGAGCAATGATAGGGGCGGCTGCAGGGATAAATGTTTGATAAAATAATGAAAGCCAAAGCTAAGGGTGTGTGAGCCTGGGACTCCTACAAGTGTGATGTCACCCTCAGAGAGGTCAACTCTGTGTGTTGCTGTGGGCATTTTCACCATTATTCATGGGCAGGATGGAGGCCATGCATTAGGAGGGGTTTTCAGTACTCATGGAATATTATACATAAAATATACCTAAAGTGTTTCCTGTCTTTCGAAATATTTTGAGAAGAGCAGAAAGGGGCCAAAATAGTCATCACATTTTGTTTTAAGATTGAACCTAGTCTTCGAAAACCAACCTTTTTTGTGAGCGTATCTGCAATAAAGCAGAAACTTAGCTGAAACGTGAAGGAAGCGAGATCCTGGTAATTTTCTTGGGACGAGAGATGGTTAACAAGTAGCCAAACCAAATTAATTTGCACAAGAACAATGAAGGGGAAGTAAGTAGTTGGTGTCTTTCTATTTTGATTTGGTGTAAGTTTCCCAGTATTCAATTCTCGGTACAGAAGGTTCTTGCTGTTTCGCCACACCGAGTTCCTGGAAGTCACATCAGATCCCCCTAAATTAGGAGACTGTGTCTGGGAACCACATTCTCCACCCAAGGCTTTAGCTTCAAACAGAAGCGGGTGTAACCGGGTGTGATGTATTAATGGAAGTGGTCCTGTAGCACCGTCTGTAAATCTCCGCTTTTCTAGCTCCCAATGACTGACCGGTAGGTTCCATACGAGTGGCTGCATGAACAGAAGCTGGGTCCCCAGAACCTCCACCGAGCTCTTCCCTTAGACTGCATCTCTCTGTGTGCACTGCCTAGCGCATTCTGTTCAGCTTACAAACAAGATTACCACGAATACAGTCCTGAGACAGCTTGCTTCCCGAGTGAAGCAATTCTACTTGTGGAGTGTGATGAGCTTGGATGTTGGACTCTGACAGATTGGAGTTGGGGGTTTTGCGCTGCCATTCACAGACTTTCTAACGTTGGGGAAACTAACTTGTGAGTAGGTTTCATCTTCTGTAGAGCAAGCCAGTTCCTCTCTGACAGACTTAACATAGAGTAAAAAAGACAGTGCTCGGCAGATACTGTATTAGTGCCTGGCAGTTGGCAGGCACCATAACATCAGTTGTCAGATCTGCCTTTCTTGTTTAACAGAAACGAGAAATTTTATTCAAAGGGTTTTGTTTGTAAAGCATTTATTCTTAGATAACCTCTTTATATTAATACTAACCTTTCTTACAATAGCCACAATATGGAAATAACCTATCAAGAAATGAATATGTCTGTCTGTGTGTGTGTGTGTGTGTGTGCGTGTGTGTGCGTGTGTGTGTGTGTGAACCTGTTAGTTTAAATGAGGCTGCTTATGGGGCTCAGAGAAGAGGACTTTACGGGAACAGGGACAGCTTACCAGTGGCCACACACTGAAGAAAATGTCTTTCTCTCCTCCAGATACAGTTAGATCCTCAGGGAAGGGTGGGGCCCTGTGAGCCCTCTCTGAGTTTTTTTTAAAAAATGTGTCCACCGGCAATGGACTGCTTCTCAGCTTCCAAAAGTTAGTTCTTCAGTATCTGATGGCCCCGATAACCCCTGAAAATGTCCCGTTAAGAGAAACAGGTCAGTCACACAGTGACATGCTAAGTTCTCCACCCGCATGGCGGCACATCTGCACTAATCAGAGGGTTTCGGGCAGAGAGGATAAGTGGCGGCCACTGATCTCGGTGTTTTACCCGCATGGCGGCACATCTGCACTGATCAGAGGGTTTCGGGCAGAGAGGATAAGTGGCGGCCACTGATCTCGGGGTCTTAGTTCCTTTTCTGCTGTTGTGGTAGGACACCGTGGCCAAGGCAACTGACAGAAGCCAGTGTCTTTGGTGGTTACCATTTCAGAAGGGAAGTCCGTGGCAGGGACAAGACGCTGGAGACACAGTTGCGCTCACAGGAATAAGAGGCATGCTGGGAATGGTTGTCTTCTGAAGCCTCAAAGGCCACCCCCATGACACCCCTTCCAACAAGCCACACACAACCTAACCCTTTCCAAACACTCTCACCAACTGGGGACCAAGCTTTTAGACATAGGAGCCTATGGGAGCCATTCTCATTAAAACAACCACAAATAGATACAACATTTCAACTAGAAAGATACACACATTTTTGGGACCTGTTGCAGAATTTTACAGCTGTGGTTAGCGAAAATCACACTGTATATATAGGTGGTTTTTCTTGCTGAGAAGGTAGATCTTATTCTGAAGTTTTCTTACCCAAACAACATACAAGCTTTTTAGTTGTGAACTTCCTAGCGTGCCTGCCAAATCTAATTGTTGTCTCTACTGCCAAATATTGAGCGCTAAATACCTGCCTCACTGCAATCAGTGCTTACTGCAATCGTCCCTCACAGACTCCTAACTCTTACAGAGGAAAAGAACTGTTCCAGTCAGCCTTGTGAGGGTGAAGAAACAAAAGGATTATATGGTCTACTCACCCGGTTCACACGTGGCAGAGTCAGGATTCTGACCCAGGTACTTCCACACGAGGGCCATCCTGCCGACCCACTGTGATTCTAGAGTCTCACCTGACTCACTGGAGCTGAGAGCATTGTTCTGTCACAGAGTAAGTTCTCTGCATGTCCAGGTCCCTGAGTTCTTTTGCCAGAAGCAAAAGGAAAGTTAATAACGATAGTAATACTGCGGTACACTAACTGACTGTGGTGATACTTCGTGGTGCTTTAGTAAATAAAGCTAGCCTAAGGATCAGAGTGTGGAGTGAGTCCCCAGTTAACCATAGAGGCCAGGCAGAGGTAGCACATACCTTTAATCCCAGCACTCAGGAGGCAGAGGCAGACAGATCTCGGTGAGTTCAAGGCCACCCTGATTTACACGAGATTGATCCAGTCTAATAGAGAAACAGAACCAGGCGGTGGTGCTCACATGTTAACCCCAGTACTTGGGAGTCATGCACTAGAGGTGGAGATAGGAGGGGATATGGCTGGGTGGAGTGAGGAAAATAAACTAGGAGAAGACAGGAGCTCTAGGCATTCTGTCTGAGGATTTCATAGAGGTAAGAACTCTAGTGGGGCTGCTCGGCTTCTCTGATTTTTCAGCTTTCACATCTTAATACCTGACTCCAGGTTTTTATTATTAAATCAATAGAGTTCCCACTACATCTGATTGCCAGTGAGGTCTACCTACTGCCTTAGTATCTGAGGACGTTGGTATAGATGAGACATGGAAAATATAACATGGAATGGTGGCAGTATCGGTCTTTTCTGTTGCTGTGGTAAGATGATGGCCAGGGCAACTTAGGGGAAAAGGTTCCTGAGGGACGTGTTACGGATGGTGGGTAATGTGGCCGCAGAGAAAGCAAATTGCAAGCAGGGTGGGGACTTACGCCATCAAGTCCAGCCCTGGTGACATACTTCCTCCTGAAAGGCTACACCTCCTGAACCTTCCCACACAAGGCCACTAGCAGGCATTTAAGTGTTCAGATACTGAGATCATGCCGGACATTTCTTATTTAAACCATCGCTGGGGTTCTGGCCTTTATGTTTGTTTACTTACATCCCCCCCCCCCGAATAAAACCAGTGCTTTAGAAAGTGCAGATATGGAGAGACAGGAGTTGGTAGAAACAACACTCAGCATTTAAAACCAGTTAAGGTTTTAAAGGGAATCTCCCTTGATCCCAGCAAGCCCTTGTGAGGGACTGAATTGGCAGTGGATCTGTCTGGTCTTCATTGCCAGGCTTCTCCCCCTTGGGAATTCTCTGTTTGATTGGTTTATGTGGGTTTTTTGCATGTTGCTATGGTAAACCTCATTCCGCATGTCAGAGACCTTCCTGCCGAGGAAGATTTTGTTAACGTTATAGCCTGCATTTTCATTTCCACATTTTATCTTGGTGTTACCAGGGCAACCCAAATAACTTCATTTTCTCTTTGAAGTTGAGGCCTGTGGGCTGCTGCACCTCATGCTGACTCACAGGATTTGTCTTGTTCTAGCTCAATCCCTGCAGCTCCCTTCCTTCTGCTTCTCTTCCTGCCACCATCAGGTGGGTCGCTGTTGGTATAGTGGTTAAATATTTGAGGGGAGTACACATCTCATTACTAACTAGAATAAAGCTATAGACCTTCTCATCAGAAAAATGCAAGTTTAAGTAATGATGTATAAAAGTATTGAATATACAGAAGCATATTGAGGCATCTCTCCTCCACGTCTAGTTCTCAGGATTTGGATAGCGAGTTGCAGGAGTTTTCACAAGGGCTGGGGTGTAGCTCAGCTGAGCGAGTGCAGCCTCAGGTGGACAAGCACTTAGATCAGTCCCCAGCCCTGGATAAAACTGGATGCAGCCCTGCACCTAAATTATCAGTACTCAAGTTGTGGGCACAGGAAGATCAGAATTTCAAGGTCACCCTTGACTGTATAGCTAGTTAGAGGCCAGCCTTAGCTACACGAGACACTACCTCACAAACAAAATCACCTAAGCAGAGTTTATTATGGTAAGAAATTCTTAAACATCTCTCTGAATCTATTCCAGTTCCCAGTTGTGAAACAAATCCCAATCGTGAAGGCTAAACACATTTGTTTACACATCTTCATTCCAGGCAATCGTATATTTGGTTGTTTTTATGTTTTGTCTTGTTAGACTTTTGGTTTTGAGACAATTGCGTGTAGCCCAGGTTGTGCTAACTCATGACTGGATTTGCATGCCCAATCCCTTTCCCTCCACCTGTCCAGTGTTAGGGGTACAGGCGCCCGTCACCACACCTGGCTTACAGGACTTTAGATCTTGTCCTCTCTGGAAGAAATGAAAGACTGGTTGCCACACATCTCCCAAGAGCTCTCCTGGCTTAGACAAACCCTTTGGGTTTGAATTAGCATAAAGAGCAGAGAACCAGAAGGAAGGGGTCATCTCTCGAGCCTCCTTTCAAGGATGTGTGCTGCTCACACTTCTGCCCCAACATCTGATTCTCGATGATGGGAGGTTAGTAGTTCTAAAATGCTGAAAAGGGAAATGAGGAAGCAAAGGAGGAAAAAACAGAGTAAAATGGCAACATGGATAAACTTGCAGAACACCCTAATAAATAGAAATTAACCAAGCACAGAAGAAAAATGCTGCACGTCCTCACCCATGAGTCTTAGCAGGCTGAACTCACAGAAGGAGGGAGCTAGATCATGGTCTCTGGAGACTGGGAATGGCAGAGAGGATGGGAAAGCTGAAGAAGTTATGTAACAGGACCAAGAAGTCCAACAGGAAGAATTTGTTCATACCTTCTGTAGCGTGTCAGGATAGCTATTTACAGCGATTTACATGTCTCAGTAACGAACAGAAGAAAGCTTAGAGGTTTGCCGTGCAGTAGAATGGTTTATGCGAGGCTGGCAGTGTAGCCCAGCGGTCAGGCACTCGTCTAACGTCCCCAAGGTCTTGGACTCAAGCCCAAGCATCACCAAAACCCAAAGATCTGAGGACCTAAAACCCCTGAGTGTTATAATCCAATTAAAATTGTTCCTTCTGAGCAGTGGTAGCACATGCCTTTAATCCCAGCACTCAGGAGTTCCAGGACAGCCGGGCTATACAATACAACGACACCCTGTCTTGAAAACCAAACCAGAAAAAGCGGGAAAAAAAGTTTCTGAACAGATCTAAGGAATCATCCTCTGACCAGAGAATAGGGGGTAGATATGTGTGTGCAGTTGGGAAGTGGGTTCCTAGATAGAGGTGGACAGACTGGGTGAGGAGAGCAGGAGAGGCAGGAGAGGGGAGTGGTCTGTGATCCCCGGAATCGCCACTGGCGCTCAAGAAAATGCTTGCTGATCCCTAACATGCCAAAACGACGACGCTGGCTGATTGGAACGAAGCTGTTAGGAACTCAGTACCCAGCATGGGCAACTGGGATATCAAGTGGAGGATGACCCGGCATAGGTCAGTGTCGGTCAGTCAGCACATCTGGAGGACAGTCTGCCACATTTAACTGGCAGCTGGAAGATGGAGCTGGCTTCTGCTGGTTGCTTGGCTTTCGTGATTGAGGCTCAGTGACTTTCTATCAATTTGGTCAGAGTCTGACATTTATTGCCCTATTCCTCTGGGGCACTTGAAGCAGCCCAGTGCTGTCCTTATCTCTGGGGTAGACAATGTCACATTTATCTTGTTCAACAGAAACAAAAATTCATAGTGCCTCACTGAGAGCCATGTTAAACCCTGGTGTCCAGGCACCTCTGCATAAATGAAGCATCCTGCATGTACCCAGCCCATCCTGTCTCTCACAACCGTCAATAGGTGGAGGTAATTCAGTACGTCCCTGCATCCTAGTGCAAGGTTCCTAGGACAGACTGTCTTCCCCACTCACTGCCTTCTCCACATTCACGGCTCAGGATGCTACAGGTGTTTGCCAGGTCTACTGTCAGGGTCAGTGCCGGGGACAAAGAGATTGTCAGTCACTACCCTTGAGATCCATCTCATTCCAAGATTCCATGATCATCTGAGCCCCTGCACATCCTAGGGGCGGGGAGAGATGAACATAAAGAAGCCTTGGTTTTCTCCTCCCCATCTCCAGCCCCACATACTCACAGGAATCCGGAGGGTGGCCTTGCTTGTATCCAATGCCTTGACTACAAAGGAACCAACCTATCTTTCCACACATCCCCATGACTCCATGCAAGGGGCACTATTGATTCTGCAGTAACTTTTATGTCTCTGTAGTCATTTTCAGGCCCAGGGAGCAGTGGTTTGTGTTCGCTTTTGAGGGCGGGTCATCTGAACGAGGATACAAACAAAAACAAATATCTCCAGTTATTCCATCAACTGCCCTTTCTCTTGGCTCTGCGCCTGTTTTCCACCACCCAGATCATCTGTTAAATCCCCAGTTCCTCTTCAGAGCTCCAAAGGGCTCTCATCTCTCAAGTGTTTGACTTTTAAAAGTAACCTTTTTCTTCTTGTTTATGTCCTACTTTTTTTTTCTATGAAATTTTTGCTTTTAACCAAACTTCTCAGATTTTCCAACTATTTATTTATTTATTTATTTGTGAGGTGGGGTCCCACCGTAGTCCTGGCTGTCCTCGAACTCACTAGATAGACAAGGCTGGATTTGGTCTTAGAGATCTGCCTGCCTCTGTTTCCTCACTGCTGGAATTAAAGGTGTGCACCACCACCCTTCCCCTCGGATTGATATTTTAAGCCTTTCAATTTAACAACTCTCTGTTATTGTTTCGTGACAGGGTCTCACGTAGCCCAGGCTGACCTAGAACTATCCTTGAACTCCCATCCTCTCCTCTGCCCAGAAGTGCTGGTGGTACAGACACACCTCACACATGGACAGGCTTCCCACGCTAGTCCAAGGGGACAAACCTTAAGCCAGCTCTGTTCCTTCCAAATGCGCTTTTCATCCAGCTGATGAAATGCAGATCAGAAGCCAGCTGTAGATGCCAGCAGGCAGGCCGATATGTCACTGGGCTTATGAATCTTGCTTTCTAGATCTTTCAACAACTTTTAAAAATACATCTGGCAAGGCCATAGACAGTTCTGAAGTTTTTTTTTTTTTTTTTTAGGAAAGCCTCATTTAGTTCTAATCCAAGAATTTTACTAATAATAGCACCTAGAAAATAACCCCTTTCTAAATAGTATACAGCTTTTCTGGGAAGGTGGCAGTATGCCAGGCATGGTGAGGGATGCCTGAAATCTCTGAGACTTGGTAGGCTGAGATAGGATGATGATCAGGCTATACCCTACCTGAGCGACAGAGCCAGTTCAAGACCAGTCTGGGCAGCATGCGGATGGTTTGAAACATTTAGAAATTAAAGAAGGGCTGAGGCTGTGAATTTAGCTCAGTGGTAGAATATCATGCATGCAGCCCTGGATTTGGTCCCCAGCAACGTATAAACAGGGTAAGCTGAACACGCCTGTAACCCCAGCACTAGGGAGGTACAGAAGGAAGTAAGAGGCTCAGGTCAGCCTTGGCCACTTGGCGGGTGGGGGGGGGGTCAAAGCTACTTGAGACCTATCTCAGACAAGCAAATGGAATACCCAGCAGCAGCCATGTGGCAGACAGCCTGTTGGTAGGAGAACCTGCAGAACCAGAGACCAGGGAAAGGCTGCCTACCCCTCATGCTGTCTGTGATCGGTCTTTAAGAGGCTGTTAGACACCACTTAGCCTCAGTTCACTAGGGATCTCTGAATGGAGGTGTGCTTGAAACGTACAGAGTGAGCATTCAGTAGTTGGTGTCATGATGACATCACTAAAGCTTTTTAGCAAAAATCCCCAAGAAGTCAAAGCCTTCTTTTCCAACCCTAGCAGCACCTGGACAAGCGGAAACCCAAACCCAGTTTCGAGCTGTCTGTTGTGTCATAACGTTCAGCCCAGCTGCGTTGACGCTTTCCCCAGGGCCAAGCTAGCACACCCTCTTCAGCGGTCATCCAGCGGGCTTCACTATCCTTGGCTTCGTATTATACGTGTTCCCAGACTCCTTTGCTCCTCTCATGCATTCTCTCTAATACCAGATGGGTTTTGGTTAGTCACTTTTTCCAATATGCATCTATGTATTAATGCTTTTGTTTTATTTATTGCAATATCAAGTTTTTAAAAGAGTAACATATTTTGTGTATACACCCAAAGAATACTCAATTGTACCACAAGGACATGTGCTCAACTATGTTCATAGAAGCATTGTTTGTCATAGCCAGAACCTAGAAACAACCTAAATGCCCCTCGACCAAAGAATGGATAAGGAAAATGTGGTACATTTACATAATGGAGTACTACACAACAACAACAAAAAATAATGACATTTTGAAATTTGCAGGCAAATGGATGGATCTAGGAAACACCATATTGAATGAGGTAACCCAGACCCAGAAAGACAAATATCATATGTACCCACTCATAAGTGGTTTTTAGACATAAAGCAAAGAAAACTAGCCTACAATTCACAATCTCAGAGAACCTAGACAACAATGAGGACCCTAAGAGAGACATACATGGAAAGTAGAAAAAGACAAGATCTTCTGAGTAAATTGGGAGCATGGGGACCTTGGGAGAGGGTTGAAGGCGATGGGAAAGGCAGGGAGGGGAGCAGAGAAAAATGTAGAGCTCAATAAAATCAATTTTAAAAAAAGGGTAATATATTGGTAGGATTTGGTGTTTACTACAAATTACTTAATTGGGTGTTTGTATCCGTGTGATTTCAACTTAACACGTGATACACTGATAATTTCTAAGACCCTGCTGTTTTCTAGAAGATTCCAGAATAAGCCACATATAAATTTTGTCTCGATTAAAATAAAATAAATCTTTACAGCATTGCCACACCCAGTAACACTAATCAATACTGATTAGAAAAGAGAGCATTGTATCGCCAGCTTTGTGGGAATCCTGATCGCAGGTCCCCTTCCCTGAAAGAATGTGTGGGTGGGAACTGGTACGTGGTCTGTTGTGTTCTCCTCTTCCCCGAGCCCGTAGCACAGGCCCAAGCATAATCCACTCTCATAATTCATTTACAGCAAGCCAATTCATAATGAAAGTGAATCATGCTTGTGACAGGGAGTTGTCCCAGACAGCTCCTGATCAAAATATATGACACATTTTTAGTAGCCTCAGAGGCCAGTGGCTACATAGAGATTCCAGAAGCGTCATACAAAAATAAGGCCTTGGTGCATGCTTGCTGTACACATTTACAGAAGGAGAAGGCTGGAAAGGAAAGCGATCTTTTTCTTGGTTAGGACAAAACTGCTAACTTGGAGTGATTTTCTCACTTCCTGCTATCACTGACCTTGGAATCATGGGAGGTTCAAACTGAAGACTTCGGATAAGATAACTGAGCTTTCCACTCACTGGAAACTTAGGAATATATAAATTAGCAATCCAAGGAGACGATAATACAGAGCTACATCTCGGGTCACAGATCAGCTTCACCATTAAGCTTCCTTTGAGTCAAAGGCTTCCATTCCAGGATGGCTTGAAGGCCACACGTCTATAAGAATCATTTAGACGTTAATAGCACTCTATGGTTTTTACTGCTTACAGTTCAACCAAAGGCGTGACAGCAGACTGAGTCCAGGAGAAATTCTTCCACTCTTTGTTTAGAACTCAATAGGTTCTTGAAACCCTCATCCGCATCCTGTGACCTCATCAAAGAACTCCCAAGTAAGAACTTCAGCTGGAAGTTCCGGTTCGCCACTAGCTAGGTATCGTCCTTGATCAAGCATCTGGTTTCTCTTGGCCCAGGTTTCTCACCCCTAAAACGATGGTATGAATGGGATGACCAAACTCCTGGGCCCTCTCAGTGCTAATTTGTAACACACTAATTTGTAACATTCCTCTTCTAACAAAGTGTATTTCTATAGCATCGTATCGTTACAACTTCCTCTGGTGAACTTTTCTAGAAATATGTCGTTGTGTGTATACCTCATAGTAAGACTCTAGCCAGAGCCATGTCCTCCCAAGAAAGAAAGATGGACTGTGTATGTGATTGAGAAGGTGTGCTATTCATTCCTCCTCACTGCTAAAGGAAAGTGGCTTGTTTGGTGACTGATGCTCTTGGACCCTGATGGCTCCCTTTGACCTGTGGACCCTTTGGTACAAATGCAGTCTGTGTGTGTAAAATCATATGTGCCTTCTCCATACTGGCCTCCGTTGTGCCCGTAGCCTGGCCCTGCAAAGAGGGACCTTCTGCCTAAGGTGGTACCCAGATACTTGTTGATTTTGCATGACTGTTCTAAAATTGAAAACAATCTACCCCTCTTCCTCTAAAATTGCAAATATTCATTCTATTTTATGTGTGTCTGTGTGTGTCTGTGTGTATGGGATATTTCTATATCACACACACACACACACACACACACACATGTATGGGTGAGTGCACTCTAAAATATATGCAGAGTCCAGAGGAGGATGCTGAATACCTTATCCTGTGAGACTCTGCCTCATTCACTTGGAACAGAGTCTCTCCCTGACCCCAGTGCTAGGAATACTCAGGTCCTCATTCTTGCAAAACAAGAAGCATCCTATCCCACTGAGTTATCTCTCCAGATTTGTTGGCTTCATCAAATTTTGTCCTTTATTCTCTAAGTACCATTTTCTACACATTTGTAATACATCTGTGAGCAGAATAGAACCAACAAGGAAAAAGAGTCGCCTTTGTGAAACTTAGATTGTCGTGGAAGGGAAGAAGTGGCTCAGTGAGAAACGGATTAACTGTGGATCTAAGAGAGAGAATGAAGGGTGACTCAGATGGGGACCTTGATCACTGGAAGGATAGATACGGCTCTGGTTCTTTTGAGCTAGGAAGGCTACATACAAAGCAGGGCTTTGCCGTGAGGGTGGGACGTAAGGGGTTGACATGGATAGATTTTGGAAAACCAAGCTTGACTTACCCAGTGGGTAATGGAGTGAGGTGTCAAATAGGTAGCTGGATATTTGCATGGAGACGAAGGATACAGTGATGTTGTCACCCAGGGAGTGAAGGAGTCAGAAAGAAAGAAAATCACCAAAGACTTAGCAGTGGTCGCTCAAAATAAAAGGCCAGGGTAGCGGAAAGGACAGGAAATGGAAAAGAATGGGAGAAACAGCAGGGGGTCAGAGCAAACTGAAGCCCCAAGAATGAATGGTTTGACAGTGTCGGGTGCTGCTGGGACAGCAGATAAGAAGATTTAACCCCTACCTATTGCGAAACAAACGACAGCAACAACAAAATCTGTGTCGGGGCTGAGAGCAGCGCAGATTCATGGACAGGAACATACCTATTAGAAGGCAGTTTGGCAGTGTAACTGTTTAGAGTGGGTTCCCCACTGGGGTCAGAATCCATGGATTTCCCCATCCGTGGGAGTGTGTTAGGTTTACGGTGCTAGGCATAAGTTCCCTTCTGTGGAGCAGGCCTCAAGTCCGGTCAGACAGACTTGGTTACCCATCCCCACACCCATCACACCACTGTTGCTCCAGCAGGCTTGTTCTTCATGGCAGGTCAGCACAGCATGCAGGGCCCAGTCCTGGGTGAGACCATGGCTGTCTTTTCTCATCCAGCAGATTACACAGTGCCTTCCTGCAGTTTGAAAGCGAGCTAGCTGGGAGAGTTTCCCAGATATTCAAGATTGATTTCTCCATGTCCTGAAACCAGAGTGTGTGGTGTCTTCAGCAGTGGGGTCTTACCATCTTAGTTATCATGGACATCTGAGAGCAGTGAGGATAGCCTGAGTTGTTTTAGGTGCCTCTCGGGTGTCCCTGACTGGTAACAGGTAGAGGGGTAACTCATGCCTGACATTGAGACTTTCATTCAGTAATTCACAGGGCTTCATACTTAAAACAGGAAAGATGGCTTCATACTTAAGAACATTGATGCTCTTACAAAGGATCCAAGTTCAGTGAACACTCAGCCATAGATGGGACATCTATATCAACCCCCCACATGTCTGAGAGTCCTGGGAAAATCATGGATGTGGGGGTAGAAAGAATGTGTGATACCTAGGAGACACCTCCGCCAAGTGCTCAGGGAGTCTCAGGTGCTGTGTGTTCCAGACCCTTGATTTCAACGAAAGCCATCAGGAAGGACCAGTGAGCCTCTGCCTTGGTAGCCCAAGGAACTCTACTAGCCCAGACCTGTGAGGTCAGCAATTGGTGATGCTAACCTGTCATTTGCCTTTGTCGCTGATGATGCAAACTCAGTCGTGTGTAAGGTATTTTTCCTAAGTCGAGATCAAGGCCCCAGACTGGAGTGGGAGGAGGGTGGTCTTCCTAAGTACACAGTGACCAAGCTGTTTTTATTCTTAACTCAGTTTCCTGTGATGTCACTTTGACTCTGTAGAAGCTATTGCTTTAGTCATCTGCCTTTTAACCAGATGTTGTATTAATGACCAGGTGGAGGCATAAGAAGGACGTGGAACACTCCAGAGTACAGAGGTGTCTCAAGGAAAGGCCCCGCGAGTTGTTTGCGGTTTTCCACCCGACTCTTCCACAGTAGTTCTTGAGCCTTGGCGGGGAGAGGGGTGACACAGACTCCTGGCTAGTCTCTAACGGCAGTGAGTACCAGCCCTCCTGCCCTGCGCCCCCCGTCTCCAGAGTGTGCCTCAAAGAACGTCCCTCTATTACAAAATACAAAAGGGGGAAAATGAGGAATGGAAAGATACTTGAGTGGAAATAACTCATGAACATAAACACCAATGTTTGCAGAACACCTTAGGCAGCACTCTATTCTTCAAACAAAGCAGCTGAGGACCATGGTTCTTCAGCCACGGTGTTTTGTTAGAACTCACAGTACCAGATGTAAAACTTTCCCCTGTAGAATGGGGTTTAAGTCCAAAGTTAGTTACACCCATAACACTTGAAACCAGTATTGCACTATCTGGCACATCTTGCCTGGCACTTCTGTAGCTCCTGACCCTTGCGTCCTTGACTGACTGAGGTGACTCCTCATCATTGCTCCTTTGGGTACATTCATGTGTCTCTCGGACAGCTTTCAGTACTTATAAACATCCAGATGGTTCCACCTCAGTAACACATCTGACGCTGCAAAAGCTAATCTCAAGGGAGGGTTCAGTCCTAGCTTGATTTCTCCAAGTCTTGCACCCCAAATAAGTGATGTCTTCAGAAGTAGGGTCTAGTCGTGGCATGCAACCAACATCAGTAGTGATATCCTTTATCATTTAGGGGTCTCTAGGGCTTCATTGGCCAACAACTCATAGGAAAATAACCCACTCCTAGCACTAGGATCCTCAGTCAACAATGCTATGACTTCTAGGAGAATCTTTTTCCACACAATATATTGCTCACTCTTTAATATTGACAGCCACAGACTGTCACTGAATTCTCCCAGTCACCTCGGTGTCATCTGTGCCCGTCCAACCATAAAGTCCCCAAGAACTTCCCAGTTGCATCTTGCCCTTGTTCTCTTTGTCAGCTGGCTTCTCAGCTTTGCTCCTGTGGGTACCTACACACATATGTCCCTCAAGGAACTTTCTAGACCTGTAAAAAAAAAAAAAACCTCAAAGTTAGCGTTGTGCCCTCTGTATAATAAAAGTTTGTTTGTTGTGTGTATGGGTCTTGCCTGCAAATCTGCATATGCACCACATGTGTGTAGTGCCCTTGGAGGCAGAAAAGGGCATCGGATCCCTTAGAGCTGCAGACAGTTGAGAGCTACCGTGTGGGTGCTGGAAACCTGTCCTCTGTAAGAACAGCCATGTTCCTAACTACTGAGCCTATCTCTCCAGCCCCATACTGAAACCATGTAAGATTGGCAAAACAACAAAGAAGGTCCTGGACCACCATCCTATAAAAGACAGCGTGGTTATAAAGATAACCTTGGTAAGATACTGAGTCCATTGCCATTCATGCTGGTCAACCGTAGGCCAATCTCAGAAGTCTGTAACTAAGGAGATGCTAAAGTAAAACATTAGCTAGGTTTAGTCTAGCCTAAAAACATTCCATATGTTCCTATCAGTAGCTGGCTTCCTCGTGCTGGGCACCCATGGAGCCTCTGCCTTTCACCAGCAGTGATGAACTCAGTGAAGCTAGCTCTAACTGATTAGTTTGGCCTAGAGCAAGGAAGGATACAGCTTGCCTCCTTGGCTACACCAGCCTGCAGGCAGGTCTCATGGCCCTTAAGTGACATTGCACTGTATCTATAACCAGCTGGTGCCTCTGCATTGGCCACAAAGGGCATGTAGCTGTGTGAGCATTCCATTCCAGAAGAGAAAGATACAAAGTATACTCAATAGAGACAACAGGCCACCCTCTAGTCAAGCTTAAACCTTGCTACTTGCTTAGTTCTAGCCCCTATTATCAGCTGATGCCCGTTTGATACCCTCTAGGCCGGTAAGAAGCCCTTACAGTGAGACTCATTGCTACCTCCATTTTCTCCATGTTGTAACTAACTAGTCAAAGTCTCAGAAATAAATATCTACAGTTACATGAAAGCTCTTGGCATAGTCCTTGCATTTCTGAACTCACATTTTTGTGAGGCTGTGTTCAGTCTCGTGCATTTTAGCCCAAACAGCATGTCACAACATGCTTACTTCAGACCCGGACCCGAGAAGTCAGTTGACATCTCTATTTAGGTATTGGAGAGATTTGCAAAAGTGAAAAATACTTCCATTTAATGTTTTGGAACATTTGACTTTTCATAATAATGTATGTTGAGATGTAATGAGGATTTTTCCCATTTTTGAATTCATAGTCTTGTTGATTGACTTTCATGAGAAGCATTCATTAATGTGCAACCAACACTTTTTATATTGTACTTTACTTTTTATAAATGAATGCATGTTTTAAAAATTTTGTGTTTTTCATGTCTAACGTTAAATATTCAAGAGCATAGCAAACACTTTGTGATTCTCATTACATCTGGAGCATGAAAGGGAGAACAAGGCTGAGAGCCCCCTGCTCCACTGTGGCATATTTTTTCCTTCCTGAAGTTGTCTGCCACCTGAGTGAATGAGCCCAGTTCTTTCAAAGGTTGCGGGTACTTGTGAAAGACACAACAACCAAACCATGAAAGAACCGGTGCGCTGCGGGAGTTGCCGCGGTCACAGAGTGGTCAGCGCTGCCCCAGGTGAATGAGCATCTGGATCCTGTCCTTCATGTCTCCACCATTGCTCAGAGCTTCATGCTTTCCAGGGGTGGTGGTGGTGACGTGAATGCCACACAGAATAAGCTCCTCTGGAGTGGAACTTGGAAATCCAGCTGGTGTAGAGCCGGCCTGTGACTGTCAAGCAGTGACCTCAGCACAGGAGGACAGTGAGACTGTCATGACTCCCTGGGAAAAGGCCAGATGGTGGGAGCTAGCCCTGCACTCTCAGAGTCTCTGGAATGATTGGGTGTGCTTGAGGGTTTGCCTGAAATGTGCTCTAAGGACACTGTTGGCTCATTTTGTCAGCTTGACTCAAGGTAGAATCATCTGAGAAGAGAAAGTGTTATTTGAGGAACTGCTTCCATCAGCTTGCCCTGTGAACAAGTTTGTTGGGGCATTTTCTCAATCCATGATTTACAGGGAGCAGCCCACTAGGTTTTGTGTCACCCTTGGACTGGTGGTCATGGGTTCTATAAAGAAGCAAGCTGAGCAAGCCATGGAAAGCAAGCCTATAAGCAGGGTTCATCCATAGACTCTGCTTCCGCTCTCACCTCCACGCTCCTGCCTGCTTGAGTTTCTGCCTCGGCTTTTCTTCAGAGATGGGCTGTGATCAGAATGTGTGAGCCAAATAAGCCCTTTCCACCACAGGTTGCCTTTGGTCATGGTTTATCCCAGCAATAGAAAGCAGACTAGGATGCACATGTGTAACTAGGACGCACATGTGTAACTGGGACACACGTGTGTAACTAGGACACACGTGTAACTGGGACACACATGTGTAACTATGGCACACGTGTAACTAGGACACATGTGTGTAACTAGGACACATGTGTAACTAGGATGCACATGTGTAACTAGGTTGCACATGTATAACTAGGACACACATGTGTAACTGGGATACACGTGTGTAACTGGGACACGTGTAACTCGGACACACATGTGTAACTAGGGCATGTGCACATGTATAACATACAGTAGACTCGGTTCTCAGGAAGCTGGTGGTGGCTGGTAGAGTTTGCCTGGAATTATGTTTCAATAAGATAGAAAACCCACTTCAGTACTGCTCAGATGTCAAGTAGACAATGGGCTAGCAGAACTGAGGGCTAAAATTCCCGGCGTCATTAATGAATAAACCCAAAAGAGCAAAGCCCGAATTGTTTAAGAAACAGTTGTAGTTGGGTGCGGCGCACACCTTTAGTCCCAGCACTTGGGAAGCAGAGGCAGGTGGCTCTCTATGAATTGGAGGCCAGCCTAGTCTACATAGTGTATTTCAGAACAGCCAGGGCTATGTAGAGAGGCCCTGTCTCGAAACAAAACAAAAAGTAAATAGTTTTGAAGCAGCAAGACAGAATGAACATTATGGTAACTTTTCAGCGCTGTGGCCACCAACAAATCCACAGGAGCCCTGGGTCACAGTGAAGGTTCTGAGAATGGGCATGTGAGAGAAGAAACGAAGAGAGTGTGCCCATTTCCCTTCCCAGAACCTCAGGGGCACCGTGTGTGTTCCGCTGCTGTCGTTTACATAGCAGTAGCTTTTAAATATTTGGGGGAAGGACTGGAGAGGTGACTCGGCCCTGAAGAGCACTTGCTGTTCTACAGCGGACTCTGGCTCAGTTTCCTCCTGCAGCAACCGCTGAGAGCTCCTCAGGCAGCTGTGGGCCTCACAGCCCCGCCCCAGTTCACAGTGGAATGTCTTAGGGCCCAGTCTCATCAAGCCATGTGCAGGTATCCACGGTGAATATGTGTTCATAATTGTAGGTGCCATGTCTTGTCGAGGAAACGGTACCTCATAACACCCCCCATCTCCTTCCGGCCTCCTCTTCCACAGTTCCCTGGGCTTTGTGAGGATGGTGCACCTTCAGCCGTCATTTTTATAGAGAATCCATTTTTATGTTCATCTTGTATCACTGGAACAAACAGGGTGGGACAAATCATCTTCGAAAGACCAAAGGTTTCTTTTGGCTCATGGTTTTAAACACTTTAGTCCTGCGCCTGTTTGCCTATTGCTTTGGTGTCTTTGGTGTGAAATCACATCAGGCAAGGAAAACTGAGAGAGAAGCCAGCACTGGGTTCCCTTCAAAGGACGCTCACAGCGACCTAATTTCCTTCTATTGACGCTGACCTCTTAAAGGTCTTCCTCCTCCCAAAGCACCACAGGCTGGCGGCTGTACCTGGATTAACACTTGGCCTCTAGAGAACACTTACCCAAAGTGTAGCAAGTTTCCAGGATAAACTAATTTCTCAGAATAGAAAACCAGGATGTGTTTAAGATTCACAGTGGAATATGGCATGAAAGAAATGGGAAAGGAATTGAAACAAAGGCATTTAGGCAAAAAAGATGTGGAGGAAATCACACACACACACACACACACACACACACACACACACACACACATGCACACACGCACACGCACAGTCTACTACAGGACAATGACCATGGAGCCTCATGGTTTTCCTTCTCCCTGGAGTGAGGGAAGCACCCACTAATCCATCCCGTAAAGCAGTAACAAATGCATACAGAAATAACACACAGAATAGCAAAGACATTTCAAAGCGTGGACCCCATCTCTGTGGCAGCATCTTCATGCTACACTTGAGGAAAATGAGGATCCAGGGAATACCTGGCTTTGTCTAAGTCCAAGGAGCACAGAGGGAGCTTGGTTACCAGACGATAACTCAGCTGTCTGCAACTCTCTTCAGTTCTCCCGTTGGTGGTCCCTCACTGGGTCAGGAGCACTGTGCATCTTGGGAGCCCTTTGGCTCCAGAAGGTCCTGCTCCTGCGATTCACAAAAGCATTTCAAATGTTGCTTAAAAAAAAATAAATAAATAAAACACCCAGACAGAAACGCCCTCTGTGATGGCCAGAGGGAAGTTAATTCACCAGTGTTCTCTCCTCTCTCAGAACCATGATTCCTGTGACGGAGTTCCGGCAGTTCTCCGAGCAGCAGCCTGCCTTCCGGGTGCTGAAGCCATGGTGGGATGTGTTCACGGATTACCTCTCGGTGGCCATGCTGATGATCGGAGTGTTCGGATGTACTTTGCAGGTAAGTGTCCGACCCTCGGAGGACTGGAAGCCAAAGGGTGTAACTGAAGGACTGGCTCTTCTGGACTGGGAACGCAGCTTGCTGGTGGGGGATGCCTGGAATAAATACATGAGACCTTGGGTTCAATCCCCAGCATTGTACAGGGCAGAAAGTGGGGGCGGGAGGAGGAGGAGAGAGAGAGGAGCAAGCTGGCTGCATGGGGAGTGGTGAGCTGATGCATGGGGAGTGGTGAGCTGATGCACGGGGGGCTGTGTGAGCTGGCTGCTTGTGGGGTGAGCTGGCTACATAGGGTGGGGGTTGCAGGTAACCAATAGGCAGTCTTCTCTAGCTATCTATGGCATTGGTAATCCTGACAGGGAGCCTGAAAACTCATTTGCTAAACTTTCCTGAGAGACGGAACTATGCTAGAATGCAAGGAAGCCTCTTGCTCAAGTGAGGTTTGATGCCGTTAACATCCAGAAGGGCTCCTTGCCTTTCGCGGCCTTCAAAGTGACCCATTCACAAGGCCACTTCCATTGTCACATACAGCCTTTTGCTTTTCTTTGCCTCTTATGCTTGAACCTGTGTCTTTTTCTGGGAGAATGAATATTTTTGGGAGAAACCAAGATGCCCTCAAGTGTTTAGTTCTGAATTAAAGCATAACTCAGTCACAAATGCATTCTGGATAGAAGCCGTGTATCCTTCTACACAGATATATCTTCATGCCTGTTACTATGCCAGGACCCACACTTGCAGGGCCTAGGTACTGTGTGTAGTCAATTTCTGAGGGGAGCTAAGCTGACGGGTGAGCAGAAGAGATGGTTAGTGATGCTGGCACCACAGGTAGGAAGGAAGTACATGGGGAAGACGCTCAGCTTAGTTTAGAAATGAGAAAAAGGGAATTGTTGCAATAAAAATTGGAGAATGAACTAGCTAGCTAGAGGGTGGGAGCTGGAGGGGGAGGGGAAGGGCAGGGAGCAGGTGCCAGGATGGGGAAGAAGCGAAACAAAGAGCACAGCATTGGTGGGAAGCCCTCAGAAGGACTGCTGCATATTGGGTGTCCTTAGGATGACGTCAGTGTGGTGCCTGGAAGTGGAATCCAAAGAGAAGGAGGGAGGGAAAGGATGTCCTGAACAGCACTGGAGGGTTCTCGGGGGAGGGATGAGAGGTGTAAGGCCGGGTGGAGAACAGGAGAGTCCTAGGCACTGAAGCTGTGAGTAACAACAGCAGACAGCTTCCACCCAGCTCACCGACTAAGGAGAGAGAAGTAACATCTTACCCTTAGAAGCCTTAGTTCGGTGGTTGGACAAGTGGATGGAAGTTGGAGGCTCTGGGTGGGTGGGACCTTCAAGAAGAACAGCCTGGAGGAAGTAGGAAGAAAGAAAAAATCTCCAGAAATAATACAGTGTAGAAATAAAGGCCTTTAAAGATTTGGTATTGTTAAAGTGCGTCCCAACATTGCCTGTGTGCCGGGCATCTTTCTGGACATCTGACTCCTGCGGCAAGTCTTTCCTTCCTTGTGCCAGCTCTCAGACAGGAGCCATCACTGTCCTAAGTACACGGAGGTTAAGGGGAACTTCCCCGTGGGCGGCAGAGCCCTTCTTTAACCCAAGCGATTTAGATCCAGAGTCCTTGTTCCTAGTCCCTAATACTATGTTCATTGCGTTTCATTTGAACAATAAAAATATTTTGCTAGCTAGCCTGGTAGAAAACACTCATAATCCTAGCACTTGGAAACTGGAACCAGGAGGAGTGGAATCCAGGGCATCCTTAGCAATGTAATGAGTTCCAGGCTAGCCTGAGCTATGCGAAACCACGTCTCGATACAAAACAAACACACTTCCCTTCTCCCCACCCACTCAGAATAGAATACCAAGGAGAAACCAAAGTCTAAAACAGAGGGAAAACGTAGATTAACTCATAAATAAAATAACTGTTGAAGAAGACACAACTGTGTACCAGACTCTGCTCTACCAAGAATTGACAGTAGAGGAAGGAAGAGGTGACTCAGCCGGGAAGGGCGCTGCTGCGGAGCCTGACCGGCGAGCAGAGCTGACCGGCGAGCAGAGCTGACCGGCGAGCAGAGCTGGATCCTAAGAACCAACGGCAGGCGAGTCCTGACTTCAGACGACCATGCTCTTCCTGCAGCACATGCGAGAGCACACACACCAAATCCTCAGAATGCACCTCAAGCTGAGGGAAAGGAAAGAAGAAAACAAGACAGACAGTGAGTCAGCTATAAAGCGAGCGGCGATAGATGCATGCAAGACCTCCAGTGCGTTCTGAAAGGTTCCACCACGCCTGGTGTTTCCTGTTTGTTCTCCAATTATATGGACCTTAGCAATCACAGCAAATCTTTTTTTTCTTTCCCTGTTAAACTGAGACTTCTCTTGGGGCTTTCAAGTTATCCATCGCTTTTTCTGGTACTCAAAGGTCATTTTGAGTTTTATTTTATTAAATAAAATATATTTATTTTATTTTAAGGAAAATACAGGTTACAGGACTGCAAGTGCCGAGATGCCCCCACAGTCACCCTGAGAACCAAGACCATTACTAAGCGATTAATACCACACTGCTCAGCATGATGTGCGTTTTAAAATGTATGAATCACTTACTTCTGAAATTTCCGTTTAATATTTTAGGACCACAATCGACAGCGGGTAGCCAAAACCACAGAATTGCAATTTATGGATAAAATTTTATGCAATTGTTAGAAAAATTAGAATGCAGGAAGGGCAAGATAAAACTCTGGCACTCAGACGGGAGAAAGACCCAGGGGATGTCATCAAGTGTGGGTTTGGGCCAAGGAGTTGGAGATGGACAGGAAAGTAGTTGGAAGGAGCACTCCAGGCTAAAAGCTGGAGCACGGGATTCTAAGTGCCCACTGATTGGTCAGCTTGTCTAAGCTGAAAGAGCAATATGTGCCTGTCAGGGAGCCCATTGTTGGATTTCTCTGACTTGGGGGGAGCATGTGTATCCAAGCAGAGGTGTAGACTGTTCTGTCATACACGCCTGGCAAGAGGGAGAAGGGAGATGTTCAGAGACCAGTGTGGACCACTCCACCAACCGACCGCTTAGTCCCTTCAGTAAGTGATTCCAGTACCGTGTATGAGGCGAACCTAGGCAGCCCCTGACAGTGACCCAAGCAAGCAAAGTTTTCCCTGGCACAGTTAAGGGAAAGCTGGCACCTGAGAGGTTAGCAGCAGTCACATCACGCAGAGCTTTGTCAACTTCTGAGGGCAGCTTTGCTCAAATGAGATAGGACCCACTTGGACCATCCTGAGCAGAGGGTTTTCATGAGGTAGAATTATCTATCTGTCTGTTCGCCCATCCTTCCATCCATCCATCTATCCATCATCTTCCTTCTTTCCTTCCTTCCTTTCTTCCTTCCTTCCTTCCTTCCTTCTTTCCTACCTACCTACCTACCTACCTACCTACATATTTATTTGTTTTGGTTCTTTTGAGACAGGGTCTCACTATGTAGCCCTGGCTGTCCTAGAACTCACTCTGTAGAGCAGGCTGGCCTTGAGCTCACAGAGGTCTGCCTGCCTATGCCTCCCAAGTGCTGGAATTAAAGGTGTGTGCTACCACACCTGACTTAATGTGGTATTTTAACATGGCCACTCCAGCTGTGGGGAAAAAAAAAAAAAAACAATGTAAACCCAGGCAAGGTGATATGCTTCTAATCTCGGTACCCAAGGGTCAGAAGGATCACAAGCCCAAGGCCAAGAAGCGAGTTTCAGACCAGTCAGAGCTACGTAGTGAGAGTGTCTCATAAACCCAAGCATTGGAGGTGCGGCTTGCCCTTGTCTAGATATAAGAGAGGGCGAGCAAGACCGAGGCACTTTTGTGTGGGAGCTTGAGATGCAGTCCAGGTGCAAAGGAAGCAAGAATGCATCACTTGGTTACTTGGAAAGTCAGTATAGTAATCCAGATATCAACCTAGTGCCTCAGACCAGACTGGGAGCAGTTGTCCTGAGTGTATTGAGGGAAGCAGGTCAAGCGTTTCTGGATGATTGAATGTTAAATGTGAGGGGGAAAAGTGATGGCGGCGATGTCTCTAAGGTTTTCGGACTGGAGCAACTGAAAAGGTTCGGTTTTGAGCATGTTACGTCCAAGTTACATGTTAGGCACCTGGTCTGTGAGATTGAGTGCATAGGTGGGTGCATGAAGGGTGGTCATGAAGGGATGGAGAAGGATGCAGACTCACAGCCAAGTGTTAGGTAGAGAGCGGAGATCCTGCAGAGGGGGAAGAGAGAGGAGTGTAGGGAGTACTCATCTCCAGGAGTGAGGACATGATGGGTCTAGGTAGAAGGGTCCCCCTTGACTGGGGCAGGAAACCCCTTGACTGGGAGCTTCAACTACCAGAAGAGAATGACAATGTCATTTATTTGGAAGGGACATGAAAAGATGAGCCTTTGTGGATTGGCTTCTCCGTGGTGTAAAAGGAAACACATCTGGAGAAACTTTGTGGCTTGGCTGTGGATGACAGGAAATGGTACCAAGGGAAGTAGTGCCATGCCGGCCTCAAAGAAGAGGACAAAGATTAGCAATGCCACTTTGGGAAGTAAAGAAAGGTGCCTGGGTCAACAGGAAGGCTGCACATCTATTTCTGAGTGGGCAGAGTTCCCACACAGAGTAGGAACTTCCTAACAAACCCACATTCCAGGCTTTCCAGGGCTGGCAAGAGAGCAGAAAGGAGAGCTCAGAAGTCGGGAGAAGTAGCCCTTCTCTGGAAACCAAGTCAGGAGAGAATATGTCCACCAAAATATCTGTAGTGCAACTGCGGATCAGCTCATTTAGCAGAATGCTTGTCTAGCATGCACAAAGCCCTGGGTTCCATCTCCAGCACCACATAGACCAGGCATGAAGCTTTGAATCCCAGCATTTGGGAGGTGGAGGCAGAAAGATCAAATTCAAGCTCATCCTTGGCTATGTAACAAGGACAAGCCCAGCCTGGGGTCCATGAGAACATCTTTCAAAAAAAAATAAAAGTAGTGTCTCCAATGGGCATCTCTCCTGAGAGGTGTCTGAAGTCTCAGGGGTCTGGGGGAGACGCTGGTCAAGCTTACTTTAAGCCTCCTCTTTTGTTACAACGTGACAGTATCTGTCTGCAGCAAATCCCCATCCAGTCTATTGTGCAGAAGCCGTAGCAGTACCCAGGACCACCCACCCCTGCTTTTGTGACTCCCAGAAGATAGGGTAACTAGCCTGGACCTTCTGCACATGTTGTTTAATCTTTACAGCCCTTGAGAAGGAATCTGATGCCAGTGGACTAGATACAGTGTAGTCTGAGATGCCACAGTTCCGAGAAGTGAGGACATTGCATCAAGTTACCAAGTCTGCAGAGTTTGGAACTCATTCCGACATTCCAGCCCAAACCCCAGTGTCAGCAATCTGAAGATCATGAGAATACATAAAGTGACCCTTTGCCGTGTGTGCACCTCAGTGACTCGTGAGAATATTTAGCATGGTGCCGGCATCTCAGTCACAGGAAGTTAAGAACTTGAAGAGAAGACGATATAGTGAATTCTCAAATAGTATAAAAATGGGAAGAAAAGTCAGCGTAAGCAGGAAGCAGCCTGGTCATTTCACAGACCCTCCTGGGATCCACAGTGTCAGAGGCCCAGGTGCCATCTTGGGGGCAGAGTCAAGACTAGTCAGCGTCCTGTTTGTGGTTTCCAGTAGAAGAATCCCTTTAGTCGGAATGCTAGCAACACTGCCACTGAGTAGCCTGTAAGCCACCTGCACTCGAATCCGTATGGACTTCCTTTGGTATGAGCCTGTAGCAAAAGAAAGTTTGTGTCTTAGATAAGAATTTGGAAGGGTAAAAGTTGGGATGACTTGCCCCACAGCTGAGAAGTGGGTCTAGGCAGAAGCTACCCAACTCTCAGGATCCCTCTCTCTAGCCCAGTGGTTCTCCTAATGCTGCAACTTCTTAATACAGTTCCTCATGTTGTGGTGACCCCAACCATAAAATTATTTAACTGCTACTTTGTGATTGTAATTTTGCTACTGTTGTGAATCATAGTGTAAGTATCTGATACGCAGGGCATGCTTTCCCTAAGGGGTCAAGACCCTCAGGTTGAGAACCCCTGCTCTAGCTTATACATATACCCTGTGGAATGTTTTGCCCTGCACACACTGGTGTGGAATATTGGGGGAGGGTTGTACACATGTCCATACTTTACTGTATAAAACTTTATTTAAACAAAAAGCGATGGGGGGGATAGGGGGGATGGGGGGGGGCGTGAGGCCAGTGTGGGGATATGAAGTTACAGAGTTACAGAGTGTCTGCCTTACAGATTCAGATTTTTTTAGAGACTGTTAACTGTTGCCTGCTATAAGATATTAGCTTCTGCATTAAGAAGCACGGGGGGGGGGGACTGCAATAAATTATTAAAGGATTTAAAGTGCCGAGGAGCCGCTCCGCCAGGACATACTGTCCCTGGGAAAGTGTTCTCCATATGCTCCCATTCAGGCCCTGTGGTGCAGCGGGAATCCTCTGAAACTGGCTTAGTAACTGACAAATCCTAAAACACAAAGGGCCTCTGTGCAGCTCGCATTCCTTCCCGTCTCCACGGTGATAATAAACCGGCTAAAAGGTGCTTAGTGCCCTGCTGCTCCCCATGAAAAAGGAAGATGCAGTCCTCTCTGGCCTTCCTTACAAAGCAGATTAATTCCTAGGTTAGAACGCACAGCAGGGAGAAATCCATAGAGGTTGGGCCGTTGACCGACGGTGGAATCATAACCCTGCAGCCCGAGCCTCTTGAAAACTGCTTCCTCTGTGACCGGTCACACTTGCTTGTGTTTACCCCTAAAATATACTGTTCACGTAGTATAGCACTGGGGGAGTGACATCATCTATAAAAGGGCTATTGGTTAGGTTCTTTTCTGCCCTGAAACGCAAAACTTAGAATCAACTCTTGTCTTATTTGTCTGACAAATATTTACTCATTTCTAAGCAAGTAGCTATTTCAAAACTACAGTGGCAGAAAAACATGTGGAAATAGCATTCCTTACGTGACACCAGTCCGCAGAAGAAGCAGGAATCAATTCTTCATAAGCCAAGAGAGTCTAGGAGTGTGCGTATCCTATTCCCGTACGGTTATTCACTGTCAAGGACCCACAGGATAAACAACCAGCCTTGTGCTATCAACAGCACTATTCAGACACTCGGCACGCTCGGTAAAACAGACCAAATCCTGCAAGGCCAGTCTGCTGCTTCCTGGAAAAACAGATTATTTTAGATTTCAATGACTCCAGGTTATCTTATAAACCAAATGCACGGCAGCCTGTGGCAGCCTGGCGCAAATATAGAATGTGCAGTTAGGGACCAGAAACAGGAATTGGGGGATGCAAGTCCCGGGAAACCCCAGGGACCTGCCCTGTGATTGTTACACAGGAATGGTATTTCCTGCTCTCCAAGTTGGGTGGGGGCCACAGGAGAATTATTTCAATGACTTGAGACCATTTTCCAAAGTATTTCAGTGGGTTTAGTCCGAACACTGGGGGTGGGGGGAGGGTCCTAGCACTGGGGTGGGGGTGGGGGTAGTCCGAGCACTGAGAGGAGGGTTAGTCCGAGCACAGAGGCAAACCAGCCGACAGGTTCATGCTGTCAGCTTGCACAGCAGAGTTGTGGGGGCCACTTAGGTTTCTGGTTCCTGTGGAAGTTCATCTCTACTTCTTTATCAAGCTATGGCAAATGACTTAGGGTAAAAATGTTCACAGGCAGCTCCTGGAGAGTCCAGGCAGGAGAAGTCATGAAATTTGGAGTGATTTTAGAGAACTTTGTTTGAATGCTATACTCTGAATTTTGCTGTTTCTATAGGTGAAGCCCCAAAGTTCTTACACATCCTTAGTTTAAGGTGAATATCCTGGAAATTCAGGATTTTCAATTAAGTTCAATATCCTGGAAAATAGCAGAAGCACCAATAAGCAGATTTAAAATAAGACTTCAGTTGGTTATAGAGACTCAGGCTGGGCTCACACTTGGGAGCTGAGGCAGGTGGAGTACCATAAACTTGATGCCAGCCTGGGTACAGAGACCTTGTCTGCAAGAAAAAAAAAATCAAAGACCTCATCTAAGATACGTATAAATTTCTCTGTACCCACATCTATGTGACCATTCTACTTGAGACTTTGAGGACTGTTAAATAAACATCATTTCAGCTGTGAGATTTGTATTGAAGGTCATCCCGTGTGCCACGACGGTGGAAAACCATGAAGGCAACATGATTCCAAAGCCCCGCTCCACCCCCTGTGGAAATCTTGCCACCTTAGGACCCTCATATTATGGTTTATTCAGTTGGATGTCTTGGTCTTGCTCGGGACTTTGCTTCTCTTCTTCCCACTGTGACAACTTAAAGTCCAGGGAGTTCCTGGCACCAAGAGTAAAATATGAACTGCCTTTCGTCTGTCTCTCGAATTTGGCAAAAGGCAGGAATCCAGGTGCTGTTCTTAGACCCTCTGGCACCATGCATTGCCAGTCAGTGAATGATTTCCCTTTCCCTCGACATTGTAGATATTATTTTGTTGCCTGTTTGTGGTGGTGGGGGAGTATTAGGGGTTGAGATAGGGTATTTCTCTGTGCAACAGCCCTGGTTATCCTGAAACTCTACAGACCAGACTGGCCTCTAACTCACAGAGATCCGCCTGCCTCTGCCTCCTGAGTGCTGTGATTAAAGGTGTGTACCACCATGCCCAGCGCCTACTATCTCTTAATATATCTTTTCCCTCAAATCACAAGGTGCTGACAGAACACCATGCTTTTCTCTACGTGAGACCACGGAGATTGATCATGTGTTTAGTCTCTGTCGCTGTTTGTGTGTGTAAGTCCTGAAAACCGCTATTTAAAGATCCAGATCAGCTCTATGTCAGTTCATGTCAGCCCAGCACTTAGAAAGCAGAGACGGGAGGACTGGTACAAGCTGGAAGCTAGCCTGGGCTACGTAGTGAGTTTCAGGCCCACCCAGGGGCAGACAGTAAAATAAAAGGAAGAAGATGGGGTGGAAGCGTAAGGGGAATGACCTTGAATTTCTCAGTCTTCTGATTTCAGATCCACTCTTCCTCTCCCTCTCCACTCCACCCACCCCAGAACACCGGTGATTCTTGTGTGCCCTCAGGACACACAAGATTAGGTTAAAGCTGGGCCACATTTCAGTTGCAGGCTGGGAAGTTTCTGCCTTGTGTCTGGAGCCTTTCAGTCCCTACAGTATGTGCCGCTCCTGCTTCTCCTTAATTTTCCATGCATTTCACAATTCCCATCCTGTGGGAATATCTAGCATTCGTGTGTGATAGGGTATTTGGCATTGCATGGTATCAGATGGCCTAAGAATAACATGCAGGTTCCTGTTCTTTGTCAAGCCCTGGAGAGTTAGATAAAGGCAATCCATATATCATCCTTGGGGCCAGGAACTCACTGTATATAATAGGTGAATGAGTCAGACATGACTTTGCATGTCAGTAATCCCGGCACTTGCAAAGCTGAGACAAAGGAGTGGGGATTTCACGAGCAGTCTTGGTTACAGAGATATACCCTAGGTACATGAGACCCTGTCTCAGAAAAAGGATAAATGAATGTATTGGTTAATTAATTGTTAATTAAGTAATCAATGCTACCAGCAAGAAATATACATACCAATTAAAAAGCTTTTGAGGAAAAAAAGTGCCATTGAAAAACAAAGGAGAAGCTGAGTATCTGGGAACCCAGCCAGCTGTCAATAGACAAGATCTTCACAGGAAACGTTTAGGTGTCCAGTGAAAACGTGAGATGTATTTGAATAAACAGATGATACACATTTCAGATCACACAGAAGTGAAGCTATACACACATCCGGTTCCCAGAATTAGAACCACAGCAATACTAATAAAATTCCAGCTAGCTATTTGAGAGACTTCATACACTTCCCCCAAATGAAGAATTCTTATTTATCATGATAATAGGAAAGAATGATTTAGAGAATGAAAAGACAGAAGGGAGAGCAGCATGAGAGAAGACGGACCACAGAAAGTAATAATGTATCTCCATCCGTCCGAGAGCGTGCACAGTAGGCCCCCTTCCCTGCGTGTCTTCATACATGGCAGCCATGTACAGATGCGTGCATGTGCACACATGTGCGCAGGCGCACACTCAATTCTCCCCTCCCTGTAAAGGATTCTCCTGCTCCCCTTTTAGACTGTATCACACATTCTTTCCAAATCTCATCCCTCTTTTCAAATGGGGACTTGGAAATGGCTTTGTAATCATTTTTGATTTACTTCACAATTAGATAAGTCATTGGCACTAAGTTTCATAAGGGGAAATTATTTGCTCTGAGGATACATCATCCCTTACTGTAGAATTCAGTTATAAGAATTTATATCCAGGGTCTGGAGAGTTGGTTCATCAGTTAAGAGCACTGGCTGCCTTTGCAGAGGACCCGGGTTCAATTCCCAGCACCCACATGGCAGCTCATACCTCTCTGTTCTGGGGGATCCGATACTCTCATGCAGGCAAAGCACCAATGCATTTTTAAAGAATCTATATCCAATGTATAAGATTATAAACTTAATAAGACCCATCTGTAGGGTTCATCCCTATACCCTCAAAATGGAAACCAGCAGCAAACATATGTAACTGCTTAAAAGAGTAGATTTAGGAAATGAGCAGAGAGTTACAGCTGGCACCCGTTAGCCAGCTACTGACAGCAAGCGTGTGGTAGCATTGGGAAAGCACCCGGGAATGTTGGCTTGCATACATGCCCTCATGAGCTCTGTTTCCTCCACAGACCCCATTTAAGTTTCCGGCACCTCCAGTAGCCTGTTATCCATTACTGGACTAGTGTATTGATGAGGTCAGAGCCCTGATGATCCAGTCCCACCCAGAGACCCCGCCTCTGAACACTGTTGCCCTGGGAATCAAGCCCTTGATACAGGAGCTGTAGTGGGAATCACAACAGACTTCCACAAGGAAAGTATCTGTGGCTTAAGCCTCGTCTGTGCTTCCTAGAATGGAGATTTAGTCAAGACCCTTCCGGAATGTTATGTTAGATCATGAGTTTCTGTTACTGGAGAGCACCTTCAGGAGGGTAGGGGAGGGGCACGGGAGAAAGCGCTTCAAGAAGAATCCATGCATCATGAGGATTCAGTAGTGATAAAGATGTCCGCACCCAGGCTGGGGAGGTGGCTCGGTAGGTAGAACACCTGTGTGCATGTGGAGGACCAGAGTTTGAGTCCTAGAACCCAAGTTGAGCCTGGCACAGTCACTCAGAAGCTTCAACAGAGAGATAGGAGGTGGAGACATGGGAGGCCCCAGGAGCTCAGGGACTGCCCAGCCTGACAGGAGCCTCTGCGAGGGAGGAGGGAGCCTGTCGCAATGTGGAATGTGAGGGCTGAAACCTTGAGGTCGCCCTCTGATCTCCACATGAGTACCATGGCAACCGCATGCACACACACACACAGAGAGAGAGAGAGAGAGAGAGAGAGAGAGAGAGAGGGAGGGAGGGAGGGAGGGAGGGAGAGGGAGAGAGAGAGAGAGAGAGAGAGAGAGAGAGAGAGAGAGAGGAGAGAGGAGAGAGGGAGGGATTTTTGAAAAAGCTCCTTGCATGAAAACCAGCAAGTACATCTGAACTATAACTTGAGACTTAAGTCCTTTGAAAGAGCGAAGCCATAGAGTGGTCAAGCAGAGCAGAACAAGGGAACAGAGCGGAGGAGGCTGTGGGCATCCACAAAGGAACGATCCACATGGAGAACCAAAGAGACAGCATGGCAGAGACTAAGCGTGCGGCAGAGTGGCCCCTTTCATGGTGGTCACTTCAGTGAGACCGAGGCAAGCGCTGAGTCACATTGAGCATCATCATCTAGTCTCCCCAAATGCTCGGATTCTCAGGAATACCAAGTGTCTTGGGTTTTAGCTTCCAGCTTTACATCTGACTCCTCGGAGTTAAGAAGAGGTGAGGCCCTCACTGTCTTGGGAGCTGGGACCACAAGGGTTACCCAAAGCAATTATCATTATCATTACCTCCTCATTAACACTTGGCCAGCTACAGTACAGGACAGACGATGCATTGCTTCTGGAGGAGCCGTGCAGCTTCCAGGCTAGACACATGCCTGATTCTCACCTGGTGCCTTCGGCCCCAGCTTCTGAAACCGTGGGTTATAACCTCTGTGGGATCACACATTGAATGTAGGAGAGCCACAAAATTTTGGCAATAGTAAAGGTTTCTTTAAAGATTTTGGTGAGAACTTCATGTATGTATCTAATGACTCCCCGTCCTCCCACTGTGCCCCTCCTAACTTCATGTTTCTTTTATAAATCCACCGTGTTCACTTTGTGCTGCCAGTATGTGCATGGGTGTGGGCCGTCTGCTTGAGCATGGATAGCCTATCAGGGCCACATCCTGCAGACACTGACTTTCCCTCCCCCAGTGGGCATTAGTTAGCTGTAGTCCCTCAGATAGACGTGGGACGTGGTGAGCCTTTTCCCAGCCCGGGCAAGGGTCTTGTGGGGTTGATCTTGTATGGGTTTTGTGTAATACAGTCTCAGCATCTGTCATTTCGTGGATATAACAGGCATGTCGTGTCTGGAAAATACTTTTTTCACCACAATCATCTACTATTTCTGGCTCTTACATCTCCCTGACCCCTCTTTCACTACGATCCCTGAGCTTCTCAGACAGGGGTGTCACCGTCAATTAGGGCTGAGCACTGTCAGGTCCTTTATTCTCTGCATATTGACCAATTGTGAGTCTCTGTATTAATCACCAACTGCAAGAAGCTTCTGTGGCAATGGGAAAGAGATGTACTAATCTGTGGGTATAAATTTAAGTGCATAGTGATCATTTTAATACTATGTTCATTTCACAGAGTAATAGTGGTAGATTCTCTGCTGGGTCTCTGATCATCTCAGTCATGGGTTCTTAGCCCCATAAAAAGCACCAGTTCTGTCATATGACAAGAGCCAATCAGAGAGCAGTTGGTTGATCCCATAACATCCATACCACTACTGCCCCAGGGAGGCATCTCTTACCAAGCCAGCCATTCTTATACCTTGCAGGGTAGGAGCTAGGTGTCCCTGCTGATGACTTTTCTCCCCAGGTGATGTACATCGACCTTCCTGCTCTGCCAAAGCTCGTCAGTAAAGACGGAGCTGCCAGACTGGTGCCGTGTTGCTGCTCCATGTCCTGTGACTTACGTGTGTGTCATTTTCACGTGGAATACGTTTCACAACTAGACATTTGTTTCAGTTTAGTCAGCTGTGATTATTTAATTAAAAATTTAAGTTGCCAGGGTACAGCCAGGCTTTTATCTGGTTTGCCTAGTCCTTTTTTCTAACATTTATTTTATTTGAAATTTCATACGTAAGTATTTTTATTTTTAGTTTGTTATTTTCCAAGGGATTTTTTTTGAGATTATAATTACATTTCTCCCTTCCCTTTCTTCCCTTCAAACCTTCCTATATACCCCTCCCATTCTCCTTTAAATTCAAGGCCTCTTGGATGTAGTAACAATACATGTTATTGACTGTTTATATGTATATACTTATATAACCTGCTCAGTTCCTGTGTTTATGTAATTTCTCCCCACCCACCAGCTCCTCCTGTGTTCCCTCTCACCTCTCAAATTCATGACCTGTGCTTCTTTATTGTTGTGTGCATGTGTGTGTGTGCGCGCACACACACACACATACACACACACATGCTACAACCCGCTGAGTCTAAGTGTTGCTCATGTGTGTATGTTCTCTAATTGGCGGATTTAGCTCTGAATGCAAGTATATAGCCTGCCGTAACCATAGCAACTGGGAAAGTAAAACAGGACCATGGCCCGGAAGTCTAGAGACCTAATTTTACCATTCCCCAGATGTTACATGTCATATCTTCAGGTGGACATTTCTGCTGTGCTCGGGTGCTGTAGTGTCATTCCGTGACCTTGTTCCCTTGGGTTGGATTTTTATGAGCTGACCTGAGCCTTAAAACCTTCTTCTGTTTTCTTTTTATTCTAAAGCAATTTTTAAAGATTATTTTATTTTGATGTGTGTGTGTGTGTGTGTGTGTGTGTGTGTGTGTGTGTGTGTATGCGCGCGTGCACGCATGTCCACGAGGAGGCCAGAGAGGGAATCAGGTTCTCTGGAGCTGTGGTTGCAGGTGGTTGTGAGCTGCACAACATGATGCTGACCCAAACTCAGGTCCTCAGGAAGAGCTGCAAGCGCCCTCTCCAGTCCCTCTCCTGCGCCCTCTCCAGTCTCTATCCTAAGCCAGTTTTAAGTGAACTTTGAGGCCTTGCTTTTTGTTGTTCAGGGGTTTACAGTGTTTCATGTAAATATCAGTGTTCTTCACTAATGGTTGGGTCTTCATGATGCTGGCTCAGTCTTATCCCTGAGGGCTGTGGTCTTCCGTTGTTACATTTCTTTCACAGAGTAACCTTGTCAGCACCCAAAGGGAATTTGAAAGATGTGCAGTGGAAGTCCAAGGGAGATAGTTTATCCTTGGCACGTGGATGCTTTCCCTTGAGACCGTCTGGGGCGAGAAGAGCCCTGTTCTGTGAAACTTGCACTCCTGAAAGTGCAGATAAATCAACGCACATTTACAGAACGTTGACTGAGTTCCCAGGACTGTGTGAGGAACTGTGGGGAGTGCATAATATTTAAGACTCTGTCTCTGCCCGAGAAGGTTGTATGGAGTCGTTACAGAGGCCAAGCAGCACAGAAGTTATTTCCTGTGTCAGTTTACCCTGTAGCTGCAGGCACCGTGCTCAGTGATGACTACCCCAAACTTGGATTGAGTCCTAAAGATATTCAAACTGTCTCAGAGTAGAAATTCATGTGTGTACTCCTTAAAACACTATAATTTCTACAGTGGATAGCTATAAATAAATCTGAAATTTATTTATAGGCATACACACATTTATAAATAAACCTCAGATTTATTTGTACAACAAAGAAAGGAAACTAATTCTACCTTGGAAAATCAAAGCCCTTAATGTTTTACACACGATTAGAAAAACATAGGAATAAATTATGTTTCTGAAATAAAGTGTTACAAGGTATTACAAAAGGTGGGATTTGTAAGACTAGGTTAAAGTTTTCATAAATGTTCACACTGAGGATTCTAGCAAATAATGACTTTGAGCAGGGAGATGGATGGATGGATGGATGGATGGATGGATGGATGGATGGATGGATGATAGACAGACACATTGGGTAGCACTTACTGATAAAAAGAATAAAGGTGTGAAGACTTAAGAGTAGAGGCCAGAGGTTGGCCTCAGGTATTTTTCTCAATCAATTCCTTATATTAATTTTTTGAGACAAGTTCTATGTGTCTCTGACTGTTCTGAAACTCGCTGTTTACACCAGGCTGGCCTTGAACTCCAGAGATCTGCCTGCCTTTGCCTCCTAGTGCTGGAGTTACAGATGTATGCCCCTGTACCCAGCTTCTGTACGGGTTCTGGAGATCTGAATGTAGGTCGCCCACTGAGCCGTCTCCCCTGCCCTTATTTCAGCTTTGTTCTGAAAAATGATTCACAGTGTAGTAGAAATCAGTAGCATTTTTCCTCTTTAGCTATAGACTTCGAAGTACCTTCATTTCCTTTGGGACATTTTCGTGTGATTGAAGTGTGAGCAAGTTGGGTAAGCCACTTAGAGACCAAGAGCCCCAGGATCCAAGGTCACGTGTCCACCTTCTTATCTCTGCCAGTGGCTGCCTATACTTCTCCTGCGGGAAGTATTGCAAAAGATGTACAGTCATCGAGGGAAAGCCAGGCAAGAAAACCATTTAGCTAATGCCAAGGCTGTGGCCCAATCCCCACTAACACTCTCCTGCTGAACTGGGTCAGACCTCACATAAGTCACAAGGACTTTCTCTCCTGTAAATGTCTCAGAAGGGGAGAAGAGGGACTGCCTGCCCTCCTTGGTATTGTGGTCTGTCATGTTCAGAACAGCAAAACTAATGGCAACAACAACAGAACAAAGCAGGGACCGGGCAGAGCTGTGAAAATTAGCAAGGAAACAGAAAGGAGGGTGGGTGGGTGGGAGAGAGATCAGAGAAAGGCTGGTGTCCCTTTCTGAGCTGTCCTCCCAGGCCGCTGTCTCCCTAAGACAGAACCAATGCTGGAGTCATCCTGTTACATCAGCTCTGAGAAAGGAAAAGCTGCAGAACATGACTCCTGGGCTGAGGGTGTGGCTCTGGGCTAGAGCGCTGACTCCCATGTTGTAGTACACAGCCCTCCCTACACGGGAGGGCTCCAAGGAGTAGCTTTAAGGAGAGCAGTCACAGGGACTGACTTCAAGGAAAATCTCACATCCAGGGCTCAGACCCGAACCTGCTAACCCCTGGCAACCAGAAGGTTCTCCTCAAAGATGAGCATCTCTGAAGCTCTGGCCCTCCCTGGAACAAGAGCAAAGAGGAGACTTGGCTCTGCTCAGACAATTGCCTAACAATTGTAACAGGCCCTGCTTAATGGCAGGCCCCTGTGATGTCACAATGAATGACAGACAGTTAATCTCCTTTAAGAATAATATGGTCTGTTCCTTCCAACAGATTGGACCCTGGTAGTTGGCATTATCACACTCCTTGGGAGCGATAGAATATCGTTATGATATTGACAAATATTATGGCAAATTTATTAAATAATCTTCATTTAAAAAAATCCTCTTTGAATGGTTTTCTTATTTATTTGGGTGTTTCTAGTATCCTTTGTGCTGTTGATACATTGTGGGTAAGCCAGAAGATTTATGTTTTTTTTTTTTTTAAACATTCCCAATTTCTCTGATTCTATTCCCCCTTACAGACTTAGCAGCAAACTGTAGCTGCTGAACAAGATGTCAGTCTGTCCTTGCATGTTGCCTCAGAAGTAGCTTTTCCTGTATTGTTTCAGGGACATAATTGTAGGTAAATATCTCAAATTTAGGGGCTGGAGAGATGGCTCAGCCTGGTCTTCTGAAGGTCCTGAGTTCAAATCCCAGCAACCACATGGTGGTTCACAACCATCTGTAATGAGTTCTGGTGTCCTCTTCTGGTCTGAAAGCATACATGTAGACAGAATATTGTATACATAATAAATGAATATTTAGGGCTGGAGAGATGGCTCAGAGGTTAAGAGCTTTGCCTGCTCTTCCAGAGGTCCTGAGTTCAATTCCCAGCAACCACATGGTGGCTCACAACCATCTGTAATGGGGTCTGGTGCCCTCTTCTGGCCTGCAGGCATACACACAGAATATTGTATACATAATAAATAAATAAATATTTTTAAAAAATAAATGAATATTTAAAAAATATCTCAAATTTACCAAAGATATAAGCCAAGCCGAGTAGTCATATATAATATATATTCCTGTAGGTTTTTATATCCACTAAATTTTCCCGTGTGTTTTTAACTTTGAAATAGATCTTTCCTATTGAAATCGTAAGTTTCCATGGATTCAGTAATCCACTGATCTACTTGGAAAACATCATCAGTCCCTGCAATTCTTATTCCCTCCCTCAGCTTTCAACCTAATTCCTTGTTTGTTGGGAAGCTGTGTGTACAAAGAAAACAGACAGTGTCAGCATAATCAAAATACAGGAAGTGAACCCACCACAGATGGCTGGGAGGTGCCAGGCCAACCAGGAGTCAGGGGTATTAACAATAAAAGGTGGGCATCACCATGGCGTCACCTCTCTCCGAAATGTAGGCGTCCGTATCTGTGGTGATGAAAGAATTGTGGTGATGAAGCCAAGCATCAAAGCCCAGAGATGATCTTAATGTGAGTGTGTCAGCCTCCCGACTCTGGCTCTCTCTGGATCTTCAGCAGTCAGCACTTAGCTCTGGCGATGTGGAGAATGTGCATAAGAAATTGTTTTATCTCAGAAGAAGGCAGATAGCAGACAGACGCTTCCAGATGTTAATGCCATCTAATTATAGGCGTGCATGTATCCATGGCCACTTCTGGGGCTTGTCATCCTCGGGAAAAGACGGTATTTAATTGCCTGATCTTCTCTGTGTCCATGGTGCCGCTGTGAGAAGAAGCCGTGGTGACTGTCTCTGTGGAACCTGCAGTGTTTAGGTTTCACTTGGTCTGGGTAATGACATGGGAATGCGTGCCATCCCTGTGACATTTCATATTCCTCAAGCCAAGAAATTCCTGTTGATTTATAGCCACAAGATTTGCCTGATGTCTGGTTTCTGTGAAACATTTAGAATATGTACGACTGTAATCTTCTACCACTAACAAAGTTCACACATGTACAATCTGTATGGTTGTTAACCTTACCACGGACAAAGTTTACACATATACAATCTGTATGGTTGTTAACTTTACCACTGACAAAGTTCACACCAATACAATATGTAGGATTGGCACCTTCTTCACACTGAGAAAGATCCAGGTTATTGTACAATCCTTCATGTACACCTTGCTTCCTATCCCCAGTAACACAAACTCCTGAACCTATGAGTGTAGGTCCACAACTTGTAACTAGTGTACCACTCTGTGACACTGATAACTGGAAGGCTATGGGTGTGTGCCAGAGGCTGTGGGGTGTGCAGGAGGCTGTAGGTGTATACAGGAGGTTATGGGGTGTGCAGGAGGCTATGGGGTGGGCAGGAGGCTGAGGGTGTGTGCAGGAGGCTATGGGGTGAACAGGGGGCTGTGGGTGTGTGCAGGAGGCTGTGGGGTGTGCAGGAGGCTGTAGGTGTATACAGGAGGCTGTGGGGTATGCAGGAGGCTGCGGGTGTGTGCAGGAGGCTGCGGGTGTGTGCAGGAGGCTGCGGGTGTGTGCAGGAGGCTGTGGGGTGTGCAGGAGGCTGCGGGTGTGTACAGGATGCTGTGGTTATCTGTGTCTGGTTTTTCTTTCTTTTGTTTTCTACATGTAAAACTTTCCCTGTGCACACATTACTCCCTGACCGTCTTGAAAGTTTTGAGCATCCTCACTAAAAAGATAACCCAGACAACAAGCTATTGTTCAATGCTGGGGTGAAAGGTGGGGGTGCTTGGCCTTTGTTTCTTCTTACAGCTAATAAAGACAAACTTTATTCTGCTTTTGGGTTGCATGTGTGAGCTGCAAAGTATCACACTCGGGATCTCCTGCATGCTGATAAGTAGGGGTTCTGACACTGAGCTACAGCCTAAGCTAGCACTTATATTATTAAATAACCAGTTAAACTTTCACAATTTGCTTAAGACTTTTTCCCTCTTTTGGCTCTCTGGGTCTAAACTTCCTCCATGCAGTATGTGCTGTTTCCTAACCATTCCGTCAGTTTTAAGCACCATCACTAAGAGGGAATCTAGACAATTTGTTGCCGTCCAGCACTGTCAAGAACAAACTGAGCCAGCTGCAAAAACACAGGGGCACCTGAGGAAACAGTGTGGAGTGACAGAATCCAAACTGAGAAAGCCACATACTACCTCATTCAACTGTAGAACATTCTGGAAAAAGCAGAACTGTAAAGGAAGTAAAAATATCAGTGTTTGGGGAGGCAAGGTAGGGTTCTGGAAAGGACAGAGGTGTCCAGGCTAAATACAGGAGGCCTTAAGGCTGTTAGACGGCCCTGTGGGATGCTTAGCGATGGATGTGTGCTGTAGCATTGCCCAGACCCATAGAGAGCAAGACCAAGGGAGACCACTAATGTAGCAATGTAGCTGTGGATTCTGGGCGATAATGACACATCAAATATAAGCTCATCTTGTACATTGTTACAATGTATCAGCAGGCTGTTAAGAAGGGTTTGCGTACCTATGAATGGGAGGCTTACAGGGTATTGCTGTGCCTTCCTTCTATTTTGCTGTATATCTGTATGTATGTATGTATGTATGTATGTATGTATATATATATATTTTTTTTTCTTTTCAAAAAAAAGCCATTTAGATGACAGAGTAAAACACGTGTGCACAGAGACAGGAAATGATGGCACTGTCCAGTCTGGCTCTCCCGTTTCCCCAGGAGACAGAGACCGTGTTTGTCCTGGTGCTGGGAATGCAGCATGTGTGATTCTCACGGGTGTCTATCTTTGCACTTCTGGAGCGGTTGTCCCCGCATACACAGGACTCGGCCCAGAGGACAGCGGGCTTATGAAAAAGACATCTAATAACCCCCAAAGTGTCCATGCCTTTAGCACCATCTGCCCTGATTTTTCAATTCTTCCTCATTCCCTGAAAGGTTTTATGATACTTAAAACATTTTCAATGCCCTTGAAACAAAGTCAGCATTTTCTGAAGTAATCCTTCTGCTGCAAGAACAAGACTGCTGCCTGTTGGCGGTAGCTTTGTCCTCTGTGCTCTGGCTTCTGGGAGACAGTACTTAAGTTTGCTCATTAACTGGTGCCTCAGTGCCTGAGAGTTACTTCCAGGAGAAGTGAGGGAGAGTGACAGTCCATCTTCCTAGTGCTTTTCACTCCCACCCACCACAGCCTTTTGTTCCCGTCCTCGGAACCTACAAGGCTCCCACCTTCCATTCCCCAGTGCTGTATTCAAGTCTAGAAGCTTCAAGACCCAATGTAGTAGTTGTACCTCTTCCTGGAGCCCCACCCTTACCCCCTCCTCCACCCAAGCTCCTACTGCACTTCCTGTGCCTCCCTTGTGGAGGGCACACTGCCTTACTTGCGCTCTTGTCCATGTTTTGTACAGCCAGTTACATCTCTAGCGAGGCGGCGGAACAAGCGTTATGTGTGCCGCTCTCTTTCCTGCGGTGTCAGCCGTATAGAGCAGACCCTTGGTCAGCTTTAGCTGATAAAGAACACTTCCCTGGTGTTTCTAAACAAGTCACAGAGAATACTTGAGGATGCGTTTCTCACTGAGTCTTTCTTAGGACAGCAGGGATATCTTGATTGGTCTGATTTGGGGCACCCTGGTTATCAGTGCTTTAGGGGATCACATTTAGTACCAGCTGTCTGCATCTCTGAGGAGTGAAGGGAGAATGACAGAGACAATTAGTATATACAATGTATATTTAATATAAAGGTTAGTCAAGACAGTAACATTATGATGAATCAGTGTTGCTTGGCTAGTGGCAAAATAAAATAACTTACACTGCCAAGTCAGCTCTTCCTGCAAAAGACCGAATATCTTTGGTATAGTTCACCTGCCTTTTTACTGGGGACAAGATCTACCATAGCCGCACTGGAATTGTAGCTCAGTTGTTAGAGTCCTTGCCTAGCATGCACAAAGTCCTGGGTTCAACCCTAGTACTGTCCAAACCAAGTATGGTGGTTTGGGCATGCCTCAGCACTTTGAAGGTAGAGACAGGAGGATCATGAGTTCAAGGTCACTCTCAAGCTAATTAGCAAATCCAAGGTCATGTAGCTATGATACATGAAGTCCTGACTCAAAAGAAAAATATCTACCCAGTGGCAGCAGTCAGGCCAGAGACTCATGACTTGTCAGAGTGTTAAGAATAAGTGACTGTTGAATGTTCAGTCCTTAATGGGGCATCTGAATCAATTTCCCGGCCAACAAGGAAGAAGGGGCAGAAAAAGTGTCAGAGCCACAGGATAGGGAGCACGCTGTGAAATGCTGTCTTCTGGCCGTGATGTGACCACCAGAGTCATAAGCTTCCAGAAGCTGTGCTCACCTGCACAGGAAAGAGCAAGCCAGTCCGAGTGCCAGTACAGGGGTAGATGGGTTCATGAAGACCCCAGCTGAGCAGCTGTTGGCAGTTGGTGTCTGCTTGAGGAGGAGGAGGAGTCATTTTCATCAGGGATGTGGTCAGTGGTGGGTCATCCATGCTCCAGTGGACATCTCCACACCTATAGGCATTCAGGCATCACTAACTGGACTCAGTGAGTTATTAAAAATATAAAAGAAGAGATATAAAGGGGGAGGGATATTGGGAAGACCTAGGTGAGTGGGGGAGATTTGGGTTAGATATGATTAAAATACATTGTACATGTATATGAAGTTACCAAAGAATAAATTAAAAGACTATTCCTTTTTTTTTTTTTTAGATCTGCCTTAGAGTGGTGGTGGCTCACGCCTTTAATCCCAACACTCAGGAGGCAGAGGCAGGTGGATCTTTGTGAGTTTCTGGGCCAGTCTGGTCTACATAGTGAGATCCAGGACAGCTAGGACTAAAAAGAGAAACCCTGTCTTAAAAAGCAAATCAAACCAAAACAGCAACAAATCTGCCTTAACCAAACTGAACAACAATATCCTTAACCACTGTGTAGCCCTGCTTTTCCAGATTATAAACTGCAGGCTAAAGAACATATCAGGACAACTTTGTTAGTAACATATACTTGTGGTTATGGAAAACCTTGTAAAATGCTAGATTTCAGAATGCTCCCCTTTTAGGTGGAGAGTCATGATGAATAAGATAGCAAAGCACACCGGTGGGCTGCCAGCCCAGACAAGCGTGTCCTTGGAGCAGGAATGGTGCGCTGAGTAGACTGACCAGTCTAAATCAACTTCCAGGCTTCCTTCCAAAGCCAAGCAGTAATGAGCAAAAACTTGACTTCTGCCGGTAAAGACAACTAGAAACGTTCCAGGCAAGGTAAGAGACTGGAGCCTGGTCACTCTCTGAAGCCAAAGCTCCTATTCCCAGAAGGACCCTGGAAGAATGGTAATGGACCGGAAGCTAAAGCTGGTTCCTCAGAGGGAACTGCCCTAGGGTACCTCCCAGCCAGAGCTCCTGTCGGCCTGCTCCCTGTGTCCCAGCATGGACCTGGAAGGTGATAACACCCCCAGTGAAACACCAGAGGTCTGTGATGACGCCCAGCGATGGTCCCCAGGGCCAGATGGATGCAGACATCACAAGAGCACACTCAGGCAGTGAAAAGCCACCTCCCACTCCAAATGCACCTTACCCATAACGGGTGAAGAAAACTGGAAAAAAAAAAAAAGGCTGAGATTAAGCTGGGCTTATACATAATCCAAGCACTCAGAAGGCCATAGTACAGCATATCCAACTTGCTCCAAGTCAGCTGATGAAGTCTCCTTTCTTCTTCCCAGAGTCCTCTCTGCACGGAAGTCCCGCCTATACTCTCCTGCCTAGCTATTGGCCACTCTGCTCTTCATCACACCAATCCCAGCAGTCCACCTTCACACAGTGTTCAGATATCCCACAACCGTTGCCCAAGAAGTGACTTCTGGCCTCTCCCTGATCCAAGCAAGAGAGAGAGAACCTCAGGGTGCACCCTTGCTAGGGAAGGTGGACCGCGAGGCAGAAACATGTGTCCACGGGAAGAAAATGGTGGAGCCGTGTGAAGTCGCATTGGCAGATGCTTTCTAAAACTGAAGAAAGTTGAGTCCTCTGTGCCAAGTATGGAGCAGAGATGATCCACATGTATCCAGAATTAAAGCGGTACTAGGGAAATCCAGGATTCAGTGCAGTGTTCACGGCTGCCGTAGAGAAAGATAGATTGCTCACTAAACAACTAAATTGGCAGCGGGCATCTCTCTGGCAAATAAACAGGAGGAAATGGAATCGTGTTTTCAAATGCGAAGGGGAATTGCTTTCAACACAGAACTGTAAAGCTTACCAGCAAACCAAACTACTCCTCCAGAAAGAACGCGCCATTCTGAAGCTACCCCAATTAAACAAGTGCACACGCACAAAAGGCTTAAATTAGGGTCCGCATTTGTTAGGAAGAGGAACATTCCTGGCAGGAGGAAGAGGAGGAGATAAACGAGGGTAACGAGATGAAAATGTATAAAATAACTGAGAAAGAATAAAGATAATTTATATATAAGCATATATATAATATATAGTTTATTTAACTTTTATTTTATGTGCACTGGTATGAGGATGTCAGATCACCCAGAACTGAAGGTACAGACAGTTGTGAGCTGCCATGAATTGAACCACAATCCCCTGGAAGAATAGCCAGTGCTCTTAAATGCTGAGCCATCTCCCCAACCCAAATAAAGATAATTTTCTAATTAAAAACATAAAGGTCAGTGAATAGTTGGCTCTCTGGCTAAGACCACTTACTGCTCTTCTGACGAATCCAAATTTGTTTCCCAGCACCCAGGTTGGGCTGCTCATCACCTACCTATAGCTCCAGATCCAGGGGGTGTGATGCCCTTTCCTGGCCTCTGTTGCACCCAAACACGTGACATGCATACACACACACACATGCACATATATATGAGAAAAAATACAGCTTTAACGAGATTTTAAAAAAAAAGATAAAAGCAATATTTTCAAACCTATCAGTTATGCAAAATAACAGGATGTAGGTTAGGTGATGTCACTGAGTCACTTAATGTTTTGGTCTGTTGAACTTTAAAATGGGAATCATAAGCATACTGCCTTATCAGATTAAGATGACAGTTAAACCAGGGACAGTGACACACTGGAATCCTAGCACTTGCGACGTTGAAACAAGGAAAGTAGGCATTCAGGGTCATTCTCAGCTCCATGGGATGTTTGGTTCCCATGGCAACATGATACCCTGTCTAATAAAATAAAATTTAAAGGAGATGATTCAAAATTAGTCCTGTGATACTAGAAAAAGAACAGTTGTGTTGAGCACAACGTACTTGTGTTGGTATTGTCGTCATCATCATCCTCATCCCTAGGAGAGGTGTTCTTCCTGCTCTCACTGATAGCACCCACACCCAGAAGGGCTTGTAGTGCCCCAGGGTGTCTGTCAGCAAGTCAGCACCTGGGTACCACGTACCTCACTAAGCCTTGTACCCCTCCGCTGGTTGTCAGCTTTGTGGGTCCGTCTGGTGGCCCCAGTGCCGGTGTCACCCTCTTGTAATCACTTACTTAGTGTCCACTTTGCAATGCGTCCAGTTCCTTCCTCTGTTGTCACAACGTCCTTGCTCTTGAAGAGTCACCACGCACTGGGTTTCTAATCTTTAAAGATATAGACTGACTTATCATTTTCTTGTTTACATTTGTCTATTTGTGTGTGCATATGTGGAGGTCACTTCTCTTCTTCCACCTTGTAGGTCCCTGGGCTCAAACTCCAGATGGCAGATTTAGCAGTCAGTGCCTTTAGCCACTCCCTCGCCAGCCCCAAACCAACTGTCCCTGAGTTACTAATTCCATACACCATTACTCCGTGCTCTTTGGTTGTTATTTGTCCTCCAAACTGTTTATTGTCCAAATTGTTCCATGTTCCTGAGCCTCTGTGTGAGGGTGACTTCTCTAGGGTGATTTCAGGAGTCCCCTGCCTCACCCCAGACAGTTGGTGCCCTCTCCCCTCTGTGTGTTTCACTCCTAGGAGCTGCTTAATGTTCTTAAACTGTATACTTCTCAACAAAGCCCTGGCAGAGCAGAGGGGCTCAGGATTGTTCTCCACGGCAGCAGATTCACGCAGGAATGGGTTGCTGTTGAGTATTGTGTCTGTTTTCTCAGCTCTAAAGAACGTGGGAAAGCTTCTGTGAGAGCCCCATTACATCAAAGCCAGTTATGTTAATCATGCGTGTAGTAGATGATGTGGGTGGGAAAAAAGCCGTAAACAAGAACGCCAGGAACTGGTTCCATCTCTCTTCTTTCCAGCGTGTACACGTCTCATACACAAACGACAATGGCATTGAAAACCATCCAGTTCAAGACAAAATTCACCCCAGCCACAGGGAGAGAAGAAATACAAAGATTAAAATTACTGGATATTCCCTAAATACTCACGTTGCCATGACGACAGTACCACTGCCTTGTGTCAATCTTTGATATGGTGAACAAAATCAAAGATTTCATTTTTCTATGACATGAGCTAAGAATAAAATCTTGGTGCTGGAATTGAGTGTTATGTTCTCCAGGCAGAGGAAATGGACATTTATTGGATGTTATTGCTACTTTCTTTGCACTAATGACATTACAAAAGCTCTTTGGGTAATATAATTTGAAACTATCTTTTCTGTATTTCAGGTCATGCAAGACAAGATCATCTGCCTTCCGAAAAGAGTGCAGCCTGCCCAGAACTCTTCTGCTTCCAATGTCTCTCAGGCAGTTATCAGCACCACCCCACTGCCTCCACCTAAGCCCTCTCCAGCCAACCCTGCCACTGTGGAGATGAAAGGGCTGAAGACAGACCTGGACCTCCAGCAATACAGCTTCATCAACCAGATGTGCTACGAGCGAGCCCTGCACTGGTACGCCAAGTACTTCCCGTACCTCGTGCTCATCCACACCCTGGTCTTCATGCTCTGCAGCAACTTTTGGTTCAAGTTCCCTGGTTCCAGTTCCAAGATAGAACATTTCATCTCCATCCTGGGGAAGTGCTTTGACTCCCCATGGACCACGCGGGCACTCTCTGAAGTGTCTGGGGAGGACTCTGAAGAGAAGGACAACAGGAAGAATAACATGAGCAGGTCCAACACCATCCAGCCCGGTCCTGAGGGCAGCATGGTCAACTCCCAGTCTCTCAAGTCAATTCCTGAGAAGTTTGTGGTTGACAAATCTACTGCAGGGGCTCTGGACAAAAAGGAGGGTGAGCAGGCAAAGGCCTTGTTTGAGAAGGTGAAGAAGTTCAGGCTGCACGTGGAAGAAGGTGACATCCTATATGCCATGTACGTTAGACAGACCGTGCTTAAGGTCATCAAGTTCCTAATCATCATTGCGTACAACAGCGCTCTGGTCTCCAAAGTCCAGTTTACAGTGGACTGTAATGTGGACATCCAGGACATGACAGGCTATAAAAACTTCTCCTGCAATCACACCATGGCTCATCTATTCTCTAAGCTCTCCTTTTGCTACCTGTGCTTCGTGAGCATCTACGGCTTGACGTGTCTTTATACCTTATACTGGCTCTTCTACCGTTCCCTGAGGGAATATTCTTTCGAGTACGTCCGGCAGGAGACTGGCATTGATGACATTCCAGATGTGAAAAACGACTTTGCTTTTATGCTTCACATGATAGACCAGTATGACCCTCTCTACTCCAAGCGGTTTGCCGTGTTTCTGTCTGAGGTCAGCGAGAACAAATTAAAGCAGCTCAATTTAAATAATGAGTGGACCCCCGACAAACTGAGGCAGAAGCTGCAGACGAATGCCCATAACCGCCTGGAGCTGCCTCTGATCATGCTGTCTGGCCTTCCGGACACCGTGTTTGAAATCACAGAGTTGCAGTCTCTGAAGCTAGAGATCATCAAGAACGTCATGATCCCTGCCACCATTGCCCAGCTCGACAACCTTCAGGAGCTCTCCCTGCACCAGTGCTCCGTCAAAATCCACAGCGCCGCACTCTCGTTCCTGAAGGAAAACCTCAAGGTCTTGAGCGTCAAGTTTGATGACATGAGGGAGCTGCCCCCCTGGATGTACGGCCTCCGCAATCTGGAAGAGCTCTATCTGGTCGGCTCTCTGAGTCACGACATCTCCAAGAATGTCACCCTGGAGTCCCTGCGGGATCTCAAAAGCCTTAAGATTCTCTCCATCAAAAGCAACGTCTCCAAAATCCCTCAGGCCGTGGTGGATGTGTCCAGTCACCTCCAGAGGATGTGTATTCACAACGACGGCACCAAGCTGGTGATGCTGAACAACCTGAAGAAGATGACGAATCTGACGGAGCTGGAGCTCGTGCACTGCGACCTGGAGCGCATTCCCCACGCCGTGTTCAGCCTGCTCAGCCTGCAGGAGCTGGACCTGAAGGGAAACAACCTGAAGTCCATAGAGGAAATCATGAGCTTCCAGCACCTGAGGAAGCTGACCGTGCTCAAACTCTGGTATAACAGCATCACCTACATCCCAGAGCACATCAAGAAACTGACCAGCCTGGAGCGACTGTTTTTCAGCCACAATAAGGTAGAGGTGTTGCCTTCCCACCTCTTCCTCTGCAACAAAATCCGATACCTGGACTTGTCCTATAATGACATCCGCTTCATCCCGCCCGAAATCGGGGTTCTGCAAAGTTTACAGTATTTTTCCATCACGTGTAACAAAGTCGAAAGCCTTCCAGATGAACTCTACTTTTGCAAGAAACTTAAAACTTTGAAGATTGGGAAAAACAGCCTCTCTGTCCTTTCACCAAAAATTGGAAATTTACTATTTCTTTCCTACTTGGACATCAAAGGCAATCACTTTGAAGTCCTCCCTCCTGAGCTGGGAGACTGCCGGGCTCTGAAGCGAGCCGGGTTAGTTGTAGAAGATGCTCTGTTTGAGACTCTGCCCTCAGATGTTCGGGAGCAAATGAAAACAGAGTAACTTATTTTTCATCAAAACATGACTGAAACACGCTTCTACCAAATACGACATAAAGAATTAGGTAGCTTATTGCCTTTCCTATATTACTTTTGTTTTGTTTTTTGGGGGGGGGGTATTTGCTTTTGTTTTTCACACAAGACAAAATGTACACAAAGATTGAGTAAGGATTATGTATTTTTTAATAAAAATTTAATTGTATTTTTTTCAGTATTAATATTTTAACATTTTATTTGTTCTGGAAGCTAATGCATCTGTTATTATTTTCTCCGAACAGGAATGGGTGAATTCCATCTGGCTTTGGGTTTTTTTTTTTTTTTTCACTTCAGTTCATTCTCATGAAGGAAAGGGATAGTAGGTTGTGTGCTTTTTGGCATATTTTTAAAGGCTGGAGATAACTTTGCCAACACCATTTTAACCTTGTTTAACAACATTTCTACTTGTCTGGGTCCTTGTTTGTGTTTTTATCCTGTGTCATGGCATCTGTGCCATTATTTTAATATCAGCTGCCTTCTTCATTGGCCAACTTTTCCACTCTGTAGGAACTCCAGCGTGTAAGGTTCACATAAGTGCATTGTCACCGAGTGTTAGCGAAAATTCTCCCTCCTCCAACACAGTTAATTGTATCATTTCCTGAACAGCAGCTTCAGTTAGCCTCGGATGGGCTTCTTAAGTGGTTGAAGCAGGCCACCCCCGTTGCTTACCACCCTTGTGTTCATTTATCATTTGTTATTTAGCTGTTTTATATTTTTACCAACATTCTAAAAATTTATCATTAAAAATTAAGCACCCCCCCCCTCATCCACCTCAGTATTGCCATGTGGTACTGGTGAACAACCTTAGGGAAATTAGATTTATTTTAATATTGTAGCAGATAATTAAATTTTAAATCATAGAATCAGAAGCCTGTTTTGAGTAATTTAATCATTTTTGACATCTTGATATGTAGAAGCATCAGATGGCAAGCACTCTTGCTACTAAGGCAGTCTTTCAAAAAGCCGATATAGTCCACGCAGGCCCCGCCCCTTCCTTGGGCCCTGTGCAGTGATTATCAATACACCTCCTGCCTGTTGATCAGAACGGCCCAGTACATACATAGATATAGGTACCAGCTTCCCGCAAGCCTGCCCTGGACGCAGATGCTCGTGATGCAAGCATGGGAACCCCTTGACTCTCTGCTTAAAATCGTATCTTACTTCAGTCGGCCGGTCCTGTCACTTTCCAGATGTGTGACCAGCCGGTAGGTGTGGTCACCTAGCAATAATTCCTGCCTGGTGGCTGGCAAAGCTGTTCCTTGCCTTTGTCTGCCTAAAATCCAGCGAAGTACGCAGACTCGAGCTGCACAGTCCATGACGTAAGGAAAAACCCTAACTCAGCACTGAGAGTAGGAAGGCAACCTGGGGTTTGACACCCTCTTTGAAGAATGCTTTCTTGGCCCCTTGGCCTTGCCCAGCCCTTGTTTTTGTGTCCTGCAGACGTGTAGAAGGCAGCTCTGGGAGGCACTGGGCAGACACAGTTTTGTGTGACTGAAGAGGAGAGCTATAGGTCAGTGACAGAATGTCCAGGAGCATGCCCCAGAGCTGAACTGAGTCCCCCTGGACTACAAAACAGAGAAACAGGGCCAATGCTCATCGTCCTGAGTCCAGCCACACGGAGCAGATGCTTCTGTTTTCCGTTTGAAGTTTCAGCCACGATTTCTTTAAACCTGGAATTGACATAATAATATTTTGAAATACTGTTACACCGTTATGAAGAAGCAATCAATGTTAGCATTCAGAGATCCTAAGTGTGAGTGAGCTCTGTGTCGTGTTCAGAAGCAGCTCTGTCTTAGACAGGGGAATTATGGGCAGATGGTTCTTGAGCATGTGTGACCTGTTGTGAAAAGGTAAACCGAGTCAGTGGCCCATACTGTCTTGAGAGTTAAAATTTATGGTTATTTCCAGCATCACCCTTCAAAGCGAGCTATTCAGGTCAAATGCCGTATTTATGCCCAAGCCTTTACTGGCGTTAGCTGAAAATCCCATATGGCTTCATAACTAAAATAAGTCACCAATAATTCAATTTTATCAAGCTCCCAAAATAATTTGATTTTCATAATGACGCTGCAGACTGGCTCCCAACCTAAGTTGTAAATAACACTCAATAAACCACTGTAGTTCTGTGACTTTATGTTTTAACCAAGAGGAAAATATTCGTAGATCTTTCTACTCAATTTTATAAAACTTCCAAAGCCTCAAACTTAACTTTGAAGACTTTAAATTTTCTGATGCTTGTCCTTTTTAATACAGCAAGCTTTTGTTCACATTCTTGAGTAAGATGCATCTGATCACTGTTTAGCCTTCCAATGAGAAACTCAGGTACCTGAACTGCTGAATTTCCTAGAGTTCTTCGATCCAACTCAGTGCACAGAGGCCGTTCCCCCGGTCACTCTGTGTTTTCCAAGTGCTCTTGCTGAGGAGGTCAGCCAACAATTTGTCCAACCTCGGCTTCACAACGAACTGTTGTGTTAACCTCAAATGTGCCATCTGTATTATTCTGTATTCTTAACTGCAGGGGCAGCTTTCGGCTCACGTGAATAAGCTGTAGAGTGACGTCTAGCCACAGAGTATAGAACAAGCCGCTGTCTGGTGGTGGTTTGGTTGGGAGGTCCTAATAAAGCCCCATAAGGGACTGGCTGTGTGAGTAACAGGCACTTGCCACTCAGACTAAGGACCTGAGTTTGATTCTCGGGGTTCACACGGTGGAATGAGAGAACCAGCTCCCATAAGGTGTCCTCTGGCCTCCACACAAGCACCATGGCGTGAGCACCCACACAAAATGCATCCACTAATTAATGTCATTTTTAAAATCATAAACACACCTAAGAAGATAACACCTCAGAACAGTATTGTGTTTTCTTATTGCAGGATTTGATCTGGTTTTGAATATCAGAATTCTTAATGAGATCAAGTCTGGTGCCTACACGTAGGTCTCTCAGATCGCCCACCCTGCTGCTGTGATGAGCTCCAGCAATCTCCGCGGCATCTTGAACAGCAAACAAAGTCTTCTTTTTCAGGCAGCTCGGGAAATGTCCCTGCCCTGTGGATTTTGTTCATTTTGATTGAAGCCCTGCTTTGGAAGGGTCTGAGACAGGCAGGCTCTTTCTTGGGTCTCTTGGAAGAGAAGGAGTTCAGTTTCTTAGCACATGCTGGTTTCTGTTTTAGCTTCTCTCAGTCTCTGGTCCAGTTTCACCCCAGATGCCCAATCAGCGGTGTTGGCATTCCAACAGGAACATTTATGGTCCACTTATACAAAATTCACTCACAGTACTCTTGCAAATAAACATAAATTGTTGATGTAATTTCAGCTTTTCAGAAAGTAGACAGAGACAGCATCCGTGTTATCCTGTGATTCCTGAACGTGTGGTGCTGAATCCAGTTTACACTGGAGCAGGCAGGATCTCGGGAACAGGGTCATACTCAGTGAACAAAATGGCATGGTGGCCATGAGAGTTTCTAGAAGGCTCTACATGAAGCTTGCATCTTGTCTGTTTAGAGACAAAGTAAAAAAAACTCTTAGCTAGGGCTGCCATGAGTTTTCAGATTTAGCTCCCAATCTTCAAAGTTCTGATGATTTGACATCAGCCTTCCAAACAAGTATGCACCCCATTCCCCTTTTCCAATGGCATCCACTAATAAAGATGGTGTCTTTATGTTTGTCTGAGGGAGAGAAAAGAGAGTCTCCCTCTGGTCCCAAGGAATTATTTTTTAACCAGACAGATATAAAACACGTACTGCTTAACTTATTGACCAAATAGCAACCACTATGTGTTTAGGGTTTGGTTTGGTTTCTGAGCCCAGGCTGACGTTGAACTTGAGAGCCTCTTGCCTCACCTTCCTGGGCCCTGGATTACAGGTGTTCCCCCTGACCAGAATGGTCTCTAATGTATTTGTTTGTCTCCATTCTCCCACCGTGCTCTTGGGGTTGCCGCTCCATGCCTTACGTGCTTGCTCCGTGTTTGTCTTGCATTTGTTTACGGTGTTCACATGCATTCAGATTGTCGAGTGCTGGCAAACTTCTTGGACTGTCCAATAAAAAGACTGAGAATTTATTTGTCATAATACATGTTCATGAAAGGAAATGTCTTAATGTTACTTGGCTATGTAGTGTATAGGAACAAACATAACTTAAATAAAATCATTTTTGTAACTTAACTTGGGGATACGTCCTTTTCTTACTTGCTTGTAGAAGTTGCACTTCTCCTTTGCTCTTCAGCCATTACCAAGGTTCCCTGGGCTGCAGGAAACAGGCTCATTTGCCCTTACTGTTGGAGCTAGTTTTTATAATTGTGAGTAATTGTTTCCTTCCTTAATTCTGGCTGCATCTGCCTAAGGTGTCCCTGGAGCGTCGTTTGTGTAATTAGTGCTTTAATGTATAATCGGGAGGACAATTTTTGTACATTTGCCAAATCAGATTGTACAATGGCTACCCAGCTCAGCCTTCAGTAAATACCCTTACTGTTACTTAACGGAGTAAGAATGGTCCTGCACAGCCAGAGAGGCATTCTCTAATTAAGCACACACTTACGGAAGCCCGCTTCAAGACAATTCTACACACCATTGCAGAGAGTAAGAAAACCATGGCGAGTATTGACTACTCTCGTGGCTGAGCTGTCATCACACGTATTTTCTGGGTAGAACTGCGTTGCTGGTAGTCGTGTCTGGGGCAGGACGGTTTGATGAGGAATGATGGTGAGTGGTGGGAGGGGCTGGGTGAGCTGTGTCTCTGAGAGCACTTAGAGACGAAAGCTGATGCCCCAGATTCTGTGTGCTGTGACTTCAGAGCAGCTCACACACCAGGACAAGTCCCTGCCCTGTCACTGTTCCGTCTTCCAGAATGTTCTTTCATAAGGAATATTAAGATAAACTGAAGCCAAGCAAACGAGGTTAGTTACTATTGTTGGCCAGCCTTTCACTTGAGGGGTTACATAAAGGTGCAAGGGGAAGTCCCCAAAGTTCTTTTGAGACTTGCTAGGGATGTGTCTTAGTCATGTCTGTGTTGTTGTGATAAAACACCAAAACCAAGGCAACTTACAGAAAGAATAGTTACTTGGCTCATGGCTCCTGAGGGTAAGAATACAGCATGGCAAGGAAGCCCCCAGCACGCTGGCTGGAGCTACAGGGTAAAAGTCCACAGCTCCAGCTGCAAACAAGAAGCAGAGAGACATTCTGGGGTCTTGTGAAAACTCAAAGTCCTCCCAGAGACATACTTCCTCCAGTGAGGCCACATGTCCTAATCCTCCTCTAACAGCAGCCATGGACTGGGAATCAAACTTTCTAAAGTCCGAGGTTTAGGGGAAACATCTCATGCAAACTGCCACGGGGTACGTCCAGTCTTACACAGTGTAGTTTTGAATGTCATCCTACATAAGAAAGCAAAACACTTTCATTAGTCACATCATTGTTTGCATGTAAATCTATGAACACAGATGATAAACTGGATTTCACATCTGAGAATATTTGAAAGGTCAGATATAATGACTCGGGCTTGTAATCCCAGCACTCAACATTCTGAGGAAGGTTGCTTCAATTTGAGGCTATCCTCGGCCATCTAAGTAAATTCCAATCCAGCCTAAACTGCAGCATGAGAAAGAAAGAAATACATGTAAATTTAAAATAAACCTATTTGAACCCAGCAGTGTACAAATAAGCATCTACCTGACCAGGTGTAGGTGGAGTCTGCTTGCTTGTTTCCTGGCCGCCCAGACCCAAAATAATCACACAGAAACTATATTAATTAAAACACTGCTTGGCCAATAGCTTAGGCCTCTTATGAACTCTTACATCTTAAATTAACCTGTTTCTATTATTCTATGTATTGCCACGAGGCTTGTGGTTTACCAGAAGGTTACAACGTCTGTCACCTTCGGCAGCTACATGGTAGTGTTTCTCTGACTCTGTCTAATTTTCTCTATCTCTGCTTGGAATTCCTGCCTTGCTCTATTCTGCCTGCAATATACTCAAAGCAGATTCTTTATTAACCAATGGTAACAAAACATATTCACAGCATACAGAGGAGAATCCCCCATCAACCAGGCATGCCATAAATGAGTGTTCTCCAATCTTTAATGTTTTATGAAAAATTATACAAGTAAGCAACAGTACTATCAAACATCTACACCAAGTGGTCCATTTTGATAGACTAAGAAATTTTTGTACTGGTAAAGTCTAAAAACAAGTAAACATGTACCGCCCTGTTGTTGTTGCTGTCGTTGTTGTAATTCCTTATAGGATTCATTTTATTTCAAGTCAGCTTATACCCAGACATACATATTTCTGTGTTTGAAGCCAGGCATAGTGGCTTCCATGTGTGATCTGACTTGGCAAATGGAGACAGGAACTGGTGATGCCAAGGCCAGATTTGGCGTCATAGCAAGACCCTGTCTCAAAATTAATTAAACAAGTAGATTTAAAAGTAAATGTTTGGTGTGTCGTGCTTTTTCTGGGGCCACCAGCTAGCTCCCAAATCAGCGTGTGGAGATTATTCTTAGTTTTGAATGCTTGACTTAATCTTAGCTCTTATTTTAGTCTGTTTCTCTTTAGCTATGTTTTGCCTTCTGGCGTTTTACCTTCCTTCCTCCTTCCCTCCCTCCCTCCTTCCCTTCCTTCCTTCCTCCTCCCTCCTTCCCTCCCTCCCTCCCTCCCTCCCTCCCTTCCTCTCTCCCTTCCATCCTTCCTTCCTTTCTTATATCTTACTTTCCTGCTTTCATGTCTGGCTGGCTGATGATTGCCTGGTTTCTCTTTCTCCTTCATTCCCCTCATTCTTCTTTTTCCCTAGATGTTTCCCCCCAGTTATTCTTTCTGCCTGCCAGCCCCACCTGTCTCTCTCCGCCTAGCTACTGGCGGCTTGGCTTTTCATTAGATCAATCAGTTGCCTTAGAAAGTCAAGGTGAAACAGCAACACAACTTTTCATAATTAAACAAATGCAGCAAAAACAAATGTCTGAGATCTTTACATTGTTAACAAATGCAGCAAAAACAAATGTCTGAGATCTTTACATTGTTAACAAAAGCAGAAGAAACAAATGTAACATCTTTACATTGTTAACAAAGGCAGAAGAAACAAATGTTCGAGATCTTCACATTGTTAACAAAGGCAGAAGAAACAAATGTAACATCTTTACACAGTTCACTTGGAGTCATCTTTACACAGTTCACTTGGCGTCTGTAGCAGAAAAACAGTTTGCTCAGAATCGAAGGCTGCTTTTATCTGCTCTCTTTAGGTCCTGTACTCTGGAGTGTGACTCAGTGTAACTCAGTGTGAAGTATTCCTGGTAGTCACACTCTAACTCTCAACAGCAGAGTCAGTCTGGTGATGAACTTCACTGTTTTATGCATCTAGAAACAGACAGGATGTTGGCAGCCATTGGGTCTGTGTGTTCAAAACCAGATATTCGACTCCAGTCACAACAACTCCATCTGGACAATTACCTACATAAATGTTTAAGTCTAAGTAACACATAAAGGACCAGATTGTATATACAGACACCACCTGAAGAGTTAAATAACCTTTGATGTGGGCTGGGGAAATGATGCTGCCACTTGCTTAATAGGTGACCTCCGACTGTTTGATGTGATTTAAAATTTGGAGTTTAGTTCAAATGCTAATGTTTAAAAATAGTCTCAACCAGAGTAAACCAGCTGAATAATATTATTATATAATCTGACTCAGAAACTCCTAGTGACTACTGGTTATTTCAGTTACAGATCTGATCAGGTTTCTGTATCAAAAATGAAAGTCCCAAAAACAAATAAAATAAAATTTTAAAATTAAAAAGCTGGGCATGATGGCTTACACCTGTGACTTGGCATGCAGAAACCAGAGGCAGGAAGGTCCCAAGGTTGAGACTAGCCTGAGCCCAGTAGCAAAAGCTTGTCTCAAAAACAAAATGGTCTAAAATAAGTCTAAAAACTTTATAACGTCATTTTCTGTAGCTCTGATCACACTGTAGGGACAGTTACCAAGCACAGCTTGTGTTTGCTCCTCAAAGCAGTTTTAAACGCTTTAGAACCCTACGTGTTTTCAGTGTTCACGGGGAGAAAAGGGAAAGCACACAAAAACGTATCCCATCCTTTGGAGGTGCTTAATGGACCAGGAATGTACAGGGATGAACTAGCCCGAGTGTGTGGAACAACCTGAGATATACTTTTAAGGGATTTAAGATATGTACATTTCTTTCTAACATTTTAAATTTATGTTGTGACTTGGGCCACTCTCAGCCTCATTGGGGTGATCTTAGGCCCTGTCCTGTTTCTCCTTCAGAAGTCCAAGAAGCGCAGAACTAAACTTTAAGTGAGCAGCACTCAACACTGGGGAACAGCACTCACCACCAGGGCTCTACCAGGTTCTACCAAGCAGGCTCCATGAAATAAGTAATAAATCAATAGCACTCAATCAATCAAGAGGCCTGCATGAGATCCTCTATCCATTAAGGTTCTTCAGTCCTGAGCACAGTTCCTCCTCCGTGAGTTTCCTAAAGCTGCCACAGTAAAGGAACACAAGCTAGAAGGCAGAAATAGATATTTAATATCACAGAGAGAAAGTCTAAATTGGAAGTCTCCATCAGGTCTCAGCCCTCAGAGATGGAGATCCTCACAGAAGAAGGGGAAGGAAGAGTGTAGGAGCCAGAGGGGTCGAGAACAGCAGGAGAACATGACCCACAGAATCAGCTAAGCAGGGCTCACATGAGCTCCCAGAGATTGAAGCAGGGAGCACATGGTCTTGTGGCCTGCTTGGGTCTGCTTGGGTCTGCTTGTGGTTGTTAGCTTGGTGTTCTTGTGGGACTCCTAACTGTGGGAGTAGGTGTGTCTCTGACTCTGCTGTTCGTCTTGTGTTCAGGTTGCCTCATCCAGCCTCCATAGCAGGGCTTTCACCTTGTCTTACTGGATCTTGTTTTGTCCTGTGTTGCTGTCATCTCTTGCAAGCCTGCTCTTTTCAGAGGAGAAAACGGGGAGTGGAGCTGGGGGAACAGAGAATCAAGAGAGCTGGGAGGAAAATAGGGAGGGGAAACTGAGGTTAGGATGTTTTGTGTGAGAGAAGAATCTATCTTTTAAATTGAAAAAAAAAAGAAGAAGAAATTTAACATCACAGTTCTGCCTCGCGGTTTGGTTTGGGCTTTGTTTGGGGAGTCTCACTGTGTAGGCTCAGCTAGTGTCTGGCTCAGTGGTCCCAGCTCTCTAGCTGCTGGGACTGCAAGGATGTTCTGTCACTCCTGGCTTCTCAGTTCTGCATTGGAGGCACATCTACAACACAGCAGTGTTTCTGAGGGCTGGGCGGGGTGTGGTGGTTTGCAGGAAGTCCTTGGTGACCTTGACTCATAGATGCCTCACTCCTGTCTCTGCTATCCTTTTTCAGATGGTCCTTTCCTGTGTATGTCAACATCTATGTCCAAATTTTCCCCTTGACAAGGACACAGTGTTCTAGTTTTCTTTCTGCTGATATGACAAAAACACCCTGACAGAAAAAAAATAAAGCAACTTAGTGGGCCAAGCATGGTGTCGCATGCCTTAAATCCTAGCACTCAGTAAGCAGAGGCAGGCAGATCTTTATATAAGTGACACAGAGTGCCAGACCAGCCAGGGTGACGCAATGAGACCCTGGATTTAACAATAACAACAACAAAATTAAATTAATTTTTTAAAGGAGGCTAAGAGGGAAAGTGTGTATGTTAGCTCACAAGTCCGGGTAGGTGGTAGGAACCTAAGACAGCCTCATCACATCCATAATCAAGAGCATGGAGAAATGGGTGCATGGAGGCTCAGTAGCCTGCTTGCTCTCTCCTCTCTTATGCAATGTGTGAGCTCCTGCCTAGGGAATTTTGCTTCCCACAGTGGACTGAGTCTCCCCACATTAGTTAAGATAATCAAGGCAATCCTCTGCAGACGTGCTCATGGGCCAACCTGATACAAGCTATCCCTCACTTAGATTTACTTCCCCAGAGATTCTGTATGGAGTCAGGTTGACAGTTAAACACATGATGGTATTGAATTTCTGCAAACACTCTTATCACTAGTATTTTAGACTTGATCTTAATCAAAACAACTACCTTCTTGGTATGGAGAGCTGGACTTCAGCACCAGGAGACGCACAGACAGAACTGAACCTGAGATTCTGGGCAAGATACTTTACTGTATAGATGAGTCTAATCTAAGCTCATTAGAAACAGAAGTTGGATGCTTAGGCACTGCTAATCCAAAAGTTTTCAGATAGTGTCATGACTTAGCAGTTAAAAGCATGTACCTCTCTTGGACAAGATCTGAGCTTGGATCTAGCATCCACAGCCAGCAGCTCACAGCTGCCTCCAACTCTGGTTCAGAGGGATCTGACACCCCCTTCTGGCCTCTTTAGCCAACTGCAGTTCTGTGCACATACTCCTACACAGTTACACATTCATACACATGGTTTAAATCATAAAAATAGGGGCTAAAGAGATGGCTCAGCAGTTAAGAACACTAGTTGCACTTCCAAAGGACCCAGGTTCAATTCCCAGCACCCACATGGCAGCTCGCAACAGTCTGTAATGCCAGCTCCAGGAGATCCAACACCCTCACACAGATATACATGCAGGCAAAACACTGATGTACGTAAAATAAAAATAAATAAATATATCTTCTTTAAAATATAGTGTTTCAAGAAGCTTTAGTTCTTCATCTTGGGAAGACTTGAGAGCATGTAAGTTTCTGGTTTTATATCTGTTCTAATTAACAGATATCAATGTGTATCTATTTTAATATAGTATGCCAGTCCAAACTTCACAGTGCAAAGACTATTTCATGACTTTCATACTCTGACAGTAAGAAATTTGGACAAGACACTGGGAAGACAGCTCCTTGGCTGGCAGGACTTGATGGCTGGGAGTTAGAATCATGTGGCGGCATCTTTAGCCTGTATCTGGCATTTGGCTCTCTTCACAGGCTGAAACCTTGGCTGGGCCAACCAGCCAGAACAAGCTTCTCCACACAGCCTGGGCGTCTTCCCAGCATGGCAGCTTCAGGGTGTGAGATGTCTTATGATAGCTTAGGGCTTCAAAATGAAGGTTTGAACACACAGGAGGGAAGCGGACTACCTTTTATGGGCTGATCTTGAAAGTCTCACACATCACTCCTGCTGTGCTGTATCAGGGAACCTCTGTCGAGATGGTACAGCTTTCGACAGCTGCACAGAAAACACAGACCCCACCTTTCTGTTGAAGAAGTGTCAGAGAGAAAGAGGAAGAAAAAAAGGAGTAAGGGAGAGAGAGAGGCAGGAGACAGAGAGAGAACTGGGAATCCCTATGATTGTAAGTACCCTGTTCTGGTTTCACTTCCTGTTGCCATAATAAAATAACCTAATGAAAAAAATTTAAGGAAGAAAATGAATTTATTTCAGCTCATAATTCCAGGCTGCAGACTATTGTGGGGACAGGACTTGGAGGAACTAATCGCATAGAAAAAAGCAGAGAGAGAATGAATGCATGCATGCCTAACTGTGTTTAGTCCTCTCTTTACATGTATACAAAGCAGAATCCAAGCCCCTCTGGAATGCTGCCTCCCACAGGGAATTGATCTTCTGTCAGGGTCCAGCCTTGACAGGGTTCACACCTTCCAGGGTAGGGGCCTGTGGATTAGAAATGTCAAGCAGACAAGACAGAGATACAAAAGAAATAGACAGAGACACAGAATAGAACCAGGAGGGCAATCCAGTGAATACTGAATTCACCTGTGTTTATTTTCTATATGATTACACACCTCGATCCTAAAAGGATGAGAAGAAGGCAAAAGACTGCTTTCCCATGATACGAAGAACAAACAGAGCAATTACCCCTTCGATACCTGAAGTATCAAGCAGCTATTCCCTGAGTGACACATTCTGTTGTTTAGGCATGACATGCAGTGACTACACCTTAGGCCAAGCATCTTATAGGCAGCCACTCCCTGGGCCAAACCTTCTGTCATATCCTTGAAGGAGCAGGAATAGGCTTGAATTCTCTGACCTTTGGTCAGAGTGGAATGAACCCACTTCTGTGGGCTCCCACAGTCTTCCCACCCATTTCTGAAATATGTCACAGACATGGCCACAGGCCGACCTGATCTAAACAGTCCCTCATTAAGACTTTCTTCTCAGGTAATACAAGATCATGTCAAATTAACAATTTCTACTAACCATCACAAACCTGTACCTATATACATACATACATGCATACATACATACATACATGCATACATACACAGACAGTATTGTGATCATCTACCACTGTCACGGAGTCCCACCCAAACCTTTCCTATCATATCATATATGGAGGCAACACTCCTACAGTGTTCCATGTATAAGGCCCCAACCTTAATGTTGCTGTCATTTAGATATGAGAAGTATGGGGTCCATAGAGTGTAAGTTTCATTAATTACACCGATTATTGTAGAAAATGAGAAAATTGAGAAAGCCTTTTTTCTTCACCCTTTTCCTGTTTTAAGGTAAGACAGCTTGGCAGAGTGTGCATTGTAAAATAGCTTGAAGAAAGCTGTTGTTCTTTTTTACTAAGTCTTATTTTTAAGGATCTTATTTTTACTTTTCTGTAGAAGAAAGTTTCTGTCCTGCCCAGTCCCACAGCCACTCAGTCCCAAATAAACACACAAAGGCTCATATTATAAACTGTTTAGCCTATTGCTCAGGCTTATTACTAACTAGCTCTTACAACGTAAATTAGCCCATAATTCTTGTCTATGTTTAGTCATGTGGCTTGGTACCTTTTTCAGCAAGGCATTCTTATCTTGCTTCCTCTGTGTCTGGCTGGTGATTGGGTGATGGTGGCATGTGTCTTTAATCCCACTACGTGGGAAGTCCCAGCTCTGTGCATAAATTTTTAAATTACGTATATATGTGTAAGTACACATGAGTGTAGTACTTTGAGAGGCCAGCAGAGAGAGTTGGATCCCCTGGAGCTGCAGTTACACAGGAGACTGTAGGCCACTTGGCATGAGTGCTAGAAATTGAACTCAGGTCTTCTACAAGAACAGCAGTATGTGCTCTTAATTACTGAGCCATCTCTCCAGCCCCTTGCATTTTAAAAATCATCTTTTTGCAGGGTTTCAGCTAACACTTTCAAAGTTTCATTTAATTATCAGCTGTTTCTCCCAGTATAAGCAGAAAATGTCCAGTGGTGATTAGAAACGCATGCACTGTACGTGGAAGTACACCCTGGTGACTTACACAAATTGCTAAAAGAAGATGCCTTTTTGGTTTTAGTGGTTAAACAAAGAGGGGAAATTGGGTGACCTTAACAAAGCCCTTTAGCTTCTTTCTATTTCCATTCCAATAAAGCCCTAGCCAGCTGCCCCCTCTTGGCCAGCTTTAGTGAAAGTGACAATCCTCTACAGTAGCCAAAATGGTCAGGCAGACATGCTTTGGAGGCATAGATCCCTTCAGCCGGCCACACCCTTTCAGCTCAGTAGGAACATTTGAGGCTTGTAAAAGTTTTCTAGGAAACAATTACTCATGAGCAAAGGGACCAGAAAAGTTCCAGAGATGATCTCCAGCAGGCAATTTGACTAGCAGTGGGCAGCCTGCCGAATGACGCCCAGTAGAAACTATGACTATGGAACGCTAGTAAGATCTGCATAATGCCTCCAGCCTACCGAGTCTTCAGAGCAGCTCACCGAGGGCTACCCTCACTCATGTCCACCCTTGTGAAAATCCACCAGCATATTCAGCTCCAGAAGGAGAAGAGGAGGAGGTCAAAAAAGAAGGAGGAGGAGGAGGAAGAGAAGGAGAGAAGGAGGAGAGGGAGGAGGAGGAGGAGGAGGAGGAGGAGGAAGAGAAGGAGAGAAGGAGGAGAGGGAGGAGGAGGAGGAAGAGGAGGAGAAGGAGGAGAAGGAGGAGGAGGAGGAGAAGAGGAAGAGGAAGAGGAAGAGGAAGAGGAAGAGGAAGAAGAAGAAGAAGAAGAAGAAGAAGAAGAAGAAGAAGAAGAAGAAGAAGAAGAAGAAGAAGAAGAAGAAGAAGAAGAAGAAGAAGAAGAAGAAGAAAGAAGAGGAAGAAGCTGCTGGTCGATGGGTCCCTTCAGATTCAGAGGAAATTAAACATTAAACTCTCCCTACCCTCATACCCTGCCCTCTAAGCCTCCTTCCCTCCTTTGGGATGCATAAATTCCCAGTGTGTTCATATTTTCGGGCCATTGACCCTGCCCGTTTTTGCAGAGATCTTTCCTTTGTCTGCTCACCATTCCACAGACTTCAAGTCTTCCCTGTCCCTTCATCTCTCTGGGGACCCACAGCAGGTTCCTGGATACTTCTGAGACTGGTGATCGTTTGGATAGAAGTCAGGGCATGAATGAGAGCAGAGCAAACGCCTTTAGAACTACCTGCTCTAATGGAAGCCCTGCCCATCCCACTTCCTGACCCCCCTCCTAATTCATACCCCCCACTCTTCCTTTGTAAAGGTAGAGCCAATGCTTTCCTTTCCTGGCTTCTCACACTGATTAGTTCCCCACTTCCTCTTGTCACCCTCGCAGCTTATTGAACATTGTCGTTTGTTTGTTTTGTCTTTTTAGGCAGGGTCTTACTACGTTAGCCAGGTTGGCCTTGAATTTGTCGACTTTGTGGAGTATTCACCGGAACAACTGTTCGGACACAGGTTTAAGCCGATAGAAGGTCTTTATTAGCCAGCCAGCTATTGTACTGTGTGCTCAGGATCCCAGTGGAGCAAGGAGTTTTTCACACGGTGAGCTTTTTAACCACACACACACACACACACACACACACACACACACACAGTGTGGGAGAATTGTCTGTATTCTGTCAATCATGTATTTTAATAAAATGCTGATTGGCCAGGCAGGAAGTATAGGCGAGTAAACCAGATAGGAAGTAGAGGTGATGAAAAGAGAACAGGAGAATTCTGGGAAGCAGGAAGCTCCCTCTGCCACTCCTGCGCAGACCACCGAAGAGGCAGCAGCCCAGCTGAGAAAGGTACAGAGCCATGTGGCTAATGTAGATAAGGATAATGGGGTAACATAAGTTATAAGAGCTAATAAGTAGCCTGACCTAATGGACCAATCAGCTTTGTAACTTATAGAGATCTCTGTGTGATTGATTTTCCTTGGGATTTACCGGTTGTGGGGTACTGGGCGGGACAGATACCCCAACAAGCCGGCCCTCATACTACACACACATACACACACACACAATGCCCTGGGTTGACATACTTCAGTTAACAAGAACAGTTAGCCGGAAGCAGAACTACAGAAGCCAAAGAAAAGCAAGGATAGTACGTTTAGAGACTTTCCCAGAACTATGGACTTTGATGGATTAGATCTTTGTTTTTATTTTTGGCAGATGGTGCTTTCTCTGCCCTGAGTTTTATAGCCTGAATGGTACTGTAACAATGGAGTCAATTGTACTAAGGTGTGGAGCCCTGTCCCAGGGAGCTCATGAGATCATGCCTCCTGGGAAGCTGAACTTCAAGTGCTTACCACTGAGTCTGGCTTCATAGTTCTCCTCAGCCCTCAATGCGCTACCTCTTTTCAGGGGAATCTGCTCTCTGCTCTGCAACCGACCTGTCCAATCCCTGCCTGACCTGCACCTCTTCCTGCCTCTCCTGTCTTCTCGGAGTCTCCTCTTTTCTTGTCCTCTACATGACGAGCGCTTATGCTCGGTCTTCAGTGCCCCTTCGGTGTCCTTACCCCGCCCTCGGGACCCTGTTTGCACGATTGCTAACTTGGGGACCTTCCTACAGTGACTTTCACGTTTCTGCCTCTGTCTGGGACCTCTTTTCTCCCTCCCACCCTACCTGTGTCCTGGACATTTCCACTTATCCTGTCTTCCTAAGCTGAAAGAGTTAAAAACAAATATAAACGTGTGTGTGTGTGTGTGTGTGCGTGTGTGTGTGTGTGTGTGTGAGAGAGAGAGAGAGAGAGAGAGAGAGAGAGAGAGATATCAATGCTATGGCCTCCAAGATGTCTCCGCACACAGCTCAGGCTCCCTCCCTTCCTGTTTTCTCTCCTTTTCTCCACCTCCAGATTAGATTCACAGACACATTTGCTCTCCTCCTCTGCTCCAAACACCTTCCTGTGTCTACTCAGGTCTACAGGCTCCCCTGACTCTCCATGTCCTCCCTTCACAAGCTAAGCCTGGCTTGTGTTTCCTGTGAGCCTGTGATCACTATGCAGTTCCCTGACGTGACCTCGAGGTGATACATTTAACTCTCTATTCTTTGTTTATATTAAAGATATCCATATCCTAGCCTGTGCTGGGTAGTTTTATGTCAAGTTGAGACAAGCTAGAGTCTTCTGAGAGGAGGGAGTCCCAGTTAAAAAGGTGTCTCCATAAGATCAGGCTGTAGGCAAGTCTGTGGGGTGTGTTCTTAATTAGTGATTGAAGGGGAAGAAACCACCATTGTGGGTGGGGCTAGCCTGGAATGGTGGTCCTGGATTCTATACGAAAGCCATGGACAGCAAGCTAGTAAGCAGTTCCCCTCCATGGGGTCTGCATCAACTCCTGACTCCAGGTTCCTGACCTATGTGAGTTCCTGTCCTGACTTCCTTCAGTGATGAACTCTGATAGGGAAGTGTAAGCCAAATAAATCCTTTCCTCCCCGACTTGCTTTGGTCAGGTGTCTCATCACATTGATAGCAACTGTAACTACACATAGCCCTTCCCCAGAAGCACGAGGATACTTTGTATCCTAGTACTGGGAGCACTCCAGTTCTGCCCTAACTGTTGTAAATTCCTCCTCATCATTTACCAGTCCTGTTTCCAATCAAAATAAAGACTTTGTGCCCGTGGCCGCTGTCCTGCTTCTTGTCAGTGATTTAACTGTAAGTTTTGATAGGAGCAATGTAAAATGAAGTAGCAATGTAGGAGCATATGTAAATCAGCCGGGTGGAAACCAGCTGTGGCAAGGCTCAGATAGAGCGCGGGGCCAAGTGGAACAGGGCAAAGGACTTCTTCCCCGAAAGTTCAAGAATGTTGGGTTGCCGGAGATACAGATGGTAAGGGCTATGGCCGAAAGTCTGGCCTGGCCTTCTAAGCCGGGAATCCACATGACATAATGTGTTCGTGTCACACTCTGGCTGTTACATCTTATCTCTGCTGCTTTCACCATGCACAGACTGGAGAAAAGCCCCTGGTTTCCGAGACCCAGCGACTTCATCTGTAAACGAGAGAGGTACCCCAACAGCGGCTGCAATGGTCAACGTCAGGTGTGGCTTACATATTTATATAGCTCAGTGCTTCAGCACTTATTCTTAATAAAAACATGAGGGCTGAGGAAATAAGCTCAGTCAGTAAAGTGCTTGCAGGGCAAGCGCGAGGGCTGGAGTTCAAACCCCAGCACAAGCATAAAAGGCTCACGTCCAATCCCAGCACTGGGAAAGTGAAGACAGGCAGATCCTCGGGGCTCGCTGGCCACCTAGTCTAGCCTAATCAGCCAGGCTCAGGTCTCAGTAAAAGACCTTGTCTCAAAAAACAAGGTGACTGGTTTCAGACGAAAGAACTGGTGTTTGACCCCTGGCCTCCGCATGAACTCACACACACACACACACACACACACACACACACACACACACGCACGCTGGTTTTATGATGACATATAGTTCAAAGTCTAGAAATGTAAAACAGCCTCTAATAGCAAATATTTTCCTAAAATCAGCACTTACTTAATGCCCACAGTGCCCTGGGCACTATCTAAAAGACAGTGAATTTGAATCCAGGCCTTTGAAGAACTGGAGCACTAAAGGCTAGTTAGGGGTGAGCAGTCCCCACTGGGCAGCATAGCAGGTAATAGAGTGTGTGAGCAGATCCTTTGTAGTTGACCAGCACTCTCTGAGCACCTTCCCGGCACCAGACACCCTAGGTGCTGAAGGATGACAAATGAGGGGCTGGGGAAGAGACCCTAGTCAGATAAGCACTTGGCACACACTTGAGTTAGATCCCCAGCACCATATGCGATGCAGGGTGTGTCAGCACACACCTGTAATCCCAGCACTAGGGAGAGAGACAATAGCACTCCTGGAGATCACTGGCCGGGGAGCATAGCAATTAGAGAGAGTCCCAGGACCCAGTAAGAGAAGCCCTGACTCAAGAAGATCAAGGAGGACAGCTCCTGAGGACACCACCCAACCTGACCTCTAACCTCCCCCAAGTGCACACAGACACACCCACATCTAGACACACACAGAAAGAGAGGAGGAGGGGACTGGAGAGATGGTTGTGGTTCACAACGAATCATTATCTCTGGTTTCAGGAGGACCAATCCCCCTTCTGATGTCCTCAGGCACTAGACACACATGTGGTACACAGACATATATGCAGGCATATATGCAGACTTTTACCCTCATATGCATAAAATCAATCTGAAAAAAAATAAAAAGAATGAAAATCTAATCATGTGACCTTTGTTCTCAACAAAGCTAACAGGAAAAGCTATTTGCTTAGGCAAATAGCTACAATGTGTCGTATGAGCTAGCCCCAAAGCAGGTTCATACTAGAATCCCAAGGAAGCTGGGATCTCCAAGACACCTACCCAGAGGAAAGATTCCAGCAGGGAACCTAGATAGGATCTTCACCCAGGGGACCTCACAAACAGACATGAGAAGATGTCAGGAAAAGGAATTCTGGATGGGGACAGAGGCCTGAAATGCGGTGTCACTAGAGGGCATGGGACAGAGGGAAGAAAGTTCATGAACTGCTTACATAGAGAGCAGAAAAAGAAATGTCAGGGTCATCTTGAGGGCACCCTAGAAATGATACGCTAGAATACCTTATCTTAGCTTTCCAGCATTGGGAAGTGGAAGAGTATAACCCTGAGTCATGCCCAAGACTAGGAAAGGGCCCAGCCTGCAACTGAGTTGGTACAGTGGTCACGTAGCATGTGTGGAGAGCCCAGGACTCCATCCCCAGCCCTGCAAAAAAGCAGACATCATGAAATGGTCTGCGACCCCCAGTACTTGTGAGGTAGGGGCAGGAGGAACTCAAGGCATCTGTTGGCTACGGAGCAAGTTAGAGGCCCGCGCAGGCTGCATTGAGACCCTTCTCAAAAACAGGGGAGCTGACTGGAGAGGTGGGTGAGTCAATGAGGAAAGAGCTGGCCGTGGAAGCGAGAGGACGTGGGCCCAGATCTCCAACGCCTAACATAAAAGCTGGGTGGAGACAGTGGCTGACCTGTACCCACAGAGCTCAGGAGGCAGAAGCAGTGCTCTCCCAAGCAAGCTGGCTAACTACACCATACTAGCTGAACTGGGGAGCTCTGGATCCATGCAGAGAGAGCTATCAAGAAAGACACGCAGCATCAACCTCTGACCCTCACTGTGTACACACGCACATGGGTGCTTGTGCACCTGTCCATGTGTGAATGTGCACATGTGCACACCACACAAAAACATGTGCAAAAAAAATTCCATGGAGAGGGAAAAAAACGAAAAACAAAAAGCAAAACCAAAGCCAGGGTAGTTTTGCAGAGTTTGGGATCCTCATCTTTGTTTTCAAACCTAATAAGAAGAATTAAAGGCCAAGAGAGTAGCCGAGGCAGCAGACAACGACCAGAGCAAATCTCTCTGCACAAGAAAGACTCAAACACTAATGTGTCAACTTGTCCATGACATCATCACTAGACTTCAGGAAAGTACCAAGCAGAGTCATCTTCCTGGGTCCCTGCCTGTCCCCTTTTATCCTCTGCTTTCTTCCCTTGCTCACCTGCCATTGTTTTAGCAGTCCTGCCTAGGGCAAGAATTTTGCCATGCTGGTCTAGGGAGATGGCCCACGAGAGCGCAAGGGCCTTCCACAGCGCTCGTGTAAAGAGCCAGTTGTGATCGTGGGAACTGTAATCCAGCAGCTGGGGGTGCAGAGCCTGGACGAGCCCAGGGACTGGTTCACCTGCCTCATTGAGGAGCCTCTGGTCTCAGAGCACAAGGGAGTTTACCGGGGTGGTGTCTGAACACCCCGCCCAGGCTGCCTGCTTTTCAGGAAGTTGACTGGAGGGCTAAGGTCACGTGGTAAGGGAAGGTTATGCTCCACTGAGCTAAGTGTCCCCAGCTGACCTCCTGCTCTTTTTCTGTCCCCAAAGGAAAGGTGGAGTCTTCCTGCCCACGAGCTTAATTTCTTTCCCTATTCTTTCCAACGCTGCTTTCCTGCCCCGTTCCTGGAGACTGAACTCAGGCTTCCTCAGGGTCAGCGCTGCAGAATCTCTTGGTTCCTCAAGCAGAGGGCGTGACTAGGTCAACTGAGAAAAACGCAAGAAAGAAACCTTGAGGTCCCACGTTTTCTCTGATGGTATCTTTTCTGAGAGTGTTTTGTAGCCACTACATCAGTCTCTCTGAGATCAATGAGGCGGAGACCGGAAAGACCGCTGCACCCCCTTGACGCACTCCATCGCTCTCAAGAATGCACCCTACCTCTGCGGTGGGTGCCAGGAGGTAACAGGCACTGGATGAGGGCAGTCCACGCTTCATGGGGTGTCCATGAGCCCCAGGAAGCAAAAATCTAGAGCAAATAAACTCTCCCTTTCACAGTTCCTTTGCAGGCTTGTGGTTTGTTATATGCCTCCAGAGATGCCCTGCGACATCGAGGAGCGGCTGTGCTTTCTCCTGAGGCGAAGGCAGTTTAGTATCGACTCTTCATTTGCCATACCCAAGGTTTTCTTTTTCCTCACGGGTCGACCCTGCCATTGCAGCGAGCTTTACATCTGGCTACCTCCAGGGAATCTCTAACACTGGCCTTCTGAACCCACGACGCCACTCTGGGTCTAGTTTTTGACTAATTTGTTCCTAGGCTGGCCTAGGCTGGTGTACTATTTATTACCCAGAAAAAGGCCATTCTTCAAGTCTGCCTTGAAAAGGAATTGGCTCTGGTCTGGGTATTGTCCCTGGAAAGCAGTAGGGAGAACATTGCAGCAGTGTTAGCGGGGGTGGGGAGGTGGGGGTGAAGATGGGGTTGGGGAGAGGAGAGGATGTGTTAGTGAGGGTGGGGAGGTGGGGGTGGGACACTTAAGCGGTCTCCACAAAAACAGTTTTTTAATGTAGCATTTCTTCAACTCCTAAGTCCACATGAAAAATAACAATGTCAATTGTTGTTTTTTAAGTAAGCTTAAAAATTATAGTAGGCTCTTCTTTCTTTAATATAAAAAATACACATATATATGCATAAAAACTTGTGTAAAGACATATCTAAATGTAATGTGAAGTTTTCAATTTTGTTTAATAGTAAGATTATGAATTCTCCTTTATTCTCTCTCTCTCTCTCTCTCTCTCTGTGTGTGTGTGTGTGTGTGTGTGTGTCTGACTATTTAAAAGTTTTTTCCAGCCAGTTGGATAATCCCAGCCCTTACAAGACAGAGGCAAGAAGATTATAAATTTGAGCACTGTTTGTACTACACAGTGAGACCCCAACTCAAAACAGCAGAATATCCTGTAAATAATACAATTAATTGTGATCATTATTTTAACTAAAAGGAAAGAAATGTCTTGGCTTTGCACTCAAAAGCCAGGTTCTGCCATTTTGAGAATAGACCCTTGATGTGGGATTCCCCTCTGTATGCTGTGAATACCGTTGGTTAATAAAGAAACTGTCTTGGGCCTACACAGGGAATAGAGGTAGGCAGGGAAAACTAAACTGAATGTTTGGAGAAGGAAGACAGAATTTAGAGAGAAAGCTATGTTGCCCCACTGGAGACAGACACCAGAACTTTACCCGGTAAGCCACCGCCTTGTAGCAATGCACAGATTAATAGAAATGGGTTAAATTAAGTTGTAAGAGTTAGCTAATAAGAAGCTAGAGCTAATGGGCCAAGCAGTGTTTTAAATAATAGTTTCTGTGTGATTATTTTGGTTCTGGGTGGCCAGGACGAGCAAGCAGCCTCCTCACTACAGACCCTTGGCTTTGTAAAGCTGTGGCTAAGGTTCTAACAGACCCCAAAGTCTGCGTGATCCAATCAGGTGTTAGGGGGAAGCGGGTGGGACACAGGAATAGTCCCAAAAGGCCTCAGAGGAGTTGATAATGTCTCAGCTCTACGTTGAAAGACAAGTGGGAATTATTCGAAGAAATGGGAAAGTGTTTTTCTAAGGAGGGTCCAAAAAGTAGGAAAGAAGCAGTGGGATGTGCCTGTGAACCAGCTCTGGCAGAACCAGCTCCAGGAGGGCAGAACCCACTCCCCAGCCCCAAACCCTTAAGATAGTCACTGTCTATTCATTAAATACCTGGCCTTCAAAGTGAAATTTTACTAATATGACAGGGGGAAAGAGTGTCACTTTTACTAAAATTTCTGGCTGCTATTGAAGCCCTAGACAGTAGGACACTTAATTGGCCATTTGTATGCAGGCCCTCAGGAATGGTGCCTGATGCTGTCTGTTCTGTCTCCTGCTGGGGCGATTATCCTGCACTTGGTCTGTGGGTGGCCTAATTGCTTGGTAGTTTGCTCTGTCAGATCAGTTCCAAAGATAAATTTTTATGGCAATGTTTGTTTTATGGGCTATTTGTCACCTTCTCTGAGCTATTCATGGAAAGCAAATACAGGTTAAGAAACGAGCCAATCTATCTTGCGCCTAAATCTGTAAGCAATCTTCTCAATCTACTCATGTAATTACTGTTTGGCAATTTCACAGTGACTTCTCTCCACCTTTGGAAGGGAAACAAAACTAACCAGAAAAACGGCTCACTACTCGAACCAGATGGCATCTAGAGCCGCAGCTCCTGGCTCTACGCTGCTGCTCGCATTTAAGATTTATTTATTTTTATGTCTACCATTGTTTCGTCTGCATGTATACACGTGCACCACCTGCCTGCCTGGTGCACACAGAGGCCAGAGGAGGGTGTGGATCTCCTGGGACTGGAGTTACAGATGGCTGTGAGCTGCCATGTGGGAAGCCAATCCCAGGTCCTCTGCAAGAGCAGCCGGTGATCTTAACCACTGAGTCATCTCTCCAGCCCCTGCTGCTCAAACAGTCAACCAACAATGAAATCAGGGTTGAGGATGTGGCTCAGCTGGTGAATGCTTGCCTAAAATTGCCTGGCCTCCCGCCCCAGCATCACATAAAGGTGAGCTTGTTGGCATGCAGCCGTCACTCCAGCACATGCAGGAGGTAGGAGACCCATGAATTTGAGTTTATGCTCAGCTTGGGTAAATATGTAAAGAGAGAGAGACAGAGAGAGAGAGAGAGACAGAGAGAGAGACAGAGAGACAGAGACAGAGAGACAGACAGACAGACAGAGACAGAAAGACAGAGAAAGAAAGAAAGAAAGAAAGAAAGAAAGAAAGAAAGAAAGAAAGAAAGAAGAGGAATCAAGTTAAACAATCCCTCTTTTAGTAGCCCAGTGGGCATATCCGGCCAGTGGCTACCGTTCTGGAGGGCACAGATATGAAACCTGTCGATTACAGCAGGTGGTTCTGGACAGCACCAGTGCATAGCTGCACTGGAAGACCTGGCTGCAGGATCGTGAGGCAGCTGCTCACGTGGTATTCACAGTCAGGAGGGGAGAGAGATGAACACCGGTGCTCAGCTCACTTTCTACTTTCACTTCAATCCAGGACACCCTACCCCTCATGGGAAGCCACCTCCTACATTTAAGGAGGGTTTCAATGAAGCTAATTTAGGAAATTCGAAGGCTTGTCTGGTGATATAAGTCATGTCAAGCAGTGACCGCAGAGCTTTGCATCTATCCACATGACTGCACGTGACATTTCCCTTCCTGTTTGTTTCTGCGATGGAAATCTGTATATTGAGAAAATGGAGAGCATTTCTTCTGATTAAGGCGGCTGGTTATGCAGGTAGTGTCAGACTGTAACGAAGAAGTGATTGAAAGCGAGCGGTCGCCACACCTTCCCTTTGCTGAGCGAAGGGGCAGCAGGCCATTGTGAGTCTGGACTGTGGGGTTCTCAGGGAGCCGGAGTGGCTTTGGCGTTCATTCCAGAAACTCTCTCCTGTTGTTAGTAATTGCAGAAATGTTTTAGGTAATCATGATGAAATGTTGGCAGCCAGCGATGCTTATGTATGAAGACGGTCTTGAAGAAGCATGTGTGGAAGGTTTGTAAAGTTTGAGAGACATGTCTCTGCAGGTTCTTGCTGAGATGTTTTCCAGTCTCTAGATAGAGGAGACCAGCTGGACGTTCTTGTCAGTGGAGGACAGACAACCAGAACCCCAAACCGGTCTGAGGTGCTTCTGCTTTGATTGTTAGGCGAAAGCGAGAGTGGAGAAAACCAAAAGAAAACAACTTTAAACTGTGGTCTGTTTCTTCCTAAATTTCAGGAGAATTCAGACCTCTGTGTCAGCATTCTGTACAGTGAAATAACCCTAATGGGAGGCTGGGCTTCTCAAGGGATCTTCAGAAGCAACAGAACAGTTTACCAAATATATAGACTCGAGCTGAAGAGATTATTCATTGGTTAAGGCCTCAACCCCGAAGACCAGAGTGCAGATCCTGGCACTCACTCACTAACCGGCAAAGCATAGCTCGCTCTTGCTTGTCTGTAACTCCAGTGCTACAGGAGGCAGAAACAGGAAGAGTGCTGGTGCTGGCTGAGTGCCAGTCTAACCTAAACTAAGACAAGAGCTCCATGTTCAGGGATAGACCCTGCCTCAAAGGAGCAATAGACAGGGACACTCAAGGCCACCCTCTGATGTTTGCTTGCACATTATAGGCCCATGCACACACAGGTACATCACAATCTCTCTCTCTCTCTCTCTCTCTCTCTCTCTCTCTCTCTCTCTCTCTCTCTCACACACACACACACACACACACACATTTATACTCTACACAGACAGAAAGGAAACGAGGGTAGAAGGTAAGGAAGAGATGAGACAGGATGGGTCTATGGGTAGGGTAAGACTAATGCCAGCCCAAAACTCCCAGGACGGCATCAGAAAACTGCCCATCTCTGTGAGTCTGGTTAAAGTCTGGTATCATCAGTGTGAGAGGTCTCCCGTCCCATGGGCTCTCCTTCTCCCCTTGCCAGGAAGCTTCTGAGACTCCTCACAACCCACTCCTTTCTCCCAGTCATCAGCCAGCTCACCCACCCCAGCACCACAGCCTCCCAGACATCAGAATCCCCAGGCTCCACCGGAGCGAGCGGAGACACTGACCAGCACAGAAAACTCCACTGCGGATTTCGCCCCAGCTTGTGCTCAGTCTTTGGAATTTCGTGTCTTGGCCTTTGGAACTTTTGTCAACTTTTGTTAACAGCTTCCTTTATCCTCCCAATTCTGACAGCTACTTAGGGGGAAAAGATTGAAAGGAAGTCTTTGGCTTCCAAAGTAACTTGCTGAGTGTCAGAGACGTCTGAGTCAGAGGCGGAGAAAAGCAACAGCAGCTAAGAGCCTTGAAGATTGTGAACGCTGGACTCACCAAGCAAGTCTCTGTGAGACATAACTGGGCTGTGTGTGGGTTTCAGGGCCCAAGGGGGACCAAGACAGCAGGATGGTAAGACTCTCAGGTGTTAAATATTCGCATTTGGAGATGTTGTAGCAAAACACTGGGAAATTGGTGAGCCATGTTTCAGAGAGGGCAACACTGAAATCCAGCCCAGCCTCAAGAGGCTGAGAGCCTCGTCGAGTGGCTGACACATTCCTTACCCCTGTGAATACCCGAAACCCAGTCCTCTGCAGCCACCATCTATGTGTGCTTGTGTGTACATGCGTGCACTCAAAAACACGGCCCTAGCAAGTGAGCACTAACTCTGGTCTAGAACCAGCATCCTGATTGTATACAGGCCTTGGTGGAGCGTATCTGCCTCAGGGCATCTGAACTGTGCAGGCCCAGATCCCTGACACCTGCCTGATTCTATCCTGGATATCCAGGATTTTTTTTTATATCCTGATTGGATTTTTCCACTGAAACCATGGCTTCTGTGTGCAGTCCGTGCTGTGCTGGATATAATGGCTCTCTCAGCACGGAGGCTACCTCCCAAGACCTCCTGTGGATGTCTGAGACGACAAATAAGACAGCCTGTGCCGTGCTACCGAGCTACTCTGCTCTAAATTCCGTGCACCATAGGACTGACCCCGACATCTTAGGCAGACAGCTATGCGTCACGTCGCCATGGGGATGTGTTCCAAGAAATGCACCCTCAGGCGATTTCTTCTCTGTGCAAAGATGAAAGAGTGACAGAAACGAGAACAGTTATCCTGTTACCAGTTATGTGTGGCCACTGCTGTATAGAGATGGTCCATTCCTGGCAGAAATGCTATCTACAGGACAGGGCAGCACCTGACAGACACATTGCTCCCCCATTTAACCCACAGTATGAAAATGCGTGCTTCTCCAAACCTAACAGGCCCTTCTTCTCTCCCCCTGACTCCCTTATTGGTCTTCCCCAGGCCTCAGAAACCCTAACTGCTCGTTTATATCTCCGGAACCCAGAAGGACCAAGAGGGCTCTGTCCTAGTAAGAATCCCAACATAATTTCTGCCCATCCCTTCACAACTTAGCTTCCTTCTCAGGTAATTCGCCCTCTCCATTGCTCAAAGAGGGCATGTCCAGCTTGCACTGTAAGTACACGCTAAGAAATCTGTGAGGAAGCTAAATTTCTCTGTAGCATGTGTGTGTGTGTCTCCCTCGATGCGTGTGCATGTCTGTCTCTCTGTGTCTGTGTGCGTGTGTACGTGTTGTATGTGTGTCTGTGTGCATGTGTGTGTGTCTGTATCTGTTTATCTGTGTGTATATGTCAGTGTGTCTCTCTGTCTTTCTCTGTATTTGTGTCTGTGTGTGTGTCTGTGTCTCTCTCTTTTCATGTGTGTGTGTCTGTCTCTCTCTGTGTCTCTGTGTGCGTGTGTGTCTGTGTGTCTGTGTGTCTATGTGTTTGTGTCTGTATGCAGTGTGTCTGTATCTGTGTTTATCTGTGTGTGTATGTGTGTGTGTCTATATCTGTGTGTGTGACTGTCTCAGTGTGTGTATGTGTGTGTATGTGTGCGTGCGTCTGTGCGTGTGTGTATAGCATAGCATATGGAACCACTGAGATGGTCAGCATGTAAAGGCGATGACTTGAGCTGGATGCCCGAGACCCCCACGCTAGGAGAAAACCTGCTCCCACAAGTTGTCCTCCAACCTCCGTCTGCATACCATGGATGCACGGATACACATCAACCACATAGGCATACCATATGCATCTGCATACCATGGATGCACGGATGCACATCAACCTCTCATGCATACCATATGCGTCTGCATACCATGGATGCATGGATGGATATCAACCTCTCATGCATACCATATGCATCTACATACCATGGATGCATGGATGGACATTAACACAACAATAGGAAGAAAAGTTTTTTAAAGCATAGCAAAACTAGAACCAGTAAAGCAGAGCGGCCAGGTGGGACTTCCCCCTCTTCAGAATGAGGGTGAACCACTTCCCTTGTGAGTTGTATGATGGAGACCCCCCGAATCTCCCTGTGCTCTAAGGTGACAGGGACTTCCCAGCCCCCATAATCACCCAGCCGAGTAATCACGTACGGTACTTATCTTCTTCTTTATAGTTCTTGTATATATGTATGTATAATGTTTTAACAAGAAATGCATAATCAAAATGAAAGCTGTTAATGGTATAGGTTGTGTTAACACACGACAAAGAAGGAGTGAAAGAGCACCCGGAGGGTGTCTCACACGCGTGGAGACCCGTGCCCAAGAACCAGGTCCGAGAGCCACTGGATGCAAGAACAAGAGGCAAACTTTAATGTTCACAGGCCTGTGGGTGCTGCAGTCACATGGAGAACTGAGCACCCCGAGCGACGTCTTGGGGTATCTTTATATAGGCAGAAGCAATGTTACAGAAGCAAAAGCGCGGTTACAGGGGTCCCATTGGTCAGTTTGAATGAGGCGAGGGGTGAATTTGAGGGCAGGCCTCGTGGTCCTTGGCCTGGACCAAAGAAACCAGATAACTGACCTGTCCCTATCTCAAGCATATATGGTCAGTCTTTTGAAGTCTTTGTTTCCCCCTAGGCCAGATGTCTTGACCATAAATCCCCTGTCCCGCAGCCTGATAAGGCTGTCCTGGGTATCTCACCAGATGTCTGACCATAAATTCCCTGTCCTGCAGCCTAATAAGGCTGTCCTCGTTCTGACCTCAGGTATCCTGCTTTGCTCAGCATTCCGGGGGCCCTTCTCTGAACTGAGCTTCTTTGCAAAATGACATAACTGTGGCTAAAATGAGTTGGGGTCCTTCAGGAGTTTTAAGTGGCCATGTGAAGTAATGATGTAATGGCTGTGGGGCTGCTGCCAGTCAAGTGACAGGCTTCCCATAGCTCAGTTCTGCCTTCCTCTTCCTCTTTTCTTAACATTCAAATGTCCACTGGCTGGGGAAGACCCAGTCTGAATGTGGGCAGTCCCATCCCATGAGCAGCTGTACCGGACTGGATAACACGGAGAAAGCCTAGGGTCTGGAGAGACAACCCAGAGGTTATGAGCACCTGTTGCTTATACAGAGGACCTGGGTTCAGTTCCGGCACCCAAGTGGTGTCGCAACCATCTGTGACTCCAGTCCCAGGGGCTCTGGCACCCTCTTCTGACGTTTGCAGGCCCCTGACATACACACGGTGCACAGACATACATGCAGACAAGTCGTTCACACGCGTATTGAACCTTTAAAAGGGGAGAAAGTTGCATGAGACTAGCAGCCATCTCTCTCTGCTTTCTGATTGTAGACGCGGTGTGGTTAGCGTTGTCACATTCCTGACCCCCACGCCAGGTCGAATGAATGCAGACAGTTCCCATGGTCACTGTGCACTTGTTCTCTTTCCTCAACACGCACTGATCTCCGCTGACACAGAACTTTCCAAACCCATCTTGCATCTGCCTGTGCCTGAACACGTGACCAGGGCCTTGCTTTTTGACAAATAACTTAGCTTCCGGCCCGCTGCCCTGTGGCTGTCCTGCTTCCACACAGCCCAGACGTCAGCGCATGGAGGCATGCTGGAAGGGACTCAGCCCAGTCTCTTAGAGCTTTCAGGTAAAGTCGGAGGAGGGGCCTCGTGTGTCTGCGCTCTGACTCTAAGTGTCTGAGTTGTCCCGGAAGAGATGAGAGCTTATCATACATGAACCTCATGTCAGCTTACCCGCTAAGCAGAACAGGTGCAGAGGCCTCCAGAGTGCTTCAGAGAACCATAAAAACATTTCTCTCCATGCTCAATGGTGCTGAGATCAAACAAAATTTTACTCTTTCTTTTCAAAACAAGAAAAGGACCGGGGAGGGGTTACAGCGATAGCTTGGTGGATATAGTGTTTGTTTGGCATGGACAGAGCCCCTGCTTTAATCCCCATACTATAGACACTGTTGAGGGCCAGCCTCGACCAAAGTGCTTCTTACCAGGGTAGGGGCATTGAAGAAATATAAGTAAAGAATATGGAGACGCATGAAAATAATAAGACAGAAAGCATAGAAAGTGTCTGGAGGTGCTCCAGTGACTGAAATCCTGAAATTCTGCCCGCGGTTATTTTTCCACAACTCCTATACCCAGAGTAAACTGGGGGAGAAGGTAACAAAAGACTTTATTAACGTGATACAAAAGGATAACTCACACAGTCACTGGCTTTATCACCCTGAGACATCAAATTCTTAGCATTCTGTCTAGGTAGCTAACGTGCTCTAGGTCACACATGCTGAAGACCTCCTTCCCTAGGTGACCTCACAGTTACAAAAAGAGGAGCAGAAGTACATTTGCATATCCTGACCCCCCCCCATCAGGATGGCATTGGCTACCTTAACTTACAAAGAGCCAGGCAACCACCTCCTGAGTTAGGAGGTGCAATTAAGCCTGTCAGTCTCCAAATTCTCTGACCTGCATTTTTCAGCCTCCACAAGAAACCATAGGAATCCAGCACTCTAGAGGTAGCAAAAGACAGGAGATCAGGAAGTCAAGGTCACCCTTGGCTATCAGCTCAGGGTAGATTGCACTGTGGTAGTTCATCCTGAAGCACAAGCAAGGAGGGTTGGGGAGACTGCTGGGGATAGGAGTGCTTGCTGACTGGTGTTTGTATCCCAGCATCTACATAGAAAGCCAGTCCTGTCTTAAATACCTGAGAGGCAGTCAGGAGATCACCGTGGCTTGCTGGCATTAGCCTAGCAAAGAAAACACAAGTCCCAGGTTTGGGGAGAGATCCTACCTCAAAGGAACAGGGGAGAGAGATAGAGAAGTGTTGGCCCCGCACTTTTCTGTGAATTCCCACACCCGATTCAGGCGCGCACTTTCCCCAACCGAGTCCATGAGAATGAACGATTGTCCTAAGGGTTGAAGCACAAAGACACAAGAGACCTGCTCATTCACCAAAGAGCAAATGGCCACTTTATTAAACTCAAGTCGGGTATATATATTAGTGGGCAAAGGGGGCAAAAGGGCAAAGCCCCCTCCCATCAGGAGCAGTGGAAGATGACAGGTGCCCAGCGTCCCAGGCCACAAGCAGCTGCGGGAGGCAGGAGTGGCAGGAGTATAGGGCCTGTGGCTGGAACCTTGTTACAGGTGGAATTACCATAACAAAAGACGGCCAAGTTCTTTCTAAGCTATACCCTCAGACCGGTGCTAGTGCAGGAGAGCCAGGGAGCCAGAGGTCAAACAGCCCTGCACAAACAAAGGGAAAAGACCTGGGTACCTACAGAGAAGGACTCCCTGCTCTCTCTTCTTGTTTCCATGTGTGCACATGTGTGCAGCACACCTGTTCTCTCTCTCTCTCTCTCTCTCTCTCTCTCTCTCTTTCTCTCCTCTTTAGTAGAGGAGAGAGTTCATAAAGGTGAAAACTTTTAGAGCTCATGAAAGCAACAGAATGACCCTGAACAATGACCCAAACAGCAAAACCAGTGGAACACTGCACTGCTGGGAGCACTACGCTTCTGGGAGCACTGCGCTGCGGTGAAGCAATGCGCTGAGGTGAAGCACTGCGCTGCGGAGAAGCACTGTGCTGCTGAGGAGCACTGAGCTGCTGAGGAGCACTTCACTGCCGGGAGCACTACGCTGCCGGGAGCACTACGCTGCCGGGAGCACTGCACTGCCAGGAGCACTGCATAGCTGAGGAGCATTACACTGCTGGGAGGTGTGCTGTTGGAGTATTACACTGTTGGGAGCACTGTGCTGTCGGGAGCACTCCCAGCTGGGAGTACTACACTGTTGGGGAACACTGCACTGCTGGGGGGCACTGCACAGCTGAGGAGCACCTGCACACTCAGTCACTGTGCAGAAAACAGCAAAGCCTGCTGGGACAAAGCAACCCTCCCTGGGTGGCTAAGGCTTTCCTGTTAGGAGTATTTTTTAAGACGAGCCTCTCGGCTGATGCAAATAATTCCAGTCAGACCAAGTTAAACCAAAATCTCGGATGGCACTGGAAAGCACAGAGAGGAAAAGAGAGAGAAGGGGAGACCACGTGAAACCCGGTAACCACATGTTCATTCTCTGGGGCAGTTTAAGCAGCCTGTGGGAGTGGTCTGGACCTTCCCTGGGAAGGGGGTCACCATTTGGTGGGCTTTCTTGGAGGTGGAGTTTGGACTAAGGCAACTCCCAGGGGAGGGGCCTTGAAATGGAGTTCCTGACCAGTATTCCAAAAATGGCTGCCAGAGGCTGGGATGAGGCCTCAACTATAATATCCCAGACTCTTGGTATAAAGGAGTGTTAGGGAGCTGGGGTGATGCTTTTGCTCAAACATTCCCCATCTCCTCAGTCACCAAAAAAGGGCACTGATCTTAGTGTATCCTCTTTCTTTATTTCTCCAACAAAAATATGGGAAACAAAGCAGACTCTCATTCCTGGCCCAAATAACAGGAAGACTGGCGTGAGCTCATCCCCTGTCTTCAGGTGAGGAAAACTCAGTGATCTCCCCTCCTTATCGTTAAGGAGCGAACCAGACATGGCCTTCCCTCAGTGAGGTGAGAACAACCGAAGGTCCCACTGTGTCTTACCCAGGAGCCCTTCTTCCCTCCTCAGCCACTCCCAAACTCCAGGCAGACGACACACTCCCTGCCACACACTGCTTCTGAGAAAGGAGCTCTGCCCTGTGGTGTGGGTGTCTGGCTGGGGCTGCTTCCTGCCAGTCGCAGGGCCAGGCTGCCTGTCTGGAAGCTCGCAAACCACTCACAGTGACGGTGACCTGCCCTGTGACTCAGAGTGGTGACGGATGAGCGTTTACTTACTCCAGACACAACATTAAATTGGGAGCTTTTAGACAAGTCTTCAGGGCAGCCTGAGTCAAACCACGATGAGAAACCAAAGAGCTAGAAGTGACGAAATCCAGGGCTGAGAAATTCCTAGAAATAAAATCATAACCTGGGGGCTGGGATGCGGCTCACCTGGGAGAACCTTGCCTTGCCTGCTGGAAGTCCTCTGCTCAGTTCCAACACTCAGCAGATAGAGTCAGAAAGACATCCTGGCCTGCACACAGTCAATTCTGGGCTGGAGATCCAGTCTCAAGGAAATAAAAAGGAATTCATAGCCTGGGCTGGGAGACAGTCTCTGAGCTAACCCACGATGCGGCCCTGTCCTGGCTTCCGTCTGTCTGCCATGTTCCCTGCTGTCCTCCTGACATCCTTTACAGAGGGGGATTGGCAGGTGCATGCCTGCCTGGAATATTAGGTGGCTGGAGGTGGGGAGGATGACTTAGGGTCTAGGGCTCAGAACTCCTGAAACCCACAGCCTAGATTCACAAGAAAGGCATTCGGATATGGAAGAAGGTAGCCTGTTTGAACAAGGCTGTTTGGAGTTCTCAGCAGTGGGGAGGTTGTTGTAAGTGTGGGAGACCAGGTGTGCCACAAATCTCTGCTTTCTGGCCAGAGTTGGAATGAACTGGAAACTGCTCTGAGAAAAAAAATTCTACTTAAAGTGGGCTAGCCACAGGGTGGGGGGCGGGATTTGCACACCTTTAGTCCCAGTACTTGGGAGGCAGAGGCAGGTGGAGCTATGAGTTGGAGACTAACCTGGCCTTCAGAATGAGTTTTCAGACAGCCAGGATTACACAGAGAAGCCATGTCTCAAAAAAATCAAACCCACAACAACAAACAATAATAACAAACAAAATAAAAGATGACTGAGTCACCCAACACCAGGCCTGCCAACCACCAAATACATCTCCCCGGGGGTAGAGAGATGGTTCAGTAGTTAAGAGCACCGGCTGATCTCCCAGAGGTCCTGGGTTAGATTCCCAGCACGCACATGGTAGCTCACAGCCATCAGTGACCCCAGTTCCACATCTGTGAAATAAAGGAACTCTGTCTGTGGTTCCATTCAGAAACCAGTTCTCACTAAGCAGCTTAAACTGACCTCAAACGTCCCATCCCCCTGCCTCAGCTTCCCTGGTGCAGGGATGACAGACATAAGCCACCACCCCAGGCAGACTGTCTTGTGGAGTGCTGTTGGGAGAAGGGGGTCTATTCCTAGCGAGCCGGTTCCCCGATTGCCCCAGCAGAACTCTGGCCAACACCTTCCTTCGCTTTGGCCTGCAACATCGGCCACTGTCTCCATAATCATCTCTCCTTTCGGCAAGGAGACCCCACCAGGACCAGGATTTTGTGTTTCATCATGTACCCTCAGCACCAGGAACGTTTTCTGGTGTGTAAAATGTCTTTGGGAGATATTTATTAGGATAATTCCAATAAAGTCTAGTACAGGCCACACACCTAACACAGGCTCACTTTTTGTGTTGTTTGTTTTATGTTTTTGAGTCAGGGTTCCTGGAACTCACTCTGTAGACCAGGCTGGCCTTGAACTCTTGAGCTCTCTTGTGATGTGCCTGCCTCTGTCTCTGGTGTTCTGGGACTAACAGTGTTCTCCTCCACCCAGCTAAACTCGCTCTTGTTTGCATCTCTTTGTCTCCGAGCTTCAGCTTTCCCGGGAGGACAGCGCTGCAGGAGAGGAAGCTGGGGACCGCAGATCTGAACAGGTTTCCCAATAGCACGCTTTGTTGAAGACTGAACCACTGGTGCGGAAATGTAAATGGCTCCACGCCAGGTCCTGAATAACTCAGGGTGCTGCTTGCAATGCAGTGGCTCATTGTGCCCTTGCTGGAGAGGCTTCAAAGAAACGGACATTTGCCCTCTAGCCAAAGGGCTCCACTTATGGTTTGATTCCCATGTGGGATCTGGTAGCCATTGTTACACAGCCTCTAGGGCTCTGAGCATGAATGTTACATGCTTTCTGTTTCACTTGATGCTTAAAAGGAAACTGGAAGCCTGTCCACCACCATTCCTGACCAGTAACAACCAACACTGCCAGTTATGAGTAGCAAAGAGAGGCTTAGCGTGACAGCAGGGCAGAGGCTGCAGCAGAACAGAGACTGCGGCAGGACAGAGGCTGCACCAGGGCAGAGACTGCACCAGGGCAGAGGCTGCAGCAGGACAGAGACTGAGACAGGACAGAGGCTGCAGCAGGGAGGCTTCGGCAGGGCAGAGGCTGCACCAGGACAGAGACTGAGACAGGACAGAGGCTGCAGCAGGGAGGCTTCGGCAGGGCAGAGGTTGCACCAGGACAGAGACTGAGACAGAACAGAGGCTGCAGCAGGACAGAGGCTTCGGCAGGGCAGAGGCTGCACCAGGACAGAGACTGAGACAGGACAGAGGCTGCAGCAGGACAGAGGCTGCGGCGGGGCAGAGGCTGCGGCGGGGCAGAAGTCTGAGAGAGCACCGAAGCTAAAAGCCTCTGATAGGGGGCTCTTGGTGATGATGGGCGGAGGAAGAGAAGCTGAGAGGACACTGAACTCTCAGCATCTGACAAGCGTGTTCCTACTGCATGAGTGCACAGCCTATGCACGGCAGTAGCAGCAGTTTGGGGTCTTGCTGGAAACTGAGTCTCTCAGGCTTTTCGTCAGTCTTGTTTACACACACGTGCACCCACATGCATACACACACATACACACTCATGCACATACACACATGCACACATGCACGCACACACACACACACACACACTTCCTTGATGTCGGATTCAATGCTCTTTTTTATTTAGACAGAGTCTCAAAAATAAAAACAAGGGGGAGGACAGCATAGCTTCCTCCCACTCCTCACACTCACAGGGAGAAAAACCTGCAACTAGCCCCCTGCGCACCTCTATGTCACCACCCTGCCCTACAACTGACCAAACAGGGTGAGTCGCACAGATTTGGCTGCAAAATCCCAGAATGTTGCATTGAGCTTGTTGGGAATGTACGATGGTCTGGACCAGCTTCCCCAGTGTCCACCTCTACGGAGCACAGGGAGCATTTGACTCATGCTCTACCATTTGGTAGTGTTATATGGGGAAGCTAACATGAGAGAGAAGAGAGGGACTTGGTAGGCTTTTCCTATGTTCTCCGGTGTTGATCCGGGCATACCAGCTGACAAAGTGTGGGCGATGGGCAGCCATGATCGCTGGAGAGTCTTCAAAAGGAGAAGCCAGACACTGGCAAAACGAAACACCACGTCTGGTCTCTTCTTCTCTTAAACACAATAGATGCCAAGAAATGATTGCTCTACGTACCCTACAGTGCCTAGCACTGCTACTACCCCTGCAGGATCCCGGATCTGCAGCATACCACAGCATGCTCCTGCCAGGAAAGGCTTTTAAAAGAAAATAAATTCAAGAGCACTTACTTCCACATTATAAAAACATTTTTGGCAGATGCCAACTTCATTTTTTGAATGTTCTTTTACCCAGTAACCTAAGCCTGGTGCGCTGGGCAGAGTCCAGCTTGGGGAATTCCATCCTCGCCGCCAGAGTCTTGCAAGGAGTTTGACTGGGCATGCCGCGTTATTCCTCATCTCTGCCACTACTGTCTTGTTCATTCAACTAGTACGATTCATCCCGAAGTATGGGACAGTGAGGAGGATGGAATTTCAAAAGAGAGCTATGCTGAAGAAATGAGAGAGGAGAGGTTTCAGTCCATGCATTTAGCAATGCTCCCTGAAAGTCAAGTCTAACTTCACTCATACATATCAAGGGTTTTTTTGCTAGAATGTTGAGTGTGTATGTGCATGTGTGTCAGAGGATGACATCAATCTTTCTCATTCTCACTCAGCCTTAGTGATCGAGGCAAGTTGTCTCTCTTGAACTGAAGCTCGCTTGCCAAGTAAGCTAGTCCAGCTAGCTTACCCCAGGGTTCCCATCTCCACTGTCTAAATACTGGGATTAAGAACCGACTGCCACACCCATCCAGCATTTATGCATTGGCATGGGTGCTGTGAATCCAAGGCCAGGCCACCGTACTTACTCACTAGCCCTATCAAGGTGATTCTGCGTGCTGTTTGCAACAATATTGCACACAACAGGAAACACATTTCTTCACTATAGAAGGGAGAAGCTGCCAGGCATAGTTGTGCACACCTTTAATCCCAGTAACTGGGAGGCAGAGGCAGGTGGATCTCTGTGAGTTCGAGGTCAGCTTAGTCTATACATTGAGTTTCAAGACAGTCTAATCTATATAGTGAGACTGAGTCTCAAACCCACGCACGAATACACAAGGAAAGGCAGAAGTTGGACTATCTTCGCTGTGTCGTGGACTTCGGACGTCACAAACACAGGAAAGGATGAGTAGAGTGATATATGATAAAGTCAACGTTTTTAAAGATTTATTTCACGTTAATTTACATGAGTCCAAGTGCCTTCCGAGGCCAGAAGAGGGCATCGGATATCATGGAGCCTGAGGTTTCAATGGCTGTCCGGTGCCCAGCATGGGTGCTGGGACCCAGACTTGAACCTCCTGCAAAAGCAGCAAATGTTCTTTTTGTTTGCTTGTTTTTGTTTTCTCGAGACAGGGTTTCCCTGTGTAGCCTTGGTTGTTCTGGAACTCACTTTGTAGATCAGGCTGATCTCGAACTCACAGAGATCTGCTCGCGTCTGCCTCCTGAGTCCCGGGATTAAAGGCGTGCGCCATCATTGCCTGGCTTGACTGTGGCTCTGATTGCCCGAAGTTGTGCCCTAAAGAACCAAAATGCAAACGAGAGAGCCACATCTTCAGGAGGAGTCAGAGTTCCCGCCATCAAGCGTGAAGACGCAAGCGCCCACCCAGGTGTGGCACTGCACGTGTGTAATAAACTCACACTTTTTTCGCTTTCCCAAGGAATTGAACCTCAATCCTTGCAGAGTCTCCTGCAGTCCCTCCTAACTGGGCACACTGGGCACTCTGGTCCAAATCTGTATTGCCCCCATCTTTGCTGTTCAGGACTTTTAATTCATTGGCGACTACCAAGGAAACCAATAATTCCTTGAGAGTAAAAGCCCTGCGTCTTTCGTGTTTACTGCTGAAAACCGCAAGCAACACAAAGACATTGCTCACAGCATTTGTGGGAAATGGGGCTTTAGCATTTGCTCAGAAATCTGTGGCCAAATAAGTGGGCTGTAGTCTCCAATCTTTTTTTTTTTATATTCACCCCCTCACTCCTCCTAGATCTACTCTTTATCTCATGGCTCCCACCCCCAACTCCAACTTAGCGTCCTCTTTGGAACATTCTCCTTCTTGCAGGGCTCCCTGGAGACAGCCTTCAGAGACCCCGCATCGCATCTGCAGCATTTTTGCTGTTGCTGTTGTCTGGATTAACACTGTGCTAAGGCAGAGAACTGCAGATCAGTCCAGCAGGTCACGGCCCAGTCCATGCCTGGCTAGCTGCCTGGTGCAGTCAATAAAGTTTTATTGGAACACAGCCATGACTATTCCCTCTCCAAGTGTCAAGGGCGGCTTCTCACTGTAACCCTGAGTAGTTTCAGCTGAGACTGTCCGAGCCAAGAAACCTAAGACAGAACTTCTACAAGGGGTAAAAAAATCAGAACTCTGGTTTGGATGTTGGAATTTTTTTAAGACAGTTTATGGTTTCTTCAGCCAAGTTTGGCTCCATTCTCTGTTTGCTCATCCTTTGATCTATTAGAGTTTGAAAATTGCTGTATCCATTTATCAAGAACAAACAGGACAGGTGCTGCTATAGCACTCCTCTGAGAGGTTCTTCTGCCCCAGTGCTTCTCCATCTGCCCAGTGCTTCCCCATCTGCCCCAGTTCTTCTCCATCTGCCCCAGTGCTTCTCCATCTGCCCCAGTGCTTCTCCATCTGCCCCAGTGCTTCTCCATCTGCCCCAGTGCTTCTCCATCTGCCCCAGTGCTTATCTATCTGCCCCAGTGCTTCTCCATTTGCCCAGTGCTTCTCCATCTGCCCCAGAGATTATCCATCTGCCCCAGTGCTTATCTATCTGCCCCAGTGCTTATCTATCTGCCCCAGTGCTTACCCACCTGCCCCAGTGCTTCTCCATCTGCCCCAGTGATTATCCATCTGCCCCAGTTCTTCTCCATCTGCCCAGTGCTTCTCCATCTGCCCCAATGATTATCCATCTGCTTCATTCTTTCTCTGCCATTTCTTGTTTCTGTTTTAAGACAGGGTCTCTTGTTGCATAATCTGATCTCAGTTGAATTCATAGATGGTCTTGAAACCCTGATTCTCCTGCCATCACTTCAGAGTGCTGGGTTCCATCTGTTCTGTGAATGCCGGGATCAAAGATGTGCACCAATGTGCAGAAGGAACCCAGGGCTCTGTGCTTACTGGGATTAAAGATGCGCACCAGTGCGGATGGGGCCGAGGGCTCTGTGGATGCTGGGATCACAGAAGCGCACTAACGCAGATGGAACTCAGGGTTCTGTGCTTGCTGGGATCAAAGAACCCAGAGCTCTGTGGATGCTGGGGTCACAGAATTGTACCAATGCAGATGGAACCCAGGAGTCTGTGGATGCTGGAATTACAGAAGTGCACCAATGCGGATGGAACCCAGGAGTCTGTGGATGCTGGGGTCACAGAAGTGCACCCATGCGGATGGAACCCAGGGCTCTGTGACGCTGAGTGAGAACTCTACCTAGCTGAGCTGCCCATGTTCTAACAAAGTCCACAATTCTTAGTTACCCTTGGAATTCGGGGGAGGAAGACATTTCATGCTTAGCTTCTTTTCGCAGGCTCTCTTCCCTCTCAATTGTTCATCCCACTCCAGTTCCTAGAACACTCCCAGACGCATGCTTCCCTTTCTTGAGGTTCACTCCCACGAGTACCGTGTGAGTTTTATCTTTGAACATCACTGGCTTCTCGCTATAAGATCTTCAGATAATAACTTTGAGTTTTTCTTTTTCACTTCTTCAGATTTTTAAGGTACTATCTGTGCTGGCTGGTCTAATGTTAACCCGATAAACTAGTGTTAACGGTTAACTGAGAGGAGGGAACCTCACTTAAGAAGGTACCTCCATAAGTTCCAGTTGTAGGCAGGTCTGTAAGAATTTTCTTAGTGATTGATGGGGGCTAGCCCATGTTGGGTTGGGCCATTTCTGAACTGGTGGTCCTGGGTTCTATAAGAAAGCAGGCTGAACATCTATAGGGTCAGCTCCAAGAGAGAAGCAGAAAGGGAGGGGGACTTTAGGGCATTGTTTCTAAGCCTGGTGGTTAATTTTACAGAATCAAGGTTTCTATAGTGAGAATGATCTTGAACTCACGGTGAGTGATATGAAAACCAGGTTGAACAGCACCACGAATCTGGGGGTTTGTACATATTAGACAAGCAGCTCATCAGTCGAGTTACATCTCCAGCCCCTTTGCAGGAGAGAAATTCTAATTTCTGTGGTTTACCCTGAGGGAGAAAGGGAGCAGGAGACGATGCTACTGGGGTTGTCAGAGTCGCTCGGGCCCTGGCAGTACTCATTGTACAGGGCCCCTCATTCTTCCATGTACAGGACCCCTCATTCTTCCACCCAAGTGTTAACCAGGTCCAACCCTGCTCAGCTTCCAAGATCAGAAGAGACTGGAAGAGTTCAGGGTGGTATGGACGTCAACTCAAATTCTCCATAGAATGATTAGATGGGTAATAGTGAATATCAGACAAAGTGTGAAGATTTGTTCAACGGAGTCACATTGGGAAAGAAGTAAGGGGGTCCATCTGCTTCCCACTTTGGAGCCCTGAATTGAGGTTTTAAATAGAGGGTTAGTCATGCGAATTAACTCAGCGGTCTTGGGAAGGTAATGGTCCCAACCAGCATCATGGTCTGCGCTTCAGGTTCAACTCACCGGTCTTGGAAAGGTATGGTCTCACCCAGCATCACTTCAGGTTCTACTCAGCGGTCTTGGGAAGGTATGGTCTCACCCAGCATCACTTCAGGTTCAACTCAGCGGTCTTGGGAAGGTATGGTCCCACCACTTCGCATCACGGTCTGAGCTTCAGGTTCTCCCACAAAGTGGTCAGACATGGTGCCAGACTTCATGAAATCTCTTTCTAGGAAATAAGCTCCACTTCTGGCAGCAACCAAAGCCCTGTTCTTTTCCTTTCCAAGCATGAGACCCCAGATGAATTAGTCAATTTCTCAGGGACCATTGTTTCAATAGTTCAGTAGCCAAAGGGAGGGAAACCACTTCTCTTCAGATCATCTTCACCCAGCCAGGTTGGTTCCTGAAGGACCAGAGGTACAACTAAGTTCTTCACACTGGAGCATCACTGTTCAGTCCTCCAGACTGGGCAACCTCTTCAACCTGCTGCAACTGAGACCTGAGGGTGAGAACCTGGCTGGCCTTGCCAGCCTTCCCATCCCAACCATCTAGGATGGTTCTCATAGAGACCCAGGAGAAACTGAGAAACCTCTTGAAATCTCGGTTTGGAGGTGAGTGTGATTGTGCCTGCTGTGGAGAGTCATCTCAGCACTACGGTGTTGGATGTAGGAGGATCAGAGGTTCAAGGTCATCTTCAGCTGCTGAGTGAGTTTGAGGCCAACCTGGTTAGAAGAGAAGAGACTTTGTTAAACCAAAAAAAAGAAAGAAAGGAAAGAAAAGAAGAAGGAGAAGAAGAAGAAGAAGAAGAAGAAGAAGAAGAAGAAGAAGAAGAAGAAGAAGAAGGGGGAGAGAAAGAGAGAGAGAGAGAGAGAGAGAGAGAGAATGGAAAGGAAAGGAAAAAAGAGAGGATCAAAAGAAGAAATAAATCTTGATTTGATGTTATCAACTGAAGAATTTATGAGCGTGGACATGTGACGAGTATGAAAAACTCTACCCAGTCCAGGTATTTATTCTTTGCAGCTTTGGGAATTGAACCCCAGGGCCTCGGGAATCCAGTCCAGCACTCTACCATACAGCTGCATTCCTAAGCCAGAAAATAGACTTTTGAACCTTTGTATTAAAGGACTATTAATCAGCCCACCTTGGCAGCTGATTTAATGCTGATTTAATTTAAAACGAGCATTAAAGATGAAAGGCAATTATTCGCTTGCTAAATGAAAAAGACGCTGTGATTCTGAGGGATAGAATAGAATCTGTCACTGAAAAGCAAATTCCCCACTGATCAAACACGGCTAAACTCGGGCCAGACACCTCCGCAAGCCACAGGTTCCTGTGGAAGCAACTAAAGGCACAGGAGACACTGAACACTCGCAGGTCTGTGAAGGACAACAGTGGCAGCCTGGCACTACCAAATACAGAAGCCGGAAGGGATTCAGAGGAAGTGCTCTGTAGCTGGAGCTGACAGACAGGAAGCCTCCACACACACACACACACACACACACACACACACACACACACACCCCGCAGCAGCCCGACCTCCTGAGCCTGAAGGAGCTCAACAGCCAAGCCCAGGTGACAGCAGCTAGAGGGGGCGTTTGTTGTTGCAACACAGGAAGTATTGACAGCTGCTGTTCAGAAGGGTTTTTTGGTTGTTTCAATCTGGAAGTTTCAGACTTCGTCTCGAGAAAGCCAAGGACTCTAAAACCCCTCTCATGCCTGCAGCCTTAAGAACAGAGTCCATGCAAACCTCCAACCGGAGGGAGATGCCATTCCTAACTGGCAGCTGGGTACCAGTGTCTGCAGAGAGAAGCCCTGACAGACACAAGCCCCATGACGGCCAAGAATTTGTAACTGCAATTTGTCTGTGAAGCCTGGGGGCAAAAACTGGAGCCTTGGAGCTGGGACACCCAGGGACCCTCTGTGCTTAGCAAGCCAGAGTCCCTCGGGCCAGGGGTGGAGTTCAGATGGTAGAGCATGCCGTCACCACTGCGGAGATGAGCTGTAACTGGCCGATCTCAAGCGCACAGGGGGGCAGTTGCAGGAAGGAAGCATGACTGATTTTTGCTTGGACTTTGGGAATGACTTCAGCAAAGAACAGACAATGGACGTCGTTGGTCCTGTGAATGCAATCATCTCTACAGCCCTGGGCCCTACCCGCAGGCTTCTGTGACCCCTAAGCTGAGCAGCGGTGGGCTTTCCTAGTCTAAGAGGAGACTGTTCATTGCAGGCTGCCAGCTGCTAGGTTAACTCTGCAGTCCTCTGCCCTGTCAGCTTTGGGTTCCATCCCTCGGCCCCATGCGGTCCTCTCACCAAGGGTGAACTATTGGTGGGGGGGGAGAACAGACCACAAACTACACTTAGCATTTGCATAGGAGCATTCCAGTGTAGAGAGGAGGGGTGAATAGTAGTGAGGGGGTCCGGGGGAGTCTTCTTTAGGCTGGGATGAAGTCATTTCCTGGGCCAGAGCTCACAGGGGATTTCCCCGTTTTCCTAATAGGGAGGCACCGGAAGCTAAGGAGTGGCAAACACTACTTGAAACTCACTTTGTAGACACCATTCTGTCTTCATTAACAGAATACTCCAGGCCAAGCAATTTATAATAAACAGTAATTTATGGCCCATGGTTCTGATGGTCCAGAAATCCAAACTAAAAGGACCAGCACCAGGGAGAGGCATCTTGCTGCATGGCAGCGAAGCACCATGGGGCAGAAGGCCAAGAGGTGGGAAAATAAATCCCTGTTGAAGAAACCTACTACCACAATAATAACACTTGGAGCTAGGCACCATCTTTGCAATCCCAGCTCTAGGCTGGGAAGAAAGATCAAGAGTTCAAGGCCAGCCCAGGTTGCCTAAGAAAACTTATCTAACGAGTAATGGCAATAAACAAATCAGTAAAACAAGCATCTTTTAAACGCAGGGAAGCCTTTATCTACTAGCCTCCCTTAAGTCCTTCCAACACTTTTGGAAGTGTCCAAGATTAAGTGTCCAGAACACACTTTTTGAAGAACAAATACACACACACCACATCATATCCTGCACTAACTGGTGTGGTTGACTGTTAAATGATACGACTCTCCTGCCCAACCCTGCATCTTTCTTCTGATGTGGAATTTCCCTCTCTATGCTGTGATGACCATTAATGAATAAAGAAACTGCCTTGGCCTGTTGATAGGGCAGAATTTAGGTAGGCGGGGAAAACTAAATGGCATGCTGGGAGAAAGGAGGCAGAGTCAGAGAGAAGCCATGTAGCCCTGCTGGAAAGAGATGCTGGAACTTTAGCCAGTAAGCCACAGCCACATGGCGATACACAGATTAATAGAAATGGGTTAAATTATTATATAAGAGTTAGCCAATAGGAAGTTAGAACTAATGGGCCAAGCAGTGTTTTAAATAATATAGTTTCTATGTGGTTATTTTAGGGCTAAGAGGCAGGGAACCAACAAGCTGTCCTCCTCCAACACTTCACAAATCTTGGGCACAGTGCAGCCTCAAACACCTGTAATCCCAGTGTTTTGGAAGTGGAGGCAGGAGGGTTGGGAGTTCAAGATCATCCTTAGCAACATGTTGAGTTCAGGGGCTAGTGGAGCCTATGTGAGACCTTGTCTGGAAAAAAAAATTGAGGTAAATTTTGGATGAGGAACTGAAATGAAAAATAATGCATGATATCTGGGTCACCAACTGAAAATAAGACAGATTGAGAAATAAAGGTTGTGGCGGGAGGAAGTGGCGGCAGAGCAGGGCAGGATAGAAGAAGAGAGGCTCTGGCGTGGAGATCTTGTTCAGGGCCATGCAGAAAAGGGTCGGGATCTAGAGAGCGAAAGGCAGAATGGAAGACTTTTGACAAAACCGTCTTTTATGACACCTTCCTCCCTCTGCCCTCACTATTCCTCGCAGCGCTGGAGAGAAGCATGCTGATTCAGTCTCCCATCCAATAGACCTTCTCCAGCAAAGCAGAGGTGGGGATGGACTTTACTGAACTGACCCTCTGGCTCTCACAGACTCAAGAAGGACAGTGCATTGCTCTGAAGATGGATCAACTCTGTTCCCCTCAAGACAACTTCTGAGTCCAGGGGAGCTGCGGCCGGTCCTGAAGAAGCCATTGTGTGGTTGAATGTGCTCAGATCCCAGCACTGTAGGTAGAACAAAGCACACTGGCCAGTCTACACTGCCATCTGCACTGCCGAGGCTAGTCCACGTGGAGTTTTCTCCTGCTCAGAAAGGTGTTTGTGTTGGCTGGATGTGACTGTGTGTCCTGGGGTCAGGCTCTGGGGTTGAGAGAAAACACAGTCCTTTCTGTCTGTCTGTCTGTCTGTCTTTTGTTTTGTTTTGTTTTGTTTTTTGTTTTTTGAGACAGGGTTTCTCTGTAGTTTTGGATCCTGTCCTGGAACTAGCTCTTGTAGACCAGGCTGGCCTCGAACTCACAAAGATCCGCCTGCCTCTACTTCCCGAGTGCTGGGATTAAAGGCGTGCTCCACCACCGTCTGGCTTCACACAGTTCTTTCTTAAAATTGACCTGGACTGGAGCAACTCCTGTCAAAGTCTCAACAGGTTTCTGTGCTTGCGATTGAACAGATTTCTATGGAAAGGAAACAGCCAGTTGTGGGGAGGGGGAAAAAATGGTAGAAAGAACCATACTTCCCACCGTTGGCATTTGTATGTGGCCACCGCGTCAAGACAGTATGCATGGAGGAGGCGCGGGCAAGGAAATGGATGGAACAGAGCGCAGAACCCAGATATAAGTTGGGGTTGCACCTGTAACCCCAGCACTTGGGACGTGAGGTGGATCTAGCCTCAGCTACATAGTGAACGACCTACTGGGTAAACTGGGAATGCGCATGTATTACGAAGGTCAACTAAAGAAGAAAGGTAGGCCAATGGGGAACAGACTTCCATTCACCGGACAGCCCCGGAGCCGCTCACCAGAGCCTCACACCTCACACCAGCAGAGTGTGGACCCTGGACTGAAGCAGTGTGGCACTAGAGAAACCACGAGAAAAGAATACATCACAGGAAAAAAATTGGGGGGACTAGGAATAGAGTTCTTAGATTCAAGACCAAAAGCACAATCCATAAAAGGAAAAATTTATACACTGGGCCTCATCAAAATTAGAAATATTTGTTTTGTGAGAAATCCGGTAAAATACAGAATGGAGAAAACATTTACAAATCGTGTCTGACAAAGGCCTTGTGTCCAGAATACACAAAGAACTCCTAAAACAACATTTTAGGGGAAAAAGATATTTATTTGTCCCCTCAAAATTTTGCATTGAAATCCCCAGCCCTTAAGCAGTGATGTTACCAGGGTCAGCCTCATAGGCCAGGGAGCTAAAGTCAGCAAAGACTGGGTGGGAGATGGACCCTGGTGAGCCCAGTGAGGATGTGTGTGGAACCCCACACACACCAGGAAGTGAGCCCCACCACATACCAAATCTCCTGGCATCGTTTCTTAGACTCCCAGCCTCTGCAACCCTGAGAAACAGATGTCAGTCCTTTAACAGCCCCATCCATGGGACCCCCTCATAGCAACCAGATTAAGACAGGAACCCAAGGCAAACCCCAGCACCATGCATTCCTCAATGCTCTGTGAACCCCTTGATGGGATCATGAGGAAGGGTGGGGTACAATAAAAATTTCTGTGTCCTACCCAGAAATTATGACTCAGTATCCCTGGATGGGACCCGAGACAACTGCGTGAGCTGAACTTGGTGGTTGGGACCGATAATCCTGGCGCCTGAGAGGCTGAAACAGGAGGAAGACTGGGAGCTCACAGCCAGTCTGGGCTACTCGGTGAGTTCAAGACTTCCAGACTGTATGAAGGACCCTAGGACAGAGAGGCGGGGCGGGGGGAGTCCAGCACTGGATCATGAGTGCCCTGAGGTGGCAAAGGAAGGCAGGGTGGTCAGTAATCAACCTGACATAACTGCGAACCCTCAGTTCTAAGGAGCAACCTCTATCTTGTTTCCTAGGGTGTGCACTCAGCAGAATGCCTTCTGCTCACACAGCAATGCCTAAGTCCTCAGGAGCCTGCTCTTACAGAAACAGTTTAATCAAAAAGGAAAATGAAAACATATTGTTAAGGTTTTCATATTTATCTTTATGAGTATGTGCGCTCAATGGGGTGTGCCCACAGTGACTTGTATGAGCCCACAGCGAGACATAGTCTTTAGGGTGAGCCATAGATTTTGGCATCGAGGGGGCTTTCATTTCACAATTTAGCCAGTGTCTGAATCAAGCAGACATGAGTTGAGCCCTCAGAGCAGAGGCCCCTGGCAGTGTCAGTAGGGAAGAGCCTGCCTCAGGGTCAATAACCCTGTTTTCTCCCAGTGGTTTTCACAGCCAACACAGATAAATGTGCACACAGGTTTCCTTCCTGCCAAACCCCAAATCAGCCACATAGCTACTGCAGCATCCGGCTCCCAGCTTACACTAGACCCCAGCAGGCAACAAGGCCAGGCTGGGTTCATCTGAGCAGCGCCTGAGTAAGAGCATCCAGACAGAAGAGAAGGAAAAATGGCCTCTGGCCGGTGAGGTAAACATCAGTCAGCTCTCCAATGTGAAAGGTTAGTCAAAGGAGTGAGGAGGGAAGGAGGAGGGGTGGAGAGAGGTGACTGAGATGGCTCAGTTGTTAAGAATATTTGCTGAGTTCCAGGACAGCCAGGGCTACACAGGAAAACCCTGTCTGGAAACCCACCCTCCTAATGAAAAGAAAAATAAGCTGCTATCTCAGAGGGTCAGAGTTCGGTTCCCAGCAGCCACATCAGGCGGCTGACGGCAGCCACTCCAGGTCCAGGAGGTCTGGTGTCTTCTTCTGCCCTCCACAGAACCCGCATACACATACACATGTAACACACATACACATGTAACACACAAACACATATACATGTAACACACAAACACATATACATGTAACACACATATAACACACATACACATGTAGCACACATACACATGTAACACACATACACATGTAACACACAAATATACATAATAAGAGACAAATCAAATCTTTTTAAGGAGAGAGAGAGGCTGGAGAACAGGAGACAAAAGCCACACTGTTGATCTTTAGGGGAATGACAAGCTCACTCCTGGACTTTTAGGGTGGACTTCCCCGGCCAAGGAGTTGGTGGAGAGTCTCCCCTGCCTGCCACACAGCCTAGGTCACAGAATTTTTGTCTCTTTAGCATGCCATTTTGGTAAAAAGTGATGAAGTAAAACAGAGGCCGTCTCACTTCCTTTCACCTCTTCATGACTTGTTTCTTCCTTGGGCTAAAACCCAAACAACAAATATCGACATTCCCTTCTCTCTGATGGACTGGAAGTACACAGACCACTGGAGAGCGTGCTCACTTGTTCCACGCTCAGGAGACACCACACACACGGACACACACGGACACACACCATTTGTGAACACACACTATATGCACACCACACACTCTGCTGTCCTGTGCCGTGTAGCCCAGCTGCTTCACCACCGCAAGCCTGGAAAATTCGGAAGGGAAGCATGGTTAACTGCCAGACAGGTCGAACAGCCCACCTTGGAGAGGGCCCGGCCACACACTCTGTCACTCATCCCTGTATCTGAGACCTCAATCCAGTGAGAGGCACCCCAAGTTTCAGTGAGTTCAGAGCCACCGCTTGGAGTTAAACCAGCAGCCTCTGGGCCAGCCTGGCTAGGGTTTGAAATGCAGCACCGCCCCGGGTGGGAAGAAACCTTGCTGCAGTGTGGACTCCAAACGAGGCGGGGAAGCCCTCTAGTGGCCGGGAGAGATACAGCAACAGCAAGGAGCTAGACAATAAAGGACTTTCTAGGCCTGACCCCCCTCTCTCCTTCAGTCCTTCTAGGCACCCAGTCACTCCTCCTCAACCGTCTCTTGCCACGCCCTGCTCTGTCTTGCCACACAACCCGCCACATTCAGTCGCACTGCAATCTGTATTTCCTAGATTCCCTTCTCCAACATTTCTGGAGAACGTACCCTGCACCTCGGGCCAACTTCGTCTTCCCTTCAGGCGTGGCTAATCTGTGGCCTCTAAGACTCTCCCGAGCTTCCAGGTTGTGTGGAGTCACTATCTTGGAATGTAAAGGTGTGGGGAGGGGGTGGCCTACTTGAAAGCCACGTCACTGACCAGGGCAGGGCAGACTGAGCTCACACGGGCTGTCCCAACAGAACCACGCACCGTCACTGAAGGGAAGCCGAGTTGTCAGAGCACTCATGAACATGACTTAAAACCGCTGGTTCATTAAAGCCGCATTGTGCTGGTTAGAATCCCAGTCCACAGCCTATTAGACGTGTAACCAGAAAAGGTTCTGAATTCGTTGCATCTTTACGAGGTTGTCATGGAGACAAAGGGAAAGCCAGGCATCTGGTTCAGCAGGGCTTGCCAGTCAGTGCTTTCTGACTGGCAGCCTTGGCTTCTTGGCCTCTGGCTGGGGTCTCACGCCTTCTCTCTTTGCCTTTTGGTGTTTTAGTTGGCCTGAGGTGACCTCTCCTTACTCTCTGACACCCTTTCCTTGCTCGTAATTTCCCTCCCCTTAGGGACTGCCTTAGCAGGACCACAGCCCTTGATGTTGGGCTAACTTTCATAACGTTATAACTTACACCATGCCACAGAAGCGCACATGTGGTGCTTTCTTGTGCATGCAATCTTGTTGAAAATTAAACTTTTGCATTTACACATTATTGAAAGCACTCCTTACATTGTTTGGTCTTTTTCTTCTCTGAATAGCTAGACTGCACACTTCAAATACTCTAAGAGAACCACAGATAACATATATCTAACATTGGCTGCCAGGTCTCAGCAAAGACTAGAGGCTAAACAAATGATACTTTGTATTATATATCATTTTAAATTAGTTTGAGAGTTGCCAAGCGAAAGGATAGTTTTGTTAATAGTCTATTCCAAGTTATAATTGCCTTTGCTGTTGGAAGCCTTCCAATGGCTCTTCTCCTGTAAGTAACTCGTGTGTGTGTGTGTGTGTGTGTGTGTGTGTGTGTGTGTGTGTGTGTAATGGCCTTCTCCCACCCTCCTGCTCCCTTCCCAGATGTTCCCATCCCAGGTCCTCCTTGTGGCTAAGGGAGTTTGTGTCCCCAGTTTGGGCCAATGAGACTTGAACTCGGACGGGAAACAGTTGAGAAAAGAACTCTTAGCTTCCGGGCAGTAGCCCAAATGGAGGCTCCTGGTGGATGACATGAATCAAGAGAGCAAGGAGCCTCATGCTCTTCCTCCCATGTGACTTGCCTTCTGCTAATCTTCGCCGGTGCCCTGTGTTATATCCATTGTGATAAACAGGAATGAGGGTGTGCTTTTTTCTGTCATGAAAGAAAATAGCAGATTAAAATGACGGGAGGAGAGGGTCTTGTCAACATCTTGGTCCTAGAGTTACCAATTTCCAGAACTTCAAGAAATAAATATCTGTTGTTTATGCCTGGAGTCATGATGATCATAGTTTGACCATGAGAGTCAGAGAGAGGGCCCAAGGAAGGAGTGTAGAGGGAGGCTGGCTAATGGCTATCTGGCTATCTAAATACATATCAAAGCAGCACATTCTGTTCTGCACATTCACAGTAGCTGGGGTCCACTCATGAAGTCACCGTTCATGAGTGACTTGAAGAAAGAAATCCGGAAGAGCTGAGTCACGATAAGGTGACAGAAACACGACAGCTCCAGTTCGGTCGGCACATGTGGTTCATTCCGGTACTGGAATATCACCTGTGCGCTGGTTCTTCAACTCGGTCTCTTTGAGAGCCTGATGCTTTTACTTAAAGTCTGGAAAGCTGGCCATTTGTATTGAGGGCAACTGGGGGACAGATGGGTGGATGACGAAGAATTAGAGATGCACTCGCCAGCTTAAGGACGCTCCTGGGAAGCTCATGCCTAGTGGAGTAGAAGCTGCCCCACAGGGCATCGCCCTGGATCCTCCAAGGCGAACTGTCAGAAGCAAAAGGAGCATTGACAGAGTTCAGAGTACGCCCGAAAGAGACCGTCAGCACCATGAACACTGGCCTTCTGTATCAGTTTAGCTCAGCACCGAACCTAGGGACTCAGAGAGCTAAGTAACAAAGTCCTCACCCTGTGTATGGAGACAGGAGGATTAGACGTTCACAGTCATCTTCAGCTTCATAGAGAGTTGAAGGCCTGCTTGAACTTCGTGAGACCCTGCCTCAAATTAATAGAATCGAAAATAAAAAATAATTGTCACTTTATGAATATGTCTGTATTGATAGAATTCTTGCCTAACACGCATTAGGCCTTGGGTTCAGGCCCCAGAAGAGTATGAAGTGGGCATGCAGGGGTTATCTGCAGTCCCGGAACTGGCGAAGTACAGGCAGGGAGATCAGAAGTTTGAGATCATCTTCAGCTATGTGGTGAATTCAAGGCCGGCCTGGAATACAGGTCATTTGCCTCAAGTAAAAAGAAAAATCTCTGTTCTTGTACCCTTGCCAGGTTCCCATGGAGAAGGGAGAGAAGTAAGAAGGAGAAAGAGGAGGGGATGGAAAAGAGGCATGTAAGGCCCTCCTTCCTCTTTGGCTGAAGGCAGTTAGCATACAATGGTGATCAGAGAAAAGAAAACTCAACAACAGATAAAATTCAAGGCTTTATTCTTTCCAGGGTGAACTGTTTCATGTTGGTGAGTTAAGAACTGATCATTAGTTACCACAAGGTGACATGTCACCATCCAGGGCAGGGTAAGATGACCTCAGAAAACAGACTCTGGGAGCAGTAGAAAGTCACATTTGTCAACACTTGTGTCGTATAAGCTGACAGGTGAGTGGAGAGGAGGCTACCATAGGCTAAAGCCGTAATCATTGCATATTCCCAGCATGTGAATGCTTGCTCTTTAGCTGGTGGCCCTGTTTGGGTAGGTTTAGGAGTCTGGCCTTGCTGCAGGGCGCGGATGAGCTGGCTTTGCAGTTTGGAAACCCTCCATGCCATTCCAAGCTTGACCTCTGTTTCCTGCTCTGGTGGGTGAGTGAGCGTTTAGCTGTTTCTGCTGCCGTGTCTGGAGCTTGTCATCACGCCCACCATCAAGAAGGTGATGGACTCATCCCTCGGTAACCATAAGCCTCAAATAACTCCTTCCTTCTGACTTTGCCTTGGTCACGGTGTCTTAGCCCAGCCATAGACGAGTAACTAAGACACAGTATGGTTCCATATAATCTCCTGACCTTTCTTTTTCTCTACACAGGACTTGTTGACCAGACTCATGTCTCTGTATCTCAGTATGAGTCATTTGTTCAATAAATATTTATCAAGTCTGGTAAGTTCAGATTTCCTAAGCGTTGCCTTAGGAAACCCGATGAATGTTAAGCATCACGTCTTTGGTCAAGCCATTCCTTTACTCAGGAACATTTGATGACTCCCCACTACTCCCAGCAGGGAAGAACTGTAGTACTTGGAGCCCTGCTCCTCCCTCTGAGTGACCTTACCTCCCCGCAGGGGTCTCCGAGACCACCACAGCCAGCAGAGCCATGACCAGCGGGAGGCAAGAAGGCAGCTAATTCATCACAACTCAGTAGCTTGTGTTCATTCAAACCCCGAGTAGGTAGTTTATTTTAGGCCTATTTAAGCATAGCACATTTCCTGGTGCTAATTAACTTAACCCTGTGAGCACAATAAAGACATGACTACATCAAAATGCTTTGTAAAGTCTTGTGAGGTTCTATAGATTTGACGAGCTCACCATAAGGGTCGGGGTAGGGGGCGATCCGGTGTGGTCTCGCCACAGATAGTGCAGCCCTTCCTTTGAAGGAAGAGCCCGTGTGCTTAACATTCCTGGTTCCTGTAGTGCTTGTCTGTGAGCGCAGGGACCTCTGTGACCCAGATTCACCGACGCCCTAGAAGCCACTGTGATATATCACAAGACTCAATTTGCCCTCATCAGATCCCTACCCTTTGTCCTCCTAAGTCACTTAGACGAACAGGAAATAGAATTATATTTCATTTGGATTCCACTTACATTTTCCTTTTCTTTTTTGATTAGGCCTGGAATATGAGCTCTGTGTTGGCAGCAGCCGAATATAATTAGGTTAGCCTAGACCTTCCTGGATGTGGCATCCTGGGCAGGAAAGCTCAGGCCTCTCAGGAGCAGCCCTGTGCAATGGCAGCAGGCTTATCCCCAAGGGGCCTTTAGTCCCTGACTGTCAGAGGGCTTGGAGTCAGCTTGCCTGAGAGAGAGGTCAGGCACAGCTGTCACCAAAGTCTGACCTGCACCCAGCCTACACAGGCTGTTCCAAGACAGCATGCCTCCCCACCCCTGGCCAGTGGTCCACACTACTGGAAAGAAAGGCTGAAGAGGTGGCTCAGTATTAAAGTACCTGCTGTACAAGCGTGAGAACCCAAGTTTGTGCCCCAGAATCCAGACAGAAGAGCCAGGTATGACTGCACACACTTGTAATACCAGCACCAGGAAGGCAGGAGAAGAGAGTCCCTAGCCAGCCTAGGCTACTCGGTGAGTTCAAGGTCCAAGAGAGAACCTGTCTCAAAAGGTGGGTGACACCAAGTGAATGACACCCAAGGATGTCCTCTGGCCTCCACACATATTCGGTGATACACACACACACCTAGACACATGCAAAGAAAATATCAATTTGAATTCATTACTGTCTAGACGGGGGCAGTAACTCTGAGTAAAGGCTTGCTGTACATGTGTGAGGCCATGGATTTGACTCTCCAGGACCCATGGAAAGCCTAGAATGCTATAGGCTGTAATGTGTGTCTGTAACCCCAGCACCCCACAGCAAGGCGGGAGGCGAGATAGCCCTCAGCTAGTCTGGTGCACACAGCTGCAGACAATGAAGAGACCCTGTCTCAAACAAGATGGAAGACAAAGACACTGAGGGTGTCCTCTGACCTCCAGAAACAGGCATGGCACACATGTACTTGTCTTCATCCATAAACATGTGCAAACACATACATACATCATGCCCACATATATACACATCGCACAAATATATACATATTATCCTGTTATATCTTGCGCACTATTTGGGGAATATTGAATACAGCTAGTTGTGAGAAACATTCAAAATAGACGTATTTTGATAAGATAAGATATTTTGATAAGATAAGATCAACATGTACAGACTTTGCCTTTCTCTTCTTTCTCTTTTGTTTTTTATTATTGTGTGTGGGTGCACATGCTTAGCTGTGTGTGTGAGTGTGTGAGTGCAGGGTTGCTCATGTAGAAGTCACAGGACAACTTTCAGGAGTTTTTCCTCTCCCCCCAATGGATGGTTCCAATCCGGAGATCACACAGATAGCCGTAGTTACACTAAATGGGTCACAATACAAACCGAGAGTCATGAACCTGGGAAAAGGGACTGGTAGGGATGAGAAGTGTCGTTGAGAGAGATGGGAGGGGGATAGGAGAGAGTCGGGGATAGCATAACCAGAGCACATTGCATCTATGTATGATTTTACCCCAAACCAAATCAGTAAAAAAGAAAAACCTGCATTCAGTTTTTATGACTGAATAATATTCACTTGCACGCAGGTACCACACTGTATGTACTCATCTGTAGACAGATATTAGTTGTTTACAGCTGACAGATACACGAGAATATGGCAACACAGGTAACACACCGTATGAATTCATCTGTAGACAAACACTCGCGTTGTTTACGCATACACAAGAATGTGGCTGCATAGTTTGCTTCACAGATAATCTGTTCAAGTACATCCAGCTCTCTTAGGTATAAAAATGGAATTTCTGGGGCTAGAGAGCTGACTCAGAGGTTAAGATCACTGACTGCTCTTCCAGAGGTCCTGAGTTCGGTTCCCAGCAACCACATGGTGACTTACAACCATCTAAAATGAGATTGGTGTCCTCTTCTGGCACGCATGTGTACATGCAGGCAGAATACTGTATACATAATAAATAAATCTTTTTTAAAATGGAATTTCTGAGTCATGTGGTAGTTTTATCTTCAAGTTCTTTAAAAATCACCAAACTGGCCAGGCATGGTTATGCATACCTTTAGTCCTAGCACTCAGGAGGCAGAGGCAGGAGGATCTCTCTGAGTTTGAGGCCAGCCTGGTCTACAGAGTGAGTTTCAGGACAGACAGGGCTACACAGAGAAACCCTGTCTCGAAGATAAAGAAGAAGAGGAGGGTAAGAAAAGAGGGAAGGAAGGAGGGAGGGAAGGAAAGAAGGAAGAAAGGAAAGAAAAAAGAATCACCAAAGAGCTTCCTGCCGTGGCTTTGCCATTTGCCGTCCTCACCAGCTGTGCAGGAAGGTCCTGTGCTCTCTACAGCCTCACCAACCCTTGTTTGCCATTTTGTTCTGTTTCTTCACTATAATCATCCTGGCAAATGAATGGAGTCTCGCTGAGTTTTGATTTACTTTTCCCTACTGACTGATGATGCTGAACAGAGTCCCATGGACTCCCAGCCCATGAAGAAATGTTTATTTGAGTCATTTGCTTCTATTTGCCCTAGATTGTTTAGGGGCTTTGTTTTACTGTTGGACTTTAGCCATCATTTATGTATTTATATATAAGCCTTTATCAGCTATGTGGTTTGCACGTACACCCCTCCATTCGGTGGGCTGCTTCTCATTTTGGCATTATCCTTTGACACACAGCGTTTTTAGCCTGAATGAGCACGGGTTGTCTTTCTTCTGTTATTGCTGCTGTGCTCTGCAGTTGACCTGGCCTAGGATGGCCTATGGATTCTCTTAGGAAGTCTCGCAAATAACATCCTGAGCATCTCAGTTTGATTTTCTACTCTTTATATAAATTCTAAATAATGGAATCCAACTGAATGTTCTTTTACACCTGAAAATTTCTAACTAATCAGTCTTATCCACAATAGGTGAGAATCACCAACAATCCAAGGGCCCACCAATAGCAGGATGAATAAATAATATGTGAAGGATGAGACACTGGAATGAGAAACAGCAATTTCTAAAAAGAATGCGGTCTCATAGGTACGAACATGAACAGATCTCACTGACAGACTGACAAGGACGGAAACACAGAATAACATACTGTACAGCTCTGTTGAGTATGCAGTTAAGGAACAGGCAACTCTATGGTGACAGATAGAAGATCTGTGGTTTCCTTGCCTGTGAGTCTTATCAGGAAAAGACACAAAGGAACAAGGAAGCTTTGACTGGGAAGTGCCGAAGTAAAATTCACATCCTGATGTAGGCTATGATTGTGTGTGTGTGTAAATTCACTGAATTGTACATGATTTTTATATATGGTTTGCATACTTTACTAACTAAAAATGTTGAATCTCTGGGTGGTGGTGCGGGAGAATTATCTGTATTCTGTCAATCATGTATTTTAATAAAATGCTGATTGACCAGGCAGGAAGTATAGGTGGGTCAACCAGACAGGAAGTAGAAGCGGGGCAATGAGAACAGGAATATTCTGGGAAGCAAGAAGCTCCCTCTGCCATTCCTGCGCAGATCACTGAAGAAGCAACATGTGAGCTGACAGCTAAAAAAGGTACCAAGCCACATGGCTAACACAGACAAGAATTATGGGTTACTGTAAGATGTAAGAATTAGTTAATACAAAGCCTGACCTAATGGATCAATCAGTTTATAATCTTAAGGAGTCCTGTGTGTAATTTTCTTTGGAGCTTGCTGGTTGTGGGGTACTGGGTGGGATAGATACCCAACAAGCCGGCTCTCATGTTACAGGGTGGTGGTGCACAGCTCAATAGCAGAACCCTTTCCTATCATGCACAAGCCCTGGATTCTTCCCTGAATCAATCAGTTTTTCTTTTTGAATCTCTGGCTAAGAGGTATAGAGGGTTCATGTTAGTATATCACCCTGATGGGGTTTTCCCAGGGCATGATCTCAACTAACTGTAAAATGCTGTGCCTTCTCTGGGAAGCCTCCAGACATGTGATGGAGGATAATCAATCAACAACAGATAGACACAAGTGATGGAGGATAACCAATCAACAACAGAGAGATAGAAGTGATGGAGGACAATCAATCAACAACAGATAGAAGATCCTTAAGATGGTTACAGACTCTTGAACATTTTCTTGTGACATGAATTCCTCTGAGGACGAGATGGTAGGGCTGCCTGTCACCATTAGAGTCCTAAAGCAAAAACAGTTTGTCTCAGGGAGAAAAATCATCAAAGCCAAGCAGAAAGTTTAAAGTGTGAACTGTTGCTAAGATACCATCCACAATAATTGAAAAGAATGAGGGATTATTAAAGCAGAATATTCTGAAACTCAGGTAGAAGTTCAACCACTGTCATATAGATGCAGACTCAGACATAACACCAGGGAGGCAAGGGGTGGGGATGTAGCTCAGTGATAGAGCGGTTGCCTGTCAAGCCCAAAGTTCAATCCTCCCTAACTGAAATAAGAAAATATAAGAAAATAAATCCAGGAGGCATGGAGTGGCTGTACTTGGTCTCATGTTGCCTGTTCATTTGTTCTTTCAACAGCACATTAAGAATTGTGTCAAACAGTATCTTCTGGTCATGGCATGACCGACGTACCCATAAACTTACATCAGGGATGTAAGTACCTAGAGGTAGCCACAAGACTAGGCTCATCAACATTCCTTCATGGATACTGGTCAGTTCATAAAGCCTCCAACCTTCCCTGGGGAAGCCACACAGTTAGGGGAAGTTAGTGGTTTCTGGAGAAAGGAAGCCGTATTCCTCAGTGCTGTAGCCGACGTCAAGTCACCCTTGCTAGGATGGATATCTCTCACTCATGCTCATGCAGACAACTCTGACATGTGAGAGCAGGAGGGACGCTGGCAGGGAGGAAGGGGAAGTTGTGGGGGCAGTGAAGGAACCAGAGAGAGTGCTGGAGAGGGAATAAGGTCAATGTTGTGTATGCATGAAATCATGAAAGAATAAATACATTAAAAAGAAAAGTTATGTTGCCTGCCACACATGATTTTCAAGTAAGAAACTGGCTTTTTAAAACTGCATATACGGAGACCTAAGTGGCTAGAAATGTCCGTCATTAGTCCATGCAGCAAGGACATGATTAGTCCTTGGCTGTGACAGTGGTGTAAAGAAAGTAGCTGAGGTGAACAGGTGGCACTGGGCAGCACCAGCACACTTCAGAATGGACTCATATTCAAATGAGATATTTGAAGCGGTCAATCAAAACAACAGCCAATCAAAACAACAGCCCATCAAAACAATAGTCAGTCAAAACAACAGCCAATCAAAACAGTAGTCAATCAAAACAACAGCCAATCAAAACAACAGTCAATCAAAACAACAGCCAGTCAAAACAACAGCCAATCAAAACAACAGCCAATCAAAACCTGGGTGAAAGACAGCATGTATAGAAATGAGGCGGCTGTCTGGTTCATCTTGGGTCCTGAGACTAAATGGATAGCACAATCACTACATAAAAGTGACACAAGAAAAGAACCAAAGCTTTCAAAGTTAGAAACCAGGCTCCAGTGATGTGTGCAGTTTCAAAAGGGTTTTCAGTACTGAAGTGGATTAACAACAGAATAACAAAAACCAATGTGTCAGTCAGGAGCTAAAAGATGAATTTGATTATTGTCTATACTATGCTCTGCTCAGAGTATTTAGAAGCATTGTTACCCACTACACACAAAATAAATAAGAGATATAATTAGAAAGAAAAGCATGGCACATTTACAGTGGGTGGTTTCAAAGATTAATATAATGAGAGCTGACAGCCTCTACATTTACTAATAATGGCCAAAACAGGGATGTTCAGGGCACACAAATGTTGCTCAGTAGTAGGGTGCATGCTTGCACCCAAGAAACATGCATGCACCCCAAGAAACAAAAATAACAGAGCTTAAGTTGGAGAGATGGCTCCGTGTTTAAGAGCACCGCTGCTCTTCCAGAGAACACAAGTTTGGTTCTCAGCACCCACACGGCAGCTCACGCTGTCTGACACTCCAGTTCCGGGAGACCTGACGCCCTCTTCTGGCCTTTTCAGGCATCAGGCGCCCACACAGCATACAGACACAGATGCAGGCAAAACATATATATGTTGGCAAAGGCGTGTTCTCCACCTCTGCCAGCTGTGCACCCGTCCCAGTTCCAGGTGTGTAGCAGGTCTATGTCGCACACACCATTAAGCAGTTTGTAACACACTGTTCACAACCTGATTCCAATGCTTGGTCTCCTGAAAGAGCCAGAGCTGTTCCTGCAACTAGCATGATATATACCTATTAAATTTTTTAATTAAAATAATTAAAGAATAAAAACAGCACAGTGTAACTACCACTAAGATGTTCCAACACATTGTCTAATTTTGGATTGAGTAAGAAACAAGGGTTATCATGTGTCTATTACAAAAGACGGGACCAATTGTCTCCCATCCATGACAGTTCAGGCATTACATAATTTTTTTAGTGTGAGGAATTCAGTAATTTCAAGCATTTCCCACATGAGATCTGCTTTTCAAAATGGTTAAGTAACCAACAGATAGCAGAGTCAACTCTCTTGCTCTCTGTGCTTCCATGCAAATCTCTACTTTTAGGCTTCAAGGTGTGGTGGCGTGGTGCAAGCCTGTAAACCTGGCACTTGGAGACAGAGGCAGGAATTAGGAGTTCAAGGTCATCCTCAGCTACGTCGCAAGTTCGAGGCTAACCTAGGCAATACAAGTGCTTGTCCCAAAAGTGGAGCGAGGGTTGTGCTGGCTGACACAAGCTAACTAGACACAAGCTGGAGCTATCTGAAGAGATAGAACCTAATTGATAAGATGTTTTCTTAAGATCTGGCTGTAGGGCATTTTCTTTATTAGTGGCTGATGGGGGAGGGCCCACGGCCCACCCCATTGTAGGTGGGGTCATCCTCTGGGCTGGTGGTCCTGTGTTGTTGGAGGCCACTTGTTCATTTCCCACCTGCCCAGACTCCCGAAATAATCACACAGAAACTATATTATTTGCAATACTGTTTGGCCAATAGCTTAAGTGTATTGCTAGCTAGCTCTTACATCTAGAATTAACTGATTTCCATTATTTTATATTTTGCCACAAGGATCATGCCCTACTGGCAAGGTTCTGGCAGGCAACTTGCGTCTTTCCTCTCTGGCAGCTAAATGACGTCTCTCCACTCCACCTTCTTTCTCCCAGCATTCAGTTTAGTCCCCTCTCCCCCACCGCCTAGCTCTCCTCTGCCCTATCACAGGCCAATGCAGATTCTTTGTTCATTAATCAATAAAAGCAACACATAGACAGAAGGACTTCCCACACCACTCCTGGGTTCTATAAGAAAGCAGGCTGAGCAAGCCATGGGGAGCAAGCCAGTAAGCAACACCCCTACATAGCCTCTACATCAGCTCCTGCCTCCGGATTCCTGATCCATTTGAGTTCCTACCCTGACTTTCTTCAATGGTGGACTCCGATGTAAGCCAATTTTTTTTTCCCCAGCTTGCTTTTGGTCTTGGTGTTTCATCACAGCCATAGACACCCTACTAAGACAGAAATTGGTGCCAGGATTGTGGGGTTTTGCTATGACAGACATGACCTTGCTGATTTGGGGGGACTATGGAAGGACCTTGTAACTTTGGGCTAGAAAAGTCACTGAGTGTTGAGAGCTCAGTGAACTGTTCCATAGGAGCTTGGAAGATGAGACTGTGAGAGCAGGGCTGACGATGGAGGCCTGGCTTGTTACGTTTCAGAGGAAAACAAAGACTCTACTGGGCCATTTGTGTGAAGAATCTGCGGTGTCTGGCCAGCTGGAGATGAAGAATCAGCTGTGATTAACAAGAGACCAGAACCACTAAACTAAAACCTTTGTCTTGCGGGAACAGTGGACGCTGATCAGCCGGGGCTGAAAAATCGCTGTGACTAAGGCAGGAACAGCATCACTGAGGTGAAGTCTTCTGGGAAGTGTTTTCCCAGGGTCAGCACACAGAAGCTGGGTTCTCGAGGTGGCCAGGGTTGTACCTAGCACTGGCGGCCAAACTTGGTCAGAGAACCCAGGTGGTGCGGGTTTTGAAGTCATGAAGAAAGAGATCATAGAAAGCAACTGAGTTTGAGTGCTGTGCCCCTGAATAGAGCCCAAGAATCCTGAAAAGTGCAGCCCAGTTGCAGCAGAAGACCCCGCATTTTTGGAGACGCCAGTGTCGTGGGATGGTCACCAAGAACAGCAGCAGCCACGGCGTGAAGTGGGCTGGAGCCTGGAAGATGAGCCGTGTGTACTGCAGAGGGTGGAGCCGAAGAAGTGAGTGATCCCAGACATGGGGCAGGAAATTGTTTACACTGTTGGCATTTGGATGGTGCAGATTGTGACTGCGCCCCATTCTTCCCTCTCAAAGTATTAAGTACTTAATTTATATTTGATTGACAGATACTCACAGTTGACAGACTTTGAATTTAAAAAAAAAAAAACTTTGGGTTTTTAAAAGAGCTAGATTGTTAAGTGTTTGGATTTTTAAAGACTATGGAACTTTTAAATTTTGGAATGCTTACATTATAATGTTGATATTAATCTATGGTCTTAGGGATGAATAAGAAAGGAAAGATTATAACCTAACAGTGATGTACTTGTGCGGCTTTAACCAGGGGTCAATTGTACCGACTAGTTTTAAGACAGCTTGACACAAGCTAGAGTTGTCTGAGGGGAAAGAGCCTCAATTGAGAAGATGCATCCATAAGATCCAGCTGTAGAACATCTTCTTAATTCATGATTGATGGGGACGAGCGGGCATCAGAACAAAACACTCTCATGCTCCCACAACCATCGTGCTGGGCTCCTTCTTCCCCTCTAGTGGGGCAGGACAGTCCTGTTTTGTAGTTGATGAGTGGCTGTGTTTCCTCCTGCCCTATAATCTAGCACATCCATGGGGCTGAGGAGCCACCACAGGCCAGGCAGCTTGCTTGTGTGTCAACCAGCTGCTGGAAATGGTTTTTGACCGTAGCCGTCAGTCTTCCAGCCAAGGCAGCCCTCATGAGAGACACATGCGCCTCAATCATTTTCCCAGCAGGTAGGTGATAAGAACTTCTGCCCTGAAGAGGACTATGGGGGAACAAAGTATGGGACTTCTGGACATATTTTAAAATTAGACCAACAGTATTTACTAAGGAGAGAAGCCTCAAGGACATTCCATGCCCTGAGGATTGAATTATGGAAGACTCGCCCTGCTTTGAATAAGATACCACGCTGTCTCAGTTAATCCTCACAATTAAGCGATGAGGCAAGTACTTTGGTTAATTGCACAATGTAGCTGGGGACACTGAGGTGTAGAGCTGGAGAGAAAACCATTCAAAGTCACATGGTTCACAAGTGGCAAAGTCAAAGTTTGAAGACAACCATTCCCACTTGGAATATTTTCTTATTTTAAGAAGATATTGGGCCCCTTCCTTCAATTCAGAAGCTCAAGAACTAACTTTATTTTGCTGAAATATCTGGAAGTATTTGTGGACTGATTGTGTGAAGATCCAATTGCATTCAAAGTGCACATGCACATTTCAACACGGTTCTGTGTGTCCTTGCTCAACACTCGTCAGTGTCTCTCAGCTCCATATCAATGAAACCCAAAACTCTTTACTGAAAAAGCCATCATTCTGGGGACTGGGAACATAGCTTAGCTGGTAGAATGCTTGACCAACACACATGGAACACTGGGTTAGATCCCAAGTTCTTTGTAAAACTGGGTGCAGCGGTACACAATTCTAATCCTGGCACTTGTAAGGTTGGAGGCACAAGGACCAGAAGTTCAAGGTCATCTTCAGCAAGATAGGAGTGTGAGAACAGGCTGGGCTACTTAATACCTTGGTTAAAAAAAAAAATCTATAGTCTCCTTTCTCCTCCCCTGATACAGGATGTCATTCTGTATATGTGTTGTTTTTATTGGTTAATCAATAAAGCTGTTTTGGTCAATGGCTTAGCAGGATATAGCCAGGTGGGAAATCCAAACAGACATATAGAGAGATAGAAGGTAGAGTCAAGGAGATGCGTGTAGCCACTGAAGGAGAAAGATGCCAGAACCTTATCAATAAGCCACAGCCTCATGGCAATATATAACTTAATAGAAATGGGTTAATTTAAGATGTAAGAGGTAGCTAGAAATATGTTTGAGCCATTGGCCAAATAGTGTTGTAATTAATATCGTTTCTCTCTGATTATTCGGGCCTGGGTGACCAGGAAACGAAAGCACAGTTTCTGTTTACACGGTTCCAAATTATTTAACCCAACAGCTCCTGCTCCTCCTTTGAGATCACATGGGTGTATTACCCACTCTTTGCCTACGGGGAATGACTTTCTAATTTCACTAGTACTTCGTTCTAGTTCTGGCCCCTTCCAAGAGATGAACAGACCCCAGGCCTGCAATGGTCCTTTCACCTCCTCTCAGGACATTGCTCCTTTCACCTCCTCTCAGTACATCGCTCATCTTCCAGGCTTAGATGGAGACTTTCTCTTCCACAAGGCTAGAAGGCTCTGAGCACAATGGGGCTTTATTCAGTTGCAACAAGTTGTGACAGAAACTCAACTATGTTACTTTGTCCACAGGTGCAAACGGGCACACACACACACACACACACACACGCACACGGTGGGGGGGGGGGGGAGTAAATAAAACTAGCTCAAGGCCAAGCTGAGCAACATAGCAAGATCCTGTATTAAAAAAAATAAATAAATAAAAGCAAGGTTTTGAGGGTAGCCTATCGTGTGCCAGTCCCTGGGGTCAGCCCCTGAAAGCAAAGGAAAGGAATCAGCACCACTGGGCCAGAAGTCGCCTGATCACTTGACTTTGGCAGAAGGGTACGGAGTGCAGAATGAGGAAGCTGTGGCGCCGCCGTTGCTCTCCCAGTGAGGCTACAAGCTGGAGCAGGGAGATGGTGGCTTGAGGAGTCACTAGGGACCCTGAGGTGCTTTGAGGTACAGTGAGAGCCAGTGCCCTTTGAGTTCTAACAATGGCTGCTTTTTAAACGCAAACAATGGGGCCTGGAGAGATAGATGGCTCAGCGGGTTCAGAGCACTGACTGCTCATGCAGAGGACCCAGGTCCAGAGAACCAGCTCACAGTATCCACGTCGTGGCTCAGTGGTCCAAGGAACATACGCCCCCTCCTGGCCTTCACTAGCATTGCACACAGGTAGCACATTGACACACAGGCAGACAAAAAACACTCATACACATAAAACAAAATCTTTAAAAGAGAAACAAAATGCAGTGGGCCTCTCTAGCTATCTTCTTTTCCGGCTTTGAACTCACAGTCATCCCTGCCTCTCCTTCCTGCATTACAGGCTCTGCTTTATGATTTCTGAGACCTGGCATACAGCAAACATAGAATATCACTAGAAGGTTCTAATTCGTATATGTTCTTTCCCTCCTCCTTCTGTCCCTCCCTCCCTTCCTCTCTCTCTCCTTGCTCTTCCTCTTCCCCAAGAAACCTGGAGGGTAAATATGTTAGCCACCATCCTGTAACTAAGAAGCTGTAAGCTGACTCTCAGCCTTCTAGCTTTGAGTTTGGGTTGGTTACTTTTTGTTTTTCTTTCTTGTCATGCTGAGGTTTGTTACATTTTAAAATAATGTAGAACAGTCTGAATTTTCTCAGAAAACTCCTTTTGATTAATTTACAAAATATTATTTGGGGAGAAAAGGGCAATAATGTTTCCAACAGAAAAATAGGTAGCCTGAACCATCAGACGGCTCAATCCTGCCCTTCACTTGTCTCTGAGCCTGTGAGAAGCTGGAGAGGGCCGTCTGCACATGGATAACCATTCTGAGGCAAGGGCAAGTCTGTCAGGAACTTGAGCTTCAACAGAAAAGCCATGGCTCTCCGTTATCAATCACCACTTAGCTGAGTAAAATGGTCTAGGGTCACACAGTGATGGCTCTCCTCTGAGCACCCTAAAATCTCAGCCCCCTCATTGCAGCAATGAGCAATAAGGCAGGAGTAGTCCAGTGAGGAAGCCAGGGAAGAGGAGAGAGAGAGGCGAGTGTGTGTCAGGGCTGTCCTGGGCACTGGCTCCAGGAGAAGCCAGCATCTACAAGCTGCCATACTCCCCGCCATGAGAGCTGGTTCTTTCCCTCCATCGTGTGAGCCTGGGGGATCAAACCCAGGTTGTCAGGCTTGGCGGCAAGTGCCTTTACCCACCAACCCACATTGCCGGCCCCTACTTCATATTCCTAACGTCAGTATTTCAGAACTTGATACTATAATTCAATACATGATAATAAATGGTTGAGTTTTTTAAAGAGCCTTGAACACCCCTCCTCTGGGAGTGTTCTGCGTTGTCTCTAATTTCTCCTTTCGCCTCTTTACACAGACATGACCCACACTTCTGAATACAAAACCCTTTAAAAGGTGGCATATGGTTCTGCAGACCTCATTCTTACAACAGGGAAAGATGGCTTCCAGGAAGGGATCATTGCAGCTCCACATGTTAAGCCCATGGAACTGTTACACACATATGAAATGGGGGTGCCTCCCAGTGTTTGGGAACGGGAGCGGTGAACCCGAGCTGGTTTTAATTATGTGGAGATGGTTGGTAAAACTCCAACGGAAAAATCTTCTCGGAGTTAAAGAAGTCATAGGATTTGAGGGTTGTCATCTTCTTCAGCAGCCCTACATGTCAATAGCTACTACAATAGCTACTACAGCCCTACATGTTACTTTGCCAGTCAGCAGCTACTGACTTGAGATGGAGACTCAACTGCAAGAGCATTTGGTTTTGCTTTGCTTTGCGTATGGATGTGTGTGGTGTGTGCGTCCATACATGTTTGTGCAGGTGAAGAAGCTTGTGGAGGCCTAGGGTTGACTCAGATATCTCCCTTCATGGCTCCTGGCTGTATCTATTGAAGCAGGATCCTAGCTCATCCCGGAGCCACTGTTCTGGCTAGTGTGGCTGGTGAGCTTGCTCCAGAGACACCTTTTTCCTTTTTCCTGCCAGGCCAACCCCGGTGTTTCTGTGGGCTTTTATGCAGTTAAGGCTCCAAACCTTAGCCCTCGGGCCTGCATGGCAAGTGTTGTACCCACTGAGCCCGCTCCCCAGACCTTTTTTTTCCTTTTGAGTTTGTTGTTGCTTAGAGTCAGGGCTATGTATAATATAGGCTAGAGTCAAAGTTACTGTAAAGCTGAGAATGACCTTGAACTTCTGCTCTTCTTGCCTTCACCCCAGTGTGGAATCACAGGTGTGCACCCCATGCCCGTCTTATGCAATGCTGGCAGAGGTGGAGGCAGAGAGACCAGAAGTTCAAGGCCACTCTCAACTAGGTAGAGAATTTGAGGACAACCTGAGCTATTCGAGACCCTGAATCATACAATGTTTCCTTTATTCATCCATCTGCACTGGGCATCTAACCCACTCCCATGTCTTGACTGTAGTGGGACAAACAGCAATAAACACAGACGCACACGTATTTCTGTAGCATGCTGTCTTGATGCACCACGCACCAATGTCTTTTTTTTCTGTGTGGTGCTGCAGATTGGTCCAAGAGCTACATACATGTTAGGCCAGTACTCTATCAGCTCAGCTACAACAAAGACTCCAGAGCTTCACTTACCGGACTAACAGATGTCAAGACTGGTGTTGAAACACAGGGTCTCAGGCTTTACGGAGATCTCCTGTTAGAGTAATAAATGTTGATTATGAAAGGCACACATTATGAAAGGCAGAACATGAAGTCGTCACAGTGCCATGGCTGAGGGCACACTGAGTTAGCAAATTCTCAAGCGGGTGGTCAGCCCAGCTGTGCAAGACTTGCAGAGGAAGCTATGGACAGATTTTGTGACTTTGGCTCACTATTCACCTCTGCCTATGAGAGAGTCCAGAGGGTTCGCAAGGGGTGGCATGAGATTGGGAAACAGAACACAGGAGGCAGATGTTGTTGGGTGATGGTGCAGGGTTTTCATGGGACAGGAGAGGTAGCTGGCCTAAAGAAGACTTCTGGAGCCACTGGAATGTGAGGCTTAGAATGCCATGTGCTTGGTGCCTCCAAAAGAAAGGGCAGCCGCCTAGAGGTTACATCATCACTGTGAGCAGGTCAGAGGAACATGGACATCCTGACGGAGTATGTACAGATGCTATAACAGCATGTTGTGGGTTGGCCTGGAGCCTTCTTAAGGGGATTTTGCCCTCAAATTATACTCTTCAGTTCTCCCAACAGAGAACACCCTATCCTTAAGGATAAGCTACAGAAAAGTTGGGGGCCAGTGGCCAGGGGATCACCCAAGCAAAGGAGATGCTGGAGGAGAGCCTGGGAGCAGCGTCTCCACTGCTGGGATCAGCAGAGAGAGGCTCAGTTGGAAGTCTGCCCAGACCAGCGAATGCCAAGCACTAACAGACCTTTCTAGCCCCTTTGCCTCACTTTCTCCTTAATACAATAAGGGGTAGAGGTTGCCCTGGGCAACTGAAGAGAGGACTTGGCATGAGAGCAGAAACTACACAAAGCCATCTTTTCCATGGATGTTCTAACCATAGGAGACCAAGTCTGAATGACTGACAATTTGTATTATTCTTCTGGGCGGGAACAGTTAATTATGTTATATTATCTGTAATATCCCCTCTCAGAGTTGATGTGTAAGGCTTGGTCTCCTTGATGGTTCATTGACAAGGTAGTGGGGCCTTGGAGACACAGAGCCTGGTAGGAGACCTTTGGATATTGAAAGGCTGTCTGCTGGCTTCAGTTCTTCATATGACTGGCTTCTTCTGTGATTCTGCGCCCATTAAAGTTTAGGCAGCTTTATTCTAGAGTAGGAAACTCCATCCGTTCATGGTGCAGAAGGAACACCATGATGTTAGCACATTATGGAAATAGCCCTTCTCTTTCGAGCCCACAGGGTGTGCTCCTGCTCACCTCCTGGGGTAGGAAAGGAGATACTGGAGGCTACAAGTGAACCTATGGGCTAAGGCTCCTGCCGTGGCTTTAGAAAACCTGGTCCCCCTGCAAAAAAAAATGGTCCCTTCTATGTCCTGTGTTGGGGGCTGCCCAATGGAGATCGTGTGACTGAAGAAGATCGAAGCTGGTTTATATGTGGTAGAATAATGACAGAGGGAGTAAGCAAAGATACAGCCCCCATCTCTCCCCTCCGGCTTTGTCAAGTAGTATGTTTGCTTAGTATGTCAAGAGACATACACATATATCACTCCTGTCAATGGCTCAGGTGTTTACGGGGTGTGACCTGCCTGGAGTCAGTAGGAACGCCTAAATAATCTGTTCCATTTCAAAAGCCTTTGCATAAACCAAACCACATTTAAATATTTTGCGGTTGCTTATTTTGATTGTATTTTGTTTTCAATTTTTGTTTTTTGAGACATGGTCCTGCAGTCTGTCTGCTTCTGACTCTACTGCTGGGGTTAAAGGCATGTACCACTACACCTAGCCACTTTTAACTTTTAATTCTCATGACTCCAGCTTGGTGTCCCCAGAAAAGACAGCTTATGGGGCTGAGGGCGTATCTCATTTATAGGATTCTCGCCTGGTGTGTTCCATCCTCAGGAGCTCACACATTGAGTATGAAGATGTAGTTACATAACCTAGTACTCAAGAAGCAGAAGCAAGGGGCTGGAGAGATGGCTCAGCGGTTAAGAGCATTGCCTGCTCTTCCAAAGGTCCTGAGTTCAATTCCCAGCAACCACATGGTGGCTCACAACCATCTGTAATGAGGCCTGGTGCCCTCTTCTGGACTGAAGAAAGAATGCTGTATACATAATAAGCAAATAAATAAATATTAAAAAAAAAGAAGCAGAAGCAAGAGGATCTGGGATTCAAGATCATCATCATCAACTAGTTCAACTAGTTAGCAAGTTCAAGGCTAACCTAGGCTCCTGAATTCCGTCTCAAGAGCAAAGACAGTGTTCTCTGAGAACTGGCCATGGTGGAACCTGGTTGTAATCCTAACACCCAGGAAGATGACGGGATCACAGATATGGAAGCAGTCAGAGTCTATAAACACATGTATAGATTTTGAAAACATAGGTTATATTTGTTCTGTTGACAGTGGCCCATGGGTTAGAGGTGTTAGCTGCTGGATGTTTACCAGAGTCTCAGGTCCAGTCCTAAGCACTACATACACACCCCCATTCACTATGTAGTAGGTTCAGGGTCAACTTGGGATACGAGAGACCCTGTCTCAAAAACAAACAAACAAACATCACAATCTTTGAGGATTTCCTGTAAATCACAGAGAAATGAAACACAATTAATAAAAACTCACAAGGGGAAATTGGAATTCAACCTGAAGATCCAAAAAGCAAAGCAGTCAGCCACTGGCTCTTAACTCCACCTCAGTCCGAAATGGTGATCCTGCCTCTGGGAATCTCAGTTGAGACTATGACTGAGAGCTGTCTCCTCCCATTTTATAATCCTCTCTAGGGCTGGGATTAAAGGCATGCACTACTGGGATTAAAAGCATGCACCACCCTGTTTCTATGGCAACTAGTGTGGCTACTAGGATTAAAGGTATATGTTACCACTGCCTGGTCTGTAAGGCTGGAGAGTGGGGATGTTTTACTCTCTGATCTTCAGGCAGTTTTATTTATTAAAATACAAATAAAATATTGCTACACAGGAATTTGAACTCTCTGGGGCTACTGACAATAGAGTGAGAAATGAGACTGAGAGCAGCTTCTTCCAAGGAACCTCAGTACGACAACACAGATGTCATCAGGCGTGCGAGCAAAGCTTGGTCACCTTTCTGCTTCCGTGTCCCATGAGCTTTACCGCTGTGCATGAAACGCCACTGCCTGGTCACTAAGATTTTAAGTGAATGCATGCATATCACACTAAATATATTGCTGCCAGGAATCTTAATTTTTAAAACAAGAGACATGTGGGAGGAATGAGCCAGCTCTCATCACTTCAGACGCTGCACCTGCTTCTTCGCAAGAGCCTAGCTGTAGCCAGGGAGACAGGGCTCGGAAGAGGGGCGGGGTGTCCAGAGCCTCCGCTTAGCCGCGTTCCAAAACCCAAGCCCCTCCTCCCAGTCAGCACAAGTGGGAAACCGATTTTTCAAAATGTAGGCGAGAACAAGGGCTTGAGGTCCCCCAGAGAAGCAAAAGGCTCCTCTCCCGTCTGCTCTTTAAATGTTTCCGACAAGGAGCTAACTCCCCGGAGGCATTTTCCTCTGTTGTTTATGCAAACCTTTACCAGAGACAGAAGACACAGCTGGGCAGTCAACAAGTCTCCTTAAATCACCAATGGCTTCTCGCTTTGACAGTGGCTTAGACTGCTTATCTAGACTACACGTTAGGATTTGTTCTTAAGATTGTGTGTGTGGGGGGGGGGGTATATATGTGTGATGTGGTGTGTGCACACGTGGGTATATGAGCAAGTACACATTCTCATGTCTGAGGAGTATTACCCCGCACCCCGCTTACCTCCTCCAGACAGAGTCCATCCCTGAACCTGTGCGAGACTAGCAGCTCTGGAGCCCCAGTGACACTCCCCCTCCCCCTCCGACCCTTGGCAGACTGGGTTACAGGCACATGTGCTGCTGTGTCCACCCCTTCACACGGGTTCTGGGGATTTGAATTCGTGTCCTCATGCGTGAACAGTCAGCACCCACGTCTCTTGAGTTTTCTCCCCACTGCATCTTCTATACAGTTCTTATTTGATGTCCACACTGACGTTGATCTAGTCCTCTACATTCTGCATAGTTGCAGAACTAAGATATGTCTGTTAAAGGCCATGCTTTCTACACATAATTCAGAACAATCACTCTGGAGCGGAGTCATTAGTTTAGAACCTTTCCGTAGCACCTTGCAGCCTTTGAGAATATTTTTGACATATTCTTTTTTTTTTTAATTTTGAATCTCATAATGTGATAGTTACTTTTTTCATTGCCATTGAAAAATACCCAATGAAACTAAGGTAGGAAGAAAGGGATCCTTTTGGTTCACGGTGGAGAGTACAGTCCGTGACAGTGGGGGAGGCAGGACAGCTGGTCTCAGGGCATCCAGTGTTGGGCAGCAGAGAGGCCCAAAGGCTGGTGCTCCCTCAAGTCCTCACTTCCTTTTGTGGCTTCCCGTGGTCAGGAAGGGTCCTCAGTTAAAGCTCTCTGGAAACAAATCAAATGCATCGGTCTGTTTCCATGGCGATTCTAAATCCAATCAAGCTGACAGTGAAAAGGAACCACCACAGACGATAGCTGTGGCCAAGGAGGCCGCTCCACTTCTTCTGAATGAGGAAACAAGGGTCTAGACAGGTTAACTATTGCAGGGAGATTTCCACACTAAGAAACACACCAGCAGCAGCAAGCGTGCAGGTTTTTCTGGGTGTGGTGGTACACGCCTTTAATGCTGGAACCTAGGAGACAGAGACAGGAGAATCTCTGAGTTCCAGGGCTGCCAGAGACAAGCTAGACATCAGGGACAGCCTGGTCTACACAGTGAGTTCCAAGGCAGCAGAGATACACAGGGACACCCTGTCTCAAAAACAAAACAAAACAAAAGCAGCAACAACAAATCATTTGGCAGCAGAGGACGTAACTCGGTTGATAAGAATGCTCGCCTGGCACGCAGGAAGCCTGGAGTCCAAGGTCATCTTAGATGCATAGTGAGTTCATGGTTAATTTGGATTGCATGATACCCTATCTCAAAATGTTGTTTTTTATTATTTATTGTACATAGATTACATAAATAATTTTTTATAATTTTTTATTTTATGTTTTCATTTTACATGCCAATTCCAGTTCCCACTCCCTCCCCTCCTCCCATCCCCTCCACCTACCCTCTCCACTCCTCATTCACTCCCCAGAGTGGATAAAGCACATTGCTTTGCGGAAGGTCCAAGGCCCTCCCTGTTGTATCTAGGCTCAGCAAAGTATCCATCCAAAGAGAACAGGTTCCCAAAAAGCCAGCACAAGCAGTAGGGGTAAATCCTGGTGCCACTGTCAGTGGCCCCTCAGTCTGTCCCAGCCATACAACTGTCCCCCACATTCAGAGGAGTTAGTTTGGACCTATGCTCGTTTTTTCCAGGCATAAATAAGTTTTAAGTACTACTCCAAAGCCAGTTTCTCTGTCAACCAGGATCCTTACGTTCACACTTCGATTGAGAGTAAATCATTGCAGCATTTGACACTAGAGGGCGCTCCATGGGAAGGTTGGCGACATAGAGCCCGAAGAGCCTGCTAGAGCAGCAAGAGACCCAGCAACAGGAAGATGAAACAGGAAATAAACAATAAAAATCTACAGATAACATCACCAGGCCAGATGTCACAGGCTGCTTAGTGGTCTATGAATAAGGGCTCCCTTCCAACCCCCACCCCGTACAGTCTCAACCTTCAGAGTATACCTAATTCAACCATTCCGTCTCACATGTTTGTTAAGTAGCATAGGTATAATTATCTCTATTTTATAGATTAAGAAACTGAAGTTTAACAAGCGCAAGTGATGCTCCCGAAGTGACAAGCACAGAGTATTTTGATATCAGCTGCCTTCAAGTGGCTTAGCAGCACAGGGCAGTTGGTGCTGTTCTTTTAGTGACTTCGCTTGCAGAACCTAGAATTCCGGTGCTGAAACTCCATTGTTCTAGCCTTTCGACATTTCACTCAGGGCCAAACGGTATCTCTGCAGTCATAAACAAACCTTTCCGGATTCCTCACTTACTCCATTCCACACTTGCTTACTGGAAGTGTCTTCTCCCTTTGCTCTCCGCCTCTGAAACCCACGACTTTCAGAGGTTTCACGACTGAGGTCTTTTGCTGGGGCTTCCTTGGCTCTAAGGAGGGCTCTTAATACTGGCTCACAAAGGGTCAGAAACATCGAAACTTCTTGTCCTATCTGTAGGCGCCCAGCACTTACACAGGGTGTGATCCCAAGCCTGGGATAAAATCCTGTTACTGCCACGCTTGTTGAGTATCCTGAGTAGCTGTGATGTGGGTAGCTGGTAAGCTCCAAGTGATCCCTTGGAATGTATTCACGCTACTGTATTATGTCATCCTGATCCAATTTGCATTTGCGGCTGTTACCTTATGCGTTTTTCTCAAGATGTTTCATCTCTACATATTTGTTTCTCACAAATGGGAGCTTCGGCAGGGCAGTGCTGGTGTGTGCCTTTAATCCTGGCTCTCTCTCGGGAGGCAAAGACTGGGGGATCTCTGTGAGTTCGAGGCCAGCCTGGTCTACAGAGTTAGTTCCAGGACAGACTCCAAGGCTACAGAGAGACCCTGTCTCAAAACCTTCCCCCGACCCTGAAAAAGAAAAAAGAATGGGAGCTCCAGGACTGGGAGTATAGGCTGGAAAGTGACTTAGACCCTGAATTTAAAACCCAAACCCAGCACCGCATAAAACTAGCTGCGGTGCTGGAGAGAGCACTGAGTGGTTAAAGGCGCTTGCTGTCAAGCCTGACAATCCAAGTTCAAGCTCCGGGCCCACATGGTGTAAGAAAAGGACCAACCCTCACACATGCACACTGTCGCACACATGTGCAAATAAATCAACAACCGCTGGAAAAACTGGGTGTGTTGGTGCGTATCTCTAATCCTAGCACTTGGTGGGTAGAAACAGGAAACCCAGACAACCAAAGTTGTTTCTGACTATGTAGTAGGTCTAGTACCAGCCCAGGCAGGATACAGGAGACCCTGTTTAAAAACAAAACATACTACCTTGATTCATACAAGCATGGAATGTGTGCCACCTTTGTGGTCTGCCTTTGTGGTCTGCCTTCATGGTCAACACGGGGCACCCTGCGGAGCTGTGACGTCATAGTTAGTTCATTGACTTCATCTTCCCTGCAGAGCTAAGATCGTTGAGCTGAATGCTTACTTCTGATTGTCTTTGATATGACAGCTACTGATTAGACACCGTAGAATCAGGATGTACAGGGGGCCGAGGACAGTTCCCTGACAGAACAGTTGCCTATTGTGTGCCCTTTGCTGGATCCCTAGCCTTAAAGAAAACTGAAAGGTAAGCTACAACTCCTGAAACTGAGTGCTAATAGTTAATGTGAAAGCATCCGAAGATCTATATGCCAGTGTTTAACTGTTAGTAGGAAACAAGAAATGATGCTGTTCCACTCTTAGGAGAGTCCGAATGACTCAGAGCTTATCACTGATACACTGTGAAAGGAAGCAGCTTGGTCAATAGCTCAGCATGCATGGAGCCTGGGTTTGATCCCCGTGTTCTGTGACACGTTATATAAACCAGGCCGTAAGAAGCCATGCAGCATAGTGGGACAAAGGCAGGTTTTAGGGTCCACAAAGCTTATGCTGGGGTTCAGTAACCTCGTGCTAAGAATGCTACTGTCAGTCTGGGCTGTGGGTTCAAAGGTGGCTGATAGCAGCAGTACCAGCTGGCATGTGCGCTCGACTGGACAGGGTTCTGTGCCGGGTGCTTCGCGGAGCGCATCCCACAAGCTCCCCCGTTCAGGTCTCTCCACTGATACAAACGCCGGAGCCATTCACAGTTACTGCTGAAGAAGCCAGCAGTCACGCTCTAAATGTCTGTGCCCTGACCCCAGGCCTAATCCCCAGCACGGCTGCTGAGTTTGGAGAAGGAATCTCTTCAGAAATAACTGAGGTTAAATGAGGCCATAAGGGTGGGACCCTATTCAGTTAGACCGGTGTCCTAAGAAGAGGCACCAAAGGCCACGTGAGGACGTGGAGAAGAACAGGCAGAGGCAACCTAAGGGTAAAGATGTCACAAGACGCCGAGCCCTCAGCACTTTCGGCTTGGACTTTGCCTCCAACACTTTGAGAAAGCCAGTGCACGATGTCAGTTCCACCTTGTTTATGGCGCTCTGTTCAGGCAGCGCGAGCTAATTATGACTGGACTTGGGGAGGGAAGCCTGCCTGGCACAGATAAGAGACGTAGACCCAGGACTTGAACTTAGGACTGCCAGTGACTAATAATAGTGCAGACAAGTCGGGATGGTGGCGCTTACCTGCAGTCCCTGTACTCTGGAAGCAGAACCAAGGGCCCTGCCTGGAGTTGGAAGCCAGCCGGAAGCTACGTAGCAAAATTCTTTCTCAGAATCAAAACTCAAACACAGACACATTTGCACACTAATTTACATTGCAATACCGTTCATTACACTAAGTTCTAGAACCAATGTAGGTGCCCACACCAGAGGGATGAATAAAGAAAGTGTGCTCTGTATGCACAATGGAGTTTTTTTTTCTTTTAAGAAAAACATAAAGAAGAAAAGAGTCAAGACTGGAGACGTGGCTCAGCAGTTAAAGGCACTTGCTGTTCTTCTAGAAGACTGAGTTTTCCCAGTAGGCAGGTCACTGTGAGTTTGAGAACAGCCTCTGCCTCTTGAGTGCTGGGATTAAACCACCCTGGCTCACATTAAAACATTTTTTAAAACAATCTGCAAAGTTTAACTGTCTAGAAGGAGAAGGGCAAAAGGGAGACAGCCAGGGAAAATCAGCAAAGTAACAGGGTTTGGGTGAGAATATGCTCAATGTACAGTAAAGACTCGGATGGAAATGTAAAAGTTAATGTAATTAAAAACCACCCCAAATATATATAGTATGGAGAAAATACTGGCAAGATGTGTGATTAAATTATAAGCACTTAAAAATGGTTTCTAGGGTTGGAGGGATGGCTAGAGGTTAAGAGCACTGGCTGCTCTTCCAGAGGAGCTGGTTCAACTCCTAGTGCCCAGACGACAGCTCACACCTGTCTGTAACTCCAGTCTAGGGGATCTGGTTGTGTTGCACAGATATACCAGCAGACAAAACACTAATGCACGTAAAATAATAATAAATAAATTATAAAATGTAATTTTAAAAAATGGTTTCTAATCATGCAGTGGTGGCTCACACCTTTAACCCAGTACTTGGGAGGCAGAGACTGGTGGATTACTGAGTTGGAGCCCGGCCTGGTCTACAGAGAAAGTTCCAGGGCAGGTTCCAAAGCTACACAGAGAAACCCTGTCTCAATACCCCCCCCCCAAGCAAAACAAAAACAAAAACAAAAACAAAACAAGCCAAAGAAAAAAAACCTCTAGTTTCTAATATTCCCCCATAAGTCCAGGAGTTGAGCCCATGAGATTGGAGTGAGTTCTTCTGCAAGCCATTAAGGAAGACAGGTTCCTGGGCCCAGGGCACAAGCCAGAGGCATGAGGAAAGCACACTTGACCCCAGTCGCAAACTGGCTGCAGCTCCTGCCCCCTGCCTCCCTAGACTCGGGAGCCAGCCCCCCTCCAACTCTGAGTCCTCTGGGCTCCAGCTGCGTTCCCAGACTGGCACACGGGTCCACACATCTGTCAACTGCCCCTCTCAATCTGCTTCTGCTTTATCCGTGACCTGCTGGGACAGCACTGCTTGCCCTCTGGTGAGGAAGCCTAGACCTCGGGGATTGGTATGGTTGGCGTCACTCCCGAGGCCTGGGTGACAGTTGTCAGAGCAGAGCTGAATTGTAAGACTGGATGTGCACAAACCTGAATCCACTCAGTTCAACTACAGTGTCCCCACAAAGGCTGGGGATATGGCTCAGTCGATGAGGTGCTTGCTAGACGCACAAAGTCCTGGGTTTGAACATCATCATTGTAGAAAACGGTATAGAGATGCACACCCGTGACCTCGGTGCTCATGGGGGATCACACCCGTGACCTTGGCGCTTGTGAAGGCTCACACCCGTGACCTCGGCGCTCATGGGGGCTCACACCCGTGACCTCGGCACTCATGGGGGGTTCACACCTGTGACCTCAACACTCATGGGGGCTCACACCCGTGACCTTGGCCCTCATGGGGGGTTCACACCCATGACTTAGGTCACGAGCTCTAACACCTGTGATCTCTGTACCCATGGAGATTCATACCTGTGGCCTCAGCACTCAGGAGGTAAGAGAGTTAAAAGTCTCAGGTCATTACATACTGCACACTGAATTTAAGGCCACTGGGCAACATGAGAGCCCATCTCAAGAGAGAGAGAGAGAGAAAGAGAGAGAGAGAGAATGAAGAAAAGGAGGGGGGAAGAAGGAGGGAAGAAGGAAAAAAGAGAGCTGCGGCTCAGTGTGACCCTGGAAAGCACTTTGTCCTTGGAGGGCTCTTTGTCCTGCCCTGCGGGTCTGGGAATGGCGGTTCTGAAGCTGCCCCCAGACCCCATCCTTACCTCTTTCTCGCAGCTCTCAGCTCCCAGCACTTGTTCTCAGGCTATTTTTAACTTGTCCTTTCTTTTCAAAAATTGCACCAGAGGAGCTTAATCAGCCCCGTTTGGCTTTGTGTAGAGAAGAGAATTTGCAGACGCTACCCAATAACAGCCAAAGAACACCGTGGCTGGCTGGCACGCCTCTGCAACCAGCCTTTCCCTCTTCGGTGCAATAGCTTATTTTTGGACGGCGGCCCCCACACATCACACTCATGCCACACAGGGGTTCATTGTGAACCTAGAAGAAACCAAAGACGTAGGTGAGGAAGTTAGAAAAGTCAGTCCTAGCTTCGGTGGCAAAGCAGGGGTAGGAGGGGAGAGCTGGGCACTGGGAACTCCTGACTGCAGCTCCAAGCACTTCACACCTGCACGGTCTCCAGTCTTCGTCTTGGCATTGGTCAGCCAGCAGCAGGAACGACAGCAAGAGCTGGTGAAAGGGGCAGCTACTGGCTCAGGTTTTTGGTCATTTATCATGTCAAACTCACACCCCTAAACTGCACCTGTTATCACAAAACAAATAAGCAGGAGAAAAAGTTCAAGTGTCTCCTAAGACACTGGCAATAAACACAGCAGAGTACCATCTGCCGGAACTCGGAGTCCACCCGGGTCAAAGCTGAATGACCTGGGGTACAAGTCGTAAACAGCACTGCTGGCCCCCAGCAGAGGCAGAGCAGCTCCCTGTGTGCACTGTCCTCTGGACCTCAGCCAATCCAGGTCCTTCTGAGTAGGACTTTAGTAGTCACGAAGGCCCGGTTGTTGTTCGTGCTCAGTCTGCCGAGCATTCCAAAGTCCTCTGGCCACTTTTGCCATCAGGGTATTTCCACCCTCCACTGGAGCTTGGCTGCGCCTTCTTCTGATGGCCTGAAGTTGCTGATTGCAGTTTATGATATTCAGACCTTGGATCTGCTCTCAGTGTGTGTGTGTGTGTGTGTGTGTGTGTGTGTGTGTGTGTGTGTATGTGTGTGGTGTGTGGGGGAAGAGGGAGCTATGGAGCGAGGCTTGAATAAACAGCCCATCCCCCTGGAACTGTGTTGGCATTAAAACGCAGTCAGTCAGTAGGATTTGTCTTCTGAAGCCAGGCTATTCTAATATCCCACGATCAGGCAGAAGGTGGAAGGGCTTGCTACAAGAAGGACAGCGAGCTGCCTGATCATCTTGCTTGAAAGAAATGATTTCTAGAAGGTTGAGATGTTAAGCAAACACTGGTGAACAACAACACTCGTTTTTAAATTTGTGTCTGGAAGACAGAGCTTTTCTGACGGGTGTACAAAGTATGTATTTGTTGTAAGGAGGCCGCTTGTTGGTTCCTGGCTACTCAGAAACTCAGTCCCAAAATAATCACACAGGAACTGTATTAATTAAATCACTGCTTGGTCTATTAGCTCTAGATTCTTATTGGCTAAGTCTTATATCTTAATTTAACCCATTTCTATTAATCTGTATATCGCACATGACTGAGGCTTACTGGCTAAAGTTCTATCTGACTCTAGCACGCTTCTCTCTGACTCTGCCCTTCTTTCTCTCAGCATTCAGTTTAGTTTTCCCTGCCTATCTAAGTTCTTCCCTATCAACAGGCCAAGGCAGTTCTCTTTATTAATAAGCCAATCATATTCACAGTATACAGAGAGGAATCTCACATCACCTCCAGCCCAGCATGGCGGAGCTGTTTGCTGCCTCTGAGAGCCATGCTCACAGCCCCATTTTTAGGCACACAGCCCATCTATGTGCACACAGTAAGCAATCATAGAAACCATATTATTTGTAATACTGTTTGGCCAATAGCTTAAGCGTATTTCTGGCTAACTCATATCCTAAACTAAACCATCTCTATTAATCTGTGTATCATCACATGGCTGTGGCTTACTGGGTAAAGTTCTGTCCGGCATCTGTCTCCGGTGGGGCTCCATGGCTTTTCCTTGACTTTGCCCTTCTTTCTCCCAGCATTCAGCTTAGTTTTCCCCACCTAGCTCTGTTCCCCTATAGCTCTGCTGTAGGCCCAAAGCAGTTCTTTATTTATCAATGGTAATCACAGCATGCAGAGGGAATCCCACATTATGTATTACTGATGGACACGACTGTCATTAATTAACCAAAAGTAGATGGTGTCAGAAGAGTAATTTTTTGAGTTGCCACTCAAGTCTAGTGCTCAAAATGAAAAAACGCAAAAAAAAAATGTGTTTAGACTTTTAATGAGATTAAGCAGCTAAACAACAACAAAAACACCCAGGGCTATGAGTGTGGCATAGTTTGGTGGAGTGCTAGCTGCTAGCCTAGCATACAACAAGCCCAGGGTTTGGTCGCCAGAACCGCATGAGCCAGGTGTGGGGGTGCACACCCCAGCACTTGGGAGGGAAAGGCAGGAAGATCAGAAAGACAAGTCACTCTTGGCTACATGGGAAGTTTGAAGTCAGCCACAGCTCTGTAAGTTCCTGTCTTGGGAGTGGGAGGTGTGGGAGGGGGTAGGCAGGAAAGAGGTGCTGTGGGACAATGATCTGTACCCTGTCACTTGTATTTTAAATAGCTGTTAATTGGCCAGTAGCTGGCAGGAAGTATAGGCGGGGTGACCAAGCAGCAAGTAGAGGTGGGCAATGAGAATTTTGGGAAGAGGGAAGTTTCAGTCTGCAGTCATCACCCAGACACAGATCAAACAAGATGTGACTGTCTCACCGAAAAAGATACCAAGCCACGTGGCTAACACAGTAAGAATTATGGACTAATATAAGTTATAAGAGTTAATAAGAAGCCTGAGCTACTAAGCCAACCAGTTTATGATTAATGTAGACCTCTGTGTGTTTATTTGGAACTGAATGACTGCAGGACCAGGTGGAACATAAACCCCAGTCAACAAATGGTGCCCAATGTGTGGACAACTGCATCCACAGAAAACCTGAGTTTGGGAAGTAATTCTGACACAAAATAGCATGGCTTCTTGGTAGCAGCAATTTCTCGGGTTTGTTATCTTTACTAGAGTCAAGTGCATCTCATTTAAGAGAGGCTTCCTGACTCAGCTTCACTTGCAAAACTTTGCAGCTCTTTTAAGAGGTCCTGCCATAAAACACTTAAATGGTGTTTATGAATTGCTGACAGCATGCTTCTTGGTGGTGTCAGGGACCTTGAAACTTTATAGAGTTGTGGCAATAAACAAGGCTCTGTCTAGTACCTCTGCCTTGAGGCTAGACTCTCAGACAGCTAAGGAATGGGCTGGATCCAGCTGTCAGAGCCATGGCTTTAATCCTTGCTATATCGCTTAGCAAATTAAAGACCCATGTGGTCAGAAAAAGAGAGATATACAGTAAAGAGAGATTCAAAGACGAAGAAAACCTCTAAATGGTTTACAGTGTGTTTAAAAATATATGTAGCCTTAGGAGAAAAAAAAGATAAAGTTCTTAAAATATAAAAGAAAGAGAGTAGTTGGGTGTGGTGGCACATACCTTTAATCCCAGCACTTGGGAGGCAGAGGCAGGTAGATCTCTGTGAGTTCAAGGACAGCCTGGTCTACAGAGTGAGTTCTAGGACAGCAAAGATACACAGAGAAACCCTGTCTTAAAAAGCCAAAAATTAAAAATAAAATTAAAAGAAATTATTTTAGAGTTTAAAATAAAGCCACGTAAAGATGGAAAATACACAGAGAATCTGGATACTGTATATTATTGTGTTGTCTTTTAATTGTATGACTGCTTAGGAAGGAGTAACAGCTGCTAAAAGACATTTGATTATAAATGCTGCTGGATTAATCCAATATACATATTTTGAAAATGTCTTGGCTTCAAAATTTAAGTCAAAAGGTATGTTTCTTTGGAGAAGATGTTTTACTTTTGTTTCCACAGGAGATTAGAGGTTGTGGATTGATTCTAGGTTAAGAAAACTCAGGTTTGATCAAGGAAGATCCCCTAAGAAATCTTCAGTAGGAACAGATGGCCCAGATGTCTGAGTTCCACATCCAGAACAGTTTCAAGACTGCTGTCTGAGATGATCAAGCCTCACAGGACACTCCAGTCAGGACTTGATTATAATTCTAAATTTTCTTTAGGTCCCCATAAGATTTTCAGCACCCCCAATCAGCAGGAAGTAGCTTGGAAAACTTGGCCCACATTCCCCAAAAATGGACTATGGCTATTTGCCTTTGTTTAGAGTGTTGGTTACAAGTTGTTATGGATAATGGTCAGGAGAAAAGCTAAACAAAAGAGATCCGATTCGGAGTTCTTGTTTAAGAAAAGGGGGGGGGTGCTGTGGGACAATGGTCTGTACCGTCACTTGTATATTAAATAAATGCTGATATTGGTACCTTTTCCGGTGAGGCGGTCACATCCTGCTTGCTCTGTGTCTGGGTGACGACTGCAGATTGACTCTTTTCTATTCCCAAAATTCTCTTGCTCTCCTTGCTCCGCCCCTACTTTCTGCCTGGCTACTGGCCAATTAGTATTTTATTAAAACGCTATTCACAGGGTACAGATCATTGTCCCACAGCAAAGAGGAGCTAAAATGAGTGGGCTAAAGATCAACTTTCAGGGGCCCACACAGGGGAGCCCTGAGCTCAGACTTTGTTTCCCTATCCTTTCACTCAGCAGCAATGAACACCACAGTGCTGTGATGTCACAGGTATGATGTCACAGGTGTGATGTCATAGGTGTGGGAATCTCCCCTGCCCGCAGCAGCAATAAGCAATTAATTCTGCAGTGGATCCCGGTTGATCATCATCTCATTCAGCTCACCCCCACAGTGTCTACCTGAACATAGGATCCCACAGGTTGAGGGCTGAGCCCCAAGTCTGCTCTTGTAATTTTGGATACCAATAGCAAGTCTCAGGTTGTGGCCTGTACTTGCCCCTGAGAAGCTACAAGCTGGGGCCACTGCAATCCCAAGTTTAATTTGCTAGGACCCCACGGCTCTCAGAGAAATGTGCTTAGTGGTTTATTGTGGAGAAAAGCGTGTGGAATAAAGATAAAGAGATTCATGGGGCAGTGTAGGGGGGAGTGCAGGATCTCTAGGCATACCACCTTGATTTGGGCACTCTCTGAACGTTTCTTTGTAGGGTGTTTTAAGACTTCATTCACACATTGGTAGTAAGTCACTGGTCACTAGTGGTCAATTCACCTTCAGCTTCACTCTGCAGAGGTCAGGGGACATGAAGGTCACAGTATCAACCCTCAGATTCTAACTTGGTCTTTCAAGTGACCAGCCCCCATTTGGAAAGCCACATAAGAACGACCAGTCATCGGCTCACACTGGCACAGAAGGAGTTAAGACAATAGCAGCAACAGGACACAACTTTCAAGCTTTCAAAAGCTTTAGGAGTTGTATGATGGGACAGAAAATCAAAACTACCTATGTCATACTATCACACAGGTGATTATTTATAGGCTACTAAAGACTCTCGTGGTTCAGACTCATATCCTGATCTCCCTATATTAGGGTCCTCCAGAGAGTTAGACACAATAGACTCCAGATACATGATAGATAATAGATGGGCAAACAGATTTAGGTAGATGGCAGAAATATATAGATATGAACATGAGAGGGTTTATTATGGGAATTGGCTCAAGTGGTTATGAAGGCTGAAAAGCCCCGTGCAATATCTGCAGACTGGAGAAGACCCGGGTGAATCCAGTGTCACTAGTCAGAGCCCAAACGCCTAAGAGGCAGGTTCTGTGTGACAGTAATCCCTGGGAGACGTGAACAAATGTCTACTCACCCTAGAGAGGGGGCTGACAACAGACCACAGTGAGGACACCAGCAAAGTCCACATTGGTGAGCCAATGAGTTTTACTGGGTTCCCTTACAGGAATAGGAGTGAGAGGTCACTTATCAGAGCAGAAATGACTCAAAGATAGCTGGATCACTGAGGGCCACCCCAGCCCAGATGCTTACAAAGCTGGGAACTTGGAGTGCCCTGCACAGCTTGCAGACAGCTCAGTGGGCTGCAGAGTGTCCTTTCCAGGGGCCTCAGTTGGTCCACACCTCTTCCAGGCAGCTTGGCTTGTCGGAGTGTGACTCTGACAGTGACTCTCAACCATCTTCACTGCTTGCCTTGGGAAGGAGGAGCCTGGTGAATCTGGTCAATTTTGGAGACTTCAGGAAGATGTTTTGAGTGTTTACCTTCTGGTTTATGGGGCTTTCCCCTTTCCTGTAGGATAGAGTATTTCAATCTAAGAGCAAAGTATTACACAAGGGGATGGTCCATGAAGTCACCACGGTATCAGAGGAAGGACCTCATGAGAGTGGAACAAACACTCTGAGAAGTGTTAGTCAACAGTGTCATTTTACAAAGTGAAGTTTGCACACATTGAAATGCCTACAAGGCCATCGGGCTACGCAGTCTTAGGGAACCGCAGGTGGTTGTTGACAACCTGTTACTCTACTAAATCAGGTTGTATTTAGAAGGTAGAGAAGTGTGTGTGGGGTGTGTGTGTGTGTGTGTGTCATTCCTGTGACAATGACCTGAGAGTTGTTTGAAGAAGAACGGATTTGTGTTGGCTCAGGGTCACTCAAGTCTGTGCTAGCCACAGGGCCATTGCTGTGGGCAAGGTTGAGATGACACAGAGCATCATGGGACAGCAGGCATCATGGGACAGCAGGTAAGGGCACAGCTGTTTACCTCACGGGTGCTGGAGGGAGGACAGAGGGACAGTAAGGAAGCCAGTTATTTCCACAAGTGCAAATAGGTCCCCCAGTGACCTACTTCCTCCAACAATGTCCCGTCTGTTCAACTTTCCAAAAGCTTCCCAGAGAAGAATGCCACCAGCTGCAGACCAAGTCCCGGGCACGTGAGCCTGCACAGAACACTTCATACTCGAGCCGTGACAGATTTCCTGAGGGTTTCGACAGAGATGGTGAAAGAAAACGCCAAGGTGACTTCAGAGCGTTCGGTCCAAGCAGCGCCAAGGGCAGGCTTACCAAATCGGGGGGAGGGCGGCTCTGAGGAGGAGCCAGCTCCAGAGAGAAATCAAAGTGAAGCTCTGGTCACTCAAGTCTGTGTTAGCCTCAGATGTCTGAGTGGGAAAACTGAGAAACAGAGCTCAGGGTGGGGCTTCGGAGAGCGGGCTCAGCACTGCAGACACAAATGGAGTCACTGACCTGGGGAGGAGTTGCAAAGCCCGTGAATACCGGCATTGAAAGCAGTGAGTGTGCCTTCTGGGACGGTGGCAGAAGCCTGTGTTCTAAAGTAGGTGACAGTATTCCGGGGTTCTGAGAGGCCAATCAACAGCAAGGATTGCTCACTGCATTTGATGAGGTTGACATCATCGGCTACCTTGATGAGATGTGTTAGCAGAAACCCTGATGCTACATCCACGGCTGTCTCGCCAGTGTAGCAGAAATGCTGACTGGATGGGCAAATATTGCCGGCAGGATTGGGATTTGTGCTTCCAGGAGCTGTGTGTTCCAGGCGGGTCCCTGGCAACCAGTTGTGGTGTAAAGCTACCTGAGTTGCCATTAGTATTGACTCGATCTGGCTGTCCTTGGAGCCATATGTGTGTCTTTTCCCTTGTCTGTGTGTTCTTTGTGATTCTTGCATATTGCTAACAGATCAGACTATTCCAGGCAGTTGCGGATACAAACAAGACTGCTAAGGACATTTTTGAATTCTGGTCCGCTATTAATCAAAGCCTTTAAAAAGTAGCCAGTTCTGAAATTGCCAGAATCATCATTAGGACAATTCCTTGATGATATGGAACAAAAGGAGTTAATTTTACTAGGATACATCTTAGAAGCTTTAGGCATTTGCCTGAGAAATATGTGCAATTGTAAACAGGCCTAAGAAACCTTTCTTATGGGAAGAAAAAGACCTAGCCTAAACTGACAATATCTGAGCCTGAGAATTGAGAAGGGAGGAAAGTTGAAGTTAGTGATATAAAGTAAACTTCAGAAAGACTCAAGACTATGTATTAGAATTTTCCTAGCAGAAAGCTTTCCCAGGGAGATAGTAGCCTTTTTTCTTTCTCACTCAGGCACACAAGGTCACTTAGCTCAAACCAACCAGCCACCTGCAAGCTGATAAAGATGGTCTAGCTCAAGGGCAGTGATCTCTTTGAAGGCAAGAGGAGAGAGTTTGTTTTGTATAGTGTGAGAAAGCAGAAGTCCTTGTGCCCAAGTCAAAGCATCTTCAAAGATTCTTTTTGTAAATTATTTTATGCTGTTCTTTTCTGTCTTATGATTTGATGATGTATGCCTTTGCCAAGTTCTTTGATTGTAAAAAATATATAATCCTGCACTGAAGTAAGTAAATCGCCACAGCATGCCTCAATATTGAGAGTGTCTGTGTGTCATTTTTCTTCGCCGTATCCTGATCTCTCCTGTGCCTTCGCCCTGATTCCCTACGGTCTGAGTGGCCCCCCTGAGCCGGTCCGTAGCACCCTGAGTTTGGGCTGGAGGTGTAGCTCAATTGCTGGAGTGTTTCCCTCACATTCCAGAAGCCCTGGCTTTCACCCCCAAGACCACAGACCCAGCACGGTGGTGTTTACCTTGGGAGGTGCAGGCAGGACAGATATTCGAGCTCTGAGTTCAAGGCTGGCCTGGGATACAGGAGAACCTGTTTCAAAATAAACAAACACCAAGAATCAATGGAGTTTTAGAGGAAAAAACAAGAGGAATTGATAACAGAAAGGACAGAGAGTTCTCTTGAGGTGTTTATATGCAAATGTAAGAGAGAACTGGGTAGAGGAGGCAACTGAGAGAAGCTTCACGCCATCGACTGATGGGTGAACACACCTGTTCTTACTGAACGCCCCTCTGTCTCTCGCCCTAGTCACGTCCATCTCAATGGGTGACTCTGGCCGGTGTCCTCTCCTTGTTAGTCCCTCTCCACTAAAGTGTTGCCACCACGCTCTAGCCAGGCCAGGAGCAGTAGAAAACAGAGCTTGTACCGATTTGCAGGTGGCTGGATTTTCTGTGTTTGCTCCCTTGTTTATTGTTTTTCCCTTAATTCACCAAAACTGTGAGTTCACTCTGGGGCTACCAATCAGGAGAGGCCTGCTCTGCCAGCCAGGCCTGAAGAAGTCAGCCAATCTCAGAACCCATCTGAGGAGGCACAGATGGACTTCCCGTTCTCTCGGGTGAAGACATGTGCCTTAGTCTTCTGGTTTCAATTTCGACACACTCTAACTTTAGCAGTCTGGCAGTGTGTTACATCATGGGAAGTTACCCAACAGGATCCACCCAGGTCCATTTCCTTTTTGACCAGTTCACAGCTATGCTGGCGTCCATTACTGAAATTTCCTCAGCTGTGGGGAACCTCATAGGACTGATCTAGGTCCCACAGGGGCAGTGGGTGGCTTGGGCAGTTAGTGGGGCCACTGGCAGTGGGACGAGGAGCCACCTCTAATGAATGATCTGTCTTTTTGGAGGCCGTTCTATGGAGAGATACCTTGCTCAGCCTAGACATGGGGTCGGAAGGGGACCTTGGTTCTGCCTCAATATAGTGATGTGGCGGAATTCGTTGACACCGCCCCCGCCCCCGGCCATGGGAGGCCTTACCCTCTCTGAGGAGCAGATGGGGATAGGATGAGGGGAGGGGAAGAGAGAGCAGGAAGAGGGGAGGGAGGGGGAACTGAGATTAGTATGTAAAATAAAATATTTTTTTTAAAAGGAAATTTCTTCAGCTGTAAAGGAGGCAATTCACCTCTTGCTCCCGAGGCTAAGGGTTTGTTTATTTAAGTCTAAGGAGTTAGATGACTTAAATACATTTATAAAAAAGAGAAAAGAAGAAAGTCAACCCAGAGGATAGGCTGAAGATAAAGCCAGGGGTGTTGGCATTAACCTGTGATCCCAGCACCGGGGACAAGCGCACCTGCAGAACTTGAAGGCCACCCTTGGCTATATAGGCAGTTCTAGGTCTGTGTGGGCTACAGGTGACCCTGCCTCAGAAGCTTCAAATGAGAAGACGCTGCTTTATCATTTGCTTAGGCCGAGTTCACACCGTGTGTTGGTAGCGTTTGTAGGTCACTGTGGGGATCTAACCATTGGCAGTTCCGTGAGAGCACAGTAGATTATACACCTTGTCACACTTTTGATGCGTGGAAATGTTGGCACCAGTAATGCTGTGTTCTAGGCACCTGACTAAGCCCTTCCCACACATTCTCACCCCCAGAAGCCTTTTGGCATCCCTACCATTTTCTGCATTACTTGTACGTGGACACTCAGGCCTAGCCAGTTAGTCCGTCTTTCCAGGGCTCTTTTTCACTTTCTAAGTTATCCAGCATATTTGAGACTAATTCGTAAACTTTGATTTTCATACATTAAAAAATGCCTATAGATTATTGGAATGTCTGCAGCCCATATGTTGGGCTTTTCACTTGATAATGGAAAAAGGAGGTGAAGATCCCACCTCTCGGGAGCCTGGCGCTCCTGTAGCAAGGGCAATTGCTCATCATCCAGTATCACTGAGACTCTTGAGGCATGCTACAGCACAGGTAAGTGCAAAGTGACTTTGTCATTAAAGCACGTGGGGAAAGGAAAGGTACATAAAATAGTAGGCTTTATCATACATGGTCTTTTAAGATAGCTTTGTGACTAGCAGGACTTTTCAAAGCAAATGAGGCCACTTAGAAGACAGTCTGGGGCTGGCGAGATGGCTCAGGGGATAAAGGTGTTTGCTGCTACGTGTGAGCGCTGAGTTCCATTCCCGAGTCCACAAGGTAGGAAGAAAGACTGGCATCTACAGGTTCTAAGCACGGTAGCACTTGTAGCATGGGTGTCCCTCAGCCCCCAGATAAATAAATACCAGTGCAAAAAACTTTCCAGACTCGTTCAGTCACCTTGGCTGATGTGACTGTCCCCTGGCTGTACTGTCTTATGGCTACACAGGCTAAGGGTAAGCGGCAGAACGCAGAGCAGTACCCGTGTGGTGGGCAGGCCTGTGGGGGACCGGCCACTGTGGCCATTCTACCGTGTCACACACAGGAGCAGGTGTTCACTCCCAGCTTAATAAGCAACAGACAGCACTCTGCATTTTGTTAAACTTCCTGGGAACATGACTGTTTCCTGTAACACCCGTAGGCATGTCAGGAGTAGCCCCAGACCCTTTCCTTAATTTCTGATTCTAATTTAAGATTAATTTTTATCTTTTATAATCTTTTTCTCTCTCTGTCTTTTGTCTTTTTGAGTCAGGGTTTCTTTGTATAACAGTCTTGGCTGTCTTGAAATTCATTTTGTAGGTCAGCCTGGCCTTGAACTCAAAGATCCGCCTGACTCTGCCTCCCAAGTTCTAGGTTTAAAGGTGTGAGCCACCATGTCAAGTTCAGTTTTCATCTTTTGCCTCTGCCTTTCCTGGTTATTTTCCTTGGGGGTGAGATTCAAACAGGGTTTTCCACTGTATTAGGATACGTTGTAGGAGGCCGCTTGTTCATTTTCCGGCTACCCAGACTCCTGAAATAAACACACAGAAACTATATTATTTAAATCACTGCTTGGCTCATTAGCTCCCACTTCTTTTTTTTTTAAATTATTTATTTATTTATTTATTTATTATGTATACAATATTCTGTCTGTGTGTATGCCTGAAGGCCAGAAAAGGGCACCAGATCTCATTACAGATGGTTGTAAGCCACCATGTGGTTGCTGGGAATTGAACTCAGGACCTTTGGAAGAGCAGGCAATGCTCTTAAACCTCTGAGCCATTTCTCCAGCCCCTAGCTCCCACTTCTTATTGGCTAACTCTTACATCTTAATCTAACCCATCTCCATTAATCACCATGAGGTCGTGGCCTACTCTCCGGCCATGGCTCCACGGCTTCTCTCTGACTCCGCCTCCTTTCTCCCAGCATTTAGTTTAGTTCCTCGCCCTCACCCGCCTAGCTGTACTCTACCTTATCACAAGCCTAAGAAAGTTTCTTTATTAACCAATGGTATTCAGAGCATACAAGAGAGGAATCCCACATCAAGTATATCCTGGACTACCAGAGTTATTTTTCATTTTTTAATTTAACTATATTATTATGTGTATTATTCCTTACTTCCTCTTTTTCTTTTTCCTGAGACATGCTTCAAGTATCCTAGGCTTGCTCAAATTTGTTATGTAGCCAAGGATGACCTTCAACTTCTGATTCTCCATCATCCCCCTTCGAACTGCTAGGATTACAGACAAATGCCACCAGACCTGATGGAAGTGTATTTGGAGCTTGAGATCAAATCCCAAACTTGCTGTATGCTAGGTAAACACTCTACCAATTAAGTTATGTCTCCAGATGCCACATGAAAATATTGACACATAATTTTTCCATTCATGTACTAAAAGCAAAAAATTCTTAGATGTGGAATTGTGTATTCAAAAATGCTATATATGCTTTTCACGTTACATTTAGTCCCAGCACTTGGGAGACAGAGGCAGGCTGGATCTCTATGAGTTCAAGGCCAGACTAGTCTACACAGTGAATCCCAAGACATCCAGGGAAACATACAGAGACTCTGTCCCAAAACAAAACAAAATACCCACATTGAGGGGCTGGGGAGATGGCTCAGGGACCACTTTTGCAGATGGCTGGAGTTGGATTCCCAGCACCCATATCAGACCGCTCACAATTGCCTATGACTCAGGCTCCAGGTGGATCCAGCACCTCTGGCCTCCACCCACCTGCTCTCACTGGTAGGAAACCACACAGACTCCACAACACACTTAATTAAAAACAAATCTCGAGGCTGGGTGTGGTGACTCAGTCTCCTATAACCCCAGCACTCTCCAGGTGAGATCACGAGTTCGCAGACACAGCGAGCTCAGGTCAGCCTGAACTACAGGGAGCCTGTCTCCAAAACAAAACAGACTCTCCAAATTGTATTTCATGAGTTTGTCCAATTCAGTCTCAGATTCAGCGTGTGGCAGTGTGTTCTCTCTGTGGTGTGCACTATAGACTGTTGTCTGAACATCATTTGTTTACTCTATCAATCTTCTCTAGGGGGCTGGGGATTTTGAGACAGGGCCTTGTGTAACCCATGCTGGCCTCAAACTTGGTATGCAGTCGAGGGTAATCTTGAATTTGTTAGTCTCCTGACTCAAGGGCTGAGATTACAGGCCTGAGTCCCCATGCCCACCTAACTTTTAGTTTATACCAATAATAAAACCATTAAAGAAAATCAAGAATCCACTTAAAACAAAGGAAAGATAGAAAAGTAAGTGGAGAAGAGGGTTGTCTCCGCAAAGGGCGTAACTTTCTAAGAGGACAGCAGTGGTGTATTTTCCGGCAAGCTATCACATCACGGGCAGTGGGATGAAAAGGCCTAACCCCCTAGATCAGCAAACCCAGGACTGTAATTAGATCACCTGCCACACACTGGCTGCCCATGCACTTCCTCCTTGGCAGGGTGTGAGGAATAGGAGAGGCTGTCCTCTGAAGGGTCCCGGAAGGAAAGAGAATGCAGAGGCTCCATCTTGAACCGCCCCTGCGCTGCTCAGCGGGAGGGCGTGAGTCCTCACACGTTCACCCCTTCCCTGTCTAGGCTGTGCCCAGTGGCTCACCATCTAAGGAGCTACTGTCCTCGTTCTGAAGCTCAGAAAACAATCTCTGTAGTGCCTCTCTCTATAGGACCCCACCCTTCCTGGGTGCCTTGTGTGGCGCTGGCTCATTAAGACCATGAGATGTTAAATGAATCTTGATGGGATGTTTATGGGCACAACTTCCCACAATTCCAGAAGCACGTGGTTTCGGATGAAAGGAGATACTTAAGTATGGGGAGGGAATCATTTGTTTTCTTTGATTGAACCAAAATAATTAGCTCGCCTGACTCGGTGTCTTGGCCTCTGCCTCTCTACGGAGGAAAAACAGACCAAGAAAACTTCTACGGCACAGCAGCAAAGACACACGGGAAAGCGATTAAGTTGGTAAACTTTTAACAACGACTTCCCAAGCGCCTGTTTCATATGCACAAGGGTTTTGGTGAAAAGGAACCTGGTGAGGGAGGTCCAGAGCCAGCTGAAAACAAAATCCGTGAGAAACTGCTTTAATACCAGAAGTAGCTTGGAGAAGCTGAGCGGTTGTTCGCGCAGACATTCAGTTGCAAGTTCCCCAAATCCCAGGCAATTGCTTTCTCCTTCGAGTTTTAAGGCACTAGATGACTTTTAATGCCCTCCCGCCCCCAACTCTCCCAATCTCCAAATGATCGAGGGGTCAGAATACCCTCCTGAAATTGCAGGACCGACGAAGCTGCCCAGCCCAGCCCGTTCCTACAGGGAACAGACAGCTTGGCACCATGCCCTGCCCAGGTGCGCGTTGGGGTTAGATAAGCACTGCGCCTCGGGCGACGTTCGGCAGCCATTCTTCTCTGCCCGGTGCACCTGCTGAGCGGCTAGCAGCCAGTCCGGCATCCCGGCCACCTCTCCACCACCCGGCACCTCGGACCAGCCGGCCGGACCCCTAGGCGGGCGCGGCGGGGCGCGCGGGCACAGCGCAGGCAATCACATGGAGGCCCGGGCCCGCCCCATTGGCTGCGACCCGGCCAGTCGCGGCGCTCGCAGACTGCGGTTGGTCCCAGAGCTGCGGCGCCTGCACGGGCCCGGAGTCCATGTTACGCTTTGTCTAATTCCCCTCGTTACAGAGTCATGTGCTGCTGCTCCCGCCGCCGCCGCTGCCACCGCCCGGGGTGCCCCGGCTCCTCCGCCGCGCTTCGAGGTGGCAGCCGCGGGCGGGGCCGCGGGCTCAGGGTCCAGGGCGCCGCGCGCCTCCGGGGCGCGTCCCGGTGCAGCCGCCGCCCGCCGCAGGTGATGCCGCCGCCTCCCGCCTCCGCCTAAGCTCCGGCGCGCGTGGCCAGGGCTGCCCGCGAAGGTGGGTGCGCGTCGGGCCACCCGGGCAGGGAGGGCGCAGGTGGAACGGCCCCGGGGCGCGCAGGCGTCCTGCTTCTCCGCGCCCCGTGCCGCGGTGGAGCCCAGGCTGCTTCCGGGGCCGCGATCGGGGACCCGCGAGGGCATCGGGACCCCAGGGCGGGCTGCGCGACCAGGCCCCCACCCAGCGCCGGGACATTGTTCCGCTTCGGGCCCTGCGCGGGCTGGGTGCCGGCTGCCGCGCTCCCGCCTCGGCCTCCGTGCGCGCGATCGTAGGGGCGGAGATTGCCCATCGCGGCGGCTCCGAGTCGTCCCGGAGGTGGGTGTCTGCTGTCTGGCCTGGTTGGCCAGGTGCCGGCGAGAGGAGCCCTTGAACTTCTCCAGAAACGCCTCCCCATCCGCCTCCGTCCCGCTCCGGGTGGGCCGCGCGGGGAGCCAGCGAGCTGGGGAGGGGAGGCCCTGCGCCCCGCCCCCGGCGCCCGGGGGGAGGGCACTGGGGCCGCAGGTGCACCCTGCGCGCCGCGGGCCATCTCCGGGTTGGGTACCGGTATAATCCGCTTCTAGCTTGTTTGGAAGCGTGGGCTCTTGGGAACCGGACTTCTGCTTGATTCTGGTTTAGGGGCTTGGAAAAGAGGAAAAGTGGGGGTTCCTGCCCAGAGGACTGTCGCCTCCAGTTACTGGAGGGTCGATGGGCGCCTCCCTCTTCCTGTCCCCCTTCGTGTGGGGTATCCCTAACAGATAAGGAAATGAGATTTTTGTTTTTCTTTGATTTTTTCTTTTTTTCCTTTTTAAGCCACCCGCAGTGAAGGAGAGCTGCCTCGGGTCGAGGGGAGGAGAGGTAGGTCCCCTCTGGAGAGGGTTGGGGTGTAGGGTCTCAGCGGTTCCCACACAGCTAGGGTTTGTGTGTGGCTGAATGTGGGGAAGTAGGATTGCTGGCAGGAAAAGCAAGGGAAGACATGGGCGCAGGAAGGAGGAAGGCAAAGAGACCAAGTATTGGGCGTCCTAGCCGAACTGGAGCCCCACCTTGAGACTCTTGGGGCTCCTATTTGATTTGCATTTCCTCCCAAGATATTCTTCAACTTGACTTTGAAAAGTTTATTATTTTTTTTTTTTTTAGTTTTTATTTTTGTATTGGGCAAGACAGCTGCGAAGATGTGGTTTTGGAAGAGATGTAGAAGAGCTGACTCCTGGGAACTTTCCTTGGCAGTTGAAATAATAAAACCCCACCCTAGCAGCATTTACTGAGCACCTAGTACACACACAGCAGTGCTGGAGTGTAGGAAGAGGCCTAAACAAGCAGGGAATTCCCGTCTGCAGTACGGGTGAGGGCTGTTTACTTAATAAATAGCCCAGGGTCCATCCTATGCCAAGGAAAACACGGTTCAGACCTTCCTCCCCAAAGCTGCTGGCACCTCAGGCTGTCTTACAGACCCGGAGGAGTCACCCTGCCTTGTAAGCACCCATGTTAGGTCTACAGACACCATCTGTTTTTACAGCTCATGAACACTGAGCGTGTATGTTATCTGTGAGGTCAGGGCCAGAACTGTCCTGACACCAGCTGAAGTTAAAATCCAGCATCTCGTCATGAAAAAGAGTTGAAGATTGAAATGAGGTAGATAGAAACAGGGGAGTGTTGACTTCTTGCTAATTGTTTAGGGAGCCCTCCATAAAAGGACGAAGTAGCCCACAGTGCTGGACAGGATTCCAAAATGGAGAGCTCCCTCTCAGCTCTTCCCACTCAAAGATACTATCTTAGATTCCTCTAGTTTTTATTGAAGGTGTGTAAACTTTGTTGACTGAAGCCTAACAGATGAAGGGCAGAGTCAGCTGTCCTCAGATGACCCAGGGTCCCCTCCCTCTCTGAGCACAGGCGCTTCTGATGCAAGAGTGTTGAGCCACAGCTTTCTTTGCCTGCTTTTGCCATTGAAAAACCTTGGTCAACAAGTGTCACCCCCCCATTGTTGTAAGAGCGTGGCCCCCATTAAGTTGTATATTCTATGAAGTTCTTCTGAGGGTTTTTAATTTTACAACAATCTGATGTGTTTGACTTTTCCAAATAGTTAAACTGTTTTAGCAGTTCTCTGTTTTGGAAATTGAACTTCCCCAGTATTGTGGGCAAGTTGTAGGTAAATTGGCTCAGACCGAAAGGCTAAAAGCCTTACGCATCTTTGTATTTATGATCATCTATGTTCTTTTTGTTTTGTTTTGTTTTTGAAATAGGGAGGGTCTCACACTGTAGCCCAGGCTGGCCTTTTCCTGGTGCTGGGATTACAGACACCGACACGGAAGGCCACACATATTCCTTCTTCAAGTGCTAATTTGAAAGGACTTGGTGTTTGACTCGAGCAACACCAATAGTATTGAGTACTGGCAGGAAGACTGGCTCCTGGGTGAGCTGGAAGGGGGGGATCCCTGTGCTCACGAGAGCAGATAAACATGCAGAAGTCCAATAGTTCAGGGTGACAATGTGTGTGTCAGGACGGGCAGAGACCAGAGTGGACAGTGTGACAGGAGGCAGGGGTGTGGTTGTCTCAGAGAAAGGAATCGGGGTGCACTTCAGTGGGATTTTTGAGAAGTAAATAGGAAACACTAACTCAGTTAATGGGAAGGTTAGTTACCAGCAAGTCAGCAAATAAACCTGATGTTCTCCCCTGGACTGTTCGGCCTCATCTCAGGCTGTTGGCAATATGTGGAGAGTATGTGTTTCTCATAGCCCTGTGGCAGGTGCTACTGGCTTCGGGTGGGTAGACAGGCAGGCCATTTAAAACAGCCTCGAGGGCCCTGGAGATAGGTGGGCAGGGAAGGCTGTTTAATCCCTGGAATCCGTGGTGAAAGGAAAGACTGACTTCCACAAGTTGTTTGATGCATACTCCCCCACCCCCCGAATAAATACTGTAAAACTACAGGCAAGCCTTGAAAGCACAGGGCTGTGCTCCTAGACTAAAGCAGGAGGTTGTCCTTGACCTCGGCAGTGCCAAAGCGTAAGTAAACATTGGGAGCCAAGTTCAGATCCTCAACACCTTCCTGAAAGCTGTGTTTTTAGCCTCAGTGCTGGAGAAGGGGAGACCCCTGGGGCTTGCAGGCCAGCCAAGCTGAGACATGAGCCCCAACTGCTATGAGAGACCCTATCTCGAAGCCTGAAGTGGGAAGAAATGCAGTATGTGGACCTCCGGCTTCTACACAAGTTCTTGTAGGCTTTTGCGCGCACGCGTGCGTGTACACACACACACACACACACACACACACACACACACACAGCTAGTGCCAAAGTTGACACTGCTTCCCTTCTGCAGTGAGCGGGAGTGTGGTGGTGGTGGCCTTCCCAGAAGTGAAGTTACAATTCTGAATAGAGGGAGATGGTTTTGGTTTTTTATTTTTTGTTTTTGTTTTTGTTTTTTTTGAGGCAGGCTTTCTCTGTGTACCCCTGACTGTCCTGGAACTCACTTTTGTAGACCAGGCTGTCATCTAAGTCAGAGACCCTCCTGTCTCTGCCTCCTGAGTGCTGGGATTAAAGGCGTGCACTACCACGCCTGGCAAGGGAGGTAGTTTCTGATGTGTGAGGGATAATCCATGAGGCTGTGCGGAGATTTGAAGTGCTTAGGGTCTGTGCAAATCCTCATCAGGAGACAGAAAACTTTGAGGGTGGCTGATGGCTGGCATGCAGGATAATGTTAAGTAAGTGGAGTGTTACAGAACTGGGGTTCTGAGGCCCAATCTGGTTCCTTTAGCAAATTGTTAAATTCCATAAGAGCTAGTTTTAAAATCCCGAGGAACAGGGGCCTCCCCAACGTGAAGACGGGTTCTGTTTGGCTATTCCAGAGGTTTCATTGGCCGCCTTGCTCTTGATCCGTTCCTTTCACGGGACAGAATAATTTATCTCCTTTCGGCCAATTTGACAATGTAAAGTAGCCCCCAAGTGATGCTTCATATCTTGTCAGCTCCACCCTGCGGAGCCTGGAATTCAGTGTGGTAATTGAGACAGGAGTGGCCAACAAGGAGCCGTAGGAAAGCTGCCCCAAGACCTACTATGCATAGGCTTCATTGTCGCTTAGGCTGTCTTACTAGCTGCCTTTCTGATTTTATTTTCTTTCTGGTTTTGTTTGTTTGTTTGTTTGTTTTAAAGCCGCACCTACCACAGACTGGTGTCATAGTCAAAACTCTCAGGGAATTGTTGCCGGAGCTGCTGAGTTTGTATGCATGGGGCAACATTTTTTCTCCTCTTGAGAGGTTGAGTTGAACTTTGTGTTACCTTACCAAGCTTTTGGGATTTTGGTTCCATCTTGTAATCCTGTCAGGGGAAAAAGTAGGCAGTTTTGGTTTTTCTGAAACAGCGGTTCCACTCCTGGGGTTGTAGTAGCATTCTCGGGTTTGGGGTGCTGCCGGTCTTCTCCGAGAGCCAAGTGTGCTGGGTATGGAGGGGGTTCTAGAGGCTACTTAACTCCTAGAAGTGAGGGACTTACGGGAGTGTCTTGTCTACACTGCTCTGAGCTCTCTCGGTGCCATTTGTACCTGCGGTGCCTGTCATTTTGCTGTTGTTGGAGCGTCACAAGTGTCTGAGAGGCTGACTTCCTCTGCTGGGATTCTTTTCATTCTGTGTGGATGACCTCTGGAGGGGAATTGCTGAAATTGGAAACTGGCCAGGCCAGAGCTGCTTTTGAACTTGTGAGGGAGGTAGGCAGTGTGAACTTGGTTCCCACTCAAGCTCCGTGTGGTTTTTTTCTGTGCCCGTGTGCCCAGAACACTGGCTGATAGCTTTACACTGATGAAGAAGAGACCTGGGCTTTGGACTCAAGCATCTGCCGCTGCGCTTTAAGGTGCGCCGGGATTTTGTGCGGCAGCTGGATTTTATGAGGACGTTAGGCATTATTCCTAGGTGTGCACTAGAGAAAATAGGCCGGGCGTTACGTTCTAGGAACTTAGTGCTAGGTTCTTCAGGTATTTTAGCTCTCTCCAGCAATATTCATTAATTCATGGAGACAGATTCACATATCTCAGACTGGTCTGTCTCAAATTCCAATTCCTTACTTACCGGAGGATGACCTTGAACTCCTGACCTCTTTTCCAGCGTTGCCTTAGAAGTGTGCACCACCATGCTAGGTGAATACAGTGCTGGAAATTGAACCTTTGTGCTTGCTAGACAGACACTCTACCAACCGAACTAAACCCCCAGCCCCTAAGTTGGATGGTAGCCATCCCATAGTATTGAAGGAGCAAGAGTCCAAATATGATGGCCCATATATGTAGCCCTTTATTATGCATGCCCAGTGTATTCTGTCCCTTACTGTGGTCGTGTCTGTTCTGGTTCACAGGTAACCTGTGTATACCTTCTGGAGATCAGGGATAATCCTATAAGAAGGAGCATTTAGTGAGCATATGATACATGACAATGAAACCCTTTGATATGTCCTGCATTGCTGGGCTGTAGCTCAGTGGTAGAATGCTTGGCTGGCATGTTTGAGACCTAGATTCAATTCCCTCAGTTGCCAATAAAGGAAGGAAGGAAGGAAAGAATTAAAACTGGAGTGGATGTTGTGGATGAGACCATCCAGCCACGGGGAGGTGGTTTGCCGAAGCTTTCACATGCAGTTACAGGCATCAGAATACAAAGGCTCAGAAGGAGGATTTCTTCTCTGCCTGGAGGTGTGTGTGTAAACAGTTGAGGTCCCTTGGGTCTTATTTATATAATTGAACCAAAAGGAGGTGCGCACAGTGGGATTTCTAGCCTTACAGGTGACAAAGAGCTCTCTGGATTATGAAATCTCTAGCCAGAAGGGATTTGCTCTGGGGAAACCATACAAAGTTTGTTAGTGGTCAGAACGCTTGCAGGCGCTTTTAGGTTGCAAATAAACATTTTTGGGGAAACCAAAAAGCTATGATAGGATGGTGGATTTGGTTTTTTTTTGTTTGTTTGGTTTTTGGGACGCCAGGAAGAAATCTAAAAAGAATGGCTCAGCACTGTTGTGCCAGTGCAGGCAAAGAGGGCAAGGAATGCCACCTTTAGGAAAGAGATTTGAAGAAAACACAATTGTCTTTTTTTTTTTTCTCTTAAATAAATTTTTGGAATGGAGTCGGATAGTACATTCTGGGCTCAAACTCTGTTTTGGAGGATGACTTTGAACCTATCATGCCCTTGCCTCTGACTTCCAAGTGATGGAATTACTGGCTACACCCTCAAGGCCAGCCCAGAAAATACAGTTCCAAATTTGTTTCCTGGGGTCATGGCCACTCTGCCTGAGGAAGCACAAAGGTGTGATTCCGGTCTTGTTGGAGTGGAAGCCCATAGAACAGCTGACAAAAAATACTCAGCATTTACAGTCTGCAAAGACTTAGTTCGGGGTGCTGTCAAAGTCGGGGAGACCAGTGCTGTAAGGACTTAGGAAGGGCTGACTTGTGGCATTTTAGTGGTTTGCCTCTTTGTCTCCAAACTCCAGTCAGTCTTTGTCAGTGAAGGAAAGACGGGGCGCCTCTGTCTCATGTCTGTCCTGCTTGTTTTTCTTTTCCCGGTATCATGTACCTGAGAGCCCCTCAGAGGATAGATGGAGAGATTTCAAGCTTTGAATTAACACATGAATTCAGATCAAATATTAAGAAATGTGATTTCAGTTCACCTTAACCCGAATCAGAGTCAGCGTGGAGAATATTGTTCTTTGAAATACATACCAGGATCTGGAAAGATGGCTCAGTTGGTAAAGGAACTTGCTGTTGATGCCTGGTGACCAGAGTTTGACCCCCAAACCCCCATGGTAGAAGAAGAAAACCAGCCACACAAAGTTGTTCTTTGAACCTGGTGGCGGTGATGCATGCCTTTAATCCCAGCTCCTGGGAGGCAGAGGCAGGCGTATCTCTGTGAGTTCGAGGCCAGCCTGGTGTACGAAGTGAGTTCCAGTACAGCCAGGGCTGTTACACAGAGAAACCCTGTCTCGAAAAAAACAGAGAAAAAAATCACCAAAAACCCAAAGTTGTTCTTTGATCCCCATATCCATGCGTCCCCAACACTTAATGCACACATGCGTGCACACACTAATAATAATAATAATAATAATAATAATAATAATAATAATGAAAAGTGTATTTTTGGTTCTTTTTAATTTATTTTTATTTGTATGTGTTGGTGTTTTGCCATGGGAGTCTGGTCCCCGGAACTGGATTTACAGAAAGTTGTGAGCTGTCCTGTGGTGCTGGGCATTGCATTGCATCTGGGTCCTCTGAAAGAATAGTCAGTGCTCTTAACCACTGAGTCATCTCTCCAGCCCCAGTAAAAAGTTGTTGTAAAAAGGCATGGTGCTGAAGGAATGACATACAAGATTGACTTCTAGCCTACACATGCATGTGCAGACCCATGTATGCACAGGACACAAACATGCACACATACAAAAGACCTGTCCGTCTTCTTGACCATGTTTGTTGAGTCAGAATCTCTGGAGGTGGAATTGATGGCATTTGTTTTTTATATTATTTTATGGAGGTCTTGCAGATGAAAACCTTCCTTGCCCCGAAGTAGCCAAGGCTGAGAGCCGCCATCTCGTGTAGATGTCTCACGTAGGCATAAACACGTGAGGACCAGGACAGCACACCTCCCCTGTTAGGCTCTTGATGGGAGTATTTCTGTTCTGTCTGCCACAGTGAGGAACAGTGCCTCAACCCAGAAATTCACTGCTGGGTCTGAACTGTACATGGTCAAGAGAAGAAAGCATGGCGGGGACCCTTCTCCAGAGACTGCTGGCTGCTGAAAACCTCCTCTTCTCTCACTATAGGGGCAAGGTGGGGTATAAAGAAGTTCTCAGTAGCTGTGGGGTGTAGCTCAGTGGTGTAGGTCTTGGCCAGTATACATGAGACCCTCAGGTCAGTCAACATTCCCTTCACAGACTGTGCACAGCGAAATTGTAAAGGGTTGGTGGACAACTCAGGCAGTGCAGTGGAAGTCTAGAGCTCCTAGAACTCTGTGTACCGGCTTGGCAGGTAAAGGACCTCCTGTCAGGCCTGGCTGACCCACCTGGTGGAAGGAGAAGACCGACGCCATGTTCTTCATGACCTCTGTGCATGCTATGGCACACGTGCTCCTCCCCCCACCAAATGTATTGGAAATCATTTATTCTCAGATGTAACTTTTTTTTCCATTTAGTAGACCAGGAAATAATTAACAACTTAGCGAATGCTTGTAGGTGTGCTTTTGTTTGCTTGTTGTTGGTTTGGTTTAAGTTTTTGTGATGGGAATGAAACCCAGGGCCTTGTGCACGCTAGGCAAGGGCTCTTCCACCAGGATATACGTCCAGTTCCTAGAATTCTTAATGATAACAACTGTCATTTATTCAGCCTTGATTAATTGTCCAGCTCTGTGCCCTGAAATATACGTGTATTCTTGTTTAATTCTTCTACCAGTCTTAAGTTAGCAGCAGACTTCCTCAACGTGGCAGGAGAGGCCGTGAGGATGGGTAGGGCCTATGATTTGCACACCATCCGTGCCAGGGAGGCGGAGACTGAAGTCTGGTTCCCTGATGTCATGTCCTCCTATGCCCCTGTAAGCTTCATCCTTGTTTCTTTTTGGAAACTCTGTATTCATCTTATAAACCCCGTAATACTCTTGTGGAAGGGAGGTTCCGAGTCGAGGCTGTGGCGGTCATGCTGTGTGTACAGGTCATTTGAGCAGCGTGGCTCCTGTGGGTCGTGTACCGTTCGTTCTTGTCATTTCACGGTCAATTTCATACGGGCGAATGCTTATCTTAGAATTCAGAGGGCACGGTGTGTGTGTGTGTGTGTGTGTGTGTGTGTGTGTGGTGTGCTTGCGGAGGCTGGCGATCTTTGCTAGTTGTCTTTCTCCCCTGTCACCCTAGGTTTTGAGACGGGAGTTTACAGATGGGCTAGACTAGCTGAGGGCAAGCGCCAGGGGTCAGTCTGTCTCTGCACCCCTCCCCCTGTGCTAGGGTAGCACATGGGTACTGTGACATCCGTGAGGATGGGTGGGGCTTTTGTGTGAGCCGGGAATCCAACAGGTCTGCGTGTTTGCTCAGTAGGCTTTTATCAATTGAGCCATCTCCTGAGCCCCCAGAGTGTAATTTTAAGCCACCTAATTGTCCTGGTGTTTTTTCTAGTCTGTATTCACGGTGGAATGCCACACTAGGATGTATCAAGCATACTCCTCATAAGCAGTCACAATACCCCACTGTCAGGGGTGGATTGCAGAGCAGTGTGACTGTTTGCCAAGGGGGCGTGTCTCTCTGGGATAAGTGCTGTAACACACAGGTGTGTAAAACACAATCTACCCAAAGCAGTGCATCTGTCTCCACACATCTATGTCTCACACAGACTGCTTCATTTATACAGCTTATACTCTTGGGTCTTACTGGGTGGTGGTTGTACAGTCTTGTTTGTTACTGTATGTGTGGGCCCTGTGTGTCCTACTCAGACCGACAGGCATTTTACCTAAGGAGCCGTTTTCTCACCTCCTGGATTTTTGTTGTTTGTTTTATTTTTTTCTTCTTTTTAAAATCTATTTATTTATCTATTTATTTATTTATTTATTTATTTAGGGTTTTTCAAGATAGGGTTTCTCTGTGGCTTTGGAGCCTGTCCTGGAACTAGCTCTTGTAGACCAGGCTGGCCTCGATCTCACAGAGATCTGCCTGCCTCTGCTTCCCGAGTGCTGGGATTAAAGGCACACGCCACCACCGCCGGGCCTAAAATTATTTATTTTTTTGAGGCCTTGAACCCAATCCTCCTGTGTCTGCCTGTCAGTTGCACTCACAGTGATATGATATGGCTCAGTGGGTAGAAGAGCTTGCAGCAAAAGCCTGCCGAGAGTTTGGCCCAGGCTGTTTGCATTCATTGCGTTCAGATATAGTTATAGGGGAGTGAGTTCGTACAGTCAAATTTCCTATCTGGACAGTTTCAGGTTTCGGACTTACATTTAACCAGTGATGAGGTGCAATTGGAAAGTGGATGGTTACATATTATATACATAGGCACATAGACACAGGAACACACATACACATTTTTCTCTTTACTTTTTTTTTTCCTTTCCCCTTTTCTTTGTTTTTCAAGACAGGGTTTCTCTGTGTAGTCCTGGCAGCCCAGGAACTGGCTCTGTAGACCAGGCTGGCCTCAGACTCACAGAGTTCCGCCTGCCTCTGCCTCTGGAGTGCTGGGATTAAAGGCTGTGCCACCACGTGCCCGTGTGCGAGTGGAGGTCAAGGGACATCCTGTGGAGTCAGTTCTCTCTTTCTACATTGTTGAGGGCTCCAAAACCAAACTCTCGGCAGGCTTTTGCTGCAAGCTCTTCTACCCACTGAGCCATATCACTAGCCCTTTTAGCTTAATTCTTTTAAAATGGTTTTCTCTTACAAAGCAATTCTCTTTCTGCTTAGTTCTAAATTACTTTTTTTTTTCTGGGTAGATTGTATGCCAAGTAGGAACTTCATAATTGTGTTGTTAATTTGTGTGTGAGGAAGAGAGAGACGTGTGTGGGAGGGTAGAGCAAGAGGTGTCTCTGGGAAATACCAAGGCACTCCATGCCTGGGGAGCATCTTCTGAGATGCTGTGGCGGTTAGGGTCTCATCTCTGCGGAGGGGTGATCTGGAGCGAGGTGGGGAGCGAGGAGCGGTGGGAGAAGGTGGCCTCGCTCAAGAGGGTCCATCGATGGCTCTGTGCCCTGTTAGAATGTGAGCCAGATTTCTGAGTTTTCACTGGAAGCCAAAATCTGGATTCTTTTGTAAAATCTGATTTTAAAAGGTTAGCTAATTCAAGATTTCAAATAAGAACTTCCTGTAGACTAAACAAAAATAGTGAGTGGGATGGAGCGAGTCTGGGTGTAGATAGCCTTGTGGCCAGATACATTGAAGGCATAGGCTTGGAATAAGAGAGCAGTACACTTTAGTTTCCTTAGGCGGGGCATCACTTTGTTGACCTGGCTAGCCTGGACCTCCCTGTGGCGACCAGGATGGCCTTGAAGTTGGAGCGATCATCCTGCCTCCAGAATGCCGAAGTACAGGCTTTTCCTTGCACAGCCGGCTCACTTTTAAAAATCCAGTTAAAACTTGGTATCATCCCTTTGTTTTACCAACATACACACACGAGTTGGAGCTGGAGAGCGGGCATGCCTGCATATGTGTGTGTGTGTGTGTGTGTGTGTGTGTGTGTGTGTACACACTCGCAGACAGTTGAACAAAACTTGTAATGTCAGTTCCAATCCTTACATTTGGGTGTGTGTCCTTTTGCAGGGACTGGCCTGAAGGCATAGCATGTTCTGGGGGAAATCCCTAGATACTAGTTCTGAACTTGAAGGGGAGAGCATCCCAGCCCTTCCTCTTGACGAGCCTCTGTGCAGTACAGACTCACCCTGAGATCTGTCTTGTGGCTAGCTGGATGCTCCTGTTTTTGCTGTTTTATCTGCTCTGGGAATCCTAATGTGGTTGAATTATACTTATCTGTATACACACTCCAGAGGAAAAGAGGGCAGAAGTATTTTGGGAGATTTCTCAACTAGCCAAGTTCAGAAGCCTAGTGCAAGGATTTCTCAGGGCGTGCACCCCCCCTCCCCCAGTGGGTAATGTACTGTTTCCTGGAAAGGGAACTTGTATCAGCTGGCTATGTTCCTAAACCTTAGCAGTGATACTGCAGTGTGAAGTTGAATCTGTCCTTCCCAAGTGGAATAACTTTAAATTATTCCCTTTCTTTCTTTCTTTCTTTCTTTCTTTCTTTCTTTCTTTCTTTCTTTCATTGAATATGCCCTTCCCAAGTGGAATAATTTAAATCTTCCTTCCTTCCTTCCTTCCTTTCTTCCTTCCTTCCTTCCTTTCTTTCTTTCTTTGAATATGCCCTTCCCAAGTGGAATAATTTAAATCTATCTTCCTTCCTTCCTTCCTTCCCTTTTTCTTTCTCTCCTCTCTCTCTTTCTCATTCTCATGTAGTACTAACTAGCCCCCCCTTTTAAAACCTATTGTGAAAGAGTTTTATTTTACATGTATAAGTATTTTGTATGCATATATGTCTGCATACTACATTAATGCCTGATACCCTCCGAGATCAGAAGAGGGCATTGAATCTCTTGTTGTGAGCTGCCGAATGGGTGCTGGGACTTGAACCTTGGTCCCCTGGAAGAACAGCGAGCATTGAGCCATCTCTCTGGTCCTGACTTTGGATCCTTCTGCCTCTGCCTCCTAAGGGCGGTAGTGACAGGTGTGGTACCACATCCTGTTTCTGTGGTGCTGGACTGGATCGTGTGTGTTTTCTAGGCAGGCGCTCCAACCAATTTAAATCAACCATTCAAAGTTTCAGTGTTCCGACGGCTTTAGAATGGGTGTCTTTAAAAATGCTTCAGCGCATAGCATAGGTAGAGCAGGAAGGATTTGGGGTGGGTATTTTTCTTCCCTCTCATTATGAAGCCAGTTTGTGGTTTCGGGAGAATGGGAGCATTCTTCACTCATAGGAAGTGAAGCTTGTAAATGACTTTCCCAGTGGTTGGGACGCGGCGGAGTAAAAGGCTGAACAAGAACCCCCTTGAAGCGCCTGGCTAGGTGAAGTCGTGAAAACCGAAACAAGAACCCACGCCCAGTGCCTAATCTGCAAGTGCCCAGAGGAAAGGCTGGGACAGACCTGGTGCCCACTGGGGCCTGGGGCACTTTCGAGATGGATTCACTCATACTCTGCTCAACCCTCCTGGTTTGTAGCCGAAGAAACCAAGGTTGGCTGGCTGCTCCGCCCAGTCACCCCAAAGTAATTCAAGGTCACATAGTTAAATGGAAGAGCTGTGATTTGAACCCAAGCAGGCTGACTTCAGGCTCCAGGCTTGCTTTATTGTTATTTATTTTGTCGTTGTTCATATTATTTATTTTTTGTTTGTTTTTTTAGGCAGGCTATCACTCTACTTAGGCTGTTGTCTAGCAGTCCTTGAACCCACAGTGATTCTGCTGCCTCGGCTTCCCTGGGAGTCCTGGGGTTGCAGGTGTGGGTTGCCAATGCTTTGCCTTCGAATTTGCACAGCACATTTTTCTGACTTTCCGTACCCTCTCAGTCTTGACATCCGCATCAGAGTCTGGTGAAAAAGAAGAGACTCCTATGCCTCCCTTCCTGCCTCTTCCCCCAGACCAACCAGCAAATGAAATAGTTGGAACAGAGGGCTCGGTTCCTGCCGTCCAGGAACCCTGTCTCAGACAGAGGGCTGATTACATATAAGGTTGTACTGAGAGCCTGGTTGCTGTGACAACCCTCATCCCTGGCAAGGAATTATTTTCAAGAACACAAAACCTGCCTTGTTTTACCTGTCTTTCACAAGAGTACATTTGGTGAGCTTCCAAGGGTATTTTAAAATCGCCCTGTACAGCCGGTGTGAGCTGTGGCAAAGACCTGGGCTTTGGAGCCTAAAGAATGGGGATTCTGATCTTGCTTTCTCATCTTGTGTGACCTTGGCTTTCTCCAAACTTGAGTTTTCTTCCCCTGTGAGTGGGGGTGGGAACTCATCACAACAGTGTGGCTGGCGCAGCCAGGGTTAGGGGCTTCTGTGTGCAGCGGTATTTTATAAACAACCAAAGCCACGTGTGTTGGACGGTGAGCTGCTTAGTGCAGCCTGTGAGCCTTGGAATTCATTTCTCCGTAGCGAGTGGGGCGGTGGGAGGCTTGATGGGCGGGAACATGCTGAACTGAGCGTGTTTCTTCCAGTCCTTTTTACCTGTGTGACTGTGGACCAGAGTGTAGGCGTTGACTCCGTTTCTGGCCTCTTCTTTCTTGGTTTCTCTCCCCCTCCTTCTCTGGGCTGGCCTCCAGTTTTCCCCACAAAGGGCTGTTTGTTTTAGGGTGAAGCAGGCGATTCTCTGGGCAGCAGCCCTGGCTGCAGGCAGTTGCCGTAGATCAGAGAGAGCAGCCAGGCTGGAGTGGGAGGGGAATTGAGGGGGCTTGTTCCTTAAAACTTGGGACATTGATGTGGTTTTTTTCCCCCTTGAATGAAAGCAAGGAATGGTTTCTCAATGGCAATATTATGAAGTGCTCTTCAGAGCAGAACAAAACTGAGGGAAGAGAAAGGGTTTACAGAAGCCCCTGTGTATGACTTTGGAAGCCCTCCTCTTCCTCCTCCTTCCCTCCTCTTCCTCCTCCTTCCCTCCCTCCTCTTCCTTCTTCCCTTCCTCCTCTTCTTTTCTTCTTTCTCCTCCCCTTGCTTTTATGCAGAGAGAAGATAAGCCTGTTGAATGTCATTTTGTGTACAGTGCACTTCAGCCAGAAAGGAAGTCATGGAAATACTAAGGACAGCCGTCATTGCTGTAATGCACTCTGTCCAGACTTACAATGTTCTCTCCCCTCAGTCCTGAAGGTCAGTGCTGTTACTGTCCCCTGTCCGGTTAAGAGCACTGGCTGCTCTTTCAGAGGACTCAGGTTCAATTCCCAGCACCCACATGACCGTTCCCAACTGTCTGTAGCTCCAGTTCTAGGGAATCTGACACCCTCACACAGACATGCAGACGAGAAACCAGTGCACATAAAATAAAAATAAATCTTAAAGAAAGTTAATTTAAAAATTGTAGTTGTATTGATATGTGTACTCATGCGCATACGTGCAGTCTACTTCTGCCTCTCTGCTGGGATTCAGGTATGCACCAAGCCCCTTCACACTCTTGAGAAAGGATCTGATTTACTCTGGTGTCTGCTGTCATCACTGGCTATAGGAGAGAGGAAGTGGTGGTGTGTTGGCTGGAGCAGTTAGTGGGTTGTTCCTGTGGGCCCCCTGGGGATTATCTAAATGCACGGATTCCACAGGACCCCTGCTGCCAGTCTGAGACTGCGGATCTAGGGAAGGCCTGGGAAATGTGTGTGTGTGTGTGTGTGTGTGTGTGTGTGTGTGTGTGTGTGCACATGCTCGTGTGGCCGCACACATTTAGGGGCTAACAGTGTCTTTTTTTTCCATTGGTCTCCACTTATCTTTAGAGACTGGGATTCTAACTGGATTGGTTGCTCTTGAATAGACTGTACTTGACTGGTTATGCCACTGAGTTCTGGGGATCCAGCTGCTGTGTCTGCCAAACCCCTACTCCCACCCCCAGATTACAGATGTGTGTCTGTGCCTCGATTTTTCCCCCAGTGTGGATGCTGGGGGACTAAGCTCTAGTCCTCACACTTGGACAAGAGGCCCTTTAGTGACGAGCCACCTCCCAGGCCCGTGGTGGTAATTCCAGAGTGCTGTCATTGGACAGGGCTTTCACCTCTGTTTTCCCACTCCGGTCTGGAATCTAGCATGACTCTGCTTTTGAGATCACGGTGTTAAATTTCTCCCCTTTTTCGTTTATCAGAAGGAAATGGAAGATGGGAGATTTACTGTTGGTCGTCCGCCTTCCTTGACTATTACACTGTATGCCTTCTGGAGTCCTGCCTGCGGTTCAGTCCTTAGCTGTCACTGGCTGATCGTGGACCATGACAAACTGACGTGACTTTCTTTAAAATGAAGATGTGAGTGTGTGATTAGTGGTGAGGATAACTTATAAATCGTGTTCCTGGTTCAAAGTTAGCTGCTGCTGTGGTTGTCAGGAACTGCCCCTAAAGGTATCCTTCCTGGATTTCTTCTTGGCGAGGTCTGTCCTTTTGAAAAGAGCCGAGAAAAACCACCTTTGAGAGTGCGGAGAGTGGCGAGCACACTGGGAAGTTTCCGTCACATTGCCCCTTCTTTCAGGGCTTTTCGTTTTCTGGAAGTATGCTTTGCTTACATAAGCAAGCCTGCTGGGATGTAGTGGAGCCCATATCCCGGGGTCAGAGGGAGGGGGCTTTCCTTACCCATTCTTATTTATCAGTTCACTGTCAGTTTCTTAGAAGCTCCAAGATGCTCACTTACACATTTCCTGTGACCCACTGAACACAGGCTATTAAAAGACTTTTCCCTTCTCTTCCTTTCTTTCCTTTCTCATGTCAGGGTCTCATTATGTAGCCCTGGCTAACCAGACAGGCTATGAGACCAGGCTGGCCTCAGACTCACAGAGGTTGGCCTCAGTTTCCTAAGTGCTGGGGACTAGAGGCGTTTCTCTGTGACTGGCCCACTCTTTGCTTTTGAACTTTGTAGCAACTGCTAACCTTTGCTGCGAGATTATAGCTCACTGTGGCCTTGAACTTCTTAAGCAGCCAAGGATGACTACCACGCCCAGTTTATACTCTCCAGGGACCAGAGCCAGAGCCTCATGAATGCTAGGCTGATACATCACAAACTGAAAAACAGTTCCAGCCCCGTCAACTGCTAAGTTTTGAAATATAAATTTTTCTGGGAAGGTAAACAGTCCTATCAAGGGAGAAGCTATTTTTTAGCATTAAAAAACTTAAAAATGATAATTTATGCTTAAAAAAACAAGGTTAGTTCAAGTTTTTTCTCTCCCTTCCCTGTCTCTGCTGCCCTTCATCTGTCCCGACATGCATCTGCAAACCAATTCTCATGACCTCCAGTCCCAGCCACGGCTGTACTGAGCCAGACACACACACACACCGTCTGATCTTCATTCAATCTTTGAGCCCCTCTTTTTGTAGGGCTTTGCTAAGGAACTGTTTCGCCAAAGGGATGTCATTTGTCACAGAACTTTCCTTGGGATGGACAGTTAGTAGGGTTGTGTTCGATGGTGATCAGCCTTGGTTCCTGCAGTTTAAAACATATCACTTCCATTCCCTGTGTCTTGGTATTTTGGGGCTAGAAACAGTTACTTCGCGTGGACACCTTCAGCCTCTCCTTTGCAGATTAAGGGAGACAACACTGAGTCAGATTGTTCTCGTAGTCTCTGTTAATTTAACCCCCCCCCCCCCGCTTACCCTCATTTGCCCTTTCTACACCTCCCAAATTAATGTTCTGTGCTAATTTGATTACACCAATGTGAACAATTTCTAAGTTACTTAGAGATCAAATGCTGTTCCTTCTGGCTCTTTTCTTCCTCTGTCTAGTAAATGTATCCCCTGCCTCTGCCCAGGCTGCCCCATTGCTCTATTGTCTAGTTGGTCAGGTATCCTGACTTCTCAGGACACTGTATCAACTGCTTGACAAGATCTGAGCATGTGCGGTTTATAGTTCGCCTGGCTTCCTGCAGTTACTCATCCTGTTACCTTCAAGCCTAGCATCCTGACAGTCTGGACACCGGACACCTAAGGTTCTGTCAGGTGGAGAAATCAACTATCTTCTGGTTTTGCCTTGCTGCAGATATCTTCACTTTCTTTTCATTGTTTTTATTCTACAACTTTGATCAGACTCAGGATTTCTGCTCCTTGGAAGCTTTCTTCGCAGCACCCTGTGGTCCCATTGTTGCCATAGAAAGGAAAATCGGGGGCTTTCGTGATACTCATAACCCGTGACACTGGATCTGCTCATCTGGGGTGTCCTGTTGGTAATTTGTTAAATTGTAGATAGCTGATCAAGTGTTTATCTCAACACTCTGGAGATAGGCAGGCAGAGGCAGGAGGATGTCTGTGAGTTGGATTGAATTGAACAATAGCCTGGTCTACATAGTGTGTTCCAGGCAGCTGGAGTCACAGTGAGACATTGTTTCAAGAAGACAGAAACAAAACAAAATGCAGCCACTGCAGCCTGCCAGGGTGCGTTGTTCTGGGACATGCTAGCAATGTGACTTGGGACAAACTTAACATTTTTGTCTATTTCCTGACACCTTATCAAGATAATTCTGTAGGGCTGTTGGAGGCTGTGAATGATGTAATACATTGTGACGTGATTGCCATTTTTAAGCCAGAGTTAGTGTTTAAAACATTGACCATCCGGCTGGGTGTAGTGGCACACATCGTTAATCTTGGCACTTGGAAGGTAGAGGCAGGCAGAGCTCTGTAAGTTTGAGGCCAGCCTGCTATACAGAACAGCCCAGAGCTACACAGAGAAAACCTGTCTCAGAAAACCATAAACAAACAAACAAACAAGCCAAATGTTGGCCATCAGCTTTCGAAAGTTTATAATATGTTTTCTGGGTTGCCTGGACACTTTTATTTTTATTTCATGCTGTTTACCTCAGCTGTTCCATTGAAAGAAAAAGGGATGAAAACCAACCTGTTTAACTCTGTTCCCTGGGCTTTTCACAATCCGTGTTCCTTCCTGTAGTCTTTGCGGTAGTAGGTGATGAAGATTGGTGTTGTCAAGATAGTGTTGTGTTTGCCTTATTCCCTGTCAGCTTCTGCATTCGCTACTCCGACCTCTTTTGTGTGGTTGGCTATGTTAGCTCCTTGTATGCACATAAACCCAGTCTTTATTTTATATTTCCTGGGGATTGCTAGGTACCTGTTTCTGTGCATGCTTCCAGCCCTCGGAACTTGTGCCCTTCCTGTCTCTGCTTTCCGAGCTGAGATCGTAGGCATATGCTGACTACTTTATAAAAACGTCATTTTAAGAGACTTGATGCCTTAGCAATGATCATGATATCTGTTAGGCTTGTTAGGACAAATTATTCTTAAGTTGCTTGGGTTTGATTTAGAAGTAAGAATGCACCAAGGAAATGAAAACAGTTCTTTCCAGAAGGAAGCTGAGATACCCATCGTCGAAGGAGGATGCTCAGCGCACGCGGTCAGCAGCCAGCAGACAAGTCAGTGTTTGTGATGTCTTTCCGGGAACATTTTGTTTGAAGGTGTTTGGATTTAGTGAAACTTTTGCGACATCTTTTTTGTTATTGCTGAGTTTTTTTGTTTGTTTGTTTGTTTTTGAGATAGGGCCTCATGCAGCCCACAATGGCCTCAGACTTGATGTGTGGGAGAGAATTCGCTTGAACTTCTGGTCCTCCTGTCTCTGTCTCCAGGCACTAGGACTACAGGTGTGTGCCACCACACCTGTCTAACTTTTGTCCTCTTTTGTCCTCCTGTATTACCCTCAAAATCAGAGGCATTGACCTGCTAACTAAAGAGTGAGAAGGGACACACACTGTAGTGTGCTACAGTGTTGTCCGTCACACTGTATTGCAGGACATGTCTTACTGCCTAAATACAAGGATGCTTGGCTGCAGCCTGAGAGCAGATTGAATCACATCTGCATCTGCTGGTGCCGTGACAACCTACAATCGGTTGTCAGTTGCAAAATAAACAGTCCTGCTTTCAAGTTTACCAATATTTGCCAAAACAATGGGAGTTGAGGCAACTGTTACAAGTTATGACTTATTTATTTGTGGTTTTGTTTACTTTTCGTGTGAGGTCATGCCCTGTAGCCCAGGCTGGTGAAGCTTGTAGCAGTTCTTCTGGCATTCCCAACCCTGATTGCACCTCCAAGCCAGCACCGGCTTATTGTTGTAAAAGTGAGGGGTTTGTTTTTATCCTGAGTAAAAGATCCATAGCACAGCAGCTACAGACAAAGTGTACCCATTCATTTCTGTCCACTTGAAAGGAGGACGGATAGACCCCAGGTGCGTGTGAGCTCCTTTACCCTGTGCTTTGTGTGCACACGGCGCACATCACACCTGCAGGGAAACACTCACACACAGAATAAAAATAAGTTAAAAAGAAAAGAAAATCACTGTCCGTGGTCCCCTGCTTCTGCCGAGCTCCTCCTGCCCAGGCAGTTGGGAGATTTCTGTGGGGTAGGTTGGTGTGGAATGGTGAGGCCTGTGGGTGCGTATTAATTTTCTTCGAAGTCAGGAGATTCATGACTCTTGGATTTGGAGGCTGAGAATACCCAGCTCTTAAAAGAGATTTGCAGCCCCGTGTTCCACTTTGCCCGGGAAAGGACACTCATTCTGGCTCCGTGAAGATGATAATATCTCTCTGGGGGATGTGCCAGTTGAACTAGCCAGTTGGCTCGAGAACGGCTTCTTTGAAAGCCATAGGCCAGGTTTGCCTCCGTGCCAGGGCCAACCTTCCCAGAAGGCACTGCTGCGTGCATCCTCCTAGAGGGAGGGCTGAGGCAGCCACATCTGCCACGAGGGCTGTGGGTACAGAGGGAACCAGACAGCTTGTCAGTTTTTGTCCTCATGAATGCAAACCCATGTGCCATTCATACTGATAGGCACCCCGAGAAACCTTGTGGTAATGAGTTTCAACCTTCAGAGGGGTGCCTTGCTTAAGATGAAGAGCAGGCAGCATTGCTTTGGGGAGAAGGCAACTGTTTAGAGCCTTCCAAAGGGCTTTTACAATGCCCTAGGTTATGCTTTTGAGGGGGAGAAGGCTTTCAAAGACCTCCCCTCTCCCTTAATTCCTGTAACATCAGTGTTGTTATTCTTTGTTTTGAGACATGTAAGAAAGGCCTCAGCTTCTGACCCATCCTCCACCTCTAAAGTGCAGGGATATTCCAGGACAGTGCCACCATGAGTGGCCCCACCTTCAAGCATGCTTTCTTGTTCTCTTCTGGTCACACTGCGATTTCATCTTTTTCCTCGTAGGGCAGTAGAAGAGGAAACTGTTTTGTTACGCACAGAAAGAGCTGAAGAACAGCTGTACTGGGGTGGCGTGTGCTGCGGTGCACAGACCTGGTGCTTGTGCAGTCGATGGGATCCATGTATGACAGTTGTATCACCGCTTACTGTTGACTTTCTATGTTAATGACTGAATGTCTCAGATCTAGGGGAGATTTTGAAAAGCAAGATGGTGTGATCTCATTAGATCACATAGAAGCTAAGGCTCTATGAGGCAATATGGTTATGTTTCTTTGCCTTTTGTTTTCCGTTTGTATGCAGGCATGTGTGTTTGCATGCCGATACATATATGTGGAGGTCAGAGGTCAGCTGCACATGGTTCTTCGGCAGCCCTCCACCTTGCTTTTAAAGACAGTCTTTCCTTGGGGCTTGGGGTTTACTGATTCTGCCAGGCTGGGTGACTTGCGAGTCACAGGTATCTTCCTGCCTAAAACTCTGGGATTACACTCTCACGTCACCATGCCTAGCTTTTTACGTGGGTGCTGAGAATGGAACTCAGTGCTGAGGCTTACTCAGTCCATACCCTACCGACCAAGCTATCTCCGAGGTCTCTGTCTCTCTGTCTCTCTCTCTCTCTCTCTCTCTGTGTGTGTGTGTGTGTGTGTCTGTCTCTCTCTCTGTCTCTCTCTGTCTCTCTCTCTGTCTCTCTCTCTCTGTGTGTTTAAAAAAGATTTTTAAATTTTATTTTAAATGTGTGTTTTGTCTGCATGTATCTTTGTGTGTTATGTTTATGCCTAGTGCCCAAGAAGGCCAGAAGAGGGCATTGGAGACCCTGGAGTTACATATGGGTGAGAGTCATCATATGAGTGCTGGGAATTGAACCTGTGTCCCCGGAGAACATCCTGTACTCTTAACTGCTCAGTCAGCCCTCCAGACCTTCCTTGCCTTTTTCTAGGAGTTATGTTGTTTTTCAGGCGCTGGTGGTGAACTCCTTTAATGCCAGAAGTCAGGAGACCCGGGCAGGCAGATCTGCAAGTTCCTGGCCAGCCTGGTCTACATGATGAGTTTGATGAGTTTCAGGCCAGCTAGGACTATATAGTGAGACCCTGTTCCCCCCCCCCAAAAAAAAGTTTGCTTTTCTTCAGAGATTATCCTTTCGGACTCTTAGCGTTACAGAGAGTAACTGGAGTGAAGACAGGGATAGCACGCTGTTTTAAAGCTGGAATTGCAGCCTTTAAAGCTGTTTCTGCTGATTTTTATTTGTTTCTTTGTTTTTCGAGTCAGGGTTCCTTTGTGTATCCCTGCGTGTCTTGGCACTCACTTTGTAGACCAGGCTGGCCTCGAACTCAGAGAGATCAGCCTGGCTCTGCCTCTGCCTCCTGAGTGCTTGGATTAAAGGTGTGTCTCATGATCCCTGGCTCAAAGCTTGTGATTATTGACTGGTTTTAAACTGTAAGAGATTGTGGGCTAATGCCTTCCTAGAGTTGGGGCCTTGGTGGCAGAGAAGTGCCTGGTAGCCCTTTGGGAAGGAGCATTAAGTTTGTCAAAAGCATTGAAGGGCTGGGGTTTGTCTGGTTCAGCAGAGGGAAGCGAGTGGGTAGAATAGGACCTAAAAGGACTCTTAAACCCCTCAGGAAAGTTTTAGTAATAAGCCCTCAATAGACTACTTGGGAGATAGCATGACTGTCACTGATCCTTGTGGCCCCTCTGGCCGGTCTCTGCCATTTGTGTCCTCTCTAGCTCCCACCTGTGCTGCTGTACTGTGTGAAGGAGAAGGGCGGGGCCGGAGAGATGCAGTTTATGTTGTCAGCAGTTGTCTGCCTTGTCATGATTGCCAGGATTCCTGATCACGTTTAAAGATATGTTTCATTCCTTAGCCGGCGTCAAGAGAGTAATAGCTGCACGCAACCGACAGACGAGAAATAGGTATTCAAGCTGGAGGAAATGCACAGTGGGAAGCGGACATTTTCCTAAAAACCTCAGCCAGGCATTCAGTTCTGCAAGCAACATTTGGCTTCTAAAATTTCCCCATTAGGCAAAAAGGAATTCACGGGACAAATATTTGCTAGTTAGGTTCTGCATTGGACAGACTTTGTACCTTGGCATGTGAGTGGCCATCGGAACCTCTTGAACTTTTGCTACCAAGTAACTATGAGAAGGCTCATAGAGCCAGCACTGATCATGGACGAGCGCACCATGTCCCCTGCTTGAGTCTAGGTACTTGCAAAATCAGGTGGGTGACAAACCCAGCATGCCCCAGAGTGGGAGCCAGTGAATTACAGGCTCATTCCGAGACCAGGGATGGATCCCAGATGGTCTTGGAGCGCTTGGCTTTTCCCCTAGAATGCACTATTGTCTTAGGAATTTAGTGTAGGGGAAATGACCCAGATTTTATACTTAGCAAGAACCTGTATCCAGCTCTTCAGGGGACCACTCTGTTGGGGAGACTTAACTTCTTGTCCCTGTTTCCTCATCTGGGAATATGGGAGCAAGGGTTTCCAGACCTTGTTGGGAAATGCTAAGACCTTAGAGGGGAGTAAGACCCATTGAACACTGAGTAGGACTTCATTTTGTACCAGTTTCTTCCTTCTGTCGGAGTTTAGCTTTTTTACATAGAATAATCAGAGTTCATTGTCTCGGTTCTGTTTTGGGTTCGGAAACAAGACCAATTTATTGAAACCAACAAGCTGATGTCACAACCGATGCCGGTTGCCTGAGAGGTCCCAGGTGCAGGGGCAGGCAGGTTGCAAATTCTGGCCAACCTCTGAAACTGGCGAGCTCTTGACTCTGGTAGATTTTGAGTCACCTGTTTACTTTTTTACAAATTAAAAAAATAACAGTTATTTATTTGTATGCATGTGGATATTTGTGTGCCACTCGTGGAGGTCGGAGGGCAAATTATGGAAATTGGTTCTCTCCTTCCACCTGTAGGCCTTGGGCTTGGTGGCGAGTGTCTTTACTGCCGAGTCACCTCCTCCCGCTGCGTCCCCCTCCGACAACCCCCCCCCCCAACACACATACGCCTTAATTTACTGCTCCGAAATCCCTTTAAGTCAGGGCCAGCCTGTAAAAGAGACTTGTCACCAAGCCTGACCAGACCACCTAAGTTAGAGCCATGTGGTGGAAAGGGTGCACTGACTGAGCTGTGTCCTCTGACCAGCACACGTGCATCGCAGTACGCATGCGCCACCCCCCCCCGCCATAAATGAATTTTAAAAAAAATTAAAAAATAGAAAAGGAAATGAAGTCGGAGTTTGATCAAAATGAACGTGATGTCAGAACTTCAGAACTTTTCTGTGATTCGTAATCACATGGAACAAAAGTTTACGGTTATGTTGGGGGGGGTTGGGGGCGTGTATTTGGTAAATGGACCGACGATCCGTGGTCTCAACAGAGACCCTAGGAGGAACTCACTATATTTGCGGGGTGCCCCGCAACCCCCACCCCGACTCCGTGACAGCTCTACTGCGGCAGCTGTGCGCACGCTTCTCTTTTTGAGTCAGCACCAGACAAGTAATTTCCCATCCTGAAGCTCCCCGCTGCGAGTGCTGGGATGTAGCTGCTAACTTCCCAGATTTGCATACTTGCAGCCTCCTTTCCCCTGGCAAAGCTCGGGTCTTGTCTGTATACCTTCCCGAGGAGTGGATTCTTCTCCTGGGAGGCGGAGGCTGGACCGGGAGGTGAGGCAGGAGGGAAGCGAACACGAGTGCGGGCTGCCCACCCGGAGGGAGCCCGGAGCGTGGTGGAGTCGGAGGCGGGGAGGTGCGCCCTGCAGCTCGGACTGGAGCGCTGGACCGGAGCTGCGGCCGGCAGGGGGAGGCCGGGCCCGGGAAAGCGAGCCGGATGGTGCGGACCCCGGGGCCCGCGGGGCCATCGCTGGCTAGATGGCCGGTTATGCAAGCCGCTGCCCCTTGCTAGCCCACCCGCTTGCTCTCTCGCTCACTGGGCGGCTGCTCCGCGCCCCCCTCGGCCAACACACTCTCTCGCTCTTTTTGAAACAGGAAGTGCACTGCTGACTGTAACGTGCTGCCGGCTCCCAGGATGGAGGAGTGAAGTCTCGCGTCGCAGCGGTTCCAGCCCCCGGAGCCCGCCCGCCAGCAGCCGAGTCCTCGAGAGCACCCTGAGGGAGCAGGGTGGCCACCTGGTCCAGGTGCGCGCTGGGGCGGGAAGGCGAGGGGTCGTCGCTCTCAGGGACTTTCTCTATCGCCTGTCCCTGCCACTATGTCTTCCTTCTTCCAGGAGTCCCTACCACTTTGTCGCCACCGCCCAGGTGTATGGGACAGGGCTGGAAGGGGGACAGCGCGGTTTGGGGACCTCTGGATGCTCCCCTAGATTGGCGCTCTCCAGGCTGGGCTGCCCTGCGACTGTCTGGGCCGCCTCCTGAAGTCCCCAGCTGCCCTTACTACCCTCTCCAGCTGCTGCCCGGAGCAGCTGCTCTTTGTTCCTCTCTCGCTGGCCTGAGGTTGTCTAAATACCGTTCTGGGAAGCTTGGGACTGTTGGGTGTCGCTGAAGTTGGTGTGAGGGAGAAAGTGGAGAAGGAAGGAGGAAGCTGATCGCTCTGGGCGAGGAGGAGTAAGGGAAGCTTGACAGCTAGGCTGGGAACCAACCGAGGAGGTGGGTTGCTTCCAGACACACACGCCAGAAAAGTTGGGACCACAAGTGAGCGACAGCAGTTAGTTCTGAGGTGTTTAGTCTGGTGTCTGGCTCCTTACCTCTGCTGTGGTTTCTCTGTGGAAACATGGAGCTTTATAAATATGAGCCAGACACTCTCTTAATTTATTAGATTCTAGTTGTCGCCAAGCTAAAATAGAGATTGACTTTTCTCAAACTCACGAGGTCGATAGAATTCCCCAGCCATGCCTTGTTTGGTTCCAGATGTTAGCAGAAGGAGAGTAAAATGCGTGGGAACAGGTGGGTTTATACTGTAGACTTCATACCTTCATTTCTGAAGATGCTCTTCCCTCTGCGGACTTAGGTTGGCTTCTCCCTCACTGAAGGAGATGGCCTGGCCTTACTTGATGTGATGGCCTCTATTTCTCCACGGGAAATGGCTGTGTTGAGAAGGGTCACTGGGGAACCACCTTGGCTGAGAAGAGCTGATGGGGTGGTTTATTAGGACAGGTTCAGTGTGTGAGCAGCGGAGAGAAGACAATCTCAGCCTCTTCTTTTGGAGGCTGCAGTTTGAACAGATGACAGGAGGGAAGTGAGACTCAGCCAAAAGGAGGACCTTTTTCTGTGCATACTTCAGCCCTTCATCTTTGGGGGCAAACAGACTTTCTCAAGACGCAAGCTGATTACTGAATTCAGATCCATGCCACTCAGAGCAGAGTCTCACCATGTGGCCTGGAGCCCAGAGATTTCCTGGCCTCTATCCCCCACATGCTGGAATCAAAGACTTGTAACTTTACACACACCCAGTCTAATTATATCATTCTAATCCTGAAGACGTTACATCAATATATATTTTTGCATAATTAATTTTGCTTTAAGAGAAGCTTTCAGATATGCCAATAAGTTTGTGCCCACTTTGTTTTCCATATGAACAGTTTGGAGATAATTTCAATGATAATATCTCCTTATTTCGATGATTCTTCAGATTAAACCTTTTATCCTATTTATTGTGTGTGGCTCACACATGGCCCAGCACACATGTGGAGGTCTGAGGACAAGTGCTAGGAGTCATGTCTCTCCTTCCATGTGGGTCCCCGGGATCAGTTCAGGTCATCAGGTGGCAGGCATCTTTATCTGATGGGCCCCCTGACCAGTCCCTGAACATGAATGTCTTTAAAGATAGGTGTTTTGAGAACCTTAAAAATGTTGGCAATTGGTATAATATAGCAACAGTAGCCAGAATATTTTTTTATGGCCCGAGCAGTTAATTTCCTCCTTGCTGCCTTGACTTGGGTTTGAATTGAATTGTATATTATCTGTATCTATGCCTCCTCTTCTTCCAGATACACTGTAAGAATAAAAGCAAACCATCCAAGCCCTTATCTCTTCACTTTCTCTCCTTTTTTTTTTTTTCTTCTGCTTGCTAAGGATTGAATTCAGGACCTTGTGTGTGCTAAGCAAACAGTCTTCCATTCAGCTATACTTGATTTCACAAAAAATATTTCTGAAGGATCCATATGGCGGTTATTTTTCATATTTTTATTCAAGTATATGCACTGCCCTCAGGTTTATTAATTGTTTGAGTACTTTGCTTGGTATCTATTTGTCACCCTGCTTTAAGATATGGTGAACTAGTTTTTCTGACCCTCTGAATCTGGTCTTGTTATGACAGGGTATATTCCCACCTCAGTGGAGTTGGGGTTTTTTTTGTTTCGTTTTTTAAGATTTATTTTATTTCATGCATATGGTAATTTTGCCTGCATGTGTGTGTGTGTGTGTGTGTGTGTGTGTGTGTGTGTGTGTATCATGTGTGTGCCAGGTGCCTGTGGAGGTCAGAAGAAGGCCTCAGATCCCCTGGAACTGAACTTAGAGACGGTTGTGAGTGACCATGTGGCTGCTGGGAATTGAACCTGTGTCCTCTAGAAGAGCAGCAGTGCTTTTAACTCCTGAGCCGTCTCTCCAGCGCCCCTCAGTAGAGTTTAAACTCAGAAGTAATACAGCCTTTTAGGTGTTCTCGTCTGTTTGCAGGGCTGCTTTCTGTATCTTACCTGTAATCAGTGGGTTCTGGCAGCTACGAGGTGAAACAGTCTGTGATTGGACAGAAAACTAAAGTCTGCAAGAAGTGTGTCTGGGGCTGTGTTAGCCAGCGGAGATGCTGGGTCTTAGAAGGGGTTGTGTTAGCCAATTGAGATGCTGGATCAGACGGGGCCAATGGAGATGCTAGGTCTTAGACAGGGGCCGTGCTAGCCAATGGAGCTGCTGGGTCTTAGATGGAAGCCGTGTTAGCCAACCAAGATGCTGGGTCAGACAGGGCCGGGGCGTGTTAGTCAGCGGGGATGCGGGGCCTTAGGGGCCTTGTTAGGCAATGGAGATGCTGGGTCTTAGACCCTGGTCTTAGATTTGTGGCCCTCTGGTCGTCTGGAAAGCTGCTGCCTCAGGAAGAGAGAGCGGTGCTAAGTTAGGTGGGCCCTTTTCAGTCCACAAAAGGAGCCTGTACCCAGGATCGGATGTCCCCAGTTCTAGTCCTTTTTCTTTCCTGTTTAGACTTGGCGTACAGCTTGAGGCATTGCCTCTTCCTTGTCTACCATTGATCTAGTCGTGCTTACATGAACGTATTTATGTTCTCCAAAATTTATATGGTGTGTCTTAATCTGCAGCGTCTCATCTCAGCCGTCAGTGAGCATGTACCATTTCCGGGAGTTAGACCAGCACTCTGCAAGCTTTCAGAATTAGAAAGAACCCTCTCTGCCTTGTGTCTCCGGAAGTCAGTCAGTTCATACCTGCTGTGTGGTCCTTCTGCCTGTAGCCTTTAGCCATGACACAGTCCCCATCTCTCCTACCTGCTGAGAAGTTCACATTATACTTATCGAAATTAAGACATGAAATATTTTTGTAATAGTCCCTAGATAGTAGCCGGGTATCTAGCTTTGTTGATCAGTGCTTGTATACCATGCAAAATGCCCTGGGTTTGATTCCTTGCTTGATGTAGATTGCATGTGGTGCTGCATACTTAATAATTCCAGCATTGAGGAGGCAGAGACTGCCTAAGCTACCTAGTGAGTTTGAGGCCGACCTGAGATATATGAAAACATTTTTTCAAAAACAAAGGTTCCTATGCGGAAATAATTTTATTTTATTATCTTTACACTACTTAAATTTGAGGCTTTGCTTAACGAGAGTTTTATGTCATATCTAGAAAGATACTAATTGAAATTTGTGGTGCATTTTCTTTGGGAAATGATACAAACACTTGTCTTCTCTTTAGTTATTAACGTCTTTAGTGGTCTAACATCCTGACTGTACTGCTTTGTTAAAACATGAGGGGGAAGATGGGAAAGGGAAATGGAGGAAAAGTGAGGTGTTTGTTTTTGTTTCTTTAAAAATGAATTGATATATCCAGGTTTTCGTAAATGCCAGGCACTGCCATTTCTGTCTGTGCTGAGGACTTGCTTGAGAAGTGGGTTTGTCTCCTCCAGCAGAGAGGCCAAGAGTGAAGGGTAGCTAACTGGCTTTGATGTTAAATGCCAAGGAGAAGTTGGGGATCAAGAGCAAATTTGCAACGGAGATCAACACAAGCTAAGGTTTTTGTTGTTTCAAAACCCTCTTACTTTTCTTCATGTGGATTATAAGGTAAACATCATTGTCTCGGTTGGGAATTGTAGTGGGTTGGCTCTCAGCTCTCCCAGAAATTAGGGTGCCTTAGTTTACTAATGGATCTCAGAGGTCTTGACTTTAGGGTTTTATTTTTGTCATCTCTGGTGAGAAAACTACTTACTATCACTCAACAAGGTATTGAGTAATGACCGTAGAATCTCTGTGTCTAGAAAACAGTAGGTGCTTCTGCATATGAGACAGGGATTCATGGTACAGGATTCCCCCAGGATGTTAAACCAATTCAGGGCCAAAGGAAAACTAGGCTGAAAATGGTGAAGAGGTGGCCAACATCCTTAGTACATTGTCTCTCAAACCATAAGGATTCTTGGATGTGACTTTTCCCTCTTTGCCATACATTAGAATGGTGATCGTGCAAAGTCCTGACTTCAGGTTTAATCTTGTTTCTAGGTTGTTTCTCATGATTATAGACAGAAGTTTCTATCCTTCCTGGTCCTGCAGCCATTCAATCCCCCCAAAACACACAGAAGCTTATATTAATAATAAACTGATTGATCTGTTAGCTCAGGCTTATTATTAACTAGCTCTTACAATTTAAATTAACCCATAATTCTTATCAGTGTTTAACCAGGTAGCTTGGTACCTTTCCTCAGTGAGGCATTCTCGTCCTGCTTCTGGCTGGCGACTGCATCTCTGCCTTTCCTCTTCCTAGAATATGGTTGCCCTACATATACTTCCTGTCTGGCTACTGGTCAATCAGCGTTTTATTAAACCAACACGAGTGATAAATCTTTACAGTGAACAAGAGCATGGTCAATTTTGAAATCTTTATAGTTGATTTCTTCTTACCGTTCCCCACCTCACCCATCCATTCCTTGCTTTTGCCAACATCACTGCTGTGTGCTGTCTTACCTGCAGCTGCCCCATACTAGCCTTGTACTCAGTTCCCACAGCCAAGTGTGTCTCAGCCGTTGTCTCTGCACTGTGTGAAGCCTGTGGAAAGGGTCCTATTATTTATTTGTTGTCTGTCGTGGGGGAAGGTGTAGATATTCATATTGAATCAGTCTCGCTGGCTGTTAGGACAATCCTGCCAGTGTTCTGCTTAACATGGGTTAAGTGGGTCAGTGAAGTTTACCAGGTTTAGTACATAAAGTTCTTTATCTAGTTAATAAAGAAAAAAAAGTCTTAGACCAGGCATGGAGGGCCAGGAGAGTAGGAGTGTGGAGGTAGCCTGAACTACACATGGGGACTTTGTTTTGTGTGTGTGTGCCTATCCCCTATTTATTTACTGTCTCATACACTTTTCCAGATACTTGCGTGGATGATCTATGGGTCTCCTGGTACTATGCATGCTGGATAATGACCCTGTTTATGAAAAGAAACAGAGGCAGGCATAGATTGAGACTTATATAGACAAAGCCTGGCCTATTCCACATCTGTACAGGACCCAATCTTAAACATCCCCCTCCCTGCCTCCTGCACTCTCCCAAAGCAGTACTCATGGTTTGTCTGGTCTGACCTGCCTTTCCAGTGAAGTGTAAGTTCAGACTTCGGTGAGTGTGCAGTTGTTCAGAAGAGAGTTGTGAGGAAGCCAACATTTTTGGAAATAGTTTTGATTTTCATAGATGTGTTTGCCTTTGCTCTAAGGAGTCAGGGTGTGTAGAGTTATTGGCCTCATTTTTTTAAGAGTTATTATTTGTTTTGTGTATGTGTGTGTCTGGGTGAGTATACGTCACTTGTGCATGTGCCCGCGGAGGCCAGTAGAGGGCAGTGGATGCCCTGGAGCTGGAGTGACAGGTGATTGTGAGCCACCCTGTGGGTGCTGCTTGTCAGTGCTTAGCCGTCTGTCCAGCTGGGTGAGTTTTTGATACAGTTATGTGCAAGTGACATTATTGGATTGCAGCACACACTTGTGCAAATATTAAGTTTGGTGTAAATGTCAAGTTTTTATCTCCAACAATGCCCTATAATGACTTTTTGTTGTTGTTTTGGGAAGAACTGGTCTCATTTGCTACATCAGGCTGGCCTTGGACTTGTGGAGATCCATCTGCCTCTGCCTCCTGGGTACTGAGATTAAGGCGTGCACCACCGCACCTGACATTGCATGATGCCCTTAAGCTTCTTTTAAGGTTTCCGTACAAGAATGTCTGCCAAGCATTTTCTCCTCACCACCACCCTCGCTGTTCCTGCCCCTCCCCATTAGCACCATTTGTCCTTCTAGATGGGACCACGTCTTTTTCCGTGTCATAAATATACAAATGATTTCATGTCTCTCTATAAAATCTAAGAACCATACGACTTGTTTTACCAACAGATTTCCTGTGGTTGCTAACTGGCTTTAATTGGGCCTCATAGTTTAGTTTTGCCTTTTAGTGATTGTCGTTGAAGTTGAGATGTCTTCATTAATTAACTGCCCTTTCCCTGAGAATCTTTTCATGTCTTTGGCATCTCTGTTTTGTGTGTGTGTGTGTCTGTGTGAGAGTCTTCCCTTTCCTTGAAAGAATTTTTATACAGTATCTGATATGTTCTATGAATTAATCCTGTGTTGCTCTTTAAAAATATTTTATTGTATTTAATAATTTGTGTTTGTATCTGTCGCTAGGTGTGTGTATATGTCTCATTACTTTTTAGAACTGTATATACTTATGCGTGTATATACTTACACACACACACACACTCACAGAGGCTCATAGCCCTGTGGTAGTGTTGCATGCCTTTAATCCCAACACTTGGGGCAGAGACAGGTGGATCTGAGTTTGAGACCAACCTGGTCTACAGAGTGGGTTCTAGGACAGCCAGGGCTACACAGAGAAACCCTGTCTTAACTCACCTTATGGACCAAGCTGGTCTTAAACTCACAGAGATTTGCCTGTCTCTGACTCCCAAGTATTGAACCCATTTTTATATAAAGGGTCATATTTCAAGTAATTTCCCTCTGTTTTCCTTTATCATCTAATCCACTCTACCCTTCTGATACTGTGACCTTTGTGGACCTCTGTCCACTGGGCCTTCAATACACCGCTTCATTGTTACAGGTGCATTTACATAACTTACTCTCATTAGCATAATTGACATATCAATGTACCTTAAGAAGTTCACACGTGGTTTAAATTTGTTATTTTAGATTTTTGTGATACCGGGGAATGATGTGGGTGTCTTAGATCTCTGGAAGTTGCTTACACTTCCTGTTTACTTAGGTAATATTATATCCTTCTGGGGTCTTTGAAGAGTTAAAGACAGATAGTTATAATTATAGCTTTCCTTAGTTATAATAAAAGATAAATTAGATAAAAAAACTTCAGACTCAAAAAAATATTGTAACTACTTCTTCCTTTATACCTGTTTTGTTTATGTCATTTTATTATGTTAAAACCTTCCTTTTTAATTAGAGAGAAAAGGGCAGATGATGTGGAATGTCCTTTTGTATATGTGTTACTTTTATTGGTTAATGAACAAAGCTGTTTTGGCCTATGTTGTGGCAAAATATAGTCAGGCTGAAAGGAATATAGAGAGAGTAGGCGTAGTCCCAGAGATGCCATGTTGCTGCCAAAGGAGGCAGATGCCATGTAACAGCTCAAAAAGCAAGAGGTAACAAACTGTGAGCCTCATGATAAAATATAAATTAATAAAAATGGGTTAATTTGAAATATAAGTGCTAGTTAAAAATACATCTGAGTTGTTGACCAAACAGTGCTGTAATTCATCTAGTTTCTGTGTGATTATTTGGGTCTGGGCGGCTGGGAAACCAATTGCGGTCTCTGACTACAGGGGAACAAACTGAGGACTCTCCACGTGACCGCAGGCCTCCTACCCCTGAACTACACTCACCCCTCAGACTGTTTTAAAGCAGTCTTCTTGCTTTTGTGTGTCTTTACCCTTTTATTTTACTTTTCTGTTTTGTTTGTGACAGGCTCTACTGTATCCCCAGCTGGCCTCCAGCTTGTAACCAACGATAAATTTGGACTTTCAATTCTCCTGTCCCCACCTTCTGAGTGCTGGAATTGCAGACATGTTCCATGCCTGGCCCATGCTGTTTTGGGATTAAACCCAGGGCTTTGTCCATGCTCGGCAGACACTCTACCAATTAAGCTGTAGCCACGGCTGGCGTCTTCATTCCTTGCAACACACAAATCCGTTCTCTGGATGTATATACTGATACAGAACATTCTGTAGTTTGATGGCAACTCAACTTTCACCATCACCTCTTATGACCTCGCTTGCTTGTTGGCAGCCGTGGCCTTCTTTCACGCCGGTCCCCATTGCCGTTCTGTGTTGTCTCACCCAAGAGGCTCCTCTTTCTTCTCCAGTGCTGTACATGAGCTTGGGTAGCCTGGGTGATTTTGAATGTTTTATGAGATATGGTGTGGTAATCCTTGGGTGCATACCCTTGAAAGCCTGTTAATTATAGATGTCTCTTTATGACTGGGAAAGCAGCGTCAGCTGCAGCTTGGTTTGCTCCACGTTTCCCCTGCTCTAGTGTACTCTCTGTTCATGTCTCCAGTTTACATCACACGGAATACTACATTATTGTTTTTAATAAGTAAACTTTTGCAATCCAGGACAAAGTATAATGTACGTTGCTTGGATATTTAGTATAAATAATTTTGAGATCACTAAATCGATAACTTTGGTCTTGCTGAATATTGCAGGACAGGGTACTATAAGCCAGAGATGGCTATGTCCTTTCCCGTCTGTCCACGGCTTTATGAATTCTATTTTTATTTATTTGTTTGTTTAAGTCTGGGTTTCACTGTGCAGCTCTGGCTGTACTGGAGCTCACTATGTAGACCAGCCTGGCCTTGAACTCACAGAGATCTGCCTCTGTTTCCTGAGTGCTGGGATTAAAGGCATTAGAGGCATGGGCCACCACACTTGGCCTTAGTTATTGTCTTTTGAAACAGGGTCTTCCATAGCCCAGACTGGTTTCAAACTCATGATGTATCTGAAGATGACCTTGAACTTCTGGTCAGTACCTTTCCATTTCTCAAGGGGTGGGACTAAGGTGTGTGCCACCATGCCCAGTTAATGCTAGTAGGGTTTGAACACAGAGTATCAGGGCGTTTACCAGTTGAGCTACACCCCAACCCTGTGTCTCTCGTTCTTAAGGTGATATCAGGAACTTTTAATAAGCGAGAGTTTCAGTTTTTATTTAATTACTGACAGTGACTAAGCTTGTATGAAGTCTGATAAAATTATAAAAGTGGATGTTCTGACTCCAGAACCTGCTTAGATGATGAAACAATCCCCGCGTTGGAACTGTTCTCCATGCTGATGTGTTTAAACAGGATTCATTATTTATCTGATTGAGTGACTACAGTAGCCCTCAGCACTGATGGCGGACTTCATCAACATCATTGTATCCCATGTCATGTTCAGATCCTCTGCGTTCCCCTCCTCAGCCGTAAGACCCTGCTAACCCCCTCTTGTTCATTATCCTAATAGGATCGACATCCAAGTACTTCACCAGTCTGCAGATATTTGCCATGTTCCAACTACTAAATCTCAGTGCCCGCTCTACCATCTTCTTAATTCTTGTGTACCTGACATCGCACTAAGTTTGGAGGAGACAAAAGAGAATTGAAAAGTGCCTGAACTCAGAAGACAGCACAGAAACCTCTGTCTAGAGTTAGGTTCCAAAATAGACACATGCACCACGGACCAGACTTAGAGTTTAACACACACATGACTAGAATATACAGGTGACAGAATAGGACACTGACAGGTGACAGAACAGGACACTGACGGGTGACAGAACAGGACACACTGACAGGCGACAGAACAGGACACCGACCGGTGACAGAACAGGACACACTGACAGGTGACAGAACAGGACACACTGACAGGTGACAGAACAGGACAATGACAGGTGACAGAACAGGACACTGACAGGTGACAGAACAGGATACACTGACAGGTGACAGAACAGGACACTGACAGGTGACAGATCAGGACACTGACAGGTGACAGAACAGGACACACTGACAGGTCACAGAACAGGACACTGACAGGTGACACAACAGGACACACTGACAGGTCACAGAACAGGACACACTGACAGGTCACAGAACAGGACACACTGACAGGTCACGGAATAGGACACACTGACAGGTCACAGAACAGGACACTGATAGGTGACACAACAGGACACACTGACAGGTCACAGAACAGGACACCGACAGGTGACAGAACAGGACACACTGACAGGTGACACAACAGGACACACTGACAGGTGACAGAACAGGACACCATAACAGGTGGCAGAACAGGACACACTGACAGGTGACAGAACAGGACACACTGACAGGTGACAGAACAGGACAATGACAGGTGACAGAACAGGACACTGACAGATGACAGAACAGGACACGACCGGTGACAGAACAGGACACTGACAGGTGACAGAACAGGACACTGACAGGTGACAGAACAGGACACTGACAGGCGACAGAACAGGACACTGACAGGCGACAGAACAGGACACACTGACAGGCAACAGCAGGATGCAAACTGATTTTGTGCTTTCCTATTCGTGAGAAAAGAATCCCTAATGGAGGTGATTCTGGTGTTCAGTATGAACATTAGTCACCAAGCTGAGCAGGACAGAGCTGTCCAGATGGAGCCATGGTTTAGAGATACAGAGCCCAGTGTGACAGTGACACAGAGCAGAGTGGTTGGGATGAGCTGGGATGCAGAGCAGAGGGTGGATGCGTCTTCATTTTTCTTGTTCAGTGCACACCCAGGGTCCTCCATGCCGATCTGGAAGTGTGGGCTTTATCTGAACAGCACTATGGGATGTCAGACCTTAAGTAAAGTCCAGGGTGCTGCTGTAGTGCACGGGACCCAGCAGAGATGGTGCAGTCTTCAGCTGAAGTTATTGGAGGACAGAAAGACTGGAGAAATAGGAGGGAGAAGGGGTTTCTAGTTAGAAAAATGGAAGAGAAGAAAGGAAGGAGGGTGAATAGAGTTTTCTGTTTGGGAACTGTCACGAGCTGTCATTAGTGAGGACGGAAAACCGAAGAACAAGTTTAGAGAGAACAGTGAGCTTATTTAAAAACCTTTTTTTACGCTTGTTTATTGAGTTGGTGGGCGGTAGAGGTCTCATGTTTCACAGCGTATGTGGAGGTCAAGGGACAGCTTGCCAATGTCAGTTCTCTCCCATCTTCTGTGTTCCAGGGGTCCCGAACTCAGGCTATCTGACTTGGCCTTACTCACAGAGCTATCTTCCTGGTCCCATTAGCTTGTTTGAGGTGGAGCTGGGGTGTCTATAGGTCATTGTAGTAAGGAGGCCACTTGTTTGCTTCCCGGCTGCCCAGACTCCCAAAATAACCACACAGAAACTGTAGTAATTAAATCACTGCTTGGCCAATTACTTAAGCGTATTACTAGCTAGCTCTTATATCTAGAATTAACCCATCTCCATTATTTTATATTTTACCACGAGCGTCATGGCCTACCAGCAAGGTTTCAGCATGGCTGCCTCTGGCTGCGGCTCCATGGCTTCTCTTTACTCCGCCTTCCTTCTCCCAGCATTCAGTTTAGTTTTCCCTGCCTCTATTCTTTTACCCTATCACAGACCAAGACAGTTTCTTTATTAACCAATGGTATTCACAACATACTGAGGGAAATCCCACATCAGGTCATTGAGAGGTGTGGGCCCCAGGAGGAATGTGGAGACAGAACCAGGTACACATGGCTGGAAGGATTAGCATAGCTACCAATGTAATTGACATCCTCCAGGCATGGCAGAAGGATCAAAGACTGAGTGAGCCAGCACTTAGTCATATAATCCTCACAATAGCCTCCGTGGAAGAATTACTTATCGTCCTGTTCAAACATGGTGTCTGAAGCCCTGTAAGCAGCCAGGTCACCCAGGTTGTGAACGGGGAGCAGCTGCCGGGTCGTCAGGGGACAGAGGTGGCCAGACTTGGTCAGGTTTTAGTTGGTAGTTAGAAGAGTGACATGTGGTGTTAGCTCAGGTGAGGACACTTGGAGGTGAGGAGCAGGGCCAGGAGAGCGGACCTTGATTGTGTGTGTGTGCAGATGTTGATTGTGTGTGCACGCACGTCCTTGTTTGTGGAGCCCGTGATGATGGCTGACACTTTTTTGAGGCAGGAGAGCTCACTATGTAGTGTAGCACAACTAATAAAAACCCAGAGACAGATATTGGGGTTCAGGCTGAAGATCAGAGACGCAAAGCAGCCAGCCACTGGAGAGCTCTGACCTCTGTGAAAGTCTTGAGACTGAAAGAGAATGAGTTCCTGTCTCATCCCGCCTTATATTCCTCCCTAGTGCTGGGATTAAAGGCGTGCCCCACCACCACCACCACCACCCGGCCTCTGTGGCTAACTATTATGGGGGCTGGGTTTAAAGGTGTGTACCAGTGCTGCCTGGTCTGTATGGCTGAGTAGTATGGCTGCTTTCCTCTGACCTCCAGGCAAGCTTTATTTATTAAAACACAAATAATATACCACTATCATGTAGACTAGGCTGAGCCTCACTCACTGAGATGCACTTGCCTCTGCTTCCTGAGGGCTGGGATTAAAGGCGTGGGTGGTTAACATTTTTGGTTGATTGGTTGATTGAGCAATGTGATTAAGGGTAGGAGAGGGAGTTGTTTACAGAAAACGGGGTACATTCAGTGGCATGCACATGTATGAGGGAGGGGGTTGTCCTAGAAGGAAGTCTGGATAGCCATGCTCTTGAGGCAAGACAAGGGCTCCATGTGAATGTAGGTGGATATGCAGTTGGGTGGGGAAGGAAGCTGGGAAATCTTCCCTGGCTGGGAAATTAGCAAGGGATTAGATGAAGTCTGCCTGGGGCCTTGAGACAGACATTCTGGAGTTGTCTGGGGAGAAGGAATCCCTGGGTCAGGGAGGACCAAGAGGTGACCATTTGTTTATTATATGTGTGTGGTGGTGCATCTGCGGAGGTCAGGGAGCAGCTGGAGGGAGCCAGTTCTCCCATCCTCCGCGTGTGTCTCCAGTTGAGGTCTTCAGGCTTGGTGGTCATTGCTTCTACTCACTGAGCCACCTTGCCCACCCAAGTTGTACATTCCTTAGGGTCCCGTCAGCTCTGTCATTAGACGTGGACTGTCATGTTTGTTTTCCTGGATCGTGTGGTGCTGGGACTTCCCGACAGAGCACTGTGGCTTTGCCTGAGGGTTGGGTTTAGTGATTGGAGGAAGCTTATGAGTGTGGAGGAAAGGAGGAAGAAGGTGAGGAGCCTAAGATGACTGTTGAGGAGTTTGAGTGCTGGTTGTGGGGAAATTGCTCCCCTCCTGAGGCTCCAGCGTTCCTGTCTGCAGTGGGGGAAGTTAAATCTTTGTCTTGTCCTCTGCTGGAGCTCTCAGGACTCCGGGGAGCTTTGTGCACCACACCATTAGGAAACAGCTAATGGATCAGAGCGAGACCAGCCGCTGCTCATAGTAGCTCTTAGGCCTGAGTCTTTAGGGGCTGGGAACTTAAGATCAGATTGGCTATGGGATACTTCGTTTCTTGGGGAGAGGTCACGGCCAGGAAAGTAGACAGACGGGAGGGTGAGGTTGTGAATGTTGTGTGTTCTTCTTGTGTGATGTGGTACACTCTGCAGCCACCCTTTAAGAATGGTGTTAACCCCCTAGACGCCCCAGAGGTGCGGCTGGCATTACAGGGTGAATCCAGGTCTGGTAAGTGGCTGTGGAGATTATTGTAATAACTTAACAAGCTATGGAGGAGATAGGACTCTTTTTCCAATTAAGCCTCTAATCTGTAGGCTCTTAGAGATCCCAGAAACCTGGGCGCTTCCTTCCCCCGCATGAAGCTGCCGTTTGGAAACTTCTTCACAGGAAGACATGGGGTGCAGCAACGGAGGGAAGCTTTTACAGAATTCATTCTCCTAAGGCTGAGAATACTGTTCTGTCTCTACTCCGGTTACCTAGTTTCTGAAGCTCTTATTTCTCCCCCATGTCCCCCCATATTGAAGAATATTAGATATTCTTCAAAGCAAGGCATACTTTGAAAAACGAAACTATTCTTCTTGAGCTTAAACCGTCCTATAACCGTGCGCTCCCGTTTCCTGAGAAACAACAGGAAGGATACGCTTTCTCTAAATAAACTGAGTAGCCTCAGCGTGAACTCAGGGCAGTGGCCATCAAAGATCCCAGCGTGGCCACCCAATGGGAGGTTCACAGTCAGTCATCCCTGCAACCTCGGGAAGTCAAGTCTAATGCTAGTGCATTGTGTATATGAGTGTGAGAAGATATGCATAGCTTGGAAGTGTGCCTGGCGTGTGCTTCAGATGGTCTTGCTGTCAAGGCCGCCTCCTTCTAAGATGTCAGCGGGAAACAGCCTTCTTACCCATCACGCGTACATGGTGATGGCTTGAATAAGAGTGGGCCCCATGGACTCATCTGAATGCTTGGTCACCTGCTTGTTGAAATCTTTGATAGGATTAGAAGGTTGGGGCTGTGGCCTTGTTGGGAGAAGTATGTCACTAGGGGTGGGTTTTGAGATTTCAAAAGCCCATGCTAGGCATAATCCCTCACTCCCTCCTTCATTCTCTCCCTCCCACTCCTCTTCCCTCCCTCCCTCCTTCATTCTCTCCCTACCACCCCTCCTCCCTTCCTCCCCCTCCCTCTTTCCTTTCTTTCCTCTCTCTGTGGCTGTGGCTGTCTTTCTTATGGATCAGAATGCAGCTGTCTGTGTCTTCAGCACCTTGCCTGCCACCATGACCCCTGCTGTGATGGTGATGGACTCTGGAGGGATAGGCAAGCCCCTAATTAAATGTTTTTTTTTTTTCAAGAGTTGCCTTGGTTGAGGTCCTGAGTTCAATTCCCAGCAACCACATGGCGGCTCACAACTGTCTGTAATGGGGTCCGATACCCTCTTCTGGCCTGCAGATATGTGTAGATAGAACATTCATGCATAAACTAAATAAATGAAGTAAAAACGTTTTCAGTGGTTGCCTTAGAGTTTATGCTGACCCCCCTCCAACCTCACTTTTATATCATTGTTATTGGTGACATGCCAGCTTTCGGACTGACCTGACTGGGGCGAGGGAAATGAAGAAATAACAAACTCATTATACAGAAAAGCTGGGATCCAGTGGGCCATGCGTTCTGGTGGAGACATACCAGCAGCCTGGAAACTCAGCAGTTTTATTAAATAAGATGATGGAGGATTGGGTTAGCTCATCTCAGTAGGGTCTCTGTGGGGAGCCATCTTGGGGGAGCTGCGATTGATGTATTCTGCAGGCACTGTAAATATCCATGATTGGACCAAGGTCTTGCAATTCTGCGATCCCTGACTGAGGGAAGACTGTTCTCGTAGGTTTGAGGCTTTAGGGTCTTTGACACGGCCATCCCATGTGTGAATGTTGATTCTTACAGGGGTGCATTCATTGTGTGTGTGTGAGTGCGTGCATCACTCATGAATGTCAAAGTGCATGGATGAGGGTCAGGGCTTAATCCTGTGGAGTCATTTCTCCTCCCACATCTCCACACAAGTTCTCGGAATCAAACTCGGGTCTTCAGGCTATACAATGGGTCCGTTCCTGCTGAGCCATCTTGCTGGCCACCAGCGTCTCCTTTTAAAGGGGAAAATGGTTACACATATGTGAGATGTATAGAGTAAAATTTGAAAGGCCTGTCCATGAATACCTTAGGAGTAGTTGTCGCTCAGTGATGGTTATAGACGGTTTTTAGAAAGATTTATTTGTAATTATGTGTGTATATCTGTGTGTGTGTATGTGAGTGCTGGAGCCCTAGGCGGCCAGAGGTGTTGGAACCCCAGGAGCTGAAGTTGCAGGTAACTGTGAGCTGCCTTAAGTGGGTGCTGGGAACTGAACTCTGTTCCTTGGCAAGAACAGTATGCTCTCTGAAGAGCTGAGTCATCTCTCTAGCCCTAGAGATGATTTTTGCTTTTTAAAAAATACAGCTTTCTGTATTATCTGAATTTTAAAAATAACCAGCTGTTACATTTATTATCAAAATGAACCCAGTTCTTTTCATTTTGAAGAGAAGAGGTGAACCACGGCGCAGCCGACTGAGAGGGAGCCCCTTGGCTCTGGATGTGCTCCCTGCCTGTTTGGAGTTAGGGATGAGCATACAGCCTCACGTCACCTCCTCCTCTGGGCAGGAAGAAGACAGAGGTGGTTGGTTTTTGTTTATCACTGCCCGTCCTGTTCCTTCTCCGTCTGTAGAGCGAGAGTGAGCCGTCAGCATGACTTGGGAGTCCGTCCGCTCGCTCCAGGGCACTAGAAGAAGGTTTCTTAGCAGAGCTTCCCTGACTCACTCCTGGTTTTTCCCTGCACAGAGCTGCTCTGTGCTCTGTGCCTCTTTCTTCTCTTTTGAAAAAATAATGAGCGGAATAAGAACGTTCCCAAGCTACCTTAAAACATAGCTCTTCAATAAAACCTGGAACGGTTCAGTTTTGTTTATAAACATGCTGTTGGTGGTTTTGCTGGCATGAGCCCTGTGAGCAAGTCAGATGTGGGGTGGTCACTCGTGAAAGGTGTGGGCGTCGTGATGACGGAGGTGAGCCTGTCTGGCCACCAGGACGTGTCTGAGAAAATTGTGGTTGCTATTACTGTGATATTGCTAACTGTGTTTTCAGAATTCATTTGGGTTTCTGATATAAAGCAAATCCAGGTTTAGGAAGAATAGCATGGCTTAAAGCAAAGAGACAGAAGATGACTCTGTTGATTGTTATTGTTACTATTTTCGAGGTACTGCAGATTGGCTGTAAGGCTCATGTATGACAGGCATGTACCACAGCTATTGCATGGGCTCACATATATGAACAGTTGCTATTTAAAGGATTATGAACAGAACATAACTTTTTTCTTAATGATACTTTTTAGGAGGTGTTTTGCGAGTGAGTGAATTCCTGGGGTACTTTAAGAGAATACTGAAATGTTAATGAGTTTTTGTCATTTGTAATAAAATTTCTATCACACTTTGAGTTTGACTTCATACTCATTTTTGAGCAAGGGTCCCATTCGCAAAGGAACACTGGTTCTGGGGACTGCCCCTGCCTTACCCACAGGGCCATGGGGCCTTGCGGCCGTTGCTCTCTCCCCTCCATTGTTTGCAGAGGGGAAAATCAGAGTGAGAACCAGACTGGGGCTAATGGCATGAGACAGAGGAGAAATGACCTGTGGTCGTGTTCAATGCAGAGGAGGACAATCCGCAGCTGAGTCCTCACCCCTCGGAAGAAGCTGCGCGGCAGGTCACCTTTGCTCCTGTGTATGTGAAGAGTAATGCTTTAATGGCCGAGCGCTCTTAGGCGCTGATTTCTGCTCCACTTTCAGCCATCATTCTCTGTGCTTCCCTGCCTGCTCTAATCTTTCGCTCCTGGAAGGAAGAGGTCTTGTGGTCTGTGTTCCACAGATGCCCAGTGTGAACTCCAGACACTACAATAGTGCATTATGGAAAGCGGAGTGGAGATTCTAAGCTGATGGAAAGGGCTCTGGCAGGACCCTCAAGATCCACATTCAGAACTGTAGCCTTTAATGGACTTACTATAAACCTCTATTTATACCCATAAATAAACCTCATAAAATCACCTATTTTAGATATTTTCCGGATTAAAGTTCTTTTCCATTTTCAGTGTTAATTCGTAGGTCATTTGTGTGTTTGGTAGAGCAGAACATTTTGCAGTTTCAAAATGTAGCTGCCCGAGTTTTATTCCTGCTTTGTGGATGGCGCCCAGCAGTTCTGCGTTGAGTGTGGCTCACCAGGTAAACTTCCCGGATGGGTCCAGCATCGGGCAGGTGCTCCTGTGAGCTCCTCCTCCAGGAAGGTGTGCCCTTCACCATCCTGGGGTGCATAAAATCTGCAGCTGTAGCTTGTGTAGAAGGCACCAGACCTCTGCCCTCTCGTCTCTCTTCAGTCAGTAACATTATGAATTAAACCTTTTATGATAAAACTTAGAAAATTAACACAAATTTGGCCGTAGCATGTCCCTTGTGCAATGACTAATAAGGCAGGCTTGTTTCTCCTTTTCTTCTGCGAGTTTTCTAATCCCTGAGCTTTTTGCTTTTCTGGACAAGTCCAATTATTTGGCTTTTATTTTTGAAACGGTCTTACTGTGTACTAGGCTAGCCTCAAGTTCAGGGATCCACCTGCCTCTGCCTACTGAGTGCAGGGTTAATCTGCCATTCTCTACTCTCAGTGATTTGTTCGTTTGTCTAAGTTTTCTTTGAAATTCTTTCGACAGTCCTCATTTTCCAGTTTGACGTTACTCTGGGAAACCTCATTTGCCAAAGACTTCTGGAGGAAAAGTGTCCACATGGGACTCCATGTCTTGGAGTTTGTATAGATCACTGACTGTCACAAGCTTTATGCCAGAGCAGCCCGGAAAAGCACTGCTCTGGCCCTGGCTGTGTCTCTGTCAGAAAGCAAGGTTGATTCTTTTTATTAGTTCCTCTTTAAAAGAGGGATAACAACTTTACATGTGACTCTTACGTATTTGTAAAGCTCCATGCAGTTATTCCTTCCGCACGACTTTGTGGTTCTGCAGTTTCTCCTTCTACACCCCGCTCCTTGATTGTTTTTCAGACTCTATTACTATTTTGAGATTGATATTCATTTCTCATGAATATGTAGCCCAAAGAGACCGAAGTGTGCTCAAGGACATTTCAAAAAATTGCTGGAAATTCTGTCCTAATCCCAAACAGAAATTCATGTGGCAGTTTTTGCGAAACTAAAGCAAGCAACTCAAATAGCAATTTTAAAAACCAAACATTCTGACACAGCAAGATACATAGATAGAAGAGGCGATGCTTAGGTGCAGAGGACGGGTGGAAAATAATAGAAGCCCCAGCTGTTTTCCATGCTTAGACCATCGTTTCTGTAAGGACAGACAACTTGGTATATGCGTAGTAGGAGCTCCGTAGTTCATGACGTGATAGCCTGTGAGGATTTGTTGATATTGCATATGAATATGCATATTGATATGCTGTGGTGTGACAGCATATGAACTGCAGTCCGAAATGTGTATGCTGTGTGTTGAGAGCCGGCTCCAGCGAGGTCACAGCCTCAAGTACCCAGGATTCATCGCATTTTTTTATTCTTAATTAATTTTCTGTCATTGGTTACGCCAGATTTCTTGTGACCCCTGCATTGACTTATGTGACCTCATAATGAGGTAGACTCACAGTTTCTAAAGCAGTGTAAGAAGAAAAACAAACGTACATTGTAGCAACTTGCTGCTGAAGACAGGCTTGCAAACTGAAGGCGCTCCCAAGAGAGTTCCAAGCTTGAGCTCAGCTGTAATTTCTGCTCCTCTTCATAGCCTCTGTGCCCTGTGTGCCTGTGTTGTGTGGGCTTGAAGGTCTGTCGAGCCAACCATCCTGCTCTTGCCTTCCACTGGATAAGCTGTTTTTGCCTATGATTTCATGGGTTACATAGTTGAGATCTTGTTCCTACTTGTTTTTTATAAAAAGTTGGCTGTTTAAAAATAAGAACTTTCATCTGGTTCTCTGTTACGGTAAAATAGTAAATCCTCATCTGATGAAATTATAGGAAATAGAGGAAGCAGTTGCAGGCACATCTTCAGCTGATTCGGGGTGGATTCGAGTCTCTGCATCACTTCCCGGCTGTTTCCTGGGGCGGCTTCCCGTCTTTCCTCGTGCTCCTTCACTGCATGCAAAACAGGAGCACCAGCCTTGGCATCTTCGTCTTGTCGCCTACCTGGGGACCTCTGGGAACGACATTCATGTTACATGAATGTGAATGCAGCAATGTTTCTCAGTGAGGTAGACCAGGTGCTCTCCGTGTGCACAGACTTCCTGCCTGTGTCTCTGGAGCACACGGTGCTGTGGACGATTGGTCATTGAGCTGTGTGGAAGTGGGCTGGGGGAATGGCCTCCAGCATCTTGTCTGTTTGCCTAACTCCGTCCTAACACCTAGAGGATCGCTGAAGCCTCCCATCTTTTGCTTCAATGGTTCTGGAAATGGCCCTGCTTTCCCTTTTCTTCTCTGTGCCTTTAGCTCACAAAGACTGAGGCTGTTTATTTGAGATTTTTCTCTTACAGACCAGGCCAGACTTGAATCTCCCTCTGCTCTATGGTATTTTCTGTGGTCTCTGTTACTTCGGGGTCCTTTGCTTTTCGGCACTTTGGTGTGAAGATGCCGTGTTTATAAAGAAAGCCTTGGTGTTTTTCAAGTATAATGCATTCTTAAACTAATCCCAGTCGGCTCCGACCCTTTGAGATTTTAAAATTGCTTTGTTCCGGTTTTTTGCACATTTTTGAAATATTAAAAATGTTCTTGAGGGGGTGGGTCATGGGAAAAGATTCCCCAGGGCTGTTTGTTCTTAGAAAACTGTCAGTTTGCTTGGAGAGGTTTTCTGCAGGGTTCAAGTCTGCCAGGTGCACGGCTCCTCGAACTTGAGCTCCCCAGTTTGTTTGGTATTTATTCTGTGTTTTCAGGGTCTAAAGTGGGAGACAGAGCCTCTTCCAGTTAACTGCCTTAAGTCCTTCCTATTGTCCCAGGAGAGCAAGGTCTGAAGCAAAGCCTGGGTTTGTGTTGGAGCCGCATGTCAATAAATGAGGATCAAAAGATCCTTCTGTTCTCTGTTTTTTTGTCTTTGAACCAGGACTTTGAACACAGACTTGTTTTGAATATTGCCGCCTCTGGGTGTGATTATGCAAGTCAATAGAAATTTAGATTTTTAAAGCCCTTTTTCATAATAGCTGCAGAGGTATGAAATTGCAAGGAAAACAAAAATACTTTCCTCCCCCCACAAACCATTTGTACAAAGCAGTCTTTGAGTGCAGGTGGATTTCCGTTTACAGGGATCTGTAGTTCTTCCTGCCCAGAAGATGTTTCCCATCATAGTTCCTTCTCATTTAAATCCCACCTGCAATGAATTAGAGTCTACTCAAGTCTGCTCAAACCTGTGTGTGTGCCTGTGTGTGTACCCATGTGTGCCTATGTGTGTACCCATGTGTGCCTCTGTGTGTGTGCGCATGTGTGCCTATGTGTGTGTGCGTGTATGTGTGTGTACCCATGTGTGCCTCTGTGTGTGTGTATGTGTGTCTGACCTCTAGATCACCCAAGTTAAGACAGTCAGGTAGGCAGGCCCATGCATGCACATACACACAGAATAAGTAAATGTAATAAAAAAGAATAAATGAGATCTTAATGCATTTAAAAACATTTGGAATTTAAGCCATTAAGATTGAAGCAAATGTTCATGTGACAAGTGCATTTTGCCAAGCGAGGTCACCCATGTTGATTCTTATTATTGTTATTTGAAGCATAAAGTTGTTGCCTTGGTCTCTAGTATACACTTGGCATGGATGAGTTCTTTGACTTTGGTGATAGAACTGTCGAGGATCCTTATTTTCATAAATTCGGAATCACGCTGTAGTCTGGAAGGCTGCTTGCTGAGGACCAGGGTTTCTAGCACCTACATCAGGTGACTCCTGGCCTCCTGAGAATCCAGTTCCGGGGATCCCCCTGGATGCCTGCACTAGGTGCCCTAGGCTCTGTGCTGTGGCTGTGAAGAGACACCAGACCCAAGGCAGCACTTGAAGGAAAGCATTTAAATATTGGGGGCTTGCTTATGGAGTCAGAGGTTCAATCCATGACCATCATGGCAGAGAGGCAGAGAAGAGAGGTCAACACTGGAGCCAGTGTGAAACCTCAAAGCCCCCCACCCTCAGGGACATACTTGCTCCAACAAAGCCACCTGTCCTGATTCTTCTCAAATAGTGCCACTGCCTAGGGACTAAGCATTCACATGTGAGCCTATGAGGGCCCTTCTTATTCAGACCACACACACATGCACACATGTACACATATCATCCACATATGACACATGGTAAACATATCATACACAGACGCATAGAAATACACACCAGTGCTAACTAATGAGTCTTTTAGCGAAGCCTTAGGCCCTGCTCAAGAGCACTTGGTGCCAGCACTCAGAACAGCCAGATCCTTCTGTCCCTGGAAATGTTCTGTTGTCTGTTTCCTCTCTGTTCTCCAGCCTTGGCCGTCCCTGTGATTTACAGAGACCCTCTTAGGGGGAGAAATGGTGAATCTTGGCTTCCTGGGCTCGCCAAGATCTCATAGTTCTCTGTGGGCATCTCTAACCCTGCAGCTGGTCTCCACAGTAGCCAGGACACACCTGTTGAAGGAGGGGACTCCCGGCAGAGTAATCCAAACCAGTTGGGGAGGCAGTAGACGTGCCAAGTGTAATTGGGACTGATGTCGATCTCAGAGTTGAAGGTACATTGTCAGCCTAAACACAGCCATGATTTTAACCTGTAGGTCTATAACAAGCAGTCACGTAAGGTTTTTTTTTTTTAAAGATTTATTTATTTATTATGTATACAGTATTTTCAGTGCTCTGCATGCAGGCCAGAAGAGAGCACCAGATCTCATTACAGATGGTTATGAGCCACCATGTGGTTGCAGGGAATTGAACTCAGGACCTTTGGAAGAGCAGGTGGTGCTCCTAACCACTGAGCCATCTCTCCAGCCCCCCCCCCGTAAGGGTTTTTTTTTTTTTAATGCATGAATTACTTTATTGATAGTTCTCAACCAAACTATTGGCCATTGAATGTACAGCCCAGTGCCATTCAGTGCATTTGTGGAGTTTGTAGCCATCGTCATATTTTTAGATATTTGTCACTTAAAAGGAAACTACTCATTGGAAATTATTCTTCCCTGTCAGCCCTATTGGCCACTGGCAAATATCAGTCTTCGTTAGTTTGCCAATTACGGATATTAAAAGTACATAGACGTGTCTTCTAAGGTCCCTGCCTGACTTTCTTCACTGAACATGGCATTCTTATGGTTCATCAATGCCCACCTGGCTCAGTACGTTGCTGCTTCATTGCCGTAGAGCCTTCCATTGTATAAATGTGGTGTTTTATAATACACGATTCAGTAATGCCCAGTAATCCAGATTGTTGTAGAATAGCTCTTCGGGTTGTTTCATTGTGTACAACTGAAACTAGATATGCCACGTTTTGTCCATAGTGACTGGTTAACACGTGTTTGTGGGACATTTCCTGTTCGGTCTGGTGCCTGTGATACCGTATGAACAAGTTTTGAGGTGATGTGGTTTCCACCTTTCTCGGTGTGTCCTAGGGATGTGATTGGTAGGTCAGATCTCAGTTGTTTAACATTCTGAGGAACTGTGGGACCAATTTTCACTGCCGCTAGCAGTGCACGAAGCTTTGGGTTTCATTCATTTTTGCCAGTGCTTTTTGACTAAAGAGCCACATCCGCAGGTCTGAAATGGGCCTCGCTGTGGGATTTGGTTTGTGTTTCTCTGACAGCCGAAGTGGCAAAGCATCTGTTCACGTGGAGACAAATTTAGTTAAAATTTATTTTTTCTTCTTGAATTGAAATTCTTCTGGAATCTCAGAACTACAATTTAATTTGATAAAGAAGTCCTTTGTGGATTCTTATAGGAGATAAACTCTGAGTCGGTTTGTAAAAAATGGAAGGTGGAGCTGGATGATGGCGGTGCACACCTTTAATCCCAGCACTCGGGAAGTAGAGGAAGGCGGATCTCTGTGATTTCTCCACCAGCCTGGTCTACAGGGCGAGTTCCAGGACCTCTAGGGCTACATAGAAAAGCTTAAAAAATAAATAAAAAATTTAAAAAATGGAAGAAGAAGAGGTAAAGGCCACTGCACAGACACCATGTGTTAGCCGTCAGCCAGCCATGAGTTAAGTAGAAGCAGTTTGATAATCTAACCCTCAAGAGCCTACTCCATTGTAGCCCTGGCTGTGGTTGATACACCTACTGACCCTCCATTGGAGAAAACTTATTTTACCTTTGCCAGCAGGTATCAATAGGGATGGGGCCCTCTCAGTGCTGGTACTCCGTCTGACTTGGACCAGTCCTGTTATGTCTAGAAAACACTGTCCTTGGAATCGCCTACCATCTCTAGTTCTTAAAATCTTTCCACCTCCTCGTCCATTTAGATCTCTGTAATAGTAACTAGAACCTAATTGTCTCATTCTGGTCAGGCACTGCGCCTTGTGCTAAGCTATTTGCATGGCTATTTAATTGGCACTAATTAATAATGCAAAGAAGCCGTTCCTGTGTTATAACCATATTCCTGGAAGAGACACGGAGTCTAAGCACCCTGAATAGTTTACCCAGGATCACGTGCTCCATTGCCACAGCATTTGAGCCTCTGGGCTCCTAGCATGGTGAGCCTTGGGGCTCAGTACACATTTCTTCTGTCCTGCCTCGTTGTTGCATTGGGGATTGAGTTGCTATAGAAAGAAACGGGTCTTCATACTGAAGCTGTGTTCTCTGTGTGTGTGGCTTTGTAGGCACCACCATGGCCTGCTTACGGAAGTGCTGTCAGGGGCTATGGCAGGGAACTCCAGGGCTATGTGGCTGGCCCGGAAGTCATGATGACAGTCTGACCCACGCCTTGGAAAGGTAGACTTTCTCCTAGACTCAGCAGAAGTTTTAGAGCCATGATTAGATTTTCTTCTTGTCTAATAAAGTACAATGTGTGGCGCCGTGAAGGTTGGATGGGGTGGATGGAGATGGGTGACAGGGAGTTTTGAGTTAAAGCCTAGATCTAGGCGGTGGGTAGGAGAGAACCGTGAGGAAAGATCCTCGAGGACAAGTTATGAGGACTCGGTAACACGCCAGTGAGCTGGGCACTTGAAGATTCCTTCGGGCGTTGTAACTGGGCGACCTGAAAGACGCGGTCTTTGATGAGGAGTTGCAGGGCTGGAGAGGAGATGCGTTAGAGCTCACGGAAGCCTGTGGTGGGCTTCCGAGCTTGGCTCTTCTCCGTCACTGCTTCATCGGGAGGGTATATCTCTTTGCACTGGCGTGCCTTGAGGCTTTCTTGAAAATTAATAGACACTGAAGTTTACTGGCCTCGGGTAGTTTTCAAAGTCAGTGACGTTTTCCTTTAGGTATATGTAGAAGGGAAACACAAAAGCATACTCTCAGGCAACGAGAGTCATTTTATACATAGTCCCCCTTACGCCCAAGAGGCTCAGCCTGGCCATCCGGATCATGTCTGGGTGTGTGATATACATATCACACATGTCTGGTCCTAACCTTGGCTGTGAGAGTCTCACTACTTAACTTCATTGTAAGGAAAATGGACCATGTCAGAACAGGAGGCAGCCCAGGTCTAAGGTATCACCCTTAATTCAGATCGTGAGCATATTGTTCCCCTTGGTAGTTTTTAAGGAAGCTAGTAGCATTCTGGGCATTTTATTTTTGGAACGTTTAAAACTGAGTACTTTCCATAGGACACTCTAGACCTTCATCCCAGACATAGAAGGCAGCTTTAATTGTACTTCCGAGGCCGCGTCTGGGCTGGAAAGCTCAGTGCTCTGTCACAGAAGGCTGGCGAAGCTGCTTCCTGTGCTGTTAGATTCATGCCTGCAGGTCGCAGAGTTATGTAAGCTGTTTACAGCGGGCGCTAGTGAAGGCGAGCTCATTAGCCTTCCCTGGGAGGGCTGGACCCCCAAGCCTTTGGTGTGATGACTATCTTTGGCCTTTCCCTGCAGATGTCTTATGTTTACAGAGTGAAATTATCTCGTGTCTATCTAGGGTTAAGTGTCCCAGGCTCCTGGGCAATATCATGGGACAGAGTTTGTCTTCTGTGCTTTGCTGAAGAAAGTCAGTAGATGATTACCTGGGGTTTAGCTGGTGTCTGGACCTGCATTAATCATTAATTGAGCACAGCACTTTTCTCGCTAAGTGCCTGTATAGAGCAGTCTTTGTTAGGTTTCAGATTTTCAGGTTTGTTTTCTTTTTCTTCCTTTTTTTAAGTCACTCACACTGGCATCAGACTTGCTGTACATCTTAGGATGACTTTGAGCTCTTGATCCTCCTGCCTCCGCCTCCCAAGAGCTGCAATTATTGGCATGTGGCACTGCATCCCAAATGTGGTGGTCTTAATGATTCAGATACCGAGAATACTGCCTTACTACTTTCTCTCTATGTATACTTCTACATGCGCGTGTGTGTGTTTCAGAGCTTAAAATTTACCAGAATGCAAAGCGTATGAACTTAATGTTTGTATTTAGTTTAATTTTACGGAGGGCATAATTACTCTTACATTTCTGATGACAGTAGTGTCTTGGGTTGGCTGGTTTATTTGTTTTCATCAAAACCTTGTTTCTGCTACTTACTGACTTTAACTATCACCTCAGAATAGTTTATGTGACCGAACTTAATTCCTAAACTTAAGCGATTTCCAGTCCAAAATGTTGACACTCTTTATACGTTTTTACCTGTGTATGCTAATCTCTTTTCCTGCTGTTGCCATGAAATACTTGCCAAAAGCGACTTAGAGAGAGAATAGCTTGACCTGTGGCTTGAGAAGGGATATGCTGCGGGAGGCTTGGTGATAGGACCCTAAGGGGCTGGTCCCATGTATCTACCGTCAGGATGGAGAGATGGAGGCTCTGCTCGGAGGCTGTATACCATGTGATGGCTGGCAGTGTCTGTGACTCCAGTCCCAGGGTATCCAGTGCCTTCTTCTGACCTCCCAGAGCGCCAACCACCTGTGTGATACACGTAGACACGGACGTGGGCATGTACATAAAATAAACAAATACAACTTTGAAAAGTACTTCAATACCATGTCTCTTTCCTATGGAAAAATTTCACTGAACATTCCAGAGAGTGTTTTTCGGGGCTTTTTCTTGCCATCGCTTTGGACTGTTTGATTTCATACTCTGGTTTCTGCCTCTTCAGTTTTGCTGTGGAGCCTTGGAGCTTTTTGCCTTGCTTGGCGTTGGAGCTGCCACGCTCCTGCTGACATACATTACTGAGGTGCACAACTGATCTCCATAGCATCAGGAATCTCTTGCAGAGTTTGAGATCTTTGCATTGTAAATTGAGACAGCACTTGTCTGAGAGTGTGCTGTGACCCCACATGAAACACGAATTCTGTTGGTACAAGGGCCGTGATATAAATGCCAACTCTCCACTCAGAACGCGCTCACTTGGTGGCACTTCCCTCCTGTGCTCCTGGTCTGGGAGTGGAGCGTAGCCTGAACTGCCAGCTGTCATCTGAGATGCTGCCTATCCTTCCAGGCTACACCGCTCACTGCTGAGACATGAAATCATGTATATCAGGGAGGACGGGCCGTCGGTGAGCTGATGACATGTTTTCATTCCTCCCTCCCTCTCTCCCTCTCCCTTTCTTTCATCAGGTTCTCACTGTACGAAACCCTGGCTAGCTGACCTTGAACTAACAGATCTCTGCCTGCTTCTAACCAGACCTGGCCCCTTTACTGTTCGTTTTAGACTTTAATTCATTGACTTTTGTGTGTTGTTTATGCATTTACATGTGAGTGTGTGTTTGTGTGTGTGTGTGAGTGTGTGTTTGTGTGTGTGTGTGTGAGAGAGAGAGAGAGAGAGAGAGAATGAAGGCCAAAGGCTGATGCTGGGTGCCTCCTTCTCTTTGCTTCTCTTCCTTATTTTTAAGACAGGGTCTCGCTGAAGCCCACATTTTTGGCCTTAGTGACTGGCCGACAAGCTCCAAGCATCTTCCTGTCTGCCCTTCCGTCTGCGCACAGCACTGCCACGCCAGGCTTGTTGACATTTGTGCTGGGGATCCGCACGCCTGCCTGGCTGGCAGTCACTTTGCTCTTCTCTGTGGATGCCCCCACCCGGAGTGCCTTCATCGCGTATCTTCCTCGTCACTAGCCCTGCGGTCTCCGGTGTCTGTTCCTGTACCCACATCTTCAAGACAGTGTCCCTGGGGATAAGGAAGTGTCAGAGATGTGTCCAGGATATATCTGCATTGAGCTGTTGGTCTTTCCTACGGGCTCCGTTTGTTCAATACAACAAGTGAAAGTTGACAAAGGTTTGAATTTTGTAGGCGGTTGTGTTTTTGGTACGTCTTCCCATTTTGCCCCTTTCCCGCCTGTCCATATCCAGACTTAAGCCTTGTAGCTCCATGACTCCATGCAGGCAGTATCTAGTAAGGTGTGTACAAAACTTCTGTGACTGCTTTTACATAATTTAAATCTATTTAGTCCCCTTCTCATGCATTTGGGAGCAGATTTATGTCCAGTTCACTTGGTGGGTATGTTGGGAATTGTGGAAGGGAACGATCGTGACCCATGAAGAATAAAAAGGTTTTTTAAACAGACTGAGTTTTGCACTACCAGCCCAGAAGATTTCCTTTTTCTGTCCAGACTGTGAGCAGTTGTCTTGTTCTCATCAGAGGCAGCTGTGCTGAAGCTTTCTTAGAAACAGTGTGTACAGGCTCTTGTAGGCAGGGAGAGGCTGAGACTCAAGGAACATGAAGATACTATCTCAACCTGTCCTCCCTGGAAAATCGTCACCACTCCCTTCAAATGCCACAGCCCCACCAAATGTACAGTTTGCTTAAAGAGAAGGGGTTCAGGTTCTGTGTCTTTGCCTCACAGGAAAAGGGTGGAAGGGGGAACTGTTTCATATATGATTATATACATGTTCCTTGGGTATCTCATGACCAAGTAAGTGCCTTGGATATGAAACACTCAACTACTGAGTGGAAAAAGCCAGATGGAAGTGGTGAGGTCGAGTTGGCGTGTGACATTCATGGCTCCCTGCCAGTGTTGGTCTTCTTTGCACCAGGTTTCATGTGTGTGTCTAGGATGGTCTGACTGTGTGGGTAGCTTCCAGACGTGCCCTGGAAACAGCATCCGTGAAATGCTGCCGTCTTACGCTCCTGTCCGGTCCTGAGGCCGGGACCTGGGATATCGACCTCTCTGAGACCACTAGCCTTCCCAGGAGAAGGCTGTGACACAGAACTTAATGCTTAGTTGTCCCCTGTTTACAAATAAGGCTTTCTGAAAAACTGAAACTATAGCTGAAGAGTTAAAGTAGGAAATATGCCCTGGCCATAGCACATGATTTAAGCAATTGAATAAAACTCTTGGCACAGTCCTCAAAATCCCCAAATGTATAATCTTGTTAAGTTTGCTCATAAAACCTGAGTTGCCTTCGTCATCGTCTTCTTCCTCTTTCTCTTCTCATCCTTTGTTGTTTTGTCTTTTGAGGCAGGGTCTCACTATGTAGTCCTGACTGGCCCTTTGCCTCCCTGCTGGGATTAAAGTTGTGGCTACCATGCCTCTTCTGAATGTTCTTAATTTAGAAATATGTCCGTACGTTCTCCCTGTACCTTGATCATTTTCCCGAGTGCAGTTCTTACAGAAACACCAATCCGTCAGCAGAGGGGCTTCCTTCACGAAAATGAATTTTAGGTCTGAAGCGTCAGCTCGTTCCTGCTCGGTGACCTAACCAGTTATTCATTTTTTCTGTGTAGAATGTTTTTTTCTCATCATCTGCCTAAAATATTTGGGCAGTTCTATCTTGTGGGAATTGCCATTCATCAGGAAATGCTTGTTCATAGATGTAAGCCAGACCACACGTAGCAGCCAATGTTATTTATCACCATGGAAACAAGAAGTCACAAGAGGCTCATCTTGAGTGTTGAAGCATCCTGCTTCTTAGGGAGACAAGTGAGTCCAGCTTTGGTTTAGTTCACTCGGGGCTCGCTCGGTCCTTACAGGGCGCTCACCAGCAGTACGTCTCTGGCAGTTTGTTTAATGACTAAATTTCACTTCCACGAAGTTAGCTCTTCCATCGCTAACGAGAAAGAGTCAGAGGAGGAAGGGCCAGTTTTCTTCCGGTGTGGAATCTGTCACTGTTGACCCCTGATTCGGAAACAGAGGGGCTATTTTGTACTTGAAAGATGTCATTCGTTGATTTACCTGTTGTGTATACGTGCACGCCGTAGTAGGCATGTGTAGGCTGAGAGACAACCTAGGAAGGGGCCTGCCCTTCCAGCATGTGGGTTCTGAGGCTTGATTTCGAGTGCTCTACCCCCTGAGCGACCTTGCCAGTCTGGAAAGTATTTCCGTGTGTGCACTGAGGGCTGTAGTGTGGATGTGTCCTATGACAGGAGGAGATGTGTTGCTTGTTAATTGACTTTATAGTCCTTTATCAAAGCAAAAACCCCACAGCTCAGTAAAGACTGGAGTCTTTGCCCTTTGACCTCTCCCTTCCTCTCCGCTCTCCGTGTGTCTGAAGAGATTGCCAATCTCCTCTCTGCAATAGTGTGAACTGAAGGTGTTGTGTGATTGTAGGCAGAGTCCTGTTCGTAGATAAAATACGAAGAGTGCCTTCTACATTAACCCACGGGCATTTCATTGTGGGGGATGGAATTGGTAGAAGAGGCTGGCCACCTTGGTTGGTGACGATGCTGTGGGTACAGCCATTTCAGTTTGGCTATACCAGGACTCTACTGGTCAAGCTTCCCCTGCGTCTCCTCTGCTCATCCCAACACCTTTCTACAGTGGGGTTTGCTCACACAGACTCCGAATCCTCGGGTCTCACCTGTTCATCAGACCCGGTGAAGTACACCTGATTTCCATCCAATCAGGTTGTGTGGGTAAGGCAACCCTTGCTGACTGCTTTCACATTAATAAGAGGGGTAAATCTCCACCCCATCCATGCCTCTCAGGACTATTCTTCTGGCAGTGGCAGCACACACCCCATTCCTGCACTCAGGAGGGAGAGGCAGGCAGGTGGGTCCCTAAATTTGAGGCCAGCTTGGTCTACAGAGCTGGTACCAGGACAGTCAGGGCTACACAGAGAAACCTTGTCTCAAAAAAACAAAAAAAAAAAATCTTCAGGACAGAGAAAATATGTAAATGAAGCTATAATCTAGTTTTATATAGGTCAAGTAGTTAGTTGGACTCTTTGGGCGTGATTCGGAATATGCCAGTTTTGGAGATGCCCTTTGATTTTTTTTTTTAATATGGGAGTATTCTAGATTACAAGTGCTTAAATATGCACACTATTGAAAAGTGAGAGGCCATAAAATATTTTATTTCCTGGTCTTTAAGATGTCATAAAAGCGAGCCAAGTGTCCTTCACTCGTTCATAATTCATTTCTCTTTTCTTTTTTTGAGCTAGGGTCTTAGCACATAGCCCTGGCTGTCCTGGAACTCCTACTGTAGACCAGGCTGGCCTCAAACTCTGAGTTCTGCCTGCCTCTGCCTCCTGAGGGATTAAAAGCATGTGCTGCCACCACCCACTTCATAATCCACATCAGAAGCCACCACTAAACATCGGTCACTGATTCAGAAACCAGAGACACTGTTGCCGTGAACTCAGGCCCACAAAGGCCATGTAGTGACTGAGCCTAAGAAGCTTGCATCTGTAGTGATATTTCATTTATATTTTAATAACTAAAGCTTGCCTGAAGTTCGGAGAGTAAAACAGCCACACAGGTCAGCCTTACAGACCAGGCTGCAATAACACACACCTTTAATCCCAGTAGACACACTAGTTTGCCATAGAAACCAGGTGGTTCATGCCTTTAATCCCAATCCTAGAGAGGTATATAAGATGGGAGGAAACAGCTCTCAGACACAGATTCATTCAGAGATTCCTTGGGGCAGGATCGCCATTTCAGACTGAGGTTGAGGTAAGACCCAGCAGTTGGCTGTTTTGTTTTTCGGATCTTCAGGCTGAACTCCAATATCATCCTCTGGGTTTTTATTAATTGTGCTTCGTGCATCCCTTGGATATTAATTAGATGCCCAGTAATGTTAACAAGAAAATGAAGTAGGACCAGGAGACAGGGCAGTGATGTGGGGAACGTCAGGTATCAGGAAGATACTTGAACCATACTCAGTGTTTTAACCTCCATCTGTCTCTTCACCTCTCCTCCGACCCATGGGGGGTGCTTATTAAATGTTGGTGGCGTTTTTGTTTATTTTTTTTTATTTAACAAACATGTAACATTGACTCCATGCCAAGCGGTGCCTTTAAGTGTTTGCAAACTTGAATTCATTTGCTTCACATCTAAACTGTTTTCTTTTGTGATGGAGCTGGGGCAGTAAAATTGTTGAGGAATTTGTTGAAGGTCAAAGTTAATAACAATCCAGTAGAATCCATTCACAAAAGAAAGAAAACACTGTGATTAAAGGGAAGAGCCTGAAAGGTTGTTGGTGCTGACTGTGGGTCCCAGGAACAGGAGTGCTGGGGTGGAGCAGGAGGATGGATCCCCACAGGGTGGTCAGCCCTGAGCCTGACTTGATTGGATCTGGAATCCACTAAGAGACAGACCCTGGGTGGGTTTTAAAGGCGTTTCCGAGAAGGGTGAGCTGAGGTGGAGCCTCCTGTGGGGTGGGCGGGGTCTCCCGGCAGCAGCCCAGATATGAGCTAGTCTGAGGGAGAGCAGCTCATTTGCTGCTTCTGGCTGCGGATGTGCTCATCCCTGCATGCACGGCTGCCACAGGCACCCTTTGCAGTCTTTCTTCATCTCCCACAGAGGAGTTTCCCGGCCTTCAGCACAGGGTTAGAATTGCAGAAGAGGCAGCTTCCAACCCAGGAACTGGACGGCTCTTAGGTTCCCAGCCCCTATCGTAGGAGATGATTGTCCTTGGGCTACTCAGCCTGCCTTGTGTAAGCCCATCCAGGGACTCCCCCTTTATAACTCCGTCAGCCCTGCTCTGATGAGCCCCTTCTCCCCCACAGCCTCTTCAGATTTCTCCCCCGAATCGCTGCTGTGATGCCTAGACTTCCCTCTCTCAAACCCTCTCCTGACCAATTTGAAGCCTCGGATGCACCCTAACTGCTTTGTAAATTGTGGACCTTTCTTGGGGCTCCTGAAGTTAAGTGACAGCATTCTCTCTTGGTTTTGGAGATTATAGTCACCAAAGAGGAATATACCACCCACCTCTCCGCCTCTTCCCTCGCTTAGTGTGTGAATTACTGTATGGATTAAAGACCACCATAGTGCCCCTTTGCTGTATACACTCCAGAGGGCACCTAAGAGCCACTGAGTCTCTGCAGAGGGGCCCACCAAATCCGTATGTCACGTTTGTTAAGAACCACTGCCGTCGAGGGCTTCTATTTGCCTGTGGAGGAGGAAGACAATGAAATGAGAAGAGGGGAACACGAAGGTTTCCTCTCTGTAGATGCATAATCCTAACCGGGTTGGGAAAAGGGACTTGCGGGGAGTGGGACATTGGCTATGGGGGATGCCCAAGTAGAACCTCCGGTCCTCTGGAGTAGGGTGGGCCCTGTAGGCCGGGAGATCCTCCTACCTTTGCCTCCAGAGTGCTGGGATTAAAGGTGAGTGCAGCCATGCCTGGCTGCTGACTAGAGATGAGACTTTATTACCCTTGAGCCACTTGCTTGGAGCGTCGCCGCTTGGTGAAGGTGCTGGGTAGGATTGCCGGTGACTTCTGTCACCTTGGCCCTCGGATGGAAGACAGAAGGGCATGCGTGGTTAATCACCCCGAAACTGGCAGCATCTGTGTTTTATTTACTATTTCGTCTTTGCAGGAAAAGTTTGTTAGACGTTTGGGCTGTCCAGTAGAATGTTCCCCCAAGACTGAGATGTCTCTACCCTCTATCCGATGTAGTAGCTGCTGTCCTTGAACTTTGGCTGTTGAATCCTTGACCTGTGGGTATTGTGACTGAGCGATTGAAATTCTCGTGTTATTATCACTCACCTGCGTCTGCCTCCCCTGGTGCTCTGGCACTGAAAGTATGTGCCACCACACCTGGCTGAGAACATTTTCTCGCAGAGATTAAGAGTTCCAGCGCTAGACCCCGGCTTTGTCACTTCAGGTTTTTATACTGGTCACATAAACCGTTCCCTGCTTCAGCCTTAGGGTCGTTATAGTCCCTGCCTGTAAGATGGCCAGGCAGTTTCTGTGTATGAGTATTCAGATTTTGTTTGGCATATAGTTAAACCTTTGTAAATGCTTACTGCTGTTATTCCGTGTTGTTTGTGGTCTGGTAATCCTTGTATACTTACCCCCACTTCTTTTTCTTTGTGTTAAGAAAAGGGATTCTGGACTGGATGGTGGTGGCACACATCTTTAATCCCAGCATTTGAGAGGCAGGGGCCAAGATCTCAGTGATTTCGAGGCCAGCCTGGTCTCCAAAAAAGCAAGTTCCAGGACAGCGGGACTGTTAAATCGAGACACCCTGTCTCAAAAAACCAAAAAGAAAATAAGAAAAAAGAAGAGGTATTCTAAATTCCAGTGTGACGTGGATACGGACCTAGCTAGTGTAGTGTGTACCGGGCTGGAGGGCAGCTGTGCCCGTTTCTGTCCCGTCTGTGAGGCTCCTGATAGTCGCTCCCCTTGGTTCCAGCATATGACACAGGTGATGTGGTGCGTGTTTGGGTTTTACCGATAGTTATAGCATGTCCTGGTAGGTGGATGGAATATTCTATAAGAGCACTTCAGAAATAAAGTAGGTGTATTTAATTAGAAGCAGAGTTTATGTAAGTACTACTTCCAATCTTGAGAATCTTAATGATATCTTAAAGGAAATGGGCTCTTGTAGTGGCTTTTAAATTGTATTTTAATAAATAAAGCTTGCCTGAAGATCTGAGAGTAAATAGCTCCACTGGTCAGCCTTACAGACCAGGTTATGGTAACACACACCTTTAATCCCAGTAATCACACTAGTTGCCATAGAAACCGGATGGCACATGCCTTTAATCCCAGCCCAGAAAGGATTATAAGACTTGGGGGGCTCTCAGACACAGTCTGCTTCTGAGATTCCAGGAGGCAGGATCACCATTTCAGTCTGAGGTCAAGGTAGGAGCCAGTGGCTGGCTGTTTTGCTTTTCGGACCTTCAGGTTGAACCCCAATTTCTGACCCTGAGTTTTTATTAATTGTGCTTCATCTTGTTTTATCCGAGACTTGTCCTGAGTGCCTCGCCAAGCAAGCCTCGTGTCTCTTCCCTTCTAGAAGGTGAACAGGCCGGGCCTGACCGGGAATGCCGAGAGATGCTCACTCGCTCAGTTATCTGTGTGGATGGCAGCAGTGATGGAAGTGTAAAAGTGAGAAAAATATGCAGCTGTCGTTATGAGTTTTGTAGCACGGGTCCCCCGCCTTTTCCCCATCAGTATCGAGTTCTGATCAGTCAGCGCTGTACCCTTACCACAGATAGAGGGCATCACCTGGAGACTCCACACATGCCAGTGCGGGCAGCTCCTCCTCCACCTTTCCAGGGCTGGAGACTTGGCTCCAGGTTGGAAGTGCTTACTGCTCAGTCACAGGGAGCTGAATTCGGATCCCCAGCCCTGGGCATCCATGCCTGCCCCCCAGTTCAAAGGGGAGCAGAGAGGAGGTGGTTTCTGGGGCTTGCTAACTTCCAGCCAGCTTATAAAAATGTCTACACTCCCTGCCTCCACACAAGGACATGAAATTGTTTTAGAAATATAGACTTTCTGATCCCGCAGTGGTAAGACTTGTAGGTCTCAGATCTTGTCTCTGGGATGGATCACTCTGGTTTTTAGATGCTTGGCACCAACAGCTGCTCCTGAGGTGCTACTCCACTTTTGGGGGGAGTGGTGTTGCAGTTTGGTTTGGTTTTGACATAGACCTAGGCCGGCCTTGAATTTGCCATGTAACTGTTGCCCCTGACCTTGAGCCCCCTATCTTTTTGCCTCTACCCCCCTTCCAAGTGCTGGAATTGCAGATACGTGCCACTGCCCCAGCCTCCAAAACTGTGTTTTTAATCTGTAAGACAGTTCCATAAGACACACCGGTAAACAGAAAATATGATGTAACTGGGCGGTGGTGGCACACACCTTTAATCTCAGCACTCCAGGCAGATCTCTGAGTTCTTGGCCAACCTGGTCTACAGAGCTAATTCCAGGACACCCAAGGCTATGCAGAGAACCCCTTCTCAAGCCTCGCTTCCAGAGGGAAGATAAAGCCTTGCCTGAGTGGTTGGACGGTGTGATGACCTGAGTGGTTGGACGGTGTGATGACCTGAGTGGTTGGACGGTGTGATGACCTGAGTGGTTGGACGGTGTGATGACCTGAGTGGTTGGACGGTGTGATGACCTGAGTGGTTGGACGGTGTGATGACCTGAGTGGTTGGACGGTGTGATGACCTGAGTGGTTGGACGGTGTGATGACCTGAGTGGTTGGACGGTGTGATGACCTGAGTGGTTGGACGGTGTGATGACCTGAGTGGTTGGACGGTGTGATGACCTGAGTGGTTGGACGGTGTGATGACCTGAGTGGTTGGACGGTGTGATGACCTGAGGGGTTGGACGGTGTGATGACCTGAGGGGTTGGACGGTGTGATGACCTGAGGGGTTGGACGGTGTGATGACCTGAGGGGTTGGACGGTGTGATGACCTGAGTGGTTGGACGGTGTGATGACCTGAGTGGTTGGACGGTGTGATGACCTGAGTGGTTGGACGGTGTGATGACCTGAGTGGTTGGACGGTGTGATGACCTGTCTTTTAGCTGTAGTGGTCTTTTTCTTTTCTGTTTTATAATTCTGAGATGTATCTGAGATTATTTTTTTTTCCTGGTTTGTGGGTGAGTGAGACACCAAATATGTGCTCTGGTATGTTGCTGTCACCGTTCTAATGATGGGTGTGACTGCTTTAAATTCATCTTATAATTAAGGACTTAAACTGATTATTATATATTTGGTTATTAAGCCTATTGAGAGTTTTATAGATTCATTTGCATAAAGCTGGAAGAATGAGAAAATGGCTGACTTTTATGTCCCCTAATTTAAAAGCAGGAAGAACCAGCAACTTGGGTCTCCCGAGACGGGAGGGAACCTGGTGCCCCGTGGCCTTCCAGCGGTGTGGCGGATTGGAATGGCAGTTAGCACGGCTATGGTCCTGGTCCTCCTCGCTCACCTTCTTAGCTCCCTGCTTGGCATCTCAGTCCACTTGCCTGCTAGACTCACCTGCTACTTTTCTAGAGCGCTCCTGCCTGTTGCCGACCCCCATCTGATCACTTCAGCTGAGGGGAGTCAAGAACATAAACATTTCTCATGCTGTAATTTCGGTGGTTTTCTTTTTTTCCCTCTCCCTTTGTTTAAAGGGGGTTTTGCAGCGTACTGTTGAGAAACCTGTGGCCCCAATTATCAGTTTCCTGGGAATATAGAGCTCAGAAACTGCAGAGCTTGGGTTCATCAGGAGACGTTCTGAGAAGACCAGTGCCGAATGTAAGGAAGCGTTTGCTGAGAGTTAGGGCCGGCCAGCGGCTGCTGGAGAGAGACCGGTTGTGCCGGTGTGCCGTGGGAAGGCTCTGTAGGATGGGGTGGAAGCAGTCAGGGTGGTCTGCTTGTAGGCTGTGATTGACATCGCTTACCTGGAAGAACTGTGATGACAGCAAATGTTTCCTGGTTAAATCTGTGGCGTCATCTTACTAAGCCGTTTCCCTTTTCCAGATCATGGGTGAGACATCAAATGTGGCACTCGAGTACGTAGCTGGGTGTTGATTGACCACGTTCGACTTATCTTGAAGTCCAAGACTTACTCTAATGTACCTGTCTTCAGCAGTTGGTTGTACCCGGTCCTTCGAGTTCCTCACTCTGCTAGCCTCGTCAGGATCGGGATTGAGTGTCGGGAGGTGTCGCATCTTACTGAATTGAAATGAGACAGTGCAAGCATTAAAATCCAACTACAAAAACATGGGTAACCAGCAAGGTATTTCCCAGAGCGTTCCAGAAGTGGTGTGAACAGGTATTTGTGTGGTTATTTGTTTTTGGTTTGGGACTTAGTGAGTCAGAACGAAAGCAGGGCATCAGCTCTTGCCTAGCTGGCTGGCAAGGTAACCCTCATGTATATAGACTTCTTTCCTCCACCACCAATTCGAGTTCATCATCTTGTTTCTCTCCTTTTCTGGGCTATTAGTCTCCTGGTGTGTTCATACGTGACTATTCTGAATGCAGGACGTCAGATTGGAAAGATTATATTCTTTCCAAGTATATAATGTGCGTTGTGTTATTTCCAGAATACCTTCAGTGAGCACCTGAAGTCATCCATGGGATGACAAACTGACTCTCACCTACCAGCTCCAGCTCTTCTCGGGGCTCATCTCCAGCTCCCTCTATTCCTGACTCCCAGTCCAGTCAGATTCCTCCCTGCTTTGTCGCTTGTTTCAGCTCTTGACATTTTGTATCCTTTCGCCCCACACCCTGTGCTAGGTGCATAGTCTCATTTACCCACCCAGTGTTACAAATGCGCATATCTTACCACTGCTAGACCCTTAGCTTTTGAGGACCAGAATTCCATATTTCTACCTTTCTGCGGAGCACCGGATACTTTGCATTTGTAATATATAAATAAGTGGTTCAGTACTGAGTAGTGTGCTGTCAGTTTTCAGAAAGCACGTGAACCATTGCTTCATTGCGAAGTTATGATCCTTCTGTAATGAAAACATCTCGGGAAATAATAATAATAAAAAAGCCCCCCTCTGGATTGCTGACGCAGAAAGCAGTCATGTGCATGTAATCTGCTGTGTTGAAAGAAGTGACGTATGGAGGCACCTGTTATTCTCTGTGTGTGTTTAAGTCATTAGTTTTCGTTGTAGACGTTTAACCTGCCTGGAAAGGAAAGCATACAGTCACCTTATGTAAAACGTTAGTCACCAACAGAACGTTGTTTCAGGTTATCTGAAATGCAAGCTAGAAGGAGAGCAGGGACTTAGGAGACAGCCTCGCATCCCAGGTCCTTTACAGCGCAGAAGGGCGCAGTTGAGTAATTTAGTGTTAATATGATCTGTTAAAACTGTTTCTTGAGTTTGAAGTTTATCCACACGTTTAAATCATAAAACCATTCTGGTAGGTTTTGCGAAGTAGATCTTAGAATCCTATCGCAGCCACTACTACTACCTCTATCTCTCTCCTTCCTGTTTCTGTGATTTAATTAGCACTGTTGTGTGCAGAGTGTTTAAATCACTGCATTAACCATAGCCTCATTGCCGTGTGATTATAGAATACTCCAGCTAGCTGGTGCCATTGCTTTAGTGTGAGAGAACTCAGGTTGTTGGTGCTGCCCTGACCTGCAGGATGTGGTGTGACCTGTAGACCATAGGTCACTGCGCCTGTGATATTGCCTGCGTTTTAAGTCTTTAACGTGAAGGAGGGTGTCTTTGGGCTCCCAGTCTGGGTACAGTCCATCATGGGAGCTGGAAGAGGGTCATGCTGGCAGAAGACTGGGAAAGAGGAACTCAGCCAACTTGGTCTTTTTTATTCCATTCAGGATTCCAGCCCAGGGAATAGCGCCTCCCAGGGACACCCAGAGGTTGTTTCTCTGGGGGATCCTCGTTCTGTCAGGTTAACCATCAGTACCGACCTTCACGTGTGCACAGACAGACAGGCAAGCCACTGCCACACAGAAGAGTATGAAGAAAACTAGGCACCTGGTCATCTTCCAGGACACAGGCCCCAGGGAATTCTGGGAAAGGGAAGTCAGCACTGTGCTTTTCCCTTCCCAGGGGAAGGCTGAGTGAAGTGACTGTTGCTCTTATCAGCTGTGGCCCAAAGTAGCAAGGCCACTCTGAGGGGATCCCTGGCCGTGGTGCACTGAGAGGGTTGGCCTTGCTCGTGTTAAGTCCTTCTACAAGTTATTGTTGAGTCTTACTCAGGAAACAGTTCATCCTGGGCCTGAGTGATTGGGTAGCGTGTCGGGAGGGGTCGGAAATTCAAGTCCTGTGTGGAGAAGCAGCTGCTGGAAGGGTGGGGAGAGGCCTTGCTGTGTTGCAGCTGATCCAGGACCACCACGGTGGGACCAGGGCTAAACCCTACAGTTAAGGGGTTCGCCCGGAGCGGTGACAGGGATGCACGTGGTCATCCCGTTATACACAAGGCCCGTGTGGGGCTCATAGATGCGAAGGAGAACAGAGATTTCCTGAGATCGTGGTGGATTATTGTTTGGATTCTTTCATTCGTCAAATTATTGTGTGATTATTTTTCAGAATGTATTGGACAGGCTTCTGTGGAAAGTTTATTTGTTAAGGTTTATTCTTTGTAATTTTTATTTATTATTTTTAAGTGAACATGTGTGTGTATGGGTGTTTGTGTACATGGGTGTATATGTGTATGAGTGTATGTGTATGGGTGTGTGTATGGATATTTGTATACATGGGTATTTGTGTGTGTGTATGTGTGGGATGGTGTTCGTGTACATGGGTGTATGTGTGTATGAGTGCGTGTGTATGGGTGTGTGAGGGTGTTTGTGTACATGGGTGTATGTGTATATATGGGTGTATGAGTGTGTGGGTGGGTGTGGGTGGGTGTCGGTGTGCACTTGTGAGTGCAGGTGCCTATGTAGACTGTAAGAGGACATTGAATCCCCTGGAGCTGGAGTTCCAGGCGGTTAGGAGCCGCCCACTGTGAGCGTCCTCTGAGCCCACTACACTACACTACACTACACTAACTGAGACGTCTCTCTGGCCCCTGGGAATTTGAAATGTGAGAGATGGCTCGGCAGTTCCGGTGCTTGCATCTCTCTCACAGGACCTGAGTTTGCTTCCCAGTGCTCATGTCTGGTCACATACACCTCCCTGTGACCCTAGACCAGGGATGGCTATACCCTCTTCTGGCCTCTGCAGGCCCAGGCACACATGTGGCAATACCCACAAACAACAATTAGGATAAATCTTTTTTCTTCTGAATGTAAGTGCACTCAAGACTAAACTGGTAGATTACAACGGTGTTGGTTACGTCCGTGTGCTTGACCAAATACCTGAAAAAATAAAAAAGTTAAAAGGGCTTCGACCTCGGTGGCTTGGCTCCATGTGTGGCAGGAGTGTGGCGTGCAGGCTGTTGCCCCCTCCCCCTGCCTTTACCCACCTCCCAATAATGTCATCATGGGTCCATCGACGTGCCAGTCCATGGGTCAGTTCAGGGCCCTCAGAGTCTCTACAATCTCCTCACAGACGGGCATGGACACACGCTTTGGTAATGCGTTGGTGTTTCCTAATCCAGCCCAGCCTGCAGTCTGCCTAACCCGTCTCAAACGCAGAAGGAGAAGACTTTGAAGTTCTGTGAGTCCGCGTGGGTGACGTGGGACACTTTTAGGGCAGAGTGCCTTCTGCACACACGTGGGTACCTGAATTCAGACCTCCAAGCACCCCTTAACAGTGGGACACAATGGCGTCTGTAATCCCAGTATTGAGGGAGGGTGGAGACCAGTGGATCCACTCATTTCGTGTCCTTGGGAGACCTTCCTGGCAGACGTACATTCTGTGATGTAAATTTTTCACTATATGTTAATTTTTATTTTAGCGAAATATCCCATCTGTATATTCTCAGCTGGTGTCAGAATCATCATAAATGTTGGCCGAGTTAATGGACCAATATATTGACTGCTAGGCAGAAACCAGTGTATGGTTCTTGTATAAAGAGTGACATTCGATCCAGATCCGGACAAATAGTGTACAGGAAGGAGCGAGGCACCAGAACTGTCACCGGCACTGGTGACACCCCAGCTTCTGTTTGTAGGTGCCCCGAAGGCACATGCAGAATTGTAGAGCGGCAGGGGAGGTTGATGCAGAAGCCTGTCAGGCTGTGGCTACCAGTTGTGAGGGTGTAGACTTTCTTTAGAAAGGGACTGGATGGAGTTTGTAAAGGGCCATCCCAAAGGGTACTTCCAGAAACCACTTCCAATGGTTGTGTGATGCCCAAATCAGAGAAGCTATGGGATCCAAACAGGAGTTCAGATCTTGGAATGAAGAGAGACCCACACAGTGATCGAGATGGGAAAGAGGCCAGTGGATTCTTGGGGTGTCTAAGATGCTGAGTGGGATGGAGGTGCCCATCTCCTTTGGCCAAATCTTTGCTAGATAGAAACCTTGGCGTGCTGGCCTCTGCTGTGAATTCTGCGCCGCATGATTTGGTTGGAAGAGATGTGGGAAATCAGAGAGGGTAATGGAAGCCCCCAGTAAGCTCCATAGCATCTTACATGTGGTCCAAATGGTATTGTTGGCATGGTGACCATGTCAAAGATGCAGGTCTCTAGGGACCTTAATTGCTTCCTTTGTAAAATAATACTTCAGTTCCTGTTCTTCTGGCAGTGTGTGGCTGTCAGTGGAGACAGAGGGACTTTAGAAGAGCTAGGTGCTTTGGGAAAGTCCAGCTGGCCACCTTCTGTTAGCATCCTTTTCAGGACAGACGCCCAGCCCCAGGGGAGGGTAGAGACCTCAGCCATTTCTTGTTTGTTTAGTCATTGCTCATATTCTCCAGGTATGGTTTGCAGGGAGAGAAAGCAGCTAGCTGAGTGTTTGTGTTAACCTTTTCTTCCCTTCTCACTGCTGAGAAAGTAGGTCATGTGTTGGAGGAACATCTGCCAGGCCCCAGCCTACACCTAAAGCTACAGAAGGGATTTTCTAGCAGGCCCCAGAGGTGTGAACACAGATTCCTCACTCTGTTTCTTTTTTGTTTTTAAATCTTTCTTTGAAGGAAAATGTTCTTCTCGTAAGTCTTAATAAGTTCATCTGCGGGTGGGCTGCAGGTGATGTAGTCTGGCTGAGGTGGGGCCCTTTCTATTTCCTGATATTAGTCATTGAAGGAAAACTCCCACTTAATAATTAAAAATTTACCCAACGCCAGCGCAGTACTCCTGAATGCTGTGTTTATTCACATCCAGATGTCAGAAGCTGCATCTATGGTGCTATGCAACGGGAAGGGGTCAGGCACAGGGGTATGGGGGACAGAATTTTCTTTAGGAAAGGACTTGTGGTGATGAACTGACTGTTTCTGCTTCTTCATGCTTGACCCTGGGGAGCCATGAGTCTGTCAAACGTGAGGTTGGGTCTGACACAGAGCATCCTTCTGTCAGCTGCCCGGTCCATCCAAGTTTCCCTCAGGAACTAGAACGATCATTACTCCCCGAGTTAGGAGAGGCTTGTGAAACCCTCACGCTTACAGCCTGAGCCAGAGAAGTGCAGAGTCTGCGAATGAATAACTGGATTGCAGCCTCATATCCTGGCGTTGCTCTCTGTCCGACCTCGTGCCCTGGACTTTGTTTCCATAGGGAGCACTCACAGTTCCTACCTAGGTCGCTCCCTTTAAACATAACACTTGCGGCTTCTGCCTCAACCACCGATTGCGGCAGAATTCTTGGTACAACTCTCTCATTCTGCCCCATGTCCCTCCTTCAATCTCCTGCCTGGCTGTTTTGAGTCAGTGTCTCGCTCCTCAGCGGCACTGGCTTGAACTCCAGACAGTGGGTGCTCCTGCTTCACTATGCTGGGGTTATGGTCCAGCATCACCACTCCTAGATTTCCTTGCTGTGAAGCCTGTGATTTCACTTTCTAAAGGTCTTCCGTGGTAGTGTGAACCTGTACTCTTTGTTGCCTACTAAATAAAACCAAACTCCCTTTGGATTTCTGTGCTCTTTGACCTCTGGCTTAATAATCGCTTCCCTTTACTTCATTTCCCATGACTGTTAACTACCAGCCCTTCCTCAGTCACACCAGGCGTTGGGCATTTACAGAAGACAAAGGAGTCAAGATTGATTCTGAAGTTCATTCCCATGGGCCTTCCTACCCAGAGCTGTATACATAGTTTGTTGATTCTGTCTAGAAATACACATGTACATGTGCATGCACTATCGGTCATGGGAGATATGTCTTCTTTTGAAGAATGATCAGGAAAATTCAGATCCTGACACGTACCCTCTTCCTTCCTTTGTTACTGTTGGGCGGGAAATTGAACTAAGGACCTTGACGGTGTTAGCTAGTCCTGCTCTGCTAACTAGTCCTCTGCTCTGCTAACTAGTCCTCTGCTCTCCAGCTCTGCTCTCCTCTGTCAGGACACAGTAATGCTGTAATTGCATCAGTGTGTTCCAGTGGGGCTGGCAGCAGCATATTTGTCTTGGGAAGGTGTCGCTGTGTCGTGGCCCCTGGGAAAGGACAGAGAGGTGACAATCAGCAGCAGCACCAAGTGTTTTTCTGGGTCTGCAGACTCCTTCGCTGTCACTGTTATGTGCTGTCTGGACTCTGTTTACTTAAATGCCATAAGCTCATTGTGCTGATGCTTCAGAGAGGACCGGGAGTGCAGAACCCTGTATAGGGAAGCACCCAAACCTTCATCTCTCCAGAACCTCCTCTTGCAGATTTCAAAGACTCATTGCCTATGTGATTTTCTTTGCATGGGTTTCCTTCCTTCCTTCCTTTCTTCCTTCCTTCCTTCCTTTCCTTTCCTTTCCTTTCCTTTCCTTTCCTTTCCTTTCCTTTCCTTTCCTTTTTTGTTGTTGTTTGTTTTTTTGTTTTTTGAGACTGTTTCCTCTGTATAACCTTCTCTGCCCTGGAACTCACTCTGTAGACCAGGCTGGCCTCAAACTCAAGGAGATGCCTTTGCCTCCTGAGTGCTGGGTATAAAGGCATGTGCTGCCACTGCCTAGCTACATGGGTTTTCTTGACATGTAACCGGGTATTTCTGGGACATTTGGATTCTGTTTTACTTCACAATAAAATTTGTACGTTGGGATGCTTTGCCTCTTGGAAAGGAGCACTGACTACAGAGCCCATTCCTGTCCCACCCGGGGCTGAGGAGGCATCCACAGCGCTCTCTGGACTCCTGAGCCAGTTCCGGCTGGCTGTCTTAACCCCTCTCCCAGAGGCCCTGGAGGGTCTTCTCTACCTCGCCTCCAGGTTGCTGGTCACACTTGACTTTCTTTGTCCTCCAAGTCTCAGGAGCACAGCAGGAGGATTGGGTGGCTCTGCTAGGCTAGCTCACCCAGGAAATTCCCCTTGTGCGTGCACTAAGTGTTTCTCAAGCCAGAGCAGCAACGGAGAGGTTGCCTGCTCTCTTCAGCCTTCTTTTGTAACGATAAGACAACAGACAAAACAAAAAACAAAAAAATTAAAGCATTTAGTAATAAGTGAGTAAAGTGTTTTCTTTGGCTTTGCTTTTAAGTCTTTTCATCTTCTCGTTTTGTGTGTGTGCGCACACGGGGGCAGATGTTCACACCTGGGTGCCGTGACATGAGTGTGAGGTCAGGAGATAATGCCATCATGTGGCGTTTTCTGGAGATTGAGCTCAGGTTAGCAGGATTGACAGCAAGCTCCCTTAATCTCGGAGTCTGCTTAGGGCTTTTGTTCTGTTGTGTGTCTCATGCATGTGATGTGTAACCGAGGGTAACCCTGAATTTCTAATCCTCCTGCCTGCGTCTGCAGAGTTTTGGGATTGCAGACGTGTGCCACCATGTCTGGTACCCAACCTAGGGGGTCCTCGAGCACGCTAGCCAAGCTCTGTATTCACAGCGCCATCCTTAGTCCTCTTTGGCTTTTATTTTGAAACACGATGTATTCACAGCCCATAAAATGGCATGTATTCAGCCTTCTTCCTAAATGGGAAATAAATACATTTGAGATTGACCAGGTCAGATGCAAATGTGTACATGACATGACTTTACTGTGAAACAAAGCTACTCAGTTATTCATAGCAAAAGGTGGGCAAACTTTTCACTGACCCCTAATTCTAGACAAAGCATGGAGAAAACACTAGACAAACCCCAGTGGAAAGTCACCAAACAAAATACCCGGTCAGTACTCTTCAAAGCTGTGAGGGTCAGCTAACGAGGGAAGCCGAGAAGCCTCAGGAGAAGGCACTAGTGAATGGGATCCTGGATGGCAAGGACCCCTAGGACGTCTCCAGAGCGTGCATGCGAGGGCGCTATGCTGGTCGTCCTGGATACGTTTTAACAAATATGCCACAGTGATCTAAGACTTAATAATTGGGGAAACTGGCTGTGAGGCCAACTAGGATCCTTGGTGATACTCATAACTTTTTATAACTAAAACTATACTATATTTTCTTAAGTGTTTATTTTAATCAAGACTCCCCAGACGCTGGGTATAGCAGCTCACACACAAGGGAAACTGAGGACGGTTGCATTTAAGGCCAACCCAGTCTACATAGTGAGACCTTACCTCAAGTCTGCTTGAACCCCTTTTTCCTCCCTTCACCCCAAATGCTCCAAGGGCATTGTAAGAGGAGGTTTGCCACACCTTAGGCACCGGGCCCTCAGTGTTGCAAGGACTTGTGTTGATGACTGTTCTTAGCTCTCTAGGTGAGTCACCAGGAACTGGATCAGCTCCACCCTGGAGCCAACCGTTCAACTCGGGACAGTTCTCCTTTTCTGTGAGGAGCCGAGGTTTAGGTATTCATAGCCGCAGGTTCTGCACTCTCCTCTACTCCTCCTCTCGTCCTTTGGCCTGGAATTTCAGAAGCCACACTGAGGCGAGCGTCAGCCTCCTAGTCGCCCGTGTCTCTGTCAGAGTCTCCAGTCCTGGCTCGGATGCCTCCATTATTTTAATGTGTAGTTTAGAAATATTTTTTGACTTAAGGAAAAGTCGCACAAACCATGCATGGAATTCTCAAATACCCTTTGACCCAGCTTCTGCTCAGGTTAGTGTCATGTGTGTCGCACGATGAAGGAAGTGGGAAGTAGCGTTTGGACCCGCTGTTGACCCACCGGGAGACCTTTCACCTCGTTCCACCAATTTTCCCCGTCAGCCCTTGTTCTGCGCAGATCACATGCAGTTCCTAACTGCCCCCAGCCCTGCTAGTTCCTGGGATTCTCTTACAGTGAACCCGGATGACCAGCAAGTTATTTTGTTCCCTTTCAGCTTGGCATCCTGGTATTTTCCCATGGTTGGATTGAGGCCATGCGCTTTTAGCTGAGAGACCCCAGAAGTGACATTCTCTTCCTGGTCCCTCATGTTAAGACACATAGCTGTAGTGTTGAAGCCTCTTGTCACCCGGGACAGCAGGTGACAGAGGCTGCGCGGGGTGGAGCCTGCCAGCCCACTGTGGAATTGCTGTTTTTCTCCCACTGTGCGTGTGTGATGGAGAAGTACTGTGAGCCTATGCTGGTGTCTTGTTTTTCATTATCCTTCTGCGGACTGATCTTCAGCATCCAGCCACGAGGCCTGCCTTCAGCAGTTACTTCAGCCGTGTTTGCCTGATGGGGAATTTTGTATTTTTCACCCTTGTATTTTCATGTGTTAATTGGAGTACTTGGAAACAGCTGATGGAGAGTTCTCGTTAGTAGTCCTAATAACAGTGGTATTGATCATAATTACCGTAGTACCCAGCATTATTCTTGCGATGTGTCTGATGCTGAGCTAAAATCCCGCTGTTCATCAAATCCTCTGGATCGGCTGTTTCTGGAGAGGCGTTCTAGCCTGTTCTCGTGGCTTGGAGAACCCTGCTGCTGGAACATAGCTCATCTTTCTGGTCGTTTTCACTGCCCTGTACTCTCGCTCCTAGAATAGACCTTTGGTCTCTTAGTCCATATCTTCCTGTGTGCAAGGCCTGTTATCTAAGAAGTGCTCAAAAGCTGTCCCTGAACATATTACATGTTCTGGTCCCAGCCACCCTGGCTTTGAACCATCTTCAGCCCATTGTTAGTTACGTATTCCTGGCCCACAGGAAGCTTATGCTAAGAGCACTGGGATATTTTCACTGGTGCTGCTGGGGTTAAGCCAGACAGCCAGAACTCCGTCTCCACTCCTCTCTGCACACAGGCCAGCAGGGTGCGGTGATGCTCACTTTTAATCCTAGCACCTGGGAGGCAAAGGCAGGAGGATCTCTGCGCTAGAGGCCTATCTGGTCTCAGTTGTGAGTTCTAGGGCTATGTAGAGAGATTGTTGCTGGTTTTTTGTTTTGTTTTTAAAGGTGAGTTACACACAGACTTAGGCACTGCCATAGATGCTGAGAATACACTATGAACAAAATGGAAAGGGTCTAAAACATTGCAGTGGGGTGAAAACCAACCAGTTGGGAAAGGCCTTCATGGGAAGATGACTGTGGGAGGAGACTGAGTGGATAGAAGGGGCAGTGAGGGGGTCTGGGGACAAAGTCTTGTAGAGAAAACCATTACTAAGGTCCTGAGGCACGTGGGCTTTGCTCACTTAAGGAACAGAAGGGTTTTCCGTGGCCTAGAGTGTGGTTGTAACTTCCAGGCTTTCCATGGCCTGGGGTGTGGTGGTAACATGTAGACTTTCCTTGGCCTGGAGTATGGTTGTAACATCCAGGCATTCTGTGACCTAGAGTGTGGTTGTAACATCCAGGTATTTGACAGACACACACAAAGCTGTTGACTCCAGAAAATCTCTAATTTTATGCTTCAGATTTGACCTAGTTTTCTCAGATAGCTAAGGAAAAAGAAGAGACAGAACTGTGAGAAAGGAATTAGCACTTTTCCCTAGAAACAAAGTATCGCCTGCAAACAAGCTGAAAGGCGACACTGGAAATGCTGCATTTTCAGAGTAGGTGAGCCACCCAGTCCTGGGAAGTGTCTTCCCTGGAGTAGATGTAAGGATTCTCTGCAGTAGAGAACACTGTAACGGGCTGTAAGGGGTCGTGTGTTCCTTTAGATGCTGGAACAGCTGCTATGAAATGTGGCCCTGGATCTGCTCTTGGTCTTTTAGACTGAAGGGTTCCTTACTGCAGATTCAGTGGCAGAGGATACAAAGTAGCCATCCAGGAGCTGTATCTATGGAGCAGTATTGTTAACGATTTGGATTCTTCTGCTTTGGTACTTGAAAAGCATTAGTGTTGTGAGTTGTGCACGATGTTCTGACTATGCTGAACCTGTTGGGATAGCACATTCTGGAAGCAGAAGGTTCCTGTTCCGGCCTGAATGTTTATGTTTTACATAAGATGCCTTTGTTGAAATCTAAAGCCCAGTACCCTGGTATTAGGAGAAGGGGCCAGATGCCCAAAGAGCTGCTGCCCTTTCCTTCTGTGCAGGGGTACAGTCTGGAAGAGGCCCTCACCAAAGCCCAACCCTGCTGTCATCCTGACCTTTAGGACTGTGAGAAGAATGTTTGGGTTGAGCCACCCTGACTGCATAATTTGCTGCTGCCGCTCCTATCTCCGTGTCATCTCTAACGTTTCTGTTGTCTCAGAGGGAGCCAAGTGCAGTCTTGGCATCAGTCCTGGCAGGAGGGGTAAGAGGAAAGGCTTGGAAGACCTCTAGGGTGAGCAGGGGACGTTCAATTCTTGTTCATCTCTTGAGTGTCGACTTTCAGAACACAGGAAGTTCAGAACACCCTTTCTCTAAACGTTATTTTTAGACAGGTAAGCTAACTTTGAATTCTTACAAGCCCATGTTCTATTGGATTTAGAAAAATTAATAGATGCTTATGATCTGGCTGAGCCAGGGATGGGTGGATCATGACCAGCCTGGGCTACTTTGTAAATTCTAGGTCAGCCTGGGCTACAGACTGAGACACTGTCTTAATGGAACCAAACCAATTAGTAGCAACAGCAAGGAAAAGAATTGGCCAACAGTGATTTGTGAACAAAGTAATCCAAAGTGATAAAGTTAAAGTGCTTTTCATCATAGTGTTAAGTAAATGGAGTTATCTAAAAATTAGTGGTGTTATATATTTACAAATTGTGTGTGAGTGATAGAAATATATTCATACAGGCAGTCTAAGTATTCACTCAAATGATTGCATCTTTTCTCCCTCAGGGTGTGTGTGTGTGTGTGTGTGTGCGTGTGCGTGTGTGTGTGTGTGTCTTATAGGTGAGGGAAACCCTCCATGTAAATGATGTGAAAGGTTCTGTCGACCAGAGAAGGAAACCACTGAATTCCCAGCAACAGGTCCTTCCATTGTCAGCCCTGGCACCCAGATTAAGGTCTTTTATAAAAGGGACCCCAAAGAGCTTCCCCTCACCCCCTACCATCCACTCAGCTCTTAGCAAGCTTCAGGGTCTGTGTGCTTGTCTGGACACAGAGGTGTGCTGGGTAACTAAGAAGTAGCGTGGCTGATCTACAGTGATCACATATTTCTAAAAGTATAATACTATGCTCGGAGGACATGGTGAGCTTTTATATTGATGCCAAAGGAAAGGAAGGATTGATAGAGCCATAGAATATATTTGGACCTCTGAGCTGGTGTCTAAGTGCATTTTTTTTTTTTATTTTAAGACCTGCCAGAGTTGTTTTCTTCCACTGATCATTGAAGCAAAAAGGACTTCAGGTTGTTTGTTAGCTGCCCTGAGCCCCTCCACCCCCAGCCCCAACATCTGCCTACATTTAAGGCAAGTGGTTCTGCCAAGCTCTGAAAGGGTATAAATGTCGGTGTGGGGCAGCTGTGCATTAAGATTGTCCCTACTCGTTCCTTTTGGCTTATTTTCAGTTTCTAGCTTTCTATGTGAACAGATTTTACTTACATAATTTTCACGATAGTGTGTGTGTATCTAGAAGTTCCTATTTATAGATGACACAATTTGTTTTACGTAGCAGTTGGGCTTCTAAAAAGCTGCTGAGACCTTGAACTTTTATAACTAACTTATTTTTAAATATCTTGAAAGAGCCCTACATAAGTGAATAATCACACCTTATTCTTTAGGGTTCTAGCAATCTCTTCATTGTGCTTCTTTTAAAAAGCAGTGTGCGCCTGTGTATAATTTGTAAAGCTCAGGACAGAATGTCTCCAAGTCTGGTACTCAAGAATATCCCTTAGCCTTATGGATGTAATATGCCCATGGGAAATACCAGGAAACAAAAGATGCATCAGCAGATAGATATTAAACATATTTCATATTGTAGACATTGTATCTCCTAATAAGTGTTGAAAACATTACTATAATATTAAACATATTGCATGTTGTAGACATTGTATCTCCTAGTAAGTGTTGAAAACATTACTGTATACTATGTTCTTTATGATGTAATCTCACAGTAGTGAACCAGTACCTTGCTCTAATAGGGTTGACGTAGGCATGAGTGTCAGCTTCATATGACTGTGACGAAATATGCTAGATGGTCAGCTTTTGGGGCAAAGGTTTATTTTGGCTTGTGATTTCAGAGGTTTGCATCTCCTGGGGTTTGACCTTGCTGTGCTGGACCAGGGTCCGTTTACTGTCGCTGGAGCACGTACCTGGCAGAGATTCCTGTTTACCTCTGCTGTGTGAAAGCGAGAGAGGAAGCAAAGGCAGAAGCTACAGTCCTTCCTTTACGGCAGTGCCTCCAGTGACATCATTTCCTTCTGCTACGCTCAGCCCTTAACGGTTCATTCTCCCTCCATCGGTTGTATAGCTGAGGGCACATGGGTCTTGCGGTGACGGGACATTTAGATCCAAATCTAAAAAATGAGTTTTAGATGTCCACACTACCTGCTCTGCGTAGCCCCTGCCCCAAAATGCATGTCTCAAGTGGTTTGGTAGAAATGTGGTCCATCTTCAGGGCCTAGTACAGAGGTCAGGATAGGTGGAATAGGTTAGTATAAGATAACCCCCTTATAGGTGAGGAGCAGGCGGCAGAGAGGACAGCTTGGGAGATACGATGGCCACGAAGATGGGGTCATGAACCTTTGGATCACAAAGAGACCTTCCTTAGGAATCCTGTGGTCTAGAGCTGGTGAGACGGCCCAGCTGGTAAAATCAGCTGCACCAAAGCTTTATGACCTGAGCTCAGTCTCTAGGAGCTACCAGGTGAAAGGAATGTGTTAGCTCCTCCCACTAGGTGTCCTCTAACCTTGATGTCTTGATGGACGGCAGGCGTGCTTGCATGTGTGTGCATGTGCACATACCTGTGCACAGGTGCGCGCGCGCACACACACACACTAAACATAGTAGTTTTTTTTCTTAGAAAGAAATCATGTTTTATAAGACATTACCTTATAGAAAGGATGGTCCACACTGTTATGTGCCTGGCCCACCCACCCTTTTGCCTGCCTAACCCAAGGCCATGAACTCTCACTGAGCAGGGTCTAGATAGAATGTGGGGCTGGTACACACCCTGGGGCTTCGAAAGAGAAGGTTGGAGACTAAGGTGTGAGGATCCCTGGTCAGGTAGAGGGGCGTCAAATTTTTCAGCCCTGAAGGACATTGCACCAGCAGGAAATTGCCGCAGGGACTACCACCTAGTGAATACCTACTGTGTGCTCTATGGTGGACCAGGTCCTGTCCTGTTTCCACAGAGACTCCAGCGAAGATGTGCTACTCCTGTTTTGTTTTGTTTGTAAGAGGAGGTTGCTGATAGGATTTAACTGATTTGTCCAGAGTAACCTGGTTTGCCCCGTCTGTCTGCCTTAGCTATCTCCCTGTGGGTTTCTGCGGTGTTGTGTTGTTGAGCTGAGATCACAGGCAGAAGGGTTGTGCAAACCCAGCAAAGGTCAGGGTTAGGATGAGGAGCAGCCAGAGTTCGCTAGGTGCAGTGAAGGAACGGCTCTCCCACTGTGTCTTTCAATTGTGGCTGCACTCTGATTTTGGTTCAGGGCCCACAGGCAACTTGATACTGGCAAGGAAAATGTTGGGCTCCTGATAACCTTAAACATTTTAACCTGAGCCAACAAGTAGCCGTTTGTATAATACGGTCACTGTAGCACAGTCCGCTGATGCAGAAGCAAGACCATTCCAACCATTTACTACATCTGAACCAGTTCACTGGAAGAAAGCTAGGGTAGTGACGGACAGACGCATAGCCAAAGGAGGAGAATTGGGGTCTAGGGTCGTGCGCTTACCTAGTATGCAAGAAGCTCCAGGTTCCATTTCCAGTACCATGAGCTTCAAACTGGTGGTACATGCCTATAATCCCTGTGCTCCCTCAGGAGACGAAGGCAGGGGGATCCTCATTGGCTGCATGGGGAAGTATGGAGGGTTGGGGGACGGAGGGAGGGAGTGAGCAAGAATATGAATTCAGGGTGGGATTGTGCCGCACTAGTGAAGTGGAGGGAAGCTAACTATTATTCACTGGGCTTCTTGTAGTGTTCTGGATATTTCCCAGTTCTCACAAACTGCAGAGAAAGCAGGCTCCCTTCCTGTGGACCAGGAGACGAGAGTGAAGCTGAGTCTGACAACTCATTTGCTTGCTGTGGGGTCACGCAGGCAGTAAATGCATTCAGACCTGGGCGCCCCAAACCCAGAGGCAAGCAGAAGAATCAAATTCAGTCTCCTGGCTCCAGGCGCTGACCAGAATGCAGTGTACAGAGGTTTATGTTTCAGAACGACCCCAGGGCACTTCATTGTTTTTTATATGAAATAAATTACTTTTAATATATAGCTGTCCCAAGATAAGATTTTTATGCTGTCGTGTTCACCTGCGCTAAGCACACAGCTCCTCAAAGCCTTTAAGGAAGCCAGCTTCCTGTGGTTGAACATGTTGGTGAACGCTGGAAAGTCTCCCAGACCGAGGAACGGACTGCAGCACAAGTGACCGAGATCTCGGGCTTCCATTTCCGAGGTCTTTGCTAAAGTGTCTTAACCCAGTACTCGTAAGGTGTCGGGGGCTTATAGCTGCGCTTCTTGGCTTAACTCGTAATCAGCCGAGTGAGCTACTCTGACTATATCTGAGGTTTCACCTGTGGCTGCGGTAGAATTGCAGAGGAGCTGTGGAACAGCTTGCGTGCCCGTACACCGACACACCCTGGGCTAAATAGGCAACGTCTCTTGGGGCGAGACCTAGTGTTGTGTGATCTTTGGGTGCAGCCACCCGAAAGCCTCTTTCCTAGGCTGAAAAGTTCAGATGCCCTGGAGGGTTGTGAAAGGCCAAAGACTAAAAGTGACCCTGTTCTGTCAGGTGTCCCACGCTCCTGCCCTTGGTTTCTGTGGCCCTCGTGGGGAATCAGCCACATCCAAGTTCCGTCTAGTCTGGCAGCGGCTGCGGGTGTCCCGTGTCGAGTTCTTTCAAGATGTCCTGTAGCAGCTAACCAGAAAGTTTGTTTTGTGGCCTTTTAGCCAGATAAACTCTGTTTGGATTGAGTTTGTTTCTAGCAGACCTTTCTGCTGAGCCTTTCGGCTGGAAGTCCCTTGGGAAAAGAGTGAATATAAGCTTCATCTCCACACCCATCAGCTCTCTTTCAGGACAGCGAACCCATCCGTGTCAGAAAGTCTCTCGAGCTTGTTTTTCGTGTGCGAGTCACCGTGTGTCTAGATCAGTACCAGTGACCTCTCCCTTCCCTCGGCAAACACTGCTAGAGACAGCTGTTGATAGCACAGTCCAGTAAAAATGCAGGTGTCAGAACTGACAGCCTAGGGGTCCCGCAAACCCCTCTGAGTTTCTTACTCTGTAAAAATGGAACCAATATCTACCTTACACATCACCGTAGAAATCCAGCCAAGACAACAAGAAAGGGCTGAGGACGGGGTTCAGTTGCTAGAGTGTTTGCTCAGTGCACTCTAAAGCCTTCTGGGTTCAATCCTCAGTACCGCATAAGCCTGGGGTGGTGGTGCACCCTGTAATCCTGGCTTTTAGGAGGTGGAGGCAGGAGGATCAGAAGTCCAGAGTTACTCTTGGCTACACAGTGAGTTCCAGGCCAGTGTGAGGTCTATGAGACCTGTCTCTAAAAAGAAATCCAGCTAATAATGTGTATGTGTAATAATGCCTTACAGTTACGTATTTAGTCAGTATGCTAGGCAGTGTACATGACTGTCATGACCAGGCGGAAGCCAAGTTTAGTGAAAACCAAGTGAGGAAGAGAGGCATGATGGTCTGGGGGCATCAAGGAAGGACAAGTTGCTGGTCTAGAGATTGGGGTGCTTCCTATGGGAACAGGCGGGCAGACACTGGCAGTAGGAGGAACAGGCGGGCAGACACTGGTAGAAGAGGAAGAGAACCTGGAGTGGGGGACACTTGGATCCTTTGTTCAGCTCTTCTTTCACTTGGGAGAAGTGTTGTTATTGTGGATTGGGTAGAGGTCAGTAGGTAAGGAAAGCGGATGTGGATTAACAGCCACTTGCTTTGTTTGCCTAATTCTGTGTAGGTGTCTGGGATGAAGAGGAAAGGTTAATGATTTGTGGCCATCAGAACCCGGTGGTTAAAAATAACATGTGTTCGAGTTAAGCTTAATCTATGTGTAGCATTTGAGGTGGACGTTGAATCACAGGGTCCTCGCCTCAAAGGACTGTGTGTGTGTGTGTGTGTGTGTGTGTGTGTGTGTGTGTGTGTGTGTTCCCAGCTCAGGGCTGGCGACCAGGACTGGTCCATCAACTGTACAGAACCCCGAGCTGGAGCTTCTCTGGAGCCTCATGCTCATGTTTTGTGAAGACCCCAGTTCTGCACCAGAAAAACCACAACGTTGGTGCAGAACTGTCCTTAGGCCATTGGGGGAACCCCACCCCACCCCAGCCCCAGTTCCTCTATAGTCCTCAAAGTATCTAGTGACAGATTCAGTTCTTCGGAGATGCTGAGTGGAAGTGGGAGGGGCAGGGGACAGGCATGCAGACATCCTGGGCTGTAGGTTTTGCTGCTGTAAACCAGCTAGTGTTCTGCTAACAGTTCAGCGTCCAGTCTGACTAGTTCTGTGCCCCGTGGATGTCCAGCCTAGCAAAGATGCCGCGAAAAGACCATGTGGCTCCTTCAAGAGTTGAGTGAGAAGGTGGTAAAAGTGCCTGCTCCTCATGGGAGTTGGGATCCTAGCCTGGTCCCTTGTAGGGGCCGCCTCTAATCCCAGCATGGGGAAGTCAGGCAAGGAATCCTGGAGTAAACTGGCAAACTGGTAAACTGTGTGTTCAAGCCAGAGAGCGCTCCAGGAAGGCTTCTGATGGCAACCTCACACACACACACACACACACACACACACACACACAAGAATGTGAATACACTCATGCACACCATATACACAGGGCAACAGTGTGATGAGCAGATTTTTGTAACTAGTCTCTGGTTCTGGCAGCACGTGGCACTGGCTTCTCCCCTGGCTGGCTGAGCCCTGGTGTTGGTTGGCTCTTTCCCATGCCCTGTGCGTGTAAAGGGGTGTGCTCAGTGGGTAGAGCTACTCCCGGGCCACCAGGAAGGCCGGTTTCAGTTCCTGCTTGCCGCTAACTGGCAGCTGGGCCTTGCGTCAGCCTTCACCACAGGCCGTGGTTCCCTACGAAAGAGCCGGCTCGGGTCCCGTGGGAAGGTCTGTCAGGACATCTTGATGACTTCTTTGCCTGTGTCACTGCTGACCCCAGCTGCTTTGGCCACTGCCCCGTCCACCCCCTCATTCCCACTGTCTTTCCTACTTCCGTTTCCACTTGGCCCACCCTGTCCTTTCATACCAAGCCCCCGTGGATCTGGACGGACTCCTTGGTGCCAAACTGGGTTACCAGATAGACAGAGTAAACATGGCTTAAGGTCACCTGGAAAGCCCAGCCACCACCAGAAAGTGTTTATAAAAGAATCTGATAACTCCCTGCTCAGAGCAAAACATTCCGACTGTCGTCTTGTGCGTATTCCGTGGTTCATTGTGTCATTTAGTTTTGTTTGGAGGAATGCAGTATGATCTTTTTAGCACTTGGGCCTCTGTTTTCTTTCCCTCACTGTCTTGACTTCCTCATCAAAACCACACAGACTTTGGGATAAGTCAGCATGGCCAAAGGTTTTTTTCCCTCCTGACTGGTGTTCTTGAGACCTTCCCCAGGTTTCAGCTTTACAGTTGAGCACCATGATGGAGCAGGATAGGAGAGAGGAGGCCGGTGTAGAGCCTGAAATCCTCCTCTGAGCTTATAAATGAGCTGAGGCCCAAGCTTTCTCTGCAGTGATTAAAAGCATTCAAAGGTGTTCTATAGGTTTCCAAGGAAGAGCATTGTCCACAGAGGGCAGGGGTAGGAAGCCTTGTTAACCAAGCGGGCAGATCAGATAGACTGGGTACTTGGTTTCTAAGGCTAGAATCTCACATCTGTGTCCTGTTGGCTGCTACTCATTCCCAGAGTTGCCCCAAACCAGTTTAACCCAAACTCAGGCATTCTCTTGGTGTCTCCCTAACACCCCAGGCCTGGTATGGGTCTTGGCAGGATGGCTCCCTTGATAAGCAACTGTGACTACTAAGAAGAGAACAGGTTGTGGTCCATGAGGTTCAGAACAAAAGGACTTTTTCTAGGGGCTCTGTGTGTGGCTGTCTAGGGGGACAGTTAGCTTTGGCTTAGTAGCCCCCAAGTCCATGTTTTCACCGTGTATTACATATATGTTTTCATTGCCAGAGTCACACATGTGCTTACGTGCTGTCATTGAGCTACGTGTGCAAGTGTCTGGACTTAGTAAATCTTTGCACTCGCTATTGTTCGCCTTATTGATATGAAAAGACAGGGCTGGAGTTGGTAAGTAACCTAACTTTCCGTAGCTTAATGGCAGATCAGGGCTCTTCCTTGGACAGTGTGTTTGTTCCCTGACTCTGCTGACCTCGCAGAGAAGAGGAAGCGAAGTTGGGAGTGGTGGAGGCTTGGCCAGCACAAAGAATGCTGGGATAGCTCTCAAATCATCTCTCACCCCTGAACCATCTGGCGTTTATGTTGGCTTCGGGTAATTTGGTTCTTGTTGGCATGTTTCCTGGTCTCACACAGTGACCAGGTCTGAGCACCCGGCATGGCAGAACCGTAAGGACAGGTGTGGCACACTTAAGAATCATGACCTAAGTAGAAAGCGCTTGTTTTTATCGAAAAGACCCGGCTCTGTGTCTCACTGCCTCTTCTGTTAAATACTGAGTTCTCCCTTCACACTGGTTTCATGGGGAGCTCAGGGCTCAAGGACTGAATAAGATGGAGGCACAGTGTACTTACAGTCAGCTTGCGGTCCAGCTTCTGCCTGTAGCTGCCTTTTTCATTTACTGAAAGTTTTAAGTAGCTTGTATAAAGGAATGGCAGTTTATCTATGTTCCAGGAAACAGCAGCCTCTCTCTACCTCCAATCCTTGTCTGTCAGCCATGTCTGGAGCCATGACAAGCAAATGCCTGGGAGAAGCTTTCCTGTTTCCATGGCTAAGTCATCAGTGATGCTTCTAATTGGGTCATTAAATTCATTGTTTAAGTATTTGCTCACGGGGATGCAGAGACAACTCAGCCATTAAGAGCGCTGGCTGCTTTTCTGCTTTCCTGCTTTCTGTGGGACCCGGGTTCAGTTCCCAGCACCCGTGTAGCGGCTTACAACTGTCTGCAACTCCAGTTCCCTGCAGGCTAATGGCCTCTCCTCTGCTTCAGGTTACAGTCATGCACAGGGGACACAGGTACGCATGCAGACAAAACACTCATTAGTTAGATAGATGATGACGGATGGATGAAATTCTTAAGGCAAAAATTTTATTTTGGTTCACAAATTTCTGCATGCCTTAGGACTATCTTCCGAAGAATTTGGTGCAGATTTGGTCAATGGTTCACTCTCAAATAAGACCAAGCAGATTTTTTAGCTTTCTTTTCGCCATAGTTTTGCACATCTGTCTTGAACATTCCCTGCCCACCGTGAAATGTGAGAGCTCCACTCCCACATTCAGAACCACTGAAGAAGGTAAAGGGTCAGGCTGGCCGCTAGCCACTCGCCGCCATTTTAGCCACTGGTGATACTTTCTGTAGAATGTGGCTGACTGGTCTCCTGGGAGCTCATCCCGGGTAACTACCCCTCCCTGGCTCAGCAGGACAACAGAAGCTGGCAGGCAGCTGACAGGAAAGTCACCTATGCCCTTCCTGCAGGCTAGAAGTCCTGGAAGAGTTAGTGAGGAGGGTGGGGCGGAGAAGCGGCCCCGTGGACTCCTCCAGGGATGCCCTCCAGGTGAGATTCAGGAGTGTGCCTAAGGGCCCTTTCAACTCAGCTGCTGCCTTAGGTCTCCCGAGGGAGAGAAGAGCCCTGTCGCTCACAGATTGGCCAGGGCTTTACAGTCACGGCCACCGCCTTCCCTGCTGTTTTTACTGCCATGCCTCACAGCCCTTTTAATAATTAATCCGTATTTGATGATTCCTCTTCATAAAGTGCCCTGATGGGTACGCCTGCCGGGCCTCTGTAGGTGACTGTGACAGAGCCCAAAGAGGATTGCATGGCGGCCATCAGCTGGGAAAGGAGCGAGTGCATCCGGCTGCTGTCATCACCCAAGCCAGTTCATGACTCTTGGCGTTGCTGACAGCTCCACTTTGGACATTGACGGTGTTTAACTAACAGGATCACATAGACCCACCCCACCCTACCATTCTCGGCATCAGAGCCCTAGCTCAGGACCATAGTTGAACAGGACAGCCATTATCTGCGTGTCTCAGCCAGACCTTTGGGAGCTGCTTGCCACCCAGGACCAAGGGCTGAGTCTCATGAGAAAAACGTGTCTGTGTGCTGAGCCAGCTCGTGCTACACGCTTTTCTCAGGTGGGCTCTCGGTTTAGACCAGTCCGTCCACAGGCATCCACAGCAGGCGTTGGGTAAGGACTCCTCCGGTTAAGGGTCACAGCTGCAACCTGCTGAGTCATGCCAGTTCTGCCGCACTGGCCAGGACTTCCAAGCTGAATTCAGTTGCCTTTCCTGCTCGTGCATTCCAGCCTGTCAGTAGCTCTCTGGTGCGCGTCTGAGGGAAGCCCTGCTCGGCTGAATTCAGGTGTTGTGTTTCAAAAAACGGCCGGTGGGTAACCCACACCCCTCCCGGGGAACCTGTCAGCGTTTATTCAAGCAAGAAGGCTCTTGTGACTGTCACCGAAGACACAGACACCGTCTTGAGGTGCCAGGCTTCCTGCCGTCTCCCGAGAGCCAGCGCTTTCTTCCCACTTTTGTCCCTGATCGCCAGGGATGCACTTGAACAAGAAAAACCAATAGAAAAGAGCAGACAAGGCCTACATAAGCCTTTGTTTCAGGCTTGAAAACCAAACACATTCAGGCCAAAAAACATACGTCCCTTACCCCTTTCCCGTTGGCCTCACGTAACCTCGTTCTCAATTGACACCACTTGTTAACATTTATTTCTACTCTTCCCTGACTTTTGTTTTTCTCTTCCCTCCCTCCAAGTGTTTGAGTTTTTCTGGGTTCTGCACCAATGAGCTCACTCTTTCTTCTGAACAGTTGAGTTATAAATAAGCACCGTGGGGTCTGCGCCCACATATCCAGGAGCAGAGGAACTGAGGAGAAGCCACTCTCAGCGGTGAATCCCAGGGTGGTGATACAGCAGAGGTCCTGGAGATCTGACACGCTGGGGCCATGTTTCTGTCACTCACTTGAACTTAGTACTTAAAATGTACTGAATTTGCATTAACATTTAACATTCGCGGGAGTCCCTCCTTTTTTTTTAAGTTGAAAATGTTTTCTGAGTGAGAAATATTGGTAAATCTCTAGAATTTAGTATAGCCCCCCCCCAAAAAAAGGGAAATGCCAAGCGAATTCTTGACATTGCTCTCCAGAGAATTCATTTCACAGCCGTTTGTCATGCGTCTTGTGTCTGAGGCAGCCAGAAGCAGATAGCAGATGACCAGAGATCAGTAAGACACACAAGTCCCTCCCCTGGAATGACGCGGGTTGTTAGGTGAGCAACAGTATACCCTGGTGTTTACACTAACGAACTATGAACAATGAGGTATGGAAACTCAGATGGCCCAGGTCACCCAGCCTTGCAGGGGGATGGGAGACTTCGCTCGCGGGACAGGTTGGAGTTTGGGTTTTTAAGTAGGAGCTAAATTTTACAGTTTGAGCCCGTGAAGGTACCTGCAGGTCCATGTCATCAGATTTCACCTCCACATATAATGAGACTCGGAGACGTTTGGTGGCCTTGGCTGCACCCAGCAGCAGTGTGCAGTCAGGACCTGTGCGGCTCTTCCTGCCAGAAAGTGAACTGGGGCCTTGGGTGGGTTCATCCTGGAAGAGTTCTGGGGAGACAGGATCCACTTTTGAGTATGGCTTCTCCGGAACGGCCCGTGTTACATGGAGCTGACTTTTAAAGACTGTTAGTTGTCTTTTGGCCTTTAAAACTTCTGATAAATGAACTACCTGCATTGTCTAGTGAGGATACCAAATACACTAGACTGTCGTACAATGTAATTAAGCACATGGTAGGAAGACTAAAGGAATCATTTTCCTCTGTCTTGCTAAGCATGGACATGCTCTATACAGACTTAGTAGTTTGCACTGGACTGTTCAGATGTTGAGCTCCATTCTAGACTAACATCCTCTATTCATAATTGCACCATCACCCTGCTGGTTAACAGTGAACTGGTGTGGCGCTTCACCTCACACCAGTACCTAAAATGTGGGTATATTCAAAGAGTTTTATCCACTAAACATGAGGGTTTTTTTTAAATGTTTTTGCTATTTTTTTTTTGAGGTAAAGTCTGACTATGTAGCCCAGGCTGGCCTTGAACTTGTGAGTGATCTTCTTGTCTGTGCCTCCTGTTACAGGGTTTATACTAGCTTGTCCAGCTTTTATATTTTTGTTTCTTTTTTTTAATAATTATTTTTAATGGTTTATTTGTTTTTATTTTTTATGTGCATTGGTGTTTCGCCTGCATACATGTCTGTGTGAGGGTGCCAGATACTCTGGAACTGGAGTTACAGACAGTTGTGAGCAGTCATGTAGGTGCTGGGAATTGAACTCAGGACCTCTGGAAGAGCAGCCACTGCTCTTAACCACTGAGCCATCTCTCCAGCCCCTTTTGTTTCATTTTTGTTTTTGAAATAGATTCTCCCCGTGTGGCCAGGGTTGCTCTTGAAATCACAGTCCTCCTGCATCAGCTCACTAAGTGCTGGGATTGCAGCGTATGCCACAAGTTTGGGGATGCATCTTATTCTGTCACTACAATTTCTGATTTGTAGGACTGGGTTGATTAATCTAATGTCATGGTCAAGAAACATGTCAGCGCTTTTTCTTCCTTATGTTTCTCTAGAACAATCACTTGGCCTCCCCGCGAACAATAGAAGATGTTTTCCTGATCCGCGGTTGTCTGCCAGGCGGGTTATTTCTTCACCGTGATTGCTTGTTTGTTGCTCAGCGGTCACAGGCTAGTGTGTCAGATTTACAGCAGGCTGGGACTTAGTCTGTGGTAGAGCTGTTGTGGGTATCTGTAGAAGCTGAGTGGGTTAGGCCGTTCTGGAGCCCTGCTAGCTCTTGGGCTCATTTATTCTTCCACGATTGTGCTGGGGTGTGTTTTAGCAGTCGAACTCTTACCAGCCTGGCATGTTCAAGGCCCCATTTCTAGTGCTGCCCCCCACAAAAATGTCATTTTCTCTTATTTAGTTTTGCTTCCTGGACGAAGGTGTTAGCTCTGTCACTTTAAAAGACACCGGCTGACATTTCACTTGATCTCAAACAAGTGGCCAAGGAGCCACAACGTAACATTTCTGTTTCATTATTCTTCATGTGAAAAATTGTGGAAATAATTTGCTTAAAGGACTTAAACCAATTAAATGAGTTGATCTCACAAAACCCCTCCCCTACTGTGCCCAGCACATAAATCATAGCTTGAATTAATTAATTTGCTTCATTTCCTGTGGACATATTTATAACGCTTTAAGAGTAACCAAGCTGGGCAGTGGTACTACACACCTTTAATACCAGCATGTGGGAGGCAGAGGCAGGTGGATCTCTGTGAGTTCAAGGCCAGCTTGGTCTACAGAGTGAGTTCCAGGACAGCCAGGGCTACACACTGGGCCTCCCTGACTAGAAAACAAAGCAAAGAGTAAAACAATTTTTTGTTTGTATATAAAAAAAATTCTTTCTAAAATATAATAAGAGTATAATATCCCCCCCCAATACACACCTCTCTTTTATTCTTTTAGAGTTCTGTTAACCCTTCCTCAGCAGCAGGTTTCCTGATGGATTTTTGAGGTCTAAACCTATGTATTATTGACTAAGATGAAAACCACAGGCCCCTAGAGTCCGGAAGTGTTGATTTTGGCTTATAGTCAACGGGTGGATAATGTTTAATACATTAAATATTGAATACAGACTCTTTTGGCTTGTTGAGTGCTGCTGATGTTGACAATTAAACCTTCCAGTTTGATTTATAGAAGTTTAATTTGATCTGGATACAGCCTGTTCATCGGACAGTCACCATGTAATAATGGCAAAATATTGAGAACAGTCCAAATAATTCCCTAAATTTCTCTGAGCACCGTGAGAGAAACGTGAAGACTGGGTCTAGAGGGGCGGCTCGGAGGATAAGAATGCCCAGTGGCTGCTCTTGCAGAGGACCTGGGTTCAGATCCCAGCACCCACAGAATGGCCCACAACTACCTGTAGCTCAGACAAGCTCTTCTGGCCCTGCCGGCATGGCACACATGTGACACACATGCATGCATGCGGGCAAAACTTCCGTACACAGAGAAAAAGAAAGAAATGAAAATAATTTTACTTAACCTCCTGCACTTTTGGTGGGTGGCCAGACTTGCTTGCAACTTCAGTGGTATAATGAATTATTTTAATTTTGAAGTTTGGTAAACCAGATTTTAAACATAATCTATAATAGTGGAGAAAGGAGTTTAATGAGAATGTGAAAACATTTCCCCCTTTGTTTTTGCTTTTCTGTAATTCCAGAATACTCAGAATTCCAGCAGAATCACTTTAAAAGTATATTATTTTCTAAAATAGGATTTTTAATCCTATCACCTTAACTATATTCACATGTATTTCATATCTACAGCTGGAAGTAAGTTTTCATGTTAGGATAAATCCCTTAAAGTTGTATAGATGTGTGTGTGTGTGTGTGTGTGTGTGTGTGTGTGTCACACACACACACACAGAGCATGTGACCTGATGCCATTATCAACTAAGTGAACCATCTGTCTATTTCTAAAAAAATGAAAAATGGAGGCTTAGACAGAATCTAAAACTTTAAACCTTAAGGAAACATTTGTGAACAGCAAGAAAAAAATTAGCATTTTTAAATCTTTTATTTTATCATTTGTTTGCTTTTAAAAAGGATCCCACGTAGTCTTGAACTCTGTAGTTGAAGATCGCCGTGAACACTTGGATGCTGTCTCTACCTCCTACTGTGGGCACATAGGCCTACATCGGCACACCATATTTTCTGGTGCCAAGAGTCAGAGCAGGGTGTTGTGTGTGCTGGGCCAGCACTTTCCGACTGTGGAAAGTTAACACTGTTGCTGTTTTACTTCTGCAGTTTACAGTAGCAGCTAGCTCGGGTCACCTTTACTCTCTGTCCAGAAACGGTCTGTGTGCTTCTCTGTCTGACCACTGTTCATCCTCTGAGTGACCCTTGGAGGCAGGTGACCATTACGACGGTGATTGTTAGCCAAGCCTCGTCCATTTCTTGAGTGTGGAAGCAGAAGCAGAGAGACACCAAGTGCCCATAGCCATGCTAGGGACTTGTAAGGCCATCCCTTCGGGCTCTGGTGTTCTGTCCCATAGCTGTGGCCCGGATGGGTAGACCTGGTCCGGCTTCCACCGCGGTGACTTACAAAGCATCATGCATGTCTCAGAAGTGCTCTGACGGTTGTTTTTTTCGAATCTTGCAGTATTGGATTTTTCTCTCGCTGGCGGCGTCTGTGTTATTTTACGCGGTGTGTTCCTTGTTCCTAAGCAGGTGAGCAGCAGGGGCTGTGCAGAGTGGACACAGACAGAGTGGACACTGTGCAGAGTGGACACCGGACCGTCTCTAACAGCCAGAGTTTTCTCAGAGGTTTAGCTTAAAACAAACATAGGTGGAAATTGCAATCTGGCTCCCTTCTTTTTTCCCAGTCTACAAATTAAAGCAATTCTTCCATAAGTTCAGACAAAGTTAGTCATTTCCTGTCCTGGGTCCCGCTGTTTTGTAATTAATTTGTTTATACGTCACTTCTTTCCATCCCCCACCCTTGCCTCCAAGCGAGTTCTTCAAGAGCTGGAACCGGGTCTCGTCTATTTTTGTCTGACACTAGCCCGGTGCTGGTGACAAGTGGGTGAATCACGTTGCACAAGAGGTGGAGGGATTTGCCCAGAGTAACAGGCCTGAAATATAAGGGGCTTTCACAATTCCCGTCTCCTGCTTGACTCCCCGCAGACTGCCAGATGTGTTTCAAATGCCTTGAAGTGAATGTGTGTGTGCATGAGTGCCTGCCTGCCTGAGTGCGTGTGTGCATGCTTGTGCGTGTGTGCATGTGTGTGCGTGTGTGTTCGCGTGCACCCTGCGCTATCATTCTCAATCTTATGTTCTTGTATTGGGGACTCTCCCTGACTCCCCAGCCAGGTTAGCAGCTGCCAAGCCCCAAGGAAGCGCCTGTCTTTATCGCACTGGGGTGACAGGCATGTTTGTCATCCGATGGGACTTTTTACATGGGTTCTGGGGAATTTGAGCTGAGATCTTCATTTGCCTCCCCAGCCCCTGACTTGAACTCTTGCCGAGGACTTAGGGCACAGTTTTCCACCTAGTGATGACGGTGGTGATGATGCCGGTGGCAGTTCCTCCGCACCACAGTCTACTCTCCTGTGTGTCGTCTTAAGGCTCAGCTGAAGTGATATTCTCTGTGGACGTATTGGGGCCAGAAACCCCTGTGATACTAAGAGTGTATGTTACTGTCACTCTGGTCTGTCATTTCAGGTGCGACTTCAACAGTATTTCATGGTCATTGTCTCATTTCCTTTATGTTACTCCATGAAGTGGATGGCCTCTTCGCCATTTCGCAGATGTGAGAACTGAGGCACAGTGTGGCTGAGAACGTCAGCTATGATCAGCTCCTTTCTTTCCCACAGAGGCACAGGGTCTAGACTTGTGCCTCCTTCGGGATTCTGTCTGCCGCCCTGGCTCCTGAAGCTTCTAGAGTGAGCCAGAAAGGCAGACTGTTTCAGCCTGAGCAGAGGTCCCTTCTCCTAGTGCCAGGGTCCTGCTGGGCACGGAAGCTGCGGGAGTGGAGTGGGCAGTCATTTTTAAAGGGACTGGCTACCATCTGCTGTGGTAACCAGCTCTGGCAGCCTGGTGCGGCCTGGAGGGGGCAGGCCCTGCAGCAGGGGCCAACCTCTGGACCGCTTTTGTCTCAATGGGGAGTTCCTCGCTGGGACTCTCAGGAAATGAGGACTGCTGTGTCCAGCTGCTGCTTCCTGTTCCTATAATTCTGAGACACTTTTTTCAAGAGTAGAATGCATTTATTTTTAAACCAGTGGAAAATACCGTCAACCTGCTCCTTCTTGGCATTTCCTTAAAAACTGGGTGTGCTTGTTTGAGCTTTGAAGGGCTGTGTGAGAGAAACTCCCTTAATGCTGCCTGGGGTGGCCAGAGCCTGGTGGATTTCTGCTTTTCAACAGCACAGTGAAAAGCAATTAAGACAGATCTGATGGAGCAGGAAGCTCCTGGAGGTGGATGACAGTGTTTGGGGGAGGCCTGCAATTTACATCTGTGGCTTACTGTCTCTCGCTCAGCTTGTGCTGCAACTCGGGCCTGCTTTTTCTTCTGGCTGTGATTGTGACATTAGCGAATTAGCGACCTGAGTCATTGAAGCCACACCGGCTCCTCTCATAACCCTGTGCGTAGAAAGGAGCCATCAGACCAGGTGACGAGAGGCAACGGGGGTAATGGATTGCTTGTGCAGCCAAAAGAAATGTCTTCTCTAGTGCCTCGCTTTCCATTCCGTTCCCTCAGCAGCAAGAGAATGCGTTTGGGCTCTCGTGGTTCGTCTTTGTGGAAACACTAATTTAGGAAACGTTTTGCAGAGTAAACTTTAAAGAAGGTCCTAAGTATACCAAGTTCTAAGTTAATCTTGGCTGTAATTTTAGCCCCTAGAGGTGGAGGAGGTGTGGACATAACAGCCTAAAATTGCCCTGTGAAGATGGCCTCATACCTCCCTTTCCCCAGCCCCCTAACCCCCTCCCCCCAAAAACTGTGGTCAAGGAAGTGCAGAGTAAATCAAGCTAGGTCACTGGCACCCTTCTTAGGAAGGATAAATATTTCTTTCCATGCCGGCTTCCTTTCAGTGAAATCTAACTTGAGTTCTTTGAATGTTTAGCCTTCCCAGGAAGTTTGGACTGGTAGGAGAGTCTGATACTGTTTGCATTATGAGATACCCACAGAGCTGTTCACTCACGGCCACGTGGGTGCTTGTTTGTGTGTGCACATATGCATGTTTTGGGGGGAAGGGATGTGATTACACAGAATTACAATGCACCCTCCCCACTTCAGATTTTGGGGAAAAAAAAAAAGAACCCTTTAAAGTTTCAATATTGAGTATGTTCACCGGTGTAGTAAAGGGAACTTTCACAGGAATGGGAATGCCTTCATCTTTATTCCTTCATAAAGGTGTGAAGATTGAACCAGCCGTGTGTGTGTGTGTGTGTCTGTATCTGTGTGTGTTTGCGTGTTTGTGCACCATGTGTGTCTCTGTGTGTGTTTGCGTGTTTGTGCACGTGCGTGCTCATTATATTTCCTCATCAGAATGTGTTTATGGTATATAATTTGATGCCTCTGTAATTGTCACCCGGTGATTGCCAGCTTCTCCTTTCCTGGTCTAAAGTGCATCCTCGGCCGATCGCCTGCCTTTGCTCCTTGCCGCAACCTGGCCTTGGTATTTTTTGTCCAGGCAAGTTGAAAGAAGCAAATATTCAAGTTCCTGCTTGGTTGTGGCCCACCTGAGCCCGGTGTCCTCATTGCAGAGGCCTCTGGGTCCCAGCTTGCTCTCAGCAGGCTCTCACCTGCACACGCAGCTGTGGCCTTTCCTTTACTGCTGAATGACAGATGTCAGCTTAGGACTCTGCCTGGAGCAAGTCCCTCTGCGGGCTTCCATGCTGACTTCTTCCTAGCGCCTGTCTTCCTTCTGCTCTCCCCCACCCCACCCCCTTTGTCCTTGTCTTCTGTCATGTCCCTGGGTGCTAGTGATTCTTGCTTTTTGCCTCGAGTAGTCCCATCTTGCATGCTCATAGGTCCACCCCTGGTCTTCATTTTTGACATTCTTAGCTCCACCAAACTTACCTCTACTTAAGTGTGTTATCCATTCCAAGCTATCCAAACTGAAAAAGTAAAGTTAATCATTCTTCCTGTCTTGTGAGACTGGCGCCTAGTCTTATTGCCCCCCTGTTAAACCTCCCAAGGATCCTTACTGCCTCCTCCTATATTCAGTCTGACAGTTCTTTTCCCGAGCCCGACTCCTGGAAAACATCCCCATATCCATCCATTTCCCAGACCTCTCCCGCCTCACTCTTTGGGGATCTGAGAAAACCACAACAAACCACTATGCTCTCGGGTGTTCTGAGGTGAGCCCATCTCTCCTGCCTCCAGGTTCCCACAACACTCAGGTCTCTACAAGTCTTTTTGAGTCCGGACTCCCTTTACTTTGAGCTAACCCTCATTAGTGAATATTTTATTGCACTAGCCTGCATTAAATCATCTTCCTGTCCAGTGTATTTTGCCTCTCACAAGTTTATTAACTTTGTCATAGTTACTATCCTATCTTGTTTGTTATTTTAATGTGATTTTATAATATGTTTGTTTGTTTATTTGTTTGTTTGTTTGTTTATTTATTTATTTGCTTTTTTGAGACAGGGTTTCTCTGTAGCTTTGGAGATTGTCCTGGAACCTGCTCTTGTCAACCAGGCTGTCCTTGAACTCACAGAGACCTGTCTGCCTCTGCCTCCTCTGCTGGGATTAAAGGCGTGCATCACCACTGCCTGGCTTGTTAATTTACTTTTATAATTTGTCAGTTATTACTTTATTACTTTGTTTTCGGCTTCCCACATGGCGTCTGAACTTGTGCCGTTCTCCTCATTTCTAGGCAGCTGAACAGAGGAAAGGGAAGGTCGGATCAAGCAGCCTTGTCTTGAGAGAGGGTACCAGGGAGTTGAACTCCTTGCAATCCCCTTGGCCCAGCTTCATCGCATTAGACTGGGAAACGTTGTCTTCACGTAGCGCCAATGCACCCAGGGAAATAGCATGGTAGATATGGCAGGGGTCTCTCCACCACAGTGGTAGAGAGGAAGAGTGGTTGATAGTGGGATTTGGTGGCCTGTATTTTATTTTATTTGTAAATCTAAGGATTAAACCCAGGATCTAGGGCATGCAAGGCGAGTGCTATACCACCTTTAAGTGCAAGAACTAGTGTTCACTTTTCCCCACCGTGTGTCTCTGCTCTCAGAAGTGTGTGTGACTGTGGTGTGTGGTGTTAGCTAACCTCTTGAGCCGTGTGTCACGCTGTAACAGAATGAATCTCTGCTTCCCGAAGTACATTCAGGGTGTTTAAACAATACTGGACTGAACTATAGTGGTCCAGAGTATCTAAGGTAACCATGGACAGATCTGTAAGCTGTAACAGAGGCGGGCAGGGACTCTGTCTGTCTTGGTATCTTACATAAGTGCAATGCCAAAACATGTCCTACACCAGACATTTTCTGGATGTTAGCCGGACACTGTTAATCTCAGCACTAAGGAGGCAGAAGCTGGTGGATCTGAGTTTGAAGTCAGCCTGACCTACAGAGTGAGCTCCAGGACAGTCAGGGTTACACAGAAAAATCCTGTCTGGAAAAAACAAAAAGAAAGAAAGTGCAGATGTTTATGAGTTGATAGCTTTATCACAAAAATGTTATGTGAAGTCTGTGACCAAGATAAATGATCAGCAACCCCAGGTCCTGTACTCAGTGCAGTATGTGATGTTTGAGACTAGTGAATAGACAGACCCTTGACTAACCTTTGTATTTCTTGGCATTGACAACCCTGTAGTCTGTTGTAACATTAGACATTAATGCAACATACAGTTCTAATGTATACAAAGGAGCGACTTGTCTCAGGTTTTGTTGTTACTGTTTTTTTACATGGTGTCACTGTGTAGCCCTCTGACTTCTACATCTATGCTGTGGCACTTGTGGACACACACACACCACAACCTGCATGCACACAAAAGTACATTAAAATGTGATAAAATCATCATTCAATACATTCCCTAAAATACGTTCTCTAGGACATTTCTTTCAGAAGTAAATATGTATTTCTCAGAAAGCAAATGTTCAGGATGATCCCAAGTCAAAGATCTCTCCGTAGTCCCCTGGGAAGCAGCTGTCTGCAGTAAACATGCTGAGCAGATGCTTGCTGACATGTATGTATTGGGCTGTCCCATCCTTCTGTAGACTGATGCACTAGGTGGTACTTCGCCGTTACAGCTCCACTTGGGGAAATGTTTCAAGTTCTAACTGAACTGTGTGGCTCTCTGACCAGTCTGCTAGTGTCTGCACCTCAGGGACAGGGAGGTGGCACTCGTCCCAAGCCTGCCTTAGCTATTGAAGAGACTGAGACGAAATGCCCTTTCAGGAGAGCTGCCGGGCGGGCAGATGGTTCGGAAGCAAAGTAGAGCACTTCAGTTTGAGTGAGACATCTTTGTTTTATTAAAACCCTTTGAAATAGGACAAAAGTAACGTTCAGCCAATTTACCAATTTACCACTATTCTAAAATAAGGCATTAAAAGGTCAACCTTTGGAGGGATTGTTAGTTATCAGAGGAGTTTCCTAGCACCAGGGTGAGGTCATTATAAGAGAGATGATTTTATCGGAGATTATTATTGGTTTTGAAGAGTCTGCACTGTAATTGCTGCATTATTAGATTGTTGTATGTGTTTATTAAAATCTTCTCCTTACCTATTGATTTTCTTGACTTTTTTTCCCTATGTTTTTCTTCATTGATTCATTTTTCTTCCTCTCTGTTTTTATAACCTCCCCTACCCCATACCTGCATACCTTCTTTTGGGGGTAGGGGGAGGCAAGTTTTCTAGACAAGGTTTCTCTGTAGCCCTAGCTGTCCTGGAACTAGCTCTTGTAGAATAGGCTGGCCTCGAACTCAGAGATCCACCTGCCTCTGCCTGCCAAGTGCTGGGTACACCAACAGTGCCTGGCCCACATACCTCATTTTAAGTTATATCTATTTATTTGTACATGTGTGGGTGAACACATGCCATGGCACACGTGTGTGGGTGAACGCATGCCATGGCACACGTGTGTGGGTGAACGCATGCCATGGCACACGTGTGGAGGACATCTGTAGGAGTCACTTCTCTCTTTCCCCACTCTGGGGTCCAAGGGTTAAACTTAGGCTGTCAGTCTTGGCAGCAAGTGTCCTTTACCCACTGATCTCAAAGCCCGCCTCCACACTGACACATTCCCTCCAAGGCCACACCTCCTAATCATGTCCCTCCTTATGAGCTTATGGGGCAGCACATTCAAACTACTCAGTCCTACCATTTCTTCATGATCCTACACAGGCTTCAGGGCTTGATTTCATTCTCACAACCCTTCCCCTGTTCTCTTACCCCCCCCATACCCTCCCATTCTCGCTCACTGTTGACTGTTTAGTTAATGTAAACTCTTTTACATTGACTTTAAAAGAATAAAACTAAAGCCGTCTTGCTTTTCTCTGCCTCCCTGAAAGGAATAATGAAGGGTTTGTACAGATGGGTGCATTTCCCTTTACTTGTAGCTATCCTACAAACCAGATTGTAGGTATAAATAATCAAAGGCTCCGACTGTAGGATCCCCGAGGTAGGCTAGCTTCCTTCCGATTGTACTGTACGTGGTATTATATCCTAGGACCCATCATGTGAGTTCTTTAGATATGGGTGAAGACGAAGTTCATTCATTTGTGTTAAAAGTATGCTCGGCCCCACAAATGGCACCGCAGAGGTTAGCAACCACTGAATGTTGACATCACTATAGCAATATTTGCCCAACTAAGCAGATAGACTAAGCGTTTGGTATATATTTTTTTGGACTTTTATATATAACCTGCTCACTTTCCAAAGAGATTTGAAGGCCCATGAAAGCGATTCAGTTTCTATAAAACTGTGTGAGTCAGAGTGAATGTGCAGGGTTGAGACAGAAAGCAAACTGAGTGAGCGCTGCTCCTTCTCCCCCCGTCAGGTCATTGCGGAGGCTGACCTGCTCTCTCTGGCCCTTACCTCTCCTAAGATACCCACTTGGCTCATCCGCTTCCTGTAGCTCAAGCCTGAAGTGCTGCTTGTATCTTTCATCCCAAATAACGCAACAGTCCTCCAGGCCCTAAACAATCTCACAGACACAGATAGCATTTTTTTTTCACCAGCTCCACCTCAACCCACTCTTCAGTGGATTGCCCTGCCCTTAGTCTGATGACATCAAATTAACCCTTATAGCTCTCCCCACCCCAGCATGACTCACTGTGGGCTTGCTCTCCAAGCCCATGCCAAACCTTTCAGCTCCTTGGGTGTCCTTCGCCCTCCCCCACTTTCTGTAGGCCTCTGCATATTCTGGGTCAGCCTGCCCTATGCTCTTCACATCTCCTTTTCCTCTTCCTTCCTCCCTGATCTTGACCATAAGAAACCCCGCATTACCCTTCACATTGCTGTGCAACCAGGGAAGAGGCCAAAGCCTCCTAGGATCCTCGGAATTTCTGCAATGTGAGAGCTCTCTTTAGGGAAAATAACAACCAAAGTAGCGATCCAGAGTGGTGTGGGGCCTGTGCAGAGGCAGGACTGCCACAGGGAAAACTCGCTCCACTGTCTGGGTCGTTGGCCACTACCTTTCCTCTTGGTGGCTCTTCACAAATCGTGACAGTGTGTATATTCAACCAAGTGTGTGTGTGTATGTGTGTGTGTGTGTGTGTGTGTGTTTTCCCCCTGCTTTGTACACTGTGAAAGGGGAAATAGGTCTGGATTTGCCTCCCAAGTTTTCCCCAGGAATTTCCACTATGTTTACACTTGAATGTGCAGATATGCTTCTTGGATGGCCAGGAAGTGATAAATGGATAGCTGAATAGATTCAGTTGTGGGATGCTCAGATGTCCCAACGTTGCCTGTGCAACATTTACATGAACTTGGTAGAAGCCTGGTGTGGGAAGTCCTTCTGTATATGTGTTGCTTTTATTGGTTAATAAATAAAGAAGCTGCTTTCGGCCAATGGCTTAACAGAATATATAGCCAGGCTGGAAAATATAGAGAGAGAGAATAGGTGGAGTCAGGGAGAAGCCTTGTAGCCCCGCCAGAGACAGGTTCCAGAGGGAACTTTATCCGGTAAGCCGCAGCCAAGAGGCGATACACAGATTAATAGAAATGGGTTAATTTAAGATAGAAGAGTTAGCCAGAAATACGCTTAAGCTATTGGCCAGACAGTATTGCAAGTAATATACTTTCTGGGCGATTATTTCAAGTCAGGGCTGATGGGAAGCAAATGAGCAGTCTCCGCCTACAGAAGCCAAAGCCAAGACGAGAACATCTGGGCTCCCTGGTTCTTTTATATCAGTTCATTGTGCAAAACAAACTTAGCACCAAGTTTTATAGGATTCCTCAAATAAAACATGTTCTTCGACGTGGCACATCCTAACACAGCTAAGTTCTGTCACATAATTTTGATGTACCCGGCACCTGTATAGCCTGGTTTGACACAATGTTCTGCGTTACTGTCTGCAGTAAGATTTGCACAGGATGAGAGACATTTACTCGTATCTCGTGGGCTCCTCCCATTTATAGTTCCTGCCCCACCATCTGTGCAGCAGTGTAGACACACCCATGCAGGACGTGAAGGGAGCCATCGGCAGGAGGCTGCTTTCTGGCCTCTGGTGTGGTGTAGTGTCACCTCGGATGCGCTAAGTCCATCGGCTTCTATCCCAGACATCATGGGCTTATCGCTCTGTTAGTGGTCAGTTGGTCATCTCTCCTATTGAGAACATATCTGCTTTTACCTCTGTCATTGTTTTCCAAGCTGCCTGCAGATGCCTGGCTGCAATGAGCTAATTTCAGAATAACCTATGTTGTTCATTTGGACGTTGAGAGATGCCTGTCAGCGCCGATCGGTTTCTTCTTGGTGTAATTACTAGTGACCTTTTCTTGCTGGCAGCACTGGGCTTGGGTTCAGTATCTAATGAGCCTGCTCCTGGCATGCAGTTGGATGTCTGTGTGGTTCATTCTTCCACTAGCGGGGCTGTGCCCTGGGGACATGCAGATAAAGGAAACCACCAGCTAAGAAAGGAGCTCACAGCAGCTGGAGGGGCCGGCAGGATGCTGCCCAGGGCTGTGCAGATGTGTGGCAACCGGAATATGATCATTTCAATCCCAGGAGCTAAGGTTTCCTAACACGCCACCCAGAAGCCTTTTTAACTTCAATTTCCTATCGAAGGTGTGGAGTTTGTATGCCCACCTGTCTTTCTCTAGTCTGCCTTTGAGAGGTTTTTAAGGCCAGCAGTATAAGCATCTGACCGAAGTGCCGAGCATTGCTCTCTCCCATTCTCCCGCACTTAGGGATCCAGCAGACTCGGGTCAGTATCTAAGCAGATGTCCGTGGATGTGTGAACCGGGAGGCTTCCTGTCTGTCGCAGAGGTGACTGGAAAGGAATGCTGTGAATGTCTGGGGCTATGGAAAACTGCAGGGTTTTCCGTTTTGTTTTTCGGGTCCAGCTTCAGACACCTGTGTTCACAGGCATCTGTTTACAAAGGCATGGGTGAGATGTGGGGGTGTAAGTAAGCAAAGCTCCCCTAACGAAGCCCCTTAGAAATGCTTGCTGGGCGTGGTAGCACACACCTGTTGTCCCAGCACTTACCGGATGGAAGCAGGAGAATGAGGAGCTCAGGGCTATCTGAACTGTGTGAGAACCATCTAACAACCCTTCCAAAAACTGGAGGAGGAGGGAGAAGGAAGGAAGGAAGGAAGGAAGGAAGGAAGGAAGGAAGGAAGGAAGGAAGGAAGGAAGGAAGGAAGGAAGGAAGGAAGGCGGATTGACCGCACTGTGAACTGGGTCAAATCAGGGTTCTGAAGACTTGGCCAGCCTTTTAGCTTTAGTCAGTGATATCCTTCTCTGGACCTTTGTTGAACTCAGATCCCTGATCTTTGCATTCCCGCTGGGACATTTCCTCGGCAAAAAGACCTCTTTTTTCTTTTTCTTTTTTAAATGTGCACGAGTGTTTTGCGTGTGTGTCTATGTACCATGTTTGTGCCTGCTACCCTCAGGTCAAAAGAGGGCATTAGATACCCTGGCACTGGAGTTAGAGATGGCTGTGAGCCACCATGTGGGTGCCGGGAATCAAACCTGGGTTTTCTGGAAGAGCAGCCAGTGCTCTTAACCATGGCCCATCTCTGCAGCCTACTTTTTTTTTTCTTTGTGTGCTCATGTGTGAGACTAATACGTAACTCAGTTCAGAGATGCCATCCTCCTGCCTTATCCCCCAGAGTGTTTGGGTTAAGGTGTCTATCACCACATATAGCTAATTGTTTGTTTATCGCAGTTTCCCTGTTTAATCTGCCCAAACATGGCACATGGTCAATAATCCGTATGTGGCAAATGAGGTTTCTGGCAGAGTATGGGGCCACAGGGACAAAGCATTCTTAAATTCACTGTCCTTCGTGGTAAAGAGAACCCAGTGGTCATCTGTGGAGAGGCTTCAGGGTCTTTGTATTTATCGTTCCTTTGCCCAAAACTGTGTTTCCCTACCTCAGCCCATCGCTCCATCTTCCCCTCCTGTGTTACCTTAAAAAACCACCGTTGGGGTGTCCTCCTAAATCCTGCTTGTGTATTTGAGCCTGCCATGTCCTGGGCCTCTCCTGTACTTTGCATTAATCCAGTCAGAGCAACCCCCCACCATTGTGTATCACCCCCAGCCCAGCCCAGTTGAGCTGGAGGATGCTCGAGAGAAAGTATGGTCTTCTGCATCCCTCCACCCACTCTGGCCCCACAGTGCCTGGTTCGCTGGTGAGTTCCTTGCATCCTGAGTGAAGGTCGTAAAAGATTGCCCTAGTGGCAACGGTAATTATCTCATTTCAGTGTCCTGTGTCCTCAAAGCCAAGGACAACCATTAAGTCCCCTCCAAGGGCTGACACTGGCAAAGAGAGAGGAATCTGGAGATGAAAGATTCTGTTGCCTTTCTGTAATTAACGCGTGGAGGTAGGTCACTTTCTGGTTAGCACCGGGAGGTCGCTTAAGCTTTTGGTGCCTCATGTTTTCCTGTAGTATTAGGCAGTAATAATTTAGCCCAAATCAGTGGGTTATTGTGAGAACAGTTGATCTTGTGTGGAAAAGCTGTTTGCACACTGGAGAGTACTGCACACATGAGAAGCCCTGTCATCTGGTAGACGGAACACTGCTTTGGCCTTAGGTCTAACCAGGAATGGCATGCAGCCTTGTTGGAGGAGGTGTGTCACTGGGGGCGGACCTGGAGCTTTAAAAAGCCCCATGCCATCCCAGCTAGACCCCCCTACCCACTGTTTCATGCTTGTTGATCAGAGGTAAGCTCTCAGCTACGGCACCACACCTGCCTGCCTGCTGCCATGCTCCCGGCCATGCCCCATTGTCATGGACTGACCTCTGAAACTGTAAGCAAGTCCCCTGTTAAGTACTTTCTTTCATAAGTCACCATGGTCATGGCGCTTTCTGTCACAACGATTGAAAAGTAAAACAGCCCACAGAATATTAAAACTCTAAACTGCTTGCCATAGGTTTGTTCTCAGGACCCCATCCTGTATGAAAGTGGGGGTCAGAGCCCGTGTGACTCTGCAAAGACAGTGCCTGGGATGAGGAAGGAAGATGGCCAGTGCTGGCTGGCTATTGTCACCATCACTAAGTGCCCCCGTGTTCTTCCAGGGGTCAGGGTGGGTCATGGTGCATACTAGGGTGAGCTAGCCTGTTTGCTGTCAGCATGCTAGGAGCAGGGCAGGGAAGGCTGTGCTCAGCAGGAGGAGGATGGGGAGATGTCAGGGACAAACCCCGTGGTGGTGGCAGTGCAGACAACCGCTGGAAGTCATGTTCTTCTGAACGTGGGCTGACGCTGGTCTTCATTTGCCGTTATCAGTCTTGCTGGAGAGGGAGGAACCCAGTGTGAAGTGGGCAGTTGGCGTGCTCCCTGCTTCGACCTTCCAGGCTTTCTGCTTTTTCCGTCTACTGGGAAAAGACCAGGCTCCTAGCTCCCCTAGCATTGAAGCCGGTTCCTGGGATGAGGTGTTTGAAATGGGACTGAAGGCTTGACAGCTAGGAAGCGGCACCACAAAACCCCACGGTTCCTCTTGTGTGGCCGTTTATCTCTTTCGTGCTAAGGCCTGTCCTGGAGTTTTTATTCTCGGTCACAAGTTGCTTTGCAGGGGCAACTCAAGTTCATAGCTGTTCCCCCTCCCATATATATATATATATATATATATATATATATATATATATATATAGTAAATGTTCTCAGAATCTTTATGCTTTGAAGATGATGGTTAAAATCTCATGCGTTTTTTCATTGACCAAGCACCTACTATGTCAGGTGTTGTATACAGAACGAGGAAAGGAAATGACCATGGCCCCTGCCCTCGCCACGGCCCCTACCCTCACTGGACTGGTCAGACAAACCAACCGTGAAGAGGGCAGTGTTGGGCAGAGGTACCGCGGCCCGCAGGAGCAATCCGCTGTGTGAACAGAGAGGAGAAGGAGACAGAAACCTGGCAGCTGAACAGACTGTGGAGGAAGAGTTCCAGAAAGAGAAGACAGTTTCCTAGCTGTGGGAGAGAGGGCTGACTGAAGGACCCACCTCAAGGTGGAGGACGGGCGAAGCTGAAGGATGTCCAAGCATGGCGGGGGTGTAAGAGACAAGTCAGCAGCCAGTGCTCTCGGGACAGCAGGACGGTGCCGTCAACATTGATCCCTCCCTCAGTCCTCAGACCCGAGTGTGAGCTGCTGTGTTTCTTTTACTCTGGCTTTGCTGTAATACCAGCAGCCCTTCCTCCTGCTTGTATTCCTAAGATACTCACAGGAAGTTCAGAATAAAAGGGGTCTAAGTGGGCATGGCATCACCCACGCACCCTCCCGCGCGTGTGTTTGTGTATGTGTGTGTGTGTGCGCGTGTGCGTGTGTGTGATGAGCACTCGAAGGCATTTCAGATTCAATCCTTGAAGTTTAGGTGTGTGTTGTTTTCACAGGGCATATGTATAGCTCAGCTGCTTCGGGTTCTCAGGTTTGTTTTGACATAGTTGCATAAAAGCTGTTATCACTTAAAACCGTTGATAATAGCCACACCTGGGGAGAGGAGGCAGGACGGGGAGAGAAGCGAACAGGGTCTCTGATGTAAGGCTTGCCTGGCGTTCACAAAGCCCTGGGTTCAATCCACAGCAGCAAACACATGGTGACCCATGCACGCCATCAAGCACGCAGAGAAGCTGAAGGCAGGAAGATCATGTTAGGCAAGAATTCTATGAAGTGAGCTGCATTCCCAGCTGAACTCTGCCTGAGTTCTACACCCTTAATTTCAGCTGTCTGTGGAATCCGTCTAAAAGGGCTGGACATGCTGACATAAACTACTGGCACATCCTTGTGGTCCTAGCTGTGCTAAGAGCTGTTCATTCATTACCTAATTAACCTTCATAGGCATTCTTAGACTGTATCCCCTGTATTCACAGATGGCAAACACGAGGCCTTGAGACTCACACCTTTGGAAAGTGGCAAGTCTCGATCGGGAACATCCAGCTATGTGGAATGAAGGGTAGCACGGAACTTTAGATTTATGCAAAGAAATGTGGTCTCGTTCCCCTGTCTCAATCCTTGAGTCCTTATCTTGTCGGCTCAGTATATAAATGCCACCACCTCTCTGCAGATCCTAGACCAACGAGAGCCTTAGTGTACCCAGAACCCGTCTTACTTCCTTTGGTTTATTCCCTGCTGCAGCTGTCTTAGACACAAACGTAAGACCTGGGTGAGCAGATGTCCGTCTGGGTGGGCGCTGGGTTTTCCCTCTTACCTCTTGTCCTCGCTGCTCTGTAACGATGCCTTCTGTTTCCTTTGTATTTTTCAGGAATGTTTACCCTTGCAGAAGTTGCTTCCCTTAATGACATTCAGCCAACTTACCGGATCCTGAAGCCATGGTGGGATGTGTTCATGGATTACCTGGCGGTCGTTATGCTGATGGTAGCCATCTTTGCAGGGACCATGCAACTTACCAAAGATCAGGTGGTCTGTCTGCCGGTGTTGCCGTCGTCCCCCGCAACTTCAAAGGCGCACACGCCACCCGCAGCTGCTGACGCCACCACCGAAGTCCCGAAGATGGAAACGGCCACGCCTCAGGACCAAACCGGGCGGACGACAAATGACATCTCCTTCGGCACATCTGCTGTGACGCCCGAAGTCCCCCTCCAAGCCACCCACCCTCACGCGGAGTCCACCTTTCCAAGTCAGGAGCTGACGGAGAAGAGAGACCCGACGGGCCGCAAGACCAACTTGGATTTTCAGCAGTATGTCTTTGTCAATCAGATGTGTTACCACCTGGCCCTCCCTTGGTACTCCAAGTACTTTCCATACCTCGCCCTCATTCACACCATCATCCTTATGGTCAGCAGCAACTTCTGGTTCAAATATCCTAAGACGTGCTCCAAGGTGGAGCATTTTGTTTCCATATTAGGAAAGTGTTTTGAATCTCCCTGGACGACGAAAGCGCTGTCCGAGACGGCCTGCGAAGACTCTGAGGAAAACAAGCAGAGGATCACAGGTGCCCAGACCCTACCAAAGCACGTGTCCACCAGCAGTGACGAGGGGAGCCCCAGCGCCAGCACCCCCATGATCAACAAAACTGGCTTCAAGTTCTCAGCGGAGAAACCGGTGATTGAAGTGCCCAGCATGACGATCCTGGACAAGAAGGACGGAGAACAGGCCAAAGCCCTGTTCGAGAAAGTGAGGAAATTCCGTGCCCACGTAGAAGACAGTGACTTGATCTATAAGCTCTATGTGGTCCAAACCCTTATCAAAACTGCCAAGTTCATTTTTATTCTTTGCTATACCGCAAACTTTGTCAACGCCATCAGCTTCGAGCACGTCTGCAAGCCGAAAGTCGAGCACCTGACTGGCTACGAGGTCTTTGAGTGCACCCACAACATGGCCTACATGCTGAAGAAGCTTCTTATCAGCTACATCTCCATCATTTGTGTCTATGGCTTCATCTGCCTCTACACTCTCTTCTGGTTGTTCAGGATCCCCCTGAAGGAGTATTCTTTTGAGAAAGTCCGGGAAGAAAGCAGCTTCAGCGACATCCCAGATGTCAAGAACGACTTTGCGTTCCTCCTGCACATGGTCGACCAGTACGACCAGCTGTACTCCAAGCGCTTTGGGGTGTTCCTGTCGGAGGTCAGCGAGAACAAGCTGAGGGAGATTAGTCTGAACCACGAGTGGACTTTTGAGAAGCTCAGGCAGCACGTGTCTCGCAACACCCAGGACAAACAGGAGCTGCACCTGTTCATGCTGTCCGGGGTGCCCGATGCGGTCTTTGACCTCACAGACCTGGATGTGCTGAAACTCGAACTCATTCCAGAGGCGAAAATCCCCGCCAAGATCTCTCAGATGACCAACCTCCAGGAACTCCACCTCTGCCACTGCCCCGCCAAGGTTGAACAGACCGCTTTTAGCTTCCTTCGCGATCACTTGAGGTGCCTTCACGTGAAGTTCACTGATGTGGCTGAAATCCCCGCCTGGGTGTATTTGCTCAAAAACCTTCGGGAGTTGTATCTGATAGGCAATTTGAACTCAGAAAACAACAAGATGATCGGACTCGAATCTCTGCGGGAGTTGCGGCACCTTAAGGTCCTTCACGTGAAAAGCAATCTGACCAAAGTCCCCTCCAACATCACGGATGTGGCCCCGCACCTCACGAAGCTGGTCATTCACAATGACGGCACCAAGCTCTTGGTCCTCAACAGCCTGAAGAAGATGATGAACGTCGCCGAACTGGAGCTGCAGAACTGCGAGCTAGAGAGGATCCCGCACGCTATTTTCAGCCTCTCCAACCTACAGGAGCTGGACCTGAAGTCCAATAACATCCGCACCATCGAGGAGATCATCAGCTTCCAACACCTGAAGCGACTGACCTGCTTAAAACTGTGGCACAATAAAATTGTGACGATTCCGCCCTCCATCACCCACGTCAAGAACCTGGAGTCTCTCTACTTCTCCAACAACAAGCTGGAGTCCCTGCCGGTGGCGGTGTTTAGTTTACAGAAACTCAGATGCTTAGACGTCAGCTATAACAACATTTCCGCCATCCCCATCGAGATCGGCTTGCTGCAGAACCTGCAGCATTTGCACATCACAGGGAATAAAGTGGACGTTCTGCCCAAACAGTTGTTCAAATGCGTGAAGTTGAGGACTTTGAACCTGGGGCAGAACTGTATCGCCTCCCTCCCCGAGAAAATCAGTCAGCTGTCCCAGCTCACCCAGCTGGAGCTGAAGGGGAACTGCCTAGATCGCCTGCCAGCCCAGCTGGGCCAGTGTCGGATGCTCAAGAAAAGCGGGCTTGTTGTGGAAGACCAACTGTTTGACACGCTCCCGCTGGAAGTCAGAGAGGCTTTGGATCAAGACGTCAATGTCCCCTTTGCAAATGGGATTTAAACCTAGCGAACGCGGGCACACCCACGTGCAAGGACAACTTCCTGGATTGCAGACGCTCACGTGCAAGTTATTACAAGATAACACATCTTAGGAGTAGAGCCGCCCTTCAAACAAAGCTCAGCGGGGTGCGCACAGGCTGGGAGCAGACTAAACCGAATGTTCGATGTTTGTAGTGTTTTAAGTCATTCATTTCCAGATCCTTTTTTTTTCCTTTTTGTTTTTGATTCTTTTTTTCTTTCTTTCTTTGGTTTTGTTTTTCTTCTTCTGGGGAAAGGGAAGGAAAAATTATAATCACTGATCTCAGTTTTTTTTTTTTAAATTGTAAGTCAGATGCGGCTGCTGGCTGAATGTTTACACATTGCTTGCCTGCTAAAGTAAATGATTAAATTGACTTTCTTCTTACTACACTGCCTTTTTTGAGGTGTCGTGATTTATTTATTTTTTTTTTTTTTGCTTAACTGGTGCAATGTCACTTAACCTTGGATTACTGAAGACACAAGGGGCCAGAATCATAAGTTTAGATTTGCTAAAATATTGACTTCTTTACAGTTTTAATTTAAAGCAGGTGAACCGTGCGCTTTGGAGCGTTTGGTACCTCTGAGACCGCTACACCAGACCGTGCAGCCTTGCTGGCCTGTGGAGTGTCAGGGCTCTGTGATGGTTTCTTAAGGACCCAAAGTGAAATAATCCGTCCTCAGTGGTCACAGTATGCCCACGGGCTGGAGTTTCGGTTATTTATGGTACACTTCTGTGCCGGTATGATAGGATTGCCAATAAATAGAAAATGTGTTTTTAAAAAATAAATTTAATAACAATAAAATAAGTTTATCTATCTTGTAGTGATTCGCAAGCTTCTGGTATCGTCATTTGGAGCATAAACAGATTTCGTTTCCTGCCTCTTGGCGGTGGTGTCGGCGAGGAGGTTGGCTGCTGGAGATGGTGTGTGCGAAAGACAGGGCTTGCAGTCCTCCGAGCAGGAAGACGCCTGGGCCGGGCTTTCGTGTGCTTTTTAGTGACAAACTGTATTTCCTGTGTTTGTCTGTGAGGAGGAAGGGTGTTGTCCAAGAGTGTGTGGAGAGTGTTCTGTAGGTGACAGGGTGTCTGGATCAGCCTGTGGGAGGCACCCTCTCCACCTATTAGATATTAGTTGGGTAGTTCACGGACCTACAGTGGTGGCCCTTTCTCTCTCTCTCTCTCTCTCTCTCTCTCTCTCTCTCTCTTTCTTTCTTTCTTTTTTTCTTTCCTTCTTTCCTTCCTTCTCTCTCTCTCTCTCTCTCTCTCTCTCTCTCTTTCCTTCCTTCCTTCCTTCTTTCTCTCTTTCTTTCTGGACAGGGTCTCTCTCCCTCTCTCCTCTGTCTCTCTCCTTCCTTGTAGACAACGTGTCGTGTACCACAGTTTGGCCGCAAGCTCCTTAACTACCGCCTGGCGCTGGATTACAAGTGTCCTCCACCGTCCACCGGTTTATGTGCTCTGAGAATGGAACCTAGGGTTCTGTGTGTGCTACGTAAGCACTCCGCCCAAGAGCTCTGTTCCCAGCACTCTGTCTCTGGAATCTGGCTCTCCCGGAACTGCCTAGGTAGCCCAGGCCGGCCACAAAGCTTGCATCTGCCCCCCTGGTGCTGGGCCGCAGCTGTGGTCACCACCCTTGGCAGGAGGGAAGAGCTGCTTGGCACACTGTCCCCTTCCGTCACGCTGGAGTCTGCTGACTGCTGACAGTAACTTGGAAGACTCTAACGGTTGGGGTGAGAAGGGCTCGTACTGATGTTGTCCTCCGCAGAATGGCATTCTGGGGGACTGATGTGTGGCCAGTAGGGGTAAATCTCTGCGTAATGGAGAACTTATAAATACTCTGAGAGACAGTGCCCCTACTAGAAAAGACAGTAGCCACCGTCTCTGAGTTAGGAAATGGCTACACCCTGGCTCTTCTTTTCCTTCCTACAAGACTTGAAGCACGGGTCTTATGAAAGCCCAAGTGCGGAAAATCAGACAGGGCAATGATACAACGTGTGTGTCTCCTCCATACACGTCTTCCCATTCTCTCAGTATTCATGGCATGGCCCATGCCTGTGTGCTCAGCTGATACAGGAGAGCCCGTGTTCCCTGGGACCAGGCCGGAGGGAGTGGGGATGTTGAGACGGTGGCAGTGCTCTCCAGAGGACACACAGGACCAGTGTGAAGGAACAAAGCCAGAGCGCGGTGAATTCGGTGAAGAGGACGACCTTCAGGAGAGTGTGCGTGTGTGCACTGCCCAGCGCTCATGCACGCCCGCCTGCTGCTGCTCTCTGGCTTGTAAGCACCTGAAACTGGTGAAGCGTTCTGTTCTCTTTGCTTTTGGTTCCGTGTTTTGAAAAGGTGCCACCTAGTCCCAACGGTGAGGTCTGCAGGGCGGGTGAGTCTCAGGACATTTGCCTCACGGACTGGGAAACTCATCTCCTGTTTCTAGTGATGTTTTTATCACGATGAGTGTGACCTCACACTTACTGCGGCGAGCGTAAGGGGTTGGAGGACGGCTTTGGGGGCTTTCTCGACTCTGAGTTTTCGAGATTGTTCTTCTCAGTGCTTGTTCATGCAGCAAGCGCTCTGCTGAGCCCCCTTGCTGCCCCCCTTTTAAGTCACTCTGCTATAAAAATTACATCTATAGCCAGGCGTGACTGTGAATGTCTTTAATCCCAGCCCATGAGAGGCAGAGGCAGATGGACATCTGTGAGGTCAGTGTACTAAGTTCCAGGCCAGGTCTAGCTCCATGGTGAGCTCCTGTGTTATTTTGCTTTTAAATATTGAAGATGTATTCATCACAATGGACACATTTATGCTGGGTTTCTGGTGTATGTTTGTAGGTCACCTGTTGGTATGGAGTGTCTTCCTGGTTGTTTTTTTAACTGTGTATGTTTGTGTGCTGGGAGGTGGGTGGCATGTGTATCACAGCATGCATGTGGAGGTCAAGAGACCAACTCTGGAATCTGCTCTTCCTTCCGTCTTCGGCAAGTGCCTTACCGGATGAGCCAGCTCACCAGCCGTGGTATCTTTTAAGACACAGCCTCTTGCTGAACTCATACATTAATAAGCCAGGCTTGTTGGCCAGGGAACTCCAGGGATCCACGTGTCTCTGCCCGCCCACCCCCAATGCCGGAATTCCAGGTTCATGCCACGATGCTCAGCTTCTGTGGGCACTGCGGATCTGAACTGTGGGCCTCGCGGTTATGTAGTGAGTGACTGAGTGATCTGCCCAGCTCTCCGTGCTGACTGTAAATGGTAGAAATGGCAGGATGCCACGGCTCACTTGCTTTTCAGCGAAGAGCCGATGTATAGACTGTAGTCAGCACTATGCCCAGAGCTGGGCACCAGTCTCTGCCCACAGGCATTTGCTGCCTAGTCTCTTAGAACTGATGGGCGTTAGATGCCCTCAAACCTTATCAAGAGGGTGCCTTTCCCTTCCCCGGTTCCTATTTATCAACCCTTAATAATGCCCTTCGAGAGTTCACGGCCAATTGACTTAAATGCCACATTCCATGCCACTGTTGGCAAACACCAGCCTTCCGAAAAGAGGCGAACTGCAGAATGCTGATTCATCTGAAGACTTTAATTGCCCTGGGCTGTGGAGTCCCAGTGAAGCGTGAGGAAACAGTGGGGCCTCAGTGCTGTGTGTGCACCCATGAGTCCTCACAAGTCTGTTAGTGTCGTGCACATGAGACATGGGGAAGGTAAGTCAGACGTGGTTTGGCTTAAGTCTTTGTCCAGAGTGCCCTGAGCTCCCATCTGAAGAACTCTTTCTTTCTGGTCTAGGAAGAGAACCCAGAGAACCTTGTCCATCCCCAGTAAGTGGTCTTCCACAGAGCTATACCCTCAGATTCTTAAAGTTTTATTTTCTTTTGAGATAGGGTCTGCCTTGGGTTCAGCTGCCTTCTACCACATAGTGTAGCCAAGAATGACCTTGAACTTGGAATCTTCCTATCCCCCCATGTGCTAGGACTACCCTGTGTGCCATCATACCCTGTATACTCATACTTGGTGCTGGTGATGAACCCAGACTGTGCATGGTAGGTAAGGACTCCACCTACATTTCCAGCCCCTAAAGTATGTCTAAATATTCCATGTTTAAGTGAAACCCCACAAGGTCTCGGAGCACATGAATTTCTCATGGTTAGCCCTACCCTGTCCCCAGCATTGGGTTGGCTTGACATGGGGAGTCGCTGTCTCCATTCAGAAAGGTAGGCTTAAACTCATTACAGAGGCCTCATTTTCAGTAATGGAGATTTAGTAATTTAATCAGTAGGAAGATTTCAGAGTCTAGGACGTGTCGCCAGCAGGCCCTAATGTGGTGATGTTTTTATGTACAAAGGGAGGCCTTCTATTCTAAGCTTCTTTGGTACTTTCTGTAACTACCTCCCCTGGTTTCCACATTAACCAATAACCAGACCCTTCAAGTTGCTGATGGCAGCGAACTCCAAAGTGCCCTTGACTCCGGCACCCAGCCCTTCTTTCCATACCTTGTTGAAGTGAAGCCAGAGGGCTTTTCTTCCCTCTGATACCAGCCGTGCTTTTGTTAGCAATTCATTCCAGTAAAAAGGCCCCTTTCTCAGCTGAACTCCTCCAACAAAGGCTGTACAGTCCCAAAGCCCCTTTCATAAAAAGGGTAAAGGGACTGAGTCCTAGAAACAAGTTTCTGAATGTCCTCTGACTTAGGACTGCCACACAGAGTGGCCCTGTCTGGTCCTGGCCAGCTGCGACTCCCCTAGAGAGGTACCTGCTGGAGGCTGGGACAGGCTGGGGCAGGAGCTGAAGGAGCAAACACAGTGAGCTCTGTCTCCAGTCAGTCCTGACCAGCACGGATGCTTATGACCGTAATTGGGAATGAAACAGTTTGCCTGTGGTTTACGGGGATTTGTTATTTTGTTTTTTAATTTTTGATGTTGAGGATGGGACCCAGGCTCTTTGCTTAAGTGCTACGTACATTCTTGCCCTCCGTGATGTCCTGCCAACTCCCTTATGTCTTGTTTTGTTTTTCATAAGGTCTCAATATTAAGTGAGGCTGACCCCGAGCCCGGAATTACAGGTGTATTGCCACACATGGCTAAATACAGCGCACAAATGACATAGTCCCACATACATATTCCCCTTTCTTGTGGGATCCCTGAGACCCTTTGCTTGGAGTCAAGCCCTGGAAGGTATCCTTTTAGGACCTCATATCTCCTCCCAGTCTGTCGGACCCGGAAGGGAAACAGCCCCAGCTCTGTGGGAGGTCCCTCCTTGACTCCTAAGAGTCAGTCTGCAGTGAGGTTTAGACTGGAATTTTGTCCTGCTCCCAACTGCAGGCTCCTCAACCCCTGTTTCTTATCATAAATGGGAGGCAGTATTGCCATGTGGCAGTGATTTTTTTACATAGGGTCTTTTCCCCATTCTCTTATGGAATGTGTGTATGAGTTGAATGAAGTATGTCATCTATGGTGGCAATACTGTACCTGTCAGTTAGCAATCAGTAACACCTGGGTATTTTGGCGCACACCTACCTCCATGGCATGGGCCTTGGTGTGCCTTCTCTATCCTTGTTTGTGAATTTTTCAGTGGGTATCTGAATAAACACAGAATAAGCTGTGGATAAAATGCAAATCTTTCTCAGCCCTATTTGGGACTAAATGTGGTCATGCAATTGAATTCTAACTAAATGGCTGTGATTGGGGCCTTCAAAGAAAGGGCAAACCACCCACTGTCCCCCTTCGTGATGTTTAAAACCCACATAGAAATGAGTTCAGGTCAGGCTGATGTACTGGGGGGTAATAGACGCCACCTGGGTTCCTGACGACAAGGAGCAGGGTTGCATGAATGAGAAACAAACCTCTGTTGGCAGCTGTTAGCTGGGAGTATTGCAGGGGAGGGTGGGTCCCCGTGCGTGCAGCAAATCCTGGAGATCTTAGCGCTTGAAACACTGCATGGATGGCAGGCACAGCAGCACCTTTCTGGAGCAGGTTAGAAACCGGGGGTCATGTTTCCTCCTACCCAAATCTAGATCTGTATTTCAACATGCGGGTTTGTGAGCTGGGCTGCAGCATATTTACCTAGCAAACACAGGGTCCCGAGTCAATACCTAGCACTGGAAAAATAAATTATGAGGTTTGAGAAACTTCATGCTAATTCACACGTGTGTGGCAAGTAGTCAGATGGCTCAGTGGGTAAAGGCACTCACTGCCTCTGACCCTGGTGACCCAAGTTGTCCTCTGACCTCCATGTGTGTGCCATTGCACAGGTGTGTACGCAAAACAACTATGCACAGTTTTTTAAAAAGTAAACCAGAGATGGTGTTGGACTGGCGTATCCAACAGCAGAGTGAAATTTGGTAATTTATTAGTATTTGTGGCTTATACCCACTTCCATTCTTACATTTGCTTCAGTTGCCCCTGTGGTCTTTATATCACTGGAGCAACTACAAGGCTCCTCGGAATGCCGAGGGCGACTTCCCGAGGGCAGCAACACACGTGTTCTGCCAGCTTTGGTGGCAGAGCAAGATAGTCCAGAACCGCCACCAACAGCTAGGACCTCCACCTTGGTAGAGCCCACTCTGGTTGTAGAACCTGGAAAGCAGGGCTTAGAAGAGATTTATGGCACACCTGGGAGTGTGGGCTAGGCTTCTCTCTCTCTCTCTCTCTCTCTCTCTCTCTCTCTCTCTCTCTCTCTCTCTCTCTGTTTTATGTGTCTGAGTGTTTTGTATGCATGTTTGTCTGTGTGTGTGCCTGATGCTGGAAGCGTGTAGAAGAGGCTGTTGGATCCCTTACAGCTGGAGTTACCGGTGATTGTGAGTCACTGTGTACACTGCGTAGGTGCTGGGAACTAAACTGGGATCTCCTGCTGAAGCTGCAGGTTCTCTTGTGAGCCATCTCTTCAGCCCTCTGTGGGCTTTTTTTTATTATTGATTTTTATTGAGCTCTACATTTTTCTGCTACCCTCCCTGCCTCTCCCCTCCCCTTCAACCCTCCCCCAAGGTCCCCATGCTCCCAATTTACTTAGGAGATCTTGTCTTTTTCTACTTCCCATGTAGATTAGATCCATGTATGTCTCTCTTAGGGTCCTCATTGTTGTTTAGGTTCTCTGGGATTATCATTTGTAGGCTGGTTTTCTTTACTTTATGTTTAAAAGCCACTTATGAGTGAGTACGTGTGATAACTGTCTTTCTGTGTCGAGGTTACCTCACTCAAAATAATGTTTTCTAGCTCTATCCATTTACCTGCAAATTTCAAGATGTCGTTATTTTTTCTGCTGTGTAGTTCTCCATTGTGTAAATGTACCACATTTTCCTTATCCATTCTTTGATCGAGGGGCATTTCCTCTGTGTGGGCTTCTTAAAAGAGAATCATGCCTGTAAGTGTCTGAGCAATTTAATGTACTATTTTGATTGCTTGTAAATTATAATTAAATGGATCACTAGGTGACTATGGCGATTCAAGAGGCAGAGGCAGGCAGACTACTATTCCGGGCTAGCCAGGCAGGGCTACATATTGAAAGACTGTCTCAAAAATAAACAACAAAAAGATTCCACATACTCAGGGGTGTGAGATTTGAAGGTCCTGTAACTAAAGTGACACGCACACTTGTGCAAAACCCTTCACAGGTCCGACTGGAAGACTGAGGACTCACAGAGGACTGGGGTGGGGCTGACAAGTGCTGTGTCTTCAATTTGTCTTTGGAAATCGCTTAAGTTCTAGGTACCCAAGCGGTCCTTCCAAGTAGAGACTTTTCCCAGGGAAACTTCCTCAAGGCACATCTCCAGGGCTTGCCCAGGTGTTCCTTGCAGCTAAGGCTTCCAGTTTTCACCATCTCAGTCACCATTCATCTTCTTGGCCAGCGTGATTGAGGGGTTCAGCACCTCCTCTTCCTCAGCGTGCTGCTGCTGCTGAGCCCAGCACAGTGCCCACCGCTCAGATAAAGTGCACAATAGCAGCTGTGGTCAGAGCAGGCAGGATGTTCATTTGGAGACAGCATGCATCTCCATGTCGGGTGTGGCTGACATCCCAGCCTACACCTTCCACACCCGGCTCTAAGCGGTGCCACTCTGTGAGGTCAGATGCTCTCAGCTTCTCCTTTCTAAAGCAGAAAGAGGCCTTAGAAGCCAACTGGGCAATGCAAGCTGCAGCCATCCAGCACTGCCCCTGCAGATGGACATTTGATTCACCCCTCACAGCAGACCAGACCGGGGAGACATGAATGTGAGCCTGAGGTCCTAAGAGAAAGCCGCACCAGCATTGAAGAGACTACAAGACTCTCTTGGGGAGAGTTGTGGTTGTAGATACAGAGCCAAACTGTTCTGGGCTATCTTTAGTCTTTTTGTTTGCTTGTTTTCTTTTAATTAATTAATGAACTGATTGATGTATTTATTTTTGTTTTTCAAGACAGGGTTTCTCTGTGTAACTGTCCTGGAACTCACTCTGTAGACCAGGCTGGCCTTGAACTCAAGAGATCTGCCTGCCTTTGCCTCTTGAGAACTCTGCCACTGCCTGGCCACTATCTTCTGTTTTAATAGCCACATTTCCCCCACTTCTATGTCTGACCTAGCATCCTGTCAAAACTTGTGGGATGTATCCTTAGATCGCTGGCTTCCATCAACCCGAAAGTGAAGGATATCACTAGATAGCATCTAAGTCCCATAGCAGTCTAGAAAGATGACTGTAGGCGGGGGTGCTTATTTCAGACACAAAACGACTTAAGTTCAATCTCCAGGAGCCATGTACCAAGTTGAGCGTGGTTACACACATGCCTATAACCCTCCACATTGAGGGCAGAGACAGGAGGATCATGGGACTTGCTGACCCCAGCCTAGCCCCAGATTTAGTGAGCAACCCTGTCTTACAGGAATAAGGTGAAGCATGGAGGAGGACACCCAACAGTGTCTGTCTTTGTCCTCTGCAGGCACAGGGGCATAAGGGCACACGCATGCGCATAGACCACACGCTCCACACACACAATAGTGAATTCTCAAGAACTAAACCCCTGTGTTGCTGTGACCCGCCCCCCTGGTGTCCCACTGATGTGTGGCCAACGCCTCCATTTCTGACTTTCTTCCGTTTTGTAACTAAAGCTTATGAAACTGCTTCTCACTGGACAAGCTGAATCCATGTCCCCGAGCCACTTCTATCCATGACATATGACACGGATGACTCATGTTCTGTCTGTCAGCATTTCTAAAAGCCATTTTGAAAGCAGTGTTGACATCCAGAACATAAATATGCCCCGAGCTAGGATTCCCTTATTGTGCAGCAGCAGAAGGTTTTGATCTGTCCTCCATGTTAAAACTTGTCAGGAAAGGGCAACCCACCCAAGGTCGTGTAATTATGTTCCCCCACTGTTAAAGGCATGACTGTCCTTACTCACGGTCACCCACTCTGTCGGAATCCTTTGATGCAGAGTCAGTGTGGTGGAGGGTGGCATTCAGCGGACCCTGAGAGCGGGGTCAGGAAAACACTGGGACATTGCAGGGCCCTTGGGGCAGATGTGAGGCCTCTTTCCAGCATGACATTTCAGAGGTGGATTCCCAGGCTGTGACGACCCAGGCGTCACCAGGCGACTACACTGTTCTGACCTTTATTTTCACTGGGTGGCTTCCTTTTCTTCCAGTCACTAGGGTTGCCATCTGGGATCGGACAAGCAGGCAGATATTTGTGGTCTGTGCAGGGGAAGGAGCTAGTTTCGTATGGTCGGACAGCTTTGAATGTAGACAAGGGCGTCAAAGAGACTAGTGTAGTTCTCTTTCCTGCTGGACCAGTGTGCTCCTGTCAGATGTGACTTTCAGAGCCTCCAGGAGGTTTGTGGGGCGTGTGTGTGTGTGTGTGTGTGTACATGCACATGTGTGCGCATGTGTGTGATGTTATCTTTGACCTCCTTACACATGTGAGAGGAACTTTCGGAAGATAACACAGCCACAGCCCATAGATTCGTTGTCAGCAGGAGGTTCCTCTTCTTGCCGTGACTAAAATTAGAGTCAGTAGTGACCAAGACCAAAAGAAGGAAGGCCAAAGAAGCCAGGAAAGGAGTGGGAATGTTTTCAAATATTGTAAACAGTTACTCTACCATTTACAGAATAAAATTAGCCAGGGACACATCCCCAGGGTAGCTTCCTCCATCGGCCAGAGTGGAAAGCAGGCAGATGCTGCCTGTGCTTCCCCGGATGGCTTTTGCACTCACGGCGGGTGCTAAGGTGCCCTGCTCCTACTGAGTTCGCAGTGACTGCAATCTTAAATTCGTATTCTTGGCCTCAGATGTCATTCCTCGTCCCAATAGCACAGCCTCCTGCCCTTGCTGCTGGTACCGAGAAGCCAAGCAGGGTGGGTAGGGTTGACCACTGCGGCTGCCTCCTGGAGAACAAGTTAGCCGACAAGGTGGGCTCCGCTTTAGTGTCTGTGAGATGAGACTGGTGACGCCAATGACCTCAGTGAACCCAGGAAAACTAAGTGCATCGGCGTGAAGGACTCGGTCCAAACAGTCCATGACACTGTGCGTGCTTAAGACATGCAAGGAGCTTTCATTAGGCATGTTTCTGAAATACGTATGTGTTTATCAGCAAAATAAAAATAAACCGGGACACAAGGCGGCTGGAACATCAGATTGTTCTAGAGGGAAGGGAATGCGCACTGGCTGGGAGGGCCTGACGCTGCCTTGCTCACACACTCACCCACTTGCACACTGGCCAGGAGGGCCAGACGCTGCCTTGCTCACACACTCATCCGCTTACACACTGACCAGGAGGGCCCGATGCTGCCTTGCTCACACACTTACCCGTTTGTTTATTTTGCTTAGCACATTGGGGCTGTCGCACACTGAAATGTTAAGAGCCCTCTTTAGTTGGTTATGATTATTTCTAATTAGTTCTCCAAACTTGGGTCAGGCCCAAGGCTCCATCTGGCCAAAGGCCCAAGATGTATTTCCACAGAACAGCTGCAGAGAACACATCCTTGGGCTGTTGTGTCAGATCCGTGTGTGTGTGTGTGTGTGTGTGTGTGTGCCTGTGAATGTGTGGGTATGTATGTGCATGTGTGTGTATTGATGTGTATATGTGTGCATATGTGGGTATATGCTTGTGTGTGTGCATGTGGATACATGTGTATGGGTGTATGCCTGTGGGGATGGATGTGAGCATGTGTGCACATGTGTGGGTATGTGCCCGTGTGTGTGAATGCTAGTTATGTAGATGTGTGTGCGCGTATGTGTGTGGGTGTATGCATACATGTGTGCATGAGGGTGTATGCATGTGGGTGCGCATATGTGTGGCTGTTGATGTGTGTATGTGTGTGTACATGTGTGGGTATGTGCATGCGGGTGTGTGTACATGTGTATGCACATATGTGTGGGGGTTTATGTGTGTGTATGAGTGCATATGTGTATGTGTGCATGTGTGGGTGTTGACGTGTGTGAGTGTGTGCATGTGTGTGTGGGGGTGCATGCATGTGGGTGCGTGCATGTGTGGGTGTTGATGTGTGTGAGTGTGCATGTATGGGTGCATGCATGTGGGCATGTTCATGTGTGCATGTGTACATGTGTGCGTGTGTGTGTGCATGTGTGCCCTGTTTGAAAACTAGGAGATCCATGAAATCTCAGGCTCACAGAACAGATGACTAAGGAGATGATCATTCACAGAACAAGACAGAGAAGACTTTCATCAGGGATCAGTTCTCTCTTGGAGGCGCTTACTACTGAGGAGCCTACATCTGCACTTGGACAATACATGAGCATTTTGCCCTTGCTTGTACCCTTCACCTACTGAAGGAAGAGAATGAATCCCTCTCTCAAGAGAGCACCGCTCACACCACCTGACCTCCCAATCTACACTAAGAAGCAGCTGTCTGAGAAAATGTAAAATCTCAACCTTGGAGTTTCAATTTAATTTGCTATATTTTAAAACTGTAACAGACCATGTGGTAAGCAGATTGCCATCTTATATCGCTATCGACCCTCCCCTCCACCTACTGCTTCTTTTATAGGTCCCTTAAGAATTCAGTTGTGTCAGCAGAGGGGGTGTGGGGAGAACGGTGAACAGAATAAGGGGCTGGTCAGGACTGTCCATTTATTTCTTCTTCCTCTTCTTTTAGTCTCTCTGTCTCTGTCTCTGTCTCTCTCTGTTTGGTTGGGTTTTTTGTTTTGTTTTATCTTATTTATTTTTTACTTTTCATGGCTTTTGAGACAGGGTTTCTCTTTGTAACCCTGACTGTCCTGGAACTCATTCTATACACCAGGCTGGCCTCGAACTGAGAGAGATCCGCCTTCTTCTGCTTCCTGAATACTGGGATTAAAGGTGTGCACACAATACCCAGCTTACTGTTTTAGTTTGGAGACAGAATCCCATGTATGCCAGGCTGACCTGAGCTGGCTCTGTAGTGGAAGATGACCTTGAACATCTAACACCCCTGCCTCCCTCTCCTGAACCTTGGGATTATAGGTGTACACTGGGAACCGAACCTGAATCCAGCTCCCAGCTCATTCATTTCTTATCTATGTATAATTGCATGTGTTTGAGTTCCTGGGCACATGTATGTGCGTGTGAAGGGCGTCTTCCTCAGTTGCTCTAGTAAGGCATGAAATCAACGAGGTCATAGTCAGCAGTTCCTCGAGCCAGTTTAGGTTCAGGGAAGATGAGCAGAAATGACTGAATCCCTGCCCTGTCCAGGCATTCCCCCACACCCAACCTCTGCTAAGCTACGCCTCCAGCCCAAACGTAGAAAATTCCCACCAGCCAATCTTGCCTGCAAGATCATGCCTCTGATAACTTGAAAGGAAACAGGATGTGGAACAGCTGAGCCCACACGCTGTAGTTGTTCAGAAGAAACACAAGTGACGGTAAACCTGAGACGACGTTCGGATCGTGCCCCGACTGCTCAGAAAGGGAAGCAGGGGACACATTGGGGGTCACAGAGACTGTCCTCTGCTTGAGTAGGCGCACTTGCTGTTCTAGACTGGTGCCCAACTCTGCAAGGACATAAAACGCTTAGCTTTGCCCCTGTGAGTGCTCCCATTGTGAACCGAGGGTCTCACCATCTTCCCAATGTTTTAAAGTCACATTTTTCTGTAGTTTGGCGTGTGTCTGTGCAGGTGTGCAACAGCATGTGTGTGGAGGTCAAAAGACAGCTTTCAGCTTCTCTTCCTCCTCCATGTGGGTCCCAGAGGTTGAACCTGAGTCTTTAAGATCCTTACACTTGCAAGACAAGCACTCTGCCAACTAAATGACCCCCCCAGCTCCTCATACATAAAGAAACGTTTATTGAACTACTGCATAGAAACTGGGAAGGCGGATCAGCAAGATTTCTCAGTCGGTAAAGACCCTTGCTGCTAAGCTTGGATTCTCAAATTCACATGATGGTAAGAAGAACTGGCCCCCACCCCATGAATTAAAGCCTGACCTCCATACATGCATACATACATACATACATACATGCATACATACATACATACATACATGCATACATACATGCATACATACATACATACATACATACATACCCACAGGCAGACACACACACACTCCCCACATTCCCCTACTTCTCTAAACGAATGAAGCAATTTTTAAAATCCAGGCTGGAGTCAGGTGGCCTTGGTTCCCAGCTCAGCCCGTTCTGTTCACCGACTTCTCTTTAGGCAGACACCAAGCCGTCGGAGTTTAACAATGAGTGAGACCACAGGACAAGTCCCTAGGTCCACAGACTCCGACGCTGGTGAGCTGCTGGGACCTCTCCACGATTTTCTCCCGTCCTCCTGCCAGCTCCTTCCTCTCACCCACACGCTGGCACTGCACTTCACAGCTTGTACTGGTTTGCTCTTCCTATGTAGCTTTCCTAGGGCGCTGATGGCTTTTTTCCTGATTACAACAGCGACACATGTTCATAGTTACACAAAAGTCAAATATTACAGAAATGCGTGTCTTCCCACCCCTCAGAACTCTCCATAGATTTCCCTTTAACCCAGTCTAAAAGGCAAAGTCCCTAACTGGCCTGACCCCTGACCTGCGTGACCCCTGACCCCTCTCCCATACCCCTCCTCTCTATGCTGCTTAGTCCATGCTCCTGCAAGCCTGTGCTCCGGGACCATGCCTAGCTGGTCCCCTCTCAGGAGGACTCCTGGATATTGCATGGCTCCTGTCTTAGTCAGCCTAGGTTGCCGTAGCAAATGCCATAGACTGTGTGACCTAAACGACAGGAATTTATTTTTTCAGTGTTTTGGAAGCTGGGAAGTCTGAGTTCAGTGTTCTGGCAAGTGTGACTTCTGGTAAGGGCTGTTGTCCTGGTTTGCAGCCAGCCTTTCCGCTCCGCACCAATGTGTCCTTTCCTAATCGTGTGCTTTGAAGTGGGAGGGTGAAAGAATGCTATGATATCTTCTGTAATATCTTTAAATATTTATTTTATATGTATGGGTGTTTTGTCTGCATACCACATGTGTGCCTGTCAGAAAAGGGAGTCCAAGTTCCTATAACTGGAGTTACTGATGGTTGTGAGCCACCATGTGGGTGCTGGGAACAGATCCTGGGTCCTCTGCAAGAACGGCAAATGCTCATAACCCCTGATCCAGCTCTCCAGCCCCATGGGTTTTCTTTTAAGTACACTAATCCCCACAGGTCAATTCCTTTTTCTTATCACCATATTCAATCTTAATTACTTCCTTAGAGGCCCCACCTTCCAATAGAGCAATGGTGGGGTTTGGGCTTCATAATAGCTATCTGTGACAGTTTCCTTCAGTCTAAATATCACCTTAGCAAGCTGAGCCTGTGCTCTGGAGGTCGAGGCAGGAGGATAAGGAATCTCAGGTCATCCTCCACTGCATAGCTTGGCCTGGCCTCCAAGGAACCCTGCCTCAAACGAGAAAAGCATTTTCTCAAAGAGACTTTCCCTTCTCCGATCCTCTTCATAACACAGACATTTCCCACAATGCTCTGGGCCTGCTGGTGTTGTGGAATATTTGTACACTGTGTGAAGATGTATTGCTGGGATTGGTTTAATAAAGAGCTGAAGAGCCAATAGCTAGGCAGAAGGTATAGATAGGTGAGACTTCCCGGCAGAGAGAGGAAGTAGGAGGAGGGAACCAAGGCACAGAGGGGACACCAACGAGACACAGAGGAAGTTGGGCATACAGAATGAAAGAAAGGTAAAAAGCCCCATGGTAAAACATAGGTTACTAGAAATGGGTTAATTTAAGTTATGAGAACCAGTTAGGAACAAGCCTAAGCCACAGGACAAGCTTTCATAACTAATAAGAAATCTCTGCATCACTATTCAGGGGCTGGTGATCCAAAGATAGTCTGATAAGAAAGCTTGCTACAAGCTGGGATCCTTGGAATCACCTGGAAACTAGACCAGGTCCTTGTTCACCTAGGCCTGCCTTCACAACTGCTGTCGGCTGGCCTCCGTCTGTGAAGAGCCTCTTTGTGGAGGCCATCCCCGTGCGTGTGGCCCAGGACAGCCAGGAATGTGTAGTACAGCGCAACTTTGGAAACTTCCCTAAGAACACTGTAGCCTTGTGTTTTCTAAGTGGATTGTGTGGTTCTAGAGTATGACTTACTCATGATGTCATACATGACACCATCATTCATGCTTCCATGTCATACCAAGCGAAGGTATTTGTGCTCTCAAAACCCACAGGTCAAAGTTGCCCACTTCTGTGTGACCCAAGACAATTCTTCATCCAGCGTAACCTAGAGAAGCCAACAGGCTGAACACCCCAGTGCTGTTGCCTGCCCCTAACTTCCCTGCATAGCAAAATGAGTGTTTCAGTTTGGAGCATAGAAACTTCAAGATGCTTCAGGGTTTTGGCAAAAGCCTGTTGCTAGGGGGACAGAGGGGCATGTGATTGATCAGGGGGTACGATTTTGTTGTTGTTGTTTATGGAGATGGTGTCTCACCATGTAATCCTGGCTGACCTGAAACTCTCAAGAGATCTACCTGCTTCTGCCTTCCTAGTACTCGCATGAATACATTTACCACTACATCCAGCCTAGGGGGCTCAGTTTCGCAATCCACTATCCCATCCTGTTTAAGATTGCAGCCCCGGGATAGCAAGATGGTGCTCCGTGGGTAAAGGTATCTGTCACAAGGCCTGCTGACCTGAATTTGTTTCCCAGGTCCCACATGGTGGAAGGAGAGAGCAGATTCCCTCAGGTTGTCCTCTGACCTCTCCAGGTGCACTGTGCCACATGCGACCACATGTATGCAGGCATGCACACGTGTGAACAGGTGTGGAAAATGTGAACTAAAACAAACCTCTTTCTTACTTCCTATATATTTTTATCCTGAGCTGGGAAACTATAAACTCCATACAAGTAGAGATACCTGCTTTCGTATTCACTGATTTTTCTCCGTTGTTTATAAAGGAACCTGGCTTATGAATATGCTAAATAACTGAATATGTTAATATTAATTTGAAAGTGTTTTTCAGAAGGACACTTCACTGTGAGTCACCTTGTAACTTTGGGAATGCTTTTACTTTCCAAAAAAAAAAAAATGTCTTATTTTACTTCACCGCAACTTCCCTGGGCAGGCTGGAAAAAGCATTGCCCAGACCTCGGGAATGGGTAAACGAGGGCCCTACAGGGTGTGTGACAGCCGACACATTGACTGGGACCATAGCTCAGCTAACAGAACACTTGCCTCGCGTGTGCAAAGCCTCGAGTGGTCCCCAGCACCACGTAAAAGCAGATGGCATACCTGTGATCCCGGAACTCGGTGATGGAGGCAGGAGACTCAGGCTCATCCTTGGCTACACAGTGAGTCTGAAGCCAGCCTGGGCTGCATGAGACACTATCTCAAAAGAAGTAAACTGACTTTCCTACCCAGGCATTCCATCAGCCACCGTGCAGCCTCCCAACTCAAATACCTCTGTGTTCCCCCAGCTGGGCTGTAGAGCCTGGGAGGTTCTATAAACCTGTCAAGTTCACTCACCTCTCTTGCCACAGGAAGTTCCTTTCCTCTGATCTTTCCTAGAAGAAGCAGAAACCTGAAGGGCTTCAGAGCCTGAGTTTTCAAGACCTAAAAGGTGGGGCTGTCAGGTCTTTACATACCTTGCCCCTGGCTGGTCCAGGGTGTGTAAAATGGGTCTTTAAAACCACCCGTCTGGCAGTCTGGACAATCTCCACTGTTTCCACAGCCTTCCCTTCCGTGGAGAACTTACTTAATGAGTCAAGCTTAATGTTAAAGAAAAACAGCAGCAGGCTTGAGACTCAAGTGAGTAATTTGAGGGGCAGAGAGGAGGGCTGGTGCCCCTTAAGAAAGCTCTTTTTAGGGGCTTTTTTTTAGTGACACTTTGGGTAAAGTACAAGCCTCTAATCCCAGCTCTCAGAAGAAGGCAGGAAGATCAGAAGTTCAAGGTTAGCGTCCACTTTATTTGGAGTTCCGGGTTGGCGTAGGGATCTTGAGACCCTGCCTCCAAAACAACATTATTTGGCTAATTAACTTCAAAATGAAATGCTCTTCGAGACAAGTTGTAGAATACGGGACAAATTAGAGCTTGGAGCGTTTATTTTCTTCCTCTTCGGATTTAAATTTTCAGTTGTGTGTGTATGTGAGTGAGTGCACACCTGCGTGTGTTTGAGTGTGTGCGTGTGTGCATGCGTGTGTGTACGCGTGTGAGTGAGTGCTTCGTGTGTGTGTGTGTGCGTGTGTGAATGTGTGAGTGTGTGCGTGTGTGTGTGTGCGAGCATGCATGTGTATGTGTGTGTATGAGTGAATGCATATGTGCGTGTGTTTGAGTGTGTGCGTGTGTGCATGTGTGTGTACACGTGTGAGTGAGTGCTTCATGTGTGTGAGTGTGTGCGTGTGTGTGTGAGTGTGTGCGAGCATGCATGTGTATGTGTGTGTGAGTGTATGTGTGCGTGCGTGTGTGTACGCATGTCAGTGAGTGCTGTGTGAGTGCGTGTATGAGTATGTGAATGAGTGCATACGTGCGTGTGTTTGAGTGTGTGCGTGTGTGCATATGTGTGTGTACGAGTGTGAGTGAGTGCTTCGTGTGTGAGTGTGTGCGAGCATGCTTGTGTATGTGTGTGTGTGAGTGTGTGTGTGCGTGCGTGCGTGTGTGTAGACCAGAGATTGTCACTGGATACTTTCCTAGTTGTTCCCACCTTATGTTTAAAGCAAGTCTCTTTCTGAACCAATCCAGGCAGACTCAATGTCCATCAAGCCCTAGCAATCAGATCTTTGCATCCTCAGTGCTGGTCACAGGCCCACGCTGGCAGCACTGGCTTTTTCCCTGCCTGCCAGAATCCAAAGCCAGTTCTCAATGCCCACAGAGCAAGCACGGTCACTGACTGAGCCACCTTCCCAGCCTTTATTTCTAAATCCTAAAACATGACATTGGTCTTTTAGTTATGTTATTTACTGTTATCTTTCTTGAACGTGTGGTATACATGTGTGTATGTGTGTTCATATGTGTGTGGTTGCTCATGTCTCTATGGATGCTTGTGTGCATGTGTGAGGTGTCCATGCAGGCCCAAGGCTGACCTTAGTCTTCCTCAATTGGTTTCCAATTGAGCCTTTATTTACTAAGGCTGGGTCTCTCAGTTGAATCCGAAGCTTGCCAACATAGCTAGTCTAGGTAGCCAGCTTGCTCCAGAATCCCCCATCTCTGCTGGAAGGACAAGCAGGCCTGCACAGTCACCCAGAATTCGTGTGGTACTGGTTAGTTTGCTTGCCCAGAAAGTTCTTCATTTCCTGGGCCATTGTTGTCAGAGGTTTCTGTACCACCTGGCCCTTCAGTTGTTCAGTCCTAAAGGAACACACAGAGATCTACATTAATTATACCTGATTGGCCTAGTAGCTCAGGCTTTTCTTATTAACTAATTCCTACATCTTATATTAGCCCATTATTCTTGTCCATGTTAGCCACGTGGCTTGGTAGCTTATTCAGTGAGGCAGTCACATCTTGCTTCCTCTGCGTCTGGGTGATGGCTACAGACAGAAACTTTCCTCCTCCCAAAATTCTCATTGCCACACCTCTACTTCCTGCCCAGTTGCCGTCGCCCCGCCTATACATCCTGCCTGGCTACTGGCCAATCAGCATTTTATTAAAAATAATGCAAGTGACAGGCTAAAAAACCATTGTCCCACAGCAGGCCATCCCTCTAGTGCTCCCCAAAATTGTATCCTTTGGGGCTGGAGAGATGGCTCAGAGGTTAAGAGCTCTTCCAGAGGTCCTGAGTTTAATTCCCAGCAACCACATGGTGGCTCACAACCATCTGTAATGAGATCTGGTTCCCTCTTCTGGTCTGCAAGAATACATGCAAGCAGAACACTGTATACGTAATAAATAAATAAATTAAAAAAAAATTGTATCCTTTCTTGCTTTCCATCAAATTTTGGTGTAATCTTTCTTATTAGTGCCACTCTAAGTAAAGAAAACATTTAAATTTAGTTATTAGTATAACTTTCCTCATTTCTCATTTATTGTTTCATCTCCACTATAAGTGCAGATACATGACCTTCTTTTGGAGATTTAATGGCATTGCACAGTTTTTAACCTAGCTCAAACCTGGGAGTTTGTTCTTTTTGCTTTGGTTTAGCTTTTTGAGGTAGGGTCTCAAATAATAGACCAGGCTGATGTGGAATTCACTGTGTTGCCCAAGCTGCCTCTAACTCATGGCTAGTCTCCTGTCTCAGTGTTCCAAGTGCTAGGAGGACAGGCATGAGTCTTCACATCTGACTTTTGATTCTGTACAATCCGAGCCACAGAAATACCACACCACCCCGAGTCTCCTGGCTTTGCCTCACCTGGTGATGGGCTAAGCACCTGGTCTCTTCCTCTAGCTTATTGATGAGGGAGCAAAATAAACTGTCATGTGACTGAAAAACATATACACACAGTTAGTTAGTTAGTTTTGTGTGACGTCAGAGGGCAACTTTTTTGAGTCTTTTCTGTCCTTCCACCGTGTGAGTCCCGGGTGTGGAACTCAGGTTTTCAGCCTTGACAGCAGGTGAGCCCTGCTGAGCAGCTCTGCCTGCCCGAGGAAACTGGATGGACTGATACTGGGGCAGGGTGGGAAACACAGGCCGGGCATCTTCATGGAGGCCAGAGGACAACTTTGTGGTGTCGGGGATGGAGCGTTAGGCTCATGCCGCTGGTGGAAAGTGCCTTTAGCTGCTCAGCCATCTCACTGGCCAGAGGCCCATGTACTTTTGCTTTTCCTGTGATGGGTATTCTTTCTTTGTAATTTTGTTTGTTATTTTTATGGGGGTTCTGGTAGCATGCACCACAGTGCCTCTGTGGAAGTCTGGTCATGGAGTTGGTTCTCTCATTTACCCACTGAGTCATCTCCTCAGCACATGATCAATGGTTCTCCCAACCCTAGACCAGCATTCGTCATTGAATGTTATCAACGTGGTTTCCCCCTTTCAATGGCTACAAACACGTAGTGCGACCCATGCAGTGCAACTAGAAATGTTGAGTTTCAGTCTTGACTGCCACACACTCTAGAGGGTGACACACTGGCCCTCTCTAAACCATGGTGGGGAGCCCTCAGTGTCCTTACCCACTTGCCCCACAGCCTCACCTTCGGCAGTCTGTCCCATTTACTGTTTTATGTTGTATTGTGTTGCATGTATGTATGTATGTGTGGGGACTCGTGCAGGCCATCAGATCTCCTGGATCTCCTGGATCTACAGGTAGTTGTGAGCTGCCCACCATGGGTCCTGGAAACCAAACTCCGGTCCTCTAGAAGAGCAGCAAAGGCCCTTGACTGCTGAGTCATCTCCAGCCCTCTGGTGCTGTTATTTTTGAAGCAATATTTCATTATATAGTATGAACTACTTCAGAGTGGGTGTGTAGCACAGGCTGGCCAGGATCGTGCAATCCTCCTGCCTCTGCCTCCCAGGTGAAGCATCACAGGAATACGTGATCATGTGTGTTGCTGCCATCACATGTGTTACTGTCACATTATCGGAAGCCCCCTTCCTTCTCCCCTCTTAATTAATTAATCTTCTAAGAAGATTAATCATTTTTCTGCCTGGTAATTTGATTAGAAAAAAAGCCAAATTCAAAAGAAGCAAATAATTTGTTTTAGATGAGGGATATAATTCACCTGATTCAATATGTGTCTAGTATGCACAGGTCCAATCCCCATTACAACATAAACCCAGAATAATGATGGGTACCAGTCATCCCAGCACTAGGAAGATGGAGACAGGAGAATCAGAAATTCAAAACCATCTTTCTATACACAGAAAGTTCAAGTCTTTTTTTTTTAAATTAAAAAACAAAAACAAAAAAAGTGGCCAGGTGGTAGTGACACACACCTTTGATTCCAGCACTCAGGAGGCAAAGGCAAAAGGGTCTCTGCATTTGGGGCCAGCCTGCTCAGCATAGTGAGTTCCAGGATAGGCAGGACTACACAGTGAGATCCTGTCTCAAACAAAAAGGGCAACTCATCAAGAATGACTTTGATAACATTCATTTGTATGTGTGCTGATGCAAATCTTATGTCAATCTGACATTAGGGTGAGAACAGATGAGGAGTCGACAGCAGGAAATAATCAAATTGAGGACTGACGTCAATAAAATAAAAACAAGGAGAAGAAGACAAAGAATCAATAAAACAAAACATTGGTTCTTCAAGAAAATGAGTAAAGTAGTTAAACACTTATCCAAACTAAATAAAAGGCAGAGAGAGAGAATACCCAAATTAACAAAATCAGAAATGAAAAGGGGGAATGTAACAACAGACTCTGAGGAAATACAGAGAATCATTAGATAATACTTCAAAAAACTATACTCCACGAAACTGAAAATCTAAAAGAAATGGACAAATTTGCTGACAGATACCACTTACCTAAGTTAAATCAAGATCAGATAAACATTTAAATAGATTGATAACCCTTAAGGAAATAGAAGCACCCATTTAAAGTCTCCCAACCAAAAAAAGTCCAGGACCAAACTTTTTTAGTGCAGCATTCTACCAGACTTTCAAAGAAGAATACCAGTACCCTTCAAATTATTCTACAAATTAGAAACAGAAGGAGCATTGCCAAATTCTTTCTATGAGCCACAGTCACCTTGATATCCAAACTACACAAAGACCCAACCAACAAAAAGAATTACATACCAATCTTCCTTATGATGCAAAAATACTCAATAAAATACTGATAAACCGAATCTATGAACACGTCAAAAACATCATCCACCACGATCAAGTAGACTTCATTCCAGGGATGCAGGGATGGTTCAACATATAAAAACCAGTCAATGTAATCCACCATATAAAAAACTGGAAGAAAACCATCATATGTTCTTCTCATTAAATGCTGAAAAAGTCTTTGACAATATCCAGCATCCCTTCATGATAAAAAAAAAAAGTCTTGAGAGATCAGGGATACAAGGGAAATGCCTAAACAAAATAAAAGCAATATACAGCAAGTTGATTGCCAACATCAAATGAAATGGAGAGAAACTAAAAGGAATTCCACCAAAATCAAGAACAAGAGAAAGTTATTTACTCTCTCTATATCTATTCAATATAGTACCTGAAGTTCTAGCTAGAACAATAAGACCACAAAAGGAAATTAAAGGGATACAAATTGGAAAAGAAGTCAAACTTTTGCTATTTGCTGATGATTTGATAGTATATATAGGTGACCCCAAAAACTTTACCAGGAAACCCCTACAGCTGATAAACATCTTCAGGAATGTGGCAGGATGCAAGATTAACTCAAAAGAAATCAGTAGCTCTCCTATATACATATGATAAACGGACTGAGAAAAAAATCAGAGAAACATCATCCTTTACAATAGTCACAAATAAAATAAAATATCTTGGGGTAACCCTAACCAAACAAGTGAAAGACCTATATGACAACAATTTCAAGTCTTTGAAGGAAGAAACTGAAGAAGATATCAGAAGATAGAAAGATCTCCCATGCTCATGGATTGGTAGGATTAACATAGTAAAACTGGCCATCGTACCAAAAGCAATCTACAGATTCAATGCAACCTGCATTAAAATCCCAACTCAATTCTTTACAGACCTTGAAAGAACAATACTGAACTTCATATGGAAAAACAAAAAACCAACCCAGGCTAGCTAAAACAATCCTATACATTAAAAGAACTTCAGGAGGCATCAACACCCCTGATTTCAAGCTCTGCTACAGAGCTATAGTAATAAAAACTGCATGGTATTGACATAAAAACAGATGTGTAGATCAATGGAATTGAACTGAAGACCCAGATATAAATCCACATACCTATGGACACCTGATTTTCAACAAAGAAGCCAAAATTATACACTTCAAAACAAGAAAGTATCTTCAACAAATGGTGTTGGTCTAAATGGATGTTGGCATGTGGAAGAATGCAAATTGATCCATACTTATCACCCTGCACAAAATTCAAGTTCAGGTGGATCAAAGACCTCAACAAAAATCTGGATACACTGAACCTGATAGAAGAGAAAGTAGGAAATAAACTTGAATGCATTGGCACTGGAGACAACTTTCTGAACAGAACACCAATAGCACGGACAGTAACATCAACAATAAATGAGACCTCATGAAGCTGAAAAGTTTCTGTAAGGCAAAGGATACTGCCAATGTGGCAAAATGGCAGCCTACAGAATGGGGAAAGTTCCTCACCAGCCCAACAGAGGGCTGAATTCCAAAATACAGAAAGAACTCAAGAAACTAGATGTCAACAAAACAAATAATCCAATTTAAAAATGTGGTGCAAAGCAGGGCAGTGGTGGCACACACCTTTAATCCCAGCATTCGGGAGGCAGAGATAGGTGGATCTCTGTGAGTTCAAGGCCAGCCTGGTCTATAGAGAGAGTTCCAAAGCAGTCTCCAAAGCTATATATAAAAAAAAAATATATGGTGCAGATCTAAACAGAGAATTCTCAACAGAAGAATCTCAAACGGTCAGGAAACACTTAAGGGGAAATGGTCAAGATCCTTAGCTGTCATAGAAATGCAAGTCAAAACGACTCCGAGATTCCTATCTTACACCTGTCAGAATGGCTAAGATCAAAAACACAAGTGGCAGCTCACGCTGGAGAGGATGTGGAGCAAGGGGAACACTCCTCCACTGCTGGTGGGAGTGTAAACTTGTACAGCCACTTTGAAAGTCAGTGTGGCTTCCTCAGGAAACTGAGAACCAACTTTACTGCTATACTGCTCTTGTGCATGCACTCAAAGGATGTTCAATCATAGCAAAAGGACAGTTGCTCAACTAACAAACAAACTAAGCTTTGTTTGTAATAGCCAGAACCTGGAAACGACTTAGATGTCCCTCTACCAAGAAATGGTTAAAGAAAATGTGATACATTTACACAATGGGGTATTCTACCCACCCTTAAAATATATATATATATATATATATAAACCAAGGACGCCAGGAAATTTGAACACAAAATGGACTAGAAAAAAATTATCTTGAGTGAGGTAACCCAAACCAAGAAAGACAAACATGACATGTTCTCACTCATAAGTGGATATTAGCTGTAAAATAAAGGATAACTATACTATAATCAATCTACAGACCCAGAGAGATAACAGAGTTCACGGGGAAACACCCAGTGATTTTGTGAGTGGATTGAAAGCAGGTGGGGATGGGAGCATGATGGATCAGGTTGCAGTGGGGGCCACGGAGGGGAGAGTGCTGAGGAGAACTGTTGAGGGGCGCATTTCAGGGTGGGTGAAAGCCTGGTGCAGGGAAATCTCCCACGTGTCTCTGGGGAGGACCCCAACTTCGACTCCTAGCATTAGTGGATAAGGAGCCTGGCCTGCCTGTTTCCTGTGATCAGATTGGTGCCTGGCACCATTGTCATCAGAGAAGCATCATTCAGCAACTGATGGACGCAGATGCCGAGACCCACAGGCAAACATTAGGCGGAGATTGGGAATTCTGCAGAGGAGAAGGAGGAGAAAGGAGTGTAGATGCAAGCAGTCAAGGACGCCATGAGAAGGCTCACGCAATCAACTAACCTGGACTAATAGGGCTCACAGAGACTGAACAAACAACCAGGGAGCCTGCATGGACTGACCTAGGCCCTCTGCCTATGTATTACAGTTGTGTAGCTTGGTCCTCTTGTGGGATGGACTTTCTCTCACCTCAAGACTGTGTTTCTCTAGAAACTCACTGTAGACCAGGCTGGCTTCAAACTCACAGAAATCCATTTGCCTCTGTCTCCCAAGTGCTGTAATTAAAGGCATGTACTACTAATGCAGGGCTCTTGTGGGACTCCTTCCTTCCTTCCTTTTCAGTGTTTTTTTTTTTTAAACAGCGATTCTCTGTATCTTTGGAGTCTATTCTGGAACTAGCTCTTGTAGACCAGATTGGACTCGAACTCACAGAGATCTACCTGCCTCTGCTTCTAGAGTACTGGGATTAAAGGAGTGTGCCACCACCGCCTGGCCTCTTGTAGGACTCTTCACAGCAGAAGCAGGGTCTGTCTCTGACTTTTTTGCTGGCTTTTGGACCCTACTCCTTATACTGTGTCACCTTGCCCAGCCTTAACATGGGGAAGTGCTTAGTCTTACTGCAACTTGATATGCCATTGATATTCATAGGAGACCTGCTCTTTCCTGGGCAGAGATGAAAGGGGGGGGGTGTATTGGGGGTGGGAGGCGGGGAATAGGGGAAAAGGACTGGGAGGGGAGGAAGGAAAGGGGGAGGCTGTGTCTAGGATGTAAATTAAATAGATGAATTTTAAAAAGAAAACAAACAAACAAAAGTGTCCAAGTGGTAGTGGCACACGCCTTTAATCCCAGTACTTTAATCCCAGAGGTAAAGGCAAGAGGGTCTTTGTGAGTTCGAAGCCAGCCTGCTCTGCATAGTGGGTTCCAGGACAGCCAAGGCTTCATGTGAGACCCTGTCTCAAAAAGAAAAGAAAAAGGAAAGTGCAGCTCATCATGAATGGCTTTGAAAACATTCGTCTGTATGTGTGCTGATGCAAATCTCAAGCTAATCTGACATGGATGAGAATGGAAGGGCATATGTGTTTGTGTATGTGTTATAGTGTGTCATGTGAGGAAAGGCTATCTGGATGAAAACGCTCAGGCAAATGATGCCTCATGGTACAATACAAGTTAGTCTGCTGGGACCTGGAATTTCCAGTGGAGGTACACGAATTTTATCAGCAAGGACTCGTGGAAAACTAGGGTATTTCTGAAGACCCGCTAGTAAAACAACAGCACTTTCCCCTTAGAAACTGCCCTCTTTTAGATCCCCGCGAATGATCTGTCTCCTGTGGGGCAGGGAAAGGAAAGTGTCTGGCATTGTTTATATGGTCATATTTCCAACTGAAATATGGGAAGACTGAGCTATTGTCCAAGTCCAGTTTTTTCTCTCAATGTTTTTGTCCTTAAAGAAGTTTCTTTGTTACTGTCAAGGTTAAGTGAGCCCATCACTCAAGGAAAGAACAGAAGGAATTTGGAATAGTTTTCCATAAACTTCTGAACCCAGGGACATATCCCAGGAGACTCCTTGTGAGGCTTAGGGTTGTTGTTGGGATAAATCATTTTTTTGGGGGAAAAAAAAAGCTTGCTTCCTTTTGCTCTTAGGCTGACAGAAAAAAAAATTAAAACAATCTCCAGGCTAACCTTCATCTTGGCATATAGAAACCACTGGAAGCGTCCCCTGTGGTACAGAATAGCATTTCTCCAGGGAGTCCAGAGCAGGTCTTCAGGAAATGCTGGGGTTGCACTGAAATCAAGACTGCTAAGGGGCTGGAGAGATGTCTCAGAGGTTAGAGCAGGTCCTGGGCTTCCAGAGGACCCAAGTTCAGTTCTCTGTAACCAAGATGGGTGGTTCTCCATACCTGTAACTCCAAGTGACGGAGCTCCCACACCCTCTTCTGGTCTCCTCGGTACCTGCATTCATGTGCACTGACATGTCAACACACGTACACATACAATTTAAACTCAAATAAAAATCTTTTAAAAAATCTGCTAAAAATTGTAGGTGGGATCTGTAATCAAATTTTTCTTTGGGCCACCAGCTCACAAATAATGACAGAGACTTATTATTAATTATGAAAGCTCAGTTAGCTTAGGCTTGTTCCTAACCACTTCTTAATTAACCCATATTATTTAATCTACAGTCTGTTGTGTGGCTTGTCACCTCATCTCTCTACTGCCCATCCTGATTCCTCCATGAGTCTAACTGGCAACTCTGCTTTTCTTCCCAGAGTTCTCTCTCTGCCCGGAAGTCCCACCTACACCTCCTGCCTAGTGATTGGCTTCTTAGCTGTTTATCACACCAATCACAGGAATACATCTCTATACAGTGTACAAACACTGCACAACAGGGATCCTGCAGGCAGTGAGATAGATAGAGCAAAGGGTCCTTTAGACCCTAGACAAAAAGACACGGAATCCTTAGGCATTTCAAGCACTGCTTCTTTCCTTTTCTTTTTTAAATTAAACGTATCTTTGTGTGGGAGGTGGGTATGGGTATGTGTGTAGGTATGGAAGTATGTGTGTGGAGGTCAGAGTTCAACCTGGCATGTCTTTCCTCAGGTGCTGTCCACCTTGTTTTCTGAGACAGACTTTCTGATTGACGTAGAACTTGCCAGTTAGGCTAGACTGGTTGACCAGCAAGCCCCGGGGAACTATCCATCCCCCACCTCTCCAGTACTAAGAATAAACGTGGGCTGTCACACCTGGTTTTCCCACATGGGTACTGGCCATCAAACTCAAGCCTCTCTTATGTGCTTGGGAAGCACTTTTCCAATGAGCCTTCTGAGCAGCTCTGAACACACATAGGTCAAGGCCCTGAATCGACAGACAAAGCCTTTACAATCCCAGGTCTAAATTTGTATTTGTCACTGTGATGGATGGAGTAAGCTAGATCCTCCCCTTCTCCTGTCTGGGAGAGACTAGCGGATGACAAATGTCTGTGGTACGATGTGAATGAACTTCTCAAATGAGGGAATCTTTGCAATAGAATCGGTCCAGAAAGGAAATAAAATCTCCTTACCCTGTATGGCCAGAGGGCTAATGACAGCGTTAGAAGAACTCTTGGGTGCTCACAATCACTTCCATTCTGTCTTACTGCCTACTGTTGTGGGAGGAAGAGTAAAGATGGCTTTGGGGAGACCCAGCTCTTAGACAATTTAGAAGGACACTGGTCCCAGCCTTTAGCCTTGCTATGCAGATTTCCCCAGCAGAATCCACCCTCTTCTTCTACCTGAGAGGAGACAAGGCTGGGCCGAGGAAAACTCCCCACAATGTCTAGCAGATGTCAAAGGTATCCATCTTTGCAGCTACAGAAAAAAAGCTGTAGCAGCCGGGACCACTCCTGGGAATGGGGCAGGAGGAAGCAGAGTTCTGTGACCGAGGGAGAGATCTCCAAGGGAGCGCGGGAGAGGACAGCAGAGGACTGGGGAGATGGAGAAGGAGGAAGCAGCTGTGTCTGGAGGCCCAAGCTGACAGTCCTCACCTGCTGTGGGAGTTCCTTCCGCTCCTTCAGCCAATCGCCGCTGAGTTACCAGCCCATTGGGGCGTGGTCTCTCTCTCTTTAAAAAAAGCAGCGGCTGTCCTCCACTCCCTCTTTGGCTTCTGGCTCCACTTCCGGCTCCTGAACTCCTTTCCTGTTCGCGTGGAGGGGCTGTTGTCTGGGACGGTAATCTGTAAGTTTTTTCCCCTTTGAATAAATAACCATTCTATTAATCATAATTCCAAACTGGTGTGGGATTGTCTGTGACTTACACCTTCATCTGGCGCCCAACGTTTGGTTGTAGAACCCCCCCCTTCCCCACCACTCAACTGCTTGCTACCAGCTCGGCTAGTCACGAGACCTCCCTCAGTTGCGGCCTGTGCCCTGTGTGTGGAGCCAGCAGTTCAATTAAACCCTACGCCTCCCAAGCTCCACAGGCTCGGGACAATCTCTGCAAGCCTGGTTTGCTCTTTTCTGAGTTGTTTTTAAATTTCCCTTGTAAGTGCGGTGCTTTAGTGGCGTGAATCAGAACGACTCGGTCACGTGGAGGCATACGCGGCTTCCGGGTTGCTCTTTTCTACCCCTGGATTCTGGGTTTCTGGTTCCGTGTATGGAATTGATTTAATTAAATTTTCTTTCTTGAGCAACTTATATTTCCTAGTTTTTAACAAATACTAAGGCAGACACTGAAACAGGACCCATTTCCGTCACCTTTGCAGTGGTTCTAGTTGCAACTTGGCAACAGCGCCGCCAACTAGACGAGAGGTAATATGGCAGTTTTTGTTTCCAACGCCAATTTTACTGTTTTCTTTATTAATACAATGGATTATGTCATGCAAGGTTTATATAACTATGGGAATATATTAATTTACTTGTTACCAGGTTTCAGTTTTATTTTCAATATTTTATCATTAAGAAAGATATGATTTTTACGGACTAATGTTGAACAACTAGTTGAGAGAATTAAAATTATTGAAAATCAGGGGTTATCTGAACAAGTGGATACTATGATAGACAAAATTGACTCCATGTCCAAGGATACTAGGAAGTTACCTGAAAGGGTACAGGCTGTTGAATTTGACGTTCAGACGTTACCACAAAGTTTTGATAAGGTAACAGATGGAATGTACCTCCAGAATGGGAACCAAAAAACTAATACCTTAGTGAAATTCCTAGAAACACGGGTAGGTCAGGAGATTCAGGATTTAAGGGATACAATGATAAAAAGATTAGAAATGATTGAAGAAATTATTGGAGCTGGTGAACAGAGTAAGAAGGCACAAGGACAGGATACAATGCCACCACCAGCTGTTAGAACTGGCATACCCAGGGTTCTAACAACATACCCTGTAATTTATTCTGACAAAGGGTCAACTTCTAAAGGCTCAAAGGGAGTTAAAGAAGCTAGATGGACACCAATAGCAATGATGATTTAAAAGAAATTAAGCAAGCTGTCGTTAATTTTAGCTTGCACTCTGCATTTGTTAAGGAAATGATAAGGACTTGGGCTTCTAATGTCAGAGCTACCCCCCATGATTTCTCTCAGCAAGTGTCTGCAGTTTTAGATGATGGACCTTCCTTGATGTTTGGAATTTATTTCAGAGAAGAATCCAAACATATGGAACAGCAAGGAAGAGCAAAAGGTGTGGAGGTTTCCCAAGATCAAATTCTTGGTGTAGGAGCATATGCTCTACACAGGTCCAAGCTCTTTATGACGAAGAAGTGCTGTCCTTATGTCACAAAGCAGCCTTGAATGCTTTGAATAGAATACAAGATCCAGCAAAAAGTATCGAATCATATACCAGGGTTAGGCAGGGACAGAGGGAACCCTTTACTGACTTTGTGCAAAGATTAATTAAGGCTCTGGACATAGGGGTAACAGACCCAGAAGCTAAACGAATACTTCTTGAATCTCTAGCTTTTGAAAATGCAAATACTGAATGTAAAAAGATAATTGGGCCTTTAAGATCTAGATCAGCACCAATGGAAGAATGGATACAGCATACAATGAATGTTGAGATGTTTAGCTATAATGATGAATCCTGGGTAGGAGAAGCGATTTCCAAAGCTATGAGGAGACATCAAACTACCAGGTGTTTTAATTGTGATAAATTAGGACATCTGAAGAGGGATTGCAGGCAAAGAAATTCTAGGAATAATATCTCCTCTGGGAATGACAAAAGTAGGAGACCTCAGCCTTCAGGTATATGCAGGAGATGCGGTAAAGGCCGACATTGGTCCAACGAATGCAGGTCAATAACAGACAGATAAGGCAACCCGATACCATCGGGAAACTCCTTGAGGGGCCTCTCGCAGGCCCCCAAGCCAAAAGTGGTCCAGTCATTCCCAGTTACAGTCGAAAATGTGCCTCACCAAGAAAATTAAAAACTCCAATGTCTGCCGTAAAAAGTAATACTGGTCTAAATGATGAATTACATGTGGAGAACGAGTCAAAAAATTCAGGAGGACAGAGTAAACGTATATTTTGGCAAACGTATATTAACGATCAAAGACCAAAGCTAAAAGTCTGTATAAATGGCATTTTTATTGAAGGCTTATTAGACACAGGTGCGGATGTAAGTATAATTACTCCAGAATCTTGGCATCCGAATTGGCCTCTTCATGAGGTAGATGTTCAGTTCCTGGGAATTGGAACCCTATCTCGTGTAAAGGAAAGCACAAGATGGGTGGAATGCATAGGGCCTGAAGGGCAAATAGGAAGATTAAGGCCATATATAGCAAATATTGCAATAAATTTATGGGGCCATGACCTGCTACAGCAATGGAATACCCAGATTAACATTCCTGTAGTTCCAGGAACTCACAATTCTGGGAAGGATATAATGAGGTATTATGGAAAATGGTCACCAGCCATTCAGGCTGTACAAGAACACACAGCCAATAGCAAATCTTTAGAGGTACCAACAGCCCTACCTTTAAAATGGCTAACTGAGAAGCCAATATGGATCAAGCAGTGGCCTCTAGCTGAAGATAAGTTACAGGCTTTGGAACAGCTGGTACAAGAGCAACTAGATGCTAACCATATTGAAGAATCAACCAGCCCTTGGAATTCTCCTGTGTTTGTTGTAAAAAAGAAGTCTGGTAAATGGAGAATGGTGACAGATCTAAGAGCTGTCAACAAGGTAATTCAGCCTATGGGTCTGCTACAATCTGGAATTCCTTTGCCTTCTCTATTACCAAGAGGATGGCCTCTTATAGTTATTGATTTGAAAGATTGTTTTTTCACAATACCTTTGCAAAAAAAGGATAGAGAAAAATTTGCCTTCACAGTGCCTACTTATAATAATTCTCAGCCTACTAGGAGATATCAATGGACTATCCTCTCACAGGGGATGCTCAATAGTCCCACATTGTGTCAATATTTTGTTAATAAGCCACTGGAAATAATTCGTAAGCAATTTCCCAAGTCCATAATTTATCATTACATGGATGACATTTTATTATCTGATTCAAATAAAGATATTTTGGAAAGTATGTTTGAAGAAGTAAAGAAAGTCTTGCCTAGATGGGGATTACAAATTTCCCCTGAAAAGATTCAAAGAGGAGATTCTATTAATTACCTAGGCTACAGAATAGGGTTAGAGAAAATTCGAACACAAAAGGCACAAATTAGGAGAGACCGGTTACGGACTCTTAATGACTTCCAAAGATTGTTAGGAGATATTTCCAGTCTACGACCAGCTGTTGGGATAACACCTGATCTAATAGTTCATTTAAACAAAACCTTAGATGGTAATAAGGATTTGAATAGTCCCAGAAAATTGACAGTTGAAGCAGAAAAGGAACTGACAATGATTGAGGAAAAATTACAGGAGGCACATGTGGATAGGGTCAACCCGAATCTTAGTTCCATCCTAGTCATACTGCCTTCCAGAATTTCTCCTACAGGGATTTTAATGCAGAGGGAAGATATTATTTTAGAGTGGATATTTATACTTCATAAACCAAGTAAAAAATTAAAAACTTATGTAGAAAAGGTCTCGGAATTAATTATAAAAGGTAAACTGAGACTTCGTCAACTAGCAGGTATAGACCCAGCAGAAATTATAGTGCCTTTTACTACTGAGGAAATAAGAAAGTTATGGGAAGATAATGAACCATGGCAAAGAGCTTGCGCTAATTTTTTGGGAGAAATTAGCAGCAACTATCCCAAAAGTGATAGACTTAACCTCATAAAGAGAACTTCTTGGATTCTTCCTAGAATTGTACGTGATGCTCCAATAACTGGAGCCTGGACATTTTATACCGATGCAAATAAATCAGGGAAAGCAGGTTATAAATCGGAAGAACTGAGTAAGGTGGAACAAAGTCCTTATAATTCTGTCCAGAAGGCAGAATTATATGCCATTCTTATGGTGCTAAGGGATTTTAAAGAACCTCTTAATATAGTTACAGATTCACAATATGCAGAAAGAGTTATCTTACATATTGAAACCGTTGAATTCATACCAGATGAAACAGAGTTGACTTCATTGTTTATCCAGGTACAGGACATAATTAGGAATAGGCTTTGTCCAATGTACATAACACACATCCGGTCCCATACCAGTCTGCCTGGGCCTCTAGCACAAGGTAACGCTGAAATTGACCAATTATTGATTGGAAGCGTTCTGCAGGCCTCAGAATTTCATAAAAAACATCACGTCAATAGTAAAGGCTTAAAGAAAGAGTTTTCCATTACATGGCAACAAGCTAAGGACATTATAAAGAGATGTCCTACTTGTTCTTTCTATAATCAAACACTGTTGCCTGCAGGGAGTAACCCAAAGGGTACTCAAAGGAATGAAATCTGGCAGATGGATGTGTTCCACTTTATGGAATTTGGTAAATTAAAATATGTACACCACACCATAGACACGTATTCAGGTTTTCAATGGGCAACTGCCCTGAGCTCAGAAAAGGCTGATTCAGTAATAACACATTTATTGGAAGTTATGGCCATCATGGGTATACCTGCACAAATAAAGACAGACAATGGTCCAGCATATGTATCTAAGAAAATGAAACGCTTCTTTGCTTATTATAATATAAAACACATTACAGGTATACCAAATAATCCTACAGGTCAGGCAGTTATAGAAAGATCAAATTGTACTATAAAGGATATGCTAAACAAACAGAAAGGGACGAAAGATACCCCCAGAAATAGATTGCATAATGCTTTATTAACCTTGAATTTTCTTAATGCTAATGAGAAAGGAACAACAGCAGCAGAGAGGCATTGGATAATGGAAAAAACTTCTGAACTAAACCAACCTGTTTATTTCAAAGACGTGCTGACCTCTCAATGGAAGCCAGGAGATATGCTACGTTGGGGAAAGGGTTTTGCTCTTGTTTCCACAGGAGAAGAAAAATTGTGGATACCATCAAAATTAATAAAGGTTCGATTTCAAGAGGAGAAACCTCTTGGAAAGGAGAAATGACAGCTCATCTACAATGATGATATTCATACAGGTGGTAAGAAAAACATATAGAATGGGGGCAGGGTTCTGTTCTTATCTCTACTGGAAAACACTGATCTTTGAAAAATTCAAGGGACCCTGGATATTTAAATACTGACAGATGGAAAATAACGGCCCAATAGGGACTATCAAGAAAACTGAATAGGTTCTGTAAGTACCATATACTAAATCATATTTCTAAATTTATAGAGCTGGTTTTAGAGTTGGACTCTGGCTCATTCCCTCTCTAATTCCAAGCCTGTTGTTTAAAGAAAAACCCAGAGTTTCTGGAGTTTCTGTCTCATGTCAAGAGCCATGATATGGGACAGAAAGAAATATGAGTTTAGAAAACATCTTTACTTTTCTTCATATCTATCATACCTTCATTAAATATATCTATCATGTCTTTCATTGAATATATGTATTTCTGTATATGTCTATATAATTAATGTTTAAGTTTTCCACAATGAACAATGAGTTTTTCCTACAGTGACATTTGAAGTTTCCAGGAAGAAGATGGGGTCCCATAACAACAACTCCACCTGGTTGATATGACGTCATGATACTGATAGTGCTACTACAAGACCTGTTTTGGGTACCAGCTGCACAAGATGGTTCCAACGTGCTGAAATGGTGCACATCTTGTACAACATTCTGGCCAGACCTCCACAAAATACTCAGAGACTATTTACAATTTTAAAAGACATTGATCTTGAAATTAACCATCATTTTACTTTCACAGGATCTCCCAGAAAGAACGTCGCCCCCATGACAGCTGGAAGTAATTCTAGAGAACAACGTCCCCTCTCCCAGTAAAGTTTGTCCTTGGGTTTAGGGACATCATTTAGGGGTTGGTTATAATTAGTATATGGTTGAGGGTTGGGGGAGGAATTTTATAAGCGCAGGAAAATTAAAAAAAAAAGAGGGATAATTGGATTATGGGATAATAGATTTGTACTTGTGAGTTATTGTTTTTAGACAAACATGTTGGTATCGATTCTTATATATTGATACAAAGTTAAATTATGTTGACTATTTTATGCATGCATGCTTCTACCTCTGTTTAAAACATTTTTATGTATTGGTATATATATATATATTGTATTGATATATGTATATTTACCATATTGTATTGTACACTTCTACCTCTGATTAAGATACTTATATATTATTTATGTATTGATATATATATATATATTTACCATATTGCAATGTATACTTGCACATTGTTTATATTTGGAGGTCACATTGTCCTCATTTATTGCACAGTTGTTTATTATCTCAGTCTTTAAGTTAGATAGATATTGAGAATTATATAGATCAACAGTCATCTATGTTTGTCATTTATAATTAGACTAATCAGGTTCTTTAGATACATAGAGATTATATTCAGTATAGATAGATAATCTTCAACCTCTTCAAAGAGCTGTAGAAAATGGCCTTTAATCTAATTCAGAGTTCTGTGGTAGGGAGACATAATCGCTCCTGGCAACACTGATCTATTCTCGAGAGAATGTTGAGCACCAAAGACACTCCACCTGGAGTCTTTCTTCCTGGCAGAACTGGTCTTTGGGTAAAGAAATGCTCATACCTCAACTACTGACAGAGTTACAGAATATCCGTAAATGGATAAAACAGGACTGTCATATCCTGCCAAAATAGGGTAAGATAGTTTTGAAAAGTTTCTTGCCTTTGAAAATGGTATGTCAGTAACGTTAGGCCTTAGCCAATGTTGGTTCCTTCAATGCTGCAAATGGGACTTTGGGTGTTTACCCAGGTAGCCAGTTGTCTCTGTGATTTGTTACATGTTCTGGAAGTTGTTTGATTGCACTTCCTAATTACTCAGATAACATTATTTCCCTTCTCAGATCTTCGATGGGATTGAAGATTATATAAATGTAGTTACTTTCCTTTCATGACTTGGCCAAGTTATTTGTTATACAAGACTTAAGCTAGTTAGAATAGGATATTTGTATTTATTGTATATAATTTCATGGGTTTGTACTTATTGTATATAATTTCATAGTAGGCTTAGAACTCTCTTACTTAAACAAAAGGGGGAGATGCTGTGGGAGTTCCTTCCGCTCCTTCAGCCAATCGCCTCTGAGTTACCAGCCCATTGGGGCGTGGTTTCTCTCTCTTTAAAAAAAGCAGCGGCTGTCCTCCACTCCCTCTTTGGCTTCCGGCTCCGCTTCCGGCTCCTGGACTCCTTTCCTGTTCGCGCGGAGGGGCTGTTGTCTGGGACGGTAATCTGTAAGCTTTTTCCCCTTTGAATAAATAACCATTCTATTAATCATAATTCCAAACTGGTGTGGGATTGTCTGTGACTTACACCTTCACTCACCTTCCCCCGCATTTCTCACTCAAATGGGGTCTCATGATGCTTATTTGAATGGTGGGGGGTTGCCCCTTTATCATCTGCGTATATGATGTAGCTGGTGAAAATGGATGTGGGTGTGTGAGGGAAATGACCGCTGGGGGCAGGGGGAGAGGGAGAGAATGACCTGAGAGGGACACAGACTAGAATGCTCCCCATAACTCTGATAATGAGAAACTAACCCATGTTCTTCCAAAGAATGGAGCCCTGACACACTGAGTACTTTTTTAAAAATTACTTTTTATTTTTGTGTCTGTGTCTGTGTCTATGTATATACATGTGTGTGCTGACACCCTCAGAAACCAAACGAGGGTACTGGGTCCCCTAGAGCTGGCATTACAGGCAGCAGTGGACTGCTGGATGTGTGTGCTGGGAGCTGAACTCGTCCTCTGCTTGGGAGATGAGTCTGATGGTGCACGCCTTTAATCCCAGCACTCGGGAGGCAGCAGCAGGTGTTTCTTGTTGAGTTCGAGGCCAGCCTGGTCTACAGAACGAGGTCTAGGACAGCCAGCGGTACACAGAGAAACCCTGTCTTGAAAGCATAAGGACCTAAGTTCAAAGCTCCAGAACCCACATAAAACCAGACAGAGTGCATGGGCATTTGTAGTCTGGAGCGCCCACAGTGAACTCGGATCAGAACCTAGAGAACCCCAGAAGCAGTTGGGCCAGTGAGCCTGCAGTGCGGAGGAAAACAACAAAGAAACCCTGTCTCCAGAAAGCGGGAAATCGGGGATGGAGGCCATATGCTGCTTTCACACCTAAACACAAAGTCCCCACATTTATATATACACACTTACATTGCGCGCGCGCACACACACACACACACACACACACACACACACACACACTTCCTTCTGGGAATTGTCTTTGGGTCTTTGTTTGTGGAGAATCCTGCACTGCCTAAACTTGGTTAAGTAAATTCACAATCGTTTTCTCTTGCCAGTCTGTCTTTTTCTGTACAGCATTAGACATGACCCTTATGATGGGTGGCGGAAAGGTAGTATACCTTTGCATGATTTGGTGTGACACATACTTGTCATCCCAGCACCAGGAAGATTGAAGCAGGAAGATGATGAGTTGGTGGTCAGCCTGGGCTACCCTGGGCTACCCTGGCTAGATGCTCAGGAAACAAGCAAACGACAACAACAAAAACCCAAGAACAAAACGCATCTCCTCCCTACACAGGCCTGCACGTGACCCCTTGTCATGGATGAGAACATGCCTAACGCATCTCATCCCTACACAGGCCTGCATATGACCCCTTGTCATGGATGAGAACATGCCTACTTTGCTCTGATACCACCAGGGACACTCCTGAAGTCATCCACGTAGTAGGACCCGAAGGGATCCTCCTGTACCCGAAAGGTGAGGGATTTAATTGTTTTAAAGGGGCCTTCCATTAAGAACCTGTAATCAGCAATCAGTGAGGGAAAGTGTGGTGCTGAGAATTTCTCCGTGACTGTTGGCTGGGTGCATTCAGATGCCAGCCTCCCTCCCGAGTGCTGGGAGAATTTATCTTTGCTCTCTGACCTTAAGGCTTTCAGTTGGAGTGATTCTTCAGTTACACAATGGGAGAACTACCTGAGCAGCAGGATTAGTTAGTGGATCTAAGATTTGATAACATCTGAATTGCTACAGATGCTGGAATGGTGAGGTGGGAGAAGCTGAGAGATGTTTAAGTCGATTCAGATGGATTGGGTAAGCGTTCAGACGTGATAGGATGGAAGTGGGTGTGGGAGAAGCTTTTGGGTTCCCGTAGCTTAACGCTGCCTAGACATATTTCTTTAAAATAATTACAAGTTTGACATCTAAGTGTCAATATTGTCAAAGGAGGAGAACTCAGAAGCTCTGTTCAGCTTGATCTGCTGCCCCCCAAGATGCTGCCGCACTGAACTGGTAGTTGACTTATTTTAAACTAACTGGGAACTTCAACGGGACTTTGTCGGCAGGCTGCCAAATGGAATTCACTTCCCAAGAGTACCACAGCTGCCTCTGGAGAGCAGAGCCAAGCCTGTCCCAACCAAAGCACAGACTCAGCATAGTTAGGGTGAGGTGAGGGTCAAAGACAGGTGGCCGGGTGCCAGTCTGGACTTTGAGTCATGAACGAGGGTGTTGTCTGCCTCTTTTGGATGAATCCATGTGTGTGTTGGCGAACCTGATGGTCCTGGCCGTCCTGGAAAGGGTGGAGCAGGGGACTGGCCTCAAGGAAGGCCAAGGAACAAAGAACACAGGCAGAGTTAACATGTCCGAGGCCAACACCGTGGCACCCGTTTCCTCCTGTAGAAATGATATCAAGATGAGGGTGACACTTGGTGTAGAACACAGCAATAACATGGTAATTATTTGCTTCGACTGTTCTGAGTAAGTTGGGGCTACAAAGAAATATCAGAAGAATTTCCTTAATCTTGAGCGAGAAACTAAGCAAGAATAGCTTTCAAAACATCACTACAGAGGCTATGGAGATGGCCCAATCACACAAGCATTCGAACTCGAGTTGGATCCCCAGAGCTCAGGGACATTGAGTGACAAGCTTGGAAATCCAGTGCAGGGAGGTGAGGACAGATGGAGCCTGCCAATCTGGTGGGCAGCCAGTGCAGACCACTTGGTGGGATCCAGGTCAGTGAGAGAGACCTGTCTCTCAAAGCAAGTTGGGTGGCTCCCGAGGAATGACATCTGAGGTTGACCTTTGGCCCCTACACACACTCACACACTTGTGCCTGCCCCCACCCATGTGGAATTAGCACCAGAGGTTAAGGATGTAGCTCAGTGGAAAAGCTTAGAGTCCGGGGCGCTGGGCTTAATCTTTGATCACACATACACACATACAGAAACAAACACACACAAAAAACCTCTCAAAAATAATAAGCAAAAAAAGGGCAGTAACCGATAAAGTGGGCATCATCAAAATCAAACACTTGACACTTCAAAGGACATCATGAAAAAATGAACAATTCACATAATGGGAAAAAGTTTTGAAAATCATGTCTAAAATAAATGAAGATACAGTTCAATAACAGAAAGGATACATGCTTCAGTTTACAATTGGGTGAAAGCATGCATGCGGGTAGAGCACTCATACATATACAATAGAAAAATGTAAAAATAGACCAAAGACATAAATGGACATTTCTCTAAAGAAGATTTGTAAAATACTATAAACACAGGGGAAAGTGCTCCACGTCCTTCGCCTCCAAGGAAGACTTCAAGTGTAGACACCGAGAGAGCCTTTCACACACTCTAGAGTGGGCACACCTTTAAAAAAGTAAAGAAATAAATAATAAAAAGTGTCAGCAAGTACGTGAAGAAGTCCTGTCCTTAGACTTTTTTGGTAAAAATGTAAACCAGTACTGTCACTTTGGGGAACAACCTGACAGTTCCTGAAGAGTTTGAAAATAGAGCTATGTTGACAACTGAGGCTTAACCTTAGCTGAGGGTTGCCTGCATTCGCAGGGCCTGAGTGAGGGCCCATCTCACTGCGGGTGGTGCTGTCCCTAGGCAGGTGAGCTTCGTCTCAATAACACGGTAGCTGAACAAACAATTTTCCTCTATTGTCTCTACCTCGGTCCCTGTCTCTAGGTTCACACCTTGAATTCCTTATGTTGTGGGGGAATCTTTTTTTGTACACTGGGAAGCTGTGTCTCTGCCAAGGCATCTTCTGATTGGTTTAATAAAGAGCTGGCTGCTCAGTAGCTAGGCAGGAAAGAATGGAGTGGGACTTCTGGGAAGAAGAGAGGCGTGATTTGCCATCCATACACAGAGGAAGAGGGAAGTACAGTACGGAGGAGAGGTAACCAGTCACGTACAGAATATAGATTAATATGAGTGTGTTAATTTAAGTTTTAAGAGCTAGTTGGGAACAAGCCTAAGCTAAGGCTAAGCTTTCATACTTCATAAGAAGTCTCCGTGTCATTATTTGGGAGCTGGTGGTCCAGAGAAAGTCCGACTACAAGTATAAACCAAATAATCCCTGAATTACTTTTGTCCTGTATTTCATCACAACAGCGTAAGTCAAATTTGATCATTACCATCTATGTTAATTTGTTAGTTACCTTTCTCATTACCGTGACAGATATGTGACAGCGGCTAGGTCGGTCCACAGCACTGGGAAGGTATGGTAGAAAGGAAGCAGAGTGAGCAGGGGCCAGAGCTTCACCGACCCCCCTTCCCTCACTCCCTACCCCGCCTGCATCCTTTACTCTATCCACACATGCCCCACAGTCCATGGACTGGAGCCCTCCTCATTCAGGGTGAGCTTCCTCTCCGAGGTAATCCTCTCGGAGATGCCCTTCCAGAAGCGCCCAGAGGTGTGCCTCACAGTCTCCCGTGCGATTCTAAATCCGCTCCATTGACAGGGAGATGAACCAGCAAGCTGTGGGGCCCAGGTGTTCCACTTCTAAGTCTATACTTTTGTTATGTTTTTCTTTGTTTTTCAAGACAGGGTTTCTCTGTGTAGTCCTGGCTGTCCTGGAACTCACTCTGTAGCCCAGGCTGGCCTCAGACTCACAGAGATCCCCCTGCCTCTGCCTCCCGAGTGCTTGGATTAAGAGCATATGCCGCCATATCCAACTAAATATATACTTGAAAAGATTAGTTTGTTTGTTTGACTTAAATTCATTTTACTTTCTGTGTACGGGTATTTTGCCTGAATGTTTGTGTGCCACTCGCACACCTGGCTCTGGTGGAGGCCAAGAGGGGGTCAGACTTTCTGGAAGTGAACTTAGGGACAGTTGACAGCTGCTCTGTGCTTGCTAGGATCAAACTTGGGTCCTCCAGGGGAGCAGCCATGCTCTTAACTGCTGAATCATCTCTACAGCCCTGGTTGTTTGTTCGTTTGTGTGAATATATGAGGCATTCATATACTGTGGTAGTTTAAATGTAATTGGCCCCTATAATCTCATAGGGAGTAGCACTGTTAGGAGGTGTGGCTTTGTTGGAGTGGGTATGACCTTGTTGGAAGAAATGTGTCACTGTGGAGGTGAGCTTTGAGGTTTCCTATGCTCAGGATACCACCTTGTGTCTCAATCGACTTCCTGTTGCCTGCAAGATGTAGGACTCTCCGCTCCTTCTCTAGCACCATGTCTGCCTGCATGCTGCCATGTTCCCTGCCTTGGTGATAATGGACTGAAGCTCTGAACTGTAAGATGCCACCTCAATTAAATTTTCTATTTGCAGAGCAGTGGTGCTCACAGTTTTAATCCCAGCACTTGGGAGGCATTGGCAGGCGGATCTCTGTGAGTTCGAGGCCGGCCTGGTCTACAAAGAGAGTTTCAGGACAGTCAGGACTGTGACACCAGGAGACCATGTCTCAAAAAACCAAAAAGAAAAAAAAAAATTTCTTTATAAGAGTTATGTGGTCAAGATGTCTCTTCGCAGCAACTGAAACCCTGACTAAAGCAGGAATGTGGGTGTGTTCACTTGTGCACAACCAAGGAGTGAAGGGGCGAGGTCGATCGGTAATTAAAAATCAGCCAGACTAGCTTAATACAAAAGATACAGCTTTAATAAACAGAAGGAAGACTTACACCAGAGTCCCAACGGTCCATCCAGAACACAAGAGCCAAGCGAGGGGGGTGGGGGAGCGCACCGCCAGGTTTATAGATAAATTTTTGCCTATACGCCCCACGCACAGAATGTGATTGGCTGAACTCCCCTATCAAAGGAGGACTGAAGAGAACCCCTCCTGATTTAGTCCTTTAGGAAAGCTTTCTCCCTGAACCTGGAGCCTGCACTTTCTCAGTCAGCTCCAGCTATCCTCCTCTCTCCACCCCTCTCAGACTTAGGGTTGCAATATGTGTGTACAATATGCCTGCCTTATGACTTGAGTGCTGGGACATGAATTCACTCTGGTTCTCAAAATGGCTCAGCGAGTTCTCTTAACTGCTGGATCATTTCTCTAGCACCTAAGTATGTGCCTAACTGAAATGAAGACCTATCTTTCTGCAAAAACTTGTATGTAGGTGTCATAGATGCATCATACATGATGGCCCCAAAGTGAAAGCAGCTAAAGTGTCCACCAATTGACACAACGCAGTAGGTCCGTCCAGCAAAGGATCAGTAAGTAAGAAGAAGCGATGCATTGTGGGTGTGCTGCAGCAGGTGTGGCTTTTAAAACTCTGGGCTTTCTGAAAGAAGCGGAGTTTGAGAAATGTCCCGTGTAATCCTGGACATTTGAATACGAAGTTCCCGGTTGGTGAGGCAGTTTTGGGGGTTTAGAAGATGCAGCCTGGCTGGAGGAAGCGTGTCCCCAGGTGTGGGCTTTGAGATTAAAAAGCATCCTTGCCTACTTCCAGTTCCCTCTCTCTGCTACACGTGTGTGGTAGAGATGTGAGCTCTCAGCATCCAGATCCAGCCGCCATGTTGCTTGCTACCCCCGCCTCCCTGCCCCGCCTCCCTGCCCCGCCTCCCTGCCCCGCCTCCCTGCCCCGCCTCCCTGCCCCGCCTCCCTGCCCCGCCTCCCTGCCCCGCCTCCCTGCCCCGCCTCCCTGCCACGCCTCCCTGCCACGCCTCCCTGCCACGCCTCCCTGCCCCGCCTCCCTGCCCCGCCTCCCTGCCCCGCCTCCCTGCCCCGCCTCCCTGCCACGCCTCCCTGCCACGCCTCCCTGCCACGCCTCCCTGCCACGCCTCCCTGCCACGCCTCCCTGCCCCGCCTCCCTGCCCCGCCTCCCTGCCCCGCCTCCCTGCCCCGCCTCCCTGCCACGCTGCATTCTTCTCTCTCTGGAACTGTAAGCTCCAATGAGCTCTTCTTTCTGTAAGTTACCTTGCTCATGGTGCTTTATCCCAGCAATATAAATGTAACTAATACAAATAAACCCAACCAAAATGTGGAGGGTTTTTGTTTGTTTTCTGACTCACACACCGCCCAGAGCAGAATTTCTGACACCAGGTGTCTGTGTGAGAGTTTCCCCCCACACCAAGCAGCTCTACAGTTTACCTCAGTAGCATCAGGCCTCGTAGGTTGAAGGCCCTGATCCACAGAGCTCTCTCTACTCACGTTAGCTTCTTCTTGCATGCTTCGGGTTGCAGCTTGTGTTACAACTAAGCAGCTATTAATCGGGGTTCCCACAGTCTCCCCTTATGTTAGTTTGCTAGTGTGCTGGATGGAATTCCAGGATACAGGGGATCTGTATTGAGCTATTCATCACAAAGCTACAGAAGAGATACAATGGTCAAGGTACCGAGGCAGCGGCTCAGAAAGTTTAATACTCCTTCTGTCTGTCATTGGGGAACGTCCCTCCAGAAGCTGTTCTAGCCAGTGTTTTTATGTTTCTATCGGAGTACAGCTGATTCCATTGGGTATTGGTGATGAAGTCAACCTTTGACCTCTTTCCCCTCCCTAGCAGATGGGGGTGGAAAGCTCAGAGGCTAAGCATGTGATGTCTTGCCTGGTACAGCTCGACTCCAGGCTGAGACTGCAGTAGTCTCCAGTCTTCTTAGGCCGGAGACATCCTCACCTAGGGTTCCCGAGACTTTCCAGGGCTATATGCCAGAAACCAGGGTCCAGCAGTAAATATGTGTTTCTTCTTGTTGTTGATATATCACAATTTCAGTGTCCACATTCTGGCCACAGAACCTTACAGCAAAATGTTACAAACTACAGAAGATACTGGCATGTAACTAGAACAGCTTCCACTTCTCAGTAGTCTGGCCATTGTCGTAGGGTGTGACAGTGTCTCCCAGTTTGTTCACTTGAGCCTGGAGGCCTCTATTCTGCTTTCCAGGGTTCAAAGGCAAGAGTGGTATCTGTAAGATGCACCTCCACCTTGTCAGGGGTTCCTAAAGTTGAACCAAGAGAGTTATCTCTAGCTCTGAGCATCCTTCAAGTGTTAAGGAACGCCAGAGTCCCACCTAATCATGTTCCTTTATACTCAACTACTATCCTGTTTCTACTTATATCCAAACCTTCCCCCTCTGAGGGACATGAGACCACTGAACTGATCTAGAATACAAGAGCACCTGTGTATAATCCCCAGAAGTCATGTTAAAAAAGCTGGGCAGGCAGGTGCTCAGAACCCCAGTACTCAGGAGGTAGAGAAAAGCAGTTCCTCAGCTTCACTGGCTAGCTCGCTTAGACTAATAGACCAACGAGAGACTCTGCCTCAAAGCTCCAGCTGCATGGCTCCTGAGGAGCAGACCCAGGTTGACCTCTGGCCTCCACATATGTGTCTATGCACACATATACAGGTGTACCTTCCACACACATGTACCCACATGCACACACACATATACACAAATGATTTCATGTTTCGATTATTCAGTCAACAGAAATGAAAGGTGGACATCAAGTGATGTGCCAGAGATTTCCCTGTGTGGTGCACATAAATGTTCCCCACGTGTAGCGTACACAGATGTTCTACAATTTAATCAGTTACCCAAAGAGGCCCCCGTTGTCTCCTTATCTACCGTCCCTTTGCTCTGGAGACAGGGTGGCTTGCAGACTGTGCAAGGGTCTCCAGAGCTCATAGTGGAGTTGACTGTGGGGCTCTCCAGCAGATCACATGGAGAGAGGAGTCCCTTCCGCAGGCCAGCAGATAGCTGTCTCTCCCTGCAGGCAGCAAATGGCTGTCCCTCCCTGCAGGCAGCAGATGGCTGTCCCTCCATGCAGGCAGCAGATGGCTGTCCCTCCCTGCAGGCCAGCAGATGGCTGTCCCTCCCTGCAGGCCAGCAGATGGCTGTCCCTCCCTGCAGGCCTCCCGATGACTGTTGGGCTGAGGCAGGAAGCCTGCCTTGCCTAGCTCCGTCCTCACCTGTTTCCTGGAGCCTCTCTGCAGTCACTAGCCCTGTGCCACCCTTAGGGTTTCCCTGAGTTCTGGTCCGTTTCCTGCTGGGATGTAAAACCGGTCGCCATCCTTGCTTAAGTGACAGAAAGGACAGAAGGACCTGACTGTGGAGGACAGACGGAAGAGCATACCACGGTGACGTTTGGTAGAGAGTGGGGTGAAGATGTGGTTCCTACAGAAGGTGACGTCTGGCTATTAGCAGCTGTGCTGAATCAAGAGCGAACATGAGGGACTGGGAAAATGGTTGACTCAACAAACTGCCTCCCCTTAAGCATGAGGACCTGATTCTGTTACCCAGAAGCCATGTCAAAAAAAAAAAAAAAAAGTCCAGGTGCAGTGTTGCATATCTAAGATCCTAGTTCTGGGAAGAAGAGGCCGGGGATTCCACAGCTTGCTAGCCAGTTAGTCCAGGAGAAAGGGCAAGCAGAAGGTCCAGTGCGAGACTCTGTCTCAAAACATAAAGATGGAAGCAATTTAAAGAGACATCTGATGTGACCTCTGGCCTCCACAAGCACACACAGACACACACACAGAGACACACAGGAGGCAGAGGCAGGAGGATCCCTACAAGTCGGAGGGCAGCCTGGATTGCATAATGAGTTCTAGGTCATCCAAAATTAACAAAACAACACAAATACTGGCCTTTTTCAAATGCAAGGGTTTTTTTTCTTTGTTTTAGGTTTTTGAGACAGGGTTTTATGTAGCCTACCAAGTTGACCTCCCCTAGCCTGCTAAGTAGCCAAGGATGATTGAGAACGCTTGCTACAGACAGCCTCTCAAGTGCTGCATCACGCATGTTCACTATTGTCCCTGGCCTTGGGTCGTAGCTTCTGCAGGAGCTCTCCCTACCGTCGGGGCTCCACCTGGGCGGGAGAAGACAAAAGCAAACCTCACTTTCTAAGGACACAGGAGAGAGCCCCAGACCAAGAGCAGGTGATCATCATAAAAAAGACCACAGCTATCGCGTGGCAGAGGGCGTGGCGACAGAAAACACCGTAGAAAGTGCAGCGGCTCAGCAAAACTATTGGCTAATAATTTATTTTCATTAAGAAAAGAAAAACATATCCTTGGTAACGTGCCAGTTCTCTGCAAGCTGATTCCTAACAAGTCTTTCTCTGGGAAAAGAGATAATTAAAATCGCTCTGAAGCCTTTGCTACTTAACTATAGTAGTCTTTATGGCTGTCCACAAACACTCTGGTTCTCTTTTCTTCCTGACTGATGGTGGTTTGTTTGAGGTTTTTTTTTTTTTTTGACAGAATGCAAATTCGTTTGGACTCAGAGGATAAAGTCCTGAGTGCTGTGATTAGAGGTGTGTGCCAGCAAACCCAGTTTCTGCAACACTTGGGCTGGAACACCAGGCCTTGTGAATGCTAAACATGCATTCTACAAAATGAGCTACACCTGTCCTGTGGTAGTCATGGTTTCCCACCTGCTTGAAGGTGGCACTGCATCAATGGCTCTGACCGACAGACTGTGAGTGGTCACACTGAAGGTCGGAGTGCCCTCCCAGTCTTCCAGTTGTGCAGATTGCTCTGTCAGCCTGGAGCTCACAGCAACAGTGACATGACCGTGGGTAATGACTAGAAATGCAAGCGCTGCCTGGCACCCCAGCAGAACCTCGTGTGGCCTGGTTGGAAGACTGCGACCTGAAACTCACTTTGTTCAGTCCTGTCGGGGAAGGTGGCCCTCTGAGCATGACCATCTCCATCTTCTTCAGACCTTTTAGGGGCTTTGTCTTCATCCTGTAAGTGATGCCTGCTTGCAAGAGCAGGCCTCCTTTTAGAGAAGGAGAGGCTGTGGCGGGTCACTAGACCCTCACCTAAGATTCTAGCCACGCCTCACAGACGTCTGTGTGCAGTTCTGTCCTAATTACACGAGATGTCCTGGAGTATAAAGGCTGAGGGGGGCTAATGAGAGGGAGGTGAGCTCTGGGCATGCAACTGTAGGGGAGCCACCATTGGTGCTGTGTAGCTACCTTCCGTGGGGCGGCACTGGGTCACCCATGCTCCTGCCTGCAGCCCTCTCCCATGCTCTGCAAGGACCCCCAATAAACTCATTGGTTCCTCAGAGTGAACTTCGATGGAATCGTACTTTGGTTTGTTGCTGAGACCGTATGCTGGGGAGGGGTGTAGATGCTTTCTAAACGTCTCCTTGGAGAAAGAACTCTCCCAACATGAGCCTCTTCCGAGGCTGGCTTCGTGGCGTTCAGTTGGTAAAGAGTGGCTGTTTGGGAGTGTGGCTGAGAACAAGGTGTCTCCCATAGCTCATTTGTTGGTATAATAAACTCAAGAGTCAGGTCTTAAATCATTGCGCTTATAAAGATCCCGAGAGATGAAGTGTTCTTTTCGCCCTCCCAGCTTACTGGCAAGAAGCAGAACTGGGACAGGAGCTTAGGCTTTCTGAATAGAAAACTCCCTCCGGGTGTATGCTACATGGAAGCCACCTGTCGCGGGCTGCGAACACAAGTAATCTTATCCTGCGTAATAACTCCAGTGTCCCCTCTTCCTGGATTCGTCACTCCCGCGCCCTCTCGTCTCTCCTTTTCTATTTTCTCCAAGAAGTAGGCCGGGCGAAACTCTCCCCATGTTCCTCTGCTTCGAGGTAATTGCTGCTCTCCCACGTACCAGGAGAGAATAGATAGTTGACGTGCAGCCTCTGCAGGGTGTGTTCAGCACCTTGTTCACACTGCGACGCCGTGGATCTATTTTAAGAGCAGGAAGCTAGGCACAAGGCAAGTTCTTAAACAGTCTTCGTTAATAACTTCTGGATGGTTGTGGAGGCCGAGAAATGCAGGCCCATTCACCTTGTCAGACAGACAAGAGAGACAGGCAGAACCGCACCTTCTAACACAGGAGGTGGCTGCCTGGCCCCTTTTGAAGTTAAAATAGCTGGGGCGCCATCCTGACAGGTGGTCAGGATATGCAAATGTGCTTCGCCTCCTTTCTTTTGTAACTATGAGGTCACCTGGGGAAGGGCAGTCTTTTAGTACCTGACATGGGGGGGGGGCTTCTCGTTACCTAGGCAACAGAATGCTGATAATGGGCAGTCTCAGAGTTGACTGTGTGAGTTAACCTTTTGCAGCGTGTTAATAAAGCCTTTTGTTACCTTCTCCCCCAGTTTACGCTGGCCTAAAAGCTGTGGAAAAATAAACACGGGTGATTTCAGGGTCTGAGTGCTTCCTGAAATACCCTCCCGATACAGTCTTACATTTTCTGTCTCATTATTTTTATATCTTCTTCAATGTCCCATGCCCCTACACTGCTAAGAGGTGATTTTGTTGAGGCCGGTCCTCAACAGTGGGTAGGATCTAAACTTCTGTTGACCCATCCGCCACTTCCTCATTCTGAAAAGATACTAGAGTCACTGCATCTCAGTCCTTCTTGGGAGGGGAGGAGCAGGTCCCCACGCAGTTGGAGCGGTTCCTCCACAGATGCTGGCTAGTCTGCAGAGCTGAAGTCAGGTCAGCCGGAATTACCCTGCTGTTTTTGTCTTTTGGCTTGGATGTAGGAAGTGGTCAATACGAATTCATTCATAAATCTCAGTTTTACCATTGACAAACTAGTTTTGGGTAGGTTTTATCTTCTTGGTGGGTCCTTCGGCTGAGTGCTTCTGGTCCATCTGCTGAGCATTCCAGTGAGTCCTCTAACATAACGCTGCCGGGGTCTCTTCATGTTACCTTATTTTAATTGCTCTTCCTTTATTCCCCTTTTATATTACACTGACAGCTCGATGACACTCCTGTAGTCCGGTAAACCTCAACCCTGAGCAAACCAGGACTGTTGGTCATTCTAGATGGTGTGTTCCCCCAAAAGTGTGTGCATGTGTATGTAACGATATGGAAAGTGTGTGCATGTGTATGTAACGATATGGAAAGTGTGTGCATGTGTATGTAACGATATGGTGAAAGACTCCCGTGAGGGCGTCTTCCCTCGGGAGAGACCCCGTGCCCAAAGATCAGTCGAAAACACGCAGCCGGATGCAACAGCAAGAGGTTTATTGGATGATATGCAGGTACCTGGGGCGACAGAGTCTCTCGGAAGACTTGCGCGCCTGCAGGTTGGGGATGGGGGTTCTTATAGGAGAGCAAAAGCGCAGGTACAGAAGCAAAAAAAGGCTTTCATTTCATTGGTCAATTTAAATAAGGCTACGCTGAGTGGCACATTCCTGATCTTTTACCTAAATACCAAGGAGGGGGTTGTCCAGACCCACCTGGATACCAAGGAGGGGGTTGTGCTACCTGTTTTTCTTATCTCTTCCTGCCTTCCTAGCTTGGCTGGCGACTAGATGTCTGATTGCACAGCCCCTGACTCGTGAGAGCTCCGTGACTCAGGCCTCGCAATCCTCTTTCTTTGTTTCTATGGCCAGTCCATAAATCCCTGTCTTGCAGCCAGATAAGGCTGTCCTTGCTCTAATCTCAGGTATCTTTGTTCAGCATTCCGGAGGTTCTGAATTAAGCTTGTTATTTGCTCAGCATTCCGGAGGCCCTGAACTCCGGAGGCCCTTAATTAAGCTTGCTATCTGAAAACCTTTGCAAAACGTTATAACTGTAGTTAAAACGAGTTGGGGTCCTTCAATGGAAAGTGTGTGCACGTGTATGTAACGACATGGAAAGTGTGTGCACGTGTATGTAACGACATGGAAAATGTGTGCGTGTGTATGTAACGATATGGAAAGTGTGTGCATGTGTATGTAACGACATGGAAAGTGTGTGCGTGTGTATGTAATGATATGGAAAGTGTGTGCGTGTGTATGTAACGATATGGAAAGTGTGTGCGTGTGTATGAACGACATGGAAAGTGTGTGCACGTGTATGTAATGATATGGAAAGTGTGTGCGTGTGTATGTAACGATATGGAAAGTGTGTGCGTGTGTATGTAACGATACGGAAAGTGTGCACGTGTATGTAACGATATGGAAAGTGTGTGCGTGTGTATGTAACGATATGGAAAGTGTGTGCGTGTGTATGTAACGATATGGAAAGTGTGTGTGTGTGTGTATGTAACGATATGGAAAGTGTGTGCGTGTGTATGTAATGATATGGAAAGTGTGTGTGTGTATATGTAACGATATGGAAAATGTGTGTATGTAACGATATGGAAAGTGTGTGTGTGTGTGTGTGTGTGTATGTAACGATATGGAAAGTGTGTGCACGTGTATGTAATGATATGGAAAGTGTGTGCACGTGTATGTAACGACATGGAAAGTGTGTGCATGTGTATGTAATGATAGCTAAATACTTAATTTAGTGGTGGCAAAGGAAGTATTGCAAAACAAGCATGGCAAAAAATGGAGCTGAGCAGAATGGGGTATTTGTTGCACGAATAATAAAAATTCAGAGAAAGATATTGGGGTTCAACCTGAAGATCAGAAAAGAAAGCAGCCAGCCACTAGAGAGTTCTTATCTCTGTGAAATCTTCAGTCTGAAAGAGCAAGTTCCTGTTTCATCCTGCCTTATGTTCTTCTCTTGTGCTGGGATTAAAGGCATGCACTACCACCACCCGGTTTCTATGGCTAACAAGTGTGGCTGTTTTGCATTCTGATCTTCAGGCAAGCTTTATTTATTAAAATACAAATGAAAGTCATTACAGGGTAGAGACTCATTGTCCTACAAAAAAATCTGACTCAGGGAATGTTCAGAAGAGACTTGTTTCCGCAGGCTTTCCTAGGTGGGGGAAGTCCAAGCAGGTCTGAACCCCAGCCCTCCGACAGCCCCAGCCTTCTGACATCAATGAGATGCATACCCAGGAAGTAGACTCACGCTCTGGGCCTGGGTGGGTGTTTGACACTGGTATCCACAGTACTTGTGGCCTCCAGCATACATTCAAATGATGCACAAGAATTTTTTCCTTAAAAGTAGAGATCAGGAGGTTTGTTTCCCCATTTTTTCCATCTTTTTTGGTCCTCCTGGGTCCTGTGGTCCCTGTATCCTTATGTTGGAAACTGTCTACAAATCATCTAGATTTGTGTACGTTCTGACTTTCCAGGTTGTGATTTCCCTCTGACTAAATCTTTCTGTGTCTAAGCTTTCTACACTGTAAAGTGTGAGTGAATGAAACACCTGCCTCCCTCAGTTCACATAAATAATATATGGAAGAAATGGACTGTTATCACCTGTTTTATTATTATTATTATTATTATTATTTACCATTGACACTGAGCAACTGTCTTCTTCCACAAGCAAGTTGTTAGTCGACTTTTTGGATTTCCTGACTTCTCTTTGACTTGGGTCAGTGATTCCCCATGGCTTGCCCGCAGCTCTCTGAGGCAATCTCACAGTGAGCAGTGAGTGGCTAGGAGACCATCATCTTCACAGCCTGCATGCATTTAGGGTGTATTAACCTCGACCAGGAGATATTCCTTAGCTAGGGAGAGTAGTGGACTATTTCTCAGAGCCTCTACTGAAAATGCATATGATTACTGGGTGTTACTGTGTGCACGCCTTTAATTCCAGCACTCGGGAGACAGAGGCAGGCAGATCTCTGTGAGTTCGAGACCATCAATTCCTAGTTCCCCAGGATGGATTTGGAGATAGATTTCTTTAAAAAAAAAATCATTAAAAGGGTTGGGGACATAGATCAGTTAGGAGAGTGTCAAATGACATACACCAAGCCCTGGGTTCCTTCCTCTGCACCACATAAATGGGGTGTGGTGATACGTGCCTGGAATTCCAGCACTCAGAGGTAGAGGCCAGGAGAACCAGAGACTCACGGTCGTCCTTACTGCGTGAGAGCTTGCTCAAAGCTAAATAAATCTAGTAGCCATCACATATAGGCAATCAGGTCAGTGTGGACCCCGTTAGTGTGTAATAACCATCACACTTAGGTAACAGGGTTGGTGTGGGTCCCATTAGTGTGCTTAGTGTCCTTATAAAACAAAGGGATTACTATAGCTAAGCACTGAAGGAAGACCATGTGACGCTGCAGACAGAAGAGGCAGGGTGCTGCTGACACCCGGGCCTAGTCGTTCAGCATCTGTGAGGCTGAGGAAGACTACGGTCTAATCCACGCAGGACTTGGCACTTCCTTAAGGCAGCCCTGGAAGTCTGATCACCTTCTTACTCTTGTCATGGATTATTATTATTATTTTTTTAATTGAAGCCCTTAGGACTAAATCCCAGCTAAGTTTCTTTAATTCCCTGTTCTTTCTCAAATCCTTTTAAGAAAAAATCCCAAAACCTCAGCCTACAGAACTCAGAGAGGAGGAAAGAATGAGCTGCCGCTGAAACCCTGTGCTGAACAGTGATATTTGACTGATTCTCGTCAGAGATTTATTAGCGATTATCTTCACAGATTAGGAAACTGAAGGCCAGAGGTTACTCGTTAACTAAAGTACTCAGCATTCAACAAGTGCTTATTAAGCATCTCTTGAGGTCACTGTTGGCACACATTGTAATTCCAGCTCTTTGGAGGCAGACAGCATGTTTGTTACAAGTTTGAGATAGCAGGGTCTAGGCCAGCCGGAGAGACATAGTGAGACCCTGTCTTAAAATGAACAAAAGAAATACCTTCCCATGTCTAATAGGAAAAGACATCAAACAGGCCTAGTGGTTTTGTAGGAGCTCTGAGCAAAGGCTCATGTATCTCTAGTCAAAGCGGGACACCGGAGGTCTCACCACATGTGAGGTAGGCCCTGAAGGATCAGATAGCAGTGAGCCAGGCAGAGCAGAGAGGAGCTGGGGTGGGGTGGAGTGTGTGTGTGTGTGTGTGTGTGTGTGTGTGTGTGTGCACGCGCGCACGTGCATGTGTGCCTTCCTCCAGGCAGGAAGAGGATGTCAGACCCCACTTTATTTTTCCTTAGGGAATAAGCCTAGAAATCTCCCATCCCAGTGGGAGACTTGAGTGTATTCTTTGCCTACTATTTGTCTGTGGTACACATTGCATTTAGATTATCAAAGCCCCTTTTCTTTTTGTTTTTAATATGCATTTTTATTTTTTTGTTTGCCTCAATTTTTTTATGCAAACATATATTGTGCATCCAAGTCTTTTTTTTTCTCTGCCACAGAAGCCAGACTGTCAAAATATCTGTTCCCGTTCAAATGCGGAAGGGGACAGCTTCTCTCACTTGAAGGCCTCCCAGACCGTTTGTTTGTAGGTGAACACATTCCTCTCTGGCTCTTTCATTGCCCTATTTTCCTGGTGACAAACAGAAACCAAAACACCAAAAACCAGGGCTTGAACCGTGACACCGTAATTGGAGGACTTGCTGCCGCCTGGGTTGTATCCTCTTGCTCTCATCTTTTCTCTTGGTTCTGTCTCTTAGATAGGGTCTTGCTCATGTTGGCCGAGATCTCACTACACAGCCCAGGTTGGACTGGAACTTGTGATCTGTGTCCTCATCTCCCCAGTGTTGGGCTGATGGATGCACACCACCGCGCCGGTTTCATTCTGTTTGGCGCCAGGCTGGTTAGAAGCCTCCAGGCTGCCCCACAGGATCAGGCCGAGTAATATTTGCAGTGTTACGTTTTTAGATCACAGAGCCTTTTGAAGAACCCTCATTTAAACACCCGGGGCCGTCCCGTGGATGCTTCTTGTTAAAACAGGTAAAAGGTATTCAAGATGGCTCTTCCCCAAATCTGAGCCCAGTAAAAATGACACAAATGAGCTTAACATGTCGTGACTGAAGGGGAGATGGAAGAAGACAGGTCCAGGCCAGAGAGCTGAGTGGAAGGCACAGACAGCCTCCTGGAGATCCCTCCTCCCCCGGAAGCTTCAGTCCCATGGAGGTGTTTATGAAACAGATTTGTTCACGGTGTAATGTCTGTGTTCTCTTACCCAGAGAGAGGCTGCCCTGTCATTTGTGGGAGGCTTTGCCCTTGGAGCATGCTCTGAGTCTTTCAAACCAAGACTACATGTTTGCCTGATTGTAAAAAATGTCCTCTGAGTCACACGTTCTGATCCTAGGAGCTGAGCCTCAAAGGGCCAGAGAAGTCGCCCCCAGGCACAGTCGCCTGTCCTGTGTGTTCCTGACTTCACCAATGGGACTGCAAAGATCTCAGGAGGCTGTACTGCTTGGCGTGGCCTGAGCCTCTGTGCCGAACTCACTCCAGGGGGAGCGTGGTGAGCCTGTTTGGACTTGGGACGCGGAGGCTCTCAGGGTGAGAGAGCTTCACTTAGCTGTACAGTTGGGGCTGGAAAATTCTCCAGGAGTTGAGGGGGCTGTAGGGAAGGTTTTGTGCCTCTCTCGGTCAGTCTTAGGCCCTTTTCGCCATCCCTCTGCCTTTCTCCTAGGATGGGTCCGCTCTTTTTATCCCCTTTTGCTGGCCGACTGATGAATTCCTTAGTCTGAATCCAGAGACAGCTAGTGCAAATGATCTTGCCTTTGAATAGAGCCCACTGCAGGACACACCTTTATGAGCCATCAGCTATTCTGCCGCAGACCAGGTGGCTACTTTTGGTCCGTCCAGTCCTTAGTCACGTGAGTCACTCTGCAGGCGTCAGCCCACTGTGACTCCTCTGATTCTGGGGGCTGTGGATTTGGCTCTTCCTATTAGAAGCAGCTGTTGAGTAACAGAGTCCCTGGGATACTGAATGCCTGATTTGCCTGGGCAGTCAGCACTCAGATTTCCTTATCTGCAGTAAAGGACCACAGTGTAATTTATCTCACAGGGCTGCAATGGAGCGAATAGAGGCTTCGGTGAAGTAAAGGCTCAGGCGAAGGTGCTTTGTAACCCATTACATATTATACCAATGATACCGTTATCAAAAGGGATAACCCCCGGAGTCGTTTTTATTTATTTGGTTTTGTAGAAAGGTTGCCTGGTTGACTGGGAAGGGAACAATGGTGAGGAACTTGGGGAGGAAATCTCGGGTCTGCTAAGTAAGGGCTATTCCCAGTGACCTACCAGGGGGCTCTCACAAAGCTGAGGACTTGGGGTAGTGTATGTGTGGAAGTGTGAAGTCAGGGACCCAGGATCGGAAAGCCTGTTTCCATGTAATATCTCTTCTCTCCTCATGCCCCCACTTTGCTAGTAACCTCTTAGAAAGGTTTTTGAAGACACAGAGAAAAGGCTCACGGGAAGTAAAACGAGAGCTGAGAAGGGAGAGGTAACAGCAACCGGCAGCAGTAAGGGGATACTGGGTGTGAGTTCCCAGAAGGGCTGGGCCGTGCGGCCCACACAAATGAACTGCTCCCGGAATTTTGGCTCAGAACTAAACATCCTGTAGCTGCCAGGAAATGTCAGGCCCTTTGTGTGAAAAGTGACTCTATCTTAGGGCAACGCGGCAGTTGGGCACCCCTGAACCCCCAGACTTACTGCATGAGGGAGCCAGTGAGGTCAGAGCCTTGATCCAAGAATGTCTTCATTATTAATTTTACCAGGTCCCTCCACCCAAAGAGGGAAAGGTAACTACATGGGTGCTGTTTTAATGATCTTGTCCACCAAATCCAAATCCCAGCATTTGGGAAGCAGAAGCAGGAGGATTAAGCATTCCAGGCTAGCTTCTGCTGCTGAGTTTGAAGCCAGCCTGGGTTCCAGGGAAGCCTGTCTTTAGAGACATCAACCAACAAATGAAACAGCAAAGCAGGGTCCTATCTGAATAGGCTCAAGGTGCTTACAGGAGGGTGGAACTAGGACCGTTTGTAATTGATTCTTAAAAGCAAGTGCTCAGAAGTGCACTGAAAGCTGGTCCAGCACAAACTGCCTACTAAATTCAGATGGCTGAGAGAGGCCAGCGTGGTGCCATGTGGGGTGGGAAGATTAAGTGACAGACAGGACAAGTAGAAGCAAATTTTGACATCGTCCTTCAAGAAGGCTGCAGGAAGGCCAAGGGAGGTGAGATAGGGAAGGGAAGAAGGGAAGGAACTCCCTCCCTGTACTGGGCTAATTTTCTCGTTGGGTTAGGCAGCTACGACTGCTGGGGGGCCTGGCTTTCTTCTCCAAGGGTTTTTAGTTCTCTGCTAATTAGGGCATTGGGAGAAATTGCCATGGTAATTATAGTGTCTAGACTTGGGAGCTACAGAAGGCAGCAAGAGAATATTTAATTGCAGAGCCGAGGAGGCATGAGAAGATGACAAGGTTTTGAGCCTTCCGTGAGAACAATGCTGTACTGAATTGTGCTTCTCGGAATTGCCCTGACAGCACCTCATAAGTTAAGGGAAGTCTGAGCTGTTTTGTCTGAGCGTTCAGGATGGTCCAAGCTCTGGTTTCTGCTGGAGCGTGACTTAGTGACAGAACGGAGTGACTAGTGATGGAGTGTGTGCAAAGGGTCCCAGTTCCAACCTTCAGCACTAAAGACAGAACAAGGACTGGGATGTAGCTCAGCTGGCCAGCGCTCGCACAGCATGCGGAATTGGATCGCCAGCACTGCATCGAGTGGTGATGCACTCCTATAATCCAAGTCCTAGGGAGGCAAGAGAATCAAATCCATGGTCATCCTCAGCTACACAGCAAATTCAAGGCTCAGGATACATAATCTTTTTTTTAAAATATTTATTTATTTATTATGTATACAATATTCTGTCTGTGTGTATGCCTGTAGGCCAGAAGAGGGCACCAAACCCCATTCCAGATGGTTGTGAGCCACCAAGTGGTTGCTGGGAATTGAACTCAGGACCTTTGGAAGAGCAGGCAATGCTCTTAACCTCTGAGCCATCTCTCCAGCCCCCGGGATACATAATCTTAAAACAAACAAACAAAAAGCAAAGCCTTCATTTCTGCAGTGGCTCTCCAGGGGTCTGCAGTCTGCACAGACAGCTGTGCTCTGGGGCTGTGGTCTTCGTCCTGTCTGCCTCTGAAGTGCGGCTTTATACAGGGTGTGGCGGCAGACGCTCTGGGATTTTTTTTTTCCTTTTGAGACATAGTCTTATGTAGACCAGGTGACATCAAAGTTACTTTGTTGCTGAGGATGACCTTGAACTTCTGAGCCTCCTGCCTCCACCTCCCAGGTGCTGAAATTACAGGCTACCAATCTCAGCATTAAGCTTCTCGGATGTTAGGTAGACACTCTCCCAGCTGAGCCACATGCCCAGTTAAACTGCTCTGGAGCTTGCCCAGATTGAAAAGATGCCGCCTGGGTGTTTTGGAGAGCTGAGAAAGGCGGGGAGAGTTCCCATCTTGCCCTCTTCCTCAGTTAGCTCACACCCTTTTCTAAAAGGCTGGTTAGTGGAGGCCTGAACAGAATGATTTTCTATCTGATTTGTCAACTAGAATCCCTCCAACCCTTCCTCACCAGCACTTCCCTGCTCGGAGAGGATGAAGTGACCGAGGCTCACGATGCTGACTGATGCATGTCAGGCTGCACCCTTTCTGTTCCTTTTGCTTTTTCCAAGCAAAAAAAAAAAAAAAAAATCACAGGTGTTTCTGCTGCCTAAGCGTGCAAATCTCCCTTTGGTAAAGAGCAACACTGAAGAGTGGGCCCGTGAAAGAATCCCTACCTGATAGTTAACCTCCCAATTTAAGTGTTCTACAGATGAGTTCAACAAAGGAGTATAGATAATCCTTTGTGAAATTTAATGTATATAAAATATATGTATGTAACCGGAGACTGCTTGTTTGTTTTCCAGCTGCCCAGATCCAAATAATCACTCAAAACTATATTAATTACAACACTGTTTGGCTTTTTAGCCCAGGCTTCTTATTAAGTAACTCTTACATCTTAAATTAACCCATTTCTATTCATCTGTGTATTGCCACTAGACTGTGTCTTACCGGTGCCAGCATGCTACTCCTTTGGCAGCTACATGGAGTCTCCTTGATTCTTCCTACTCTCTCTATCTCTGTTCCAATTTCCCACCTGGCTTTACCCTGCTATACCATAAGTCAGAGTAGCTTCTTTATCAACTAATGATAATAAAGCATATTCACAGCATACAGAGGGGAATCCCACATCATCTTACCCTTTATGTCTAAATAAAAAGGAAGGCTTTAACTTTATCGTAGCAAAATTGCATATGCAAAACAGGTATCAAGCAAGAATTACAATTATGGGTTAGAGAGATGGCTCAGTGGTTAAGAGCATTGACTGTTCTTCCAGAGGACCTGAGTTCAATTTCCAGCAACCACATGGTGGCTCACAACCATCTATAATGAGATCTGGTGCCCTCTTCTGGCCTGAAGACATACATGGAGGCAGAATGTTGTATACATAATAAATAAATACAATCATTAAAAGGGGGGGAAATAGTAATAACAGCATTAAAGGGTAATTATTGAATCTACTTTAAAAACAGAATTACAGTTACAATGTACATTTATATAAGACACAGTCATGAAAATAATGTCATACATACTGTTGAATGACTACCTTGTTACTTAAAAAGTTGTAAACATTCACGTAAAAAATATAGAACTACTTCAATGTCTTTAAATATCACATTCTGCTGTGTACATTCATAAATTCATAAATGTTTGATTTTATCAAACATTTGTTATTATTTTTTTTGAAAGTAATTTTATTAAATTATGAAAGTTTCCATTTACGCCCCTCTTCCCAACACCCTCCCACTCCCCCCCCCCCCTCCTCCTCCCTCTTTGTCCCTTAGGGAGTTTCCAGCCCTGTGGGAAGTTCAAGTTCCTCCCCCCTCCCTCCAGGTCCAGGAAGGTGAGTATCCAAACAGACTGGATCCCAAAAATCCAGTATATGCAGAGGAAACTAGTCCCAGTGTCATTGTCAATGGCTTCTCAGAAAGACTCCGGGCCAGCCACATTCAGAGAATCCGGCCACATTCAGAGAATCTGGTTGGATCACGTGCTCGTTCAGTCGCAGTCCAACTGCCCTTGGTAAACTCTCATTAGATCCGACCCCTTGTATCAGTGGGTGATAGCATCCCTCGCAGTCCTTCGTCATTTTCTTCGTCCTTCTGCTCCTCATTTGGACCTTGGGGGGCTCAGTCCGGTGCTCCAATGTGGGTCTCCGTATGTATCGCCATCCATTGCCAGATAAAGGATCTATGGTGATAAGCAAAATATTCATCAGTATGGTTATGGGCCAAGGCCGGTTCAGGCACCCTCTCCTCTGTCCAGAGAACAATCTGGGGATCTCTCCTTGGACCTGGGATCCCATATATAATCAAGTTTCCTGTAAACCCTAAAATGACTCCCTTAGTTGAAATATATTCTTCCCTGATCCCATATTCATCCTTCCTCCCTTCCCCCCATCCCGGTCAACCGAGCTTTCTCCATTCCTCCCCTACTCCCTTCTCTCTAACCCTCTCCCCTTCCAACAACCCTCCCACCCCCCCCCCCATGCACCCAAGGTTACCTGGGACTCTTGACTATTTCCTACCTCCTGGCGGATAGCTAAATAATCTTCATCAGGTTCGTCTTCTTATTTAGCTTCTCTAGGATCACGAATAATAGGCTCAAAGACCTTTAATTATGGTTAGAATCCACTTATGAGTGAATACATACCGTGTTTCTCTTTTTGGGTCTGGTTTACCTCACTCAGTAAAGCGTTTTCTATGTCCATCCATTTGCATGCAAAATTCAAGATGTCATTATTTTTTACCGCTGAGTAAAACTCTAATGTGTATATGTTCCACACCTTTTTTAACCATTCTTCTATTGAGGGGCACCTAGGTTGTTTCCAGGTTCTGGCTATTACAAATAGTGCTGCTATGAACATAGTTGAACAAATGCTTTTATAGTATGCTAGGGAATATCTAGGGTATATTCCCAAGAGTGGAATTGCTGGGTCCTGAGGGAGGTTGACTCCCAGTTTCCTGAGAAACCGCCACACTGATTTTCACAGTGGCTGCACAAGTTTGCATTCCCACCAACAATGGATGAGTGTTCCCCTCACCCCACATCCTCTCCAGCATAGGCTATCATTGGTGTTTTTGACTTTAGCTATTCTGACAGGTGTAAGATGGTATCTCAAAGTGGTTTTGATTTGCATTTCCCTGATCGCTAAGGAGGTTGAGCATGACCTTAAGTGTCTTCTGGCCATTCGAAGTTCATCTGTTGTGAATTCTCTGTTCAGTTCAGTACCCCATTTTTTAATTGGGTTAATTAGAGTTTTAGTGCCTAGTTTCTTGAGTTCTTTGTATATTTTGGAGATCAGACCTTTGTCTGATGAGGGGTTGGTGAAGATCTTCTCCCAGTCAGAAGGCAGCCTTTTTGTCTTACTGACAGTGTCCTTTGCTTTACAGAAGCTTCTCAGTTTCAGTAGATCCCATTTATTCATTGTTTCTCTTATTGTCTGTGCTGCTGGGGTCCTACTTAGGAAGAGGCCTCCTGTGCCTATATCTTGTAGACTACTTCCCACTTTCTCTTCTATCAGGTTCAAAGTGGACGGATTAATGTTGATGTCTTTAATCCATTTGGACCTGAGTTTTGTGCATGGTGATAGGTATGGATCTACTTTCATCCTTCTACAGGTTGACATCTAGTTATGCCAGCACCATTTGTTAAAGATGCTTTCCTTCTTCCATTGTATACCTTTAGCTCCCTTGTCAAAAATTAGGTGCTCATAGGTTTGTGGGTTAATATCTGGGTCTTCTATTCGATTACAAAGGTCGATTTCTCTGTTCTTATGCCAATACCAAGCTGTTTTCAATACTGTAGCTCTGTAATAGAGTTTGAAGTCAGGGATGGTAATGCCTTCTGAAGTTCCTTTATTGTATAAGATTGTTTTGGCTATCCTGGGTTTTTTGTTTTGCCATATAAACTTGATTATTGTTTTCTCAAGGTCTGTGAAGAAGTTTGATGGGATTTTGATGGGGATTGCATTGAATCTATAGATTGCTTTGGGTAGAATTGCCATTTTTACTATGTTGATCCTCCCAATCCAAGAACAAGGGAGATCTTTCCATTTTCTGGTATCCTCCTCAATTTCTTTCATCAAAGACTTAAAGTTCTTGTCAAATAGGTCTTTCACTTCCTTGGTTACAGTAACCCCAAGATATTTTATGCTATTTGTGGCTATCGTGAAAGGTGATGTTTCTCTGATTTCCCTCTCTGCTTCTTTATCCTTTGGGTATAGGAGGGCCACTGATTTTTTGGAGTTGATCTTGTATCCTGCCATGTTACTAAAGGTGTTTATCAGCTGTAGGAGTTCTTTGGTAGAGTTTTTGGGGTCACTTATGTACACTATCATATCGTCAGCAAATAACGAAAGTTTAACTTCATCCTTTCCAATTCGAATCCCCTTGATATCCTTATGTTGTCTTATTGCTATTGCTAGAACTTCAAGCACTATATTGAAGAGGTATGGAGAGAGTGGACAGCTTTGTCGTGTTCCTGATTTTAGTGGAGAGGCTTTGAGTTTCTCTCCATTCAATTTGATGTTAGCTGTCGGCTTGCTGTATATTGTTTTTATTATATTTAGGTATGATCCTTGTATCCCCAGTCTCTCCAACACCTTTATCATAAATGGGTGTTGAATTTTGTCAAATGCTTTTTCAGCATCCAATGAAATGATCATATGGTTTTTTTCTTTCAGTTTATTTATATGATGGATTACATTGATAGATTTGCGTATGTTGAACCAGCCCTGCATCTCTGGGATGAAGCCTACTTGATCATAATGGATGATTTTTCTAATGTGTTCCTGGATTCGGTTTGCCAGGATTTTATTGAGAATTTTCGCGTCGATGTTCATGAGTGAGATTGGCCTGTAATTCTCTTTCTTGGTTGTGTCTTTATGTGGTTTTGGTATTAAGGTAACTGTAGCTTCATAAAAGGAGTTTGGCAATGACTCTTCTGTTTCTATGTTATGGAATACATTAAGGAGTATAGGTATTAGCTCTTCCTGGAAGTTCTGGTAGAATTCTGCATTGAAACCATCTGGTCCTGGGCTTTTTTTGTCAGGGAGATTTCTGATAACTGCTTCTAATTCTTCACGACTAACAGGTCTGTTTAGATTGTTCACCTGTTCTTGGTTCAACTTTGGTATATGGTACTTATCTAAAAAAATGTCCATTTCTTTTACATTTTCCAACTTTGTGGCATATAAACTTTCGTAGTAAGATCTAATGATTCTCTGAATTTCCTCTGTGTCTGTGGTTATATCCCCCTTTTCATTTCTGATCCTATTAATTTGCATGTGCTCTCTCTGCCGTTTGATTAGCTTGGATAGGGGTTTGTCAATCTTGTTGATTTTCTCCAAGAACCAGCTTTTTGATTCATTGATTCTTTGGATTGTTTTCTCTGTTTCTATTTTGTTGATTTCAGCCCTCAGTTTGATTATTTCCAGTCTTCTACTCCTCCTGGGTGAATCAGCTTCTTTTTTTTCTAGAGCTTTCAAGTGTGCTGTTAGGTCTCCAATGTGTGCTTTCTCCGTTTTCTTTATTTGGGCACCTATTGCTATGAACTTTCCTCTTAGCACTGCTTTCATAGTGTCCCATAGGTTTGAGTATGTTGTGTCTTTGTTTTCATTAAATTCAAGGAAGACTTTAATTTCTTTATTAATTTTGTCCTTGACCCAGGGGTGATTTAGTAGTTGACTGTTCAACTTCCATGAGTTTGTTGACTTCCTGGGGGTAGCATTGTTGTTGAATTCTAACTTTATTCCATGGTGATCTGACAAGACACAGGTGGTTACTAATATTTTTTTGTATCTGTGGGAGTTTGCTTTGTTACCGAGTATGTGATCAATCTTCGAGAAGGTTCCATGAACTGCAGAGAAGAAGGTATATTCTTTCCTATTTGGGTGGAGTGTTCTATAGATGTCTGTTAAGTCCATTTGATTCAATACCTCCAATAAATCTCTTAATTCTCTGTTTGGTTTCTGTCTGATTGACCTGTCCATTGGTGAGAGAGGAGTGTTGAAGTCTCCTACTATTAGCGTGTGTGGTTTGATGACTGCCTTGAGTTCTAGAAGAGTTTCTTTTACATATGTGGGTGCCTTTACATTAGGGGCATAGATATTCAGGATTGAGACTTCTTCCTGATGAGTTGTTCCTGTTATGAGTATGAAATGTCCATCTCCATCTCTTCTGATTGATTTTAGTTTGAAGTCGATTTTGTTAGATATTAGAATGGCCACACCCGCTTGTTTCTTAGGTCCATTTGCTTGGAAAACCTTTTCCCAACCCTTTACTCTGAGTAGGTGTCTGTCTTTGTGGTTGAGGTGTGTTTCTTGTAAACAGCAGAATGTTGGATCCTGTTTTCGTATCCAATCTCTAAGTCTGTGCCTCTTTATAGGTGAATTGAGTCCATTGATATTAAGAGATATTAATGACCATTGGTTGTTGACTCCAGTCATTTTTTTTGGGGGGGGTAATAGAGTGTATGTGTTTTCCTTCTTTGAATTGTGCTAGTGAAGAGTCGCTAGATGTCTGAATTATTGTAGTCAGTGTTGGCAATGTTGGATTCCTTGGGATGTAATTTTCCTTCTAATATTCTCTGTAAGGCTGGATTAGTAGTTACGTATTGTTTAAATTTGTTTTTATCCTGGAATATTTTGTTTTCTCCGTTGATAGTGAACGAAAGCTTGGCTGGGTAAAGTAGTCTGGGCTTGCATCCATGGTCCCTTAATTTCTGCAGTACCTCTATCCAGGACCTTCTGGCTTTCATGGTTTCTATAGAGAAGTCTGGTGTAAGTCTGATAGGTTTACCTTTATAGGTTACTTGACCTTTTTCCTTTGCAGCTCTTAATATCCTTTCTTTAATCTGACTGCTTTGTGTTTGATTATTATATGGCGAGGGGATGTTTTTTTCTGATCCAGTCTATTCGGTGTTCTGTATGCTTCTTGCACCTTCATAGGAATATCCCTCTTTAGGATGGGAAAGTTTTCTTCTATAATTTTGTTGAATATATCTTCTGGACCTTTGATCTGCAATTCTTCTCCTTCTTCTACTCCTATTATTCTTAGATTTGGTTTTTTTATTATGTCCCATATTTCCTGAATGTTTTGTGATGAGAATTTGTTGGATTTGCTGTTTTCTTTGGTCAGGGCATTTATTTTCTCTATGGTGTCTTCATAATCTGAGATTCGTTCTTCTATCTCTTGTATTCTATTGGTTATGCTTGATTCTGTAGTTTCCGTTCGTTTACCTAGATTTTCCATATCCAGCCGGCCCTTGGTTTGTGTTTTCTTCACTGCCTCCATTTCAGTTTTCAATTCTTGAACTGATTCCATTACCTGTTTGATTGTTTTTTCTTGGTTTCCCAAGGTATCATTTACGAATTTACTCATTTCTTCAAACTTTTTGTTATATTTGTCTTCCATTTCTTTACTCATTTCTTCCATCTTTTTGTTATATTTCTCTTCTATTTCTTTAAGTGAGTTATTCATACCCTGTTTAAGAGACTCTATTGCTTTCATAATGACACTGTTTTCCACTTCTTCCAGAATAGGGCGTTCAAGTCCTTCTGTTGTAAGATCGCTGGGATCTGGTGTTTTCATGTTGTTTTTCAGATTGTTGGAGGAATTCTTGCCTTGGCGCCTGCCCATCTCTTCCTTCAGATGCTCTCCAATGGCTCTTCCCTCCGCTGGGTCTTCTTCTACTGGATTAGTGCCCCTTGCTATCCAGGCATCACTTTGCCTGCAGCCTTAGCTTGCTGCAGGCAGGCTATTAGAACAAAGGGACTTCCTTCCCTTTGCACTCACCACCTGTCCCGACCCGCGGTGCCCACCCCGGCTGAGATGGAGGAATTTAAGCCCCGAAAAAGGGAGAGGGGAGGGGAGGGGTTCCAGGCCGAAAGCTGGGATGGCGTAGCAGGAGAGAGGGATTAGCTGGGGGAAGCTGCCCCTTTGGAGTAGCCAGGGAGATAAGGATGGCGGGAATATTGTGTGTTCCCTAACCGGACTTGTATGGCGGTCAACACACTTACCCCTCCACAGGATCAGAGCCCCTCGCTGGTCAGAAGACTCCCTGCCTGCAGTCTTAGCAACATTTGTTATTATAATCAGTTCTATAGTGATACATTACCACTTCTAAGATTTTACTTTTTAAAAGATAATTTTTTTAAAAAAAATGAGACAGGGTTTCTCTGTGTAGCTTTGGAGCCTGAGCTGAAACTCATTCTGTAGACCGGGCTGGCCTCAAACTCAGAGACTAGCTTGCCTCTGCCTCCTAAGTGCTAAGATTAAAGGTGTGTGTTACCACCGCCCGGTGATAAATTATATTATCTAAGTCAGCATTATTGAAAACATTCTATATACAACAAACTGATACCACAAAATATATGCAGCATGACTTTTGATAAATGTATCCATCTACATAACCTATATTCCGATTAAACTGTAGGAAGTTTCTGTCATCTCAGCAAGCCTCCAAATGCTCAGAACAATGGCACTGTAGCCCTGGCACTCAGGAGGCAGAGGCGGGATCCAGAGTTTGAGGTTAGCTGTGTTATCTGGTGAGTCTGAGCCCAGCTTCAGCCATAGAGCGCCTCCTCCCTGCCCAGAACGTTACCTCATGTCCGTTGCAGCTAACATCAGCTAACATCAGCCCTATCTCTGCTCTGTGTCTGTTTCTATAGGAATTTCATATGTGAGGAATTATATAATAGCATAGCGTTTTCTGAGTCTGGCTTCTTCTACATGATATGTTTTAAAAATACATCTATGCTGACATCTTTATAAGTAGCTAATTTCTTTTTATTGCTTATTGACATTTCTTTGTATAGATGTACCACAATTTACTTATTCATTCATTTGATAAGTTTATAGATTATTTCTAATTTGCTATCACAAATGTTAACATTATATTATTATATTAAATTATTATGTTATTATATTATTAAATTAAATTACATTTTTAAGTTGAATTAAGCAGATATTATGTTATTAATACTACATTAATACAAATATTACTATTACTATGAATCTTTGGAGAGACATATTTTTATGTCTCTTGGGGAAGAATCTCACACATTTCTTCTGTTTCTAGTGTTGTGATAAAATACCATGATCAAAGATAGTGTGGGAAGGGAAGCGTTTATTTCAACTCACAAAGCTCAGGACACAGACATCACCAAGGGGCAGGAACTCAGGACAGGAACTCTAGATGCAGAAACTGAAGCAGAAGGCATGGATGAACCCTGACTACTGGCTTGTGTCTCCTTTCTTTCTCAGTTTGTTTTCTTCTATACCCCAGGACCACCTGCCCAGGCATGGTGCCATCCGCAGTGGGCCAGGGCCTCCCACAACAATCACTTATCAAGAAAATGTCCCCAAGGACTTGCCTATGGCCCAATCTAATGAACACATTTTCTCTACTGATGTTCCTTGTTACCAGATGAGCCTGGCTTGTGTCAAATGGCAGAACAAACCAACTCCAAAACAAAAGCCCTAACCAGCACGATAAGCAAATCCTCAATTGTTTTTCATGGTGATTGCATCATTTTACATGGCATCATTTGTGTGGAGAGTTCTGTATAGACCCTGGATCTCACTTCGGTCATCTGTTGGATCCTAGCTTGAATTTGCATCTCCACGACCAATGATGGTGAGCATCTGTCGTAACCTTTGACCATTGCTCTAGCTTATGAACCTGTCTAACTGTGCTGCTGTGTGGTTTGAATGAGAACGGCCCCTAGAGGCTCAAATGTTTGATGTTTGGTTCCCAGTTAGTGAACTGTTTAGGAAGGATTAGAAGGTGTGGCCTCGTTGGAGGAGGTGTGTCACTGGGGCTGGGCTCCGGGGTTTATAATAGGTCCATGCCAGGCACAGCACAGGCTCTCTCTCTCTCTCTCTCTCTCTCTCTCTCTCTCTCTCTCTCTCCCTGCTGCCTTCGGATTACGGTGTAAAGCTCTCAGCTACTGCTCCAGTGCTATGCCTGTCTGCTTCCTGCCATGATAGTCATGGACTAACCTGAAGTTGTAAACAAGCCCACAACTAAATCCTTTCTCTTATAAGAGTCGCCTTGGTCATGGAGTCTCTCCACAGCAATAGAACAGTAACAAAGACAGTTGCCAAATTAAAGAAGTAGGTTGCTTTTCATAAATTTCAAATATGAGTCATTTGGCAGATGTATTCATTGCAAATATTTTATCCCAGACTAGGGACTGCCTTTCTACTTAATTGATTTATTTCTGTATGTGCAAGTATGTGTATATACATGTATACATGCATGTTGACAGTGGCTGCTTGTTCATTCCCAACCACCAAGACCCGAAATAATCACATAGAAACTGTATTATTACAATACTGCTTGGCCTACTAGCTTACACTTCTTATTGGCTAGCTCTTATATCTTAAAGTAATCCATTTCTAATAATCTGTGTATCACCCTGTGGCTGTGGAATAGCAGCAAGTTTCCGTCCCATCTCCAGTGTCTGTCTCCAGCAGTGGCTACATGGCTTCTCTCTTTGACTCTACCTTCTTTCTTCCAGTATTCAGTTTAGTTTTCCCTCCTAGCTCTATTCTGCCCTGTCATTGGCCCAAGAGCTTTTTTATTCATTAATCAATAAAAGCAACACATAGACAGAAGGACTTCCCATATCTCTCCTTTTCTGTCTAAATAAAAAGAAAGGTTTTAATTTTAACATAGTAAAATTACATATGCGAAACAGTTATCAAGCAAGAATTACAGTTACAATATTTATATCTACTTTATCTTTTATCATAACTAAGGAAAACTATAATTATAACTATCTATTCTTCAATTCCATCAAAGACTCCAGAAGGCTATACTATTACCTAAGTAAACAGGAAATGTATTGTAAGCAACTTCCAAACTCTAGAATTGACAGAGACATCTTGCCGCCTGGACAGTCACCCGAAGTTCTTCTGTAATGTTGGGGCATCCATCTTCAGCCTACAGGTCTATAGTATCCAGCAGACTTTTCCATGAAGCAGGAAATTTCAAAGACAGTTCCGCCTATATTGGCAGTTTGTCAGTCAGTTTGTCTTCTGTGTCCTTCAAAATATCTGGCAGTTCTTTCATGAAGCAGGAATGCTGAAGGACGATCTCATGTTCTTCAGGCAACTTCAGCAGTCATTTTTCTGTGGATCCTACATGTCCAGTTCCTACAGTATAATATCAAGCAGTCCAGGCAAGAGCAATTTCTTGCCCAAATGGCTAACCAACTCCATAAGGAGCCTCTTTGATGAGGTGCTGCCAGGAGCAGATGTGTCTCATTGTCATGAAAAGTCCTAAGTTTTTAAAACATTTTAAATGCCATATTCTGTAGTCTTTGGAAGGTTTTAAGAATACCTATCTAACTGAAATATATCTCTATATATCTAGAAAACCTAACTAACTTAACTACAAGCTTGACTAAAATAGATGATTATCTATTAATCTATATTTCTTAATTACACATTACATTTTAAAATGAGCTCCACAAACACAATACCTTAATCAAGAGCAGAAATACACATATAGCAAAATTGACCTTAAATTTGTATCAATGAACCAAGATCCATACCAATGCAAAGTATCCATTTCTATAGCGCATCCCACTTTAAATGTAAACAAACATTTATAAACAATTATTGGGTAAATTTGGGTGTTGTTTTCTCCAAACTACTTTCTGTTTTTTGTTGGGCAAAGTAATTTTGGGTGTTCATGGTGACTTTTGGTGGTGGTGGGGGTCTTGGTCCATCAAACCACAGTAGTCTGGAAGGAATCCACAGGTTCTCATCCTCTGTGGAAACAAAAACAGAACCTCTTTTCCAAAGCAACATATCCTTAGACCCAAATATTTTTATGTCAAGATACCTTTAAAATATATGTGTTGGTTTAGCTTAGCAGCTCATACAATGAAATGCCTCTCTGTACTTAGCTCCTTCACAGTCAAAATATTCAAAGAAAAAACAGTAATATACATAATCCAGACTCTGTGCATTTTCCATCTTTATGTGGTTTATTTTTCTTTACTTCTTGCAAGTAAAGTTTTTTTCTCTTAAAAAAAACTTTTACTTCTATTAATAATTATTTCTTTTCTTTCCCAAGCCTACGTCCATTTATCCAGCACTGTGACCTATTTAGAGGTCTTTTCCATCTGAATCTGTCTTTATTGCATTTCTGTAATCATTTTTGACCAGGAGGACTTTTTTTGTTTTGTTTTTCAAATGTTAAGTGGGCGTGTCTAGGGCCAACTCTGCCACCCTGCCTGTTGTCTCTGCCCAGTCCAACATGGCAGAGGCATGTGTTCTGCCTTTGAAAGCCCTGTACGCTGCCCCAGCTCCAGGGTCACAGCGGGTCTGTCTCCATTAAGCAAGTAGTAGCATGCTGCTCACAAAACCTGTTTAAGTGCTCAGTCTCCTGAAAGAGTCAGAGTTAGTGCTGGCAGCATGAACCAGGAAGCTGTCGTTTCTTATGCTGAGTCAGTAAGCCTTCTCTTAAAGGAGCCACGGCATGCCTGCTTACGGCCAGCAAACAGAGGCCATCTGAAAAATAAATGCCAGCTACCAAGAAGCCATGCTTAACTCTGTTCTTTTGTGTCTAGAATTCCTTTCCAAGCTTTCTCAGGATGTAGTTACCCATGTTGGCACCAATTCTGTTGGCAGAGGCTGCTCATTCATTCCTGGCTGCCCAGACCCCAAATAACCACACAGAAATTGTATTATTACAATACTGCTTGGCCTAATAGCTTATGCTTCTTATTGGCTAGCTCTTATATCTTAAATTAGCCCATTACTATTAATCTGTGCATTGCCACGTAGTTGTGGTCTACCAGTAAGTTTTCATTCAGCATGTGGTGTTTGTCTCCTGTGGGGGCTACATGGCTTCTCTCTTTGACTCTGCCTTCTTTCTCCCAGCATTCAGTTCAGTTTTCCTGCCTAGCTCTATTCTGCCCTGTCATAGGCCTAAGCAGCTTCTGTATTCATTAACCACTAAAAGCAACACATATTCAGAAATACTTCCCACATCACACGTGTTTATGTTAGGCGGTCTGCTCAGTTGCTGTTTGCCTTTTTTGTTGCTGTTGTTGCAGCAGGGTTTCTCACTGAACCTGGAGCTCAGTGTTCAGCTAGGCTGGCCAGCCAGCAACCACCAGGGATTGTCTTGACTCTGCTTGCCTAACTTCTGGATCCCAGGCACACACTGTTGTCCCTGGATTTTCCTTGGTGCTGGGGGTTAAATCGATGTGCTCGTGTTTGTACGACCAGTGTTTTACCTGCTGAGCCGTCTCTCCCACCTTGGCCCCTTTTTCTCTTTAAAATGTCTCTTCCAAAGGGCAAAGGCTTTTAGTTTTAATAAAGTCCATGAATTGTTTTTTTGAGAGCGGGAGGAAGAGTGGGTAGTCCAGCTTTAGTGACGAGAACACATGGAACTTCAATCCCCTGAAAACGGTCGGCTGTGTGCTAGGCTATTCTGCTGGTTAACAGACCCTTTTCCTTTGGCCTTGGGTAACAGAATTTGCTGTGTTTCTGTGTCCTCAAGCAGTGACTCTGAGATTTAAGTGCTGTCTTAAATTCTCATTTTAAAAATATTCCTTTTTAGGGTTTTTTTTTCTGTATATGAATGTCTTCTTTTGAGCATATTTGTGTGAATCAAAAGATGTCAAACTCCCTGCAGTGGATGGTTGTGAGCCACCATGTGGGTGCTGGGAGCCAAACTCTGGTCCTCTGGAACAGAGCAACATGTGCCCTTAACTTCACAGTCGTCCGTCCAGCCCCTAAATCTTAATTTTACAATGGGGTTTAATAGGGAAATATAGGGGAAAGGGAACACATCAGATCTCTACCGTCCATTTATATGGGGTTATTTTTTCTCCTCATTCTCCTCCTGTTCTTCTTCCGTTGTTTTTTTTTTGTTTTTGTTTTTGTTGTTGTTGATGATGTTGTTTTTTGAGACAGGGTTTCTGTGTTCTGGTTGTCCTAGAACTCACTTTGTAGACCAGGCTTTCCTTGAACTCAGCAATTCTCCTACCTCTGCCTTCCTGAGTATTGGGATTAAAGGCATGTGCCACCACACCTGACTGGATTATTTTTCCTTAATTGACAGAAGCCTGTCTAAAATGCAAATGTAGTGTTCTCAAAAGAACACAGTCAGGTGAGTGTACCTGAACACAGACATATGTGTAAAACCCCTGTAAACACTGACGTCAAAAAGCCAGGAAGGGGGAAAAAAAGAAAGCGGTCAAAAGTCAGAATACTAATAATGAGAGTATTGACCCAGTTCTTCCTGATTCCTTCCTTTGGGAAATGGTACTGTTTTCTTCTCTTGTGCCATTGTAATTTGGTGTTTTGACTTTTACGGAAGCCACCAGAGCTGGCCTTTATGGCAATCGGATTCCTGAGCACTTCTGTCCTGGAAAATGATTCCAGGCTCATCAGGTTCTCCCATCCTGGCGGTGGCGTCAGCCTTCGTCCACTCCTGGCTGGGGCACCATCCCTGCGGGAGCGGAAGCTCCTGTTGATTTCACCCATTCCTCTAGGAGGGCTGGGGGGGCAGGGGGGCTGGGGGGAATCTACGAACTGTGATTCTTCTGAAATTATGTTTTGCTTTTTCTTAAAGAAAAGGTCCCTTCCCTGCCTCCATCTCTACTTTGTAACCTGGCTGATAACAGGTCATCATTTTTATAGTACACTTTTTACAAACAGTTAAACCTGCTCCCATCCTTCTAGGGCCTAGATCTGCTTATATGGTAGGACAAGCAAAGCCACTGCTGTGACGGAGGCCAACTAATTGTGGGATTCTGCCTGGCTTCAAGGAGCTGGAGTTTAGCAACTTTCTTGTCTTGACAGAGTAATGTAAAATTAAAGCGGGAAAGATATTAAATATTTAATATTAGGCTCTTAGAGAAACCTGTGTCACCTTTAGTGGCGCACACCTTTAGTCCCAACATTCAGGAGGCAGAGGCAGATGTATCTGTGTGAGTTCAAGTCCAACCTGGTCTAGAAATAAAGTTCCAGGACAGCCAGGGCTACACAAAGAAACTCTGTCTCAAAAAACAAACAAAAACCAAAACGAAACAAGAGGAAGGAAGGAAGGAAGGAAGGAAGAAAAGAAGGAAGAGAAAGAAAGGCAAAACCTGCTACTATTGCTATGGGCTTTGATGCAAACACTATGATAACAAAAGAACAGACCAAAAATTCTTTTAAAAAAATTTTAATAAACAAAATAGAGACAACCAAAATTGGTGTAGGTTGGTTTTTCCTGGATCACCTAGTCTGACGATTTTCTGGGCAAACCTTACCTCTGAGCAAGCAAACCGCCCAGACATCACACAAACAACCCACATTAAAACCTGGAATTTTTTTTGAAACAGAACACCATGTCTGAAATCATGAAGGAGGTAATCTTCTTAGGACTTTGATTTGTAGGAAATCCATTAAAGTACCTCCCTTTGTTTTCCTCAGATTAAAGGTTAGAGAGATTTCAGTTGCAAAAGATAAATTGGCTAAAAGATGTCTCAGATTGTCTTTGGTTGAGAAATGCAAATCCTTTGTGTGTTTGCTGGGCTTAGCATTTACACAACATATTTCAAGTTTAAAAGCCCTTTGCTATCATTACTAATTACCTCCCAAGGGCTTCAGGGCCCTTAGAAGGAACACTGGAGCAGAGCCAGTACTCAGAGCTGTTAGAGGCTCGCGTGTCTGTACCAGCCTCGACCTAGCTCCTCACAGTTTCCCACCAATAACCCGCTGGGTTTGGTCACCTGCGGCTCCTCAGTTTCTATAAGATTTTCTTTTTCCAGACTCGACATTATCAAGTGCAAGTTACAGAAACACAAAATATCATTTCTTTCAACCGTCTTGCAAACAGTGGTACCCTGGTGACAGTTTTATGTTCACCATCAAGTCAGAATCTTTGGGGCACCAATGAGTACAGACACCTCTGAAAACGCACTGGAGGAACGCAGAGTGGAAAACCCACAGTCAACAGCGCAGGTTTTAGTAGCCAAGAGCCCTTTCCGCTGTATTTTCAGAGTCAGAGTATTTGACTGAATAAAACTTTCTAATTACAGGTGTCAGTAAACGTTGTAGCTTGTGTCAAATACATGTATATTCCGTCTTCGAGCATGTACGGTAAGTGTGCGCATGCGCATGGAAAATCAGAACAAAAGCTACCGTTTCCCCATCTTATTCTGTGTCTTAGGCTTTCAAATGTTTTGTTAACAAAGTAATTGCCAAGTTCCATGTGCGGTTTTGTATCTTGAACCTCAAACATGTCACCTTAACAGAGTTTGCATTGTTGCGTTTTTAAAAAAATAAGCTCGAAGAATGACGTCTGATGAAGTGAGGCAAATAGGGACTTTGATGTCTGTGACTGCACTCAAAGAGAAAGGCCCGCCGGTGGGGAACACAGCTCATCCTAGCCATTCTCTGCATGGGTGGGTTCCTCTGATTTGAGGGCATTGTAAAGCAGGACGAACACCTTCACTACGTTTGGTGTGGAGTGCCCTCTGCTGGCCACTCTAGGGTGGTGCATCTTTCTGTTCCTTGTAGGAAAGGTCTTTACAATTAGGTGTTGTATGTGCCTGTACTTACATTTCTAAGTCTGCCCTTAATGTACAATGAGGGATATAGGAACTGGTCCTGAGTCCTTTCTATTTATTCAACAAACATATTAGACAATGTCTCAAGGTGCCGAAAACATTGCTATGGAGCTGACAACAGCAAGAAGCAATCTTCACTTTCAGGGGTCTCAGTAGTGGACCCACAGCAAGTGGGGTGACCTCCTTAGCAAGACTTAGATATTACGGCAAATAAACCAATTCATTGGAGAGGCCTGCTCATCGATTATTTTTAATTTTTCAGTTTTATTTGTGTGTGTACGTGTCTGGTGTCTGTGCCCTTGTGTGTATGCAGAGACCCCAGAAGAGGACAGTCAGATCCCTCAGAGCTGGGGGTACAGGTGTTCATGGTCTGCCCAGACGTTTATGTGGGTGCTGGGAGCTGAACTTGGTCCTCACAGTTGTACAGCCTTTGCTCTTTCATACTGAGCCATGTCTCCAGCCCCGAGCCTTGTCTATGCTCACGGTCAGCTGGAGTTGACAGATGTCCCAGCCAATTTGCTCCCAATTTCCTGGTGAGAGCTGTGATGGACTGCCACATTAGGGAGACAAACATGAGGGTGGTCTCAAGCAGTAGGGTACCTTGGGAACTTCTCCCATTGTGGTGGTTTGAAAGAAAATGTCCCCCCCAAAGGGAATAGCACTATTGTGGTCTTGTTGGAGTAGGTATGATCTTGCTGGAGGAAGTGTGTCACTGTGGGGGTGGGCTTTGTGGTCTCATATATGCTCAAGATACCACCCAGTGTCTCAGTTCACTTCCTATTGCCTGCAAAATGTTGGACTCTCAGCTCCTTCTCCAACACCATGTCTGCCTGCATGCCGCCATATCCCACCATGATGAAAATGGACTGACCCTCTGAACTGTAAGCCACCACTTCAACTAAATGTTTTCCTTTATAAGAGTTGTAGTGGTCATAGTGCCCCTTCACAGCAATAGAAACCCTAAAATAGAGTCAAACAGCCACACCGGCCAGCCTTACAGCCAGGCAGTGGACACACACCTTTAATCCCACTAGCCACAGTAGCTGCCATAGAAACCGGGCAGCACATGCCTTTAATCCCAGCCCTAGAGAGGAATATAAAATGGGAGGAGACAACTCTCACACACAGTCTCATTCTGAGATTCCTGAGGCAGGAACGCCATTTCAGACTGAGACAGAGGAAAGGGTTGGTGGCTGGCTGTTTGACTTTTTGAATATTCAGGTTGAACCCCAATTTCAGTCTCTGAGCTTTTATTAATTGTGCTTCAGCTATTTCTGTGAGAGGCCTGACCCTGTTTTTTTTTTGTTTTTTTTTTTTTTTTGGAGGAATGTGGACTTTGGGAGTTGGGGTTAGGAAAGCAGTTGAATGATTTAAGTCCTGCTTAATGGGCCATGCTAGTCAGGAGCATGGAAGACAGTGGTGCTGTGGTGCTGAGAGTGGTTTGAACTGTGGGGGCTGGCTGAAGAGGTTTCAGAGGAGAAGAATTTTAGTATGTTGTGTAGAAATCATTCTTGTGATATTTTGGTGAAGAATGAGGCTGTTTGTTTGTTGCCTTTGTCTGAAAAGTTTGCCTGAGGATAAAGTGAACAATTTGTATTAATTCCCTTAGCAGAGGAAATCTCAAAACAACCTAGTATAAACTATTGTGTGGTTATAATGTTAACTCTAATGCAGATATATAGTGAAAAGCAAGCTGACCAAGGAAAAATATTTGAGGAATAAAGGAGCACCAGAAAGTGGAGTGGAGCTAAATCCTGTGTTCAAGGAGATAAACAGATTAAGAAATGGAATTAAGGGAGTGGTGACCTCGGGGAAAGATCCCACCCAGCTACATTTCCAATTTGTGAAAAGGAATTAAAGAAGAGCTTAGAGCTGAGTGTGGTGGTGCAGGACTTTAATCCCAGCACTGAGAAGGCAGGCAGGTAGAAGAAAGGGGCTATGGAATCTGCCTCTGTGACTAAGGAAATCCGCTGAGGACAGGCATGTGTCAGGGGTTCCCTGAATGGAGGCCTAGGGAGGTCATTGTGGAAGCTGTGGAGTTGGATCCTGGATTGTCTTAGAAACCCCGAGATGTTGGAGAGACCAGAGCCATGTGATAACTGCCAAAGAGAGCAGCTAACGAGGAGTAGAAACCGCCCAAGAGAAAGAGGAGTGTTGCAGTCAGCAAAGCTGAAAGAAGCTAGAGATCTGAGGAGTGCTTTGACACCAGACACGGAGATGCAGTTTGGAGTCTGCCCGGCTGGTTTTCAGTCTTGCTTTGGTCCAGTATTTCTTACTATGCTCCTTTCCCTGTATTTTGGAATGGAAATGCATATCCTATGCCATTATATACTGGGAGTACGTGGTCTGCTTTTTGATTTTGATTTTACAGGGGATTATAGTTAAGAGATTGCATGAATCTCAGAAGAGACTTTGAATTTTGGACATGAAAACATTGTTGAGACTGTGATAGGCTATGGGGACTTTTGAAGTTGGACTGAATGCACTTTTGTACTATTATACAACTATAAGCTTTTGGGGGTCAGGGAGTGCTATGTGGTGGTTTGAAAGAAAATGGCCCTAAAAGGGAGTGGCACTATTAGGAGGTGTGGTCTTGTTGAAATAGGTTTGGTCTTGTTGGAGGAAATGTGTCACTGTGGGGACAGACTTTGAGGTCTCATATATGCTCAAGATACCACTCAGTGTCTCAGTTCACTTCCTGTTATCTGCAAAATGTAGGACTCTTAGCTCCTTCTCTAGCACCGTATCTTCCTGCATGCTGCAAGTCCCGCCTTGATGCTAATGGACTGAACCTCTGAAACTGTAAGATAGCCCCAATTACATGGCTTCCTGTATAAGAGTTGCAGTGGTCATGGCATCTCGTCACAGCAATAGAAAGCCTAGCCAATATTTCTACCCAGCTGCAATGACCATGATCCACAGTGATGGCCTGGAAACCCTAAAGATGCAATGGTAGCACTCATATCTTAGCGACCAGCGTCTGTCCAGTTGGAGTCTTTAGTCCAGTGAGCCCATTCCCTAGGAGGGAAGTCATGGCTGGTGCCATCTGAGGCAATGGACCATAGAGAACATATCACCACCACTACTGAACGGTTTTCAACTCATGCAATCCCTAACTCCAGTCTGCTTCTCTGTCTTCATAACCACAGATAGACGGAGTTCTCGCCCTGCATCAAACATGCTCACCTTCGCAACTGGAGACCACACAGAAAATCACAACTGGACAAATGCGGAGAACAAGTGATCGTGGGACATCTAATTTCACTGGGACATCTGTGCTATAATACCTCCACCTAAATAAAGCTCAGGGCACATTCGGGAAGAGGAGGGGCTGGAAAGCTGCTGTGGGAAATGACAGGGAAGCGCCACCTCAACAAGATGGCTGTCTAACCAGTACCTGAAGCAGTAGAACACTAGTAGACGTGTAAACACGAAAGGAGGACGTCTCACCGGACCCTCTCCATGGACAAGGCACTATGAAAAACTGGGGGATGCCGGGATTGAGAGAAATAGTCTTCCCGGGGGGAAGAGGCCATGATTTTGGGAGGGAGCCAGGAGGAGTACATGGGAGTGATTGGCAAGGAGAAAGGGGACAGGAAAAATGATGTAATTCCAGATATAGTTTAAAGATTTATTTACTTTATGTATACGAGTGCTCTATCTGCATGTACAACTTTATGCTGGAAGAGGGCACCAGATCCCACTATGCATGGTTGTGAACCACCGTGAGGTTGCTGGGAATTGGACTCAGGTCTTCTGGAAGAATAGCCAGGGCTCTTAACTGCTGAGCCATCTCTCCAGTCCTGATGTAAGTGTATTCTAATTTAAAAAGTTCCTTGTATATAACAGCTGATCCGCAGAACACAGTAGAAATGCACTTGGTGATGATGAACACCTGAGTGTGGGCTCGAGGGCCAGGCTGACTGCGTTTGACTCTTTGCCCTGTGCTTTGTTGGCTGGGTATCTTGTGCAGGAAGGTTACCTCATTGATAAACTGGGGGTGATGGAAGTACACACATCATAGGCAGATAGTACATGAAAAGTGCTTTTAATACTTATTTAGGGTGTAACAAAATTAATTACTTTGTTATCATTCCTTCCAACTTTTGGAGACTCCTGCATCCTTTTAAAGTCCTATATTAACATGAGGGAGAAGCTTCAAGTAAGTCTTAGGTATAAAACACATTTCCGTCAGGCTGGAGAGATGGGTCAGCCGGTGAGAGTACTCAGGACTCTTCCAAAGGACTCAGGCTTCGTTGCCAATGCCAGCATCATATGGCTCACGACCATCTTTAACTCTAGTTTTGGGGATCCAATGTCCTCTAGTCTTTGTAAGAAGATTTGGTAAATGCTCCTCAGCATTCGTGGTGACAAGTAGGCCATCTAAGGGAAAAAGTATGAAGAAGGTGCCAGGCAGGGTTATAGCATACTCATAAGAGGTAACAGGAATCCTACTGTGGAATTGTGCACGTGGGATTCTGACCAAGACTTCCCGGAGATGTTTAGAGAGAGGCCATGATCTATAGTGAACTTGAAGAGCAGAAGAGGAAGGGAAGGAGACAGATGAAGGGTCAAAGGTGTCGCCACAGGAGAAGGCTGGTTTGCTCACAGGCGCGGCAGCTGTTCCGAGTGTTGCCGTGGAGGCAGAGGCTGGAAGCAGAGGGACAGAGGACTCTGAACATCTCGGGTTCAAGGCTGTAGCTTCTCTGATGTAATTCCCCTCGGAACAGGTCCTAGATGTAACCTCTCGTTTCCTCCTCGTCCCTGTAGCCTCTGCTTGACTTCAACCCCCACGTCCTTTGTGCCTCTGTGCATAAAAAGTCCAGCCCCCATTTCTTTTTAATAGACTTGCTGCTCTGTAACTCATTAACCTGTTATCTGCTGTAAAATATACAGAAGATAAAATGGCATATGGCTTTGTGCAAAGGATTGGGCCCTTAATTATTGAGCCTAATAGAGAGGGAGCCTACCTGAACCCTAGGAGGCAAGGAATAATGCCATAAGATGCAGGGCTCAGAATTTGTTGAATAAATAATAATAAATAAATAATAATGTAGGAATGACCGAGGACTTCTTGTGGAGTGCAGGGTGTGGTGGTTTGAATGAGGGTGCCCCCCAGGCACGTTTGTTTGAATGTTTAGCTCCCAATTGGACTGTTTAGGAGGGAAAACGGGGTGTGGTCTTGTAGGAGGAGGTATGACCTGGGGGTGGGCTTTGAGGTTTCAAAACTCAGAACAGGCCCAGTTTCTGTGCTTTTTGCTTGTGGATCAGATTTAAGCCCTCAGCTACTGCTCCAGCAACATACTCCCTGCCATGCTGCTGCCAAACTCCCCACCATGATGGCCATGGATCCTCTTTCTGAAACCAAGTAAACCCTCAATTAAATGATTTTTAAAATAAGTTGCCATGGTCATGCTGTCTCTTTACAGCAAATGGAAAAGTAACTAAGACACCAGGTGTGATTCCATATGGCCAGCTGTCTAAGTAAAGCTTCCTGGCTGAGAAAGAGGGGATGGGAGAAGAGATATGGATATATTGCCCAAAGTACAAGTCTCAGACTGCGCTTAGTAGCTCCTCATCTCGCCATTTTCTCTTCCAGGGGAAGGAAGGAAAGGTGAGGGGAAGGAGGTGATATAGACAGACAGACAGACAGACACACACACACACACGAGATAGATAGATAGATAGATAGAGAGAGAGAGAGAGAGAGAGAGAAGACAGTGATCAAATGTTCATCACTTTTCAGCCATACTAAGGTCTTAGGACCTCAGGTTACAAAATCTTCTTTCGGCAGAAGGTAAATTGGGAGAAAGATGATAATAAGAGAAGCATTAGAAACGTCGAGGGAGAGTTGAGTTTTGCTCAGGAAACACATGCGCTTGACACCAAGGGTGTAAAGACCTTATAATTGCAAAAGATTTGAATGAAGAGGGCATGAAGCCACATTAGTTACTGCAGGGAGACAGCGCTGTAAGGCCTTGCTCTTACAGTGTGGTTTTCTAGCTGCTGCTGCTTCTGGGAGTTTGCTAGAACGGACATTCCCAGCCTCCAGCCAGCAGGCCTGACTGTGAACCTGTTTTAATAACTTCGGATCGTGTTCAAAGGAAGGCTTGAGAAGTACAAGTCTGGAACACAGGAATGAGGTCTGGGAATGTATTCTACAAAAGGAAATTCTGAGTTCTGTTTTGGGGATGCATCAGACGGCAGATGGTTCCCAGTCGAGGAACTAATACAAAGTCAGGAACCATGAAAAAGAACAGGGACATTTGGGGAAGTAGAGTCAGAAACATAACCAACATGGGGAGAGCAGGCTGGAGAGATGGCTCGGTGGTTTAGAGTGCTTGCTGCTCTTCCAGAGACTGCTAGTTCTGATGTACCCATGTCCTGCAGCTCACAGCCACCTGTAATCCCGGGACAGGGGATCTGGTGCCCTCTTCTGGCCTCCAAGGCCGCTTGCACCCATTTGCACTTACACACAGACAATGCATATTCATAATGTAAGAAGTTTTTATAAAGAAGAGAGCCGAGAGGGAGGAGGACAGAAAGATGAGGGAGGGAGGAGAGGGAATTATAGGAAGAGGTCAGCAGTAGCTCCCATCTTCTGTTTGCGCTCTATGTTAGGCAGCTTTGACCATATCTACGCCATGCCTTCGTTGTGGGAATGGCATGTTCAGATTTGCATTTGGATCACTTCAGCCTGAGGAGGCTGAGAACAGGTGAGGCTGAAGGGCAGAGAAATTAATTAGGGAGTAGATGCAAGAGTTTCGCAGAGACATAAGGAGCGTCTCAACTCAGGCAGTGGCAGTGGGAGTGGAAAGGATGGGACAGACAAGACGTTTTAGGGGGTAATAAGCAGATGAAAAGGCTCAGTATGTGGACTGGAAGTGGGAGGCTGGAGGAGTGGTGAGGCTTGAGTGGATGACGTTCACCCTTCTAGCTGGGATTAGTGGGTGGCTTACGGTGTCATGAACAGATGTAAGGATACCGGAGGATAAACAGGTTTGAGAAGGGAAATTGGGGATTCAGTTCTCAACATGTTCAACCCAGGTGAACAGAAAACATGTGTAGGAGGGAAAAGGGGGGGGGATCAAGAGACGGGTGGAGAACAAGATGAGTCAATGAGGGTGGAGAAGGAACATGGTGAGGAGGAAACAATGGCTCGCTCAGATTTGGGGCTACTGTCATACACCTTGTTGGTCTTCCGGTTTTATTTTCTGCTTCCCCAGAACTTGGTTTGGCAGGTGAATTTCCGGCTTCCTATCGAGTAACCAGATCGTTGTCACTACTCTTTGCTCTGCGACAATAAATAAATAAATAAATAAATAAATAAATAAAAACTGTGGTTCAAGTCACATCTAATAGTGTTCACCATATTGTTCCTGAGTGTATGCCTTTGCTTTTGTCCCCAACACGAATTCCAGAGCGGAATAATCCAGCCCCTCCTTCGTGTGTGTGTGTGTGTGTGTGTGTGTGTGTGTGATCCTTCGAACTGTGGACTACTTTCTTCCTGCCAGATCTTTCCCATCTGCCAATTTTCGCAGTTGTTCTACTTACACCTTAGAACCCGGCAGTGGCTAACAGCCTGTCTTGGGTTCGTCTTATGATTGTTTCGTATTTAGCAGCCTGTGTTCCTCTGCACGCCCCAGTCTTCCGTGTCTCCAAGGACGGAACTTCGTGAGTACTTAAAATTTTTTCCTCCCGGGGTCGTTTTTAGCCAAGAAGCCAAAGGTCGCTATTGTGATTGGCTTAGTCCGTGCAAAAGGAAGGTAGTCCCTTCTGGAACCCCGCCGCTCTTGCCAGGCTCAAACATGGCCGGCCACCCGGAGCCCTTCCAGAACACTCCACGCACGCCAGCCTTCCGCGGTTCCTTCCCACCTTCCATCCGCCTCGCTCCACCGGGGTCACTACCCGGGGACTCCGGGCAGCGGACTCGCTGGGCCCGCCCCCTTCGCGAGAGCCCCGCCCACCTGGCCGCTCCAGCCAATAGGAGGCCGCGCGGCCCCGATTGGCAGCGCCCGCCTGCCCCGCCCCCAGCCTCGCTGTGGCCCGCGGCTTCCCGGGAGGCCAGTAGCACCGCTGTCGGTCGCGCGCGCGAGGGGGCCGGTCGCCTTGGAGGGACCCGTCGGGTCTAGGACGCTGTCCGCGGGCCGCACAGCTCAGCGCCGACACGATCAGCTAGCCCCGCGGCGTCCAGCATGGACTTCGAGGACGGTGAGCGGGCGGGCGGGCGGGCGGGCGGGGCGCGCGGGCCTGCGCCGGGGGTCTGTTTACCGCCTCAAGATGGCCGTGTGTGTGGCTTTGTTCTGTGGGCCGCGCGCGCGGACGATGGCGGGCCCGGGCCGGACGCTTCTCGGCCGAAAGCCGCACGCGGGCCCGCGGCCGAACTGGCGTGGGGGGTGACCCCCCCTCCCCCGCTGCCCACGGGTCGGCCTCGCTGCGAGCTCCGTGGCCTCCGGGCTCCGTCCTCGGACTCGCCCAGGGCCGCCCGCAACTTCCCGGCCTTGCGCGGAGGGGCGGCCCGGGCCCGCGGGGGCCGCGAGCGGGTGGCGGGTGGAGCCGAACCTCGGCACAGGCGGGCCGCCTCGGGCTCGTGCGAAGCTTCTCAAGGGGAGACGAGTGTCAAGCGTTCCATCGGGGTGGGCTCCGATCTCCCCCCCGAGCCGGAATCCGCGAGTTGTGACCACGTAGCCGCAGACGGGGCTGTTTAATAACTCGCCCCGATTTACCTGCGTGATAATAGCCTCACCTGAAACCGTCCCGGGAACCGGTGCACTTTTTAAGGCGGGGGTGGGGCTGGCGTGTGCATGCTGCTTCGGTTGGGATTCTGACAAAGTGAGCCCCGGATGCCCTTCACGTTCAGATCGGTGCACAGCAGCCGGTGTGGGACTTCCTGAATAAATAAACGTAAGGATGCTTTTCAGCCCTCCGTTCCTTCCCTCAGCCCTTTCTTCTGTCTGGGGCCATGAAGTACAGTTAATCTGACACCATCAAATCTTGTTCAACTTTTATAGGGACTAGTGTCAACATAAAGTGATATATACTGACAGTGTTAGGGAGACATGGGACAGTTTACACTGAGTGTAATCTGGAGCAAGTACGGATTTCTAAATACAACCGGTTTGTTTCTTGTAAGGAAGCCTCTGCCTCCACACAAAACTAGTCTTTAACATGAATAAGATGTGATCTTAGCTTATGTTGCATTGAATGAGCTTTTGATTTTTGGTTTGCTACAAGCAATTAAGGCTGTCATACATAAGTCTAGGAAAGGAGACACAGTCCCCCTTTTTGGTGTACTTTTTCCAGTTGCTGTGAAATAGTTCAGCTCTTCAGAATGGTGTCCTGCCCTGTTGGTGCTTGAGTGTTGGGCTGGGACCCATTCTGATACAGGTGACTCTAAGTCACAACTATGTGCGGTAGCCAGAGCTGACATCGAAAAGAAAACTATATTATATTTTCATACCATACCAAAGTTTGATGACACTGCCAGCATACGTGGTACCAGAAGTTAACCTTGTGTGTGTGTGTTTGTGTGTGCCCCCGCGTGGGAAGAGGACAATGGGAACAGTAAGTAAGGAAATACATTTTCTGTGGAGAGTTGAAAATGAAAGCAAACATACCAAAGTTACCATTCATTATCATTACAATAAAATAATAAGCAGTGTCAGCGCTAATAGTCTCTGAACTGCCGTCCTCAGCCTCCAATGCTGCCGTTGAATGGTCCGAATCTGATTCTGTGTTATGTGCCAGGGTTCGGTTATATCCAGAAGCCCTGTATTAAATTCTGCTCCTTCAGTCTTTATTTGTAGAGTTAAATAAAGGCTTTAACATTCTGCCTGGATGGATACAGCCCACACACTCATACATAAATGCATGTGTGTTTTTCAGACACGCTCCTGAAGTATTTGGAGAACAGATTAAGTGGTAAAGCAGACGCTGACCTTGAAACGTTTGTATTCCCTAGGATCCGTTCTCTTCTCCTTTGCTCTTGTAGACCAGGCTGGCCTCGAACTCACAGAGATCCTCCTGCCCCTGCTTCCCGAGTGCCACCACCTCCTGACATGCATCTCCCTCCTTCTTGCATTATTTGATACATAATAGTCTTCTTTCCTTCTCTGTGTAGATTAGTCCTGGTCTCCTCTTTTGGCTGTTACATATGTGGACTGTAAATTAGTTTTTACATTGCCACTAGGCAGTGAAAGACCAATGTGTTTTTCCAAATGGGTATTTGTAATTATTTTTACCTGAGTTTTTTTTGTAATTGAGTTAATGATGTTTAAAAATTGATTGTGAATAGATGAGTATGATTTTGGATTGTGCTAACATTGCACTAATTCCTTTCTGTTGAATGTCTTCGTAGATTACGTACACTCTGCTTCCAGGAATACTTACCAGGGCTTTAATGGTAAGTATCCTCTTTAATTTCCTTTAAAAATGTGTTGAGGGGATAAATATATTTCCATATCTATAAAAGCACTAGTATCAATGCAAAAAACTGACCTACTTTGCTTCAGGTATTGTTTTGACTCTCTTGATTCATAAATCTCATACTGTTATAGTGTTTAATATATACTGTTATATATCATACTGTTTATAGTGTTTGTTTTTCTGGTGTGTGTGTGTGTGTGTGTGTGTGTGTGTGTGTGAGAGAGAGAGAGAGAGAGAGAGAGAGAGAGAGAGAGAGAATTTGTACATGTACACTTGCTGGGGCTCTCATGAGTGCTGTCAAGTATTCCGCCCCTGAGTGGTATCTAATTCTGTGTATAGTTTTGAACTTGGGATCAGAAGAAGAAGTTGGGTTTCTTTGACTTTGTATCTGTTTTCTTTTACTTAGAATTCTTTTCTTTACATTCTGGATGACTGACGGCAGGACACTGGCTGAGTTACTTTTATCAGACGTTTGTGTTCACTTACACAGATAGATGAAGTGGATTTTGTCTTGATTCTGTGCCACTTTTGTTGGAATGTGTGTTGGCTTTGCTGCTGAGGCCAGTTTTCAGTGACCAAATGAATGATAGAGAACTGTCCAGAGAAATACATGAAGAATCCTGTTAATAGAAACCTGGTGTTGGCTTGTTATAAGCTGTAATCATAAGAGATGTGTGAATACCATGCCTGTTGTTTTGATAGCTATTAGAATTAAAGTCCTGCCGTACAAGATAAAAAGCACAGAACAGTTTGGAGGTTAAAACAAAACAAAACCATTATATGAAAGGCATGAGGGAGTGGTGGTAAATTTCTTTGACTCCCAGAGAAATAAAAAGTCCAACTATTTTACCAAATGTTTAGTCATGAAACCAAAGCAAATGTGCCACCAAAGACTGTGCCATTAAAAGTATTATTTATGTGTATGTGCCTGCTTTTCTATATGTGTACCAGGTATGTGCAGTACTGTTACAGTTGAGAAGAAGGCATTGGATCCCCTGGAGCTGAGTCACAGGGAGTCGGGTGCAGTTTGGTGTGCTAGGAACCACACCTGGGTCCTCCCGTGAGCAGCACTGCTCTTGCTTTCTCCTGCTGAGCTGTCTCTCCAAACCCATTTTTATGCATATGGTTAATCTTTATCATTTCTAAAGATTAAGAGATACTTGGGATACTGCTTTGAGAAAAAGGCTGCTGTCATATGGAAACTAGGATGTCTTTAGTGAGTGCTGAAGGATATGTTTTTGAGAACAGTGACATGGTGAAATCAACAGAGGATGCTTGATTTTGTGTCAACGTTAGGCTACATTGAAGGCCGGAAATTTGGCTTTAGAAAATGAATACATTTGAATGGAGAGAAATGATAATGCTCATTTTAAAAATGTTAGTATGTTTCTTGTAGGAAATTAACAGAATGTGGAATCTATTAATAATGGGTAGAAAATGAATCCAAGATTTTAAAGTGGAGTAAGTAAGGCTAGTGGGTTTTGGAATGATAGAAGGCTTTCCTGGAGAATTAGAGTTGATTCCTAAAGACAGTGTTTGGAATTCAGAATCACATAAGTCAGTTTATGTCATTACTGATGTATTACAAAATCCCTAATATTGCAATTTTATGTTTTTGTACTATAATTCCAGTAGTGATTCTCCTTAGAAGACATTGTCATAATTCCCTAGAAACATTTTCTAAGTGAATATTGTATAGGTGGTAGCCTAGATCCCTTAGTGCTTAATTTTAGGCAGTGGGCGGAGTACTTTGAATAAAAGGTATTGGCTTTTACCTTTGGCTAAGGTCCACTACTTGAAAATACTTTGAGGTCTTAGTTGTCTGCATTTTATAAATGAGGAACTTAATTTCAGGGCATTTGACTTCATTTAATAGTACTTTTTTAGTACTTGCTGTGTGCCCAGGTAATGTTCTGAGAGTTAGGAACAGAGAACCTGTGAACAGAATCTTTGTGGAACTACTTTACAGTCTAAAGGGATGAAACATGCAGAAAATAGTTTTAAAAAAACATACTCTGTGTTAGAAGATAAAAATTGTTGGGGAGAAAAGGTAATGTAGGGAGAAGACAGGTTATTTGTTTGCACTGTGATTTTACAGTTGCTGGCTCAAGAAAAAGATAACATTTGAGCATAGAACTAAAGGAAATGAGGATGCCAACTCTGACATAGTCTGGACCAACAATGTAACAGACTTTAGTAAATACTAATAAAAGATTTATGGATTCCAAATGAAGCCCATAATATATCGTTAGCCTTGGGTTTCCTGTCTTTCTGCTGAAAGAAAGGTACTGACACAGATTTTCTCCACACCACACTGGGGAGGATTTTTATTTGTTTACAGTGTTTTTCTTACTCATACTCTTCTTAAGTAAAGAGCAGATGGAAAAGGACTGAGAACACTGAGCTTCAAAGAGAATACAAAGACTGGTTTGACCAGAACAGATTCTTTTTGCTGAGCAGTGTGAAGATAAGGCTAAAGAGGTGAAGTGTAGCCGGAAGGCATTGAAAAATCAAAGGCGATCTGTTTATATCTAAGAATCAATGAAAATGAAGACCTGGAAGAGGTGTTTTAGTGAGCACTGCAGATACAGCGGAAAAGCCTTCCTGGTAGAGGAACAGTGGAAACGTGGGTGTACATTGTTGGAACAGCAAGGAGCCTTGTGAGTGGAGTGGGAGGTGAGGTTGTAAGGTAGTCGGGGTTCAGAGGTGATGGGGCAGAGCGTAGATGCTTTCTCTACTTGGGCACTATTGACAGTTTGGATTAGCTATTATTTTTATTATAGGGTAATGTGTGTGTGTGTCTGTCTGTCTGTCTGTCTGTGTTCTTCCCTGTGTGTGTCTATCTGTCTGTCTGTTCTATGCATTCACTGCAGAATGTTAGCAGCATCCTTGATCCCTGTGTGGTAGATGTCAGTAGCACCTCCTGCCTAGTTGTAACAACTAGAATTTTTTATTACAGACATCTCAGTGTTCCTTGGTGGGTTGTAGGAAGGAGGGAGGTGGTGTGGGAGAGTTGTTTCTGTTTAAGAACTAGTTGGGGCTGGGGAGATGGCTCAGTGGGTAAGGGCACTTGTTGTGTAAGCATGAGGACCTGAGTTCGAATCCCTGTCACCAAGTAAAAGGTGTGCATGCACCTGTAATTCTAGTGCTGTGTGGGGTGGAGATAGGATCGCTGTGACTTGTTGGCTGTCAGCCTAGCTCCAAAGTTCACTGAGAGATCTTTTCTCAAGGGAATGAAGCAAAGACTGATAGAGTAGAACATTTGACTTTTTGTTTTCTGCTGTCCATATGTGTGCACAGTTGTGTGCACCTACTCACAGGCAAACACACACACAGATAGAGACAGAAAGATAGAGAAAACCATTAATAAAGGATCATACAGGTTATTTTAAGGCTTTGGCTTTTAAGTTGGCATAAGATGGGAAGACATCATTGGGCATAATTTGCCTTATTTTGTAACAGTTATTCTGGCTCTTATCTTTAGAATAAACAGAAGGGAAGTAAAAATGGAAGCAGGAAAACCAGTTAGACTCTGGAGTGATCTAGGTGAAGGTTATGGTAGCTGGCAATGCTGTTGGTGCAGGGACATGAGAAGTAGGTTTCGTTCAGGACCTGATGGCACACGGCTGGGTGGGGGTTTGGGTTTTCCAGACAGAGTTTCTGTGTGTAGCTTTGGAGACTGTCTTGGAACTCACTCTGTAGACAGTCTGGCCTCGAACTCACAGAGATCTGCCTGCCTCTGCCTCCCGAGTGCTGGGATTAAAGGTATGCGCCTACTCTGCCTGGCTGCGAGGTAGTTATTTTGACCAAGATTTTGTCAGATACCACAACTCAGCATATTTTTTGTAGTAGCGATTCAAGTAAATAGACTTGATTCAAATTACTGGGGCAGAATAAATTATTAATTATTTTTTCACTTAATAGTAAAGAAATAATGTCCTTGTATTTACATTTAAAAATGATTTTAAAATTCATTTTGGCAACCTGGGAGAAAAATTATCCAGAAAATTTATTTCCCTGTAAGTACACTGTTAATGCTGGTAGACCCTCCGTCTTTGACTGGTTGCTGTGTGTGCACAGTAAGTAGGAAGTGCTGAGACAGAAAAGCTGGGCTGGTGTTCTGCAGAGGGCCAGGTCTGTGCGTGCTCAGAGTCAATAGAGACGCCGACACAAGCTACCACTAACCCAGAGACTAGCAGAAATAACTAAACCTTCGCTTCTGTATCTGGCTAAAGTTAATGTTGGGGTTACTTTTTATGTGAGGTCTTGCAGAGAATTTAATATTGATATTCATCCTCTGTATGAGAGGTACAGGCATATGCTGCATCAAATATCTTGTGATTTCAACAGATGACTGACTCTGCATTAATGAATTATACAGACTTTCCAAATAGTGACAGGTTTTAGTGTACAATATAAGATCCATACGAATGCCACCAGCTGCTTAGAAAGCCTTCTAAGGATTGGGGAGCTGCCAGGTTGACAGTGATAGATAAAAGTTTTTAAGAGTTTTGTTTTTTCAGTTTAAAGTATGACTTTTGTTGTTGGCAGAAAATGGTTTTTTTCTTTGTAGCAACATTTTCAATGCATATGTGAGAAAATGTTTGCTAAGTGTCCATGTCTGAAAACCATGGGTTTGTAAAATGTATTTTATTCTTTGACAGTTTCATAATGATGCAAATGTCTTACTATTACAGTCACCCCATTATCCTTTCTATTTCTTCTGTTCTCTGTGTGCCGCTTCTTCCCAAGATCCCCTTCTATTTTCATGTCTGTCTTCTAGGACCCATTGAGTTTAACTAGGATTGCCTGAGCGTGGGTGTGTGGTAATTTCCTGCAGCATGGGCAGCTTACTAGTGGATACGCGGAAAAAAGAGACTCCCTCTCCCTGAGCAGCTATTAACGGCCAGTAGTTCCTCAGCCTACTGATGGTGCTTCATGAGCTCATCTCCAGTCCATGGTGGACTGCTGACATGTTCAGTTGTGTGAAGATAGCCACAGCTGCTGTGAGTTGATGAGTGTAGCTGCCATGTTGTGTCCAGGGACAGACAGCACTTCCAGCACTCTTCCTGGGACTTGGGCTCTTACCTTCCTGCTGCACTGTCTTCCACAGTGGTCCCTGAGCCTTGGAGGGAATCATACTGAAGTCTTTTACAGGGTTGGACACTCAACAGTTGTTTTTGCTCAGTCCTTTGACCAGTTACGAATCTCTCCATTGACTCCTGCTCACTGTAAAGAAGCTTCTCTGATCAAGGCTGTAAGAGAAGCAGCATTATATGACTATAAACATAAATATTTAGACGGGGTATGCACCAAGTCCCTTTAATAAAAACCATCAGTAAGCGATAGGTTCCTAGGGCCTGTTACCTCCCCACTCATGGGCTTTTGACCAAGTTTGTAGGACCATGAAAACCATAGTTTTTGTCTTTCAGTCTTCCTGCTGAAAAGTGCTCTTTATAAAAAAGTAGTTAATTTGAGTCATAAAGCAAGCATGGTACAGTGACTTTTCTTGGAGAGAACTGTGATTCTTTGTTATGTAGCACAATCGCTTTCTGTGCATTTTCTGTTTCATCACATTGAAACAAAAAGATGTAATTGAATCAAAGGCCAGGACTTAAAATTATTAATTCCTCTGTCAAGGACATTCTAAAACAAAGGTGATTTAAAAATTGGTTGTTTTTCATTGGGTGTTTGACATTAATATAATGACTGCTAGATTAGTCTGGTGCTTCATAGTTCCTTGATTTGTACTGAAATACTAGTTATCCATAATGTTTGTATACTTGTAGTGTGTGTGCTGTGAAAACAGAAATAATATCCTTGTGATTTATAGAAATAGTTTTGGCCTCATGGATCTCAGAAATGTCTGGTCAGCAAACCATTGTATGATAACTGCTCCTCTAAGAGGCATTAAAAGAGACATTTAAGATGAAGCCCAGCAGTGCACTACTGAGAATCTGTATGAAGTTTCCAGGTTCTGTAAATAGAAGAAAGATGACTACCAGTGAAAGTTCTTGCATAGTTTAGTAATTGAAATAGATGCAAAAAATTAAAAGATTCCAAGTAGTTACTTGGATTGGAATTAAAAAGACTGTTTTCATGTAGAAAAAATAACAGGAGGTTAGCTAGGACAATACTTACATGATTCTGGGAAACCCATTTCCTCTTGTGAACTTAAGTTTGCAAATCTAAAAAGTGAAAAGATTAAATTTGACTAGGGTCACTTTCAGGCTTAAAAGGCAAGGTTATGAGTAGTATTTATGTAAAGTTTCACCATCTTTATTCAGACTAGAAACATTAAATGATTGTAGGTAAAACTGTTGTATTTATAATAAAAATATGGAATGAGTGGTAATGAGGCATTTTAAGGGATTTTATAGAAAACATTTAAATACTCATCTTTATACTCACCAAATTATGACCTTTAGTTTTCTAGTATAAGTTTGTGTACTCCTGCACTAGAATTCTTCAGTATTTGTGTTATGAAAATTCACACTCATTTCTTTTATTCAAAAGATTTGAGAATTGAAGTATTTGTTGGGGCCGTATTATTCTCAGGTACAGGACCAAAAGATTGGTCTTAGTTTGTGGTGTTACTTTCTACAGTATCTGTATCAGCTGAATGTTTCTAGTTGAAAATATAGTTGAGTTTTTAGACATTTTGGGAGTAACTAGTACAAAAAACAAGTGTAGTTTACATTATAGTATACTTAAGGCAAAAAAAAAACCCTTGATATTTATTAAATGCTGACTTTTTGAGCCTAGTATACTATAGTATACATAAAGCTATATATTATATTTTTTTGTGCTGTAGTACTAAGTTCCAGATACAAGGCATTATAGTAGTAGACTTCTAGTCCTCTAAATATGCTTGCACTGAAAATATTTTTAATGTAGAATTTTGTAGTTGATAGTTTATTTTTCTTTGAAATGTGAAGCTTTGTTAGCAAATAATAGTTTTTAAGAAATTATCATTTTGTTATTTTTTATATTTAATATTGAGTTAAAATGTTAGTGCAAATTATTGCTTTAGATTTGTATGAATATATTGTGTTTAATAAAAAAATTTTCTGAAGAAAATGGTTTATTTTACTCATAATCTCTTATTGACTCTTTTAGGAATGGATCGTGATTATGGCCCTGGATCTTATGGAGGTCTGACATTCCAGGATATTTATCTAAAAATTCTTCTTTTGAGTGCCAGTAAAGGTGAGCATCATTTAATTTTTTTTTTTTTTTTTAAACTCTTATAGGGCTGGATCGTGACTATGGCCATGGATCCTATGGGGGTCAAAGATCCATGGATTCCTACCTAAACCAGTCCTATGGCATGGACAATCACAGTGGTGGTGGTGGGGGTAGCAGGTAAATTGCTTAATCACTTGGCCAAATAATTAGAACTATAAGATTCTGGATGTATTAAGTATTCCTTAGGCTTTTATGATACTTTGCTTTTTTGAACTTTGCTGTTTAGTATTGAATCACCTTAAATATTTAAAGGTGCTAATTAATGGGTATAAAAATTTTCATAGTCACATTGGCAGACATTATTTTCGGAGGACATTATTTATCTTTTATTTCACTGTAATAGAATAAGACATTCTTTTAACAGTGGACACTTTAAAAAGAAAAAAAAGTTTCTTTTATTTTTAATTTCTTATCAGTCAAAATGTCCTGCTCAAAATGTTATTGGAGATACTTATTTGTGAATTATTTTTCTTAATTGTTGAGAAGAATTTTTTTCTAATGTGGGCACTGTGTAACTGCAAAATAGTCTGCCTAGAGTGGCTTTAACTGAACCAGGCTGGCAGCTTTCAGTTTCTAAGAAACATTTAAGATAGATTTTCACTTAAGTTTACTTTTAAAGCAAATTTGAAGAGCGTATTGTAATAGTAGAAGTGTTCTTAAAATCATGTCCAGGTTGTTTACTGGCAGCTGCTGCTTACATCCAAAACACCGTGCTTAAAAATTGGGGCACCTTGAACTACAGTCTAGACTATTTCTAGTTTACTGTTGACAGTCTGTGAGACTTACATTAATTAAACAACTACAGGTCTTAGGACTGATCATGTTTAATAACCTTAAGGGGGGGGTCTGTTTGTTGAGATATAAAACTTCCTTCTAAATACAAAGTAAAACTAGTTAGACATTTGAGGTCATTGTCCTTCATAAACTGAAGGACCTGGATTCCTTATGATGGACTAGAGTGATGTTTATTTTCTTTGTGCTTCAAGTGTGTCACTGCGGTTTATAGTAGAGTCCAGTCATGAGAACGAACAGTTCATTGCTGTCTTTATGTAATGCTTTGAAATGTGCAGTTGGGAGGAATAGTATATGACTAGTGGGCTTCAGAATTAAGTAGTGTCTTCTATTGAGTGACCTGTAAATCACTGACTAATGTAACATCATTAAATGTTTCAGTTTATCAGTTATTGCCCTCTTACATTGTGTGTTGTGCATAAACGGTTTCTGTAGTTATCATTCATCTCTTGCGTAATTGTGAGCTTTTTAAAAACTGTTGTAAGATAATAAGCAATTCTGTAATCCATGTTTTGGATTTGTGATAAGTAAAATGTTTTGTTTTTTTCTGTTGAGACAGTGTGCTTACCTTTTAGAGTAGTTTTTAATGTGATAATTTCTTGATAGGAAATGCTTTTTCAAATAATTGAAGGCCTTATAAAATGCATTCTTTCTCATCTGCTTTGAATATTCATATGTAGAGGGTACATATTGGTGGTCTTTTATTTTATGTTCTATTTTACATGTTTATTCTTCTAGATTTGTTAGATTTGCTAGTCTTTCAGAGTATTTAAGGATTGACCTTGGCTGAAGTTTGGCAGGATGCCAAACTTTATAACCTAATTCCTCAGCTTTGATTACTATAGTCATAATGAGGCAGTTTCGTGATAGAGATTATTGAGGTGCAAAGGATGACTCAGTATCACAAAGACCCCCTCCCATCTATGCAGTCTTTGTGTCCCTAAAAAACCAAAATGTTGTAAATGCTTTGTAATTGTCATTATTAGGGAAGAATTTAAAAAAAGTTTAATTAGTTGGTGAACTTTAGCAAATAACCTTTTCTAAGACTAGGGCTGGGCTTTAATTATTAGACAGACAAATTAAAATAAAATAGAAAAGCTGCTAAAAAGCAGAGTTTAAAGCTAAGGTTAACTGAACTCAATTTATATTTAGAACTGACTCAGATGGCTTTCTGTCTGGTCTCGTGTGGACTGCCCAGCCCTAATCAAGTGTGAGCAGAAGCGCAGCTATGCAAACCACTCTTGTGTAAATGAATTTTAGCTGATAAATGTCATCTGATAACTTGTCTTTTGAATTGTCTAACATTAGTAAGCTTACTTTTGTTTTTTCCCTCACTGTGCAACTTTTCCAGGTTTGGACCTTATGAGTCTTACGACTCCAGGTCTTCTCTGGGTGGGCGAGATCTGTACAGATCTGGCTATGGTTTTAATGAACCCGAACAAAGCCGCTTCGGAGGTAGTTATGGTGGTCGATTTGAGAGCTCCTACCGGAATAGCCTTGACTCTTTCGGAGGTAGAAACCAGGGCGGGTCTAGCTGGGAAGAACCTTACTCCCGTTCAAAATTGAGGCCTGGGTTTATGGAGGACAGAGGAAGAGAGAATTACTCTTCCTACAGCAGTTTTTCTTCACCCCATATGAAGCCTGCACCTGTAGGCTCTCGGGGGAGAGGAACGCCTGCTTATCCTGAAAGTACGTTTGGAAGCAGAAACTATGATGCTTTTGGAGGACCATCAACAGGCAGAGGCCGAGGCCGAGGAGTAAGTACAACAGAATCTTTTCAGATTCTTTTCAATAGTCACTCTTTTAAACCCTTTCAAGACCATGGTTTTCAATGAGAACAAACACTGTTTGTCCCAGTGTGTTGTAAGCGGAGGCTGAGTCATAAAGTTTTAGGTTGGCTGCAAAAGTTTTCCAGCACCTCAGAAAATAAGTTGCAGTGTGAGATGATTATTCATGAAGTTATGGCAAATCTCCCTTTATGAAAAAGGTGAGGATATTAGGTTTGGTCTAAAAGGGGTTAAAAGGAGTTGCATTTTTTCTTGTTAACACTAGCAGTTTTGCTGGTGAGATAGCTGTTGGATTATTGCAAAAGGTAACTGAACCCTTCTTGAGCTTTGAGTAGGTTAAAGGTGCAATGTATAATAAAATATTTACCCTTTGTTAGTAAACTCTAGCAAGTAGAATCCCTTCAGAGTTCATGTTTCCCGTTAAACACATGAGAGATTAAAAGTCAGTGGTAGCTCAGGGCAGCTTAGCCATGTTTGCGTGGTGAAGTTGTTGATATATGTAACAGACGGTAGAGTGATTGTGATCAGTAGTAGTTTGCTAACTTGCTCTCTTATCGTATGTCCTGTTGGTGATTGTTTCATTTCCTCTAACTCTATTGAAAAAGAATCTCTTATCTGTATATATGTTTACAGTTGCTTCCTAGGAAGTGATCTTTTGCAAGTTATTGCCTAACTGGATAAATATTTTGGTCAATAGGTGTTTAATTTAAAGGATATACATTGAAGCAGTTGTGCTCTGTGGTCTTGGATAACTTGATAAATTTTTACCTAGTAAGGGTGCATAGATTACGGGATTATGTAGTTTAGTCATATAAATACCATTTTATATTTATATTTTTGTAATATAAGATGTTTTTTCAAAATCAGCTGTGTTTATTCTCCTTGTAGAAGAAAGTATTCTGATAAAAACTGTAGTAGGGTATGTGTTTTTGACTGTTCATTAGCCTTTGGTCATCAGTGTAGTTTGTCTTATTTGTGTAGAAATTTTGCATTTGTGGTAGTTACTCTTTACTTACGTAAAATGCATTGCACCTTTAATATTCATAATGAAGATTTTTCTGATGTGTCCATATAAATTACATGGAGACATTTATGCAAAATCCTAGGTTAGATAGCTATTTGTAATCATATATTAATGTGTAAGCAGCAGTGTTGGTCCACCATACTTGATGATTGCAGGTTAATTAAAAGTAGCTGGAGTAGTAGGCTTTGGGTTTTGAAATTGAAAATACATTCTAGTTTGAAAATTTGGAAACCCATTTAACCTCTTTCATGCTGTGTAATAGTTTGGACAAAGGATTTTTTCTTAATGAGGATTCAGGTATCAATTTTGTTTTCTTGATATCAAACTGAGTATTCCTGTACTTTGTATTTACCGTTCTATTCTGAGTGGAGTTCTCTTTCTTTCCTTGTTAGCCAAGTAGATGAACTGGTAGGCTCTTCTTTTAACCTTCCTTGTACAATTCCCACTGGGTCCATCTCTTCAGATTACTCCTCAGTCTTTACCTTCTGAAGAAAGATTAGCAGAGTACATTTCTGTGGCTGTGACCTCTTGGTGTAGTAGACTTTGTTAATGACAGGAGAAAAGGAAGGGACACAGAGTCTAAACTTGCTTCTGGGGTGTGGGTTATCACCTGTCTCTTGAGGTACAAATGCGAGTGGACTGGCAGGTGCACTTCTTTCTCTGAAGTGTGTCCTGGAAGGTGCTGCATGGGTGGGCTAACTCTCCTCTTCACACTAATGTTCCATCTCGCTTCTCATTCCCATTTCCAACAGGGAGAAACCCTAAATCATTTCTGAATTCTTTTTACTTTACACTACAAATATGATCATCTTTGTGTATCTTAGTTTTAAGCAAGGTTTTAGTAGAATAAAAGATTTCTTTTAAGGTCTTTGATGGGAAAACGTCAAGTAGGAACTCTGAAGAGTTTTCAGAGAGCTGTACAAGTGGTGACCCTCTGACAGGCACATGGTGTTGTTTATGGTCTCACATAATTCTGAATTGTAACAATTAAAAATTGGACCTAGCCACCTCTGTAATCCTGGGAATACTAATGCATTGGATTTGAGTTCATGTAATAATATATACATTTTTATATGTGCTTTCTCAGAGAGGACATGTAAAATCAGTTAAGTTCCTCAGAATTTTCAGGTGAAAACTAGTAACTAGATGACAGAAATTTGTATTAATCCATATTTTATTTGATATGCTAATGTTTCTTGATTTCACAAATTTACAGCATATGGGTGATTTTGGAAGCATTCATAGACCTGGAATTATTGTTGACTATCAAAACAAATCTACCAGTGTGCCGATTACTACTACAAGAGGAATAAAAAGAAAAATGATGCAAATATTTAATAAGCCCGGGGGAACCTTTATCAAGAAACCTAAGCTAGCAAAACCTATGGAGAAGATGAACCTCAGCAAATCACCTGGTAAGTCAAAGACTGTTGGCTGCGGCTCAGGGCCCTTTACATTACAGAACACGCGATTTATGAATTTTAGTGTGCATATAGAAAAGTGCATAGTGATTGTAACTGAAAATTAGATCTGTGAATCCCCTTATGTAGTTATTAGTCAATTGTTGCTATTCAAATGTATTTTTATATGTATATATGTATGTATGTGTATGATGTATGTATATGGGCATGTGCATGCCACAGCATGCCTGTGGAAGGTCAGAACAACTCGAGGGAGTTACTGCTGTCATTCTACCTTATAGGTCCCAGGATTGAACTCAGGTCATTGGGCTCGGTGGCAGGTGCCTTTCCTTGCTGATCTTGCTTGCCAAGTCCCCAAATGCACTTTTTTTTTTAAAGATTTATTTATTATGTATACAACATTCTACTTCCATGTGTGCCTGCACACCAGAAGAGGGCACCAGATCTCATTGTAGATGGCTGTGAGCCACCATGTGGGTGCTGGGAATTGAACTCAGGACCTCTGGAAGAGCAGTCAGTGCTCTTAACCTCTGAGCCATCTCTCCAGCCCCCCAAATGTACTTTTAAAATTAATGTGCACTGGTTGGAAAATGAAAACACAGTCTCTCACATCACTGGTCAGTTTATTTTTCTCTAATTTGTGTCTTGGAACCTTAATTACTCCCTTCCCGCCAAGATCTGGGTAGCCTAGAACTTGCTATGTAGACCACATTGGCCTTGAACTCACAGAGATCCACTTGTCTGCCTCCTGAGTAAAGGAATTAAAGATGTGTGCCAGTATACCCAGCAAAATGTATTTTTAAAAGGCTTTGCAGATGATTTTGATTCAGACCCCTTTCTTGGATGTTATGTTTATTATTAGAGGAGTATTTATGTCATAATGTACAAAATTCTTTGTATCCAGGACAAAGGCAAATAATTTTTTAAGTGCTTGGCACTAGGTAAAACTATTTCCTCTAGAAAATGGTTTGCTTTTTTAGTCTTCTGGAGATGAGCTCTCTTAGAATCACATTTCTGTTATTACAGAGTGTTGGAAAATTCAAGCCTGTATGAAGATGGTAATAAGATAGTTTCTGACAGCACTGAGAGAAAGGACACACTAGTAATAAGCTTAAAAATCCAGAAGTTCATGAGCTACAGAGAGTGGTAAAGGAAATTAAAGGAAATCTAAGTTAAGGGAAAGCTAGATGATTAGAAGCCATATTGTCCGGAAGGTATTAGCTCCTAAATTTGGACTGTAGCAGAGCCCTCATGCTTTGGACTGACTAGGAACTCACACGTCACAGTCTGCAGTCTTAGCTCAGAGCAAGGACAATTGGTCCAGAGTGGTCCTGACACAGTGACTGACAGCTATGGAGCTGTGGGAGAGAGTTGAGAAATGGGAAAGGAGCCAAACAAGGCTGCCGGAACTATGCAGAGGAGGAGAGAACAGTTCGTACCAGTGTTGGACTAGCTGACTAGCCTCATACAAAGTTAACACCAAGAACTGCTTCTTAGAACAAACCTCAGAAGTCTTTTAGCAGAAACCGTAGGCAAGGGTTCATGATTTTGGATTTAGCAAGGAATTTTTACACAGGACACCAAAAGGCATGAGCAACAAATAAAAATGAATAAACTAGATTGCATCAAAATTAAAACTTTGTGCTTCTAAGCTGCCATTAATAGACAGTGAAAAGAAATTGTGTGTGTGGTGGTGTACCCTGTCATCTCAGCACTTCGGAGCCTGAGGTGGGATAGTGACTGTGAAGCCAGCTTAGGAGATAAGACTCTGTTTCTTCTACCCCTCATGAACTGTGTATCTGAGAAAGGACTTGTATTCACAGCATATAAAGAACTTTTAACTCTAGGCAGTGGTGGCGCACTCCTTTAATCCCACCTCTTGGGATGCAGAGGCAGGCAGATCTCTGTGAGTTCAAGGCCAGACTGGTCTACAAGAGCTTGTTCCAGGACAGGCTCCAAAGCTACAGAGAAACCCTGTCTCGAAGAATCAATAAAGAAAAAAAAAAGAACTTCAACTCACAGAAAAAAAAAACCAAAAACCAAAAAACCATAAACAACTGAAAAATAGGCAATGGATATATACAAACTTTCTTCAAAAAGGCATGTAAATAGCCAGTAAGCTTATGTAAAGCTCACCAAAAATCACTAATGAGATAAATGCAAAAAAGTACCACAGTTAGATGCTGTGTCCTCCGGAATGGCTAGAATAAAAAGGATTGATTAAGAAACTTTAGCAAGTCTATGGAGAAAATGCTTTAGAAAAAAATTAACTGATTTACTCAGAGAGTGAGCTTCTGGAAGTCATAGGACAACTTGGTGGAATTGGTCCTTTCCTTCTACCTTTACATGGTTTCTAAAGATAAATTCAAGTTGCCAGACTTACAGAACAAATGTTTTATCTGCTGAGCCATTTCACTTCCTCCTTCCCCCTCCTGTTTTGGAGATGTGGTCATGTACTGTAGTCCTGGCTGGCTTAGTATTTGACTATGTAGTCTCTGATATGGTTTCCAATTTAAGGTGGTTGTTTTAGTTAGGATTTCTATTGCTGTGAAGAGACACCATGACCATGTCAACTCTTGTAAAGGAAAACATTTTAATTGGGGTGGCTCACATTTCAGAGGTTCAGGAGCACAGTGGCATGCAGACAGATATGCTGGTGCTGAGAGTGCTACGTCTTGCAGGCAACAGGGACTGATACACTTGGCAGTATCGTGAGCATAGGAAGTCTCAAAGCCCTCTCCCCACCCAGTGACACAGTTCCTCCAACAATGCCATACCCACTCCAACAAAGCCACGTTTTCTAATAGTGCTCACTCCCTATGAGGTCATGGGGGCCAGTTATATTCAAACTACCACAGTGCTCACTCCCTATGAGGTCATGGGGCCAGTTATATTCAAACTACCACAGTGCTCAAGCTTTGGCAGCACAAACACCAACTCACCAGTCCTCCCACAGTCCTGATGACTGGAATTACAGACATTTGCCAATGTGCCTGGTAGTTGTGGAGAAATTTCTACACTTTTGTAAAATTATGAACAGGGCATGCATTCCTCAGCTGATTAAACTGAATTATATGTCTCTTAGCTATATACCCAGAAAAAGCTAGCAGTTCACACAAAAGTATATATAGTTATGTGCTGAACATTTTGGCCAGTAATGGATTGCATATACAATAGTATATACAGTGACTCTTAGGTGTGTTGTAGACTGTATCAGCTAGGTTTGTTTATGTATATTTTATTGTTTGCACAACAAATTATCTGTCTTTTCCAGAAAACCCTGTTGTTTAAGTGATACCATAATTACAACGAATGACTATTTTTAAAGTTGTTTTGGTTAAAGTTTATAGTTTTCTTAAGTTCAGCTAGAAAAATTGTTTGTATTGCAACAAAAAATCTCGTTGAAGGAATTGCTTTGAAGAAAAGTGATGATAGTAAGAATTCTTCCCACTAAAGTCTAGAATAGTTTCCAGCTAAGTGGGTTTTAATTTAACTGACAGTGTGTTTGTTTTTCAACATTTTATCTCCATTTAAATTAAGGATTAGTAACTATATGCAATTTGATAAAAATGTTTTTTAAATTGTTTTTTTCTTTTTCTGGGTGCCTTTTTCAGACTTATTTATTTTAGATTATATATATATATATATAATACACACACACACATAAATGTATGAGTTCTCTGCATATATAACTGCACACCAGAAGAGGGCAGTAGATCCTACTGCAGGTGATTGTGAGCCACTATGCAATTGCTGGGAATTGAACTCAGCACCTCTGGAAGAGCAGCCAGGGATCTTAACTGCTGTGCCATCTCTCCAGCCCCATTTATTTTTATTTTATGTGTGCAGGTGTTTTTCTCGCATGCATGTCTGTGTACCGTGTGCATACCTGGTTCCCGTGGAAGTGGAGTTAGGGATGGTTGTGACCTGCCATGTGGATACTAGGAGTTGAACCCAACTGCTTACCTATCTCTCCAGCTCCAAATTGTTAGGTGTTAATCATGAACTAGTGTTTACTGAATGCTTCTTGCACACGGGCACTGTGCTAAAGAGCATACACGCACTATACTTAGTATAGTTTTTAAACCACGTTGATAGGGGTAGTTATGTGTGTCAGACTCTACAACTAACAAAACAGACAGATGAGTGATAGGATTCCCAGGTCAGACAACCAGTGAGTAGCAGAGACAGGATTTCTTCTAAAGCTGCTTCTGTGCCTAGGGTTATGATGATAACAGATTTGCTTCATATCATTTTCCCATTTATTATTTATATTAGATTATTTTTGAATATATGCTTTCCATACTGGCTTTCAACTTGCTTTGTAGTGGAGGATGAACCTGAGCTCTGCATGCTCCTGCTGCGACTTCCCAGGGGCTGGGAGGATAAACACAGCCGTTACATGTTTGTGTGTGTGCAGTGGGAGAAGACGAGTTGTACATGTGTTCATGTACACGGAGACCGAAGGAGCATTAGGCACCTTCCTCAGTTGTTTATTTATTTTCAGTGAACATGGAACGTACCAATTTTTGTTTAATTGTTGGCCAGTAAGCTCCTCCTCTGTCTGCCTCTCCAGTGCTCAGATGACAGGTGTCTGTCACCCTGTCCAACTTTTTTTTTTTCTGTCCAACTTTTTAAGTGGGTGTTAGGGTTCTAAACTTGGGTCTTTATGTTTGTTTGGCAAACATTTTACCCATTAAGCTATATCTCCCCAGCCCACCCCTTTATGTGTGTGTGTGTGTGTGATGTATATGAACGTGTCTTATGCATATCTACGTGTGCATATGCAGATGGCAGAAGACAATTGTGAGTTTCTTGCTGTGTCGATCTTTTTTTTAAACGTCTTAGGATTTTTTGTGGATTTCACATTATGTACCCAACCCACTCATCTCCCGCCCCTTTATATCTGCTCTTGCAACCCCTCGAAAAGACAAGCACGAAAGAAAAATCTTGTCACAGAAGTTGTAATGTGTCACAGTCAGTCACACAGTATACTCTTTAATCCATATATTTTTATTTGCAAATACTCATTGCAATGAGTTATTAATCTGGTTCAAGGCCTCTGGCTTCTGCTACACTATCAATACTAGATCTTTACTAGAACTCCTCTTGGCTATCCTGTTGCCCTGTGTCATGGAAATTCTACAGCTTTGGATCTGCAGGATCAGCCACTTCTCATGCTCTAGCAGTTCATAGATGGGGTGGATGCTGGGGTAGGTTAACTCATAGTTCTGGATTGGACCTGGGTTGTAGCTGAGTTGGTTAGTTTGCCAGCTCCCCTGCATCCACACTATCAGAGTCAGCTCTACAGTGCTGCTCGGACGAAGTGCAGGGCCCACTCTCCAGAGTGCTGCAGCTGGCAGAGTAGGAGCAACTCTCCCTAGTGCTGCAGTCATTGAGGGGTGGGGCCAGCTCTGTGCAGCTCTTGAATATCAACATAGTCCCGAGGAGCAGTCTAGACCACGGATATCCACATGACTTTTGGTGGTGATGTGGTCCCTGCTTGCCACACGGCCATGGACCCAGACGTGGCCCTCAGCATCAGCTTAGACTGGGACTTACCGTATCCCCAGGTGACTTCGTGGTGTATTCATTTTCTTCACGCTCTCCTCTCCAGCCTCGCGTCTCCAGGTCGCTTCTCTTCATAGTTGGTGCTCAAACTGTTGTGCTTCTCTGTAGACGAACTTTTCTTTCCTGCTTATCAGTTTCCAAATAACTGACACTAAAAGTTAGTATTACTTGTAAATTCTTGGCCAATAACTGGCTTGTTACTAGCTAACTCTTACATTTAAAATTAAGCCATAATTCTTAACGCTCTGCTGTGTGGCAGTACCTTCTTTCAACACAGGACGTTCATCTTGCTTCTTTCTGTGTATCTCTCGACTCCTTTGACTCTGCCCTCTTTCCTCCCAGTGTCCTTGGTTTGGTTGTCCTTCCTATACTTCGGTCTGACTACCAGCCAGTAAGCTTTTTATTAAACCAGCCTGAGTAACAATCTTCACACTGTACAAAAGGATTATTCCACAGCACTTCTTTCTCTCTTTTCTCCATCCCATACTTACACACTGTGCCACACACTGGGCTGGGTCTCTGGGTATCTTCTTCCTGCCCACTCTACACTGTTTTGTGTCTACATGTATCCCTGCAGGCCAGAAGAGGGCACCAGATCCCATTACAGATGGTAGTGAGCCGCCATGTGATTGCTAGGAATTGAACTCAGGACCTCTGGAAGAGCAGCCAGTGCTCTTAACCTTTGAGCCATCTCTCCAGACCCAGGAGAATTACAGGCCAATCTCACTCATGAACATTGACGCAAAAATTCTCAATAAAATACTGGCAAACCGAATCCAAGAACACATTAGAAAAGTTATCCATTATGATCAAGTAGGCTTCATCTCAGAGATGCAGGGCTGGTTCAACATACGCAAATCTATCAATGTAATCCATCATATAAATAAACTGGAAGAAAAAAACATATGATCATTTCACTGGATGCTGAAAAAGCATTTGACAAAATTTAACACCCATTTATGATAAAGGTGTTGGAGAGACTGGGGATACAAGGATTATACCTAAATATAATAAAAGCAATATACAGCAAGCCGACAACTAACATCAAATTGAATGGAGAGAAACTCAAAGCCTCTCCACTAAAATCAGGAACACGACAAGGCTGTCCACTCTCTCCATACCTCTTCAATATAGTGCTTGAAGTTCTAGCAATAGCAATAAGACAACATAAGGGGATCAAGGGGATTTGAATTGGAAAGGAAGAAGTTAAACTCTCATTATTTGCAGATGATATGATAGTGTACATAAGCGACCCCAAAAACTCTACCAAAGAACTCCTACAGCTGATAAACACCTTTAGTAATGTGACAGGGTACAAGATCAACTCCAAAAAATCAGTTGCCCTTCTATACCCAAAGGATAAAGAAGCAGAGAGGGAAATCAGAGAAACATCACCTTTCACGATAGCCACAAATAGCATAAAATATCTTGGGGTTACTGTAACCAAGGAAGTGAAAGACCTATTTGACAAGAACTTTAAGTCTTTGAAGAAAGAAATTGAGGAGGATACCAGAAAATGGAAAGACCTCCCATGCTCTTGGATTGGGAGAATCAACATAGTAAAAATGGCAATTCTACCAAAAGCAATCTATAGATTCAATGCAATCCCCATCAAAATCCCATCAAACTTCTTCACAGACCTTAAGAGAACAATAATCAAGTTTATATGGCAAAACAAAAAACCCAAGATAGCCAAAACAATCTTATACAATAAAGGAACTTCAGGAGGCATTACCATCCCTGACTTCAAACTCTATTACAGAGCTACAGTATTGAAAACAGCTTGGTATTGGCATAAGAACAGAGAAGTCGACCTATGGAATCGAATAGAAGACCCAGATATTATCCCACAAACCTATGAATACCTAATTTTTGACAAGGGAACTAAAGGTATACAATGGAAGAAGGAAAGCATCTTTAACAAATGGTGCTGGCATAACTGGATGTCAACCTGTAGAAGAATGAAAGTTGATCCATATCTATCACCATGCACAAAACTCAGGTCCAAATGGATTAAAGACATCAACATTAATCTGTCCACTTTGAACCTGATAGAAGAGAAAGTGGGAAGTAGTCTACAAGATATAGGCACAGGAGGCCACTTCCTAAGTAGAACCCCAGCAGCACAGACAATAAGAGAAACAATGAATAAATGGGACCTACTGAAACTGAGAAGCTTCTGTAAAGCAAAGGACACTGTCAGTAAGACAAAAAGGCTACCTTCGGACTGGGAGAAGATCTTCACCAACCCCTCATCAGACAAAGGCCTGATCTCCAAAATATACAAAGAACTCAAGAAACTAGACACTAAAACTCTAATTAACCCAATTAAAAAATGGGGTACTGAACTGAACAGAGAATTCATAACAGATGATTCTTTTTTTTTGAGTTGGAGTTTCATGTAACCTAGACTGACTTCAAACTTGCTATGTAGCTAAGTCTGACCCTGAACTTCTGATCTCCGTGCCTCAATCTCATGAGTGTTACAAGCATGTGCCACAACATGGATTTATGTGGTTCTGGGGATTGAATTTAGGGCTTCATGAATACTCGGGAGGCATTCAACTAGCTGAGCCTATCCCTAGCCCCGTAAGATTCTCCCCTCACCTCTATTCCACACCCTCCCTCTCCACGTCTCTCATGTTTGTATGACTATGTGTGAGTGTATGCACATGAGCGCAGGTGTCTAAAGAGGCCAGAAGGCATCAGATTCTCTGGAGCTGTAGTTACAGGCAGTTATCAACTGCTGGACACGGCTGCTGAGAATTGAACTTCGGTCTTCTACAAGAGCAATATGTACTCTTAAACACAGGGCCATTTCTGCAGGCACAAGAAATAAGATACTAGTCATACCGGTTCATACCCACTAGATGTTATAATGGGAGGGGGTGGGAAAGAAAATAACAAGCGTTGGCAATGATGTATAAAAATAGGTACCATTACACAGTATAAGTGGATGTACTAAGTGGTATAACATATTAGTGTTTCTTCAGTGAGTATATATTCAGTCAGTGGAGTATTAAATGTGAGAGTGGAGTACTGATACATGGTATAACTAATATAACTAATGTTTGAAAACATACTAAATAAAAGCAAGATCAAAAAGAGGGTAATTGATTCTATTTGAAATAAAATATCAGAGTGCAGAGAGTAAATGGGAGATTACTGATGTCTTAGAGCTGGACTGAAGTGGGAGGGACTATTGAGTGGCTGCAGTTACTGTCTGGAGTGTAAGCGTGTTCAGGAGCTCGGCGATGCTGGTGCTGACATGATATGGCAGCACTGTTCACACTCCTGAATCCAGTGCTTCAACATAGTTTGAGCGGGAAGTTGTATGTTTTGTCTATTGTCGTAGAATAAATAAAAGAGAAAGTTGTTTTTATTTTGGAATTCTATAGATACATATTTTAAAAAGGTTTAGGACCACCCTCACAATATAAATGAGAGTTTTTTTCCCCTCCATCCAGGCCTGGGTCAGGCTCCTTCAGTGGTTTTTTTTTTTAAAAAAAAGACTTATTTATTTATTGTGTATACAGTATTCTGTCTACATACATGCCTCCAGGCCAGAAGAAGACACCAGATCTCATTATAGATGGTTGTAACCCACCATGTGGTTGCTGGGAATTGAACTCAGGACCTTTAGATAAGGAAGTGGTGCTCTTAACCACTGAACCATCTCTCCAGCCCCTGTTTCAGTGTTTCTTAAAGTGTGTGAGGTATTCATGAGTTTTAGGCTCTATAGATACCATCCATTTTGGTAAGGATAAGCAAAATATGAGCATATTTAAACAAAAATATGTAGCAAGTGATCACATAGAAATGAATCGCAATATATTAAAATAAAGTTTTTTCCCCTGTTATCTTAGCAAAAACTGACCCTAAAAATGAAGAAGAAGAAAAGCGGCGAGTTGAGGCACGGCGGGAGAAGCAAAGACGTAGACGAGAGAAAAACAGCGAGAAATATGGAGACGGATACAGGTTTGTGTTCACAGAATCAAAAATGAGGCTTATTAAAAGGCAGTCTTCTAAACTGGGTGCCTTTCCTAAGCATGGTGCCACGTCCAGTAATTGCTGCTTATGAGGCTATGGCAAGGGGATTGTTAGTTTAGTTCAGACTAGGCTACACATTAAACCCTATTTCAAAAGAAAATTTTCTTAGAAATGGCAAATATATGAAGTAGAATATGAAAAAGTTGTAGTCAATGGGAAAGATTTGAGCAAAGGAACAAAGAAATGGGGCTGGGAGTACCACCAAAGGTCGTGTTTGCCTGGGATGCACAGAGCCCTGTGGGAGCTGTTCACTGCTCAGTGCTGCACAGATGAAGTGTGCAGGGACACACCTGCACTCAGGACTTGGGCGGTGAGCTGTGACTATGCAGAGACGTAGTGATGTTCTCGGCTGGGAAAGTTTGAGTATCACCAGTGTATGTGTTATTTCCAGTAGAGATGCTAGAGACAGTTCTGAAAAAGATTAATAATTGAAGAGGTACTGGCATTTTTAGATACTAAAACATTCAAAGGTCATAGTGTGGGGCTAGGTAGATGGATCATTTAGTAAGAGTGCATATTGCACAAGCATGAAGACCCAAGGCTGATAAAAACTAGTTATAATCAAATGACAGAATTATTAACCTGTGTACAGACTGCATTTACATAAGAATTTAATACATATAATGATGCTAAGTAAAAAGATTTGGTTAAACAACCAAATTTTAGAGTCAGTTTGGATCCTTCTATCCCATCTAGATAGATTAGAAATTTAAAAGCCATGGAAAATGGAAGGAAAATAAAGAATAAAATGAAGAATTTTCTTCTCTGTTAGGTAGATACTTCTCTACCCCAGGTTTAAAGTCAGTTCTATATCAGTATAAAAGAAATGATGAGGAGGTGGAGAGATGTCTTAGCAGTTAAAGAATGAATTGTTCTTCCAGAGAACCAAAGTTCGGTTCTAGCACTTATGTCGCGAGTCACAGACCTGCCTGTAACTTCAGCTTTAAGGGATCCAGTGGCCTCTTCTGCCCTTCTTGGATACCCACACATAAATAAAACTTAGATAAATTAAAAAAAAAAAAAGAACAGATTTTACCAAGAACTCAACCTTTTTTAAAAGAAGATTTATTTATATCTGATAAATCTTTGCCTGCATGTATGCATGTGCACCATGTATGCACAGTGCTTGCAGGGGTCAGAGCGGGCATAGGATCCTTTAGAACTGGAGCCACCATGTGGGTGCTAAGAACTGAACTGGGGCCCTTTACAAGAACAGTACATGCTTTTAATCCTTGAGCCTTTTCTCAAGCTATAGGACTCAAAATTTGAAAGCAAATTGTCTTAGAAAATATAATTGTTAGAAGTAACTGACAACTAATTTAAACATTAATTTTGTTTAAAAATTACCCACTTCTTTTTTTTTAAAGAAGGAAAACTAAGACATCTGATGTGTAATTTAGTGAAGGAATATAGCTAGTTAATACCTTTAAGGAAAATGTTGAGACTTTTAGTAATTTAAGTAAAGTACAAAATAAATATTAGAAAAAGACTGGTTTACTAGCTGAGGTATAATCAAATTAACTTAAAATTTAGTGGGAAACTGTATTGGGAGTCTTGAGTGCAAGCCTCAGTACCTCTCAGGGCTCAGAATTGGATGTCTGCATTTGAGGGTAAAGAATTAACTAATACATTACCTCTGCATGTTCTTTATTTTTCTTGTGAGGAGGAAAAGTGAAATGAAAGGGTGTGGAGAAAAGAATAGGGAGAAGGAGGAAGAAGGAGAGTGAGAGGAAGAAGTAGAAGAAGTAGTGAAGAGAACAAAAAAAGAATAAGGAGAAGAAATAGAATAAGGGCTGATCTCCACGAGGTTTGTAGTTTTACAGACATATTTGAAAAATAGGCAAGGACAATGATAATATGCATATCAAAATCACAGAGAGGGCAGGTAGAACCTGGCAAAGCTGTGCTCCAGAACATGTGAGCCGACCAGGAAAGAGCCAGCATCCAAGGGGAAGCACCTGACATCCCAAACCATTAGATAAAGTTACTAAACTTCCCTGAATCCTGGATTCACCCATTCTCCTCATCAAATCTCTTTGGTGATAACCAGCTTTGGGGACGCCCAAATTTATTTGTTAGTAAAGGTGGGGCATGCTGCCTTCCTGCTCAGTGATGCAGGAGAATTGTCTGTAATCTGTCAATCATTTTAAATAAACGCTGATTGGCCAGGCAGGAAGTATAGGCAGGAAAACCAGACAGGAAGTAGAAATGATGCAATGAGAACAGGAGAATTCTGGGAAGGAGGAAGTTGATTCCTCTGACTCCTGCCCAGACCACCAAAGCTAAAAAGGTACTGAGCCATATAGCCAAAATAGATCAGAATAATGGGTTAATATAAGTTACAAGGACTAATAAGTAGCCTGACCTAATGGGCCCGTCAGCTTTCTAACTTACAGAGATCTCTGTGTGATTTTCTTTGGGGCTAAACAGCTGTGGGAACTGGGCAGGACAGAAAAACCCCAACAAGCCAGCCCATCGTGCTATAAGTGCCTGACTTTACACATTTCTATGTGGTCTGTTAGGTAATTTTGTGCGATTGACTCTATGTAAATTTGACTGTTAGAACAAAGGGTGAATGCTGTTGCTCCAAGACCTCTTCGTGTGGGGGAATGGAGCAAGGTCACTCCCTTGCCATGCAGAAGTCACAGTGATGAGGTGTTTTGGGAATGAATCCCATTTTGAAGGGAGAATCATGGCTTCACAAAGTTTTTACAGAAACAACAGTGACTTTTTCAAAAGACAAGTGTTCCCTCAGCTCTGCAAAATGGATTATTCCATGTGTACGTATACGCTTCCTGTGGATCTGCCTATTGGTCGGTCAGCTGTGCATTCACTGTAGTCTTGTGGGCTCCAACAGAACTGTATAATATTATAACTATTAGAATTCAGTTAGATGGCAATTTGAAAAATTTAAACAACTTTGTATTCATTGATATTGCCAAGGAAATAATCTGAAACACAGAAGAGTTTAATCTATAAAAAATTCTCATTACAGCATGATTTGCTGTAAGTATTAGTGGGAACTAAATATCAGTTCTAGACTCATTACCTTATGAGCTCATTGTTAAAGATTAAAATTAAAGAATTTGCAATAACATGGAGAAAAGAGTAAAAGTAGAAAAATACATAATTAAATGTAAATTATTTATAGGGCAAAAGACAGGAGCAGGGTCTCCCTGTGTATCCCATGTTGGTCTTGAATTTGTGAGCCTCCTTTCTCAGCCTCACAATTGCTGAGATTTCAGGCATGTGCCTCTCTGTCAGGAATTTTGTGTGTGTGGCTTTTCGAGACAGGGTTTCTCTGGGTAGCCTTGGCGGTCGGGAACTCTCGCTGTGTAGACCAAACTGGCCTTGAACTCACAAGGATCTGCCTTCCTCTGCATCCTGAGTGCTGGGATTAAAGGTGTATGTGTCACCATGAAAAATTTTAAAGACTCCTTATATTAAGATAATATAGAATAATGTAATAAAGAATATAACATTTCTAAAGCATAAATACAGAAAATGTCTTACTCAATGTTTTTATTAAAATTTCAGTTGTATATGTATTAGGAAAAGGATGAAATGATGTGTATTAAATCAATGTTCTGTGTAGCTCAGACTATCTTTAACATAGTGTCTGAAATCTTTTGAGGGAGGCTTTACTTACAGTGTGAATTTCTGTTCATATTAAGTAGGAAACGATTGTTATTTGCTATGAATGTATATAAAGGGTAGAAAAGAATGTTAAGTTTCATCTGAATTTGCAGATACTTCATTTGTTCTATCTTTGATCTTAGGTCTTGGGTATTTGCATTTATAATCTTGTATCTAGCTTTATTAAGCTCTTCCTTTTCTGCTTTATTGCTCCTAATTTACTAGTCTTTAAGAAACATAATGAAGCACACTGTGAATTACTCCTTAAAGAGGAGTTACAGTTTGTTTTTGTATAAAATTTTATTTTTGAGATTATAATATAATTACATTATTTCCTCCTTCCTTTTCTTTCCTCCAAAACACTCCAAACCCTCCTATACCCTCCTCCTTGCTCTCTTTGAAATTCATGGGTGGGTTCTTTTTTCATTAATTTTTACATGCATGTATGTATATCTACATCTATGTTCCTAAATGTAAGAGTTAGTGTAGTCTTACTTGTATGTGTGTTTTAAAGGGCTAACCCACTCTGAGCATCTCAGCTGTGTGTACTCTGCAGGTTGAGCCTGTCCGCTTTGGCATGCCCTTATTCAGCTCATGGTTAGGGAGGTTTTCTGGATGTAGCTTCTGACATTACTAGGAAACAACAGTTTGACAACAAATTCCCTGAACCTGTGGCTCTTACAGTCTTTTCCCTCGTCTACAGTGTTCCCCAAGTTTTAGGTGTGGGAGTTTTGGGGACTGGGCTCCACAACTCTCCATTTTGATTGGTTTTTTATAATGGTCTCTGTCTGTTGCAAGAAGTTTCCTTGATGAGGGGTAAAGACTACGCTTACCTGTGGGTATAAGAACAAATATTTAGAGTGTGCTCAGGGTTGTCCTGGTCTGGTAAAGTGGTGGTTACGGTTAAGGTTCTCCTTCAAAATTCATAACTTCACCTAGGGAGTTGGCTAGGTTTCTAGATCAGGCATGATTTCTCTCTAGTTGATCAACTCTTAGTCTAATCAGAGAGCTATCAGTTACTGCCAAGGTATGTGTGCTGCTACAGCACCTAGCGAGAAATGCACCGTTTGTTTTTCTGGGTCTGGGTTATCTCACTCAAAATGATGTTTTCTAGCTCCATCCATTTTCCCACAAATTTCAAGATGTCGTTATTTTTTCTGCTGTGTAGTTCTCCATTGTGTAAATGTACCACATTTTCCTTATCCATTCTTTGGTCGAGCGGCATTTAGTTTGTTTCCAAGTTCTGGCTATGACAAACAATGTTGCTATGAACATAGTTGAACACATGTACTTGTGGTGCAATTGAGCATCTTTTGGATATATACCCAAAAGTGGAATTGAGGTAGGATGTTTCCTAATTTTCTGAGTAATCACCATAATGATATCCAAAGGGGCTGTACCATTTTGCACTCCCACCAGCAATGAAGGAATGTTCCCTCTTCCTCAGGGAAGGACAGACCAGCTGATTATCTGATCCTTAATGATAAGTCCTCTAAATATACATGCAAGAAACATTATACAGACTGAGGTTATGTTTAGGAATATATATGTGTTTGTGTATGTGAGTACATATATGTGTGTATATATGCATATAACAATAAATAATAATTAATGAAAAAAGGCCATAATTTGAAAGAGTAAGGAGGGGTATATGGGAGGAAGGAAAGGTAAGGGTAAATGATATAATTATATTATAATCTCAACAGTAAAAGAAAAAATATTTAATAAAAGAAAGTAGGAAAGTTATAGAGGAATTAATTCTGGGTGAATTTTCATCTTCTAAGTAATGTATATTTGTACAGTGTAGGCTTGTCAGTCATCCTGATGGCTGCTGGGGGACTGTGCATCACCAGAGCTCTGTAGGATTGGATAGTTGTTTTGTGTTTACCTAGCTTTGTGGATGGTTTAGAAACCTGAGGATGGGCCAAAGTGTAAAATTTGTTGTGAGATTTTGGAACTTGCTGCTTCTTTACATTAACTTTAGCTTTTGAATGGGCAAGGCTTGAGGTCATTACCTTATTGGTCCTTTTTATACCCAAGGGTTTAAAACACAAAGTACTCCAGTGACTATGCTGTCCATAGGTAAAGAAATACTAGTTTTTCCTCTGCCTTAAATTTAAGAGTTCTAAAATGGAAAGAAAGTTGTTTCAGCCAGTAAAATTAGTTTTAGAAGATCTAAATTAATAAGGTAATACTTAAAGAAAATTTCTTTTCTTTGTAGAATGGCATTCACATGTTCATTTTGTAAATTTCGAACCTTTGAAGAAAAAGATATTGAACTGCATCTGGAAAGTTCTTCACACCAGGAAACATTGGATCATATTCAGAAACAAACCAAATTTGATAAAGTAGTTATGGAATTTTTACATGTAAGTAGGGGTTTTTGAAATGAGAAGCATTTTATTTGATCTGAATTTCATTTTTTATAATTTCTTTCACCTTTTTATGTTTCTAAAAATTTAATAATTACTCATCTAAGGAAAGTTGTTAAAATTAATTAGATGTGAATTCTATTTTAGAATTTGGATTTGTAGTGTGAGGACTCATTTTTCATGATCATTTCTGAGAAAGCTGTCAGAAAATCCTTTAGTCATTGTATGATTCGGATCTATCTGTCATTCCTACGCAGTCCACTGTGTACCTGGGAGTATGATTTTCATGAATTCTTCATTTCGGATGAGCTTCCATAATTCTTTTTTTTTTTTTCCCAAGTAATGATTGAAAGGTCATGCCCATAGAAGCTAAATGACCTTGTCGTAGGTACCAAAGTCAGAATTCTGAACCAGAGCGATGGGCATCTGTCTGGTGTCTTTGTGTTTTCCTTGTGTGGTTGTCAATTTAATAGATTATTTTGAAGACCCCAAGCTTTACTGTTAATGAGCCAACTGTAATTAAAAATAAAACATGTTCACAGGTGCACAGATAGTCTGTTTAGGTGGGAATGCCAAGAATGCATAGATACTTTGGGGACTTGAAGAAACAAACAAAACAAAAAGATACTGCAAGAGGTTCGAAGCCGGGCAGTGGTGGCTCATGCTTTTAATCCAAGCAACCCTTAGGAGGTGGAGCAGGCTGATCTCTGTGAGTTCGAGGTCAGCCAGGCTATAGAGTAAGTTCCAGGACAGGCTCCAGAGCTCCTGGGAAACCCTGTCTCAAAAACAAACTAACTAAAAAAGAGGCTGGAGCTGGACTGCTGACTGCACAAAGCTAATCTGGTCTGGTAAGGAGTTCACAGTACAGCTCAGTCAGACCTCTGTAGCCAGCAGAATTATGTCCTTTGGTAAAGTTTGTTGCTGTGAGTGTCCTGTAACGGTTCTTCTCGGTCATTTATGACTTACCCACTTAGCTGAGGTCACTGCAGCTTCTAATCCTCCTTTAGGTACCCAGAAGACATTTTGAAAGCAAGCAGTTTGCTAGTGTTTCATGATAGTCTCTGAAGTAATTGTGGGCTTCTTGTGAAAGGAAATTAGGTCTTGCAGACAGAAACACCCACCAGTGCTGGTGCTCCCCACAGGATGACTGTGGTGCTGAGCATGTGGTCGGTGCTCCTGGAGACAGTTTGCATTTTGTTTATTTTCTAGGAATGTATGGTGAATAAGTTTAAAAAAGCTTCTATTCGTAAGCAACAGACACTTAATCACCCAGAAGCTTACAAAATAATTGAAAAGGATGTTATGGAAGGTGAGTATTTGGTCAAGTTGTTTTGTAAATTTACATCTGTATTTTATGTATCATAACCTGAAACCTTTGAGATTGATGCCGTTCACAGCTGTACTGCTATAGCTCTGACGGGTTTATCCAGACTTCCTAGCTTCTTGTTTCCATGCTTACAAGTCTATTATGACCTCTTCTTCACTGTAGAGTAGCAGTTCTCAGCTGTGGGCTCCAGCCTCTGGTAAGCCTCTGTCTCAGAAGTGTTTACATTGCAGTTCACAACAGCAGTGAAATTATAGTCGGGAAGTAGCAATAGAATCATTTTATGGGTGGGGTCGCCACAGCATGAGACCTGTGCTAAAAAGTCGCCGTGTTGGGAAGGTTGAGAACTGGTCTATGGGAAAATTCCCTCCTCACGTTATGATGACCCCTCAACCATAAAATTATTTTATTGCTACTTAATGACTGTCATTTTCCTACTGTTGTGAATTGTAGTATACATATCTGATATGCAGAATATCTGATAGGCAACTCCAAAGGGATCAAGACCCACAGGTCGAGAACCAGTGCATTAGATGGAGCCTTTTTTAATTTGCCCTTTGTCTTTCTTAACTCTATTTTATTTTTATTATTTTTTTTAATTATTTGGGCAAGGGGTGTTGTGTTCATGACTGCAGTGTCCACAGAGGCCCGACGAGGCCTTCAGATTCCCTGGAGCTAGAGTTACTCAGAAAAAAAAAAACCCTGACATGGGTGTTGAGAACCAGACTCAGGTCCCTGCAAGAGCATTACTGGTTCTTAATCTCTGAGCCTTCTCTCCAGCTCTCTTCTGTTTCTCTGAAATTCTTATGATTAATTCTTCTGTTGTTCAGTCTTTCCTTCTTGTTTGATTCCATACTCTGAAACCTTTAAGCCTGTTCTTACATGTTCTCTGAATACTTTGTAGTATTCTTTTTTTCTGACTAGTTTCATTTTTTTTCTTTCTTGGATTCTGTTATGTGATCACATGATTTCATTGTGTATAGTGTAAGGCTAAAATACTAGGCACGGCACACACAAAGCATAGCAACAAGTGGCAGGCATAGTGGCAGGAACAAGGGGCCGAGAGCTCACATCAAACTGAAAATAGGGTGAGACTTTAAGCACTCAAAACCTGCCCTCAGTGACATGCTTCCTTTAGCAAAGCTAAACCTCCTCAGACAAGGGTACCAGGCGTTCAAATCCTGGAACCTGTGTGGGCGTTCTCACTCAGACCACTGCACTTCGTAGTGAGAGGCAGGCGAGTGCTCTGCCGTCTGCTCTGTGTTTCCCGCTCAGGGCCCATTTAGCACAATCATTTTGAAGTTTGAGAATGGATGTTTTTGTTCCTTACAGCATCTTTTTTGCTTTTCCTGCCCACTCACGTTTATAATAATGGAAAGTCTTATTTTACTGAAAATAGCATCCATTTAGCTTTATGTTTTTTGAGGCTGTGGACTAAAAGAGTTCTAAGCATAGATGAATAACTGGTGAGAGACTGTGGTGTGGGGCTGGAGAGTCGGTGTCACCGTTAAGAAACAGCCGCTCTTGCAGAGGACCAGGGTTTGGTTACAGCATCCATGGCTCCCTTTAACTCCCACTTCTACATCAGACCAAAAAAAAACTACATATGTAGATATGAGAGGTGAGGAAGAACTTGACATGAGCCTACATGCACCAGTCCTTCTGGTGTAAGGAACACAGATGAATGAGGAAGATCCTGACTTGTCAAAACTAAGAGTGTGCGGGCGTGTCCTCCTAACGCGCTTGTTCTGTAGGTGTCACTGCGGATGACCACATGATGAAAGTCGAGACCGTTCACTGTAGTGCGTGTAGCGTCTACATCCCTGCCTTCCATAGCTCTGTTCAGCAACACCTGAAGTCTCCTGACCATGTCAAAGGGAAGCAGGTACGCTTACATCTCATTATCCTGCGGCCATCGTTTCATACATCCTGTGCTGTTATCTGAAATGGGAGCCGCTGCGTGTCTGTTGCGGTCACGGCTCTGGAGCAAGGCGTTCTGCGTTGGAGTCCTGCTGTTAGAGAAGTTCCTTCTGGAACTTTCCTTGTCTGTAAGATGAGACTGGCGCTGTTGTTTAAGGATTCAGTTAACTAACGTGTGATACCCGATAAGACGGTGGTGGTGATGGTGAGCATTCAGGAAGCCATAGCTTAGCCATTTTTATTTTTTTTAAGTTGCTGCAAAATGGTTTTGTGAACATGTATGCATTAGAACAAATAGGAAAGGAAGTTTTTATTATGACTGACCTATTTTTCTGGTAGCTGGAGAAATATATTTAAAGATTCAGCATTTATTACAACTGGTTTATTTTTCTCATGGTTTGGGAAAATGCATTAGTGCTTAACAATTATGACTTCAGAATAGAATATCCCTGAGCACCTTCCTGTCTGCCTGTTCCTTAGTGTACATTTCTGCTCTTCATGCTGGGCTTTGTCTAGTTGGCTTTCCTTCAAGAAACATGAGTGCTTATATTGCGGGAAATGTGTTCTTATGTAAAATGTATTTAAAGACTTAAAATTAATGATTTAAGATTAAATTCAAATAGAAGAGACTTGAGTCTTAAATTTCTGTTTTGTAGTGAAGTGAATCCCACACACCTGAGGCTGGCACCCTGAGCCGTGCAGTCTGCTGGTACACACACTATTACCCTTTCTCCTCTGTATAATACTTACTGTGAAAACTTAAAAACTCGGAAGAAGACTGGTTATTTTTGGATTATTTTGTTTTGATAATTCACTTGGGAATACTACATTTTTACTGCCTTATGAAAGTTCATGGTCTTAATTCTTGAATGATTTAGGTTACAAGTACAGTAGCTATAGTTATTCATAGCTTAACTTTTTACAAAAAGTCATTTAAATATAGGGACTTGAGTGTGAAATACCACATTACATCTATAAACTTTCCAGGCTATGGCTTTCCAGTGTCTCACTGTGTCCCGTTTTTCCAGGCTTATAAGGAACAAATAAAAAGAGAAAGTGTACTGACTGCTACAAGCATCTTAAATAATCCAATCGTGAAAGCGAGGTACGAGCGCTTTGTTAAGGTAAGACTTCTGACAAAAGTGGGTTTTTTTCTTGGCCTGCTGGCCAGAAGAGGGCACCAGATCTCATTGTAGGTGGCTGTGAGCCACTGTGTGGTTGCTGGGAACTGAACTCAGGACTCCTGGAAGAGCAGCCAGTGCTCTTAACCTCTGAGCCACCTCTCCAGCCCTGCAACAAAAGCTTCTTAGGAAGTGTTTTTGTTGTATAACTAAAATGGTGGATAGAGTCCACCATTGTGATATTATGGAGTCCATATTGTGATACTAAAATAACTACAGTACCACATGCTGGGAAGAACTTTAAACTTACTATTTTGCTTATAGGTAGCATATTGTTTCTCTTAACTATTGGAATCAGAACAGTGACAGGTGAAGAAGAGAAGATCACGATGTTAGTTTTACTCACGTGTGCTGTATGTGAGATTGTAAATGCTTTCGGATGCTAGAGGACAACCTTGAACATGCCACCTCAGGAGCAGCCATCCACCTTGTTTTTGGGACAGGGCCTATGATTGGTCTAGGGCTTGCATATTTCTCAAGACTGATGTTTCTACCTTCTCAGCTCTGGGATAACAAGCTCATGTTACTAGGCCTGCCTTTTAAATTTGGGTTCTGAGACTCAAACCAAGGTCCCTATGTTTATGTGGCAAACTTTCTATGACTGAGCTATTTCCCCAACCCGTTTTGTCTGGTTTTTGTTCTTTAAGGTTGTCTTGAGCCTCCCATAGTTACTTCTTCAAATCTTCCCCTCTTCACATTGCCCAGATTTCATCCTGATTCTCCCCACTTCCATGGTTGTTGCAAAAGGAGCGGCAAGCTGCATTCCCGGGATCCCGGCTCCTCGGCTAGTTTGCACCCGAAATAATTACACGGAAATTGTATTAATTTAAACACTGCCTGACCCATTAGTTCTAGCCTCTTATTGGTTATCTCTCACATCTTGACTAACCCATATCTAATAATCTATATGTCATCACGAAGTCGTGGCTTACCGACATGAGTCTAGCCAGCGCCCGTCTTGGGAAGGGGAATCATGATGTCTGCCTGACTCTGCTTTCTTTCTCCCAGCATTCTGTTCAGTCTACTCCACCTATCTGAATTCTACCCTGTCAAAAGACCAAGGCAGTTTCTTTATTAACCAATGAAAGTAACACATAGACAGAAGGCCCACTGGGAACGCAGCCCGCCGCTCCTTTTGCACATGTTTTGCATTTAGGGAGATAGAGAGCAACGTGAACTTCTACCATAGATTTATGTGTATATTTATATATGATCCCTCACTTTTGTTGCCATTTTCTCATTCATTGGGGGTCTGGTTTCATCATTCTCCCGCTCCCTTTGAATCTTATTTCCCCTTAGTATTGTCTTCTCCAGACAGTGCTTAGGATTTTCCTAAACAGTGACCTCATTTTTCCTGGACTCCAGCTCCCGCATTTTTCACTACCTTTTCTTACCATACTTTAAAAGATAGTTTGCCCTGCCATAGGATCTTCACTTCCTATGATGTGCTATAACTGAATAGTTCTCGCCTGGAAAAGTATCATCAGGGTGTTTTTGAAAGGGGTGGTTAAGTAGAAAACTACCCAAGTCCTTTTAAAGACCTTCTGAATTAATTTCCCAGGCTTTTCAAATTAGTATACCCTGAAGTCTTTCTTTTCTTCTTTTCTTTCTATTTTTTGTTTGCTTGGTTTTTTTGGTTTGTTTTTTTCAAGACAGAGTTTCTCTGTATAGTCCTGGCTGTACTGGAACTCACTCTGTAGACCAGGCTGGCCTTGAACTCACAGAGATCCACCTGCCTTTGCCTCCCGAATGCTGGGATTAAAGGTGAGTGCCACCACTGCCCAGCTCCTGAAGTGTTTGTTACTAGGCTTCTACCTGGCAATTTTGATTCAGAAGTTCTGAGTGACTAGACATTACTACTTTTGGTAAGAAAGAGCTCCAGTCCCTGACAGCTTCTTTCCCTGTGTGCCTTCTGTCAGCTTGATAGGAAATGGGTTATAGAGACCTGCCCCGGGACAGCTGCCGTTGCTGTCCTCCTCAGCTTACAGTTATCAGTGGTCAGTTACCACAGCCAGTGCTTTAAATCAGCTTACTGGGGCTTAAGACTTAACTCATTTGGTAAACCACTTGCTGAGTTTGAGCCCAGAACCCATTTAAGAAAGCTGAGCATGGGGATGCATGTTTGATATCTAGTGCTGGGGAGGTGGAGATAGGAGTGTCCTTGGGGATTTCTGGTGAGCTAGCCTAGCCTAATTGGAAAGCCTCAGGCTATGGAGAGACCCTGCCTCAAAAATCATGGTGCACAGACAGTGGGTCCTGAGGAATGACACCAGAAGTTGTCCTCCGACTTCCACATACACTTGAACATACATGTACTCCATATACAAACACAAAAATTAAGGTCCTTTTATTTAAAACATGCAAAACTAAATACTTAGGAGCCTTCTTCATTCATTGTTAATAATGATGGACTCTAATGACTTTTTCAATCCTTTTTTACCTTTATCTGTTCTACTGTTTAATGCTACTCATTTATCATTCTTTCTTTAAACTGTGATTTTGTCAGATAATGTTCTGCTTCTCTTACTCCTGCTCCTGTGTAGGCTGCTCCAGGGTTTTAGCCCTGTAGTCCACTTTAGGTTATCCCAGGTGGGACGCTGATTCCACTGTCGACTTAATACAAGTCATCTATTAGTGTAAATATTTCACTTGGGCACTCCATTTGAGCTGAAAATTTATAGGTGCCTATTAAACATTCAGACCTCTCAGGTTCTAGTTGTATGTGGCATGTACCCACCCACTTCGTCTTCCCATCCTAACTGTCTGGTCCATCTTACAAGGTAGCACCAGCCCTAGTAGATTCTGCTTAGTAAGCTTCACAGCCTCTTCATTTCCCTGATTATATAGTCTTCCAGTATGACCGGTTTATAGGAGGCCTAACCCAAATAAATAATTACTAAAATAAAATTGTAGGACTGATGAGGTGGCTCAGTCAAATAAAGGCGCTTGCCATCGAGCCTGAACTCTGAAAGGAGAGATCCTATTGCTGCTGGTTATCTGGCTTCCACGTACACACACTCAGGAGATAAAAATAATAAAAACGATAAAATTGTATCCGTGAATGTTTGTCAAATAAATGTTTGTCTAGTTTTTAGAAGTGTAACTATAAGGCATGATACCTAGTGGCCAAATCGAGATACCTGGTTCTTCCTGAGTTCTGAGGAGACCTCAGAGAGAAGCACAGTGAGTAGGTGTGTCTGAGCAGATCATCTGCAGCAGCTGCTCTGTTTGTGTTACAGCACACAGTTCTGCTTCCATGTATGAAATTCAGTTAAAAATTTTGACTTTCTGAGTGCTCTAATTTATGGTATGTAAAATAAAATAGCTAGTAAATTATATCCTCACATTGGGATGAAGTAGATACTTAAAAATATATAATATGTTTGTCATAAAGTAAAAAGAACTTCAAATACTATTTTTCATGACATAGCAAGTATCACTGATAGAAAAATGTGTTGACTGTAAGTGCCACTTTCTCTTGTTTAGGGAGAGAATCCTTTTGAAATTCAAGATCATTCTCAGGATCAGCAGATAGAAGGAGATGAAGAGGATGAAGAGAAGATTGATGAACCCATTGAAGAAGAGGACGAGGAAGAGGAGGAGGAGGGGGAGGAGGATGAAGAAGGAGAGGAAGTGGGGGAAACAGAAGAGGTGGAAGAAGAAGAGGAAGGAGGGGAAGCTGGAGTAGTGGAGGGAGAAGGAGACCTAGAGGGAGGGGAGGGAACAGCAGAATCAGGGGACGATGAGAACCTGGGAGAAGCAGAGAATGAGGAGGAGGAGGAGGGGAAGGAGGAGTCTGCCACCTGTCCTGCTGAGCAGTGTGAGCACAGTCAGGTGTAGTGTGTTAGACGAGTGGAGCTTTGCACCCTGTCCTACTGTAGAAAAGAAAAGACATTTAATAGATTATGATATTAATTGATACCATGTTGCATGCATTCCACCTATAAAATTTGTTTTGTATAATTTCTAAATGTTTGGCACTTGTTTAATAAAATGAAGTTAAGATGATTTCAGTTTAGTTTTTATAGATACCAAACTTAGATATGATAAATTGTTTATATGATTTTTAAGCTTAATTTTTATTACCGTATTGGTGTTCAGGATAACAGATGTCTGTTGTTCCTCTATCTGTTGTAATCAATTTAACTTAAATGCTGCTCTTGGGAGTGAACCTTTAAGTGTGCATTCATTTTTTGAATTCTTACTCTAGAAGAGATGGATTGGGCAAGTATTTTGTCCTGATTGTGGGTTTTTTTTGTTTTTGTTTTTGTTTTTACATTGAATAACAGCATTAAGATGGCTTAACAGCTTTTGTGTACAGTTAGTTACCTTTGTAGCAATAAAATGTTTTCTTTTTTTTAAACAAATTTTCTCCTTTGATTGCAGATTAAACATTTCATCAGTTAAATGAGTATTTAAAAATCAATATCTGCCTTAATGTATGAGTTTAGCTCACAAGTATTTTAAGTGATTGAGAAGACTTGAAACATTTTTCCTCAATCATATTTTTAAAAAGTGTGACTACTGTATGTTTTCTAACACATTTCAGAGGTCAGTCTGTAACTGATCTTGTTTATACTAGCTTTAGTTCGTTCTTTTCTCTGTGCCTATGTCAAACCTTGGAATCTTCCTGAAAATACAATTTAATACAAATAATGTGTGCTCTTTTGTCGTGTCTGTTTTACCCGGAGAACCAAGAGTCAAGCTTTCTGTTTTTAAAAAAATAATGAATTATTTCTCCTTTACTCTTTCAAGTTCCTTCCTTTGAAAAGAAAAGGAGCTGTAGCCACATGTTCATCAAGAGCCGAGGACACTGGCCTGCTTCAGGTGCTGTCTTCAGAGGCAGCAGTCTGTGCAGCTGAGAAGCCATGCTTCTGGTGATCAGGAGCTGCACTCTTAAGTCATTGTCATTAATGCAGGTTGTTTTTTGGGCTTGGGAAACTTTTTGATTGGTTAAATTTATTCACTTATTTTACATCCTGGCTGTAGTTTCCCCTCCCTCCTCTCTTCCCACTCCTGCCCCCACCCCCTTCCCAAATCCACTCCTCTGTTTCTATTCAGAAAGGGGCAGACCTCCCATGGGTATCAATAAAGCATGTCAAGTTGTGGGGCTAATCTCCTCCCATTGTATCAAGGCTGGGCATGGCAGCCTGGTATGAGGAACAGAGTCCTAAAAGACAGCCAAAGTGTCAGGGACAGCCCTGCTCCCACTGCTAGGAGTCTCACAGTAGCCTAAGTTTCATAGCAGGTGACAATTAATGAAGTTTAACTTCTCAAAGTTTGAGGCATTAAATGGTCAACTAACATAAAACACTAAGTTGATGAATGTATGAGCACCTGTAGACGTGTGTGAGTATTACATGTCTGTACACATCCACAGCTCCCACATACGTGTGGGATGCTCTCATGCTTTGCCTTGTTTCCCTGAGACAGGATCTCACTGCAGCTGGGGCTAGGGTGGTAGTCAGTAAGCCCCAGAGATTTTCCTGTCTCTGTCCCTCACAGTGTTAGAGTTACAGCCTGTGTGTGCCCATACCTGTATGTTTATGTTCTAGGAATTTGAACTCGGGTTTTTATGCTTGTGTAGTAAGCACTCATAGCTGCTGAGCCACATCCCAGCCAAAATTAAGCCTTTGAAACTAAATTTTCTAGGACTGGGAAAATGGCTCAGTGTGTAAACTATTGGCTAAGAATGGGGCCCAGAGTTGGTTCCCAGCAGCTATGTGAACAGTTGCTGTGTGGGTTAGCCTCCTATAAATCCAACACTCTAAAGAAAGTGTGGATGAGATCCTAGGAACTAGTTGGGGACAAGTATGGATTTTCTGAACCATAATGACTACGCTGCTGAGATTAACGTAACCTGAGAAATGTTAGGGAAGGACACTGTAGACTTTTCAGGCAGGATGATTATGGAGGCAACATCCCCAAATAACAGTTGAAAAACTATTACTGATAGATTAATAGTTTGAACCAGCAGTGATGGCTTATGCCTTTAATCCTAAAACTTGGGAGGCAGATGAAGGCAGATCTCTGTGAGTTGAAGGTCAGCTTGGTCTACTGAGCAAGTGCCAGGACAGCAAGAGCTACACAGAGAAACCTTGTCTCAAAAAACAAAAAGGTAGTTTGAGGAAAATTTAAAGTTCCATTACAACAGAAATGTAAACTCTGTGCTACAGATATGATCTGGAAGGAAGGATGAGTCATGAAAGAAGCTACATATTTTTTGTTTTTATTGAACTATACATTTTTCTCCAGTCCCTTCCCTTCCCACTCTGTAAGAGGAGGAATGGGCTGCTTGTTGTCCTGGTCACCCAGCTAGCTTACACCCAAAATAATCACACAGAAACTGTATTCATTTACACACTGCCTGGCCCATTATCTCTAGCCTCCTATTGGCTAGCTCTCACATCTTGATTTAACCCTTTTCTATTAATCTGTGTTCATGAGGTCATGGCTTACTGGGAAAGATTTAGCATGTCTGACCTGGCTTCTCCATGGTGGCTCTCTGACTCTGCTTTCTTCCTCCTAGAATTCAGTTCTGTCTTCTCTGCCTAAGTTCTGCCCTATCGGGCCAAGCAGTTTATTGATTAACTAATGAAAGCAACACATAAACAGAAGGACCTCCTACACCACCTCTCCCTTTCTATCTTCTCCCATGATCCCAATTCATTCAGGAGATGTGTCTTTTTCTACTTCCCATGTGGGTTAGATTCGTGCATGTCTCTCTTGGGGACCTCTTTGTTGTCTGGTTTCTCTGGGGTTGTGAATTGTAGGCCGGTTTTTCTTTGCTTTAGGTCTAAAAGCCACTTATGAGTGAGTACATATGATATTTGTCTTTCTGGGTCTGGGCATGATATTTGTCTTTCTGGGTCTGGGTTACCTCACTCAATATGATGTTTTCTAGATCCATCTATTTACCGACAGATTTCAAGATGTCATTATGGTTTTTTTTTTTTTTTTCTGTGTAAATTACCACATTTTCCTTATCCATTCTTTATTTGAGGGGCGTTTAGGTTGTTTCCAGGTTCTGGCTATGACAAACAATGCTGCTATGTACATAGGTGAGCACATGTCCTTGTGGTAAGATTGAGCATTCTTTGGGTATATACCCAAAAATGGGATTGCTGGGTCTTGAGGACGGTTGTTTCCTAATTTTCTGAGAAATTGCATACTGATATCCAAAGGGGCTGTGCCAGTTTGCACTCCCACCAGCAATGGAGGAGTCTTCCCTTCATCCTACATCCCCTCCAGCATAAGTTGTCATCAGTATTTTTGATCTTGGCATTCTTACAGGTGTGAGATGGAGTCTCAGAGTTCTACAAGATTTTCAAAGAAGAACTAATACCAAAACTCTTCAAATTGTTCCACACGGTAGAAGCAGAATGTTGCCAAACTCTTTTTTACAAGGCTGCAATTACCCTGATACCCAAACCACATGAAGACATTACTAAGAAAGAATTACAGACCAGTCACACTCATGAACTTTGATGCAAAAATACCCAATAAAATAATGGCTAATCGAATCCAAGAATACATCAGAAAAATCCACCATGACCAAGTAGGCTTAGTCCCAGAGATGCAGGGATCATTTAACGTACAAAAATCTATCAATGTAATCTACCATATAAACAAACTGGAAAAAAAAAACCCCTCAAACCATATAATCATCTTAGATGCTGAAAAAGCCTTCCACAAAATCAAAATACAACATCCCTTCATGATAAAGGTCTTGGAGAGAACAGGGATACAAGGAACATCTCTAAACATAATAAAGGCAATACATAGCCCTGGAGTTTCCTGCACAATGTCTCAGCAGCTCGGTACAGCACATCGCCTTCCTTCCCATGAACTGCTTGTCACATAACCCTGGGGAGAGGCTTTGTGAATCGTGTAAGATTCTGAGCTCCCTACACTTCCTGAGTCTTAATGTCCTCCTCTTTGTAAGAAGGGATGCTTCGATTCAGAGGCAGTGGCTGGCTGCACAAGAGGTTCTGTAGGAAGGACAGACAGCAGCGCCATTAGGTCAATGCAGTTGCAACTGGCTCAGGACTTCACGTGTAAAAGCAGTTTACAAAGCAGTGAGGACAAGGGAGCTTCTATTTCATACTAGAAGACAGTGCAGTAAGAACTTACAAAGACATACATCATTTGTAAGAGTCATTTGTGGAAAACAGCCGGTGAAGGAGCTAAAGACATTGGGAAAGATGGATACCTCTACCACACAATGCACAGAAATTTCAAGTAGATGGAGGGGCACATAACAGTGTTCAAATAGCAGGTGAGAAAGTCACTTGGTTTCGGAACAGAGAATCTTCCAGGAAAGATCCATACCCCAGAAGTCCTAAGGAAAAAGTGACGAGTTTGGTACATTAAAACTAGTCAAAAACTAAACAGCATGATCTGCAGCTGTAAATGTAGCGTTGGGGGGGGGCTGGGGCAGGAGCGTCAAGGGGGGGGGGGCTGGGGCAGGAGCGTCAAGGGCCTGGCTTGTGCGTTTGAGTTTAGCCTAAGGGTGGCAGGGATGGGGTACTGGAGGGCGAAAGATATCGTAAGGAAATGGAAGAGTAACAGAAGAAATGTTTGGAAATACAGGTGAGCCACAAGAGTTTATTAAATCAATGACTCCAGTTAGTTCAGAGATCGGCAACGACTTCTGTCGGTGAAGAAGTGTCGTTTTCCAGATGTAGTGGGCAGTTTGGATATAGCTGTGTCTGTAAAGAGACACAGTTGCTGAAAGTCTAAGGTCTGAAGACCTAGTAATAAAGGGTAACTGTTAGCTTCCAATCTAAAAGGTACGGAAGTTGTACTGACAGGAAGATGGTACAAAGCTTTTCATAAAAGAAATCTGCCTTGTCATCAGCGGCAGGATGCCCTCCCGCATCAGAAGTGATCAAATGGGTTCGGGGGTGGGGTGGGGAACACAACTGCTCTGGTTTAAGAATTGCTGAAATCTCTGTGAGGCTGGTCTTCGCAGCATTCCTGGCAGTGACAGGAAGCTGGAAATAACCTCATCAGTAAGAACAATGGTTAAATGATGGGACAGGCATGCTCCAGCCGTTGGAAAGAAACAGGTTGCATATGCTGATCTGGCAAAGAAAAGTCGAGTTACACTGTATACTAGAATCCCATTTGGAAAACTCTACCCATGTATAGATACATAAAGTCCAAGCTGTTTGCATAGCAGCCTGAAAAGAGTTTATTCATAGGATAAACACATGGTGCTGGACTCTGATGAGGGAACTTACATCTGGATGGGGGAATTTTTCTCCAAACCTGCTGTTCCTGGTTTTATTTTGAATGGATATAATAGTGTTGCTGTGTTTTGAGACAGAGAAACATAATGAATTAAAGCAGAAAGCACTGACTGAGATGTAGCGCTTCTACCAGCGTCTGTACTTTTCCTCATGATCCCTTACATGGTCCCTGATTATTTACAGACACAGAGAGATGTTAAGACTGTTTCCCGAGGTAAGAGAGGCAGATCTAGAGTTAGGAGGAAGATGCTAAATCAGCGTGGGGGTATGTTGAGTTGGCTTTGCCTCTGGGACGTTGAAATGGTGTCACCAAGTACACAGTTGGCTGCGTGGTCCTGGTGCTTGACAGGCCTGGGAGTGAGCGGCAGTAGCCGAACCTCCCTTTGCCGTGGTGACCATGCGTCTTTCCTGTGATGACATCATGTACAGTTTGCTGCCAGAACTGCAGCGTCATTTTCTAGGTTTGTCTCGGGAAAGGCGTGTGAGCAAACGCCTTAGTTTCTCATCGGCTAGATGAAGGTAAACTCGCCTCCCATGCTGGGTTCTCCAAAGGGGCCACGAATGAGGAAGCCCCTCGTTTTTTCAGGAGCTCGGGGCTGCTCCTACTTCACTTTTCCTGTTGTTACCCAAAACCAGAGTTTATTTTATTTGATTTTTGGTAATCAGATAAGAGTAAAGCAAGTGTTGGCTGACAAATCTGGGTGTAGAATTAGTACAGATATTTGGGTTCAAAGATTCCTTACTTTGAATAGTTTCAAAAACATTTTATAAGATAATTATATATATATATATATATAATATACGTATATTGTATATGAGGAATGGATTCATTGACATTTTATATGTGCATGTAATATATTTTGGGTGCAATCACCCCCTTTACCCTCTCATCCCTCACACCTCTAATTCCTTCCCTTTTTCTGGACAGTCTTTTGGCCTTCTCTGCCTTCACGTTTTATGTGTGGCCCCTACAGTGTCGTTAGGTTGTTTACAGGGCATGGGAATCTGACAGGTGGCTATCCTACCGAAGAGAAACGAAGTAGCCTTGAGTTTTCAGAATCTGTTTTGATGATTACATTGTACACACTCATTTCTTCTCAAGGTCTGTGTAGGCTTCTGACCCAAACTAACAAAATCAAGACCTGATAATTTGATAAAATGGGAAGGAAATAATATCTAATCCTAGTTATCAATAGTCTTTCTCCTTGTGTGTCAAAGATCTTGGGCAAACAAGAATACCAGTGACTGCTCATGGTGGTCTTCTCAGCCTGGCTGCCCACAAAGGGTTAACTCGTTCTTCCCAGCTGAGACTTGAATTGCTTGTCAGTGCTGAGGTCACTGTCACTACTAAATGACAGATGTTTCCCTGAGAATCCCAGTATCCCTTCTGGAGGCATAAAGTTCAGCGTTTTCAACAATGGGGTGGTGTTCTTTAATAACTGTTAAATTGATTCTTTGGAGATTTTGTGAAGATGCCCAATTGCTGCTGGGGGACTCCCTGGACACCTCACTCTGCATTTTCTTTTTGCATAATGCCTACAATTTCGAGTCGCCAGGCTCCCTGCTGTGTAGCTCCTGCATCCTTGGTTCAGTCCAACCCAAATACTCATAAATCTCCCTTTCTTCCTGTGGCTTTCTGCAGCAGCTGGGGTACGACGTGATGTCCCCGTTCCGTGATTCCAGTCAGCCCTGGGGCGAACAGATGGACCAATCCGAAGCCGCCGCGTCAGATAAAGCAATGCTGTTTGCACAGCTCAGCAGCCTCAAGAGGTAGTCCTGTAACACTTCCAATTTGTACTCTGCATAAAACTCCTCTTACAAGTTATAAACTTCCTATGGGGAACACACATATCCAGCTGAAGGCCACTGAACATATGATCGGCGTCGTTGCAAACTCAGGAGGAAGAGGCTGAGCCTGTTCCATGCTGCAAGTGGCAACCGATAGAAGGAAAACCCCACCGTTTAAAGCGAATGGAGCAATGCTTCCCTGAGACCCTGGACTTAATATGTACTACTAAGGAATAGGACTGACTAATATATTTGAAGTGTGTGTGTGTGTGTGTGTGTGTGTGTGTGTGTGCACATGAGATGCAGATACCAGTGGGGGGCAGAAGAAGGCTGGGGATTGTGAGCTGCCACCTCAGGCCCTGGGAATTGAACTTGGGTCCTCTGCAAGAGCAGTATGCATTCTCTGCAGCCACCTTCTGATTCTTCATTCTGGGGCATGGGATTTTAGCCTTGGCCCTACTGACATTTTAGACGGGGTCATCCTTCATTGTGAGAGCTTGTCCTGTGTCTTGGAGGCTCTTTGGCAGCAATCTTGGCCTCTACTTAACTAAGCCCAGGAGTACGAAGTCAGTTACAACCATCGGAAATATGTCCAAGTGTTGTCAAATGCCCCCAGGAGGAAAGTCACTCTTAGTTGAGAACCACTGGTTTAGTTAATTAGCGAAGTAAGAATTGGATCTCTAAGTGTTCTGTTAAAGGTGTTAGGAGTACCTGATGCAGAGTCAAGACTAGGAGCCTCCCTGACTCATTGCTCATGGCAAGCTTCTCAGGGGTCCCTGAACCCCTCCTTCTACCAAGAACTTCCGAGCCTCACGCTCGTTTAGCTTGTCAGAGCACGTGCCGACATGCAGTAGATGTTTCTATGTTCACTGACTTCTGCTTCCCCTGAAGGTCTTGCTCTTTTTTGGTCTCCATCTTCTAAGACAGGGAATGCCACATGTGGATACCCCAGATGATCTTGTTACAGATGTATCTATCTGTTCTCCTATTTATTCTGAATACTTACTATGTGCGAAATGATAATGGCAGGTGCTTAGTAGCCAGGGACAACACACAGATAATTCTTGGCTTGGGAATCTTAAAGACAAGAGGCAATCATAACTTAGGAGCACCTCAGGTGCATCTGGCAGCACTGGCTTCTAACTAAGATACATAAAGATCATGTCTTGTTGTTGTTGTTTGGGTTTCCTTCCCCATTCAGGGGCCCCAGTTTCTTTCGGCCCTTTTAGGCTCAGGGTTGCTGGGGTCATCGTTGGTAAGGTGGGAACTTGTTCCCACCAACTGGTCTCCTCCCAGCCACAGGGCTTCAGGGGAATCTAAGGATTCACAGTGCTGGAAAGTAGAGATGGAGGGAGAAAACCGTTTTCTGCCCACTCCGTTACAAATGCATCCCTGTCCCATTAGGAACCGATCAGTGGTGGGCCTAGGAAAAAAGACAGGCAAACGTTCTCCTCTGGTAGCCCATTCACTGTCTCCCTGACTGCTGCTGGTTTGTTTTTCTTCTTGAGAAGTTACCACCTCCTTTCTTTCTGCATAGGAAGGATATGGCCCGTGTGTGTGTGTGTGTGTGTGTGTGTGTGTGTGCGCGTGCATGAGTATTTACTCACACTGAACACTGAATGTGGTTGGACAGACTCAGGCCACCTGTTTGCGTGCCTTTCTTTGGAACCACATTTGTTGATGGATAGCTCCTGTATGTGGCACCGCCCTCCTGACCCGTCTTCCACCGCCCTTTCCCTCCCTCGTGGAGTCACAGCCATGCAGCCCACCTTTGTGCTCCTTTGCCTCCCATCTGCTGCACCCAGCGCTCTTCTGCCTGGCCCTGGCATGGTGGACAGGTGCTCACCACTGGGCAGGGTTAGGCTGAAGCGTCCCAGGGCTCCCTGCACTCTGCTCTGCCATCTCTTGCCGTCTAGGATTATCCGCATTGTTTATCACTCGTCTCCTTTACCAGCTGTCAGCTCACAGGAGCAAGAGTCTGGCCTCACTCGGCACCGGCTTCTCAGCCGCTAAAGCGGTGGACTAAGGTTTGTAGCGGGTCCTCTGGCTGCTCAGGATCAGCTTCAGGATGGCTCTTAGCTGAGCTTGAATCCTTGTAGACACCTGGGCCCTCCCCACCTCCTGCTCTGTTTTGGTAAAACATTGGTTTGCTATACACTGAAGAGTCGGCGTTAGAGGGCCACTTATGCCCAGTGACCGAGTCACACCTCCTTTCTTTTGGTCTTTCCCTCCTGGTTCCAGCATGCTGCCCTCAGCTTCTGGCAGCACACCTGCTGGGGAGGCAGAAGGGAGGGACAGTGGGAATGGGATCCCCAGGGCCTAGCTCTCTGCCACTGGGGCAGCAGAGCTCTTCCTGGGAACTTCCCAGCAAATCTCTTCTGTCCATCCCTCGATGCCTGAAGCGGGACATGGGAGGGGGCTAGGGGTCTGGGGCTGACCCTTCAGTTGGCTTGCCCACACAGGCTCTCTCAGGATCTAAGGAAGCATGTGTATCTCTGGAATAAAAGCAAACCAGAGGACAGTATTGATGCTCTGTGGTTCAAAGAACAAAAACAGTAACACGGAACAGGCTGACGTCAGTGTGTGAGATACACCAGGCAGCATATCTGCCTGTAATCCGTAGACAGAATCCTGTGTGCTACAAACTGTCTCTACACCATTTAGAACACTGTGCTCGGTGGAAGCAGTTGTTAGACTCTTGTTCAGGGGATAAGAAGAAAAGCATCTACCTGTTTAGTACAGGTGCAAACTTTCCCCAAAGGCTTTCAGCTGTGGTAGGTTGAAGCCGTGATACAGAACCCACAGATGTGAACCATACACATTGGAACATGTTAGATATCAGACTGATCGTCAAGAGCAGAGATTGTATGTTCTTTGCCTGCTGTTCTCAGACTCTTGGACATCAAGGCCAACGACGGAAGCTGGGCCTGGTGGCAGAGGCCTTGATCCTAGTTAACTGAGAGGTTGAGGGGAGAGGATTTCAAGTCTGGAAGGAACCTCAGCTGAGGACTCCCGGCCATCTGATGAGCCTGTGGGGCATTTCCGTGATTAATAATTGATGTGGGAAGGCCCAGCCCACTGTAGGTGGTTCTGCCTTGGGCAGGTAGACCAAGTTATACAACACTTGCACTCTCTGCTTCAATTCCTGTCTCCAGGTCTTGCCTGCCCAGGCTCCCCCAGTGATTGACAGCGATTGGGACTTTTAAGGCAAGTGAGCCGCTTCCTCCCAAAGGTGATCTTTGGTTATGGTGTTTATTATAGCAGGGTGACAGTGAGGACAGTGCCCTTCGGGGTGCATGCGTGCGTACATGAGTGCGTGCAAGAGAGAGAGAGAGAGAGAGAGAGAGAGAGAGAGAGACTGTAGGGATTTTGTTCTGTCCTATACAGTATTTCATAGTGGCCAGCAGAGGGCAGCAGAGCCCTACATTTCAAAGGGGATTCCGAGGGCTTCGAGCCCTCTTTATCTCGTTACTGTTGAAGCACTACCTCTTTTTTTTTTTTTTTTTTTTTTTTTTTTTTTTTTTTAAATCAGAGAGAATAATTTTGTACCCAAGTTTCTGTCTTGGGGAACGTGAATCCTAAACTTTACTTGGGAGAATGTGTCTCTAAGATGTTTACTGCAAGCCCTTATAAGAAAATGTTAAGAATGTGTTATTTTGAGTGAGGTAACCTAGACACAGAAAGACAATTATCACATGTACTCACTCATAGGTGGTTTTTAAACATAAAGCAAAGAAAACCAGCCTACAAATCACAATCCCAGAGAACCTAGACAACAATGAAGACGCTAAGAGAGACATACATGGACCTAATCTACATGGGAAGTAGAAAAAGACAAGATCTCCTGAGTAAATTGGGAGCATGGGGACCTTGGGGGAGGATTGAAGGGGTGGGGAGAGGCAGGGAGGGGAGTAGAGAAAAATGTGGAGCTCAACAAAAATCAATAAAATAAAAGAAAAAAAGAAAAAATGTATGTGAAAAAATAATATATCTGTCAATCTGATGTGGAAGACTGGGATTAGAACTCGAGCGGGAAACTTTTAGCACGGGGGCTGACTCCACGCTGAAGATTGGTGTTTATATGAAGAAGAGAAACATGTGGGACCGTGGGCGTGGCTCCATAACAAGACAATTCTCTCCGATGCTTGGGGCCCTGCTCCATCCCCAGCGCCGAAAAACTAAAGTCTGTCACGTGTCCTTGGAAGATGCCTATCTCCGAGAACACATCACAGCCTCTCTCCCTGGGATTCCCGAGTTAAAAGTCATGTTGGAGTGGAGGGAGGGTGGGAAAAGAAACTATGTTCATAGTTCATAGAAACTTAGATTGCTTGGTGTTTTTTACCCAACCCACCATTGCAAGACTTCCAGTTCTTTCCAGTCATTCCTGGGTGGTGCCAGAGGAGACAGGAGAGCCCTGGGGGCGGAGGTGACCGGTGTCAGAGAGAAGCCTCTCTGCTTCTGTGCTGTGAAGAGTCTGAAGAACCCAGGGCAGAGTGTGAAGAGCCACCAGGCCCCAGAAGGAGGAAACTGGTCAAAATAAGGCTTCTGAAAATGCTTGTGTTCTCTGCGGCTTTGGTGATCTGGCTGAGGAGACTTCGACTTCCCACCCACAACCCCTCCCCAGACACAACTTAAGCTGGAACCTGTTAGTAAATTTCTCCTCTACTAGCCTGTTTGATTTCTGAACCAAGACAACTTTTATGCCCTCAAATGACCCGAACACACATCTTTTCCTCGGGGGTGTTATGTAAACTATTACTATGTTCCTATTTGGTAGGAACACTTATTATCCTGTTTGCACGTAGCCAACGACGAAGGACACAATGTTGTCTGGGTTTCTACACCAGTTGGGGCAGTGTCGGTTGAACACGTGTATTCAGCAGGCTTATTTTTCTGAAGAATAGGCTGTGTCAGGGGTTCCTGTGTACAGCTCAGTACTGGCAAGTCAGCCCAAAGAATGTCTATACACTTTCATTCTTTTGTTTTGAAACAGCGTGTGTGTGTGTGTGTGTGTGTGTGTGTGTGTGTGTGCGCGCGCGCACGCATGCATACACCCGAGTGCACACTGTGGTGTGCAAATATAAGCAAGAGACCAGCTTGTGGGACTTGACTCTTTCCTTCTGTCACGTAGGAACCACCCTTAGGTCACCAGATTCGATGACAAGTGTCTTTACCCACGGAGCCATCTCCCTGACTCCTGACTTTTGTTGTTTTGTGTTCAGCTTCTACCCACAGAAATACTTAGAATAAATGCTGTCTTAGTTTGAATGTGACTGACCAGAAGCTTCCTGGGAACAATGTACGTGAGGGCAGACTTACTTTCCTGGTGGCCTCAAGGCTCAGTCTGTCATGGCGAGGATGATGCGGACTTGTATCGTGGTGTCCCACGAGAACGGCAGTGGGGAGACAGGAAAGGTCAAGTTGTACCCCTGCACCACCACCTGAGGATCAGCCCCTAGCCGTGAACCTTTAGAGGGCGGGGGACACTTCCTAGACGAACTCAAATACACATCTCGCCCAATTAGTTCATCAGAACATGGTTTTACTCTTCTTTGCAAACTTCCCTGGTGAGGGTTTATGGAATGACGACCTGATCCCGCTCAGGGTGTTCCTGCTCTCGTTCCCCTTTAATGCAGAGTCAAGATCATGGTACAACCCGAATCAGTTGCCAGGGAGATAGAGCACCAGCATCAAAAAGAAAAGACCCGGATGCTCTGGGTCGGGGTCGGGGTCGGGGGTGTTTGCGAAAGCCCAGGACTTCAAAACCAGCCTGAGAAGTGTTGTGTCACCATCCCAAATGTGGCCACTTTTACCACAGCTCAGAGGGCAGAGAGACGACTTACGGCTGCGAGCCCAAGGCACAGAGAGAGCTTAAGCAGTTACATTACCTGAACCAAACGGAATGGTCGGATCGCGAAACTGGGGACTTGGGTAGAAGGAGCTGTACACCAGTGGTTCTTGATTCTCTAGTCCGCATCATGGACATTTCGTAGTTGACTCAGTATCCCCTTTAATTATAGAAAGCAATGTATTGGTTATCATACTTAGCCCTGGACTGCCTGCAGAGGGAGGCGACACTCTGGACCTCAGGCGTGTATCTGAACATGCCTGCCTTTTCCTTCTCAGAAGATCATATTTTCTAATCAAGAGAAAGCATTCCCGAAAAGTCACGAGCTCTCTTGCACTCAACGTGGAAGCGGAGAAAGATTCTTGAAGAAGGTTCTGGAAGACTGGCGGGGTAGCTGAGTGCTGGGGCACCTGCTTAGAATGCACCACGTGTTCTCCGAGCCGTGGGGAAAGGAGGAAGAATATTGAATCTGAGAGAAGTCTGTAAAGATTGCGGCAAATCCCCGAGAGACAGACAGACAGAGAGACGTTGATGAGCCCCTGAGGGAAAGCAGCGGTGGCCAAAGCAGGAGAGGCCTGTGCGGAGCTGGGAATGGCAGAGAAACCTTATTAATGGTGCCACTTTTCCATCTCATTGCCTTGAGCGGCCCTTGGCTGCCACTGTCTGCCATCAAAGAACAGTTGTAAAAATCCAGTAACTGATGGGACCGGGGAAGTGACTTCAGGCTGTACCTGAGACAGGTGGGGACGAGACAGGAGCGTATGAACGCCGGTTCTTTTCACACTGCCCCACACCACAAGAGCTCTTAAGACAAAAGGGTGGGGTTCTGCTGAAGCGACCTGACCCTGGTGCCTCCGCAAAGCGGTCAGGTCTAGACTGCAATGCTAGACACCCTCCACTAGAGGGCAGTTTCCCCACTGAAGGTCCCTAAACCAAGGATCCTAATTAGCACCTACGCTGTCTTTCCTCTCCTTGAGGTACACAGTGTTCTCCAGCGGGTAGATTTCCTATGGGAAGAAAACACTAGAGAGAAGAAAGATTACGCTGCCATAGAAAGAGAAGAAAGTTAGCAGTGTACATCAAATAGAGAAGAAGGACACATTAAAGAACTGGGTATTCACGGAAGGATCCTCGAGGGGATGAGAGCATATTGGAGCTGCGAACATTCCAGAAAATTAAACTTATCCACAAAATTAAACAGGAAAATTAAGAATTTAGCTGGGCGTTGGTGGCACATGCCTTTAATCCCAGCACTCAGGAGGCAGAAGCAGGTGGGTCTCTGTGAGTTCAAGGCCAGCCTGGTCTACAAGGTGAGTTCCATGACAGGCTCCAAAGCTACAGAGAAACCCTTTCTCAACAAACAAACAAACAGATAGATAGATAGATAAACGTAACAAGGGCCAGGTGTGATGGTTCACACCTTTAATTCCACATTCAAGAGGCAGAGACAGGCAGATCTTTGTGAGTTTGAGGCCAGACTGAACAGCATAGTTATCTCAAAACCTTATCTCAAAAAACCAAACTCAAATAAAGTCATGAGATAGTACGTTTCTTTTGGGAACCAAACAAAGTAGAGAGATACCTGTCGCACAAATAATAAAAACCCAAAGGCAGATATTGGGGTTCAAGCTGAAGATCAGAAAAGCAAAGCAGCCAGCTCACTAGAGAGTTCCTACTTCTACCAAGGCTCAGACAAAGGGGCGATCCTGTCCTCAACATGGCCGCAAATTGCATGCTCTCCACAGACCTCAGACTGCCACGCTCTTGCCTCCTCTTGCCTTACACACCTCTCTCGGCCCAGTCATATCACCCCTGTCTCCACCTCCCTAGTGCTGGGGTCTAAGGTGTGGGACTCCTGAGTGCTAGGAACACCTTTGAGTTCTCTTTCTCATTTTAGATAGATTTAGATAGATTCAGTCTTACATAGCTCAAGGTGACCGTGGGTCCTGGGATTAAAGGTGTGTGCCACCACTCCCTGGCACCTAGTGGCTTAGCTCTGTACTCTGATCTTCAGGCAAGCTTTATGTATTAGAACACAAAATATCACTATAGATACTTGGTGTAAGCAATACAGGTAACATGCTTAAACCCACACATACACGTGAAGATGTCACCGATACACCTGGGTCCTGGGCAGAGAGTACAAACACTTTGCTAGCAAGGACAGAACATACAACCGTCACGCAAGTCCGGGACTGAAGCTTCATGGCAGAGGCTTGCCTAGCGCATGCAGGGCCCTGTTTTACTGTATGCCACACGCCAAGAAGGCTTAGTAACAGCAACACCACGCAGACCATGGTCTCAGACCACACTGCAGTAAAAATACAAAATCGTCTTTCATGTGAAAAGATCACCAGGAAGGGGGATCAGAGCAGAACTTGTAAAAAACCGTGGAGGCAGAGTGTGGGAAACAGCAATGGCATTTCCACAGAGAAAATGGACCTGAGAAAGAAATTTGGAACTCTGTAGAATATGATAAAATTTAATACGCTAAAAGCTCAACTCATATTTGGAAAGGATGACTCCAATATGCTAAGGAAAAAGTAACCACAAGAAAGGAAATTAAAAATAAATTTAGGAGCAAAATTAATAAACCATATAATCTCTCCTAATAAGCAAATCTAAAGGAAATATTAGTAACGTGAGCAGCAACAATCAGTGCATAGGTCACGCTGTTTCTATGGCTACGCTTGTATGACGCTTGTATGTTGTTGTACACTTCTTCTGTGTATCTCCACGGTCATTCCATAAAGTGTTCAGAGGGCACTGCACACCGCTGAGGACACAGAGTGAGAGGCTACGCTTTTCAAAGAACAAAGACACATTTGTAGAAACAACTCATTTTAAATGGATACCATGAACTAATGTCCATCAAAATGTTGGAAAGGAAAAAAAATAAATTTCTGGAAAAGTATAAGATGTCAGATTTATTTTGAAAAGAAATAGAAAGCTTGGGCTAGGGGTGGTGCTGCACACTTCATGTTCCAGCTTTTGGGAGGCAGAGGTCTGTTAGTGTGAGACCAGCCTGGCCTATTTGTCTAGTTCCAGGACAACCAGAGATACATGGCAGAGACCCTGTCTAGAAACAAACAAACAACAAAACAGAAGACAAAAACAAAAAATCCAAGAAGAAATAGAAAAATCAACCAAGAAATCTGATATTGTGATGATAACCACCCAAGAATAGTGGCCCCACACCCGTGTGGTTTTACTGGTAACGTTCATCAGGTTTCCAGAGACAACATCATCTTGTACACAATGGCCGTCATGTTAGGAGGTGGAGAGGAATTTACGTAAGACAAGACAACTGGTTATTTCAGAATGCCCAGATACTTGAAGACTCACATAGCATTGATGTAGATATGAACCAAGATAGTTCAGTGGAGAGAAAAAAAAATTACAGTTCATTTTTTCTTATGAACATGAATAAAGAAAAATCTAAATGAACTAGGACCCCCCACAAAAAACCCAACCTGACATTAAGTGTAAAAAGAAATGGCACATTCTAGCCAGGTAAGATTTATCTATGCGAGGCAAATACGACTTCAGTGTCTGAGCATGAATAACATGTGTCACTAAGAGACTACGGAGAAAAGTCACTTGCTAATTTTTATGTGAAAATCATGATGTATTGTAGTGATATTTCATTTCTATTTTAATAAATAAAGCTTGCCTGAAGATCAGAGAGTAATACATCCACACCCATCAGCCTTACAGACTAGGCAGTGGTGGCATACACCTTAAATTCCAGTAGCCACAGTAGTTTGCCATAGAAACTGGGCAGTAGTGGTGCATGCCTTTAATGCCAGCCCTAGAGAGGAATATAAGATGGGAGGAGACAGCTCTCAGACACAGTCTCATTCTGAGATTCCTGGAGACAGGATCACCATTTTGGACTGAGGTAGAGGTACAAGCCAGTGGCTGGCTGTTTTGTGTTTCTGACCTTCAGGCTGAACTTCAATATCTGTCTCTGGGTTTTTATTAATTGTGCTACAATGCTTTTTATCATATTTATCCCAAGAAGCATCTCAGAAAATTGATGAAAACTGATGATGTCTGAAGGGACATCAGACAAGAAACTCTTCCTTTAACCAGTCTTCAACAAAGACACCGTTCCTTTAAAAAGCCAGGAATTTATAAGGCTGATTGTTTTAATAGTGATGCAGCATTGTTCTGTGTTTCTAGATAGTGCAACTAAGAGAAAACAAACAACAAACAACCAAAGCAACAAGCAAGAAGAAATGGGTGTAGAGTGGGGGAGGGCTGGGGGAGGGTGGGAGACAAAAGAGCCGCCATTTGTAGGTGAAGGAATTGTTAACAACGGCATCCTAGCGGTGTGTTAGCACGCACGTGAGTTCCACGATACGACACTCAAGATCTACTTACACAGGCCAGCAATGATGAAATGAAGTGATTAAAACAATACTCTTCAGAAGAGCAAGAAAACGTAATTGGTCTAGGAACTAAGCAATATGGAATGCAAAAAGATCTGCGTAAGCCAAATGAATGGATGGATGGAATTGCATATTATCAAAATTGTTTGGAAACATTAAGTCACATTGTGAAGATCCAAGACTGTGTTAATAAAATTAACCTTGGATCTGGGGAGGAGCCGACAACTATTTGGCAAGAATTAGCCATAGAGAGTACAGATGCCCAGGAATATGGAGAGAGAGACGCACAGGAAGGAGTTGGAAGGACTTAGAGATTTGTGGTCGTTTTGGTCTGGGGGGTGTGGAGAGAAGTGATCGCTGGGTCTCTGGTAAAAAGAGGAGGTCAGCTGGCCGCTCCTCCACTGCCTCTTTGAACTGTCAGGTTTATACCCTAGTATCTGACTCCCAAGTCTTTATTGGTAATGGAGCAACTTAGATAAAATCAACACAAAATACCCAAATCCTCCTCTATTTGGCGATACGTTGCATGCAGTTTCAGTTAAAAACAAGTCCCAGCTGGATTGTCTCAAGAGCTCAAACCGCTAAAAAGCAAATACTCATGAACATTTATCTTTCTTTGAGATATGGTAAAGACAAGAGGGACCGTGCTCAAAGGAACTTCGTAATAAATCATGTGACGTGCTTTCCAGAACAAATGGGGAAGAAAAAGAGAAAGAAACTGAGCGAATGGCATGTGCAGATCTGCGGGTCTGCGGTGGCGTCTTGTTGGTTGGGAAGGGTGATTGTTTGCAGGGTGTCAGGAGCGGTATTGACAACTGCTACCCAGTAGAGCTGGATTTGCAGTTCGTATCCTATGCTAACTTGACAGTAAGGTGTGTTACAGGGCCAAGGTGAGCTGTGAAAACCAGGTGAGGATGCTTTATTGCAAATGTTGGGTCCTAATCCCCAGAGCAGTATTCATTGCACCTGTGGATTTTTAGTAATTAAAAATATCAGATATTTTCAGTCCACAGTAAGTTCTAAATGCGGCAGTTTTAGACATTCAAAACAATAGAACCCAGTCGGAGAAGCTCAGATCTGCTCTGACTTACCTGGGAAGTTTCTTTTTAAAGTGACACATTTCATTTTCTTTGGTAATAAAAAGAATTTCCCTGGGCTGATGAGACAGCTCAGTGGTTAAGAGTCTGCACTGCTCTGGTAGATGACCTGAATTTGGTTTCCAGCACCCACATTAGGCTGTTCACAGTTGCCTATAACTTCAGCTCTGGGGGGGGGGTCCATCCAAAGTCTCTGGTCTCTGTTGGCACTGAACTCACGACCAAAATTTCCCTTCATCACCCCCATATACACATAATTAAAATTAATTAAAAATTGCATTGTTCTTTTACATTGTTTTTTAAAGCTTTTACTTAAGAAAACTCCATAGAGTTTTTATGCCTGAGGCTCCCTCTTAGCTCAAGATTTTGTCTTCTTTGAGTTCTCAGCTATGGGTTGGGGGTGGGGGGGGTCAAGAAAGCTTAAGAAAGGCTATAGATGCCGTGTGGTGGTGGTGCATGCCTTTAATCCTAGCGCTCGGGAGGCAGAGGCTGGCTGTGAGTTCAAGGCCAGCCTGGTCTACAGAGCTAGTTCCAGGACAGGTTCCAAAGAAAGAAAGGCTATAGAAAGGAGGGGTCAGGAGGAGGAGGATGGAGGGAGAGGGTATGGGAAAGACAACCGGAATCAGGGACATCTCTGGGATGAGCTAGAAACCCAGTGCGGTGGAAATTCCCAGGAGTCTATGAGGGTGACCCTAGCTAAGACTCCTAGCAATGGGGGATATGAAGCCTGAACCGGCCGTCTTCTGTAACCGGGCAAGACTTTCAGTGGATGGATTGGGACACCAACCCAGCCACAAAAACCTTTCACCTCCAATTTGTCCTGCCTGTAAGATGTGCCGGGGTAAAGGTGGTGGGAGTGACCAATTACTGACTGGCCCAGCCAGGGACCCGCAGCATGAGCGGGAGTTCACCCCTGAGGGCCAGAAAGAAAGAAATCAATGAAATGATTCCTAAGGATATTCTGCTATGCTCATAGACTGGCGCCTAGCCCACCTGTCATCAGAGAGGCTTCAGCTGGCAACTGATAGTAACAGATGCAGACCCACGGCCAAACACTAGGAGGAGCTAGGGGAATCCTGCAGGGAGTGGGGGAGGAAAAATTGTAGGAGCCAGAGGGGTCAAGGACACCAACATACATACACACATACATACACACACACACACACACACACACACACCCCACCACCACCACCACCACCACCACCAACAACAACAACAACAACAACAAAAGCCACAGAATCAACTAACCTGGCTCATAGGGTCTCACAGAGACTGAACCAGCAACCAGGGAGCCTGCCTGGGACTGACCAAGGCACTCTGCATGTATGTCACAGCTGTGTAACTCAGTCTTCTTGTGGGGCTCCTCACAGTGGGAGCAGGGGCTGTCTCTGACTCTGCTGCCTGCTTTAGGGACCCTTTCCTCCTACTGGGTTACCTCATCCAGTTTTAACAGGAGAGGAGGTGCCTAGACTCGCTGCAGCTCACTATATCATGGCTGGTTGATATTCATGGGAGGAGGGATGGATGGGGAAGAAGGGAGGGAGAGGGGAGGGACCAGGAGGAGAAGAAGGAGGGGAAACTTTGATTGGGATGGAAAAACAAAAATAAATAAATACTCCCTCTGCCCAAAAAAGAAAGGCTATAGAAGCTAGCTACTTTATTTTTCTGTAAGTGAATAGAATTATGAACATAGAGCTAAATCTCCTATGTCTATGATTTACTTAAATATTTCTTTTGTCTGGAAACTTGTCTTTTGATTAAGAGCAATAAAATATATAAATTCAGGAATGTTTAACTTAGAAAACATTTGACAATGACACCAGTGAACTAAAATAATTTAATTATTACTATATTGTTGAAAAAATTTTTTTAAAAGAATTGTAGGCTGGGCTTGGTGGTGTATGCCTGAAATTCCAGCTCTTGGGAGGTGAAAGAAGGAGGGCCAGGAATTCAGGGTTACCCTGGGCTACCTAATGAATTTGAGGACAGCCTGGGCTACCTGGGACTAATTCTACATCCACTTAGTTAAAGAGCTTTCATAACTTTAATTTTTTTAACCTTCATTCTTCACAAAAAAAGGATGTTTAAGAGCTTGCTCAGAGATAATTAAATTAATTGTTTAATGATAAGTAGTTTTATTTTAATCTTAACCAAAAACTTATTATACAAATTCCCATTTTAATTTATTCATTCTTAGAGAACACAGCACATTAAAATATTTTGTTTAATAAGTAGATAGTGTTGTTTGTGTTTTTACTTTTTGAACAGTGCCTTAAATGATTTAGTAATTGGTGAACAGGGAACAAAGAAGGATACAGAATACACAGAACTGGAAGTGACTGTTTAATATAAGATTTTGCATAAAAAGAACAAAGGTGTGTGAGTCCACCTGGATGTAGCAGGCTTTCATGAACTGTCATCCCCCAAACCATGGCATGAAGACTTATCAATTATGAGTGCTCAGCCTCAGCTTAGGCTTGTTTCTAGCAGCTTTTTTCAACTCAAATTGACTCATTTCTATTAATCTATGTGCTGCCCCAAGGCTTGTTAACCTCATCTACCTACTGTCCATTCTGCTTTCCCAGTTCTTCTGTGTCTGTCTGTCTGGGCCCTGGCTGGCTGGCCAGTTCCATTTTCTCTTTGCCCCTCAGGCCTGCCCATCTCTGCTCTGTCTAACTATTGACTGTTTAGCTTTTTATTAGACCAATCAGGTACCTTAAGCAGGCAAGGTAAACATATTTTTACATAGTTAAACAAATGCAACATATCTTAACATAGTTAAATAAATATTCTATTCCACAACATTTCCCCTTTTTTGTCTAAATAGAAAGCAAAGGTTTCAACTTTAACATAGTAAAGCTATATACAATAAGAACAATCATCAAGCAAGAATTACATTTACAACTTCTAGTCCATTTGTATTTGGCAAGTTCAGACACAACAATCCATTATTTATCCTATCTTGGTGAGTCCAAAGTTTTGAATCTAATTTACCTTTTGGCACAACAAAGGAAAGCTAGAACTTTAACTCTCAGTCTTCTACTCTATCATCAAAGACCCCAGAAGGATATATTACCCGAGTAAACAGGAAGTGCAATGTAAGCCACTTCCAAAACTATAGAAACAACAGAGACATCTGATTGCCTGAACAGTCACCTAAGGTTCTCCTTGTTGGGGTATACCTCTTGACCTACAGGTATAGAATATCTGGCAGACTTTTCTGTGAAGCAGGAATTTTGATGGACTGTCAGACCTTGTCTTGGCAAAGTTTGGTGGTCATTTTCCCTTGTGTCCTGCAGATTCAGTTTGGATGGCATACTGACAGCAGTAGAGGCAAGGGCAGTTTCTTGCCCAGCTTTGTCACAATGACAGTCAACTCCATAAGAGGTTCTTGATGCCAATATCATTTTTGGAAGTAAATTGCTGCTGCTGGAACAGACATATCTCACTGTAATGAAAAGCCTTAGGTTATTAAACATTTTAAATGCCATATTCTGTAGGTCTTCGGAGTGTTTGAAGATTACCCATCTATCTAAAATATACCCGTTTAACCTTGAAATGAAACTTAATATGATTACAAGTTTGATTATTATAGATAAATAACTACTAATCTGTAGTCCTAAATTATACATCACACTTTTTTTTTGAGACAGGGTTTTTCTGTAGCTTTGGAGATTGTCCTGGAACTAGCTCTTGTAGATCAGACTGGTCTTGAACCCACAGAGATTGGCCTGTCCCTGCCTCCCAAGTGCTGGGATTAAAGGTGTGTGCCACCACTACCCGGCTTGTACAACACATTTTTAAATGAGCTGCATAAGTACAATACCCCAAAGAAGAGTAGAAACATGTATAAAAAATAACTTTCAATTTGTGTTACTATAACAAAATTCAATCTAATATAAATTATTTGATGTGAATAGTTGCCTTTTTAAGCTTATATTCCTATATCTCTGCTAAATGATTACAAACATCCATAACCTACCAAATGATCAAAAATCATCCACCCAACCTCTTAGGAATGTGGGCAGTGTGCTCTCTAGATTGTTTCTTGCTCTCTGGGGGTGACAGCAACCCCAGGGGACCCTGAGAAAGTTGAGATAGTGGTCAACCTGGGAAGACTAGTTGTAACATTTGTTGTCCAGTCTCAGGAGTATTCCTGTGCAGAGGGGTCAGCATATCCTTCATCTGTCTTGCAGTTTTTCTTGGCTTATTTCCTTATGTATGTAGCCAAGAGGTCTCCCCTGATCAAACTTGATCTCTACTAACCTTGAAGGAATCCACAGCCTTTCATTTTCTGTGGATACAAAAACATAATCTCTCCCCTAATGCAATATATTTTCAGAAGTTCATTTTAAAACTAAGTCATCCCTAAAACATTTAGGCTCATTTAATTCAAAGTTTCTCATTACATTCCCATGTCTCTCAGCAGGTGTCAATCACACATCAACATTCAAAACTTCAAAGTCAATACAACACCATACAGGATCCAGACTCCCAGTGTATTTCCCATCCTTGTGTGGCTTTTTCCTTTGTATTACTTCACTATCTCTTTAAAGACTTTCCTATTTTTAAACTACTTTTTCCTGTGACTTTCTATACTCATTTTCTGTTTTTCTTCTCCTCTCTCTCTCTCTCTTTCTTTCTTTCTTTTTCTTTCTTTTTTGAGACAGGGTCTCTCTGTAGAACTCACTTTGTAGACCAGGTTGACCTTGAACTCACAAAGATCTGTCTACCTCTACCTTCCAAGTGCTGGAATTAAATGTGTATACCACCACCACTCTGGCTTATTTTCTTTCTTTAGCCTATGCACATTTTTAAACACACTGTAATCTGTTTAGAGTTGGTTTTTTTCCCAGTCTGAACCTGCTTTACTGTGCGCCTGTGGCATTCTCTGACTGTGTGAGCTGAACCTGAGACTTGCACGCCTTTGGTAGAAGCCGCTCTACCCTGTTTGGGTTCACGAGAGCTAAGGTTCATGCCCTGTAGTCCAGGCCAAGAGCTGAATTTAACTGTGAACTGCTTTTAATTGGGAGACACCTTTAACCATCTCAGCTCTAGGGAGTTGGTGATTGTACTGTGGCAGGCATTTTTACTTAGGTTGGTGTGTCTACTTAATGTGCCGGCTGCTCAAGTGCTCGCTGTATGGCAGAGCCATGCCCCTGGGTGCTATGAGCATCCAGCTACCAGGAAGCCATGTCATTTTTTCTCTCTTTTTCTTCTTTCCCCAGATTTCTCAGGCCCTACGTGGAAATGCACGGGAACCATATAGTAGGCTATCTTGGACCAGCAGTCCCCAAATCATGACAGAGGCTTGTTATTATGAACGCATTGCTTTAGCTTGGGTTTGTTTATAGCTAGCTTTTTTTTTTAAAGGTTAAACTAACCCACTTCTTTTAATCTATGTGTTGCCTCTAGACTTATTTACTTCATCTATGTACTCTCCATCCTGCTGTCCTGCTTCCTCCATGTCTGTCTGTCTGTCCCTGGCTAGCTGGGCACCTTTTCTCTTTGCCTGACAGACTGCCTATCCATCCTCTGCCTGGCTATTGGCAGTTCAGGTGTCTTAGGCAGGCGAGAGAGCAACACACCTTTACACAGTTAAGCAAATGCAGCCTAAACAAAAGCTACACATCCTTACATAGTTAAGCAATTCTTCTGCAACACAAACAAATGCAATACATCTTTACAAAATTAAACAAATATTCTTTCCTATAACACCTGGAGACTAAAGACATGAAGCTAATGTTTCTGCAGTTGTCCTGAACCTTAGTTTCATGGTAACCTCTTCCCAGAAGTGGTCAGTAGAGTTGGGGGACTCAGTGGTGACTACGCTCTCCTTAGGCAGCTTGGTTGTCTTACTGTCGATGTTTTCACTAACAGATTTTCTTCCTTCAGTGTGACGAGTTTGTTGTTTTTTAAGAAAGAGCAAGAGTTTTCACAAAGAGATTCAGGGAAATGCCAGTTAAGACACTCCTGGTTAGACAAGAGCACCAGGCTCCAGTGAGCTCTTTCTCCGCTTCCTGGACCTGCTGCCATGGCAACTTGGGTTGTGTATGTCTGACAGCTCAGGCTGGTGGGTGGGATTCTCACGGAGGGGCTGGGTGGCAAAGCTGCTGTCGTCAGTGGGATCTTAAGGGGGCCTAGAGCCGTGGAGCGACGACACAGTAAAAATGGGAGCAGAGGGGGATAATGCCTGAAAACCTAACATGTTTTGAGCTCTCAAATGTTCCGATTTTCAACTGAAGTACAGACATGATAATTTCTTTTTATGAAAAAGAAATGAATGGTTTGGTGCAATTTATTAGCAAACAAGTATTATATTCTTTAAAGTAAAATTTTTCTTTGGTTGATGTAACAGAATGGAAAGAAGAGATGGGGAAGAATTCTGATCACTATGAGTTATGATCACTGTGATGCTTCTGAGTCATTAATTAGGCCAATTAAAGCATGTGGTAAGTTATATTTTAAAAATTCTCTGGAAATGCTGCAAACAGCCTTTAAAGACATCACGGTCCCGTGTTTGCATGACCTGCACCTTCTCTATGCCCAACGTTTAAAGAAAACAGTTTATCTGTAGCTAGTTCCTTTTCTGTTTGGAACCAAAACTCTTGATCAAACTAGAAAATTCCAAGTTATTTTAAAACACTTTGCTTTTCTGTACAACCCATTAAATATATATTTTTCATCTTTTGTTTCTATTCTGTTCTCTCCTTCCCCTTCTCTTCCTTCCTCCTTCCTCCTCCTCTCCCTCTCCTCTTCCTCCTTCCTCCTTCCTTCCTCCTCCTCTCCCTTCAGCAGGTCTTACAACATTGGGCTCATCTCAAACTCACCATTCTCCTGTCTCAGTTTCCTAAGTGCTATGATTACTTGTGTGCAATACTGCTAACCAATTGTAAGTACCTTGCTTTAGGTCACTAAGAACTCTCTAGAAACAGTAATGGCTTCCTAATTGACCTCTTAAAATTCAGTCTCAATCTTCCCCAATATTTCTTTGTTCATTTGTTTTGCCTTGTGTATAATTATCGAGTGGCCTCCATAGCTGATATGTCCTCTGGTGAGTACCATAATAAAGAGCAAGGAGAGGAGACCTTTCCTTTCCTATGCTTGGGCATAGACTGTGTTGGTTGGTCTGATGTCAACCTGACACACCGAGTGAACTGAGAGGAGGGAACCGCAGATGAGAATGCGGCTCCATAAGACTGGGCTGGAGACAAGCCAGGAAGGCATTTTCTTAACTAGTGACTGATAGGGGAAGGCCTAGCCTATTGTGGGTGGTGCCATCCCTGGGTGGGTGGTCCTGGGTTTTATAAGAAAGCAAAGCAGGTAAGCAAGCAGGTAAGCAGCACGCCTCCATGACCTCTGCACCAGCTCCTGCCTTGGGATTCCTGTTCCGTTTGAGTTCCTGCCCTCACTACTTTTGGTGATAAACTGTTATATGGAACTATGGGTGAATTCTTTTCTTCTTCAGTGCTTTTCGGCCATGGTGTTTCGTCACAGCAGTAGTGATCCTGACTAAGACAAACTGGTGCTTGTGTTGTGGAGCACTATGTTGTGGAGCACTCCTCTGACAGATCTGAGCATAGCTTTGGGAGGATTGTGCGAGAACTTTGAAACTTTGAGCTAGAAAAGCTACTGAGTGTTGAGAGTTCAGTGGGCTGTTCTGTAGGGGCCTGGGAGAGAAGATTGTCTGCAGAAGCGCAGATGATGGAGCCCTGGCTTGTGAAGTTTCAGAAGGAAGTTTGTGTCACTTATAGACTCTATGAGGTCTGTTTGTTGTTTTGAGTTGAGAATCTGTGGTTCTGGCCAACTGAGGTTGAAGAATCAGCTGTGATAAACAAGAGTCCATGACCATTAAAGCGAAATCTTTGCTTTACTAGAACAACTGAGGCTGGTCAGCTGGAACGGAGAAACTAGCAGTGATTGCGAAGAGACCAACATCACTGCGATGACATCTTCTGGGGAGTGTTTCTTCAGGGTCAGCACCCAGAAACTGTGTCCCAGCCCTCGTGTTGGCGGCTGACCTTGGTGCTGTGCTTACACACAGTGGTGCTGGGATTGTGGAAAGCAGCTGAGGTGTGGCACTGGGAGAATCCAGGAGAGGCAATAAGAGAGGGTGCTGCCAGAGTATCAGTGGTGGCCCCAGTACTGAAGGGGTCATGAGAGAAGCTGAGGCTTGGCACCATGAAGAGAGCCCAGGAGAGGCTACTGGTGAAAGCAGTCCAGCTGCAGCAAAGACCCAGCATTTTGGGATGACCACCGGTGGAGTGGTCCTGAGCCTGGAGGGCCAGCTGTGCGTGCTGCAGAGGATGGAGCCCGGAGGGCTGGTCGTGAGTGAATCAGGCCTTAGTTATTTGTGCCCTTGGAGGCCTGTTAAGCTTTCTTCAGATTGTGAACGTGCCCTTGAAGCACATTTTCTTCCCTCTTGAAGTAAGAAAATATTTAACTTAATTCTGATTTTTACAGGAGCACACAGCTGAAAGACTTTGAACTTTTAAAAGATTTTGGGCTTTTAGAGACTGAATATTTTGAAGAGACTGAACATGAATGTGTTTGAATTTGTAAAGACGGAGACTTTTAAAGTTATTTACGTTTTATACTGTGATGTTAATATTAGTGTACCATCTTGGAGATAAATGAGAAAGGATTTGAAAATTAAAGTGGTGTGTTTGTGTGTAATGTTGACAGGCGTCAGTTATGCTGACTACTTTTATGTCAACGCGACACAAGCTGGAGTCACCACATGATCTGGCTGTAGACAAACCTGCAGAGCATTTTCCTAACTAATGATTGATGGGGGAGATCAGCCGGTGTTGATGGCGCTGTCCCTGGGTGGTGTCTGTGGGGCCCCCAAAATGTGAGCCTCTTTCCACATCGGCCAAAGGTCAGAGAGTAGGAACTTTCCTCTAGTTCCTTCAAGGTTAAGGAACTTCTACCTCAAACAAAGATCTCTCTGTAGAACAGAGAGTTCTGCTCTCTCAAGGTTATTGTCAACAGGTGTGGCTAACAGTCAGGCCTTGTGCTCGAGAATAGAGAAGTAGATCTGTTCCTACCTCAAACAAGAGTCTAAGGATCCAACTAAGTTTCAGTTCCCTTTTTGGAGAGAATTTGGGATTCCACCCAGGGAGTGGATTGCCTGCAGAAGTGTGAGCGTGGCTTGTTTTGTTCTAGCAACAGAATGTTTAACTATGGATGTAGCCCGCCTTTCAATTGGTATGTACAATTGATACGTACATTTCCTTGTATCATGTATATTTCCTTGTATCATGTTAATGCAATCTTTGTCTTACTCCTACCTTTTGGTGTCAGGGGTATTTTAAACAGTTGGAAATTAAACACAGGCGAATTTTCAGTACTCACTGGAATTCCCTCCTGATACGATCTTACATGTTTCTCTGATTTATTATTTTCTCTTCATATTCTTTACTAGATTTCTAAATTCCCACGCCTCTACCCTGGTGAGAGGTATTTTTGTTGAGGCTGGTCCCCGACAGTGGGGCTGGCTTTTATAAGAAAGCAGGCTGAGCAAGCCATGGGGAGCAAGCCAGTAAGCAGCTCCCCTCCATGGCCTCTGCATCAGCTCCCGCCTCCAGGTTCCTGTCCTGACTCCATCTGAGGATGAACAGTGATGTGGAAACATAAGCCGAATGGACCTTTCCTCCCCAGGTTGCTTTGTTCACGGGGTTTCGTCATCATAGTAGTGGCCCCACGAAGACACAGACCTACATACACGTGACTCTGAGCTGTTACTGCAAAGGCAAAACAGAGATGAGCAGAGGGAGATGTTAATGCTGCCGCCAAAGCAAGCTTTTTCTTTTTCTTCTGAAAGTCTTACTGTCCTGGTCCTTAAGAGACAAGCCCCGCCCACTTCCTCCCCCCCTCTCGCCCGCCCCCAATGAAGCAAGCAGGTCTTCCACTACCAGCCTGAGTTTCTTCCTCTTCCTTTGTCTCATTCCCAGAGGCAGCTTCTGCCTCTCTCACTTCTCCTCACTTCTCCCCCCCCTCCATGGTTCTTCTGTCTCTTTAAGAGATAAGCCACGCCCACTCCCTCTGCCATCCACTGAGGCAGGCAGGTCTTCCTTCCTGCTTGGAGCCTTGGTTTCTCTCTTTTCTGTCTTCCTCTCGGAGAGGCAGCTTCGGTCTCTCCCTCTCTTCTCTCTCTCCCTCTCTCCTCTCTCTCTCCTTCCCTCACTCCCTCCCTCCCTCCCTCCCTCCCTCTTCTCTTCTCCCTCTCCCCCTTGCCTTCCATACTTCCATAACCCACCTAATAAATATCCAACCTCACTCTGCACGGTGTGCCTCTGTCTGTCTCTCCCACCGCCTCCACATGTCTCCCTGCAGGGGATGCTGCCAGGGACCAGCCACCTTCGGAGACCTGCGGCATGGTCTCATGCATAGTCCCTGCCTAGGACTGGCTGCTCTTGGGACCCCGTGCCCACTGTCTGCCGCTGCCACTGGGGATCCTGCAAGCTACTCGGGGATCCGCAGCAATTTTTAATAATCCATTACACCCCCTCTGTTCTCTCTCTCTCTCTCTCTCTCTCTCTCTCTCTCTCTCTCTCCCCCCCCCCTCTCTCTCTCTTTCTCTCTCTGCTCTTCTCCCTTCTCCCCTTTCCCTTTGCCCTCTATAATCCACTAAATAAATATCCACTTTCCCTGAATGGCATGCCTAATATGTCTCTGTCTTGTGTCTCCCTGTCTGGGATCAGCTGCTTTCATGGCCCAGCAGGTCTTGGGACCTGCTGCCCGCCGCCACCACTTGGGGACCTGCAACATTTTATTTTTAGCATAACACTTACTACACAGCCTATGCTGGCCTCAAATTTGCCATTCTTTTGCCTCGGTCTCTCAAGGGATAGGGTTGCACTACCCCTAGCTAAATATTAATATTTGCAAAAGTCAAATCTGATCAAGCTTAAAATCTTTCATTAACCTTCAGTGATCTTAAGGTAGAATTAAGTTTACCTCCATAAAACAGCCTCTGAGAAGCTATGTTTTTTCCTTAATGTCTTACACATCACCAAAGCCAGAGATCGCTCAACTTCATTGAATACAATTTTTTAAAAAGTGGTTTAAAGACGACGCTGAACTTTCTTGCATTAATAAAGATTTTTTTAGTTTTGAAGTGGATTTCCAAGCATTTTATTAAAAGGAAAAAGTGCTTCAATCAATTTTGGAGCCAAGATGGCAGGCATTAGAACTATATTTTTAATCTTTGAGAACACTACTAGAATTTTGATGGAAATATCAGAAATGTCTTATTTCTCGAAAGAGAAAATGTTTCCTCTTTGTGTGGTAGAAGTCTGTACTAAGGGTAGGGAAAGTAGATTGACATTTGGTCATTATTTCTTATCAAGGCTGTTTCACTCGGAATGCTATCTGACAGCTGTATTCCGGGGCTGACAGCACTGAACCAGCTTAATTCCCACTGAACAGCTCTAAATAGGCAGAGCTGCAATCAGTTTAACAACCCCTGGAGGCAACGAGCTCTCTCCTTTGAAGGAATACTCAAGGGGAAGAAATCTAAGAATTTTAAAGGGCAGCAAGCATTCAAGAAAGGGGCAAAGTTTATGTGTGAGCCTATAATTGATGTTTCCTTTGTTGGAGAAGAAAGACTGAGGGCGCTTTGGGAATGAATCTTTAACAAGTTCTAATTTGCACTAACAAGTGTGTTCAAGATGTGAAAGAGACCTGTGATTCTGCGGGTTCCATTTCTTCCAGCCATCCAAGAACACGTGGAGGGGTCATCAGAATATGAGAAAGAAACTTAAAATTAAACCGGAAGGCTTTAGCTGGATCTCTTTGATGTCGATGCCAGAGGGTCACCATCACCACGGACAGTGTTGATTAGGCTTCATGGTTGTGGTGCATATGTGCTTAATATGTATGTACATGTATGAATAAAAATTCCCATCCTGTGTAGTATCATCCTCATTTTAAGTGAGCTTGGCAGTTCAGTGCTGTTGGTAGTGATGGAGCTAACCACGGCGTAAGTAGGCTTTATGTTGAGTGTGCCCTAGTTTGAGATCGTCACTCACAGTTTACTAGCTATTTCTCTTGTGGGATATCACAGTCTCATCCACAGCTTTCTCAGTCGTGAAATAGGGATGATAGTTCTAATCGAGGTGGTTTGTTCTTGTGAAGTTAAAGAAGAGTTCTTAATGAAGTGTGGGTCAAAGAGGAGGAACAAGACTCAACGTCTTACTATGTGCCAAACAACTGGAGATTCTCTCTGCTTGATGCTCACAGTTACCATATAAAGCAGGTTCAATAGTGAGGCAGAGGAAATGCTGAGGGTGTACTAGGAGAAGTGGGCTGGGATGCAGAATCAACTTGTTGCTTCTCTGTCTTAGACTCAGTTTCTAGAGAAGTAACTGTTCTTGTAGACAGACTCTAGGAGTTTGATCCTGAGACGTCATAATTTCCAAGTATATTATGGTGTTCTTGTTCTTAAGTAGGGAGGGTCAGGCACTACAGTGGCACCCATCTCCATCCATCTTTCCTGTCTGTCTGTCTGTCTGTCTATCATCTATCTATCTATCTATCTATCTATCTATCTATCTATCTACCTATCTATCTATCATCTATCTTATCTATCTTCTAGCTATCTGTCCATCCATCCATCCATCCATCCATCCATCCATCCATCCATCCATCATCATCTATTGATCATCTATCAATCATCCATCATCTAACACCTATCTATCATCTATCTATATCTATCATTATTTATATCTATCACTTATCCATCCCATTTATTTATATCTTTCTATCTATCTACCTATTTGTCATCTGTTTGTATCTATCATCTATCTGTCACCTACTCATTTTGCTTTGCTAGAGATTGAACCAGAGACCCCAGGCTTTCTGACCAGTTAATTTTGTGTGTATGTGGTGTGGGAGGCCCTTCTCTGTGTTGTTTTTCTTGGTTAGTGAATAAAGAAAGTGCCTTGGCCTGTTGATAGGGCAGAACTTAGGTAGATGGGGAAGACAGAACTGAATGCTGGGAGAAGGAAAGAATCAGAGAAACGCCATGGATCCACGGCCAGAGGTAGATGTGCTGAATCTTTACTGGTAAGCCACTGCCACGTGGCGATATACAGATTACTAGAAATGGGTTAAATTAATATAAGAGTTAGTCAATAAGAAGCTAGAATTAATGGACCAAGCAGTGATTTAATTAATACAGTTTCTGTGTGGTTATTTCGGGACTAAGCTAGCTGGGCGGCCAGGATGAACAAGCAGCCTCCTCCTACATGTATGTGTAGGGACACCTTCATATTCACACGTGTAGGTGTATATAGCTGACCACTGTCCTTACAGTCCGACTCTATTTACCATTGTTTTCTTTAGTTTTGTTCACCTCCTAACAATTGTCTGTGCTTTGGGTGTATTGTGTCACTCACACCACACTCACTGCAGCCTCCGGAGCAGGAGTGAGCAGGCAGGAGGGAACATCTGTGCTTTCTCTAGATAAACTGCTCCTTCCCATGTGGACTTACTTGAAGCTTCTCATTATTTTGCCAAATTCTGTTCATGTTTTGAGTCTCAGATAAAATATCATTTCCTTTAATAAGCTTTCCTTAATTATCCTGAACTTTAGGAGCCTCTCCAGTGGTCCTCAGGAGGGGTTCTGGGTCACCACCATCTCTTGGGGGAGGGGTTCTGGGTCACCATTGTCTCTAGGAGGAGGGGATCTGGGCCACCACTGTCTCTGGGGGGAGTCTGAGTCACCACTGTCTCTAGGAGGAGGAGTCTGGGCCACCACTGTCTCTAGGAGGAGGGGTTCTGGGCCACCACTGTCTCTAGGAAGAGGGAATCTGGGCCACCACTGTCTCTAGGAAGAGGGGTTCTGGGCCATCACTGTCTCTAGGAAGAGGGGTTCTGGGTCACCGCTGTCTCTAGGAAGAGGGGTTCTGGGTCACCGCTGTCTCTAGGAAGAGGGGTTCTGGGTCACCACTGTCTCTAGGAAGAGGGGTTCTGGGTCACCGCTGTCTCTGGGGGGAGTCTGAGTCACCACTGTCTGTCTCTAGGAGGAAGAGTCTGGGCCACCACTGTCTCTAGGAGGAGGAGTCTGGGCCACCACTGTCTTTAGGAAGAGGGGTTCTGGGTCACCGCTGTCTCTAGGAAGAGGGGATCTGGGGCACCACTGTCTCTAGAAAGAGGGGTTCTGGGCCACCACTGTCTCTAGGAAGAGGGGTTCTGGGCCACCACTGTCTCTAGGAAGAGGGGTTCTGGGTCACCGCTGTCTCTGGTAGGCATAGACACTGCTCATGTTCTGACCCATTTCTCTGAGCCCATGGTGGGACTGCACCTTAATCCTCACAGAGGGTGGGTGTGGTCATATGGAGTGATGTGCCTGGTGATTTCCAAGTAGAACGGGAGCCTCTGCACTCAGCCCCGGCTGTTCTCACGCCTGATAGTGCCTGTGTCCGTGCAGAGGTGTGCAGTGGTGATGCGGAGGACAGCTGCTGTATTGGTGAGACTATCCATGCGTGGTCCTAGTGAGAAACTCTGCCTTGTAGCCATGGAGAGTCAGAACTGGCTCATCACTACAGTGTAGCCAGCCGTTTGCATTTTGTTTGCTTGCTTTATTTGAGAGAGAGTCTTGCTTGTGGCCCTGACTGGCCCAGAATTCACCATGTAGCCCAGGCTGCCTTGAACTTACGGCAGTCCTGTATCTGCCTGCAGTACCTGGTACGTCCGAACATCCTGACGAAGCCAACTCAAGCTGAGCCCCTGTCTTGTTGTTTGTCCCCAGAGCCTTGTTACAGGACTGCCTGACATAGGGACGGCAGCGAATGAATCATTCATGGATCGAAATGATTATCAAGGAAGGCACTCTCTCAAGATTTAGCTGTACTGTAGTCGGACTCACGGTGTGGTAAAGTGTGGGGGGAAAAGCAAAAGGAATATTATCTGCCAGGAGAAGCGGCGATTGTGCTCCAGCATCTATACTTTACAAAATATTTTCTTTAGGAAAAGAAAGACAGTGGAAAGAATAAGAAGGAAAAAGCTTTTCCCACCGGAAGGGAGCCGTGTGTAGATACGGGGCAAAACGCACACTGCGATTACGGACAAGTAACAATGTTGACATCCAGGAGGCCAAGCAGGAGCTTCTGAGTCACAGGAACCAGAGCCTGTGAGGCCTCCGTTCACTTACTGTTGTGCGCTTGGGTCCGTGCGGGCTTCAGTGTGAAGAATGGGATGTGACACCCCTCCCTGGCCACTGGCGTTGGGTGAGATGCACAGGGGCCAGGCTAACTGGAATCCGGTAGGATGAGGTAGTGATGGACATGCTCCCGCGAAGCACACAGGATCCTGCATTACTTCTCCAGGGGACGGGGAATGTGCAGCAGTGACATCTAATTGGGCCCAATCCGTGTTGTGAACTCACTTTAATTTCCGTGGACTGTGTCTGTATTCAGTTTCCAGCGATGACATCCTGTGGCCTCTGCCATCACCTAGACTGTACCGTGTGACTGAGGGCCCCTAGGCCTCCCAGTTTGCTGAGGTAGACAGCTGCAGTGGTTTCTTTGAGTTCCCTTGGTTTTCCCTCTTAGAGCCTTGCTGCTGAAGACCTAAAGCAGGGGCTCTGTGGCCCACAGTCTTGGGCAGGTTTTGCAGCTACCCTCAGTTTTTCCAGCCCTTTATTGTCCTATTGCAGGTTTATTTGAAAACCCCACTTTGAACCAAGTCACCTGTGCCCTTTCCAAGTTTGTATTTGGACTGCTGGAAAATAAAAAAATAACAGGAAAATTGGTGACATTTAAAAATCATCATTCCCAAGTGGAGCCGACATTTCTTGGTTGCTTTTCTATTTCTGCACTTAGTGTTCTTCCCTGCCCTTTATGATGACGGCCTTAGAACCCCTCCTTTCCAGTACATTGACCTTTGCACTGGCTACCACGTGCTCAGCAGATAGCCATGGCCACCACCTTGTAGAGCAGAGGTTTTCAACTTGTGGTATGAGACTCCTGTAGGGGTCAAAAGACCCTTTCATGGGGTCACCCAAGACTGTCAAAAAACACAGATATTTGCACTATGAATCATAATAGTAGCAAAATTACAGTTTCAAAATAGCAGTAGAAATAATTTTATGGTTGGGGGTCACTGCAACATGAGGAACTGTATTAAAGGGTCACATTATTAGGAAGGTTGAGAACCACTGCTGTAGAGGAAATACAAACCATCGGATTGGTCCTTCATTAACTTCCTGCAATCAGTCTAAAGGACGCTGAGAGCTGCGATCACACATTTCTTCATCTCTTCAACTTAATGAAGCATTGGGCTCCTGTCTATACTAAATTAGTAATTTAGGTGGTCTTGGAAGATGGAGAAATAACAGATTGGGGTAATGACACAGGACCTAAGAAAAGATATTTAAAACTTTTTAAACTCTTGTTTTGAGAGATGATATCATGTAACCTCTGAAGGCTTTAAAGTCTTAAAGTCCACGAACAGCGGAGGCTGACCTTGACCTTCCACCTTCTCTCCCTACTTCCAAACATTAGCTTACAGGCAGGCATGAGCCATCGTGCTTGGCCTCCTAGCGATTTTCAGGGAGAGAAATATTAGAAATGCTGGCCAGCAAGATGGCTCAACGGGCCAAAGCTCTCACTCTGTAAGTGTGGTGACCCGAGTCCCATCCCCGGAGCCCACACAGTGGATGGAGAGAGCTGGCTCACGTGTGTTGTCCTCTGACCTCCACATGTGTGCCACGCACTCCCAACTCACACACAGACACCACCTGTGAACACATTCACCCAATGATAACAAAGTTTTAAAAAGTTAGAAAATAGCTGTGATAGCCCAAAGAGACAAAGAAGAGACTGCCAACAGTGGGTGGGGGGCTGAGAGGAGCAGTCAGAGAATGGGGTAGAAAGGTGGAGGCAAGGGAGGCAAGGGTGGAAAGTCCTTCAAGAGAGGGAGAGGGAGAAGGGGAAAGAGAGAGAGAGAGAGAGAGAGAGAGAGAGAGAGAGAGAGAGAGAGAACTGTCCATCTCAGTCTCTAAAACCCAGAGAGGTTAGGCCAGGTAAAAAGCAGCAGATAAGGTTACGAGGCATCTGGACGGGGCATTTCAGTGGAGCCTGCAGGAGCGGCTGAGGAGCAGCAAGGGGAGGAGGCCAGGGTCCCACTCTGCCTTTCCATTTTAGGAGGCTCAGGCTCAGTGTGGAGAGGAGGGCGGGACAGCGTAACAGGCCTGCTGGAGAGTTGTGGGGGAACTGTCAAAAGATATGCTTAAGTCTCTGTGATGGAGACACACATGTTTTAATGCCTGTGGGGAAGAATAAGTAGGACTGAAGAAGCAAGGCAGTGAGGGTTGGGTATTTGAGAGATTAAGGTCTAGGTGAAAGCAGGAAGGGATAAAATCCAAAGGCTTTTGTAGTCTCCTTTTTCTACGCGCAACAGGGTCTTCTTTTTGCTCTATCTAATGTTTTCAAGTGTTATCTACATGGTAATTACTTCTACACTGACGGCTGCATGCACAGCCAATCTCCCGAGCTCCAGCAATCTATCGCCCCGGAAACCTAGCCTTGCAGCATTAAAAGTGGAGCCTATTATTATTTATTCGTACGTCATCTCCAAGTTTCTTACAGCAGGAAAAGGAACTGCTGTTCAACCCAAGCGTAACACACCTCTTTGGCTCCCCTTCACCTTTCCGCTGCTTTCATTGCTGACTAATTCCAGGGACTGGTTTATGCTTTCTCTCCTCTAGGAAGCCCTGTGTGTCTCCACAAGCAAGACTAGGGCTTTGCTTGGTGCATTGTGGAAATCCTATTTTTGCATTTACCCCTTATTTGGTAATCACCTTTGATGAGACTCTAAATCTACACTGATAAGCATTGTTTGTTTCACTGTCATGGGCCAGTGCCCTGAACGCAGTGGGTGCTGGGTAAATGTTTATGTAATGAATAATTCTAGCTGGTGGTATGTGTGTACCACCATGCTGGTTAATAGCTGATGGTGATTATAGCTGGTGGTATGTGTGTACCACCATGCTGGTTAATAGCTGATGGTGATTATAGCTGGTGATACATGCGTAACACCATGAGGGTTAATCCTCATCACCAACTTGACTGGGTTAAGAATTACCCGTTAACTGAAAAGGGAATGAATTTGAGTGGCATCATCCCATGGACTGGGAGCCTGAATGGAATACAACTCCGGCTCTGGTGTCACACTGCCTTTGCTTCCTGGCCACTTTGCTGCTGTAGAGCACTGGTGTGGTTCTATTGGGTTTCAGCGAGGCAGCTTGTGAATCTGAAAGCACATTTCACGTCAGAAACTGGGTGCTTAGATTTGGAGAAGTACAGGAGAGGAACGCTACAGGGTTTTCCAGCACGAAGAGATGGGACACCCGAATAAAAACAGGAAGCACTGTCAGATAGGTAAGCTGGCAAGGGCTTAGTCTGTGCCAGGTGTTAATCTAGGTAGCTCTTATAACAACCTAGTCAGCCAGGTGGTCATGCTGCACGCCTTTAATCCCAGCACTTGGGAAGCAGAGACAGGTAGATCTCTGTGAGTTTGTGGCCAGTCTGTCTACAGGGCTAGTTTCAGGACAGGCACCAAAACTACAGAGAAACCCTGTCTTGAAAAACCCAAAACAAAACAAATCAAAACAAAACAAAACACAACCTCGTCATTAAGCTGAGGCTCAGAAACACACACAACTTGCTGAAGGCCTCACAGATAGCATCAAAAGGAGAGCACAGTGGGACTAGACAGCCCACACTGAGCCAGAGCTAAGAGGGTGCGAGCGTGGTGTTTGTGAGCACCCCAAGCAAGACACTTGTTTCTGCAGATTGTACACTAAGTTTGCTTTGTTGGTTTCTACTCAAGTCAGCCCCTAAAACGCTAACTCCTCTACCTGTACGTTGCATCCCACTCAGTGCTTTTCAATCATAGAGTCCTGGTTCCCCTTCCTGAGGAGCACAGTCAGTAGGGATGGTGCAGTAAGAGTACGCTTTCAGTCATCCCAGAAAATTCTGGAGCACCACATACCACCTTAATACCTGCTTCTCCACAGCAGGGACAGCATCCAGGCCTCAGGCAGCCTCGTGTTTTGTAAGAGGTTCATGGTGTCTCCAGGTAGAGTCTACATCGGTCGCTTCGTCCTGGCTGAGGAAGTGCAGGAAGTGTGGCAGATGTTGCCTTGGCTTCTCAGATCCACACATCACCACACAGCTTCATAGACTGCGCACACAGAATGCAGAGTCGGGGAAGTCGCTCTGAGAAATGCATTCCTGCTGAACTATGTCCTCCATAGAAGGCCATGGGTCTGTTAGGTTAGTTTAGAAGGCTGAATATTATGTTTGAGTTTGTGTTCTACATGAGTAAAAAGAAGCAATGAACATTTTTGTCTGCAGCAGGCTAAATTATCTCGAGGGAGCAGTCTACATCATTGGAATGGAATAAGTTGTTACCTGCAGCTGCCAGCATGGTTTGTGGTGACTTAGAAGAAGGCTCTCCTGAGCAGGGGACTTCCCAGTCATGCGTACTTCTGTGCAGAGATGGAGACTGATTTTCTTTGTGATTTCTTGTACTTCTTTTTCCCTGCTGCTATTTTTAAAATTTTTATTTTTGAGATCATAATTTAATTAGAACATTTCTACATTCTCTTTCCTCCTTCCTTATCCACCATATATTCCTTGTCTCTCTCCTTCAAATTCATGGCCTCTTTTTTTTTTTATTGCTACTGCATGAATGCACGCACACACATAGATGTTGATTGACAGAGGTTTCTGTCCCGTCAGGTCCCGCAGCCATTCGGTCTCAATGAAACACACAGAGGGTTACATTAGTTATAAACTGGTTGGCCTATTATCTTAGGCTTCTTATTAATCAACTCTTACATAATAACCCATAATTCTTGTCTGTGTTAGCCACATGAGTTGGTACCTTTTATCAGTGAGGCATTCTCATTTTGCTTCCTCTGTGTCTGGGTGACAGCTGCAGACTGAGCCTTTCCTCTTCCCAGAATTCTCCTGTTCTGGTCGCCCCACCCATACTTCCTGGCTGGCTACTGGTCAATCAGCATTTTATTAAACCAATACAAGTGACAAATTTTACAAGGCACAAGACCATTGTCCCACGACACACACACACACACACACACACACACACACACACACACTCCTAAGTATAACCTGCTCAGTCCGTATAATGCTACCCACATGTATATTCTCGGGACTGACCACTTAGCACTTAGACAATCATCTTGCAAGCTCTAACCCAGGGAAGACCACCTCTTCTGCTCCCAGCTTTCCTCAGTTGCCTGCAGTTCTTAGTGTAGGGTTGAGGTCTCATGGGCTTTCCCCCACCCACTTTGGCAAAGCCATCCTTGTTCAGCTCACGTTTGGAACTCCTGGGCTTGGTTTTGCTTTGTTTGAATCTAAGTCACATCTTTTAAATGGTAGATTCATTGAGATTCCTGTACTTTCAACAGCAGTTTGAGCAGGAGGATATGGGCCCTGCTCTGGACCTGGATGAACCACTCCATGTCTGAGCAGGAGGATATGGGCCCTGCTCTGGACCTGGATGAACCACTCCATGTCTGAGCAGGAGGATATGGGCCCTGCTCTGGACCTGGATGAACCACTCCATGTCTGAGCAGCTGTCTGAGGCGTCCCTCAGATGCTCCCCAAAGGTGAAGCATGAATCATGCTAAATGCTTTGCACTACCCAGTCCCCCGACCTCAATCCCATTAAACTCACCCGTGGTTTTTGAAGTCTGCCAGGTTTCTCCACCTCCAAGGTCATCACCGTGGCCCACGCTACTGTTTGTCCTTGCTCGGGTTTCAGAGGTGGCCACCTAACAATCTCCTCGCTCGCTTTTGTCTTTCTATGGTTTCCATTTGATACTCACATGCCATGGTGCTGCGAGGTGCACCTGATCATGGGACTGCCATTTCTGTAGCATTTAGAACGGTCTTTGACACATGGTCAGGTATGTCCAGTCGTGATTTGTTTCAATACGTGAGTAGCTGTGTATGAGTGACTGGAGCACTGTCCTGCCAACTGTTCACACCCCACGGCCTTCAGCACCCACGCAGGAGTCTGAAGAGAGCGTCAAAGGCCGTTTCCTTTAGTTCCTGCGACATCTGTCTCAGCAGTGAGTCTCAGCCTGCTCATCCCTCTCTGCCCACTTGGCCAGATGAGTGAGGCTGACTAGCCAGTGAGCCTGGGGAGCTGTCTGGTTTGGACCCAGCACTGGAATGATAAGAATACACCACCATGCTTGGTCATCTGCATGAGTTCTGGGGACGGAACTCGGGTCCTCGTGTTTCCTAGAAAAGAATCATAGGACTTTAGTGCTCAAACCACTGAGACTGCCTTTGAGTGAGGGCGAGGTAGAAGGTCCCTGGGGAATCTGACTGTGAAGTCCTGTGGAAAACTAGCTAAGCATTCCCATTTCAGGGCTTCTTCCCAGGGATTTTCTCTTACTTTGTTTTAAATTTTGAACTAATTTCAGAGATTAAAAAACTGAAAATCATACATTTTTACAGACCCTTCATCTAGATTATCCTGATATGATATAATGCATACACACACACACACACACATATTACCATATATGACTTGTTATTCTCCCTTTAAGTATAATCATACAAACATCCACACATAAAAATGCCTGTTTGAGTTCTTAAGAATAGTAATAGACACACATCTTTATTCTTCAGTGTAGGTATGTGTGTGTATATATCTGAATAATTTTTATGCTACATATATTCATGTGTGTGTATGTGTGTGCATGTATGCATTCAGTTCCCCTGGAAGCCAGAAGAGGGTGGCAGATCCCTCCTGTGAGCCACTGAACCGGGGTTCCGGAAACCAGCTCAGGGCCTTTGCAGGAACATCAAGCACTCTTAGCTGCGGCCCCATCTCTCCATCCCGGGCACCTATTTCTTCAGCAATGACACTCCTCTCTTATATAATTACAGTATAATTATCTAAGTCAAGAAGCTGATTGCAGATAGCAGAGTTGTCATCTAATCTGTCAGTTTTCCTTAATGCCCTTCAGTTGAGGTCTTCTGGGGAAAGAGGGTCGGTTTTGTTCAGGGGTTCAGTCCCTGGTAGAGTGGCCATGCTCCAGCGAATAGCTCTGTGCCCTGAGGGTATAGACAGCATTAACTGGACTCAGTGATTATAGTCAGGAAGAAAAGAGGGCACAAAGTTGGGAGGGAGACGTGGGGAGAGAGGCTGGGGGAAGTAGGGGGCAGACATGGGGGTTAATGGAATTGAACTATGCTGTACACATGTATGAAATTTTCTAAGAATAAGTAAAAATTATATTAAAAATTTAGTATAGGATTTCTTTAGGTTAGTCTGACATTTACCTGTCCTGTCTTCTCAGCTGTCATTGATCTTGGATGGTCCCTCAGTTTTCTATCTTTCTTTTTGATTTCTCTACATAGCCTTGGCTGTCCTGGAACTCACTCTCTAGACCGAACTAGTCTCAAGCTCACAGAGGTCAGCCTGCCTCCGCCTCCTGAGTGCTGGGATTAAAGGTGTGTGCCACCACCACCTAGCTAGTCCCTTGGTTTTCTTTGTGATGATCCCCACATCTTTGAGAATGCAATGTCCCTCAGTTTGTGTTTATTATTTCCTTACGATGACATTCAAGCTATGGAGGTGATACCAACGAATCCCATCAGGAGATGCCTGCTGTCAACATGACTCATTAACAGTCATGTGACTTTGTCTCTGGCCACTATGGCGTGGCAATTTCTCAACTGGAACTTTCCCTTTGGTGATGAATACATATTTTGTAGAGAGGTAACTTTGAGACCATACAGATGTCTTGTTTATCAAGGCACACCTACTAATTTCTGTATTATGTTATACTGACTTTGTCTGAATCAATTATTACTGTGGTGAATGCAGGATGTGCACTCTGAGTTGCCCCCTCCCTTCCATACTAAGCAGCAGGCTCTTTGCTACAGGGAAAGCTAGCTTTTCTCCCTCATCCTCCTTCACCCTTCTTTCCTTCCTTCCATTTATTCATCCTGCCTACTTTCCATTCCTTTCTGCATGGGCTCACAAAACTTTAGTTGTTCTGTGTTATAATTTGTTATTATACTACAATGGCTTGCTTCATACTCAACCAACACACAGTGGAGGGTCTTTTGAAGTTGACTTTTGTTTCCATCCGGCACGTCCTATCCTCTCTTGTATATCACTTTTCCTTACTTTGCGGTATGAAATGTTCTAGGTTCTAGGCTTACTTGGAACATATCCAGCTCTGATCTCGCAACCCAAATTCCCTTTGGTGAGCATGTTGGCTAATTTTATGGCAACTTGACACAAGTTAGGTTCATCTGGGAAGACGGAACTGCAGTTGAGAAAATGCCCTCTCCTGATTGGCTTGTGGACAGGCCTGTGGGCCGTCCTTTTGACTGATGAGTGACATGGAAGGGCCGGGACTGCTCTGGACTATGATAGCCTAGGAAGGTGCTTCTGGATGGAAAGCTGAGTAAGTCATGAGGAGCAGACCAGTAAGCAGCACGCCTCCGTGGCTTCAACATCAGCTCATTCCTCTAGATTCCTGCTTTGAGCTCCTACCAAGTCTTCTCCCAGTGATGCACTGTAACCTGGGATTGTAAGATGAAATAAGCCCTTTCTTACCCAAGTAGCTTTGGGCCCTGGTGTTTATCACAGCAGTAGAAACCCTAATTAAAACAGTGGGTACTTAGACTCACTATGTAGACCAGGGTGACCTCAAAATCACAGAGATTCAATGGGCTCTACCTCGTGGGATTAAAGGTGTGCACTACCACACTTGTCTAGGAATGGTATTTAGGAGCCAAGACATGGCTGGTAGCTGTGCTAATTAGTACCGAGGTGCCCATGTTTTTAGCCCTTCTCGGAGGATACAGTTAAAGCCCATGCCACACACATCTCTGTGTAATCACCATATCTTTCCACAGAAGCCCAACTTTCCTTGTCCATCCCACGGGGTGATGAGAATATAATTTTTCCTCTATGTTTGGTTGGTATCTTAAAAAATGTCTAGGATTCATACTTTTGGGTTTAAGATGGCTGATTTCCCCTTTGATTCTCAACACATTTCTCCCATCTCTTTTTAGGATCATGTTTTATTTATTTGCTTATTTATTTATGTAGGGCCCAGTCACGACAGGCTTAATAGAGACTCGAGTCTCAGTAGTTTTCCCTAAGGCAATACCTGGTTGCAAGAAAGACCAGAAACTGAGACTACCCATGCCCACCCAGGAATAGCTCATCCAAAGGAAATTTCTAACAACACAACCCTTGTAGATAGGATCACCTGCCAGCACACACCCATCACTTTGCACCAGGACACTTCTAGTAAATGTCAGCCAATCAGGATTGAATCCATCACCCCAAACTGTTCAGACTCCACCCCTGAGAAAGCCCTCCAAACAATGATCCTTCTTCAGAGATGCTCAAGACCACTCCCACAGGGTATTTAAACAGCAACCCAAAAAACAAACACGTGGTTTCCTGGTCTTCCTTCCTCATCTCCTCTCTGAGGTCCTGGAAGGCCATCCCGGAGCATTAGGATCCATTAAACCTGGGCTTTTTCTTATTCAGTTTGATTTGGTCTGATTTGAATTATTCCATTAGTGGAAAGGTTTATCGGGGTGCATAAACTTTTCACAAACCCTGCTAATGTACCTTATCTGGTTTTTGCCTTTAAATAGTGCTCTCTAGAAGGGTGGGGCACCTCCTCTCGCTGCTGCTGTGCAGATGAGGTCCCTGCCGGCTTGTACACATGCATGATAATAAACCTTGCTTTTGCATCAGTGAGTTGGCCTTTTGGGGTCCCCATGGACTGGGCACAACATCTATCTATCTATCTATCTATCTATCTATCTATCTATCTATCTATCTATCTATCTATCTATAGTGTGTGTGTGTGTGTGTGTGTGTGATTGTAAGGCGGTGCCTTTATGTGCTGAGTCATCTCACTGGCCCCTCCCCCATCTCTTTTTAAAATACAATATTCTAATGTACATGCTAGAAAATCAAATATGCAACAACGCACCTGGGCCAGAAACAATAGGAGAACCGTTGTCTTCTTGCTCTTGCATGCCCTTCGAAGAAGAGTACGGCAGTAAGGCCATTCTCACGCCGGGCATGTAGACTCATTCCCCCCATGGGTAAGGTGAGAAGGGAAAAGTTCATGTGGACAGATGTAATCAACACAGCTCTGGGGGCAATAAGTGCAGATGTCTCATTTCGATTCAGATTTTTCCACTGATGCAGCCTAAGGCTGTTGTATGATATTAGTTGGTATTTCACAAAACAGGTTCTTTAATAAAATTTGTAGAATGTTTAATATTTGAATGACTATAATCATTCTTCAAAAAGAAAACAGTGCAGTTTCCTCAAGTTGGTTGTCTGTGAAATTCCCTTTGTAGGGGGCATCTAGAGCAAGTGATTGCAGGAAACTAGCGTTGTGGGAAGGTGTTCCAGCTACTTCCTCACATGGTAATTGACATTGCCGCATGCCTCTACAGGTTGCAGACATCTGATTTGAACTGAGTGCCTGGATGCTTTAGGAGGGAGACCTGGTGAAGTTTCTCTGTCCCGTTTTATCTGATTCTAAGTTTTCTATTGTCTCTCATCAAACAGATGGCTTTATATTTCTATGTCACTGAAATCTTGGAAACATTTAAAATTTTTGCTAAATGTTTTTAGCCAAAAAAAAAAAAAAAAAAAAAGGTAGGGGCTGGGAAGATGGGTTGGAGGATAAGGGTGAGCACTGCTCTGGCAGAGGACCTGAACTGGGGTCCTAACGCCCTTATTAGGTGGCTCCCAGCTGCCTATAACTCCACCTCTGGGAGGGTCTGATGCCTCTGGCCTCTGTAAGCTCTTGTACTAGTGTGTGCTTCCCATCCAACCAGCCACTCTCATACAACAAAAATAAGTCTCTAAAATTAAGCATAATTAACGATTATGTCTCATCGTTCTGAATGCTGAGTTATTTTCTCAGCATTTTTCTGTGTGTGTGTGTGTGTGTGTGTGTTCAGGTGTGCACACATGTGCGTGAACATGGAAGCCAGAGGCCAGCACTGGACACGATGCTCCAGGCACTGTCCAGTTTGTGTTTTGAGATGGATCTCTCATAGACCTGAACTTCACCAAGAAGGCTAGGCTTGCCAGTGCGCCCAGCTCTGCCCGTCTCTAGCTCCTCAGCCCTGGGATTGTGATGTGCACCATGCTGGGCCTGGTTTTTGATTCTTGTTTGTTATGTGGGTTCTGGAGTTTGAGTCCAGGTCTTCAGGCCTGCAAGACAAGCCCTCCTCTCAGTCCTGAATATGTGTTACTGGTAGATACATCGTGAATGTTTATTGACTCCCTCGTAGTTCTGTCCAACATCTGATCCTGCTTCCGGAAGTAAACGGAAAAGTGTGAGTTTGTGGGGGATAACAAACCCTGTTGAGCTGTGCACAGTGAAGTGCCCATGCCTTACAATTTTTACCTGCATTTACTTCTTAATTTTTTAGAGAGCCACAGGAAATGTGAGTTAGATGTTTTGAAAGTGGGCTACGTACAAAGTTTTCGTGTTTATGTGTCTAGAGACACGCAGTTCACAGTGAAGTCTTTCTGTGTTCATGTCTTCCACTGGTGGGTAGGTGTTTGCTAATGCCATAGCTACATTCCTCCAGTGTTCTAAGAATCATGGACAAAACATTTTAGGTCTCTGGATGGGCTTTTAGATGTGTAAATCAATCCCATGGATCATTTTAAATTACTAATCATAAGCAAACAGATAAGCAAAAATGACTATAAATTGGGTTAATTACTGCAGCTCAAGTTTTAGCTCATAATTTTGACTTTCAAAGGCTACACAAACCAATTTTGTACTCTTAGATTATAATGAGCAATCTTTACTCTTTAATCAGCTCGCCCGTATCTGGCTGTCTACTGTAACATTCCTTTGAAGTCTAGAAAGATCTAACATAATTGAAGCAATGTCGAACTACTTGACTCTTTTTTTTAATATAAAGGAATTAAACATTAATCAGGTTTGTGCATCTCAATTAAGCCAATTAAAATTATCACAGAACCAAGTGCATACTGAGAGGGGTAGCTTTAATGCTTGAATACATTACCAACTTTTACATAGAATTCCCATAACCATTATGCTTGTTACTCAAAAAGTAAATACAGACCCAGAGTCCACATTACACTGGCTGCCAGTCAACACTAAGCTCTGGCAAAAGAAGTGCTCGTTGCTCATGGCATTTGCCTGATGGCTGTCCCTAGCACTGGAGCACACCTCAAATCTTCCAGCCAATGAAAGGGCTTTTGTAATTACTGTCCGGGCTGGTTTCTTTATCCAAATAGCCCATTAACTATTCAGTTTGCTTCCCTAACAACTGGGGAAGGCAGTTTTGGTTTTGCAGGCTGTAGTATACATACAAAGTCCATATAATTACTAATAATTTGTAACAAGTGTTAATTGATAAACAGCTCCCTCTGGTAGCTTAATTAAAGCTGTAGGATAGCTAGGCAATTTACAACTGGGATTGATCCCAATTAGTCAACAAAATCCGCATAGTCTGTTCAAAGGAGAGGAAGAAAATTTAGCCTAGCGAGGCTTTGGGGATTTTGTCTCGTCTTCTGTTTCTTTTTCCTTCTAGAAGAGAAACACAATCAGAAGAGCTGCGTTGTGTAGTCGGGAGCCATCCACCTCGCTTATGCCGTGTTGCTTGGCCGCTCTTCCGCAGTAATTTAGCCGTTTGTTTATTCTGTCAGGTTCCTGAAAAGTACTGAACTTTTTTTTCATTACACCCAGTGGTTCATGCTGCTGAACACCAACCCAGAGGGACCTGAAAGCATAGGAAAGCAAATGTTTTTATTTTAAATAATAATAATAATGATAACAAAAATCAAACAAAACAATGGCCTGGTTTTCTTTTTCACAGCCTGTTTGCAACTGGCATTTGGGGGCCACAATTTGAAGGAAGCTCAGAAAGTGGGGCAAGGGAGAAATCACTAGAGACCCGGTGGTCTGGGGATCCTGGGAAGCCAGCCTGGCGGCTTCAGGACTCAACTTATTTTATGGTGTGGGCCGCTGCAGCCCAGACCTAATCTGAGCATCGCGGAAGTTGCCCCTATGGAGTAGAAGACGGGAAAGTGTCATATGTGCTCCGTGAGATCGCAGACTGGCGGCAAACAGCTGCTGCGACATTAATTAATCTGTTTGCAAATAAATTGTGGATCTGTGCGAGCTGAAATTGCTGTTATAAACAAGCCGGGATGCCGCAGTTCGCCAGGCTGCCTGTGTTTGGAGTCTTTGCCCACGTCGTAAAATCCCCAGAGACCAGGTGCGCTGTCTTGTGGATGTTCTGAGTGAGCGCACCGAGGGCTCTTCATAGACCCTGGCGAGGAGCAGTCCACACCGGTTTAGGAGCTTGTAGAGGCTGTGCGCTATCGTGTGAAGGCGCCCACGCCTCAGTTCAGTCAGACTTATTAATCAAAGAGAATGATACATTCTTCATAGCAAATCGATGTTGATTTAGTAATTTTGTAATTTTTAAACATTTCTTAAGTGTTATAGTTGTTTAATTCCTTCGAACTAGGTGTGGAAAATTCTCTAAGTTGCCTGGACACTTAGAGAGCCTATGTTTATTTCCAATGTTTATGGAGAGAGAGACAGGGTGGGGGGAGGAAGAAGAAGGAGGAAAAGGAGGAGGAGGAAGGAAGAGGAGAAAAATCCTTGGAACAGGGAGAGCATCTGAAGGAGTTTGTCCTGGACATTTGACATTCTGAGACAGTCTGCTTCCTGATTCCCCGTCCGTTTTTCCATTCAAATTGGATGAGCGTGTGTGCTCTTTCCAGGTTTTCAGCGTGTGCTTGTTGATTGCCTCTCTCTGTGTCGGTCAGGTTTTTATCGGTTGACTCAAGCTGGTCTTCGGATGTAGGGAGTCTGTGGACTGTGTTTCTGTTGATGACAGGTGAGGGAGGGCCCCACCTGCTGTGGGCGGTACTGCCCCGGGAAGGCGGTCCTGGGAGGTATAAGGAAGGTAGGCTAACGCTGCACGAGTTCTAGTTGATCTTATTAATAAAATCCACACCCAGATACTGGGGCAAATGCTGAAAGATCGGAGAAAGGAGCAAGCCACAGCCAACTCTTACCTTGCTAACTCCTCAGCCATAAAAGGGCTGAACCTTGTCTCTTTCCACCCTGTATTCCTCTCTTCAGGCCCAGCCATATCACTTCCTGTCTGTCTGTACAGACCTCCACACCTCTATGGTTAACTAGTGGTGAGCTCTGTCCTCTGATCTTCAGGCAAGCTTTATTTGTTAGATCATAAACAAGATATCTCTACATTTGTACATAGTTAATGTACTTACTGTGTATATTTTTTCTTATATTAGTTATAACCTTAATTTTATTTTAGACACCAAAGGGGAAATGTGGTGATATTTTGTTGAGAAGATCAGAGGGCGGAGCTCTGTGATTTTATTTTAAGACAATTAGGACTCATGCACCAGATGAGGGGACGTTGGAGAACAAGGCAGGAAAGCGGTGTTGTCTTGTGGCTTCCGCTTGAGTTCCTGCCCTACCTTCCCTTGGTGATAACTGGCTGGGCTATGGAAGCCAGACAACCTCCTCCACCCATTGCTCCTGATCAGCGTGTTCTGTTGCAGAAGCAGGAAGCTTGGACAGGCACATGAGTATTCATGTTTGTGTAAATACATGCCTGATCATGTGTGTGCATATATGTGCAGGCTGGAGGTTAATCTTGGTGTTCTAAAGCACCACTGTCCACTTTTTTTTTTTTTAAAAGACCTGTCTCTTTGTAGCTCTTCAGATAGACTAGTCTAGCCGACCAGCAAGCCCCAGGGCGTTTCTAACCCTGCCTCCCGTGGACTGAGATTACAGCCCAGTACAACCATGCCTGGCTTTTTTTTTTTCAGTGTTGATTCTGAGGATAAAATTCAGGCCCTCAGATGTAAATGTAGCAAGTACATTTTAGGTGGAGCTGTCTGCTTAGCCCAAATATATGGTCTCTTAAAGGATCAGATGGCAAATAGCTTCCCCTTTGGAGCCCAGCGAGGCTCTATGGCAGCTACTCTGCTGTGGCTTAAAGGGTACCACAGGCTGTGGGAACACGTGGTCACAGCACATGCTGATAGAACCTTATTACAGTGAGTGTCAGGATGAACTTGGCAAGTGGGTTACCATCCGCTAGGAAAGGGTTGGGTTCAAACCAAACTGCAAACCTGGCGTGACGATGACATCAGCTGGCCAGATTAACTGGGGCGCGTGGGAGACACATTTTATCCAGATGTGATGTCTTGGAAGTCTTTATTGGAATGCCAGGGGAGATATCTGCGTGGGAAGAAGCCATTTCACCAAAGAAACAAACTGTCAGAATGTCGCGGGTAAAGGTGATAAAGGATCAAAGTCCAGGATGGGAGGAGGCACAGTCTGTGGTGATGTTATCAATATTCAGGATTTCTCCTCCTCCCCCTACACTGTGGGATCACATTCCTCTCTCCCACCTAACCCTGCACTCCGCCTGCTTTGACTGGTGAAATGTGAGAGGATCTGATGTGGTTTCCTCTAGGTTGGGGATTTCTAAAATTTCTTTTCATTTGCGTATGTGTCTGTGTGTGTGCACACTTTGATGCACGAGGGCAGGCATGTGTGGAGGACAGCCTTGGGCGCTGGTCCTCATTTTCTCCCTTGTTTGAGTCAGAGGCTCTTGTGACTGGGTGTGCCCAGGTTAGTGACCCCACAGTCTTCTTGAGATTCTCCTGACTCCTCTCTCTCCCCTCACCTCCTCCTCTTCTTTTAAAAATAGTCTGTCCATCTAACCTGTACTCCCCAGGTGTGGGCCATTCACTGGAGTGTGGTTGGCTTGCCACGACCATAACTTTTCCTCCCTGAGTGGTCCTCACATGTCCACAGCTCTTCAGTTAGGGGTGGAGCTTGGGAGCCCCTTCCTACTCCAAGCTAGAGTGTTGACTGCTTTGCTCTTGTGTGAGTTCAGAAACCCAGTCGTCCAGCCACGTCCAGAAGATACTGTCTTGCTCCAGTGCTCCCGAATCTCTGCCTCTTACAATCGTTCTGCTCCCTCTCCCACAACGGTCCCTGAGCCTTGTATGCAGGGGTGAGAAGGATGCTCCGTCTGTGTCCTAGCTCACTGCTAATACTTCCTTGCTCGTCAGTGGGTTGTGAGTTTCTGTAATAACCCTTGCCCATTGCCTGCACTGGACTAACTGCTGGCAGCCCGTGGGAGCATTTTCTTAATTGCTTAATTCTATTCATTGTTAGTGATGTGTCCGCCCAGGCCTCTGTGAATGATACCATCCATAGGTATCCTGAGCTATATAAACAAGGTGACTGACCAAGTCAGGGGAAGTAAGCAGAATTTCTCCATGGTCTCTGTTTCATTTAGGGTGTCTTGTGTCTTGGTGATGGGCTGTGACGTGGAAGTGTAAGTCACACAAACTCTTCTCTCCTCTGAGTTGGTTTTGGTTATATTTTAGCTCAACAATGATAACTGAACTAAGACATTCCATTTCCATAATAACTGTAGTAGGTTCACACCTGGGGCCCGGGGCCTTCCCAGCCATGAATTCTTGGCTAGATATAGAGTAAAAGCATTGTGTTTGCTCTTGTGGAGTGGGCTTAGATCCAATCAGAAAGTGCTTGGCTTTCCCTGTAACTTTTGTGTCCATGGCTACAGTTGCTCCTTAGTTATCCCTGTAACTTTGCGTCCATGACTACTGTTTCCTCTTGGTTATCCCTGTAACTTTGAGTCCATGGCTACTGTTGCCCCCATGGATATTTGTTACCATGCTAGTGACTACCACAGTTCACAGGTTCACAGCTGGGTAAGACAACTGTTGACGTTGCCCCCTCAGCAGCCTGTGTAGCACTTCTTCCTCCTACAGAAGCCAGCCAGGTCAGAGAGGGCTTCCTGCTCAGTATCAACCTGATTTCACCACATGCTGTGACCAATGCGTGCACGCATGCGAGTGTGTATGTGTCTGTCTGTCTGTCTTCAGTCATAGGATCTTACCATTAAATTCAGAGCAGAGGTGCTGTTGTTTTAAATTACTGTTATCACCACTATTGTTACTATTGTTGTGTATGTGTGTGCAAATGCCACCATGCAAGTGCACATGAAGTGCAAGAAGACAGCCTGTGGGAGTCAGTTCTGTCCTCCCACGATGCAGGTCCGAGGGATTGAACCTGGGTCAACAGGCTTGGTGGCACCTGGCTTTACTCACTGAATCTTGCCAGCCCTAGAATAGAGGTTTAAAAATAAATCATCATTTTCACTTGATGTCATTTTATTTCTGAAGCATGAGAGGATCACCTGGGTAGAGAAAAAAGTCTTTAGAGACAATTTAAAGAATATAGCAATATTAGATATGTAGTAAAAAGATGTATCTAATAGTACTAGAAATAGTAAAAATGGGAGGAAGGCCCAGAGGACCTGCTTTCATGGTACCAGAAGGAACCACACCAGCTCCTAAAGGAAGGAGGGAGGCAACCAACCAATCAGCTATGATGCCTATGAACCACATCAACAACCAGCATGGCACAAGAACCATAAAGGTGCGGTAGTGGCATATGTAACTTGGTGGAAACCAACGACTCTCTAATTAAACTTTAGATCTTCTTGACAAGAGAGAAACCATGCTTGGTGATGAAAACCTGGCTTACTACTCAAGGCTAGTTGAAGTTGTAGCCATTTGAGGAGACTACAATCACTAATTTATTAAACTAGCATATGCCCACAGGTAAGCGTAGTCTTTACCCCTCATCAAGGAAACTTCTCTTTGTAACAGATGGAGACCACAACAGAAAACCACAACCAATCAAAATGCAGAGTTGTGGAGCCCAGTCCCACTGGATATAGCTACAAAACACTCCCACACCCAAGGCTCAGGGAACATTTCAGAAGAGGGGGCAGAAAGGTTGGAAGAGCCAGAGGATCCGGGAGTTGACCGAGAGATTGTGTCTCCTAGTAACATCAGAAGCCACCCCCATAAGTCTCACCAACATGACTGCCGATCTTGAGCTGAACCAGGATGACACCAACGGACATGCCAAAGCGGATGGAGAAAAACCCATGAGGCAACCGAGGAACGGTGGGAGAGGGAGAGCAGGCTTTCCAGGGAAGAACACACCGATTGGTTGCTCAGTGCCACATGGCCTTCCCTGAAGACATACATACAAGTAAAAGTCTATGATCTGAGCATGGTTATACTCAGGAACATATATAATAACAGTGGTAAAAGAGACCATGAATTTGAAGGAGAGTTGGGAGGAGTATATGGGAGGGCTGTGAGCGAGGAAAGGGAAGGGAGACGGGCTGTAAATTTTTAAAAAGGGGAGGAAGGGGATCAATGGGAGGAACAAAGGTAGTGGGAAGACTGGTGTGTGTGTGTGTGTGTGTGTGTGTGTGTGTGTGTGTGTGTGTGTGAATATGAGCAAAATATATGATATACTTGTATGAAGATGTCCTAATGAAACCCATTATTCTGTATACAAATTAAAAAGTTAAGAAATATACTCTGAGGGGCTACTGGCAGTGGTATTGGATTTTATCTCTACTGCATGTCCTGGCTTTTCGAGATCCTATTATCTTTGAATGTATGCCTTGCTCAGCCTGGATGTAGTGGGGAGGGCCTTGGACCTTCCACCAAGTGAAGTGCCTTACCCTCTCAGGATTGGAGGAGGGTGGGGTGGGAGGGTGTGTGGAGGGAATGGGAGAAGGGGAGGGAGTGGGAATTTGGACTGATATATATATATATTAATATACTTTAATATATACTTTATATTATATATATTATATATAATATATATTTATATATATATTAATATACTTTAATATATATATTAAATCTAATAAAAAAGAAACCTAAAAAAAGAAATACACTATGACAGAACACCTGGCTTACCAAAGCTACAAATGATTGCTTAGAAGTAAATTAAACTGGAAAGGTGCAGGCAAATGTGATGTAGTGTTGTCTCTCTCTGAGGGAACACGGTAATACTTTGTTACAGCCGAGAGCTGCTCTCCTTTACTCTTGAGGCAGGAAACCACAATTTAGGCAAAGAAACTTTCTTTCTAGAGGACAGAAAACAAAGAGCAATAATAGGAAACAAATCTTTCATTTTTAGGAGAATAAATAATGCAAAAAAATGCCAGTTTTCTCTGGTCTGGTGATTCAATCAATTCCATGTAAACACATGCTTTGCTTTGCTCCTGAGTGAGTCACATTGCTATTCACTTGGACATCAACATGGAAAGTTCTAGAGATGAGGAGAGAGGACAGATTCTACATGGTAATACTAATCATTGAAAACACTACAGACAATTCAGAAATATAATTAGATTCACATGGGAACCAATTATTGATAAAATTTCTAATTAATACTAAAAAAATTGAGTATTAGCTGGAGGCAACTAATGAGTAGTCATTTGGAAATGATAATAAAATTTTAATTTATTAAAAATTCGTGTGTGTGTGTGCGTGTGTGTGTGGTGTGTGTGTGAGTGTGGAGTGTGTGTAGTATGTAGGTGCCTGCAGAGGCTATAGGCATCAGATCCTCTGGAGCTGGAGTTACAGATGGTTGTGAGTCACCTGCTATGGGTGCTGGGAACTGAACCTGGGTCCTTTGCAGGGCATTATCTTAACCAATGTGCCACCTCCCTGGTCCTATCAACTTTTAATTTAAAAAATTACTCTTATATGTGCTTATGATTGTGTCTGGCTGTGAGCATGCTATAGAGGTCGGAAAATGACTTTGTGAAATTGATTTTCTCCTTCTGCCTTTTTGTAGATTTCACGGGGGATGGAACCCAGGTCACCAGGCTTGTGTTGAAAATACTTTATGAGCATCATCCTCTTGCCCTGGAAACAATAATTTTTAGTCAAATTTATACTTTGTACCCCATACTACACTGAAGAGTAGGGAGGTTGAAGACCTAAAATGAAACCACATCATAAAATATTCTAGAAAATGTAATTTTGGTTAATAAGATAAAAGAGAAATCATAAGATGCTATTACTAAATTTTCTAATAGGTGGTTAATACTTTCACACAGGGCATCAACAGTAGGACTCAAAATCAGAAAGCTGTTTGCTCACAAGAGTGCTTCCAAAACACCAAGAGAAACAGTGGATGGTGTTAGGAAGACGGACAGGAAGACACAAAGAAACAGTTGAGACCCTTCACTGGTCATTCATAAAGTGCACAGCAGCACAACAAGATGCCATTTTAATTTGTTAACTCACCCAAGATTTAAAAAGCTCATACTTCCTAGTGTGGGTTTTATTTGATATACAGGCATCATTGGAAGAAGTGTAATTTCATAAAATGTTTAGAAATGGCTTTGGCATGATTTCTCAAATGTCGAAAGCTGTTCATTCTTTGAGTGATTCCAGTTACAACAAAATAAATGACATACAGAGATATGTACACACGTGTATAGGGTGCTTACACTGTTTGCACATCCTGATATATGTTGTAGGTGACAATATTGCTTGAGATGGGGAAAAAGTTAGAAAAATACTTGAGTGTTCACAGGTGGGAATAGTTTAAATGGATTATGGTATATATGGTGGCATTTCAATTGTATTTTCATAAATAAAGCTTGCCTGAAGATCAGAGAGTAAAACAGGCCCACTGATCAGTCTCACAGACCAAGTAATGGTAACACACACCTTTAATCCCAGTAGCCACACTAGTTGCCATAAAAACAGGGCTGTACATGCCTTTAATCCAGTGGTGCACTCCTTTAATCCCAGCATTAGAGAGGAATATAAAACAGGAGGAGACAGCTCTCAGTCACAGTCTCATTCTGAGATTCCTGGAGGCAGGATCGCCAATTTGAACTGAAATAGAGGTAAGAGCCAGTGGCTGGCTGCTTTGTTTTTTGGATATTCAGGTTGAATCCCAGCTTCTCTTTCTGAGTTTTACTAATCGTGCTTCAGGTATGTCCAAATTAGCATCTATTAAAGCATTTGTGACAATAGAGAGGTATCACTGTGCCCGTATATGCAAAATACATTGTGTAAAAGAAACACACATCTGATAATGATTGATAATGATGCTGATCAGGATCTCATCTGCTAGGTATAGAAAGATGATCAAACACTGTGTGTGTGTGTGTGTGTGTGTGTGTGTGTGTTTGTGAACACAAGGTTTGCACAGAGTGTCAGAGGCAGCAACAGCGGTCACTTCTGGGAATAAGATCGAGTGGCTGGGAGAAGAAAGTCTTAGACAGAGAGAGAGAGAGAGAGAGAGAGAGAGAGAGAGAGAGAGAGAGAACTCTACTCATGTTTATTGCTTAGACTTATCACTACTTTATTACCCACATTACTTCCATACCTTAAAGACCAATAGAAACGTGTCAAAGGTTAATAAGATCAGTCTACAGCAGAGGCTGTGGGCCACCGCCCTTCTCTCCGTCCACTCACCAGCACACGGTGCCTGGCTTGCAATCCCAGCAGCGCATTCTGTCTAAGAACCTCATGTGCTCACCCAGACAATAGGTCAGAAGTGTCTAGGATTCTTATCCCCAAGAAACAACTTCCATGAAGGACAAGAAAAGTTGTACACACAACTTACCTTTTGCGGTCCTCAGACTTCCCAGTCAACCTGATGGGGTTTAGAGAACAGGAGACATAGTTGTGTCTGTGTCTGTGCAGGTGTTGCTGAGGAGGGAGACCCACTGTGACTGGGCACTATCCCATGGGATGAGATCTTAGACTGAATACAAAGAGGCAAAGCAGAAATCCAGTTCGATGCCTGTGTTCCCTTTTCTTTGTTTTCTGATCCCCCAAGACGTAAGGAAGTTCCTGTAGCTGTACCTTCCAAAACACGATGAGCTGTGAAACCCACCAGTGAGTCAAATACGCCCCTCTTCCTCAAATTGCTTCTTATCAGTATTTGGTCACAGCACTGAGGAAAGCCCCTAACACCACACTTAGGGGAGGGAGCTCTGTACCAAATCCATTCGGAGCATCCTGGGAGGAACTGAGTCCCTGCTACCCACAGTGGGAGCTTGCTTGGTAATGCATCATTCACTGGCTGCCATCTGTAACATGAGGGGGCCGGCTTGTTGGGGTTTCCATCCCGCCCGGTACCCCACAACCAGCAAATCCCAAAGAGAAAATCACACACAGGACTCCATAAGATTATAAACTGATTGACCCATTAGGTCAGGCTTCTTATTAGTCCTTGTAACTTATATTAATCCATTATCATTATCTATGTTAGCCATAATGGCTCAGTACCTTTTCCAGCAGGGGCAGCTTACATATTGCTTCTTCAGTGATCTGCACAGGAGTGGAGAGAGAGCTTCCTGTGTCCCAGAATACTCCCAGTCTCTTTGCTCCACCCCTACTTCCTGTCTGGCTTTCCCGCCTATACTGCCTGCCTGGCCAATCAGCGTTTTATTAAAATATGATTGACAGAATACAGACAATTCTCCCTCACCAGCCGTCACTCCCCATCTTACTCTCTTACTGATGATTTTGTCATCTTTCAAATTAACTATTAGCATCGTAGTCTTATTTTATGGATAGCACTGTGGAAGCTCAGACAAGACCATCAGTTGGGCAGATCTGGCGGGGACCAGTTCATGTAGGTATCACCAGATGTGAGCATCTGTGCGCCAACAGGAAATGTCACAATACCTGTTTTCTCACAGACCAAGAGCTACTCGGCCTGCCAGGTTAGTGGGCTCCCCTGGTCCCCACAACCTGAGATTTCAGGAACACAGAGAAGTATCTGATCTAAAATATCCAGTCAACATGCTGGATGGTTTCTTGACATTTGTGTTCCCCCTCAAAAAGCACATTTATTTCATCCAGGGTGGGGGAACGTTATGTGTTGTGTGTGCTTGCACGTGATTGTGTATGTGTGCTGTGTGTTTGTATGTGCGTGTTGTGTGTTTGTATGTGTGTGTATGTTTATGTGCGCTATGTGTGCATGTGGGGGATTCAGTTGCAGAATCTGGGGACCTTTTCCGTAGTCCAAGGCTCAGGTATGTGTATATTTGTGTGTGTTTCTGTGTACTATGTCTGTTTGTGTTCATGTGTGTATGTTGTGTGTATGTGTTACGTGTGTGTAGGGGGAATTCAGCTGCAGAATCTGGGGACCTTTTCCATAGTTCATGGCTCAGGCATGTGTATGTTGTGTGTTTGTGTGTGTGTTATGTATGCGTTATGTGTGTGTGGGGATTCATCTGCGGAATAGGGGACCTTTTCCACAGCCATGGCTCAGGTGTTTGTTCCAGGCCCCCAGCGCCTCATCACCATTCTGTTTTGCCCACACTTGTGTTCCTCCAGGATTTGTAGAGCTGTCATCTTGTAATTGGACTGAAGGGCTGAGTTCAGTTATGGAAGCTGAGTTTTTCCCAGGTCCTGTGTTTTGAACAGTTGAGGGTTTTACAACTGGATTGGTGAAAGGTTTTGACGCTTTTGGTGTCATGAAACATTTTATAGGCAAGGATAATTGAGTTTTTAGTTTTACTAGAGAAAAATGGCGTCACCCTGGCTTTGGGGACAAAGTACAGAAGAACTCAATTAAGGACCAGGATTCAGAGAGGCCCTGTAATTATGAAAACTACATAGAAACAAAAGCAGAAAAACAAGACCCGGGAAGCACACACGAATTTCCACTCTTCTATTGGATTCTGCTCAGAGCAGTGAAACAGTCAAGGGCATTATAAATCCATTCATTTATTTCAAAATTTGCAAAACAAATCCCTTCTTACACATAGTATTTGTACAACATGAAATTATTATTCAATAAGTTGACATTTTAAACCTATTACCGCCTAAACCCATCTATTACTGAGCTATTCAGAGCACTAAGTTAACATTTACCAGAACGTTGATTCTCACATCATGAGGAGATCAAGCCGAAATCCTTTATTTCATATTCAGATCTTGGCAGGTCAGGATGGAAACCGGCTACCTTCCCGATACTTTAGTGAAAAGCCACTGTGAAATCCACAAAGGCAGCATTATCAAGTTGCCGCAGTTTCTCAGCTAGATGTTGACTTTGATATGTCAAATCTCTGATCTTTAATAGAAAATTGATGGTCGTGCCCCGAGGGTCAGTCATATGCATGACCAGGATGGGCCAAGGTTTGCATTATATTATATCCAGTCTTGTGGTCTCATTCCCTGGCAGCTAAGGTCAAACCAGACAAATGGGTGCCTTGCTAGCCGGGTCTCCTCATTGTTTTTGTGTGGGCATATGCACTTAATTCTGTAATGGGGGACTGCTGGGCACAATCTGCCTTATTGATTTTCCGAAGAGAGTTTTTTTTTTCCCTTGGTGTATCCAGAAGTGCAAGAAAATCAAAGCAACTGGCATAATCTTGCTTTTTCTCTGCCTTGGTTGTTCTCACAGCAGGTTGGTTCCGCCACTGGGAATCTAGTGAAGATGTTAAGTTAATCATCAGCCAATGTGTTTCTAGAGGTTCAGTGGTGTGTGTGTGTATGTATGTGTGAGTGTGTGTGTTTGTTTGTGTATATGTGCGTGTGTGTTGTGTGTGTATGTGTGTGTGAGTGTTTGTGTGTATGTGTGTTGTGTATATATGTGTGTGTTTGTATGTATATGTGTGTGTATGTTCGTATGTGTATGTGTGTGTATGTTTGTGTGTATGTGTGTGTTTGTGTGTGTGTAGGACAGCCAGAGGACCCATAGGACAGGTTAATTGGTCATTGAGTTCTCTAGATTTGAGTTGAACTAAATGGACTCTTGAAAATGGAGGCGGCTGACGACTATTACCTGGGACCTGGTGGGGAAGGCTGCAGGAAATGGCAGATCTGTGGTTTTCACAGAGACTTCAAGGTAAAGTGCTTCATGGTGCTAGCAGGAGTCCTGGCCCATGCCAAAACGGACCACACTTCACTTCTCCCACCATGACCCAGAGAGGCCAAGTGGCTATAGCCTCAGAGAAATAAGTACCCTATCCAAGTCCAGTCCGGTGATGACAGGGAAAAGCATTAAAAAGAGAAGAAATGTAATCATTCTGGTGGATTCCATTGCTTTGACTTTATATGTCAGTTTGCCGTCTTTCTCAGAGGTGTGCGGTGAGAACTGCCTGGCAGTGCCTGGTTTAGGGTTCATGCCATCAGACACTGACTAGTGTTTGGAGACACCTCCTGGGCTGGGCTGGCTGGGGTGGGCCCTTAGCACGTGTGGGCTGTGACCTTCTGGGATGTGCTGAATAGGGGCCTCTTTGCCTTTCTGGTCTTTATGCTCTTCATACCGAGGCCTGAGGGCAATGGATGCTGGGCACAGAGCTGTTTGGTAGATGTGCTGCTTTCTGGGCTGGAATGGGAAGTCTGCACCCTTGCTGCCCACTTGAGTGGCCAGACCCATTTCAAGTTGCTCTGAGGCAATCTGGGAGGATGAAGTTTTACCTCTCAGGAAGAAATGACGGTGAGAGGAGGGGCCAACAGCTCACCGTGAGACCATGACAAGAGGGATGTCACGCTGTACATTATTCTTGCCATTAGACTTTCCCCCTGATTTTTTTCTTTTTTTGGGGGGGGCAGGGTCCCATGCATGCCAGGTTGGTCTCACACTAACTACGCAAATGGCAGGAAAACCAGGGCATTGTGGCTGGCAGCCTCCCCAATAGAGCTACCCCACTGAACAAGACTTGCTCTTCAACTGTGCTGGTGGCTGTATGTTCCTAAACCTCTCTGCCATGTTGAAGGTGTCTTGGAGAGGAAGACCACCAGCGGTAAGAATGGTATCAAAAGTTCATCTCTCCCCTCCCCCAAAGTCTGAATGTTTGCCCAAGATAGTCTTAGTTACTACATGGATTTTAGTCTTCCTGGTCTGGAGAAGAAAGAGGGAAATCTTAGTAGACATAAGTTCCCAGAATCCTCTAGGAAGTCACCAAGCTATCTTCAGGTCCAGAAGTGTCAGCTGGTGGTGCTGTGGATGAGGGGGTGGAAATCCACACCTGCCTTCTTTCTTGTGTGTTTAGGTCAGGGCTTGATGACACGTGTCTCCCATGTTTATTTTTGAGATGGAGTCTCTCATTTGCTCTGGAGCTCATCAAATGGTTAGACGGGATGGCCTACAAGCCCCGAGGACCCTTCTGTTTCCTCTTTCCCAGTGTTAGGATTGCAGGTGTTTGCCGCGAGGTCCAGGTATTTTATGTGGGTCCTGGGGACCGAACTCAGGTTTTTGAGGTTAGTGCAAATGCTTTTACCAGCTAAGCCACCTCAGTAGCGCCCCCTACCCTCTTTAGATGGAATCACAGAAAATGCATGGCGTGGCACTCCTGTCATTTCACTCAATCCACAAGCATTTGGCTTATGCTGCCAGCCTGGAACCTGTGGCTGGCGAGGCAGCAATGAAGTCTTGACTTTTGTTTAATTAATGCAACGTACAGAGTTAGTAACAAGGCCACATAGGCTGTGAACAGGGTAGAGAGCTGTTATTTCGGCAGAGCAGAGGCTCTGAAGAAATTGGTTTGGGTTCTTTAGGGGGCACACCCTTTCGTGAATGGTTACATATTCTTCACGACAAATATCCAGATTCTACCTTTAGGGGAGGAGAACGTAGTGAGGGTCTTGAAGGTGTACTCTAAGGATGACGGTCTTCCAGGTTCGCGGCTGTGAACGCTGAAATCGCCTTCCTACTGTGAGCGCAAGTAAATACTCATTAAGGAATTTCAAAAATAAGTTACAGGAGGCTCCTTGAAGTCCAGGGTCAGCCGCGGCGTCCCCTCCCTCAGACTTACACCTGCCGCTTGCTGCCCCTGCCTCCCCTGCCACGCCTGAGTGGGTTTTAATGGAAGAGGAACACTAAATGTTTTCGCCGCATTTGAAGGCATCGAACTCTCATCCAGAGAGTTCTGCCTCACAGCCGGAGCTGGCCTCTGCCTCACCCTGCCCCTTTCATCTCCCTTTGTTGGGAGGCTACACTGAGGCGGAGCTATCCCCACCGCTCCCGGTCTGACTGCGGCTCTGAGAGCTGATTGCCTTCTGGTGAAAGCCCTTTCCCCTTCTTCTGTACCCAAGCTCCATGTTCAATGAACATCAAAAAGCCTTATCATACCCCGATGGTTTAAATCTTTAAACAGAGCGTAACAGCCGGAGTACATCCAGGCCGCTCACATCCCAGAGTCTTGTCACTGCGCTCTCCTGCAACAATTACCAGGAGAGCGAGGCTGCGGAGCGAGCTAGCAGCGCTGCCTCCCTGGACTGCACGCTGCCGCTCTGATCAGGACTTGAGCGAAATTCTGTTTGAAATGAGAATAGACTAATTTTCATCCGACTCTTCTCCGAGGAATCCCATGTGGTCCAGCACGCCAAGGGTCATCATTAGAAAACCACCTTCAAAAGACTGGGGCCTTCTCGTGGCAAAGCTCTCTCCCTTTGTTAAATTTATAAACATTTATGTAAAAATGTATACATTAATTGTTCAGGATCTTCCTGGCCTGGAAGAGCTATGCCCTGGAATGTTCTTGGGGGAAATAAACCCATAAAAAAATACCCCAAGTCAGAATGAAAATGGCCTCGTTTTGAGTGAAAATTCAGAAGAATTCTGTGATCAAAGGCAGTTCTTACTCCCAGCTGTTCAAAGGGACTTATATTAAAAAAAAAAGATGTGACCAAGAATAGAAAAGAGCTCATTAAGAGCTTAATGAGATGGTGACAGGTGACGCTATCAGTTGCTTAAACACTGTCTTCCCCTCCCCTTCATTCTGTTATTCATTTTAGTTCACAGGGTTCGATTGAGATTTTCTAATAAACCGCTATCTGATGCAGCCAAGTTCGTCACACCGGAAACACACTGCAGTCAGGCGTCACTGGCCGACTGTGTAATTAAGACGTCACTGTCCCCCTCCCCTTACTCCATGGAAATGCCTGTGAATGCAGACAGGGAAATGATTGACTTTTTACATCCCCCCACTTGAGAGAGAAGCTATAAGCATGAAGAAGCCAGTCAGGAGAGGCCAGGTTCAAGGACGGTTAGCCATAGCCTCAGGACCCAAAGGGAAGGCAAGTTTGGGGTGTCCTTAGAGACTCAAAAGGAGGGGTCTTTGGGGACTTATGACTATGCATACTTTCATGATTTTGCTTTTGCTGCTCTAGTGTTTACAAACACCTAAACAAAGCAAAAGAAAGCTGCCCACCCCAATTTTCCTAAGCAGCCCCCCCTCTTTCCCCAGGTAAGGCCTGACTTTTGTTCATTTCCAACACTCATCTTCCTGATTCTGGCCCTTCCAACACCAGTAGCCAGGTTTCTTCCTTCTTTTCTTTCTTTCTTTCTTTCTTTCTTTCTTTCTTTCTTTCTTTCTTCCTTTTTTATTCTTTAAGTGCTGGTGGAGTCATGAAAAATTCAGACACTGGGCTTCCCTGAGACCAATCTGGTGGCTTTTTCTTTGTGCTCACCGCTGCTTTCTATGCATCATTCAGAAGGGACATACCAAGTCGTCAGCCCTGAACTGCCACTTATGTTAAACATGAATATTTGTAGCTTAGCAAGGGACTAAATTTAAAAAAAATTAATATTTGACAAGCCCAAAGAGAGGCATAACAGGCCCAGAAGTAGCCATTTGAAATATATACATATATATTTTCATTTGTAAAAGGGGAAAACTTTTTTGTCTAACTCGGATGATGCTGAGGCACAAAAGGTTCATTTTGAAAAACCACTGATTATCCGGTTTCTTCCAGTGACACTGACTGTGATCACACCCAGGCAAACATGCAGCCATGTCATTGGCTTTCATGCGGATGGCAGGAGGAATATTCATTCCACGCAGCTGCCACTAATCTTTCTGACCAGGAAGCCAAGCGGGATGGTGTAAGGCTGACTCCAGCCGCATGCCAACTGCACCCACAATGGCAAAATTGCCTTTCCCCACATTTCTTAATTAGAATTAGTTTCTGCTTAGAACTAATAGAATCTCTTATTAGGAGCAAAAAGAACGGCTGGCTCTCCAGTTCAAGTGGCATATCTGCATAACTCACAGCCTTAAGAGATTATGGTCTCTGCTACTCTTGGCTGGCTGCCTTTAACTCTCTCGTATTAATGAGTTGTTCTAAATTTAGGCTGCTGTGACAAACTAATATTAATACAGTATTTTATGGCCCAGAGCATTGTTAAGACAGAGGAATGAAACCCAGAGTCAAAGGAAGGCGGGGGAGAGTGAGATTACTTTGTGTGATTGTCAAGATATAAGATAATCCATGTATGTAGATATTAAGACTTAAATATAATACACTGCTTATGGGTTTATATTATGTGAAACATTTTCTATTATTTTAAATCCTTGTGGCATTAGTTTCCTATTTTCAGGGGTTTATGACTTGGCCATACAAATTCACTCTGGGCTGAAACTTGGAATGCAGGGTCTTAACCTGGAGGCATTTTATTTATTTATTTATTTATTTATTTATCTAAATTAAAAGTGAGTTTGGCCATTTTTAACCCTGCCATGTACCCAAAGGTGGAATTACAAGTTTGGAATACAATTTGGTACTAAGAACTCAAGCCTGTTTCCAAACAGGGAAACACCCAGCAAAGAATGAGACAGGGCAGGAACGGCATTCTAGAAAAGGAAAACCAAAGTTACCAATCGAGCTAATTTTAAACAGTGTTTAAGGCATGCACTGCGGGTCGTAGATGATGTACTGACGTGGGTTGCCACACATAGACAGAAGGGTGTGTTTGTGTGTGTGTGTGTATGTGTGTATGTATGTGTGTGTGTACGTGTTTGTATGCGTGCCTGTGTGCGTGTATGTGTGTAAATACAACTCAGTGTTTATCCTCTATAACCAAGGAATAAAAACATTCAGTGTGGGATTGACCCTGTTTTCTGGCAAGATACAATGTTTCTTTTTAATGAATCCACAACTTGAGAAGAAGAAAAGTGAGTGTCACAGTTATTATCGTTGGAGGCTGTAGGCTGCCAGCGGCATCAGTTAGGAGCGTGCAAGCAAGGAAGCGGTGGGGTGGGAGCTTGTGACAAAGACACATTGTGCAGCGCATCTTTAAAAACCTGCAAGATGAAGAAGCAGTAGAAATGGAGCAATGCTTTTGTTCTGATAAAGATGCCTGAAAGCGTGCTGCAAAGTCAGTCCTGGGGCGCTTCCTGAGATGGTACCGTGTCCTCTTGTTCTGGGGCGCTTCCTGAGATGGTACCGTGTCCTCTTGTTCTGGGGTGCTTCCAGAGATGTGTACCGTGTTCACTTGTCAGGTGTTGAGTTTTTTCTTTCTGTTAAAGGAAAGTCCAAGTGGGATATTGTACTCTCCCAAAGGTGACACATTTTCTTGTTTCCAGAAATACAACCACTGATTCCTCCCAGGGAGAGCCCTCTTCTCTTCTGTCCAGCTCTCCTCTCTTCTGAAGTTTGCTGTCAGGCCAAGGCAGGTTCACCTACAGAGACAACATTCCTGTTCTCCACCATGCTCTCAGAAAGCTGCCAGAAATTAGAGTAAAGAATTTTTCTCATGAAAGAAATGGAAACAGATTTACATTTTAAAGCAGAAATTCAAACCCAAACCCTGTTGACTTGGTCCACGGAGAGATGGCAGATGAACTTCCCAGAGCAGAGGAACTAAGAGGCCCGGAGACCTTCTGCGGACAGTGGACTCAGGAGTCTGCGCTCAGAACATGTGGGTGTACATAGATGAGCCGGTGGGCGGTAACACATCCGTAGAAACAGAACACAGCAGCGGCACAGAACAGAAGGATGTTCACACGCGTATTTCAAGTCTAGGAATCACTGTCTAAAGCTAATGCCAGATCCGATACTTAAAGCCAGAACTACCCCCTTTGAGTCTTTTGGTGTAAGCTGTTTTTATAAAATTCTTAATCACACATGACTCTCCTTGCTAATGGGTTAAGATAAAGTACAAAGCAACGCCCAGGTGCGCAGCGGCAAGCTGTGTCTCTTTGCTGGGGCGAGCAGTGCCCTCCAGCATGAGTAACTCACCCATAAGGTTTCTGCTCGTACACCCTGGACTCAAAGCGTTGGAAATGTGCCTCTCACGCTGTCCGGATTTGCCTGTTGGATCTTTGAGTCGAGAAGACAGGTTTTTGCTTTAAAAATACCATCTGAATTTTTGTGACATGGAGTTGAGTTCACACAAGTTGAAGATGGGGTCAAGAAGGAAACTGTGGACTTCTTTTGTTACAAGTTTGATCGGGACTTCATTCAGCAAAGGTCTGATAGAGTCCTAAATTGGGCTTGATTTTAAGAAAACCTGTATTGGTTTTGGTATGGTGTCTTCAGGAGGTGTAAAATTGTTTGAGTAACTAAAATGAGGTCGTCTCCCCGCTGAGGGCTTTTTGACATGGGATCCCTGTTAAATGCAGGAGTCGCCTGTTGGAACTTGGGATCCCTGCCACGGGTCTCACCAGTGAGCTAAAATTAAATTTTCGTTTTTAAAATTCACAAAGTTCAAACAGACTCGAGGGCTGCCCCCTTCTGTCTCACCCTCCCGGGCTCCACCGGCTTCTGCAGAGCTGTGGGCAGTAGAATGTTCTCTTCTCGGATATGTTGTGTGCGAAAGGAGTCTAGTTTCCAAAAGAGGGGGAAATTCTTCCACTGTCTGTTTCCTTTTGTGTGGATATTAGTGGTCTCCCCTCACTGTTTTGTGCTTTAGCTAATCAAATTTATTATTATCTCTGAGTGTGGTGGGCTTAGGACACAGTGCATGTGGTCAGCCACCAGTTCTCACGGCCCCCTGTCTCTAGTGCTGCATCCAGGCTGGCTGGCCTGGCAGTGAATTTCTGGGCCATCCCCCACCTCCACTTTCTGTCCTACCTGGAGAGTGCTGTAACGACAGGTCCGTCCTGCTTTTTTATGTTGCTTTGGGGGCATAGCTGAGGACCTTATGCTTCACTGAGCTGGGCTCCCAGCCTCCACTATTCTTTATTTTTAATAAATCTTTGAGATTTCCACATCAAATTGTGAACCCCCCTGTTTTGCAGTGGCGGTACTATTTATGTTTTTTTGAATGTGCTACAATTAATGCAGGCATCAATGAGTGTTAATTTAAGGCGTCTCCAATAGTTTGCTATTAAAAATCCTACATCACAGAGAGCAGCAGAACACTAGGTCTAGTGGTGCGAGCCGATAATTCCACCGCTCTGTAGGCTAAAGGTCAGTGCCTTCCTAAGGTAAGCAACAGCTTAGGTTACAGGGAGGCCTTCCTCAGACAGATGGCGTGAACAGTTCCTTACCTATGACGTGTCACACGTATGCCCCAAAAGTCTGAAGGATAACTAGGAACGCAATACTGGTCACGGAAGTGAGCATTTGTGTATGTGATGGATACTGTTCTACCAGCTTCCATGGGACTCACCAGTTCATCTCTGCCCAGGACTGGGGGCCAGTGCTTGGCTCCCCAACCCCCCATTATCGTTAACGGGCCTTTTCAAGCTACAAGACTTTAGTCAACCTGATAGGTTAGAAAGGAAAACACTTCGGGGTGATTTTAAATTACATTTCTACCACACCCCGTGGGAGTGTTTGAAAATGTGCTTAACAACTATTTGTTTTCTGCAAGCATTTGTTTATATCTTCAGTTACGCGTACTGAGGCAGTCAACTCTGCGTCTTCCGGGTTGGTCTTATAGTCTCGTGAACCTGGCACTTGGAAAGGGATTCTGGTCTAATTTCTTAAGTGTTTTTACAGGAGTGTGGTGAAATATCTTGACTGACACCCACATGAAGAATATGGTAGTATCTATTTTCAGAACAATATGTAAGTTCTGATTTTCAACACAGAGAGCAGGAGAGAAACCCGATCGAGATAAAGGTTCAGGCGGTCTGGGTTGACACTGTCTTGAGAACCTTCTCTCGGAGCGGGATGCTCTCACACCGCAGGGTCCAGAATGACTTTCCTGTCCCCTGTGCGGTGATGACAGGCAGTGTCCCTGCTGAGCGGCTGGCAGAGGCTGTAGAACCAGGACTTCTTCCTACTGCGCATGCTCAAGCATCAGCTCTGTTTTAATCGACTTTCCCTGAGCTTCGTCTTCTGTAGCAATTCTTACTTTCTTGTTGAAAACAGCTTGAGAAGAAGCCTAAAGCGTGTGACTTTAGAAAGAAATCCCCAAAGAGTAAGTGGTTCCCCCAACACCCAGAACTGGTGATTAACACTTTGCTGTGTTTGCATGTAGACTCTTACAATAATTTCAGGATTAGCTGAAATCCTTTTCTGTTTTGTTTCTTTCCCTCTTCTGAGGAATAATTACAATTTTTAAAATAGTTAAGCATACACACACACACACACACATATACACACACACTATATATATATATATATATATTTCATTCTCTATGAAACTTTTAAACAACATATGACATTGTTTTGGTTACTTGAAAAATACAAGTAGCTCAATGGTATATAATTCTCTATCTTGCATTTAAAAATTTTATTTTATTTTATGTCATTGGTGCTTTGCTTGCATATATGTCTGTGCACCATTTCCATGCCTGGTGCCTGCAGAGACCAGAAGAGACCTGCAGATCCTTTGGAACTGGAACTACAGATGGTTGTGGGCTGCCATGTGGGTGCTGGGAACTGAACCGGGGTCCTCTGGATGAATAGTCAAGGATCTTAACCATGGAGCCATAGCTCCAACCTCTAGCTTGTATTTTTAACTCATATGTTTTTAATTTTTTGTTAAAATCCACATTTGCTATGTGCATGCATGTATAGACATGCATATTTAAAGATTATTCATTAAATTTTCTAGACCCAGGCTGCCTAGGACTCCTGGGTAACTGGATTGGTATTAAACCGCTGAAACTCTTGCTTCCTCCTCCCAGTGCTGGGCCTGCCCTGTGTCCTCCTTCAGGTACTCACCCCATTGGTGTAGTGCTGGGATGGAGCCCAGGGCTCCTGCACAGCATGCAAGTGCCTCATCCGTCGACCTCTACCCGGGACTCTGCTTTACTGGTTCTGCCTGTAGCACTCAGGCACATTCTCGCCCCTGGTGGAGGTTTTGGTTTCTGCTAAAGAGTTGTAGTTTTCAATGTGCATTAAAAACAATTGGCTTATGGGATCCAGGAAGAAACTCGGGGACACGTAGGATGAATGAGGAAATCAAGGCACAGAGGTGAAGCCAAGTGATAAACTTTTTTTTTTTTGTTTTTGCGCCCCAGACAGAGCCAAGGCTTCCCAATCTTCATAGAACAATCTCACCCTATTTTTTCATTGATTTTTATTGAGCTCTACATTTTTCTCCCCCTAATTTTTATAGCGGTTCCTTCCTAGCAAAGTTCGAGATGGCATTTCAAAGGTAAAACTGAGCCTGCTCACACACAGCTTGATTCGGAAGGCCTTACATTTTCCTTAGTATCCATTTCGTGGTGCTACTTTCAGATCCAGTTTTTCATCCAAATTAATTTTAAGATATGTATCAAGAACACCTGTCCATCACCCCTCCCCCACTCATACATTGTGGTGCTGGTGACCAAGCTATGGCCTTGTGTGTGCCAGGCAACTGTCATTCAGCCACATCCCAAGCTCCCCAGGTATTTCAATAGACAGCAGAATCAGCCCCTAATTTTTCTCACACATGTTTGTTTAGAGAAAGTATTAAAGAAGATGAGAAAGTTTCTCAGAGCCAGTTTTCCAAAATTATCTAAACTTAATTTTTCTTGTTGAAGTATGTCTTTGATATATTTCTGACATCCTTATTTATAACTAAGGGATAACTCTACTTTTTCCTGAAAACTTTAATTTTATTTCCTTTTTAATGATTGAAAACTAGAAAGAATAAGATGGAATTTTTCTCAAGCAAAGACCTTTCTCTCCTTGCCACATTGCTAACAGAAGGGTGAGAAATTATGGCCCACAATAGTCTACAGGGAGCACACACTCTAAAGTGGAGGGCGATTTTATGTGCTGTGCCATTCCTGGGCTCATGGGGTGCCTGGGCTGAAATGACCTTAGTCTAGAGATATAGGACTCACCCAGGACCACACAGGATGGTGGTAGCTATACCAGGCCCAGGAGAAACACAGATGGCAGATAATGTAATTTTAGCTTTCTTATATTTCTCAAAAAGAGATAGAGATAGAGATAGAGAGAGAGAGAGAGAGAGAGAGAGAGAGAGAGAGAGAGAGAATGATTTATAGTTGTGTTTAAAATTTAGACAGGAACAAATATTTCTGTTAAGCAAATATACTAATATCCATTCTCGCTTTCTGCGTGTAGCCAGTGCTTAGCGTGGTGTGGCTGCGGCTATGTGCTAATTAAAGAGAGTGCAGCCAAATGCTGAGAACTGGCAGTGTGGTGGCTTTGGCGGCTTTGTTTCCTCAGAAGGAAGGGGTCTGTCTGAACAGTGCACCTTGGAGGACTTTTAATGCCACTGAGCTTCATGGAAGCCCGGCCCTTACTGTGTCTCAGGGAGTGAGCGCTTCTGCTTTCCCAGAGCTGGACCAGGCAAATCCATTCCCATCTTACACGTTTAAGGCATTTCATAGTTATCTGACTGTGAGCCTGTCTTCCTCTCTTGGAAGTTCCTCATGAGTGATGAATGCATGTTAGTGGGGTCTGCATTTCACCATTCCATCCCATGAGAGCTGCAGAGTACAAGTTAGAGCAAGCTGTCCTAAGAGTTCATCCAAGGCAGGAAATGAAGGAACAGATGGATGGACTGTGGATGGATGGATGGATGGATGGATGGATGGATGGATGGATGGATGGGAGGGTGGATGGATGGATGGATGAATGGAGGGGTGGATGGACAAGGTTGGATGGGTGGATGGATGGATGGGAGGGGGTTGGAATATATGAGAGGGTGGGTGGGTGAATGGATGGATGGATGAGAGGGTGAATGGATGGATGGATGGGAGAGTAGGTGAATGCATGGATGGGAGGGTGGGTGGATGCATGGATGGGAGGATGGGAGGATGCATGGATGGGAGGATGGGTGGATGCATGGATGGGAGGGTGGGTGGGTGGATGGAAGGGGGGGTGGGTGGATGCATGGATGAGAGGGTGGATGGGTGGATGGATGGGAGGGGATAGATGGATGGGAGGGTGGGTGGATGGAGGGTGGGTGGATGCATGGATGGGAGGGTGGGTGGGTGGGTGAAAATTCTGGTCAGGAATATTGTACCTGACGAAGACACTATTTCTGGAGGGATTTACGCAGTTGAGAATGTGATTTCAAGCATGCTAAGTACCTGTTACTGCTAAAGTAGTCAAATTACTAAAATTTTATAAAGCAGCTTGAAAGCAGAGATTATTTTTCCCTTTCCCTCTCTGCTAGACTGACAGAGGCTGGTTGGGTTTTTCTGTTTGAGAAGGGCAGCACCACTCCTGTATTAGGAAAATTATCAGTCTTCGCTTTTACAGGGAAGTAAATATCGAGACCTCAAGCATTGTTTGTGACATCTCTCTCTTGAGGTTTTTAAAAACTGAGATCAAGCCAAATAAAAAAGGATGAAGGGAAGGAGGAGGAAGGATGTGGGGAGGAGGAGGAGAATCTTCCATCATAGACATTTCCTCCACTCCATTTCTGATGCCTCTCCTGCCTCTCCTTCTGATTCTGGGCCACTTAGAGGATTCAACAATCACAAACATGCAAACACAGCTTAACGTTCTCCTAGACTCTTGTGGATTTTACTTTATGAAAAATGTAGACTTACTATAGGACCATGGACCACTCCTCTTATTTTCAAGAACCCTGAGAGCATCTCAGCCACTGATGTTCACGTGACAGCAGCCCGTGCAGGAAAGGATTCTGTATTTACACATTTAGAAACCCTTGCAAAACGTTTGGAAATAGTCAGAGCTTTGGAGAAAAGTTTTTCTTCGTCAGTCAAGGTGTTTGAGATGGCATTAAATAGCGTCTAATAAAAATTGAGAGCAAGGAAACATTTCATTTTTTGGTGTGTGTGTGTGCGCACACAGTGGCGTTTGTGTGTATGTGATGCATGTGTTAGGTTTGCATGTGTGTGTGTCAGATACATGCACCTGTGCATGCAGACTGAAGCCAGAAGAGGGCACTGGGTGTCCTGCTCTGTCTTCCTCTGCCCTGCTCCCTTGTAGCAGGGTCTCTAACTGGTGCTCCTGTTTCCTTGGCTAGCCTCAGCATCCCCCCCCCCTCATGTTTCCTCAGCTAACGTCATTCTCTTCTTGAGCTGTCTCTCCCATCCCAGGCACCATTCCGTATTGGCCCAAGTTATTGGAGAGTCTTTATCTACATCACTAGTCAAAATAAACAAACATTTCAAACTTTGTTACCAGTTTGTGGCATTGGATTGTCAAATGCAAGAATCAGTATTATGTTAAATAAATAAGGTTACGCTAGACTTTCCTCTGCTCTGGCACAGCGTTAGGAGGACGCACGGTCATTATCAGCAAGGCAGAGGAGAAGAGACTCCTTCAGTCTAGATCAGCTGGGTCTCTAGTGGAGGGTCTACCCGGCTCCCTTCTTAGGCGTCTTTAACCGTTGAAGCCTTCAGTCCCAGGATCTACTCTTGGAGACTTTTCTCACTAGAGGGCAGCATTTGACCAACTGTCCAAATACAGGGTTGCTGGTGTGTGTGTGTGGGGGCTATCCATGCAGATCGCTTTAATAACTCAGTTAGCAGCCTTACACGGATTTCTAATTCGATTTGCTGGACTGGGACCCAATTTGGTTTGATAAGCCTTTAGGAAGGAATTTTAGGGATTTATTCCACTAATAAATATGAATTGTTTCTAGATAGGTATTATGTCAGGTTTGTGAGTCATGCTTACCTAGCACTTCTATTACATAGCCTTTTAAATGCACATACATTATCGCGTTAAATTATTTATTATTGTAACTGAATAAAACAAGAGCAGAGTGACTGCTTTGGCGACCTCTTTGTGTTTTCGACCTCTGCCATGGCATCTGTTTCCCAGCCAGTGTTGTCTGTGTTACTTCTGTGGGGCTTTTGTTTGCAGTGTGGCCCATGGACTTGCTGCCCATGGCTGCAGAAGCAGTAGATGGAGCCTTGTGGGAGAGGTTTGTCTTTGGAGCTGGTCCTTCAGATAGGATAGTTTCCATTTTCTAGAGAGCATGCCCACAGGCTGGCCCACTGAATGAGTTTAGGATCCCATAAGATAATACAGTCCTTAAATTTGGAGGGAAAAAGAGCAAGTCACAGCTCAGTCCTCCTCATTCTGTCAGTGCCGGGACCAAACTATATCTCGCATTTTCCCACAGAGTTGAGTGTGTGGTGGAGACACATGGTGTGTGTGTGTGTGTGTGTGTGTGTGTGTGTGTGTGTGTGTGTGTGTGTATGTGTGTGGTTTTCTGTGGTAGTTTATTCTGCTCACACTTTTGACCATGGTAAGGCAGACACATTATTGTTAGGGCTCTGGTTGGGGTGGGCAGCATGCCATGATGAGATTGTGGGACAGAAGGAACCATTTTATTCATGACCAGGAAGCCAAAGAAGAAAAGGAAAGAGGCAAGAGCCCACTGCGCCTTCTGAGAATGTGTTCCTGGGACGGGAAGACTTCTCAATAGCGAAAGAAGGTCTTGAAGTGTTCACCACCCCCCAACAGCACCAAATTAGTGGCCAAACGTTCAACACAGGATGTTTTCAGAGACATCTGATTGTCAGTCACATCTCACCGTTTGTTTCTGGGGACCTCGCTAAGGAGGGCAGTGTTGGAGAGACTAGCGCTTCCGTTTGGACCTGCTCAAGTGGCCTCAGGAGAAACTGACAGCTCAAACCCGCACACACGGTACATGTCCCTTATGTGTGATGTGTATAGACTGCCACTGAGGGTGCTTCTCAAAATTTACTTTGGTGGCAGCACATTTTCTAGACAGCAATCATATCCAGCTCCTTATGTTATTGGAAGGGGCGTTTTTCTATACAAATTTATTTTTAGCATGTGTTTGTTTCTGTGGGTGTGTGAATGAGGGTGCACATGGAGGTAGACATGGAGTCAGCACCTTCCTCCATCGCTCTTACCCTTCCTGAAGCAGACCTCTCACTGACCGTGGAGCTCTTGCATTCAGCTAAGGCTGGTTAGTGGTACGCTCTGGCTTCCACGTGTCCCCAGGGCTAGGACTCCAAGCATGAACTCCTGCTATTTAGGAGGTGCAGGGTCTGGACTCAGGCCTCATGCTCACACGGCAGATGCTAACTCAGGCCTACGGGCCTTGGGTCAAGCAACCAGAGTTCACCTGATGTCTTTCTGGAGGGCATCAGTTTTGGAAATTTTTGGCTACTTCTGTTCCCTTTCATCTGTTTGAAAGACTTTCCCGACCATCCTACTTAGAACTTATGCAGGGTGTTCTGTTGCTACAGGCCAAGCTGGTTTTACCTGACCTTCAGCACACACCTGAGGTTAATACCTAAGTATTTTTCAGAATCACCGCTAAGTCCTGTGAGTCATAACACTGGCTCCTTTAAGACGATCAAATTGAGTTATTTTAGCCAATCAGAGTTGTAAGTGAGCAGACTCCACTTAGATTGTCAGGGTGCTAATGAGAGTTTGGCCATTGCCGAAACCAGAGAGGATAGGTAGGCCGCTTGTACACCATCTGTCTCCGTGTTTGAGGTTCGCTTCTTGTCACTACCACCATTTTCTTCACCATTCTGTCTAGGCACTGTATGTCTGTGGACATAGTGAGACACAAAAGGTGGACAGCAGAAAAGGTTCCAGGTCACACTAATCTTTGTTTATTCATGGAACTAGCCTCTACCAAGGGTCTACTACATGACAGATTAGTGGATGCTGAGCACAGGACACAGTTCCAGCCTTCACAAAGCTGAGTCAAGTATAGGCAGGATGGTGCTTCCCACACAGGGGACAGCATCCATGGTGTGATGGGGCAGAAGATGGGGCAGGTTTGGCAATGAGAAGCAGCCATATTTGCTCTGATCACAAGGATTTTTATGGGATTATGGAGGCTGAAGAGTTTGGCAGGGGTGGTATCTTGAAGGTCTGTGTTGACATCTTCCCCTTTCCACAGCTGTCCTGGCATCACCATGTGGAGCAGTGGTTTGGGCTTCCAGCATCACTCTGGGGAAAGGTGGCATGGGATCATCAAGTCAGGGTTTGAGAGCTAAGAGAAAGGCCAGCAGGGTCGGACAAAGAAGGCCCTTGGAAGAGAGTAGCAGGGTGAAATCTGTCTGGGTTCTGTGTAGTGGGGTGAAGTCGGCCTGGGTTCTAGCCACAGCTGCTATGTAGCAGGGTGAAGTCAGCCTGGGTTCTAGCCCAGCTGCTGTGTAGCAGGTGGAGTCTGCCTGGGTTCTAGCCACAGCTGCTGTGTAGCAGGTGGAGTCTGCCTGGGTTCTAGCCACAGCTGCTGTGTAGCAGGTGGAGTCTGCCTGGGTTCTAGCCACAGCTGCTGTTTGGCAGGTGGAGTCTGCCTGGGTTCTAGCCACAGCTGCTGTTTGGCAGGTGGAGTCTGCCTGGGTTCTAGCCACAGCTGCTGTGTAGCAGGTGGAGTCTGCCTGGGTTCTAGCCACAGCTGCCGTTTCACTGGATTTGTCACTGGCAACCAAACAAACAATAACATAGTTTGTGTACACACGCATGATCTTGTGGAGGTCAGAGCTCAACTTGAGGGAGTCAGGATTGAACTCAGGTCCTTTTCCTCACTCAACTTCCCTGCCAGTCTTTTATACTGTTACTTCTAGTTTGTCATTTATCCTAGTTCGGTGGCAAATAGTTGTTGTTAACCTGTGCTCACATGCCTGAACCACTGAAACTGTGAAAGAATTGATAAATGGTCTACAACCAAAGCCCAAGCTGTCACTGATCCCTTCTGGGGAAAGGATCACCAAGGAGAGGGACTGGTCCACCGTGAGGGTGGGCACTGCCACCAAAGGCAGTGCAGGGTGTGCCAGGCTGGGCCAGGAAGGAGGCCCATGGGGAAGGGAGCACACAGTGGCGAGTATGACTCTTGATTCTGGTTGTTCTGAGTGAGTTCTCAGCTCAGGATTGTCTTAGAGGAAAAATCATCTTCCACGGTAGGCGATGAAGTCCCCGAAGCTGCTGCTCAAAGATAGTCTCCTTCAGAAGTGCCCGGGAAAGCAGAATGCTCCTGGCTGTTGAGTGAGGCAGGAGTTTTGGCTTCTGTTCTTCTGTTCTGTTCTCAGTAGGCATCACAGGACTGTGGACTGTGGACAGGAAGGACTGTAGTACCCAGTTCTACTCAGCACCGGGTGCTTGCTGAGGATGCGGTGAATGCCAGCGTGGGGCGAGCACTTCACACAGCGCTGTCTGCTTAATCCTCACCACAGTCATAAGAGCACTATCGCTGTCTCCACTGATCGCCACACAGACAGGGTTGACCAGTTCCAGTAACTGCCCATAGCCAAACACAGGGCAGTGACTTCAGGTTATCTGAGGGTGAATCTTGAAATCTTTTCAGGCTGTGTAAAGTGGGGGAGCAGCTGAACTCATCCCTAAAACAGCCCACAGGAAGCTAATCCACAGGGACCACGAGACCCTAATGCTTATTGTGGTGTCTGGTGTGTAGCAGGCAGCACAGAGAGAGGCGACTGCTGTTTGTCGGTCTGCAGGACACCTCTCCTTGTGCTTGTGCAGGTCAATGGCTCATGGGAGATCCTGCTTCATTTTTGTTATTTTATCCTCAAACACTCAATGAGTTCTCGTTGGGCACTGACCACAGTGGGGAATGTTAAGGCCCATGATCAGAAGTCCATGTGTTGAGCAGGTAGCATGCTGAGGATGCATGGAGAGTGCTCGGTCTGGGAGGGCTGAAAACATACCACAAAAGTTGCCGACCATGGCCAATTCTTACACGGTACCTTTTGTTTCCCAGGCATGGTTATGTTTACCAGTTGGATGCATGGGTAAACTGAGGTACAGGGATACAATCAACTTAGAGAAAGCCAGGTTTGGGATTTAGACAGCCAGTTCCAGGGCACCTGTGCTTGTCAGCTGTTCTTGAATAATGGTAAGGACAAAGGCAATAATAGTAGTAGCCACTATTTTGGGCAACCCCTGGGCACCTAGTATGTTGTCATCTTCTGTTCTCATAGCACCTCTGTTGCATGGAGCGTCTTGTTTATCCTGGCTGCCCAGAACTGAAATAACCACACAGAAACTGTATTAATTAAAACACTGCTTGGCCCATTAGCTCTAGCTTCTTATTGGCTAACTTTTACATCTTAATTTAACCCATTTCTAGTAATCTGTATATCACCACGAGGTCGTGGCCTACCAGCAAAGTTTCAGTACGTCTATCTCCAGCAGCAGATTCATGGCATCCCCTGACTCTGCCCTTCTTTCTCCCAGCATGCAGCCTAGCTTTCCCTGCCTAGTTCTGTTCTTTCCTGCCATGGACTCAAAGCAGTTCTTTATTCATTAACCAATAAAAGCCACACACAGACAGAAGGACCTTGCACACACACCTATATAGACTATGAGATCAATGTTGACATGGTTTTTGAAGTCGAGACAACAAAAACTGAGAATTGCCATTCCACAGTGGAGAAGAAACTTGTCTAAAGACTTGCAGTTGATAAGTCACAGATCTGGGATCCAGATCCAGGGTGAAGCATCTCTACGTCTCTCCATACCGCTTGCTGTCCTTGTCACCCGCAAAGCAGCACTGATGAAGGGTAGCGTCTCAGGTACCCATGATGACTAGCACGAGAGTGCCAGCATCTAAAGGGACCAGGTTTGGCCTAGAGACAGAGACAGACAGACAGACAGAAGACAGACAGACAGAGAGTGCGCACATACGTGCATGCTTGTGTGTACATATAGACGGAGGATGAAAGGCAAAGTCTGACAAATGATCCTGACCCCAGAGGCAAGTCTTCAGCAGTGATCTCCTGCAGCCGTGTAGGCACTTCAGGCACAGGTAAGGGGGTGTTTTCAGATGTAAGGTGATTTCTCCCCCAATTCTATTTCTGTTGACTTTCCTATAGCTATTTCAAATCTCTGCCCCCCTTGATTCTGTTTTTCTTCCAGCTTGCTTTAAGACTAGGGTTTCCAGATTAAGCCAACAAAACGCAGGGTATATGCCAAATTATGTTCAGTTAAGCAACAAGTAATTTTTCAGTATAAGAATGTCCTGCCCATCTTCATGTATGCAACTGATACATAAGACAGGTATGGAAAGGCAGGATTTCTAGTCATGGGGCTGGGCAACCTTGGTGGGGACTTCGTAAGTTTTATAATCTCTACATATTCTTTTGTATGGATGGAACTCCCTCCTGCCTGGTGCTTGGTCATGCAAGAAAATTCCTCTTGGTCAGGCCTTGCCTCTTCTATACTCCTAAGTCCCCCTCCGATGACCATGGGAAAAGTAGACTTCACGGTGGAAACCGGTCACTTAAAGATTAATTTATTTATTATGTAGTCTCTTAAAGATTTATTTATTTATTATGTATACAGTGTTCTGCCTGCATGTGTGTCTGCAGGCCATAAGAGGGCACCAGATCTCATTATAGATGGTTGTGAGTCACCATGTGACTACTGGGAATTGAACTCAGGACCTCTGGAAGAGCAGCCAGTGAGTGCCCTTACCTTCCAAGCCACATCTCCATTCCCTGGAAACTGGTCTTAATGCAGTATGCTATCAGTTGTTTAGCAGGGGCCCTGCCTTACCGTGCCATGTGCTGTCCTCATTTGGCTTCAGGGTTCTTCTTGAAAATAAGTGTGTTTCCTGGGCCTGCTTTCTACAGTTGCTGCCCGCGGCCCCCTTCCTTCATGGCATGCCACCTTTGATATGGGCATGCAGCCAACCGAGCAGATGGCCGGGAGTCTTGGCATGCCAGGAAGCCATTAGGTCCATCAGTGGGAGCAACGGGGGCAAGTTCCTACCTGCAAATGTGAAAGCAGCAGCCCTCGGAGGGCAAGAAGCAAAAGCCCCCTTGGTCCAGGGGGGCTGACCTTTCAGGCCCAGATATGGTCTCTGCTGAGCTGCGGGTTTGGAGCTCTGTGGGAAGGAATGGCCTCAGGAGACACCGAGATGGAAGGAAAGGGGCTGCTGAAGTAGAAAAGCCTCATTTCTGCTTGGCTGGAGGCACCCAGGGCCACGACTGCTGTGGGTGAGAGCAAGTGGATCCAGCAGGAACCTGCTTTCCATTTCTGGTGAGAAACCCCTGAAGAGCAACAACAAATCTGTCAAAAGACGGGGCATGTGCTCTTGTCTCTTACTCTGGGGATCACAGTGTTCCCCTAAACCTGAAGTCCTCAGAATTTACTGGCTCAACAGACACTGACAGTGAAAAAGGAGCCTTTCCCCCCTCAATTAGTGGAGAGGGGAGAAGAAGCGGAGGAAGACTGGAAGTGTCTTAGAATTCTTACAGACTCTTTTCTCTTCTACTTAAAAGCACACCATGACTTGGTAGAACACCTACTTAGTATGTATGGGCCCTGAGTTCGGTGCCCAGCATGGGGCATGATCCTAACACTCAGGAAGTGGAGGCAGGAAGATGAGACATTGAAGGTCAGCTCTGACCACATAGCGAGTTCCAGGGCAGCCTGGACACCATGAGGTTCTCGTCTCAAATACAAATAAAAATAAGAAAACCTGATGGCTGGAGAACTCTGTATGTGTAGAAAGGCACAGCAGATGTCTCTTCCAACTCAAGTGTCTGAAAGGTTCCTCCTGCCAATAATTTGTTATATCTCTGTGCGGAATTCTTTCTCGAACAGCAGGGGCCCACTTTGAAATTACAGTTTTCCTTTGATCAAACAACTTACTCTTGCTCCTCTTCATGGCAATATATATACAGGTATATACAAGTCAATACAAATATTTATATTTAATGATAACTGACCTGCCAGGCTTGAATCTTTTATTTATTTTTCAACTCCATGAAATTGCTGATCTAGTTTCAATGGTCACACGATCAGTTTCCTGCCATTCGGTGTAAAATGGTCTCTTAGTTACAAATATTCACATTGTGGTTGATGCATAATTCAGATTTTTTTGTATAAATGATCCCCCTGACTCACGATGTTGGCCTCTCAAGCCATTGATGATCCATGGTTTTCTCTTAGTGGCTCATTGCTCTTTCCTTACTTCCGGCTCATTTATCAAAGTGTGTGTTATGTGTAAGCACTTAGATATTTTATCTGTACTTCAAACCCATTTCTCCCCATCTGAGCCCCACTCAACACTCAACTAACATCCAGTGTATCATCATTCACTGTATCTCCAGGTCAGAAATCTTTTTCTTTTCATAGCTCATAGCTCACTAAATGCTACAAGGCTTTATGACATAAATGTTTCCTAGGTTTTTCTTAGGAAAGGTATCAATATCACTCCCACATGACCTAACTTCAGTCCCTGAGATAAGGACCAGTTATTTCTGGCCAAAATGCAAGCCCAGTGAAAATGTTTCACCACAGCCAAGACATTCCTGGTTCTCTCTGGCCAGGCTTAACCAGCGTGCAGTAGAGTTCTTGGAGGCTTTCTCCAGGGAATCCTTCCTTCCAAATGTCCTTTTCACCCAGGAACTTGATGAGGCATACTCCCTGAAGTGTGTCGGCATGCAGCGCGTAGAACACCAAATACCATGTAAATAGTTACATCTACCTTAACAGACAGTTAAGCAGGGCTAGGCTTGGGATTCCCTGTGGAAGCTGGATGAGAGAGGGTGCCGGGGGAGAAGGGTTGCCTCTGTTTAAAGTCAGTCCAGGAGAGTATCTGTAGATAGGTCGGGATGCCGACTTGAAAAAGACCTTTAAATCTCTTCTAATGGCAAAACTAAGGCATGATCAAGAGTGCCATGCTCCACCCCGTATATTAAGGCTAATATGGAAACACGTTAAGACAGATTTACCTAAATACCTGACTTTATCTTAAAACAGAAGCAAAACCCTAAAGCCTCAAATAACTGTCTCGTTTCTGGCTTCAGCAATCCTGTGTCCTGGTGTATTACCGTCTCTGAGAGAAACCGTGATAGAGGAACAAGCCTCCTTGCTACCTGAGATCATTATTTCTGAATCACTTAAAGAGTTGGGCAGTACTGTCAGAGAGAGAGTTGCAGGTTTAGGCTATTCTACAGCGACTCTTTCAATCATAGCCCATCATCCAAGGCAACAATCTGGAAAATTTTGCCTTATCTGAACCTCACAGAGACTGGTGGGTGCAACGACAAGGTTCAATCTTCATTTATTCTCACAAAGTAGTCCATATATTAGCTTCCCACCTGGACAAAGGTATTGGAAAAGAAGGCTCTTTCTAATGGCTGTCAAAGAACTGGGATCTACGCTGGCGAGATACTCTTAAGAGAGCAGATAGTTTGGAAAACCATCAAATGAATAAGGACCTCACTCTTCAGAGACTGTCACATCTGGAGTTGAGTCAATTTTGGTCATAAAGACCATAAAGGAGAGGTGACCCTGGACTGACACACTGTAGTCCTGCTAGAGGAGACCAAACCACCTGTCACAGGCCGAGAATCCCAAGGTCAGCGAAACCTCGACCAGCCTCCTGCTGCATCTGCAAAACTTTAGCTCTCAGGACTCAACAGGACCTGGGAGAGAAGTACCAGGTCCATTCTGGAAGTCCCCTGAAGCATAGGCTCAGGAATGAACGATGAGGTTCCTTTCGGGGAAACCGAGTCAGCATTCAGCATCTAAGTCATTGAGTGTTTATAAATTAAGAAGTTACACGCTGGTGTTTAGTGTTGGACTGTGTTTGGCCTGAAGACAGATGTCCGTCCTCAGGTTCTTCACGTTGTTAGCTCCAGAGTTGGTTCTGGTACATTCGGGGAAGGACAGAGGCAGCTCTTGCTCTTGGGAGAGAAATGGTGACAAGCTTTGCCATCAGTTCCAGTTAGGAAGGGACACATGGGCCACTCTGGGGCAGAGAAACCCTTTACCTCTATGGTGAGAAATATATGTTTGTCTCAGAACTGACATTCTCATTTTAGAACTTAAAAAGCTATTACCAGCTAGAACAAACTTGTTTTAGGTGGTCAATATGCCAAATCCTACCAAGGTTCTGTTTATAGGGTCAAATAGAGACTGGTGTTACTGAATAGCATAGCCCATAAGCACCACAGTTGGCCTGTCCCTTCATACTAATAGCTTTCACTGGGCTGAAAAGACTGAATTGTCCAAGGCCAAGCTCCTTTAGTGTAAATAAAACCTCCACCACTTTCACCTAGATGGCTTTCTTTCTTTCTTTCTTTCTTTCTTTCTTTCTTTCTTTCTTTCTTTCTTTCTTTCTTTCTTTCTTTCTTTCTCTCTTTCTTTCTTTCCTGCACCTCTAAGGAAATCAAGTCTTCCATGGTAGCGATAAAGTGACACCACGGAGCAGCATGCTTCCCCGCCCACCGCAGACAGTAAGCTAATGGAATCCATCACGCAATCCCCCTCTAGCTTTTCTTGCATTCTTTCAGATCAAAACCACTCTTCCTTAAGCCTTGGTCTTTCAGGAGGTAGATGTGCAACGGATTTCTGAAGGAGAAATGTGTTGGTTTATTCCTCACTTGTTCGTGCCCTTGAACCTTTACTTGCAAGAGCAGAATCTGAACGCAGGCAAACCATGAGCTGTTTTTCTTGCTCGGGAGAGTACAGAGAACAACATCTTTTATTTCATTGCATCATGAAAATTCTTCTTATTTGGGGTCCAGAAAGATGGTTCACAGTTAAGAGCACTTGCTGCTCTTGCAGAGAACCTGGTTTGATTCCCGGCACCTGCGTGGTAGCGCACAAGTCTGTTACTCCAGTTTCAGGAGATCCAGCGACCTTGTCTGACTCCATAGCCTGTATGCACGTTTGGTGTACTTACACACATGCAGGCAAACCCTCATATGCATAAAATTAATTTAAATTTCCTCTATATTTTAAAGTGCAATTAATTATTACAGTCAGTGTATATTACTCTCTATTAAAATACAACTGTATTTTTCTTTTCCCTCCCTTCCTCCCTCCCTCCCTTCTCTCCTTCCTTCAACAGAGTCTTACTCTGCAACCCAAGCTGGCATAGAAGTATGGCAAAACTTCTGCTTCAGCCTCCAGAGTGCTGTGATCAATTTTAAAAAGTATTTTTATTTACTTTGTGTATATGTGTGCTCTATCCGCATGAACAACTTTATGTCAGAAGAGGACATTAGACTCCACTGGAGATGGTTGTGAGCCACCATGTGGTTGCTGAGAATTTCAGGACCCCTGGAAGAGCTGCAGTGCTCTTAACCCCTGAGCCATCTCTCCAGTTTTCTGTGTTTCTGTGATTATAGACATGAAATGCCAGACACAATGTAAAAGATGCATTTTAAACTTTAAAGAAGGCTATTTAATTTTTAAAAAAGTTAATATTTGTTTTGTGTTCCAATAAACTCTTGCCAACACTCAGCAATCCATTTGTAATATAACACCACAAGGCTTTGGTGGTCCTGTAAGGGACTGGTCATACAACATGGGATGTCTCCACTGTTGGAGAGCAGAGACAATGACACGCAGGTTTTGGTAGGAGAAATTCACTTGCTTCTTTGAAGTTCCACGTAAATAATAACTATAACAAATGTTTTAGGGGATTGCTCCTGAGATCAATGCTCCTTAAGTTTATCCAATACTTATATATTTGGCTTGTTTGCTATTTGTTATTTATTTTGAGATAGGCATTTACACTGTAGCCCAGGTTGTCCTGAAACTCACTACATAGTAGCCCAGGCTGACCTTTTGTGGCCTCAGTCTGCTGAACTGAGGTTGAAGGTGCGCTCCACCACTCCTGGCAAGTTTATGAATATTTTCTATGAAGAAAACAGGGCATGAAAATCTTTCCTAAAGAATACCCAGATGCTCGCTTCCACAGTGAGGACAAGTAACGAAACTCCTGCAGAGCTGTGCAGAGGGGGTAGAGTGCCATGAAGTCAGCTCTTGACAGCAGGTAGGCAGAAAATGCCATGGAGTTCTCCCTCCCAAGCCATTCTGCTCATTCCATGTGAAAACTCTACCCTTTGGGACAGTCAGGGATGTGCCCATGAGTTCTATGGGTGGGGGCAGAGCCTCCAGCTTATTCCCGGGGCTCCTTGGGGTTAGGTCTGCCTTCCCAGGCTGAAGCCACTCTGCCTCTTCCACGTCCACAGTCCCAGGAGACGGAGTGTTTTCTGTCACCAGTGTGTTGCCACTTAATGATTCCCAGGATTTCCGAGTAATCTCCAAGGTGTGTTAAACACGTGGCATTCGGTGCAGGAGGAGGCAGTTGATTGAAGTTTCCTCTGAGACATTCGTTTTTATTAAAGGAGCACAGTTACCCAGGCAAAGAAAGAGAAGAGGCAGAAAAGAAGCCACTGTGGTTAAATAAGAGCCCGGTGCCCGCTGCTTGCCAAGGGGAGCAGAGGGTCTCAGAACAAGTGCCGGGCACTCAGGGAGGATGCCAGAAATCAAGATGCATGTGGGCAGTGCTGCAGTTAATGCTGTGGTTAATGCGGTCCTTTGGGGCCACTTTTCTCTAGAACTCTTGGATTGAGTTCTACACATGATACATCATTTTAAGAAACACACTAATGTACAGAGCAAAATGTCCTTCTGTACCATTGGACATTATCACACACAATGTTGTTTAATGGCTAGGATGAAGGAGCAGAATTTGGTAGCAAGTTCAAATATGGCGTTCAAAGTTGGCCAATAGGATGTAAGGATCCTGTTCCTGTTCAGATAATCCTGAAGTGGGATGAGCCAATGGATAGAGAAAAATGACGAGGTCTCTTGAAGGGTAAGCAGTGTCTGCAGAAGTGATGAGGACCCTACCAGCAACCTCCAGAGAAGCAGGGGCCGTCAGTGTAGGCCTGGAGGTGGAGGTGAAAATGGAACCCATTCTGTTGACGGAAGAGTTATAGCAGTGTTCCCAATTCCAAGACATGAAAAGATAGGTAATTTAAATGAAGGGATTGCCTTTAATCATTTACTTTATTATTATTATTATTATTGTGGTTGTTGTTATTATTGTGTGTATACACGCATATGTGTGCATCTGTACATACCACGGCATGTATGTGGAGATCAGAGAGCGACATGCTGAAGTCAGTTCTTTTCTTCTACAGTATGGGTCCTGGGGTTCAGCACTCGGGTTTCAGCCTTGATGGTAAGGTCCTTTATCTACAAGCTGGCACAGAGATAACTTCTTAAAAAAGGAAAAATAAACTTGTGGTTATAAGGTCAGTGATAGTGAATGGGCTTGCATGTGTTACTCGTGAGCTCTCGGGGCTGATACACAGGAACTCACTGAGGAGAGGCCTCTAACTACAGCCTGTGCCTGCTGGAGTTGCTGTGTTTCTCTTGCTTTTGTGTGGTTTGGGTTGGAACCCAGGGCTCTTTATTTCTTTCTCTTTTAAAAAAAAGCATCAAGAGTGATTTTCTTTTCCTCTTGTCTCCCATTCACGCTTTGCAATGCGTGCAGGTTGCACATTTTCGAAACCCTGGCATTCCCTGGCTTCCTCTCTTTTCCCTTTTACAAACAACTTCTCAAGTACAGCTCCCTGTGAAGGCAAGCAGGCCGCTTTCCACTCTCTCCATGCTTGACTGCGGAGCCTTGTCTGTCTTTGTCATGGAAAAGGGACTTGATGTTTATATATTGTTTGTGTGTGTGTGTGTGTGTGTATGATGTGTGTATGCATGTGTGTGTAGAACTTAGTCTCTCTCTACTCAATATTCTTTAAAAATAGTCTTGTAAAGCCCGAGTGGACACGTCACTCTCTCCATTCAAACACTGTGGGTCCTGTGTTAACAGCAGAGCAACTCTCCAGCAAGGCTCTGCAGAGGACCAGGCCTGGCTCACGCCCAGCCTCCACATCCTCTGCCCCTCTGCCACAGCAGTCCCCAGGAGTCTGCCAGACCTCTCAAGATCTCTGTTCATTTTCTTGCCTTGTTTCCCTTCGTGGTCTTTCTTTTTTACCTTTTACTAATACCTAAGTATAGATATTATCTCAATGACCCCCCATCCTTCTCCCTTCTACAGCCATATCTCTATTTAATAATTGCTCCTTAAACTATTTTTGCCTCCTTCCTCCTAAGTTCATTGAGCCTTTGGAATCCCTGGCACAGCATCTGGCACCAAGATGACAAATAACGCATTAGCTATTGTTCTTAATCTTCCACATTTGACAACATTTGAAAGATTGGGACCAAGAGCTCCAAATGCTGAGAAGAAGAGGTTAAAATTTGTGGTTGAAACAGATCGGGCATCTTTCTGTTTCATTTTCCCCTCAAGAGTGAGGGAGAAACAGATGGAAACTCTGTATTTAAAGGATGTTTCCATAAATTATTCTGTGTAAAAGACACCTAGGAGTCCACTCAGTCATGAGAACTCAGGCCATTCAGCCTTTGGATTCATTGGTTTTCTAGCTATCCTGTCACAGCCGGGCACAAACAATGCTAATTGGCTGAGGTTTATTGATGGCCCCTCATTCCGGAAGAGGAGAAGGATCTGGGACTATCAGGGCTGCTAAAGCTTCAGCCAGAGAAAGAGAAAGTATTATGTGTTTGCCAGAAGAGAAGCGTTATCATGCCCTTAGGCCCCTGATAAGGCGATATAGACCAGGACTTATCTTCTAGGATGCCCTAGCATCTTTACCTCCCACCATCAAGATTCAAGCAATATTTTTCAGTAAGGTGTTACCCAGGACCTCCTGTGTGTCAGGGGCTGGGGAAGTCAACTTCCTCTATCCCCAGGACTACATGTGGAAGGCATATGCAATTATTACACGGAAGATCCAGTTTGGTGGTTTGAGAGAGGCACAGAGCAAAATGGCACCTAACCCCTCATCCAGCAACCTGGTGAGACTCTGCCCAAACATGTGAGTTGTCTTGGAGGGTGCATGGTTTTCACCTGTCCTTTGCAGATGCCATTCTCCCCAAAGGCGCCTGTGATGGTCACATAGGATGAAATCTGTTGCCGAATGAGTGTCTTGGGCATACATTTTGTAACCCCTCCCTTTCATCCGGGAGCTACCAGGATGGAACACATCAGCAGATCCAACAGTAGCATACCCCTACAATCTGGAAGTAGCCAAGCTGTTTGCACCCTCTTATTCTGAGGTGTCCTCTTTTTCTAATCATGGCCAGAACTCTCTTAGATGTCCTTGCTTTCACTCATCCATGCTTTCCCATGCAGAAGTGGCTGTCAAACGGACGTGGCGGTACACACGGTGAGCACCCTCTGTGCCCCCAGTCCTGCGGTCGCCACGTCGTCTATGCTGTAGCCAAAGCACAACTAGAAACAGCATAAGCGGGGGTGGAGGTGGGTGGGGGGGAGGGTCTATCTGGTTCACAGTGTGAGTGTGTAGTGGTATGGTGGGTAAGGCAAGACTGCGGCACGGGGCAGCTGGTGACGCTGGCTGTGTCTGTAGCCAGGACGCAGAGGGGAGGCTGGTGCTTAGCTCTCTTTCTGCTTTGTATCCAGTCTGGGAACCTCCTCTGCCTGCAGAGTGGTATTCCCTACATTCAAGGTAAGCCTTCCCTCTTCTGTTAAATCTTTCTGGAAACGACTTCCTCGACAGACCCACAGGTGTGTTTCCATAGTGACCCTAAATCTTGCCAAGCTGACAAGAAGAATTAACTATCAGGGTAATGAGAGACAACGTGATAGTGTCTGGGTTGACTGTTTGAGGCCCATTCTGTTCCTATTCAAGAATGTTCCACTGAGTACTTTTATCCTATAGATACTCTGTTTAGTTCGCTAGCTCTGAAAACTTGGGATATCCCAGGAAACTTGTGACTGGTCCTGGGGACCTTTGTTGTACGGTTCAGTTGTGATCCCAGCAAACCATAACCCTTTGAATAGGGTGAACAAGACTAGGGAAGTAGGAGACTTCACCGAATCTAACCAAATCTGGGAACAGGACGTGAGGGAGAAAGGGGGCTCCGTGTGTGCCTCATCTTCTCTTTTCCCCCAGTCAGCCCAAATCAGCAGCAAATGAGTACCGCATTGACTCAATTATGAAAAGGTTAAAGGGTCATTTGTCTTCTTTTTTTTTTGTTTCACATTTGTTTAATATGTTTTTGTGACTGGGTAATGTCATGTCGCACAGAGCAACCGACAATCATCTGTCACATCCTAATAGACTGTGATTCATGGCCAAGTGACCTAATCAATTTGTTGGTGAACTGTTCATTCCTGGCGTTTTGAGTGAACAGGCTCTTTATGGACAGAAGCTGAGCACGTGTTTAGTGGCCGCAGTGATGAACTCTACACCCAGCCCGTTCTGCAAATCTAGTTTAATCTATCAAAGGAATGGGAGCCAGAGTAACTGGCCAGCCAAGCTAGCCGTGACAAGGACACTGGCTGTGATTTTGCAGGCTGGGTGGTGCTGGAAAACTCTAGGGGGAGCCATTTACACATATTATGATGTAAGTGGTACCCACTGGGGTTAGGAAAATCAAAATCTTCTCTTTCTGTGAGTTCTTGGGCCATCTTTTGAGTCACATCTTCCCTGGGTTTTATTTTTCCCCATCTCTCTTCATCTACCCCCGAGGCCAGTTGGGGGTTTACGTGTTCGCACTTGGCTGTTGGTGTTATATAGGACGGCTTTTGTCAGATAGGCGAGGCTACCTGGTGGGGCCAGCCTCAGCATCCCAGAAGCAGAAGAACAAAAGTCTTTTTCTTCCTACAGGTCATCTTCAGATCCAGGGTGAGCGAGACATCCATCATTCCATGGAGCGGGCAAGGCGAGCCACTGAATTTCTTTCAAGGCACCGGCTTACATTTCATGTCTAAGTGGCTGCGCTCACTTGAAGGGAGGGTCCAGGAATGTATCTCTGTGCCCATAAACATGAGATCCAGGTAATTCATCCTAGAAGAGCGACCAGCACAAACATAAAGAAGAGTCAAGGGATGTGGATGGATTTTTGTTTTGTTTGGGGATAGGATGTCATTGTGTGGCCCAGGCTGACCTCAAATTTGGCATCCCCCTGCCCTGGTTACTCAAAGGCCGGAATCACGGGTACCGGACACCACACCCGTTGTGGAAGCCTGGTTTCAGGAAAATGAGAGCGAGGTTCAAGCCTGACCTTTGCTTCGTGTTGGCTGTTTAATAACTTGGGGGGTACAATGCCCCCTCTGTGCCCCGGTTTTCACAATGGGATTTTCTTGGTGGTGGTGCATGGCCAGTTATAAGATAGGAGACCCAACACCTTTCTTCTGTCCCTGCTGTCTACCCAAGGTCCCACCAAGTGCCAATCCTTCGCATCAGTCCATAAATAAAAGGAAGAAACTCTCTGTCTGCTGTGACCCTTGCCAAAGCTCACAGAAACACCCATGAGGAGGCAAACTGTGCCTCGGAATGTCCTCACTGTGCTTCGAGCTCACCAGGTTAAAGATAGCTGCAGAGACTTCACCTTTAGCGCCAGGAAGGAGCCTCCTCGGGAGCCACACAGCTCCCCCAGTGCAGCAAGGAGTGCCACACTTCTGTAAATGCCCAGAGGATCCTCTGCTTGGCTGCAGAGGTTCGGGATGACCCGGCAGATGTGAATGACTTCAGGATACCTTTCATGCCTGGCAGGCGTCCCCATTTTTATTTATGATATCAAAGCTCAGCGCTGTGTTCTCTCCTGCCGAAGACATGAAAGAGATTCAGAAGTCATCCAAATCATCTTGTAATTAATGTTACCACACACGCCCAGGACATTAAAATGTTAACAGTGTTAGAGCCGTGTGCTTTGGAATACGGAGCGAGGGCTTTATTAGAGAGAAGTGCTCGGCACATGTCATCCACCCTAATTGAGGACATCAGGGTGCCTACCGCTTGTTCTTATCAGTGGTGCAGAGTGGGTTTTTTTTTAATTTATTCATTTTCTTTACTGCTAGAATCTGCTCTCATTATTAGACTATCTTGTCACTCATTTGCATTTCAAGTGCTGAGACGGGGGGGGGGGTGGTCGCAGCCTTGTGCCTTAGTAGAACACTTCAAGGGTTACTCTATCAAACAGGAGCGGAGCAGCACAGCGAATCTGACATCTGGGTTATTTTATTCCCAGATGCTCTGTGGTGTCATTAGCAGGATTAATCTTAGCTTTAATTTCATAATGATTCTTATTCTAATATATGTGAATGAACACAAAGTCTCTTGACTCATTATCACCAATTTACCCAAGATATGTAATCAGGCTCTTACATCCACCAACATTTATTTTTGCTAATACATCTAAAATTGTAGATTAAGCAAATACAGTTAGTTCCAGCTGAGTGAATGCCTACTGAGGTAGCACTATACTATTTATGTTTTAATTAAGTCCATTAATGGTGTTGTTTTTAAATACGTACTGACCAAAAATATGCTCACGGGGAGTAGGGAAGTCGTCGTTCGAGCCGCGTCCAGCTCTGAAATTAGCTGCAGCAGCGTTGTGTGAGGAGCCATTACCCACTTCGTTTTGGCAAATTATTGGAATTCCCTCTGCTAATTATGTTTTTAACCTTTATAAACAAGATGGAGGTACAGAGCCTCAATTCCAAACAGCCCCGCTTCCCTCTGGAAACAGAGCGGCAAGTCCTTAATGGTGAGTGTAATTGTAATAAGCCTCGCTGTTCTCATTCCTGCTCAAGGTTAACATTGTCACATCAAATATTGTCACTTGTGGCTCCACGAGACGTCCTAGGCAACAGCCCGTTTCCCCTCCCACTTGACACTAAGTTTAGTAATACGCTGTTGGGGGAGGCGGGGAAACAGACAGCGGCTTCCAAATCACCCCCCCCCCCCCCGTTTCCTCCGACCCCGGATTCTTCATTCACCAGATGTCACCCAGCAGCGTGTAGTGCTTTATTATTGATGGGGAAAATGTTCAAACATTTAAAGAAATGAAAGTCAGCTTTGCATTTTTAATTAATTAATTAAAAGTACTGTAAATGCCAGCTTGTTCATTGCTTTGCACCTGCAAGCCAACCCAGCTTTTCTACACTCTTTTCTCTGAATATTAAATTTTTTTCCCTCGCATGTCTTTATAATGCTTGGGAAGTCTCTCCAGCAAACATATTAGTAAAGAGTAAATATTGAATCTTAGACAAAACTCATGGCTTCATCTTTCACTGTACCCAGAATAGGATTTAAGGGAGGATTTAGATTTCTAAGGCTTCTAATTAAGTAGTGATAATCAGGCTTTCTGCTGAGGGTCACTTCCTGGGAGTAATTTGAGTTATTAAAATGCATGTTTTTGTTTGTTCTGCTTTGCGAGCTAAAACTGATCCCTTTTAATATTAGCAGCAAATATGCAAATTGGTGTTTCATTATATTGTGTAATTTATGGCAGTCTTCTCTAATTTACTGAAAGGTCAGGAGCCTGACCTTGTCATTCATTTTTTTTTCCTGGTAAAGCTAAACTAATTATGTGGATTTTTTTTTTTGATTTATGAAACTCCGAGAGTGTGCGGCATGACTAAGAATGTGACAAGTTTAACTTCCGTGTAGCTTCACATGCTCGGAGATGGCCTCAGTGCTGGGCGGATCCTCCCTCAGAGTGGGAGGTTTCTGCTGGGTTTTGAGGCATTGCTTGGCTCTAAGTAGTACCTAGAAAATAGAATACACACACACACACACACACACACACACACACACAATTGTTCCATTTGTATCAGACAAATGTGGCCACAAGAAAAGCCTGGCTTTGCTGAGACAAACAGCTGGTCCATGCTCTAAGTTGCCATCAGCCAGGAAACGCTAAAGAGAATCAGCCCAGGCTGAGGGTCAAATTTTCTGCTCAAAAGACTCACTAAGTCCTTACATTAGCCTTGTACTTTGTGGATGTCCAATAAACATCCCTTATTTTCTTCGTTGCTTTATGTTCTTGTCAGCTTTGCATCCGACGCAAGTAGGTACCAGTGACTATTTGCTGCAAGCAAGTAGTTCTCAAGCTTCTGCGTCTAGAGGCACGCAGATTTATTGCTAAGTATTAAATTCTGGTCTCTCTCCTAAACTGGCTCTGAAATTGACTTCTAGGAGTCTGTGTTTTTATTCATCTGATCTATTTTCTATACTTGGGAAGATTCCACATCCATTTCACAGTTTTCCACTCCACAGACTAATTTGTTTAATTATTTATAAAAATATATGGCTAGCAGGGGTTGCCGAGATGGCTCAAGTGGCAAGAAGTTTGCCCATAAACAGAAGGACCTGAACTCAACAACCAGCACCGCCATAAACAGCTGGGCACAGCAGCATGCCTGTAGTCCCAGCGCTGGGGAGGCTGGAGCAGATTCCTGGAGCTTGCTCACCAACCAGCTTAGCCAAATCAGTCAGCTCTGGGTTTAGTGAAAGATCTTTTCTCCAATAGTAAGGTAGAGAGCCATTGAGGACACTTGACAGTGGTCTCTTTCCTTCACACGCACACACGTGCTTGCACTCCTATACACGCCTGCACAAGTACAACTATGCACACACAAAAGTTACAGCTGGTAATGTTTTAATAAGTAAATTAATTAATTGCTCCTCTTCAGGAGCTGCCTCGGAATATAGGTGTATATATATATATATATATATATATATATATATATATATATATGTAAATAACATAAAAGGATGACATTAGAGATGCTACAAGCACAGTCATGGCTAGAATGCTATGAGAACAAGGTAGTGATAAAATTGATTTTGGGTTGGGGAAGAGAAAACAAAGGGGTTGATATTTCAAACTAGATTTTGAAGAATGAGAATTTTTTATCTTTTATCTATCAAGAAATGTTGATGGCCAGGGAGAAACTTGGACCAAGTTTGGAGATGAGAGCATGCTGGTGTTTCAGGACACAGCGAGCAGCCTGGTGTGACCAACGCAAATGTTATGCTATGTGTGGTAGTGGGTTTATGGCTAGAAAAATACACCAAGTTTGGCGTGTCTCAGGGCTAAGCAGTTGAGTTTTTATTTGGAGGGTGGTAAATAGTATGCCAATGTGAATTTTAACATGAGATGGTATGGTGTTTGATTGAAAATATCCTCCACATAGGCTCGTATGCTGAATGCTTAATTCCCACATAGTGGAACTGTTTGGGAGGGATCAGAGGTGTGGCCTTGTTGGAGGAGGTGTGTCACTGGGAGTAAGCTTTGAGGTTGTAAAAGCCTGCCTGCTACTGTGTTCCCTGCCATGATAGTCTTGGACTCACCCTCTGAGTCTGTAAGCAAGCCCCTCAATTAAAGGACTTGTTTTATAAGTTGCCCTGGTCATGGTGTCTCTTCACAGCAATAGAACAGCGGCAAAGACGGATGATGATCTGGCTAAGTCCGTGTCTGGGAGTGACTTGAATGCATAGAGTTTGAAGGCAAGAGACTGTGATAGGTGGGTCCTTGATGCCCACACAATGATCCTAAGCCCCGAGCAGAGGTCAGGGAAGTGAAGGTAGGCTGGGTTCAAAGGAAATCTACAACTTGACCTCAAGTTGAAGGAGGTGATAGGGAAAGAGTGGGGGAAGGGATTTAATACCAACCTTTCTAAGTGGGGAAACTAGGCAGATGGAGGATGTTGTTAACTAAGACAGGAAATTTGGGACAAAGAATTGGATTAGTGGAATTGAAGATTTCATTATGGTGACTTGTTACTCCCAGGTGTTTGAGGACTGTTGTCTTCAGCCAGCTCCAGGAACTTTGCAGGAAATGTACAGGTATTCCTTAAACGTACACAATTTTTATGTTTTTAATGCATTAGTTTAAAAAGGTAGATGGGAAGTGGTGGCACATGCCTTTAATCCCAGCACTCAGGAGGCAGAAGCAGGTGGAACTCTTGTGAGTTTGAGGACAGCCGGGGCTACACAGAGAAACCCTGTCTCAAAAAGAAAGCAAAGGTAATTTAAAATAGAATGAAAATGTAGAATCTGAGGCCTCCATTTTAGACCTACTTTGAGTCTGCATTTCTCCACTAGCCCAGGTGAGTCATATGTGCGTGAAAATAAGAGAGGAGTTGGTTCAGAACAAACAGGCTCTATGCAGAGTGTTCTGTGGTCATGCTTCAGGTGACTTTACATACAACAACTCCTTCTAGATATTCAAAACCACCAACTGAGGTAGCATGTTAGAGGCTCCAAGAAGTTCTCTCACCATGGAATCTGTCCTCTTGTTATTTAGCCAACATGTTGTTGTACTAAATGTTTCCTTTCAGTTTGACACTAACTAGAGTTACCCGGGAAGGAGCCTTAACTAAGAAATTACCTCCATGGGCATGTCTGTGGGGGCATTTTCTTAATTGCTAATTGATGTTGGAGGGCCGAGCCCACTGTGAGCGGTGTCCTCCTAGGCATCCCTGGGCCTGGACTGTCTAGGAAAGGCAGCGGAGTGAGCCATCAGAGGGAGTAAGGCAGGAGCCTCTATGCCTCTGCTTCTGCTTGAGTTCCTGCCCTGACTTCCCTCAATGACGGACTGTGATGTGGAAGCGTGGGGGGTGCGCGTGTCCTTGCACACTCATGCACAGACCAGAAGAGGACACATGAAGTCCCCAACCCCCACCACAGAGTTGCCAGAGCAACGAAGAAGCCAGCTGTGTCAGTCCCGTTGCACTGTGTGCGTGTCCTCCCTGGGATACGGGATGTGTGCGATGCACGGGTGGTGAGGTCATATGGATTACAGGGGCCCTTGATCCAACGAGTGGTGCATTTGTCTGAGGAAGCACAGGGAGATGCAGAGGCAGGTGGAGAGAAAGCCATACCCGGGCAGAGGCCGAGACCGGAGTCATGCAGCTACGAGCCCAAGCACGGCAGCCACTGGAAGCCAGGGCGAGGCAAAGAAGGACTCGGAGAAAAAGTGGAGAAGAAGCAACTGATCACCTTCGAGGCTACTTGATCTTACTGGGGGGCGGGGGGCGGGGGAGCTTAAACAAATCAACAAAACAAGAACTTGACAAGCAGAGAGGAACCATGGAAATGAGAACCAAGTTGTCAGAGCACTGTGCAAAATGAAAGAGATGTCAGGGAGACATAAATTCAGCGCTGATGAGTCTTATTAAGCTGGACTGGGGAGAAAACATAACTGAGAACAGTGAAGGACGCAGTAGTTGGAAAATCATCCAAAGTCAAATTTAAAACAGATAAAACAGAAAAAAAGACATTTTTTTTGTTGTTGTTTTAGTTCTTCTACGTAGGCTTTTGATTCATTTGAGGTGATCTTTAAAATATTATTTGCTATGGAGAGGGAGGAGGGATGTTTCAGTAGTTAAGAGCAATGGCTGTTCTTTCAGAGGACCTGAGTTTTATTCCCAGAACCCACATGAACCCTCACATATGTGCTCTCATACATTCAACACATATGTGTGGGGTGTGGGGCTCACAATCCTTTATAACTGCAGTTTTCAGGGCAATCAGATGTCCTCAAGTATCAAGCATGCACACAGTGCATAGACATGCATGCAGGCAAAACATATACACAAAACTAAAACAATGGAAAAACATTTAGATGAAAATTTCCACATCTCTCTGTGTGCAGTGTCTGTGTGTAAGATGGCTATTGTTGAAAAATTAAAGGTGGAATTTTTATATGACTCAAATTCCAATTTTGGGCATAAACTTCAAAGAATTTAAAGCTGGGTTTTGAGATAGTTATAAACACATGATGGGAACATTATTGACAATAGCTAAAACAGAGGAAAAGCAAGTTGTCTACCCACGGTTAGACAAGCTAACCATGGTATATACAAATGTGGAATTCACCCTTACAAAGAAGGGAATTCTGGGTCATGCTACATCAGTGAAACTCAAGGACAGTATACCAAGCAAGATGGGCATGAAAAGATCAATACCGTGTTACAGAGATAGCAGGAAGAATGGTGGTGCTGGGTGCTGGGGGTGGGAATGTGGGATTATTATTTAATGGATATAAAACTTCATTTTGTACTGCGGAAAGAAATATGGAAGCGAATGTTGGTGTTGGTTGCACAGCTTGACGTATTTAGTAGCACTGAGCTGTGAAGCAGACGCTATGGTTCACGTTTGTGTATAGCCGGTAAGAACAAAACTTGAGAATAATGAAAAGATGTCAGGGACGGCTATCACGCATTTGATTGGTGTTTACAGAGAGAAGAGCTGGGGAGATGGCTCAGTGAGGGAGCACTCGCTGTGCGTTTCATTCCCAGCCCCCACGGAAAAGCTGGGCATGGCTGCCTGTGCCTGTAACCCCGGAGCTGTGCAGAGCTCAGGCAGGTACATCCCAAGAGTTCACTGGCCAGCCAGCCTAGCCGAAACAGTGAGGTTCCACGAGAGACCCTGTCTTAAAGGATAAGGTGGAGACCGACTGAGAAAGACCTCGTATGCCCCTTCAAGCCCATGCGTGTGCATGCATGACCACATGCACCCTACATACATGCTCTCATACATAAAACACACGTGGGAGTAGGGTAAGGGGTAGAATAGGACTGTATCGCAATTAATTAAAAATCCAGAGACAGATATTGGGGATCAATCTGAAGGCCAGAAAAGCAAAGCAGCCAGCCACTGGCTCTTACTTACCTCTACCTCAGTCTGAAATGGTGATCTTGACTCCAGGAATCTCAGATGAGACTGTGTCTGAGAACTGTCCTCTCCTGTCTTGTATTCCTCTCTAGTGCTGGGATTAAAGGCCTGCACCACTACCACCCAGTTTCTATGGCAAGCTTGTTCGGCTACTGGGATTAAAGGTGTGTGCCGCCACTGCCTGGTCTGTAAGGTTGATACAGTGTGGCTGTTTTACTCTCTGATCATCAGGCAAGCTTTATCTATTAAAATACAAATGAAATATCCCTGCTTAGGCCCAGGGGAAACATAACAGACTCTCAGACAGTAGAGGAAACTTTTCTGAACTAGACATGGCGAGGGACCTCCTAAGAGAAAGAAGTCTGTGTTGGTCAGGGAGTGGGGGGACAGGCAGAAAATAGAATGGCAGGGAAGGAGCGTTCCTACCCACAGGATAAGGGGAGGCATATGGACAGGCTCGGCTGAGGAATGGGTGAGCATCTGCTCATTCAAGATGCCTTGATGGTTGAATGTAGAGATCCACGACTCCATTCGCGGCCCATGGACGATGAGAAGGAGCGGAAGGAAGCAGAAAGGAAAGAAACTGGGGCAGTCCTCAGCCCGAGGAGAAAGAAGATTAAGAGAAACCTCTCTATATTTTTTTCAACAAAGAGAAATTCATTTGGGGAAGAATGGATGGTAAGTTTTGAAACTGTTTTCACATCTTTTCTACTCCCGGGGGCAAGTCAAAAATGATACTTTCCCAAGACTGACGAATCTCGGTAATTTGTTTGTCATGCCTTACTGACACTCCTATGTCAATATTTACAGAGCGGGGAAGATGCTGGCGCATAAACAGAATGAGGCCTTTCCAGTTTCCTAATCAGCATCGAATACGTGCGCACGCCCAGAGTCAACACTGTCATGGTGATTAATGTTGATTTTGTTAATCTGTAGGAAATAGGCAATTTATGTTACAGATCATAGGTTTTAATAAGAAAACAAATCTACCCTTCTAAGCTTAGGTTTTACATTTAGGATTTCTTCTCAGTTCCTCACTATTCTGGATTGTTTTGAATACTTTTTTTCCCCCCACAAAGGGGGACAATGCCTGGTTACCTTTCTGGCTATCTCTTATTGAAGTGTTTCCCATCTCTCCTAGAAGCCACACATCCATGGAATGCCATTTGTTAGTGAGAGAGAGTTGGCATTTTGACCAATGCTAGAACAGGCTACGGTGAGCCAGGGCTCTGGTCTTAGCTCAGTCCGGCCCCGTTGAACTCCCCTTTAACTGTGGGGCTCTCCACAGTGCTGTGTCCTCTCCATACAGCTGTGGAGCTCTCCGCAGTGCTGTGTCCTCTCCAGACAGCTGTGGGGCTCTCCACAGTGCTGTGTCCCCTCAGGGTCTCTCTCAACACCCAGAGATCTCTTGTTATAAAATTACAAGTCATGTGAATTTGTGAGCAAGGAAAAAAGATGGCTTTTCTTCCAACTCCAGTTCTCATTGTATTTGGGAAAATTTTCAGAATCGTTTACCTGTAATTGGTTAAAAACACTAGCAGCATTCTAGAACTATCACATGGTGTGTGCTCTGTAGATCCGAAAGTTACCCTGTTCTGCTTCCAAAATTTGAGAACAGTCAAACCTCAGGTCAGCTTTGTCACAGTATCAGCAAGACTCTAGTACTTCACAAAGCAAGAGGTGTTTCTGTCAGTGGCTGGAATTCAGGAAAGAAATGTAAGTTAGACATCAATGAAGCACAAACAGGTCCTACCTGATCCTGTAGCCATTCAGCCTTATATTAATTATAAATTATAAACTCTTTGGCCTCTTAGCTCAGACTTATTATTAACTATCTCTTACAACTTGAATTAACCCATAATTCTTATTATGTTTAGCCACGTGGCTTGGTATCTTTTCTCAGTGAGGCATTCTTATTTTCTTTTCTCTGTGTCTTGCTTGTGACTGACTTTCTGTCTTTCCTCTTCCCAGAATTCTCCTTGCCTGGTTGTCCTACCTATACTTCCTGTCTGGTCTAGCTGTGGCTTTGACTATAAAACAATAAGCAATAGCCACTTCAATCACCTCCTCCATTGGGATGGACAATAATGGGAGAAGAAAATGTGACTCAGGGTTTTAAAAATTTATAAGTGTTTTTGGGGGCCAACAAGATGGCTCAGGGAGTAAAGGGCACTTGCCACATGTCTTAGGGTTTCTACTGCTGCTGTAAAGAGAGATTATGATCACAACAACTCTTATAAAGAAAAAGTATTTAGTTGGGGCTGATTTTTAGTTCAGAGTTTTAGTCCATTATCATCATGGCAGGACGTGGTGCGGTGCAGGCAAACATGGTACTGGAGAGGAGCTGAGAGTTCTATATCCTGCAGACAACAGGAAATGGATTGAGACTCTGGGTGTGGCTTGAGCATATATGAGACCTCAAAGCCCGCCTCCACAGTGATGCACTTTCTCCAACAAGGTCATACCTACTCCAACAAAGCCACACCTCTCAATGTGCCACTCCCTTTGGGGGGCATTTTCTTTCAAACCACCATAGGGGTCAATCTTGACCACCTGAGTTTACCCCCCAGGTCTCACATGGTGGAAGTAGAAAATCCTCAAGCTGCCTTCTGACTTCACACACACAAACACATATGTGCTCCCATGTAAATGTTCCCATGATTAAGCAAACATAAAATTTAAAAAGTGTTTTTGGAAGATTTCAGGAATGTTTGGAAAGGCTCTTCACCATCACCTCCTGATGTCTAAGGCCTTCGTTCCCTTAGTCTTCATTATTCCTGCTAGGAAAGGTTGGGTGAGACTAGGGTTGAAGAGTAGGATTGCACTGAGTACCGAGAGATGGGAGGAGATCGAGAGAGAAGAAGGGGCTGGTGGGCGTCTGTCTGAGGCTGACTGTGTTAACTGAAAGATAGCAACACTTAACAATGAAGGAATGTCTCAGCCATCTTCCAGTGGAGCTGGGATTAGCCCCACTTCACTTATGAAGGAATGTCTCAGCCATCTTCCAGATTCCAGTGAGGTTGGAATTAGCTCCCACTAGGATGTTTTCTCTGGCGGTAGGCTATGTCTGCACTGTCTGCCTCACTAACCATTCCTGGTGGGCGGAGAAAGGGGTGGATTGAATTTACATGGGAATTCTACCGAGAATCTCATCAGCAAGAGATGTTCCTCTTCTTGACACATGCTCCAAAGTAAGGTGTGAGAATGGGAAGTGCGGCTGCTTTCTGCAGACGCTTGAGCTGCCCTCCTCCAGGTATGCAGCCGATGCATTTTACCCTCCTTTCCACCTCTGTAAATCTGACTTAAACTCCCTCACCCTCTCTCGTAATGTGTGGTGTGAAAGCATAAAGACTCTGGCCGGCTAAGCACAATGTAGATAATAAGCCTATGGCTTAATTGTGGTTGTTAGTGGGGAATTTGATGGTGGCACCTCTGCTGGTACAATTAGCATTTCATCATCTTTTCTCACGGTGCCGTGCATTGGCTGGTTCTTCTTTGATGATGGCAGCAGCCACTGTGTGGCACTTACAGTTCTATAGGTTGGAGCGTTTGGTGTTAGCGTTTTAAAGTTTTGAGGCCATGGATGCTTAGAGAAAGCAATTTGCGTTTCTGCAGACAGGAGATGATTCCTGCCTTATTTTTTTGGTATTTGAGCTGTTTTGTTGGGGTCAAGGGTAAGACCTTAGAGGCTGCCTGGGCTTTCCACACAGGTCTATTAGCTGGGTCACCCTGGGTGAATCGTTAACCCAGCTGTCCCTCAGCTTCTTCATGTGTGATTGGGGATAATAATACCTGACCACCCTGCACAGCTGAGGACATGTGTGTGCGTGGCAAAAACCCCATCATCTGATGACTGCATCACCCGTATATCACTATGGCTGCCGTCATCTTCCTTGTCACCGTCTCAGTTAGCTGAGGTGGAAGGGCAGGTGAATGAGGGAGGTTATGGGCTAGGCTCATCCCAGTTTCCCACCGTGATATTTCTCTAAGAGGCCAGCATTCCAGGACTCTGTATCTGGACTTTTATTGATAAGGAATGGCTGAGCCTCCTGAGTGCTGGGATCACAGGCACACACCATCATACCCAGTGCGATTTTGGTCCTTTTGGGAGATGTAGTGCGGAGTGATACTAAGTGTCTTGATTGCAGGGGAAAGGGTAGGTCTAAGGAAGCTAAATAAAAGTCTGGGAGTATCCTAACAGCACAGTGCCTTGGTAGTCATGGGCCAGGGCTTTATGTATCTTAACTAATTATACCACAGACCCATGAATTAGGTACCATTATCACCACTACAGATAACAATCCCAAGCATATGGACATAAGTAAACCTTGGGCTGGGAAGTCTGAGAAGCAGAACATGAAAAAAAGAGAATATGGATAGAAAGAACTATGTTTTTAATTAGAAATGACATTCATGCAGGTTTTCTGTGTATTCTTGAACTCAGGTATGTAAACAGAGACTGCGCTTTCATTTCCTGGTCACCCAGAACTGAATAACCACACAACACTATATTAATTATAACACTGTTTGCTCAATGGCTTGGGTATATTCCTAGCTAGCTCTGACATCTTAAATTAACCCATTTCTATTAATCTGCATATCACTACAAGGCTATGGCTTACTGGTATGGTTCTGGCATCCTTCTTCAGCAGCTACATGGTGTCTCCTTGACTTCAGCTTCTTTCCTCTTCTATCTCTTCTTGGATCTCCTGCCTTGCTATATTCTGTTCTGCCATAGGCCAAAGCACCTTTTTTCTTAACCAATGCCAATAAAACATATTCATAGCATACAGAGGGGAATCCTACATCATCTCCCCTTTTTTGTCTAAATAAAAAGGAAGGTTTTAACTTTAAATTAGATATAAAAAAAGGTATCAAGCAAGAATTGCACTTAATATTTAGTCTATTTGTATCTGGAAAGTTTCATATCTAATTTATCTTTTATCATAACTAAGGAAAACCATAACTATCTCTTTTCAACTCCCTCAAAGATCCCAGGAGAATATAATATTACCTAAGTAAACAGGAAGTGCATTGTAAACTACTTCCAATATTGTAGAAATGACAGAGACACCTTGCTGCCTATCACAGTTGGTAGAGCATAAGACTCTTAATTCCAGGGTTGTGGGTTTGTGCCCCACTTTGGGCACCAATTGAAGCACAATTAATAAAGTCTCAGAGACTAAAATTGACATTCAACCTGAAGACCCAAAAAGCAAAATAGCCAGCCACTGACTCTTACCTCGACCTCAGTCCAAAAATGGTGATCCTGTATCCAGGCATCTCAGAATGAGACTGTGTCTGAGAGCTGTCTCCCCTCTAGGGCTGGGATTAGAGGTGTGCACCACTGGGATTAAAGGCATCCGCTGCCTGGTTTCTATGGCAAACTAGTGTGGCTACTGGGATTAAAGGTGTGTGTTACCACTGCTTGGCCTATAAGGCTGACCAGTGGGGCTGTTTTACTCTCCCATCTTCAGGCAAATTTTATTTATTAAAATAGAAATAAAATGCCACTACACTGCTATTCATCAGCATTGTTGTAGTAGGCTCTATTTGTAAAAAAAAAATAACCATCGACTTACGGGGAAGGGGTTGGATTTTTAATGTTAAGTTAACCTCATGAATTAACATGAACACCTAACCTAATATAGCCAGTGATAGTTGGTCAGGTCTGTCATCCTAGTACTTGGGAGGTAGAGGCAAAAAAAAAATGGGAAATTCAAGGTCATTCACAATGAAATAGCAGCTTTGAGGCCAGACTGGGACTCATGAAACTGGGTCTCCTAAAGAAAACCAAACCAAAACAAAAAGTTTAACCTCCTAAAATGACATTATTCTGGCCTGTAATTCTTACAATACCATAAACCAGAAATATGTATCCTTTAGGGCTCTTGTTTGAAATTGTGATTTTAAGTGATACATTATGACATGCATATTTGTGAAAGTACTATGTGAAGTTTCATACTGTGGGACAATAGTCTCATGCACTGTAAAGATTTGTCACTTGTATTGGTTTAATAAAATGATGATTGGCCAATAGTCAAGCAGAAAGTATAGGTGGGACAATAAGAATAGAATTCTGGGAAGAGGAAAGGTTCATTCTTCAGTCACTTAGACACAGAGGAAGCAAGATAAGAATGCCTCACTGATAAAAGGTACCAAGCCATGTGGCTAACACAGACAAGAATGATGGGTTAATGTAAGACATGAGTTAGTAAGAAGCCTGCACTAATAGGCCAATCAGTTTATAATTAATGTAGACTTCTGTGTTTTTCTTTGGGACTGAATGGCTGTGGGACTGGGTGGGACAGAAACCTCTGTCAACTGTTTCAAAACACTCTATACTATGCAACAATTAACGGAAGTTGTGTACCATTGTTGCATATTTTTAGCATTTCTGTGCAATGAGAATCTTTTTTTTATTATTATTATTAAATTATAAAAGTTTCCATTTCAGCCCCTCCTCCCACCACCCTCCCACTCCCCCCACTCCCCCTCCCCCTCCCTCTCCATCCCCCAGAGCAGTCAGGGTTTCCTGCCCTGTGGGAAGCCCGAGTTCCTCCCCCCTCCCTCCAGGTGCAGGGAAGGTGAGAGTGCAATGAGAATCTTAACAAAATTTTCTTCCAGCTATTTTGAAATATTCAGCACAATATTGATAACCATAGTCACCTATGTGCAAAAGAACTCCATAGCATACTCCTCTATCTATCTGTAACTCTACCCCTGACCAGTCTCTCCTGATATCCATCCTTCTACCCTTCCTGGACTTGGTCATCTCCATTCGATACTGTGATTTTATGAATCAACTTAGCGAAGTCCACACTGAATTTGGGATCATATGATGTTTGTCTATCTATGCCTAGATTATTTCACTTAACATGGTGCTCTCTAGCTTCACCTATTTTTACCATAATGCCAGAATTTTATTCTTTTTGTTAAATAGTGTTCTTTCCATTCTCTCTCTCTCTCTCTCTCTCTCTCTCTCTCTCTCTCTGTGTGTGTGTATGCATGTTTCTCATTTTCTTTACATATATATGCATGTGTGTATATATGTATATGCATGTCTCTTATTTTCTTTATTCATTCATCTATTGATAGATATATTTTAGGATTTTTGATTGCCAATTAGAGAAACCACTGGAATCAGTTTAACAGTCAGAGTTCTCCTCCTGCCCATGGAATAGTCAGTATGAAAAATCAGGGGGTTGAAATTGCTATACTGGCATGAAGACTTGAGTGTAATCACTAGCTCTCATACAAAATGCTGGCATGACACATGTTTCCAGTTTTTGGAAAGCAGAGATGGAATTGGGTCCCTCAACCCACTCGACTACTTTTAATCCATTTGGAGTCAATTCAGGTAAAGCAACCGCCATGTGTTCGGTTGCATTCTGCACTGTTGAAGTAGGATAGCTACACAGAGGTAACGACAGGCTGGGAAAGCATGGGTAGAGCTTGACAGGGTCAGTCCCAATGCTCTAAATGACATCATAGTGATGAGTCAGAGACCGTGGCAGATTCTGAGGCCACAGGTAGGTCTCTGCAATGGCTGGGAAGTGGTTCTTGCATACTGGTGAATAGACCACAGCTGCGTCTCTTCTTGCTAAAGCTGGGAGGTAAGAACATCAACTCATTGCTCCACCATCTTCATTTCCCACTGCTTCTTGATTGTCTAGATAAGAGGAGGCAAGTGGTCCTTGTTTCCTGATGCATGCTTTGATGGAAACACACGACACCATGTATGACACAGCTGAGTAGATTTCTGCAGTTTTCTCCTCCTTCTCCTTTTCATCGTTTCCTTTACTCTTCTTCCTCTTCTACTCCTCTTCCTCCTTTTCTTTTAACCTAAAATATCAAACTGATTTTTTTAATCTGACAAAACTCACATAAAATCTCCCTTTCATCATCTTTTTCCTTTGCTATTATAAACCCATGCTAAAATCTCTTAACCACTGGTACCTGGGTATCCCTCAGTCAACCTGCCTTCATTGTTCCTTACCCAGACCTCATTGGCACTTCAGCAATGCACTTTGGGATCATTCATGCCTGGCTTATGGGGTTACAGCACCTCTGTGTCCAGCTTAGGGACATCTGCTGCCTATCTCTTTTGCCTTAATGGTCTTTGGTCCCGTTTGTTCCTCGTTGTCTCAATTCCGTATTCTTGTTGAATGGTAGACATGGCCTTGTCTAGTGCTGGCATGTTAATGCCTGCAGGTACTCATGATGATGAATCTAGGTGTGTAGAATATAAAGAAAATATGGTCCAAACATTGAAATAAAATGAGCCTCTGTTCAGCCTCTAGAACCTGGAAGTAAGAGCTGATGCAGAAGACATTGACCTGGTGTCTGACTTCTTTATCCTTAAGATACAATCTTCAGTGCTTTTACTCTGACAAAAGTTTTGCCAAACAAGCTTAAGATGGGGTGTAGGTGGATTTTTCTGTCCTGCTTTCCAGCTCCAAAATAACCACACTGAGACTTCTTATTAATTATGAAAGCTCAGCTGATAGCTTAGGCTTATTACAAACTAGCTCTTACAACTTAAATTAATCCATTTCAGTGAACCTATTTTTTGTCTTATGGTTTTATTACCTTTACTCTGTATTGCCCATACTGCTTTTTTCTCCATCTGGATGGTGACTACCTGTATTTACATCTGTCTTCTTCCTAGTGTTCTTTCCACCCCCCCCAAGTTCTGCCCAGCTATTGAACATTCAGATTTTATTAAGCCAAACACAATGTCATATCTTCACATGCTATAGATGAACATTCTGCAAAAGTGACCATGTTTATATAGAGTGACACTCACCTACTCGTACATCCTCTCCTCTTGTCCCTTGTCCCGGGGATTGATGCATGCTGACCAAGCGCTGCATCCAGCTGAGCTGCATTCCTAACCTCTCTCCCCACTCTCTCCCTCTGCCTCGCTCTTCCTCCCCCTTCCATCCTCCCTTGTCTCCTTTCTTGGGTCCTTTATTCCCCTTCCAGCTCACCCAGAGGTGCTGTTCTATTTCCAGGCCCACAACGCTTGCATATATACATATTCTAACCCAACAACATTCTCTACAACAAGGAAGGGACTTCCGTTCTTAGATTAAACATTGTGGCAGGCTAGCTGTGAATTAAATGAAAACAATTGGGGATTACTAATGCCCAGCTCACGATATCCTAATAGAGTATTACTGGGTCCCCACCCTGGCATACACAGAAGCCAAGGCTTCCTGTTTGTGAGGCGGGTCAGTCTGCTCAGACAAGGTTTCAGTCACCGAGCAGAGAATGTCCCCCGCAGTGGTGATGGCCTCAGCTTGTCCAGGCAGCATCAATTATTCATCGTGCAAGGAAGATAAATTAGGTAGAAGCGGGCTCTCTGTTTCCCTCACGAGGCCCTGCCAAGGAAGATGAGGAAGGTACTGTCCCGGGAAGCCGGGCTCACAGCAGCACTGCGCTGGAAAGCAGGTCCCCTCACTGCACTTAGGAAGGGATTAGTGCAGGAAGACCTTGTTTCACAGGTGACAGTCCTCAGTGGGGAGAACCATTTCTACAATAGCTCTGAGAGTGGACCGAAGCTTCAAAGAGAATCGCTTTAATGGCGTTTGTCTTGGAAAGTGTATGGGGTCATTCTGGAGAAGCTGCCATTACTTTTAGGCCTAAATACTACTAATTCGGACATCTTTTCACTTCAGAAGACACCTTGCTGGGAACTCACCGTCTTCAGTCTCTCTAATGATGGAATTCAAGAGACTGTGCAATTTGTCTGGTCTGATTTGCCTGGCATTCCTGGGCAATTCCATTTTGGAAATGTTCAAAACATATAATTGTTCTCAGGTGGCTCAAGAATGGGTGTGGTGAGAGCCTTTTCCCAAAGCTGCTTCCTCAGGGGGAATGGCGTTGCCTGCAAATCATGAGGGACTATGGGAAATTGTGCAAGGCTGTCCTGTTAGCCAGGCAACACAACTGTCTCTGCCTCTTGTTTTTCTCTGTTCTCTGCGTGTGTCTTAAGGACAAGAATAAATGCCCCTAAATAGTTTTCTTCTAAGCATTAAAACATTTTGAAACTTCTCATATCATGGATAAATAACCAGCTTGTGAAACATTTATGAAGCTCTTGCTACAAACAAGACTCTAAGAGGCTGGGAAAAGTTCACAGGATTGTAAGGTTTATGATGTAGGGAAGGCAAGAAGAGAGTGTCATGGTGATTTACGACTAGATGGAGGATATCCCTAGGAAATGGGACCTTCAGGGAGGGTGCGGAGTCTCCTGCATCCCTGTGTTATGGACGGGCCTTGGGGAGGTGAATTAGAGCTAGTTCTCAAAGCATAAATGACAGCAGAACCAAGCGCTCGGCTCTGGTGCCAGTGGGCTGAGTGGAGTTCATTCCATAGCTTTCCATCCTGGATGAGACATGGTGGTTCCTCTTCTGCATTAGGTTTGGATGGGCAAACACCATCTTCAGACTTGCAATGATCTGAAGTGTGTACAAGTTTATATTCCCTTTTTCAGGAGATTCATCAAATATATAAATTGAAGGTCTATTATAATGTTGTTACAGAAAAGCAAGAAGTTTCTGATTAAACAAAGACTGAATGTGGAGATCAGTATTAGGGCCCGAGACACATGTGCTTTTAACCTGTTTCTCAGCATCCTCTGCTCCTCTGTTGTATGTGCATGGGTGTGTGCACATGAGTACTTGTGTGTATTAGTGTGCATACATGTGTGTGAGCGTGGAAGCCAGAGGACAAGCCAAAATAGTATTCCTCAGGTACTAGCCACCCAAGAATCTCTCACTGACTGGGAAGCCACCAGTTGGGGCCCCTTTGCTTTTGTTATCTCTATCCATCCTCTATTCTTTTTCTGTTTTGTTTTGTTTTTGTTTATATAGAGGATCTCTCTGTAGCCCTGGATGTCCTAGAACTCACTCTGTAGACCAGGCTGGCTGTGAATTCACAGAACTCTCCTGTTTCTGCCTCTCAAGGGATGGAATTAAAGACATTCCCACTATGCTGGGCACATATGTATTTTTTTCCAAAAAGTTTTAATGAATCCTCCCATTGTCTCACCCACTTCTGCATGTGGGTGGCAGGACAAACAGTGAAAATGGGCATGGTGGGCGTGCAGCTTCTCACCTCACCTGTACAAGACGATGCTTTTCCTTGTCCCCATTCATCTGCCTCTTGCATCTTAAATGTCTCAGTTAAATGTCGAAGTGGGAAATAAATGGGACACCTACTGTGGGGAGGAGAGAATTTAAAGAGAGGACTGGGGAAAGTCATGGGGAAGAAACAAGATGTGTGGAGCTCCCTATAGCCAGTAGCAGAGGGGAAGCCAGTGCTCCCTCTGAGCCTTCGGGGATGGGTAGTCACCCAGGGGAGGTCTCTGAATAGAGAGAGCTGTGGCCCTCAGAAGTCATATTATTGGTAACACAGGCAGGAGAACAATAGAAGCTCATGACCCGAATCCCCTTTTCTCCCTTTGGTGAAAACCCACCCAAGGCCAGCGTCAGGAGAATGGTGGGTGCAATCCATAGCTGTCAACCTCTTAGGGGCACAGCACGGGGAGGGACTGTGTGAAGGCCACACCCAGAAGGGAACAAAGATGGTATCCTGCTCCTATTCCTCTGGGAGTCATTCCAAACACGTACATTCTCCTCGATGCCTCTAGAACTCTCTCCAAGAAAACAGTCCCTTTATTTTTCTCCTTGGCAGGAAGAATTTCTTTTGCCCTTTCTCCTCATATGTTACCAACATCTAAGTACTCTAGATAGAGGTTCACCCTGCCAGACAGAATCTTCTTGAAAGACCCACAGCCCAGCAGGCAGCCAGAGTGGACCTCACCCACCTACGTCAGCTTCACTCTTTCCTGAGACCTTAGTGTCTCCTTTTCGACTTCTTGCTCTTAAGTGTTGGAACCATTTGGAGTCCTGACCTCCATCTGCTCTTCCCTGCTAGTGATCTTCACTTTCCTTCTGATTTGAGTTACTGAGAGCTGTGTCAAGTTGTTTACCAGCTCTGCTTCACGAGCACGTGTTGCCTTAGCCTTGAGGATCAGAGGATGAGGTTTTCACCTGTCGGCCCACTTAACTGTTGCGTATATAAGCCTCCATGGTGCTATTGAATAAAGGGCTTCTTACCAGCGACTAGAGGTCTGTGTCTCTGTCTCTCTTTCTGTGTGTGTCTTTGTATGTTTCAACCTCCAGCCCCTTGCCCGAAGCTCGCGAACTATATGGTAGCACACAGAGTGCAGACAGGCGTTGTGTGCTGCACTTAAGTTTATACGCACGTTCACATTTCTCTCAAAGTAAATCCAATTGCTGGATACGATGACCTCTTCCCCAGGAGCTGTCTTCTACAGCGTGCAATGTTTATTTTGAATCATCTCCGAGGGTATCTTCATTTGCTCTGCTTCTTTGTTTCCGGTGGCAATGGTCTGGGTTCTGACGTCTCGCCTGGACGTGTCTCGCCTGGACGCTCCTGAACGCACTCCTGATAGGATCCGCTGAGCTCTCTGTTGTCTTGCGTCTCCTCTGTCTCTGAGACACTGAACTTGAGGCCACGTTGAGAAAAATATACAGATCATAGTAAAAAAGGAGAGAAAAGAAAGGAGAGAAGCCACGTTCAGGGGTTTAGGGAACATGAGCAGCAGGAGGGGGCCTCAGCCTGCAGGGTCTGCAGTTCCAGAGACTATTGTACAACGGATGTGAAAGAATTATTGAAGGATAAAATTAATAAGGAGAGAATCCCTAGTGCTTCCATGTGGGATGAACATACCTTACATGTAATATCGTCTAACAAAACACCAACTAAATCAGTGAACAAACTTCAAGGGTTCTGGAGCAGTGCTTGCTGGCAGGGGTCACTGGTGGAAAAGCGAGTCTGGGAGCGGATCCTAAAGAAGACTGAGGACAGCTCAGCTTGGTTGTCAGAGGAACATTCATCTTGTGGAAAATATAGCAATCCCCTCCCCACAAATTAACATGGGAAAATGGATGCCTGTTGCTCAACCTATGGGGCCAATAGTGTGCCTGATTTTACAATATGCAGTGTACTACAGAACAGTGGGACTTGGAGCATGGAAATGCAACCAATATAATTAACATCGGTTATACTAATTTGCATAGAAGAGCCTGTTTATAGTGCCCTCAGGCAAAAGCATCCTTCTGCATAAAGGAAAACCCTGAAGTTATAAAGTCACTGCGCTGTGCAAGGCAGCCCTGGTGTCCCCAAATAAGTCACTCCACAATTCCTGCAAATGGTGATTTCTAAGTAGAAACAAATAAATTTAAATTGTGGTTCTTCTTGCCATTTGAGGGTCCCCAGTAGAGAAAACCCACAGCTAGGGTTCTCCACTATCACTGGGGTGGCAGGATAGTGCTTCGGATAATGTAAGAAGATCTATTATCAGGGTGAGGAGAGTCTGAGAGACCTGGAGCATTCAAAACCGCAGAGTCCTTCTCCAAGAGACGTCAGGCCTCAGCCGGATCAGGTGGAAAATAAGCTATCACACTCCAGTTCATGCTAATCTTCTTCACCCTCTGCCTCTTCTTAGATACCTTTCTAACCAGCGGCTGCTAGAGGTGACTTTTGTTAACTTTACACCGTGTGTTTTCGTTACTGTGTTTATTCTTTCTGGTAACTTTACACCGTGTGTTTTCGTTACTGTGTTTATTCTTTCTGGTAACTTTATATCATGTGCTTTTGTTACAGTGTTTCTAGAAAGAGAAAATGGTCCAACAGCTTTTCTCGATTCTTCTGAGAATCTTCTAGAGCAGAGGCACCAGGGTCCTGCTGCGAGCTTGGTGCTCTCGCTGCTACCTCAGGTGGAATTTCTACCTCACTCTGAACTGGTTTTCTCTCGCAGACACCGTTCCCCTCATGAGACCAGAACCGCTGCTTTCCCAGGGCCTGCCCCGACCCCTGACCATCTGTCCACGGTACCTTTTCAAGTTTCTGACTGAAAAGTGTTCAAGGCCTCCTTTAAGATGTCTCGGTCCCCCTCAGGCACAGTCGTGCTTCCACAGGCCAGATTTAGAACAAGGCCCCTCTTCGTTTCCCAGGGAGCCCTTCATGCTGAAAAGTTTAGTTCTCCACCTTGGAGAGGATTTGATCTCTGAGATGCTCTATAGAAGGTCAGGTGAAAAGTCACGGGCCTGGAGGGACTAGGCCTAGCTATTTTTCAAAAAATAAGAACTTTGGAAGTTTCAAGAAATGATCATTGTTTGAGGAGGAAACCATGTTTAATTTTATTTAAATGTTACAGAGAAGATACTGTGTATTGAGACATCATCCTATGCCAGTAAAAAGTTAGTTTTTATGTAACAGTTAAAATGGATATAATTCCAATTTAAGATGAGGACAAAGTGGGGTGCTCTTTCTTGGAGCCTGAAGAGTGTCCAGAGCAAACCAGCACCTTTAGTGGGAACCTTGTCTTGACTAGTTTGTCGTTAGTTACTGCCAGCTAGACTAGTTAGCATTTAACTTGTAATTTGAGCTTTAGGATCGCAGATCTTGTCCTAAAAGCATCTGTTTCCTCTGTTTGGAGTGCATTGGCAGAAAGTTGACCATAGCTTCTCCCCCATATTTTAGGGGTTCTGCTGCCTCCGTCATTGTATTTCTATCATTGTACACACTCAAGCCATTTCTAAATTTTTTTTTTGGTTGATCTTGCCAACAAGTTTGCACCTCTGTCCTCTCCAAGAGTCAGCCCTCGATTCCGTGAGCGGCTCCATTGTTATCAAGGCGTCCGGTTCTTTCTGCTCCTTTTCCAGCTTCTGCCATTCAGCATCACGGTTAAAGTTCAACTCGAGACCCAACATGTCTCCATTCTTGCCCCAGCTCGGCTTCTACCTGCTCTAGATGACTCCGGGAGCCATGTAGGAGGGCTAAGGATGTGTGTAGGCAGACTGCGTACACATTCACAGCATCTACAGTGGTGTGGGGGTGAAGCAGACAGGCATATTGAAAACTGGATGTTCCTTGAAGCAAACCTCAACATATCAAGCCTGCGAGGTAGGGCCCAGTACATTCCCTCCTTTTCTTTTGGTCCATTTTAATAGTCCTTTTTGTTTTTATTTTTTCCCTTCTGTGTTTTTATTTTTTTCCCTTACGGCTTATATACCCCAGAAGAATCTTTCAAGCAATATAAAAGTTACAGTGTGATTATATTCTATTTTTTAAGCGAATGATTACAATGAATACAAGTAAAAAAACGTGTTTCCTATTTCCCTTACATGATTAAACATTTTACGTTTTATAGGTAAAAAACAAATTATCTCCAGGAACCCACATACATTCATGTGTAAGCAACTTGTTACAGATTAATAGGTGTAAGCAAGCAAGGGATTTTTGAAGACGGTTCTTTACCTGGCAGGCTGCATTTTGTGGTTACAAAGAATCAATCACTTTATTATTTATCTCAAAAGATAATCTAATTAAAAAAATCTTAAAAGAATCGTAAATCTAAACTTTTATATATAAAAAACAATCAGCTCTGCTTTCCCTTCTCAGGATGTACACCCATTCTCCAATAGATTTCATATCAGGAAGCTGAGGGCAGAAATGGGTACAGGGAATTCATCATCACCTTTGATCACCGACCATCCTAGCAGGGAAGGTGCATCAGCCAGAGATAGCCAGGCTGTCACTGTTTCTGTTTCCTGACCTCAGTGAGTCCCCACTCAAACTTTCTGTTTTTAATTGAAAAAGCAGAGTTAAGTGGATTAGCTGGGACAACCCTCAGGGGAAAGGAAGGTGGAATCAGAGAAAGCAAACTCCTTCATGTCAATCCTGTCAGAGGGAGAGCGTCACAGTCAGGGCGGGCAAGGCCAGGTCTTTCAGCTACTCGGCCTTCTAGGTTTTCACAGTTACAGGAAACAGGGGGAGGACATTGGGTTACAAGTGATCACCAGCTGACAAAGTCCTCCTGGCTCACTAGGGTTTGTGGAAATTTTTGTCTTTTTCCTTGTGGGGGACCTGGGGCCTGTGAGTGGTAGTGGATGGCTCCGGTTTGACTCTGAGGGTCCTCTCCGTTTCTTCTGCATTTGGAGGCAGACCAGACATGGTTAGGGTGCCTTTCTTCCTCTTCACAGAATCCCCAGGACCCCTCGGCGGACCCGCTGCTTACCCCTGCTCCTGCTGCTCCCGTGTTTCTTGACTTCCCCAGCGAGAATCCCAGGAGTTTTGATGGACTCCAGGGCAACACACCAGCTCCAGCCTCCTCCTTCTCAGGAGTGCTCAAACTTGCTCCCTGCATACTTGGCTTCCTAAAACTGCTCCTCAATATGCCTCTCAGTCTAGGGTCTGCTCCTTCTCTATCTACTCTGACGTTAACTGACATAAAAGGTAAGCATGGTCAAGCCATTTCCTGGCTTGCGATCCCCGAAAAGCTCCCTGCCGTGTGGACTCGATGTGTTGGCGTTCATCCTCCCTCCCTCTCACCCCTCATCTCTGTCATCCTATTGCTGAGTTCATCTCACCTCTTGCTATTTGCCAGCAACGTTCTCTCCACTTCCTGCAGGTTTAGGGCCTGGCACTTTGCTGAAAAGACTTTCCCCCTTTTCATTTTTCTCCCCCTACTCATTTTCTTTAAAAGTATTTATGTATTTATTTTTATGTGAACATATGTGCATCACATGCATGTAGTGCCTGCCAGAGCGGTAAGACATTGTCAGACCCTCAGGCAGTGGTTGTGAGCCACTTGATACGGGCGCTGGGGACCCAACTCTAGTCCTCCAAAGAACAGTCTGGGCTCTTAACTGCCGAGCCACCTTGCCAGTACCAACCTGGCTCGTTTTCCTTGTGTCTTCAAGACCCTGCTCTCAGGACACCTCCTCCAGGAAGAGTTACCTGCTGTGTTATCTTCTGTTTCCTCACCTTGTCTGCAGGTTCATCTTCAGCATCATCCTCAATGTTTTCTTCAGACCATCGTCCATTAAGCTGGTGATACTTGGTTTTCAGCGAGTGCGCTTGGACTCCATGAAGATAGGGATGTGTCTTCTCAGTCTGCGTTTCCGGAGCTTAGCTCAGGCCACGCACACTGAGCTTGTTGCAGGGGTGACGTTCAGATGGACTGTGAGGTGCTAAGGAGCAATAACAGTTCTGAGGAGGGAGGACTCTTGGGCTCTAGAGAGGGAAGTGGGGTGGCCCAAGCAACAGAGACACGTCCAGCTAGTGTGCAGAGATGTCACTGGGTTTCAGAGACCTTTGGAGTTGGCTGATGATGTTTTTGTGAGGATGGTGGTCACCAGGTTGGTTGGGACAGGATTTTGATTTTATAAACCTCCACCTAATTGTTACCGAAAGAATTGGTTCTCAAACAAAATCAGCATATATACAATCAATGTGAAGTTTAACAATGCTAATTTTGACTCTTTGGCGGTACTGAAAGTTTCTCTAAAAGGAAGGACAGTATTTTTTTTTTAAAAGCTTCATTTCTTTTAACCAGTAAACTAGCTCTAGGTAGTTCTTAGGCCTTTTTTTAATTTTATGTTTTCTACTTCATGATGGAGTGATGGCATACTTAAAGTTGTTGGGTATCTCTGAACATGCTTTTATTAGCTTATAATAATTGCACATAATAATGACTTTCATGTGTCATTTTCTATACATGTATTTCATATTTTTCAGTTCTATTCCCTTGACCCTCGTTTGTCTCCTTCCCACTTCACGAATTCCCTTCCCTTCCCTTCCCCACTGGTTATCTTTCCCCTGTGGTTGGGTTTCTTTAGGGGTCTTACAGGAGCAGGGAGAAGGCTTGTATCACCAGTGGTTACATCACTGGAGAAATGTCCAGTGTCTTGGTGGTTACATCTGTAAAATAGTTTTTGGAATCCAAGAAACAGATACCATTACTCTTCAGATGTGCAGTTCCAGGAGGAGGGCAGGAGAGGGGTCGGGGGGTGGGGTAAGGCGGTAGAGCTTTTACATCAGCCTGTTCAGGAGGAAGGCAGGAGAGGGGTGGGGTGGACAGCCATTACATCAGCCTTGCTGCTCAGCACAGTGCTGTGACTGTCCACCAGAGGGGTCTCAGAGTCAGCCCTGACCAATCTCCTCATTGTATGGATGGCAAAGCCGGGATCCAGAAAGATGAAGTGTCTTTAAAAGTCTACCTAGTTTGTTTATTCCCATGGTCTTTGTGTGTTGCTTGTTGGGATTGGAAAGGAGACGTGGGAGATTTGGGGAGCTCACCGAAAGATGAAAGTGAGGCAATTACTCTCCTAATTAAAGGAGAATCTAAAACACTCCCGTAAAGCTTTTTCCAAGTAGCGGTTTATATAATTAACGCCACTGCCTTCTCTCCCTTTCCTCCAAACCGAGGGATTTGCTGCTCTGACCCACAGCTCTGTGTGCTGTGGGCAGTCTCTGTGTCCATGACTTATTGGGTAATGATTTGTATTTGCAAGGGAATGCATGGCGGTGTGGGCTGAGTTAGTTCAGCGAGAGAAACTTGGTAATGAAGCCAAGGTTGAGGGGTTTGGTCCCTGGGAACAGCTTGGCTTTGCTGTGATCCTCTGCTGTTATCCGTATCCTCGATGGCCTAATCCATCTCACAGGCATGGGCTTTGAAAGCTGTGGGGTGCTGAGGGGAGAGAGAGAGAGAGAGAGAGAGAGAGAGAGAGGACCATTACCTCCAGATGCTCACCTACAACACAGAGCTGCACATGGAAGAGCAACAGTTCTGTTAGAATAACGAAGGCCCTGTCTCCTACCGCCAGCTCCTTGAGAGGCTTCCATCGGATGAACGTGGAGGGAGGGAGCACACCCCCTTCATGTTGACTAACACACTGTTCTCCAGAGACCACCTAGGATGTGAACCTGAGTTGGACTCTTAACACCCACAATTGAGGCAACCTGATTTATTAGTCTACTTGATTAGGGACTGACTGTCTTTCTGAGTTTTTGTCCATGAAGTAATCTTCTTGCTCTTCTTTTATTGTTAGTGACTGACCAGCCTTATAATCTATTGCTTATGGGTACGGACTCCAAGGGAATGTTACCACGGACGTATTAACTTTCACCTGGAGATGATGAGCAAATATTTTCACGCCTCTTCTTTCTCGTTTGTCAAATGGAATGCTAGCTTTCTTGGGGCTGATCAAGTTGCCAGTCATAGAAGGTCCAGGACAATGTTTTGTTGGCTATTACTGCTGGCTGAGCGAGAAACAAACCAGCAGTTACGTGCTAGCCTTTGGGTCATTGCCGCAGGAAGTGGTGTCCCCAAATTGCCAGTCCGCTTGCTCACAGAGACAGGACAGAAGGCACCAACTGCCACTGAGAAGTGTGTGTTCAGAAAGCCTGTATTACAAATAAACAACACACCCCAAACCAAGAGTGTGCCTCTGAGGAAGCCTGAAGTGCTCTGCCTCAGCCCCTTTCCTCTCTTCCTGTGCCAGAGACTCCTGGGCCACAGATGCCATAGCGATGTGCCCTTTGCTGGGGACGAGGTGTGTGGGCGCATTGCGTTTTCTCCTGAGGCCAGCCTGTTCCCCTTCTTGTTATTAGGCTCCATTAACAGACTCCCCAGGGAAGAGCCTTTCCTTTATTTGAGGTGTGATGCCCTTGAGAACCACAGGTTAGTGAAGATCTGAGTTATTTATTTGTCTTTCAGTAGATGGATGGTCCTTTGATAATGGGACAGAAGCCAGGCCAAGGGTTTTGCTTTGGTTTGCTGGGAGAGCGAAAGTGACCTACAATTTTTCATTTGCAACCACCCCCCCCCAAAAAAACCCCAAAACAACAACAACAAAAACCACACCATTCTTACCAGACAGGGATGTCTTGAGAACATTTACATCTTTCCATTTCACTAAAACAGCTCAAGCTGCCTGAGTGTAGCTGACGACTTCATTGTTTGCTTACATTTTCTTTCCGTAGGAGATGAGCTTCAGACCAGGCCTCTGGCTTTGTTATCAGCTGTGGTTCCTCAAGACCCAGCAGACATCCACCGACACCCCAACTCTCCCCAGCTGGAGTGGGTGGCAGAAGCTGTTTTCAGCCCTGCTCTGGCTTCTGTACTGAAGAGTGAAGTTTCCTTCTTTAGCTGGTTTGGGGGCTGACTTGATGTCTGTGGCCAGTGTAACCACACACAAGGAAAGTACTGGAGTCTAGAGGCTGAAGGTTTACACGGTCTCCCAGATGCCATGCTCAGTCTGGCCCTTCACCTCCCCTCCTGTTTATCAAAGAACAGAGGTCAGTCTCCGTGATGGCAACAGTCTAAGGAACTGACCCTCCAATGACACATACCTTCTCTGTTATGGATACATAATAAAGGCAGCTTGGGGACAGTCGCACCCTCGTCTTCTTTGTCAAAGTCCACAAGACCCCTAAAAATGGCACATTCCTCCCAGGGACTTCTTGGGGAGACCTTTTTAGATTGCTCCCCAAACTGCACCAATTGGGACCTAATCTAAGTCACACCGACTTGTTGATTTAGACCCAGAACCTGTATCAGCAAGCACAGCCCTCCTCTGGGATAAATTATTGAAGCCACGCAGTTTGCATGCAATTAGGATAGCACATGTTATTTAGAAAATAATGGCGTTCGTGTTTTGTTTTGGTTGAGTGCTTATTGACTCCTAATGCGTTGCTTACTTATAGGACCATACATCTGGTTTATGCTTTCTCCCCTTATCCCGATTGAAGAGAGAACAAGTTTTGGGTAGGGATTGATTTCGGGAAGAAGGAAAATAATAGTTATTGGATGCCAGGTGCACGTCAGACAGGGTGCAAGTACTTTGTAGAAGTATTTTTGTAAGGAAAACTGTGTAAGATACATTTTTAAACCAGATTTTTTTATTGATTTTTTTTTAATAATGGAGAAACCAAGACCTAGGATCCTAGAGTTAACACTGAGCCAGGAGAAACCAGCTGAGTTCTTGCAAGCTTGTCATAGGGTGGGGTGCTGATGACTTCGGGGTTGAACTGGGGATAGAGTTTGGGGGAGTTACGCCCCTGGACGGGGCTCTATTGTGCTGAAGGTAGAGTGTGAGTGTGTGTGTGTGTGTGTGCACAGTCAAGTGCTTTCTCGCTCAGGCTGCTTTTGTACGAGCTGCCTCAGGCGCTGGGCAGCTAGGGATCTCACTTTAGCAGAATTAAACTCTTTAATGGATTTTCCTCCCCATGCCCTGAGAATATTTCTTGTTTGAGAAATGACTTCCTTTTCAAGAAGTTCTGTTTGTCTCGACAAAAGACCAGAAGCAAATGTATTTGAAGTAATAATAGGAGGGGGAGGGGGAGGGGGAGGGGGAGGGGGAGGGGGAGGGGGCAGAGCAAAGCAATTAGCTGCTGCTACCTTCTCTATCTTCCTCCCTCCTCCCCTTCATCTTCCTCCTCCTCCTCTTCTTCTATTTTCAAAATGAGGCATATTTTATGTGTTCTTCTTGGGACTGGTGAGATGGCTCAGCCATTAAGATCTCCAACTGCTCCTTCTAGAAGACTGGGTTTGATTTCGAGCATCCACGTGGCATCTCACAAGCTTCAGGGACTCCATTTCCAGGGAATCCATCACTCCTTCTGGCCAGGGTAGGCACCAGGCAGTCAAGCAGCCCACAGACATACATACACATAGGGAAGACATCCATACACATTAAGGAAAAATTTGTAAAAATGTTCGTTATTCTATCTTGACACAAGTTAGAATTCTGCATGAAGTGACCATCCTAGGAAAAAGCAGCAACAGCGTTGGCGAGTGCTGCTAATGGGTGGGTGAGTGGACAGTATTCTGCCCGCTAGACTTCGCTCGCTTGTCCTAAGGAGCTGAGAAAAGTGGGGCCTTCCCCTTCCTCTCTCTCTCCATGGGGCCTGAATATTAACATTGCAGGTGAAATACATGTTTCAGACTTGCAAATTTTTGTCACGAAATCAAAGGGAATAGAGAATCGTGAGAGCAGAGGGGGGTGTGTGGAAGATAAGAGGGACTCTTAGTGTCAGTAGGATGGAAATCAAGAGGATAATGAGGAATGCTGGCGTAAACAATTTCCATTTCATCCTCAGGAAGACTATTCCCTCCCTCATCTTTCAAATTCCCTGCTCACCTCCTCTGCATCCCAAACAAATGATTATCGACTCTCCGCTCCTGAAATGACCCTGAAGTGGGTGTAGTTATGGAATTCTGAAGTGCTTCCCTCTGGGGCCCTCTTCCCTAAGCTGGAGAACTGTCGGCATTAACAGGGATCTGGTTTTAGACATGTTTTGCAAAGCCCTATTTGTTTGTATCATTTGAATTTGTGAGCGTAGCAACACCTCCCCGAGTGCGTTAGGCATGCTCACCTTGGGGATTCATAGCGAACTCTGGAATTTCTGCAGAGAAACAAGAGAGCCTGTATAATGTGTCCAGCGAAAGCCAGCAGAAATGCAAAGCCAAGTGGATGGCTGCAGAAACTCCTCCTGCAGCTTACAATGACATTGATTTCTTTCTGTCTCCCCTCATCAGTACAGATGCCGACACCGTTCTCTGGCCCAGAGGACAGAGACAATCTTGCAAAAAAGAAATTTTTTTTGACACACTGTATCTGGCTTGAGTTTAGCCTGTCAGTCCAAGGGAAGGCTTAAACAAAAGCACTAAGTGAGCCCAACCATGAGGAGACAAAGAAACACAGTTTTCTTTTTTTATTGCCCTTGATCATCAGTGGCTGGTGGGGGTGGGGCATTCAGGACTGGCATAGTATTCCTCCTTTAGCTGCTTCGGTGTGAAAACCAGTGACTTAACCTCTTATCACACATTCCCTTTTCTTTTATGTGTGTAGAAAGCACTCCACACTAAAGTAACACCAGCCCAGGGAACCCGCCCTTTCTGGGATGGACATGAAAGTGGGAGTACCTTCCTCACCCTAGGTAAGGTGTGGTGCTCCGTGCATGATCCTGGTGTGCAGCCATTCAGCCCATCTCCTCACTCTGCTCTGCAGGATTTAGAAGCCTGCGCTGGTTGGTGTGCACCGCCATCTCTGCTCCTGCACAGAGAAAGAGAAAGCTCACAGGTGCTTGGCACTTTCCAGGGGAAAGTATCCTTTCAGGATCTGAACCCAGAGGTCTGCGAACTGGGTTACCTCTTAAGGACAGAAACAACAGCCACTTAGGGAGAGATTCCGTTCTCTGCTTTAACACTGGGAACTAGGACAGCAGCAGTTGGGAAGCTCTGAGCTATCTCCTCGGCTTCGGAATAGAAACTGTGGACTCGCAGTAGGTCAGTCCGAATTAGTTGATAGCCTGAATGGTGGAGCTATGTCAGAAGTTACAGGACATCCTCTTCAGGAGGATGAAAGAAGCACTTTCAAAGGGGGACACTTGTGGGGCTTACTCTCTTCTGTGGGATTCCCCTCTGTATGCTGTGAATATCATTGATTAATAAAGGAACTGCTTTGGGCCTACAGCAGAGCTATAGGGGAACAGAGCTAGGTGGTGGTGGTGAGGAAACTAAACTGAATTCTGGGAGAAAGGAGGCAGAGTCAGAGAGAAGCCATGGAGCCTCTGCCAGAGACAGACATGTTGAAACTTTGCTGGTAGACCATGACCTTGTGGTGATGCACAGATTAGTGGAGATGGGTTAGATTAAGATGTAAGAGTTAGCCAATAAGAAACTAGAGCTAGCTGGATGGTGGTGAACATACCATTAATCCCAGCACTCAGGAGGCAGAGGCAGAGGCAGAGGCAGGCAGATTTCTTTGAGGTCAAGACCAGCCTAGTCTACAAGAGCTAGTTCCAGGATAGGCTCCAAAGCTACAGAGAAACCTTGTCTTAAAACAAAACCAAAACAAAAAACAAACAAAAGAATATAAAACAAAAAAGAAGCTAGAGCAAATGGGCCAAGCAGTGATTTAAATAACACAGTTTCTGTGTGTTGATTTTGGGGCTAAGTGGCTGGGAACAAACTAGCAGCTTCCTACAGCAACTCTCATGATCAGGTTCTCAACACAACAGGCTACATCTGGAACGACTGTATTGTAAATACTTCAAATACCAGGATACTTAAAAAGTATGCCCCAACTTTTTCTTATACTGCCCTTTGTAAGCTTTTCTTGTAGCATGTTAGGGTGAGCCTGCCTGCTGGAGTCGAACTGCCTCACTGGTGACCCAGGTGGAACTCCATTCTGTAAGGTGCTAAACCTCGTCCCCACAAAGTGAGTAGCTTTTTAGAATGCTTTCTTCCACACATGGTTTTGAAACCAAGGTCGCCTCTTTGATAACATTTCAGGCAGATTGAACTGCACGTTCAAATGTGTTTGGTGATGCAGGGAGTACGGCTGAACCGAGCTGACCACTGACAGTCTTAGAGGAGGAAGAGTGCCAGGTATGTATACATGCCTAGTGGCAGTTTGCATGTTGTATGCTTAATACATAGGTTTATAAACACAAATATCCCCCCTGTGCTGTCTCTGCATATAGCTGCTCCCATTTCTCTTGTCCTCAAAAGGTAAGTGTGCAAGTGATGGACTTGTGTCTTACGCTCTCCCAAATCCTTCCATGTTAACTCTGAAGCGCTTACCTGGGGGCCAGATGTGTGTTCCAGCCCCTGCAGGGAGGAGTGACTTTGTGCTTGGAGCCTGCCTCCTTTCCTTTCGACAAGAGAGGGGAATATCAATGCCTTCCCACAAAAGCATTTCACATTTGAATATATAAATGATAGACTTCTCTATGCTTTATACGTATTTTGGTGACAGGTAGATTCAAAAAAACATCTCTCCTTAAAACTGAGATGTTGGTATAAATATCTGAAGGGAAATTCTAATCACAGCCTACATTGAACAGACGCACTGATCCTGTATACCTGGGAAAGATTTTTCAAACAGACTTTGTCAGCTCAGCGTTGGCATTCCTTGTCAAACAAAAGCACGCCTAAAGACACGTTTCAAAAGCAGGCGACGCAGCACTTGCTATCCTGCAGAAAATCGAAAAGGAACTCAGAGGCCAAGAACAAACAGAATAGAGAACCAATGAATAACAGAGCGCAGTTCTGAGGGCTGGTTTCAGAGAACCAAATATGTTTTCAAAAGACCACATCAATAATTAAACATTAGCAAGTCAAATTCCATTTTTCATTTGTTACAATTGTCTAAAATGTGTAATGAAGAAATGAAATGATTGATTCAGCCTCAGCAAAAATAGTCAGACTAACACTCTTAATCTAGAGGGCACGTAGAGCCACGGTAGTGGAGGGAAAGAAACCTTGGTTTTTTTCAAGGGATGCTTGCACAAATTGACTTATCTCCAGTTCTATTTTACTGCAAACATTTCAATCAATGGTCACTGAATTACAAGCTCATCTCATTGTTTCAAGAAGGGAGATCCCATTTCTTCACTCAAATTTATGTTAATCTCACAGCCTAACTTTGACTGTCTGGTCCTGTGCAGTACGGCGAGTCACAAGTGACCACTATCTAAATAGCCACGTGGTTTCTTAAGCCTGGAACATCTTCCTGGACAGAAAATACCTGCAACTTCGAGTAGAATTGAGTCTACACATCACCAACAGATTTGTCTTCATCATGTACAGGAAGAATGAATTTATTCTGTCAGAGACATTTTCTGAACGTCACACACTCACAGGATGGTAAGGCAGGGACATGGGGCATGTTTGAAAATAAATTGAGAAGAGGTGACTCACGGTCTGGAGAGATGGTCGTGGACGTGTGAGTGGCAGCAGGGCCTGGGAAAGGCAGACAGGGAACTCCAGTTTGTCCAACCGAGGCATCAACAACAGTTACTCTCTTCTGTGTTCACCAGGGTTCACACTCACAAACCGAGATAGAATGAAGACGACTAGGCTTGCTTTTGATAGCACACTATGTGCAACCTTAGAGTCCTGCCTTTCCTTAGTGTTAACTGAAATACCTCTTCAACACAGCACAAAGGATGAGAAAGAACTTCAGATTTGATTTGTTAAGGCCTATTCTTTGTTAAAGGAAGGAAAAAGAACAAATCACCAAAGGCATTGTGTTTTCCCCATATCTTTTGGGTGAAATGAGACTTTTTTTTTGATGTGCCAATCACAGTGATTTGATAGTCGGCCTCCACAGGCATCTGCAGACCCGTTTCCAGGTACATGACACTGGAGAAGTCATTTGACTTCTTGGTTCCACAGCGGTAGGTGGTAAGAGCGCCTAGCTAATGAAATAATTGGGAGGACTGCACACACGCATGTCAAACTTAGGCAAGTGCTCGGACCCCTGCCTGGCATGGGGAACACGTACAGGGGTATGTTGTTATTTGCCACGTCCACAACATACAAACCTTTTAACTGCTTTTTAAACTTTTTCTCAAGGTGTCTTTTAAACTACAAACCCTCTCAATATTTATGAATTTCTTACTTATGGATCCTTCTTCTGTTGTCACACTTATTGCCCAGCCTTGGGGATGTGAAGATTTTCCTGTTCTTTGAAGATGTTTGCTACACAGTTGAGCTCTCCCATTCAGTCTGTATCCACACTGACAGTCCCTTACTCTTCCACTGGGTAAATGTGCAGATACAATGGTGTGGTCCCCTCCTAAGGAAGGTGATCTGGAGCACACACAGAAACGGCCACAGCACACAGTTCCCCTGGCAGTGAAGCCCGTCAGTGTTTCAGGACCTTACGTCTGAGCTTGGGTGAGCGAGGACTCATCTCCAGGCAGAAGCCAGTGCCACAGACAAGACGTCCAGGAGGAGAGCCATGTGGGGGATGAGGGTGAAGTTGGTATTAGGCATCTTGACTTTGAGGGGCCCAAGGGTCGGCCAGCTTAAGAGTTCAGACTGTTTGCTTTATGTAGCTTTCTAGGAAAATGGGTTGGGCTGAAGATGTGTAGGTGTTTGAGGTATCTTCATGTAACCCTTGTGAGCATGGGTTTGGGTACGTTAGAACACAATAAAATCATTTTCCTATGGCTGGTGGAACATGCCTGAGTTCCTCATTAAATGTACTGAGGCGCTCTCTGGAAGCCAATTAGCCTTCAGCTTGATAACTCATCATGTATTAATGCATGAGAGTTTAATTGCTTCTCATCTCAAACGACTCTTCTCTGCGGTAATTTTATTCTTTCGGAAGTAGGTAAGTGACTGGTTTGTTGTAACAAACCTCAGATTCCTTAGCAGCTAACCGCAACAAAAGTCTCATATATGTAACAGTCCCACCCAGGGGCTCCTGGCTGGCAGGAAGAGGCGTTGGCGGGGTGATTCAAGCATCCGTTTCCTTCCACCATTTGTTCTGGCATCTTCTAAACCCCAGGAGATTTTCATTACGGGGCAACCCTGTTAGCCGCTGGGGCCCAGGAATGGCCTTGGTTCACAGTCCCTGCCTTTAGATCGAGGGAAGCTGTTCCTCAGGGACAGCTCCAGAATCAGAGGAGGCGTCAAAATTTTGGGCTGTGGTTAGCCTTCTCGGTCACAGCAGGTATGCCAATAGAATATCCCAATACGGTGTCTGGAGAGCTTTAAAAGCTGCTTTACAAACATGTGTAGGCGTTGACTAAACTAATCAGCACCATTGTGAGCTTAATAGGAATAGAACTAAAGTGTGAACTGATGGATCAAAAAGTATTTAGTAGGAACTTATGGTCATAGAAATTGTCAAATGTAGGTTTGATTTTATCTTGAGATAGGAGTTTATGGAGCCCGGTCTGATCACAAACTGCTATGTAGCCAGTGATGATGCTGACTTTCTGATCCTTTGCCTACATCTTCTGCGTTTGGGAATTATAGGAGTACACCGCCATGGCCAGGTTTGTGTGACAATAGGGATGCCAAGCCCAGGGCTTCACGCAAGCAGCCTACCAGTTGAGTTACAACCCCATTCAAACGATGACCTTTATTCCCCTTGAGGGCCTGAAGTGATTATCTAGAGAGAGCACTGATTCTAGTAAGAAGAAGAACTGCGTAGACGCTCTGGCGACCAAATCCTGAAGGATGAAAGCACCCAGGGCAGGCAAACCTGAAGCAGGACCAGGCTTACAGAGCGAGACTATGATACATGGTGTGCAGAGGAAAAAGCGACTCCAAAGAGGAGCATTGGAGAAGTGGTGATGTCCAGGGGCCATGAATTTCCGGGAACGGCGCGGGACTTGTGTGGGCCCATCTGCCTGAAATCGTTTTCCTTGCTCCGGAAGCATAAGAAGCAGTTCCCTAGACTTGCCCCAGGTTGGATTTACAGGGAGCGTCTTCTTGTGGGGTAGAGATGGGTGGACTGTAGACCAGGAAGACCGTCATTGTTTTCAAACCAAGCTCTGAATTGTTATGCACCAGGACGGGTGCTCTAAACCTCCGGCTTTCTTTCTGCACTTTATCGTGGCTCACATTGCCACTCGGTGTAACTTGCTCACTCTCTCTAGTGGGCTCTAGGGTGAGCAGTGGCCAGGATTTATTTACTCAGCGATGGCTAATGATTCTCCTGAGCCGAGCAGGCTAAGATGGCTCGTGGAAAATAAGGCTATCTTGTCTGAATGGGGTCATCTTATAAAGGGTTTTGACAGTCAGATGACTGAGCTCAGACTCGAGGTGGCAGGGACCAGGGAGCTATTCAAAGTTTCCAAATAGGCGGGCAACTTTTTGAGCGTGTTAGTTAATGAAGATTCATCTCCCATCAATATGCAGGATGCCTAAAGGTGAGGGGGCTTTGTGGGATGGAGTTCTGGATGAATTTTCTCTTTTTAAATCCGAGGGGTGGGGTTAGAGAGATGGCTCATTCAGTAAAGTGTCTGTGATGTAAGATGTAAGAGGACCCCAGACCTCATATAAAAGCCAGGAGCAGTACATGCATCTGTGATTCTAAGGCTACAGCATGGGAGGGGCAGACAGGTGAATTGCTGGAGCTCATTGACTATCCAGCCTGGCCTAACTGATGGGTTCCTTAAGTGAGAGACTCTCACAGAATGAAGTAGAGGGTGATCAAGAAAGACATCCAACATAGATCACTGGGCTCCGTGTGTGCTCACATGTGCACCTGCACACATACACAATACACATACACTCCAGAAGTGTAGGACTGAGGGCAAATAGTGAGGAAACGGTAAGGGTTGCTTGCATGAAAATGGTTGATATCTAAAGAAGGAGGTGAAGTGTTGCGATGAGCCTGGGACTGGGGGTTTGAATGCACTGCCGAGAGAGGGCATCAGTGGACGGTAGAACATGGGGAGGGCCCACAATGTTCACGATGGCAGAAGAACCACAGGCTTTCAATGTGACCCGTGAAGGCTACTTACTTTGTCCTCAGTCAAGGGAATAGATTCACAGCTCAGTCCAACCACTTGAATCTCCCAGTGTGAAGGCTACGCTTGGTCTCCTCAGGTACGCGGCAGCCCTCTCGTTGGAGGATAAAGGATCGCGAGCCAAGACGGAAGGCTTTTGAATAGTCTCTAATTTTTATTGACAGCCTTGCAAAGTTCTAGATGCACTTAGCACCTCCAAAGAAGTGCTAAATGATTTAACATTTTGGGGACAAATTTGTTCTATTAGTCTCTAGTGCCAAATTCACCAAAAATATCTCATTAGCTGTGCATCGTGATTTCACTAGGGTGCCCTGCTCTTGGCTGGGTTCCAAAGAACACATTTGTATAAAAATGTTCCTATTATGGAGTGTGATAGCTATTAATGGGGCACCATATGCAGCCGAGCCTCTCCTTCGCCTCTGCCCGCCTTGCAACCTGAAGCTGGTGTTTTTCATCTAGTTTTGCCAAGTGACCTGCTTTGCAGGGGTTAAACTTTACCTAATGGACGAGGGCCTGGGACGCTGCAGCCAGCCTTCGTTCATCTAGATTTAGGCCTCTTAGTGAGCCGTCCCCTTCCACCGTGCCCACTGCCAGCCCTGACCCTCTACTCCATCCCAGCCTGGGGAAAGAAAGTGGAGAGGCAAAGTGGAGAGTGGGCACCAAGCCCAGACCTACAGCTGTGACTGATTGACCGGCGTTTCTGTTGCTAGCCACAAAAGGGGAGGGAGTAGAAATGGCCGACTGGTTTGACAGTCTTTCGGTTTTTGTTGTATTAAAACTCTCCAGTTCCTGGCCCCACCCCACCCCTACTTTTTTTTTTTTTTTTTAATCATGTACAGAAAACCAAGAATGATGTTCCACGCTCGTCTTTTACAAAAATTCTTGGCTACCAAAATATTTTTGGTTCTTTATTATTATTTTTAAATTAATATCTTCTATTTTAGAGGTGATCAAGTAGCTTTAAATTACTATTAAAAATGATACCAACTAAAAATAAATGGAAGATATTCTGTCTATCACCAGGAGAGATCTATAGAGAAGTCCTATAATGGAGAGGCAAAGGCTCATATACAAGCCAAAGAAGCCCACTTTGCAGATAAAAATGTTTGCCAGCAGAAGGACAGTTCTCAAAACCTTTGGGCCATACATCCGCATCATTGGTGTCAAAATGATACCACTGGACCTGGGCCCAGGGCGAAAGAGCGAGGACCGGCAGCATAGGCTGGTATGGAGGACAAAGGTACAGACTGAAGCTTATTTGAAAGAAAGCAGTTTTTAAAGCAATGTGTCTATTTCATGGACAGTGGACACCTGCCCTGTGAGGCAAAAGCCAGTAAGAGGTCCCTAAGCTTCAAATGTTGCCATGCAACACGGGAACAAAATATGTTTGTTTTTAATCTAAAAAGATAAAATTAAAAACTAATAATCAAGCAAAATGAAAACAGAAGTTGGGGTCAGGATGTTGGTCTAACTCCAGGGGTTGGAGGCAGGACGTTGGTCTAACTCCAGGGGTTGGAGGCAGGACGTTGGGCTAACTCCAGGACTTGGGGTCAGGATATTGGGCTAACTCCAGGACTTGGGGTCAGGACATTGGGCTAACTCCAGGACTTGGGGTCAGGACGTTGGACTAACTCCAGGACTTGGGGTCAGGACATTGGGCTAAGTTCAGGACTTGGGGTCAGGACGCTGGGCTAACTCCAGGAGTTGGGGTCAGGACGTTGGGCTAACTCCAGGAGTTGGGGTCAGGACGTTGGGCTAACTCCCTAACTCCAGGACTTGGGGTCAGGACATTGGGCTAACTCCAGGAGTTGGGGTCAGGACGTTGGGCTAACTCCAGGAGTTGGAGGCAGGACATTGGGCTAACTCCAGGAGTTGGGGGCAGGATGTTGGGCTAACTCCCTAACTCCAGGATTTGGGGTCAGGACATTGGGCTAACTCCAGGAGTTGGGGTCAGGACGTTGGGCTAACTCCAGGAGTTGGGGTCAGGACGTTGGGCTAACTCCCTAACTCCAGGACTTGGGGTCAGGACATTGGGCTAACTCCGGGAGTTGGGGTCAGGACGTTGGGCTAACTCCAGGAGTTGGAGGCAGGACATTGGACTAACTCCAGGAGTTGGGGGCAGGATGTTGGGCTAACTCCCTAACTCCAGGATTTGGGGTCAGGACATTGGGCTAACTCCAGGAGTTGGGGTCAGGACGTTGGGCTAACTCCGGGAGTTGGGGTCAGGACGTTGGGCTAACTTAGGCGACAGGGTGGCTTCCCACTTTAGCCACAGAGGGGCCGAGGCTCTGCAGCTCTTCGTGTCCTGCATTGGTCATTCTCTGCAGAGCCCCAGCGGGGATGGGAAGCTCTAGAGGCCGATTTTAGATTGGTTACTTAATTTTCAGCAACGCCACAGCCCTAGCCCTTTGCCACTGACTCATTTCCATTCTCTCTGTGAAAAGGCTCAGTTTGAAATAAATCCATTTCTTTTTAAGAGCATGAAATTATGGGAAAGTTAATTTGTTTCCCCTGGGTCTAAACCTCCAACTAATAAATTATCTTGGGTAACATGGAAGATAGTGTAAAAACATATCACAGAATGATGTTAAACTTTATTGATAGATCAAAGAACTTGAGATAAAAATGTCTATGTAGAACTTCCTAATCATATGTCCATAATTTTAAATTAATGATTCTCGATTGAGACACTTTGGGGCAGGTTGAAGCGTTCTGTATTAGATCCAAGTCCTGAAGTGGCTGCTGACGCGTGACTGAGACCAGAGACCTGCTTTATACCCAGCAGGGTGTGTACAATCACTCACTTACATGCTGGCTTTATTTAAAATATTAGTCATTAAAAAAGAGAAAAAAAATCCTTAATGGGCTTGTGTAGCAGGGCCTGGAGAAATGGCTCAGCGGTTAAAAGCACTGGCTACTCCTTCAAAGGACGTAGGTTCTACTCCCGGCACCCACATGGCAGCTCACAATTGTCTGTAATTCCGGTTCCAGAAACTGAGGCTCTCTTCTGGCCTTTGTGAGCATCAGGCTTGCAAGTGGTGCCCAGTCCAACAGGCAGGCAAAACCCCTGCTCATAAGCAGACCACCCTTTCTATTCCTCTTGCTCATCTCTTCCTTTGCTGCCTGAGTGGTCTCTGCACCCGGGGCTCACCCTGCTGCACCAAAACAGCCCAAATCCCACCCAGAGAAGCCCATAAAATTTTGTCTCTTTTACTTTTCTATTAAAATTTAAATTTATTTCTTTTGTGTCATGTGTGTGTGTGCTAGACTGCACCGCAGGTGTGCACGAGTCCGTGTACATCAGAAGAGGGTGTCAGACAGCCTGGGACCCAAGTTCCAGGCCGTTGTGAACCGCTATGTGGGTGCTGGGAGCCAAACCAGAGTCCACCTCGAGAGCGGTAAGCACTCTTCACTGCTGAGCTGTCTTTCCAGTCCTGAAGATTTGTCTCTTTAAAGGCCAATCAGAGCAGCTTAAAGCTACCAACTACCAGGGCAGAAGCACCAGGAAGAGGAGACGGAATGGAGCAAAGGAGTTCTTAAGGGAAACATTCTAGAGATTTAAGCAGAAAGGAATGTAGGCTCACGCCAACTACAGAGAGTATCTACGGACATTAGAAGAACCGCTACTAAGTGTAATCTCTGTTCACAAGAGAGAAATTTGAAAATGGATATTACAAGCCAAATGATGAAGACTTATAACCACATCTCACAATGCAGCCATGGGGCTGGAAGCCACGATACCAACCGCAGGTCAGAGTGAGAATAAATATAGTAACTGCTAACTACAGTCAGGCGACCGTCCTTGTTCTGGCCGATGCTTCTGGTAGCCGCCATAGCCATCATGCATGGGTGGGAAGGACGAGGACTGTGCATGACAGCTCTACCTGGAAAATGTCTGCGCAGCTCTACACGGAAACCGTCTGTGCAGCTCTACACGGAAACCGTCTGTGCAGCTCTACACGGAAACCGTCTGTGCAGCTCTACACGGAAAGTGTCTGTGTGTTGTCAGGCCTTTTTGTCCAGGCACGCACCCAGGGAACAAACTTTGAGTTTGTGTTGTTGCTGTTCCTCTCTTGCACGCAGGAATGTTTGAAGGGATAGATTTTGGTATAGACAATTGCATTGTTATTCTTGTTATACGATAGTCAACCAAAAGTCTTCAAAACATCCCCAGAGCATAGCATGTGTCAGACGCTACGTAAACTTTCTGGGCTTAATTCCAGTATTCATCTGGAGTATATGCGAACTAGTTCCATGAAGGAGAGAAGCAGATTTTGGTTCCAAGCAGATTTTGGTTCCAAGCAGCGTATGTGAAGTTGGGCACTGTGGTTTGCTCAGGGGAATGCACCCTGCAGTCATGGGTGTGAATTCCTGATCTGCACTTGAGAGTGCAGCTTGGGAAAGCTGTGTAACCTCGAAGAGGTGGAGACTTGTTGGAGGAAATGAGTCACTGGGGTGGTCCTTGAGGCTTGCCGGCCCAGCCCATTTCCAGTCTCCTCTCCTCATCCTGACACAGCGGCCTTCCTCACCACGGTGTGTCCCTTCGGAAACCATGAGCCAAAAGAAGCCCTGCCTCTCTCGGGGTGCGTCTGTCCTGGTGTTTACCACAGCAAGTGTCTTACATATGCAGTTTAGATGAGTAACTAACAGGCTGACAGGGTAACAACTTTAATTTCTGCTGAGCACAAGCAAAAATCCTCCAGGCTAGTAGCAACGGGGGTGGGGGGCACCCTAGCCAGATGAGGAAAGTGGGGGGAGACCATACACCTAGGAGACCAGGAGACTACACACCCAGGGGAGTGTAGCAATGGGCTTTTCATGGGCCAGCATTCTCTTAGCAGACATTGCTGGCGGCCCATGACAGCGCTTAGCTCCAGCTGCATATGGGCACCTGGGTCCTCTGAAGTGCTTCTCGTGGGTCTGGGTGTTTGATTCTCACCACCCTTTGATGTTGGCCGCATTATTCTACCCCTTTCACAGATATGTGGATTGGGATGTGTGGCGATTAAATTACTGTCCCCAGGTCCCTCAGTGGAGACTGGACAGAACCAGAATTAGCTGCTAGGTGACCTGACGCCAGCATATGGGAGACTTCCCATCTGGTGGAAGGGACAAGAGAGATTCCATGGAGGGTCTATCATTTAAAGGGTTTTGACCGAGAAACAATATGGCAGGTGTTTGAGGCTGTATATGAGGCAGACAGAAAAGAGACAGAATTCTAAGTAAGAGAGTAGCCGAAGTTAGGATTTCAGCTCCCACCATATTCCTTTGGTGATCACTTCTTGTTCATTTCCTTTCTGCCACTGTGGAATACAGGCAAGAGCTCAATTCCAGAGTGACCACGGGGCACTGGAAAACCAAAGGGTGAGCCGGCAGTGTAGCTGGCGAGTGCCGCCCAGAGCTGGTAACGTCCTCTGATCATCCTGGGGCATAAACCCCAAACTCCCGTGGTTTTAGTGAGCACTTGCTTGAGAGCCTCAGCTTGGAGGGATCTCGGCCAGGTCAGGCTAAGTTGAAGTTCTGTTTACACATCAGTGATTCATCTTCAAAAAAGCAAAGTTGCCGAATAAAAGGGCTTTCCAGTGCCGCTGGCCTCTCCCGCATCCTGCCTCCCTTGGAGTCCCACTGTGCATGCTTCTCTTGTTCTTGGTGTGAGCCTTACCTTAAAGCAGGTACTTCTGAAGCAGGGCTTCTCCAGTGGCCAGAACCTTTAAGCAAAACCACGGGGAGCCCCCTGGGCACAGGTGAGCTGAAGACTCGATGAATTCATCAGCGCCAGGTTTTGTTGATCACTTACTCTACAGGTCTTGACCTGTCCCGCGTGCATTGATAAATAGGTAGGTTTTAAAAAAGCATAAAGGTGAGCATGGCTGGTGGTTAGCTCTGTTCCCTCATAGCAGGTTGTCTCGAAGACAAAAGTGGGTTCTTGTTTCAGGGCCCTCAGGAATAGGTGTCACTATTCTCTGTGCCCTGGGGTGTCTGTTGTTTTATCCATGGAGCGTGGGTAATGACATCACCACACTTCTGGGAAAGATGTGAGTGAGCAATGACGGCCTTGGAGGAACAATGCATGGGAACGAGGGAGATGTCCCTACAGAAGCAGACATGATGCTCTTCAGTTCGGATGCTCAGGTTTAGGCCAGCACTGCAGAAAGCTGTCCCCAAGTTTCTAGAAAGAACGAAGATGAGTGTCTGTGCTTATCTCTTTTCTGTCTGTACTCAGCGTCCCATTCCTCAGATATCTATGATCTTTAATAATTTTCTTTATTTCTTTTAATTATGTATATGGGTATAGATATGTTCACGTGGGTGTGGTAGGAATATGCACGTGAGTGCAGTGGGTGTGTGCACGTGAATGAGGTGTGTGTGTGCATGTGAATGTGGTGTGTGTGTGTTTGTGAGTGCAGTGGTGTGTGTGCATGTGAGTGCGGTGTTTGTGTGTGCACGTGAGTGCGGTGTGTATGCGTGCACATGAGGGCGGTGTGTGTGTGCACGTGAGTGCAGTGGTGTGTGTGCTCGTGAGTGTGGTGGGTGGGTATGCATGTGAGTGCGGTGTGTGTGTGTGTGTGCGCGTGAGTGTGGTGTGTGTGTGTGCGCGTGAATGTGATGTGTGTGTGTGTACGTGGGTGCGGTGGGTGTGTATGTGCATGTGAGTGTGCTGTGTGTGTGTGCACGTGAGTGCGGTGTTTGTGTGTGCACGTGAGTGCGGTGTGTGTGTGCATGCGCGCGCGTGATGTGGGTGTGTGCACGTGGGTGTGGTGGGTGTGTGCACGAGTGCAGGTGCTCATGAAGGTCAGAGGTGTAGGTGTAACCCACAGAGCTGGGTTACTGGCGGTGGTGTGAGTCACCTGATGTGGATGTTGGGAGTTGAACCTGTGGTCTCTGCAGGAGAAAGAAGATCTCTTAGGCACGGAGCCATCTTTCTAGGCCCCTTTGTCATGTGGAATTAACAAAAAGATGTTGCTTTTTTAAAAAACACACAAGTCTTTAAATATTTCCATCTGTCATAAGTAAAAGGCTCCTTGGTTTTAACGGCAAATGGTGGCAGTAATGTTGGGGAGTCCAGCATTCCTGCCCCACATTTATGGGCATGACTTGTCCCACCTTGGTGCAGGTTCATGGTTCTGCAAAACACAAGATTCTCCAATGGTCTTTGGATTCTGTCTTAACCTCTCTCTCTGAAGGACGGCTAACTCCTCTGTAGTCTAGAGCTGAGTGGGGCAAGGCCTTGGTCAAGGTGGCAATTCACCAATATCCCCAGAACCTGTCCACTTCTGTGTGACTGGTATGGCATGAGGGAGTGTTTGTGTGGTGGAGGAAGAAGGATGGGTGGCCAGATGGAATGAGAAGGCCCCAGCCAGTGCTGAGAGAGCAGGTGAAGCATTTGATGGCTCTAATGGTGCCCCTGACTGAGGGGCCAGATGGAGCTCTGGATCCTGCACATTCCAGCTCTGCTACCCAGACTGCCTCTGCTGTTCAAACCATGGCATCATTTGGTTCAAGCAGTTGACCCTGGTTCTACCCGGCGCTCTGCTCAGAAGGGGAAGTTGAGAGTCTAGCAGAACCTTCCCACCTGATGCTGGCATAGCTTTTATTATTAAGGACTGGTAATGCCTTAGCATCTTAGGGCCTTCCAGAAGTAGACTGCTTCAAATATCTGCATGTTAGACATAGCCCAGGTTAGCCCTTTATACCATGGGCTAGGAGGTACTAGGGAAAGGGCCAAGGCTGTATTTAGACCTTGCACGACCCACACTTCACCGCCTCACTATGCCTTTCCTTCCGCGTAGTTGATCCAAAACCAGGCATTTGCGTTTTAACCTCACCTAAGCTCTGGTAGTTTTTAGGTGGAAATATTTCTTTCCCTGTGTGTATGTGTGAGCAGGTGCATGTACGCATGTGGGTGCATGTGCACACCTATGTGTGTGTATATGGAGGCCTTGATTGTTGTTCCTTGTTTTACTTTCTGAGATTGCCCTCCGCTGGAACATGGAGCTCGCTGAAAGCAAGGCTGTGAGCTGTAGCCATCTGCCTGTCTCCGTCTCCTCAGTGCTGGGATTACAATCCCATCCCATCATGCCCTGCTTCTCGTGTGGGTGGTGGGGATCGAACTCGGGTCCTCAGGCTTGTCTAGCAAACATTTTTTTTCAAAATTTTTTGAGACAGGGTTTCTCTGTAGCTTTGGAGCCTGTCCTGGAACTCACTCTGTAGACCAGGCTGGCCTTGAACTCACAGAGATCTGCCTGCCTCTGCCTCCTGAGTGCTGGGATTAAAGGCATGTGCCATCACCGGCCAGCTCCTAGCAAACATTTTTACTGACTGTGCTACCTCTTCACCTTGTGGAAGTATTTCTAAAAGATATTGATTCTTCTCTTTTGGAAGTGATATGTAATGAACACTATTTTCTTTCCTGTACTTAGCATGTCCCATAGTAATAACTCTGAAATCAGAACTAGGCAATTTGGGCAGAGCTGACTGAGTCTGTCCCCAGCAGGCCCTGACACATGCTCTAAGTCCCCTGCAGCCAGGCTGCTTTGCTTTATTATCTGGTACCTGCCAAGGCCAAGTGAACCTAAGGAGCACCCTGGCCTCTTCGGCAGAGCAGGGTGACTGCCTCTCAGACCAGCGGCTGTATAAATCCAGGGCTGAAGCCTATTTTGCTGTAAAACCACCATCTTCTTTGTCGCCCCATGGGCTTGGCTTTGGCTGCCCAGTCAGGCGTTCTTTGAATACCACACTGTACAGAGCCCCATCATAGAGCATCCCTTCAGTTTAGAGCTTTCTGGACCTTTTGGTTGAGTGGTGGTGAAGGTCAGTGGTGATTGTCAACTTGATAAAACCCAGCATCATCTGAGAGATGACACTCTGGGCACGCCTGGAGAGGGTTGCCTTGGTTACGTTCAGAGAGGTGGGGCGATATGCCTACTATGGGTGGTGCCATTTCCTCAGTAGGGAATCCTGGACTGTACAGTAGCGGAGGCAGCCAGCTGAGCACCAGGGAGCTTGTGTTCACGGTTCCCACCCGACTGCAGATGTGACATGACCAGGCTCCAGCAACCCTGATGCACAGTGCCTCGAGCTGGAACAAGCTATTCTTTCCCCAAGAAGCTTTGCTGGAGTCTCTTATCAAGGGGACAGGAGAGACTGAGACAGCGACTTTCAGTCTGTGACCCTCGGATGGAGCTTCTCTAGTGGTTCGAGGGCTTTAGCTCTTCTGGTGATGTCATATCTCGCCCTCATGCTGTCTCCGCATGAAGCCTTCTCCTGTCCTGCTGGTAGACGCTCCCACCTCTCTGTAAACAACCCTGAACACTCTTTGCTGCTCTTCGAGGACTTACCCTGTGCTGCTATATGGATTTGTATTCCGTGTACATCAATTTTTTGATTGGATCGGGATCTTAAGGATAGCGATGTCTCTTTACCCATGTTTGTGGCTCAAGCCCAGGGATGGGAACTTTGAAGACAGGGTGAATGTGCACTGAATGCCATTTCCTGGAAATGTGGATAATAGCGTTTTTAATTCATGTATCTCATCTGCTAATGTATAAATACAGCACTGCCTATACAGTAGAGTATAATCCATGCTCCTCCAGGCAAACATAGTCAATAGGACCTATCATATATTTATACATAGATCAGGCTGACAGGAGAGAGATCCAGGGAAGACACATTGTAACTGTGGGTTTGAGTTCCACAGGACAGCAGGCTTGCCACAGGTAGGTTTTCTGTTTTAACGTTAGAATTCCTTCTTCTCTGAGAGGCCTCTATTATTGCTCTTAACTGTTTAAATGAAGTCATCTACATTGTAGAAAATAATCTGCTTAATTTGAATACTATTAATACAAATACTGATAATATCTAAAACACTTTTTTTTGCATCATCTTGACTGCCATTTGACCATAGAAATGTGATCCATCACCTGTCTCCGTTGATATATAGTATTAGCCATCATAGGTATGCAACGGGTATTTGATAAAGAGATTGGAAGACCACATTGTTGGGTATGCAATAATTTTGACACTTGGTTGTTCTATTTGCTATAATATTTAATTCTTTTAGTATCTGTGACGTGATTAAGAGCTACCATGAAGCAAGAAAATAAGGGAACTTTAGACAGTGGTGTAGTCTATGATACTGGCACCTAGATCTTAGTTGGTATTATGATGGGAGTTGTAGACAGTACCTTTCTCTCCCTTTCTTCTCTCATAAATCTGGGGCTATGTCGGAGTGGGTGTCCATATTGTTTTCACTGACACAGGACTGGCACCAGACAGCAGCAAGACAGGGTAGAGTGAATACTACCTCTTGACAGTCCCTTTGCCCAATCATCTTTCTCCCCAGTGGTTCATCCCATGTTCTTCCCTCGTCGTTCCCATGTTCTTCCCATGTCGTTCCCATGTTCTTCCTGTGTCCTTCCCATGTTCTTCCTGTGTCTTTCCCGTGTTCTTCCACACCTCCGGGGTCACTGTGCTCTGACTACCCTTCTCAGAGCTGACTACTGACTTCCATCACATCCCTTCTCCATCCAGGGGAGGGGATAGAAGATGGAGATGATGGGTAAGAGCTAAAGAGAGGAGAAAGAAGGATGATAGGGAGGGGCCCGTTGATTTGCACAGAAGGCGTTCTGTAAGATTAAACTGGTGCTGTCAGGAAATATTCTTCTGGTTCATACCATGAATAAATGATGGTCATGGTTGCGGTGCGATGACAGCGCCAATGGGTTTTGAGGAGCGAGACTGAGACCCATCTCGACACCAAGTCAACTGCATCATTTTGAAGCGAGCACAGCTTGAAGCAACAGCAGATATTTAACAATTAATACTGGACGGATGAGAATGCCTTGCTGCTCTGCCCGTGTGTGACCTGCACGCTTACAAGCAGAGATGCGAACCATCCAGGGAACTTAGCAATTCTGGTCTTTGACCTTTGGGCCTGTAATGTATCAGCCAAACTTTTACATGGTGATGGATTTGTTTGTATAATACAGAGGGATGTCGGAGGTGGCCATTCCTTCCAGCTACTTAAAGCGTCAAAGGCCAAATTCAGAGCTATGATGAGCGTTTATGAGATTCCTGACCCACCCTGTCAATACATTCTAGCTTCTTTCTATTTTTTAAAAAGGCTATATACAGTTATTTACAGGCTCAATTTTATTATAGGATTCAAACCTTTCTGCTTTTACATCTGTAGGTTTGGTCTTTTACTGAGACAGCTTTTTGGTCTCTCTATGAAAAAGCCGTTTAATTTTTCAGGGTTTCCACAGACAGATAGTGATTAGAATATATTGTCAACTCCTTTAGTTTTTTTTTCTTCTTTTTCTTTTTTCTTTTTTGTCACATAGCTCACCTGCCAACTCGTTCTTGTTAATTCAGCTCTCTGGCTGGTGCTTGTCTCTACACTTGGCTGTGGGAAGATGAGGTGGCTGAGGAGGGACGGGAGAGAGCAGCGGTAGCCGGAGCAAGATGAAAATGAACGATACTTTCAAATCCTAAGCAGGGCATCGGAGGCTAATAATTACATTAAAAAGGCCCTCTGTAGGTAGGTGCAAATAGGCTAGTCTAAACAAGCGCGGCTGCTTTAATATGGGCTGTTGGAGCGATGTCATTACCTGACGGGGTGTCACCTTTCACCTCTAGCCATTGTGATCCGTTAGGTCTCACTAACGGGGAGAGCGCGGAACTTGTTTGCAGGGATTTGTTGTCTCACGCTCTGAGGCAGCTGAGAGACAAGAAGACGCTTACATTCACAAGGTGTGATTGCCTAAGTGTTTGTCTGTGTCTAATTAGTTCGCCTTCGCTGGTTGGTAGCTCCACAGCCAGGAGGCAGATTGACTCTGCGGGCTGTAAGCAAAGAAGGTTGATTGGTGTTGTTACCATTTGTTTATTTAACCCTTCCTCAAACCAGTCAGGCTTCCCCAAATGGAGAGCCTCTGATGCTGCCTCCCACAAAGACCCTAAACAAGAGAAAGAAAGGAAAGGAGTGGGGGAGGAAAAAAGAAAGGAAACGCTTCTCTGACAGTGGCTGCCCTGCCTTCCATGTGCAGGTAACAAGGATGCTCTTGGGGGGAATGCACAGGACATTTCCTCAGTGATGAGATGGGTACCCAGCCCTTCAGACTAGAGACGGAGTCAAGAAAAATATGATCTCTTTCTCCTCTTCAGTTTAATAAGCAACTGTAGAAGGCGTCATGGTGGCCTGGGGCCTACACACCCCGCAGAAAGCTGTGCTGAGAAGTTAATTTAGTACGGTTGGGACTGTGTCGGCCTTCCTGATGTGGAGGTAGGCCTGCCATCGCAGCGACTGCTGGCAGACATCCTCTGGCCGTGGATCTTGTGTGTGAAGGTGTCTTTTGGACCAGGCCCTAGAGAAGCGGTACCCCCTTTGTTTTCTGCCCTACCTGTCTGCAGAGATGCCTCCAACTTGAGTCGTTTGAGGGGTCATGACCACAGATAGATTTTCAATCTTTTGCCTTTTTACACGCAATCAGCTTTCCTGAGGACACAGCAGAGCATGCTCAGCCCTTTGTTCAGGTGGTAAGACACACTACAGAAATGCTGTTTTGCTTTGTCTTCTTTCTCCGAAACCTGTTTGCTCCTCATTATGACTTTCCATCCGCCCTCATCTCTGGCACCAACTGGGCCCTGGACAGACATGTCCTGGACGAGTGACCAGGTTTAGGAGGCCCAACCAACTTTATTTTAAGGATTGGTTTCTTCAAGTGCTGTTTGTTGCCCATCAGAGGACATGGTCAGGGTCCTGTACACAAAGCCATTTGGTTGTAATGACCACTGGCTTTTATTTAGTATCTACTGTGTTTCAGGAACTGTTGTTATACACGGTCTCATTTTGTCCTTATAATAACCCACTAGGTCATGTGTGATCATTATTTCCGTTTTATAGTTGTACAAACTAGGCCCTCTGTGGTCCTAAGTAATATGATTAAGGGGATACACTTGTGTATCAGGTCTTTCTTTGTCTAAATAATGACAGAGACTTTTTATTAATTATGAAAGGTTGGCCTTACCTTAGGCTTGTTCCCAACGAGCTCTTAAAACTTAAATTATCCCGTTTATGCTAATACATGGTTTGTCACATGGCTCATTACCTCTCCTCAGTACCGTATGTCTGACTGCATCCATATTTGGCTGGTGAACATCCCCATCTCAAATTCATTCCCAGAGTTGCTCCTTCTCCCCGGAAGTTCCGCCTGTCCTCTCCCTCCTATTTACTGTCTGTTTGGCTCCTTATTAAACCAGTGAGGAGGTGCCCTAGACAGGCGAGGAAGGACAGATACACATCTTCCCACAATGTATAAAAAGATTATCCCAACACACTTGCTTAGTGGTAGACCTAAGACTCAAACCTGCTCTGCCTGACTTGAAATCTGTGCTCTAACTAGAGAGGTGGCCATCATAACACCTAGACAGCAAAAATCATCAAGATCAAAGCTCAAAGAGGATACATTGATTACAGACTGCAGTGAAGGGACACGTCAAGGTTGTCGTAGCTGACAAGGGTCAAGCATGTGAACGCAGCTCACGGCGGAGCAAATGCAGGTGACTTAGCTGCATACCAGCATCCCCTGTGGTTTCTCAGCAGAACCTTATTATCCGGCGAGATCTCAGCAGACTCACCAAATCAAAGGAGATGTCTAAGAAGATCTTCTGGTCTGTTTGGGGGATGTAGCTCAGTTGGTAGAATGCTCGTGTGTAAGAAGTTCTGGAGTTGATCCTGAAACTGCACACACTGGTTGCGGTGAGACACACCTGTAATGCCAGCATGCTAGAGAAGAGACAGAGAGAAGAAAATCAGAAGTTCAAGGCCGGAACTGAATATATTATGCCATAGTATATATTTATATCTATATATCTGGACCCGTGTGGGAAGGTGCCACCTATGCAGGAAGATGTCTGCTTTCTTCAGTTAATCCTTCCTAAGCTGCCCTTAGTGCCCATCCCAGAGGTGTCTCTGAATTGACTCCAGATCCTGTTGAGTTCAGTCAACTTAAACATCTCACTCGTCAGTATAGGTTGTGCATCCTCGAGGGAGATAGTTCAGGGTTCAGTGTCCACGTCCTTGTCGTCCTTCGAAAGCCAGATTGAATGGCTTCTTGGGTCTTATCTTTAAGTCTGCCCATCACAGAAGACTTCAGAGGCCTTGGAAAATGAGCCTTTCCCTAACAGTGGATTCTGCCCTTCTGGCTAGAGGAGATGCTACCAGAATAGATGCTCTTTCTCTCCTGGTAATCCCGGATGGAAATACTGGGCCCAGGCCCTGCAGGTGTCACAGGGATGGTAGACAAATGAGGAGCACCTTGCGTCACCATGGAGAGAAGGACAATGACCCAATGTCAAGGGCAGATGCCCCTGTGTCAGCGTCCGCACCTCAGACAAAGGCAGACCCCATCATGGTCAGCACAAGGACAGTAAGGACGTGATGGTCTTCTGCTCGTTCTCTGGGGTGCATCTGGATGAAGCTTTGACAGACAGGGAAGATAGCGTTCCCTTCTGAATATGAAGGAACACACAGAGCGGCAAGGACGGGTAAATGTCGTTTAATGTACAAGAGCCTAACTCAAGCTGACAGAGACATTTCATACAGTCTACGGATCTGGGGGCATTAGAGGAGGCGTGTCTGGGAGAAGATGTGTCTACTCCCCCGAGGAGGAGAGGGGCAAGGACAGAGACAGGTGCAGAAACTCAGAGACTGGCTGCCCCTCCAATGTCCCCTCTTTGCTAATTTCCGTGGCGACTTCTATTTCGTAATATTTATAGAACATTGGTTATATGCCCCCTGCTGGGCTCAGTTCTGGAAATTTAGAGTCAGTATAACACGGTTCTGTTCTTGAAGTCTTCTTAGATAAGTGCAGCAAACAGAAAGAGATGGAAGAGTGGAGGGAAAAGGGGAGAGGAGGAGAAGGGAAAGTTGAGAGAGAGGGAGGGAGAGGGAGGAAGAGGGAGAGACCGCTGTGTCTTGAGAGCTACTACCAAGACATGGTTATGTGGGAAGAGTTCTTCCTGTCCAGTAAAGCCTCGGACCAGCCAAGCATGGAGATTCTGAGGTTGGCATTTTCCTTCCTACAGCCTGAACCTGGAAATGGATTAGATTGCTGAAGCCAGTGGTGAATTCCTCATGTGGCTCTGGTATATAGAGAAGCAAATCTCGTAACTTCACACAGACGTGGATTTGCATAGTCGACTGGATCACTGGCGCGTGCTCTGAGCACTGGCAATGAGCTCCCACATGGCTCTGGATAGTTAAAGTATGCTTCCTGTTGGCAAGGCCTCTTGAAATGTGTGAGGTCCAACTGAGGGCTCAGATGGCAAGGAGAACACCAAATAAGACTGGGAAAATAAGAAACGGATTGAGTGAGTACAGGAAGAAAAAGCCCGGAGAGGCAGAGATGGATGGAGTTTGGGAGCAGGGATGACCAGAGACCCATTATTTCTGCTTGAGGCTTGCTATGCGAAGAACTTCATGGTAAGGAAGGTGGTCACCTCTTTAGGGTGAAAAGAGAAGCCTCCTCCTCCCCACTCTTCCCACACAGTGCTGGGTCCTTGCCAGGTGATGTCAGCCCCTTCCCATTTGTGTTAGTGTTTCCTAGGCTGTGATACTGAGATGCCCTCCAGGTCCTAGGCCACTCTAAATCCACAGGTCAAGTTGGCTGGGGGTACTGGCCTTTGAATCTGCATTTTAACAAGCATAAAATGGTTCTAATGCTTACTTGGATTTGAAAACTCCTCTGTAATTTCTTTCAAGCTATTCTGTGTGGCTCCATGCCATGATCTGTATGTACCCTTTATGCACTGAATGACATAACATGTAAGAAATATTTGAATATATAAAAAAATAAGACAAATGTTAGGCACTGTTTTTGGTTATTTTATATAATTTCATAACAGGAAAATGAAATTATCTATCTTACATATTTATCTACTTGATACAGTTTCAGAGCCAAAATATGAAATGCTAGCCTTCCAAGGCAAAGAATCATTATGAATATCAGTATACTGATATTCTCTTAGGCGTACGGTAATACAGTTGTTTTGGTCTGGGAATCCTTAGAGATGATTTAAGGGCTGGAGAGATGGCTCAGTCTGGTAAGTGCTTGTTGCGTAAGCATGAGGGTCAGAGTTCAAACTTGTAATTCTAGCACTGGGGAGGTGGAGGCATGGGGATCTCTAGGGCTCACTAGTTAGCAAGCATGGCCAGATTGATGCCCTCCATGCTCAATGAAAGATCCTGTTTGAAAACATGAGACAGAGAGTAATTGAGGAAGACACCTGCCTGAGAGTGACCTCTGGGCTCCTACTCTTTCCACCTGTGCACACACTTATGCACATAGACACACACACACACACACACACATACACACACACACGGGTGTATGCACACACAGGCGGAAGAACATATTTGCATGAAAACATACATGTACACACAGGTAGGAAAACACATATGCATGCAAACACAGGTGCACACAGGAACACACATGCATGCACACACAGTAACACACATACATGCACACACAGAGGAACACATATATACATGCACGCACAAAGGAACACACAAATACATGCACACATGTACATACGTGCAGGAACACACATATGAATGTATATACAGATACACATATGACCATACACAGGAGCACACATATGCATGCATATATATGTGCACACACAGGAACACATATGCACACACACACACAGGTGCACACATGTAGGAACACAATGCATGCACACACACAGAGGAACACACATGCATGCACACACATGCACACATGCATTAAGACACATGTACACACAGGCAGGAACATACAAGATTCACACACATGTGCACACAGGCAGGAACACACATGCATGCACACACACATGTACACTCACATATACATGCATGCAGTCTAATTTCAGTGGCTTTCTGAAAAATGCTGTTCATCTTGTTAAAGACACTCCTGTGATTCTTGCAGAGAGCATCCCTTCAATCTCCAACTCCTCACTGCATTGTAGAAAGAGTTTATTCAGCCTTTAGATTCACGCCAACCTGGCTGATGTCCAAGCTGTGCCACTGTGGCCTTAGGATTAAAGACTGCCATGCTTGTCCATCAAGCATCTAGTGGTCTGAGCCATCTCTCCCTCTGCCCTTTGGTTTCCTCATCTATGGAATGGATGTGAAGGTGGCTGAGAGTCTTGCTAACAGTGCTTGGCACATCCACACATGACAATGGCCGTCGTTAGCGGTTCTTTAAATTATCTGTTTTCCTGAAATGTGATCACTTCGTGGCATCTCGTCACAGCTGTACTGTGCAGAGTTCCCTAATCTTAGCTTTACGGATTTGTCACATGAAATGGCGGATGAAACAAATTGTAACGTTGACAGAAGCTCGCCTGGAGCCCCGGACCATGCTGGTGCGTTCTCACTTGTGCACTAACTGGAGACGCCTCCTAGGTGACCAAGTCCAACACCTGGGACCTGGGGCTCGAATAAGCAATGGGCAGAGGAGCTGGGCAACTGCCTGATGCCTCCAGTTCCCTTCCATGCTGCGGTCGATTTTGCTTCAGCGGGAATTACGTGCAGTAGGCGCTCTCTCTCTCTCTCTCTCTCTCTCTCTCTCTCTCTCTCTCTCTCACACACACACACACTCACACACACATGCACGCATAAGTCTTGTAGCCAAGAATAGACACTTTTTATTATGTGTTCTTTATGGTGGGAGTTTATAAAATTTTATCAGTTTATGAAAATTGTTATGAAATCTTGGGAAATTAACAGGAAAATCAGAGGAGAGTTCTTGTATTGGATATTGGCAAAACACCAGTGAAAGTGTTCTTCTGGGTAAAATGAGTCATAAAAGTTGTCAAATGGAAAATGGGCTGACTGAAATTTATTCTCAGTTTTACAATCGAGCTTAATCAAAGGTTATAGCTGCGAGGGCTTTCATGACAACGTATGTATATGTTTAAGCTGCATTGGTCACAGAATTACGCCAGATCTAGCTGATGTAAATGCAAATTTATTCAGTGGAAAAACCCCGCTGCCGTAACACACTTATTTGCATGCACAATACCAGTTCAACCTTCCTCCGCTTTTTTCTAAACTTCTTTAACTCTCTCTTTCCTCGTGCTGTCATTCAGGATAAATATCAACACCAGCACACTCAACATAATTGAGTTTTTTAAGCTACATAAAAGATATATTTTTGATAGCTTTATAAAATATTAACTTCTCTATTATGTAACTGGCAGGTGTATGTTTTGATCATGGTTGACCCCTAAGGTTTCTTTCTTCGTAGCTAATGGGCAGATGGATTTTCTGTGTTCCCACACTCCCCATTTTGTTCTGATGAAGTGGTTGCTTTGAGCTTTGCCATTTGTCCCTTTGTTCCTGTCCATGGCAGCTTTAGGGAAATGACTCTGGGAAAGACTGGGATCACTCGGTATCAGGAGAACAGTGAAGCAGGAGCTGGTGGCCCCAGCTGTCCATCTGGTGACTGTGACTCAGAGAATGGAATGAGGGCCCGGGTCAGCATTGCTGGGCCACAGCAGTTTAGGATGCTTGAGTGTCTGCACATGACACCGTGCCATAGCATTCCTGTGGGATTTCGGGACAGTTACCACATTTGTCAGATTGTGGGAGAAACAGATGAGGGGCAAAGTTGGAGCCAGGATGGGGAGTCTGGCAAAGTCTGAACTGTAAATCCTACATCCCACAGATGCCTGGGTCTGATGGAAGGCTTCTTAATCTATCCTTCTTACAAAGCCGGCTGTAGGGCGCTCTGTAACATGTGGTGTAGGAGGGGGCTAGCATCAGCTGTTAGGCTCCAGGTTGGCTACAGCAATGCATTCAGGTAGCAAGTCCTCAGCTTGTGTCTTCAGACTCACCTGAAAAATCACACAGAAACTATATTAATTACTACACTCTTTGGCCAATGTCTCAGGTGTATTTCTAGCTAGCTCTTATGTCTTAAATTAACCCATTTCTATCAATGTATGTATCACCACAAGGCTGGGCTTACCAGTAGGCATCTTTCTCCTTTGGCAGCTACATGGTGTCTCTCTGACTCCGCCTACTTTCTCTCTATAGCTCTGTTCCGATTTCTCTACTAAGCCATTGGCTGAAACAGCTTCTTTAATAACCGATGGTCATAGAATATATTCATAGCCTACAGAGGGGAATCCCACATCAATTCAAGAATTCCACTCAGTACAACCTGGCATGCACAGCCTCAAAGCCAAGGTTAATGGCTCTAGTTTTGTTTTGTATGATCACACAGCTTGTGTTTATCTCCCGTTTCTCACTCTATGTGGGTGTTTCTCTGACTTCTCCTTCTCTACTGTAGGCCTTATTGTCTTCAGCGTGAGAGTGTGCCCCATTTTCATGCATGTGTTTCTAGTCTTAGTAGCTGAAGTTGGGGGAGACACATCAGTTCTGATGAAGAAATGAATGGGTGGCTGAATAACTGGGATGAGGGGCCTTAATGCATGGTCCTTCTGAGGCCGCTCAGGGAAGGAGATGGAGGTCAGCGGCTTTACTAGGAACATGGGAAACTCCTTCATATGACTCTAGTGTTTATCCCCAAATGCAGGTCATCCATGAAAAGTGAAACCAGACTTTCCAATAAAGGTTTCCATGCATTCAGTTCTGGATCTCTGGAGCCAATTATAGACTAGGGATATAGAGCATACCCCCACAGGAAGATCTTCCAGGCCTGCAGGGCAGCCTGCCATGGGTACAACTTCTGTAGGGATGGGAAGTAGGGTATAGGCCACTGGGTGCCGTCAGGAATGGAACTCTGTGGAAAGGTGAGGAGCTTGGCTTTGGCCTGTCCTGGAAACCATGCTTGAGAAGAAAATGTGCTTGTTTTTCAGGATGAAAGTCAGTTTTTGTCTGTCTGTCTGTCTGTCTGTCTGTCTCTGTCTGTCTGTCTGTGTGTCTCTCTCTGTGTCTGTCTACAGATACGCATTTGTGTGTGCATGTTTGTATAACTGTGTATATTTAAACACACACATATGGGACGGTATTCTCTCTCCTCAGGGGCCCTCCTCATCTCTTGGAGACAGAATCTCTCATAGGGACCTGGGGATTGACAATCAGATTAGGCTGGCCAGTGAGTGTTAGGGATATATACCTGGTGTGTATGTGGCTGCATGTGTGTGTGTGGGTACATGTGAATGCATGTGCATAGATATGTGACACACATGAATGTGGAGGACAGAGTCCTGTTCCTCAGGAGCCATCAACTTGCTTCAGAAGCAGACCTCTCTCTAGGACATGGGACTTGCTGATGAGGCAAGGCTGACTGGCCAGTGAGTGTTGGGACCCCCGGCTTCAGTGTCCCCAGCGCTGTGATTTCAGGCTTCTGCCACCACACCCAGTGTTCTGTGTTGATTCTGGAGACTGAACTCTGGGTAGCAAACACATCACCAACCAAGCTATCTCCATAGCCTTTCTGTCACAACACTAGCCAGGAGTGAAACTCTCAACCCCTCAAATGTCAGGCTAATTAAACTAGCGGGACAGGACCTGGAGAAACAGGGTATAGAGAGTAGGAAAAACAGTTTCTTTCTTCACTGAGCTGACAGAAATCTAGAAGATAAAGTCAGGGCTGGTTCTTCTTGTCAGTCTGTCCAGCATTTTAGGGACTTCTGTGATCTTTGGAGATGACTCCAGTACCCTCATGAAGTGGCCACTCTCACATGGAAACCTTATTTCTTTGTTCTGCTTAAATCATAAGGCAATTTAAAAATATTGTCAAGAAAAAAGTCTCTTCTGAGGGAAGTGTTCACATCAGTCCTTGTCACTGACGAGTGTACCGCCCCACTTCTCTGTTCCCGGGGGCAGGACAATTTTGGCAAAGTAAGCTGTGTCCAGGGAAATTTGGTAATGAACCAGGAAGATGAAGGCACCGGGAGCCTGTGCGGAGACAAGCTGAGCTCTGCTTCACGCAGGAGAAAACTGACAAGGTGGTCAGGCTACAGAAAGGGAGCCATTACCACGCTTGTCCTTCAGTGTCTCCTCTCTCATGATTTACATATTTTCCACAAAGGTACAGCTTCGAGTTCAGCTCCTAAAAGTGTCCATGCTAATTTTTCCACAGATCTATTATGTATGAACGAGAAAAGTCTGTTCTCTTCTCGGTGTGCAGAGGATCTGTGCATGTAACCCCCCATTAGTGTTAATGGCAGATCTACGCATAATTTCCCCAACTCCCAGAATCCAGGGCGCCTAACTAAGCCACTCTCAATTACTTACACACACGGTGACAGGGAGCAGGGAGCAGGCTCGGGACCACATTTCAAGTTTTCATGTATTAGTGGTCTGTGTTTGAAAAAAGCCGTACAAAGGACGTAAGTAGGGAAAGATTTGTTCATCTTAACACCTATAAGACACACCATGGCTTCTCCTGGTCAAGACTGTGGGCTGGTGCTGCTTTGGGACCGTGAGGCTCCGTAGGTGGAAGGTCAGAGAAGGGGTTTTGCACGGACCACATAGTTGCTGTGGTTCCAAAGAATGAACGAAGAAACAAATGATCCAGGTCAGAACTGACAGTGTAATTGGTGATTCTCTGGATTTTGGCCCTAGGTTTGAGTTTGCAGTCTCTCTCTCTCTCTCTCTCTCTCTCTCTCTCTCTCTCTCTCCCCCTCCCTCTCTCTCTCTCTCCTTCCCTCCCTCCCTCTCCCCCTCCCCCCCATGCGCGTGCACACACACACACACACACACACACACACGATGATTAGGGAGCATATATGAATGATAATAAAATTGGGTTCTGGGCTTGTGTTTCAAGTGTGTGTGTATGTGTACATGTACATGTGTGTACAGGTGCTTGTGTGTATGCATGCAGAGGCCAAAGGCTGGGGCTGCATGTCAAGCATGTGTTTTGCATGTACATGTGTGTGCAGGTGAATGTGCTTGTGTGTGCACACAGAGGCCAAGACTGACAGCACAGTACAGTACCTTGTCTACTGAGCTATCTCCAGTTCTGTTGGCTTGAGAGCCAAAGGCCTCTGTTTGTCACACACAGTTCTCAGACATCAGGAGCCTTGCCTGCACGGTTACAGGTAATCCTTTCATGGACCTTATTATTTTAGTTTAGATTTTAGTTTAGAAAGAATGAATTTGGATTTTGAGAGTATAATTTACTATCTCTGTTCTTACAGCCAGCATGAAGAAAATGGATCTATATTTGAAGATTTATTTATTATTATTTTAACTATGTGAGTGTGTGTGTGTGTGTGTGTGTGTGTGTGTGTATACACAAATAAAAGTGTCTGCAAGAGGTCAGAGGTGTCTGGTTCCTTGGAGCTGGAGCTATAGGCTGGAAACTGAAGTCGGATTCGCTGAAAGTGCAGTAAGTGTTCTTGACCATTGGGCCAGCTCTCTAGCCCCCTGAAATTAAACTACAGACTTTACATTCTATTCCCCCAATAGCACTCAGCTTTTTAAAATTATAACCCCTGAAACAACTAACAATCCTACCCCATCCCACTGTTTTAGACTCACATGGTTAAGAGGTTGAAATAACAGCGCTCCTCTCTGATTGGTCAGGAAGCCTAGTATCAACACCCTCAAATTATGTCAAGGTAGTGACAAATCCTATCAGGCTTGCTGAGGGCCACATAGCAAGTGGTCCCAGGCTTTGATGGCTTTTAACCCTATAGATCTGCATTTATCAATCATTCCTTAGACCCCCCCCCAATGACAGGAAGGTGTGAATTCTGTCACAAATGCAAGGAAGTTCTTTGTGAATGGGGTAAAGGCTTACACATCCATCCGAGAACACTGGGCTTTACTGTCTCTGGCACACTAAAAGCCTTCATTCCACTGAAGGCACTTTGGGATTCACAGAGAAGGATAAATTAAATTTTTGCTTGACCAAAGTTGATGTTGCCCTCCTGATTCCTGGAGCAAAGGCCTTTCGATGCGATTTGAACATTAATCTATGACGAAGCTTGCCTGAGAGGCTGTCGTCTCCACAGTTCACATGCTCTGGTTGTATACTAATCGTAAGTGGTAATCAGAGTGATTAACAGTTTGTCTTCCTTCCTCTATACGTGGCAACCCAGAAGTCTCCTCTGAGAGGCGGCTCGGAAGGCATGAGAGACCTGAACTGAAGAAGAAATTACGCTATTGCCTCTGAGCCAGCCCAGCAACAGGAGATCCGCCAGCCATTCGCGGCCTCATGGCTGAATGATGAATGGAAATGTGGTTTGCAAAACAAATCACATAAACAAGATGTCTGAGTAAGGTGGGAGGGGGAGCATACTTCTCTTTGCAGAACTTCTGAGTTGGTAAATCCTGCCTGTTGGCCAGTTCCCTATTTTACAGCAGTAATCTCTTAATTTACTTGATGCTGACACATTCATCCCAATACGTGAAAGTGACTGAAACATCATGTCTAGAAAGAAGGGTGGAGTATGTGTCTTTGAATGTGGGAGATTTCTCGGAGATTCAGCCTGCAGAGAGAGCCGACATGTGTACACTATCAGTGATACATCTTCATTGCAGAATAACTTGCTCAACCAAAGTACGTTTGGAGATTGACCACAAAGGCAGGACACTATCTGCAGGTCTCATGTGTAGGGGAAGAGCTGAGGTCAGCGTGTTGAGGCCGTGTGCTTGAGTTATTGTTATAGAACACACAGACCCTTCTCCCCAGTTACCCTGCAGTCTTGTGAGTCTGCGTTCCTGTCTGGAGGCCGCTTCACTCGCCCTTAGGAGCAGGACTATGCTCTCATACAGCGTACAGTGTGTCGGCTGGATCAGGAAAGTCATGGGGAGCAAAAGGGAGCCGAGCCCATCAATGTAGAATAAAGGACAGTGAGATTTCAACTCCACAAAAACTACCCTAGTGAGTTTCTGTTTCTTTCTTCAGTCATGGAGAGAGGAGAGTGAAATCTTCCTGCTCTCATCAGGATCTCTTCTTGGCCTCACTTCTCTACGCTTTGCTTCAGGTATTGGGAAGATCTCTCAATCTCTCTCTCTCTCTCTCTCTCTCTCTCTCTCTCTCTCTCTCTCTCTCTCCATTTATATATATTTTGTCTTACATATATATGATGTTTGTCTCTTGATGAATTGACCTCAGATCAAGTTTTGTGAGCTTAGATAAGTGATGTGCTTATGGCTTAGTTTTAGTATTACCTTTCCAATTTCAACTATATCTACAACAATGGCAATGAAGAGTTCCAAACACTGAAGACTGAATGGGACGGCATTTACAAACTGTAGGACCAGTGAAGATGTTATTATGTCTACTTAGTTTCAGTGTGTCAGTACGCTGCCTGAGGAACATTTTGAAACACTGGGATAGGGGAGATGGAATTTAACAGCCCTGTCAGGATCTCAAGAACTCGTATTTTCTAGCCCGTTGGCGTTACAAACTAGGAGACCAAGGCCCCACAGGAATTCCCCAGCTCCATATGGGGAGAATGCAGGACAGTTGCTCACTGAACAAATGCTCACTTAAAAACTAGAGTGTGCATTGCATTGAAGTTCTTTTTGTCTGCTTTAAGGTTTATTTTTATTTTACTTATGTGTATATGCGTGCGTCTCGATGTGTGTATATATGTATTGGGTTCCTATGGAGGTAAGAAGGAGGCATCAGATCCTCTGGACCAGGAGTGTCTGGTGCTTGGGTGCCATTTGGGTTCCAGGAGCAGAGCTTGAGTCTTCTGTAACAGCAAATGCTCCTAACAGCAGAGCCATTCCTCCAGCCCTTAAGTCCGGGTTCTTTATACCACTCTGCAGGTCTTCCTTCATGAATTAAAATAGTATACAAGAGCCTACCAGGATCTGTACAATTTTTAACTTGTCTTTGAGAAAGCAGTTTCCCTGAACTTACCATTGAGATCCATTCAAAAGAAATCACCAGCTCTGTGATAGTGAAAATCCCATCCAGAATCAGGGACGAGTGGTTGTCTGCCAGCTCCCATGATGCATCTCTTCTGAGATGGACATTTCCATGCAAAAGTATAACCAGTGATCAGGAACCAAACACAGGTCAAATGCGAATTAGAAACAATTAAATGAGCCTGGACACAAATTAATTGAGTTCTTGCCCAATAAACAGGAAGGTCAGACTGATACTTGAATTCAACATTATAACGGCAGAGAAGAGGAGGCAACGAACTGATTACATTATTATTCAGGAAAGAGGGGAAGCTGGGAATGTCAAGTATGAACTCTTGTCCACTGTCTTCATCTGCTCAGATCTCCCGTTACCGTTCAAAGTTCAACTCCTGCCAGGTAAGAATTGAGCAGCTATGTCAGCCTCCCAAGTTTCAACAGAGACAACATCAGAGGAAAAGCAACCATGTTCCACAGAATCAGGCACAGGCTGTTTGCATGCCGGGTGCAGGAACAACACATGGATGTGGGACAAGATGTGAGGGGTGTGCCTAGAAAGACTGTCTTCTGATCCGCCTGTGGCAGTGAGGCGCGGTCTTCTGCTTACATTTCAGAGAAATGCTAAGGGAGGGGACAGTAGTTTAAGGTTCTCTGTCAAGGTTCTCTCTGACATTTCTATACAAAAAGAGCCCAGTTTTTGTGAGTTTGGGTCATGCTTGGTTTAGTCCTAACACGGGGTCTCTTTCGTATATGTATACGGTGGAATCAAGGCAAGCGATCTTTCTAAAAAAGACAATAGGTAGAGAAGGACCATTGGGACGCCAAGAATAAAGGGACGGGGCAGAAGAGCGGGACTTGAAACTGACTCAACCTGTGAAGTAGGGAAGGCCATATGAGGAAGGGAGAGGAGTATGACCTGGAACTTCCAGCCAGACAGACCCTTATGCTGAGCGGATTGGACAGTGCTCAGCAATGACCATTGGTGGAGCTTCTGGGGAGGAAGGCAGTCACTGAAGTCACCAAATACCAGCTCGAGAGTCATACAGGGAGTGGAAGGTATTGGGTGTGCACTCTCACATGAAAATGTAGATGTATGATGTAGGTGGGCCTTCTGTTATGTGTTATTTTCATTGGTTAATAAAGAGACTGCCTTGGCCCTCTGATAGGACAGAAAATTAGGTCGGCGGATTAAACAGAACAGAATGCTGGGAAGAGGGCAATGAGGTAGATGCCATGGAGCCAGCCACCAGGTCAGACGTGCTGAATCTTTCTTGGTAAGCCACCACCTCGTGGTGCTACACAGATTATTAGAAATGGGTTAATCAAGATGTAAGAGTTAGCCAGTAAGTAACTCTCTAGAGATAATGGGCCAGGCAGTGTTTAAATGAATACAATTTGTGTGTTGTTATTTCCAGGGCTAAGCTAGCCATGTGGGAGTCAGGCAGGATAAAATGCAGGCCTGCCCGTGGCTCCTCACTACAGATGTACAACCACATGCCACACACAATTTCTGGTGAATTCTTACTAATGTCTCACCTAGAAATGGTTGCTCACCTAAATTCAAGAAAACGTTTCCCTATGTTTTCTTCCAGAAGCCTTGAAGCTTTAACATTTATGGTTGTGTCTATAATACCTCTTAAACTGGCTTCGTGCATGGTGTAAGGTAGAAGTTGAATTTTTAAAAATATATGCTCATCTATGTGTTCTTGAATCATTTATTAAAATGACATTTCTCTGTAAATTCATGAGTGCCTTCATATAATCAGCTGATATATATGTAGGTGTAGTCGTGTATTCTGTTTTGTTGATTTCACCTCTTTGTCTACTCTCCTCCTTAGTGGTTAGATGATGGTTATAACTCTGCAAATCTAGGAGATTGTTTATTCGAGTCAATGATTAATTTCTTATCTTGCCATAAACATTTTAGGATAAGTTTCTACCAAATTCTTGCTTGATTATTTTTATTATAATAACACTGTATTTATAGATCAGGCAGCTCAGAAAGAGTTGAAATCTGTATTAGCTAAGTGTTCCCATACCAAAACACCACCAAAAGGAATTTACCCTGCATCTCTGGATCCTGGAAGTTCAAGGTTGAGGCATCAGCAGGTTTGCTGTCTCCTGAGGCCGCTCTCCTTGGGTTGCCATGGCTCCTGTATGGTTGTGCCCCCAGGTTTCTCCTGAGTCTCTGGCTTTATCTCCTGTCTTAAAGGATATTTTTGTAAAGACACTGGTCAAGTATCGTCTTCCTTTGTGACTTCATTTACCCCGTTTACCTCTGAGGGTCCCTATTTCCAGATACTATGCTATCCAACGGTACTGGAGTGTAAAACCTCAGCCCACTAACTCTGGGAACACCAAACCCAGCCTGTAATATCTTAACAATATTAAAATCTACAGTCCTTGAACATGGCGCGTCTTTTTACATATCTTGAATTTTTTTTAGTATTTGGTAGTTTTTGTGTGCTGACCTGTCTTAACCTTGGCGACGTAGATGAATTATGTGAATGTTGTTCCTAGGAGTGTTCTTAAGATCCACTTTTAGCCGGGTGGTGGTGGTGCACACCTTTAATCCTAGCACTCAGGAGGCAGAGGCAGGCAGATCTTTGGATCTTTGTGAGTTCGAGGCCAGCCTGGTCTACAAGAGCTAGTTCCAGGACAGGCTCCAAAGCTATACAGAGAAATCCTGTCTCGAAAACCAAACCAAAACAAATCCACTTTTAACTACCATATAGAAACTCAATAAATATTTAATGTTGTCCTCGTAAATTGATAATGCTTAAACTTATCCCTGTAGCTTTTGCTTTGCGTGTGGCTTCCTGAGATTGGATGCCTCTGCTGTTACCTTTGTGGAGATGGCATCCTATCTCTCAGATCTGCCGTTCTGCTTTGACATCCTTGTTGGCTTTCTGCTCCTGCCTGTGCAGTGTGGAATAGCTATTGTGGGAGCAATCTTGTTGATCTTACGGAGAAAATATTCATCTTCCCCCTTAAATTGCTGTGTGTTTTCACAGATGCCCTCTATTAAGCTGAAAGAACCCTTTTCTGTTCCTCCTTCCCTGAGTTTTGATCATGAATGAGGTTGAATTATGTCGAATTATTTCTTTGTACCTCCTGATGAGCGCTTGGCTTTTCTTCTTTAGTCTCTTAATGGGGTAAATTACGTTGATGGTTTTTTGAATGTTAAGCCAACTTTCATGCTAAACCTCTTTATTACGCGGTATTTTCAAAGATTGCTGGGTTCCATTTACTAATATTTTCTTAGAATTATGGTCATTAATTTTCTTTTCTGGTAATAACAGTCATTTTTGAGGATCATGGTTATAATAAACTTATAAAATAAGCTAAGAAGTAATCCTTGATTTTCGTTTTTTTCCTGAGGGATTTTTATTTTTAAAATATTTGCAGAAGAGAAGTACGTAAGGAAAGCCACCTAGAGATGTCTTGTTTTACAGCTCTGCGTGATGTCGGAGATGCAGTCACATTTGGCAGCCTATTCTGGTTTTATCCTCCGTTGGTTGTGTCTTTTAAACACGTGCTTATTGTCCATATAACATCAGATTTACTGACACGAGGTTTTCCCAATACTCCTTTGTTATTATTTAAGGGTTTATTTTTAATTATTATTTATTTTGGATTTTTGATACAGGGTTTCTCTGGGAAGCCTTGGTTGCCCTGAGCTTACTCTGTAGACCAGGTTGGCTCAGATTTATTTTCAAAGTATTTTGTGTATAAGTGTTTGCATACATACATGTATGTGCACCATATATGTGCCTGGTGCCCATGGAGGCAGGAAGAAGGGATAAGATCCCCTGAAACAGGAGTTGTAGATGGTGTGATCTGCCATGTGGGTGTTGGAACCAGGTCCTCTGCAAGAGCTCCACGTTCTGTCAGGATTTTTCTTCTGGATCACCCACCAGCTCCCTACTCCTGACACGAAGGCTTATTATTGTTTTGAATTCCTGGCCTACGTAGCTTTGGCTTGTTTCTGGCTAGCTCTTTTAACTTAATGTTTCTCTTTATCTACCTTTTGCCTCAGGGCTTTTTCCTTTCTTTCTTCTGTGTATCTTACCTTCACTGCCTCTCTAAGGCTGTCTGGATAGTGGCCGCCTGTTTTCCTGCCCTGGGCATGTCTCTCCTCCTTCTCCTCTAGTTCTTCCATTCCCCTTAAGCCTAGATTTCTCCTCCTATTTATTTTCTCTGACTGTCCGCCCCGTCTATCCTTTCTCTGCCTTGTTATTGGCTGTTAAGCTCTTTATTAGACCAATCAGGTGCCTTAGGAAGGAAAAGTTAAACAGATGCAACACATCTTTACATAACTAAACACATGTCCTTATATCATTAAGCAAGTGCAGCATAAAAAAACGTAACACATCTTTGTGTGGTTAAAACAATATTCCACATCACCAAGTGCTTTGAATCACTGAGCCACACCCTCTTAATAGATCTTAAATATCCTTAAGACTATAATGGTTTCCTTTTTTTCTCTGATGTTATCTGTATTTAATATTTCCTTTCAAAAATTAGACAATTAAGCTGAGTGGTGGTGTCTCACGCCTTTAATCCCAGCACTTGGAGACAGAGACAGGAGCATCTCTGTGAGTTCAAGGCTATCCTGGTCTACAAGAGCTAGTGCCAGGACAGGTCAGCCTGGTGTACAAGAGCTAGTGCCAGGACAGGCTCCAAAGCTGCACAGAGAGTTCTTCTACACTCCCGTACACTGTGGGCTGCAGTTTTCCCTAACAGTGACAGCAGGCACAGGTGTGTGCACTTGGAAACAAATGAGCCTGAAGGTACAGTGTGACCCAGAGGCAGGAACAACGCCAAAGGGCTAATATTAGCTGTGTAGGATGAAGTCCAGGCAATGGACAGGTGGCTCACAAAGAGGATATAAAGCTAATCACTTTCATTTTAACTATGCCATTGACGTGTGTGTGTGTGTGTGTGTGTTTTTGCACGTGGTAAACAAATGCACAAAAATATAGTTGATAGTGAAAGTTGAAAACTCAAGGTGAAGCCTTGCTCCAGAGCTTGCTCCAGAACCCTGTGGTACTGTATAGGCTTTGGGTCTGAATAATATTGCTGCGTGAGTTGTTTTTTTCTCCAAGACAGGGTTTCTCTGTGTAGTCCTGGCTGTCCTGGAACTCGCTCTGTAGAGCAGGCTGGACTCAAACTCATAGAGATCCACCTGCTTCTGACTCTTGAATGCTGGGATTAAAGGCGTGCACCGTTATCACCAGGCACACAGAATAATTTTTTATTTGCAGGTTATTTGCAATGAAGTTTTAATTATTGAAAATAAAGAAGAAAAAAACTTACCGTATATTCCCACAGCTTAACCATTTCCTGTGTTGTTCATTTTCTCTTTCAGGTCTAGTTTTCATCTGATAATATCTTCTAGAGAAGTTCCTCAATGGCACGGTGAGTGGTCCAGAAACGACCTTTCTTGACCTTCATTTATTCATTGATTACATAGCTGGTATGTATTTTCTGAAGAGTTTCCCCAGGTTTCTTACAGTTGAGATTTTCTTTTTTATATGAGAATATATTTCCTCTTCAGTTTTGATGTCCACCTCCCCTGTTGATGAACTCCTAAGCTGACAGTTTTGATGCCCACCTCCCCTGTTGATGGACTCCTAAGCTGACAGTTTGAAACTCTCTCAGATGTTGCTCGTTGTCTTCTGTTCGCTCGCTCAGAGTCTCGCTGCTGCGCTCTTGGGAAGTTCTTTCTGTTCTCTCTCTCTGAGTGATCTTAGGGTTTATTTTCTTCTTCCCTCCTGACAGTTGATGATGAAACGTGTTGGTTTTGTTTACTCTATATTTTTTTCTGAACTTATAATTGTCATAAAATTTTCAAAAACCATAGCAATCATTTCCAAATAGCTTTTCTACCCTGATCTCTGTCTCTGTCTCTGCCTTCTATCTTTGTCTCTGTCTCTCTCCTTCCCTCCCCCCCTCAGTTTTCAAACCCTAATTTCATGAATTTCTGGACATGCTGAGTGTAAAAGTGTAAAAGGCTGTGTCCCGCCACCTGGCTCCCGGCTAGCTTTATCCGAAATAATTACACGGAAACTGTATTCATTTTAAACACTGCCTGGCCATTGTCTTCAGTCCCTTACTAGCTAACTCTCACATATTAATTAACCCATTTCTAATAATCTGTGTAGCACCACGAGGTGGTGGCTTACCGGAAAGGATCTTAACCTGCGTCCATCTTGGAGAGGAGAGCTATGGCGACTGCCTCACTTCCCTTCTTCCCAGCATTCTGTTCTGTTTACTCCGCCTATCTAAATTCTGACCTATCAAGCCAAGGCAGTTTCTTTATTAACCAATGAAAGTAACACAATAGACAGATGACCTTCCTCCATCATGCTGAGTCATCACTCTATGGAGTAGTCATTTATTTGTCTCTTTCTTCAGCTGGAGTAGGAGGGTTTTAAGGGTCAGAGTCTTGTCTTATTTTTAGTTCCCTACATCTCCACCTAATAATACATACACTGGAAAAATTCAAAATTGCTTATTTGTGCAATTGGTGAACAGATGGCTGATGTGAACATTTACTTTACGACTAACCATGTTAAGCATCCCTGTGTGAATTACTGGTTCCTTCCTCACAAGTCTTGAGCCATGGACTCACAAGTCTTGAGCTGTGGACACTAGCTACCCGATGTTTAAGAGGACGAAACCAAAGCTTACAGCTTTCAGTGGCTGCACAGTTCACAAGCGGGAAGCCGGGAGTGAACCGTGCCTGGCTCCAAGCTCTCTTTGTGAGTCTCCTATAAGGGGACATGCCCAGCATCTCCTTCACCACTAGGTGGACCCGACCTCTCATGGAGCATCATAAGTCAATAATGAGGGCAAAATAAATTCTGGGCAACACTAAGAACTGAGAAAGCAGATGGCAAGATGGCCTCAGGCAGAATGGGACTGGGCACGCCCAGCAGGGGAGTGCTCCAGCCGAGATGGGCAGAGAGGCCAAGGCTGGGGCAGGTGCTCCCATTTGCACCTACTCAGGCAGTTTAAGAAGGGTAGCAAACAGCTTCCCAGGGACACCCAGGAAGCTTGTTAGCTGCTGCTTCCTACTATTTTGGTGTCTGCAAAATTGATCAGCTCCCCACCCCCCCGACACACACACACTGGGAGCAACTCATGAGGGCTTGGGAAGAAAGAACACTGTGTATTGGTGCTCAGTCACAACACCAAGGGTTGAGTTTGTTTTCTACTGTGTGCTTCTCATGAGCCTGGGAATGTCTGGTAAGTACAAGGGTTATTTCTTGTCTACAGAACCCAATCACGCTTAGATATAGTTTCTGTGCTGTTACTGATTTGTCTAAAGTTTAACTTTATGGATCGTTCCTTATCTTTGGGTATTGATTGATTTCTCTATTGAGCTCTGCCTTCCTTTGCTATTTTTAGAATTTATTCTGCTTCACCCAAGCCTCCAGGATCTCCGTCCAATCTGCAGCATTTCTAATGTAGCTTGTTAGCTCACATTTTGGGCAATGTTAGCAGGATTTCAGGTATTGAGGACAAGAGCGAGATGGGGGTTCTACAGATATCCTTAGGAGGAGCCAAAAAGACTATTAAGCAGTCCAAGTCCACAGAATGCCTGCTCAGTCTTGCTGGCAGCCTTCTTCCAGCCCTTCAGCCTGCAGTGAAGGCCTCCAGAGCACAGCAAATGTTCTGGTGGGCGGAAATTTCCAATTCCTTAGCTAACCCGATTTGCTAATTCATACATATGCATGTTTCTATATTGTTTCTGAATACAAAAAACAAGGAAGACGAGGTAAGATGCATTCTCCAGGGGCTCTGCTTTCTTTTTATATCATTTATATTCCTTGAAATGCCCTTGGAAGTTCACTTGCTAAGGGAAACTAAACAAATAATTGCATACTAAACGGGAAATGACACTAGCGAGCTAGATAATTTGTAACATCAAATATGCCTTTTCCACGGTTACCATTTTCTCTGTGAGAGAACAGGAGACGGTAGTACACTGTCCCAGCACCGAAACCGTGATAACCAATAGCAACGCGGAATGCGTGAAGTGAAAATACCCCGGATCCACCTTCCCAGTTTGGCTCCATCCCAGCTGAACACAGAATGTTATCTTGGAATAGAATCAGACCTGCCTCACTCCCCCTGGTCCCCAGACGGAAGCTGATGCGATTCTAATGCACCTCACTTCTGTTTGTGGCCACTGAGTCTGACTCTCCCCTCACTTTTTGACCATTGCCATTTTGGGGGGCCTAGTACAAACTTAGAAAAAATGTCCCCTGAAAAAATCATGTGATCAGTCCTGTGAGGCCAATGTAATGAGACAGACATCACATTGCTATGGGGAAAAACCATGATCGCAGATGGAAAGGAGGGTTTGGCAATCACGTCAGACAGATGCTATTTGGGAAGCACTGTTAGTGGGGAACCGGAAAGCTGATGTGGGGTTGAAATCAATGCTCCCACTGTGACACTAGTGTTCAGCTCTAACCTGGTTGCGTTTGGCGTGTGAGACAGAGTTCTGCGGGGCTACCAGCTGAGGTGTCTCGTCAGAGGAAAATAGGACTGGAAGGCCATTTTAGCTTCATGGACTGGGTGAATTTCTGTTTCTGGCGAGATTTCTCCTCAGGCTGTCTGTTTCAACAGCTGACAGAGTGAAATTGGGGTTCTGGGAGCCACAAAGGATACGGAGGAGTGATCATCTGCTTGTGGGCGTTGTGGATCTGATTGTAAATTCTCACCCTGGTCACTGTTAGAAGTGGAAGAGATGGGAGAAAAAGTGGGTAAAGAAAAAATTGGCAAGAGATGAGATTGTCAGACTAGGGGGCTTCTGAGGCCCTTTCTAGATACAAGTAATTTTCCCCGTAGTGTCACAGGCGTCAAGTGCTAGGAGACAGTCTTCTCCAGGCCTGTGGTGAGCATGTGCAACAAAGTGTCTCCCGTTGAAGACCTCAGAAGCTCCCCCTTCCCATGAGCACCTGTACAACCAATGTGGGAGCCGGCACCAGTCACATTGTGTCCAATCTGAGTGCAGGAGGGGTGAGGGGTAAAGGAGGGGTCAGAACGCCTGTGTGGAATCCCAGCACGCTGGAGGTACCCACGATCACAGACGTTTCCATGTTTCCTTATCTAAAAGCAGGACTGACAACCCTCCCTAGCTGCAAGAACTAATACATGTGGGCGTGTTTCCTATGCGAAGCATAGAGACGTGTATATCTTATGTACGCCAGCTACATCACAGGTGAGTGTGTAGTCCCACACTGTGCAGGTGACTTCAGACTTCCCTTCCCCAGAGGAGACTCCTCGAGGACAAGCAAACTTTGTTCCCTGCCTGCCCATAACAGTGTAGCAGAGAGGAGTTTTTGATTTTGGCCTGGAGATGATGGGTGGGTAGAGAAACATCTCCTGTTCTGCTCCCTTCCTGGTCTCATCAGATCGTCTGCTAAAGCCGAAAGTCTGCCTGGGCGCCCACTCCCGTGGAGGTGACCCGGCCGGCGACAACGCTCACTTTTCTGTCAATTCAACTTGAACTGATTTGTATGGTTTTGTTTATGTTTTGAGACAGTGTCCTACTCTGTAGCTCAGGTGACCTCAAACTCATGATGATCCTCCTGCCTCAGCCTCCCCAGTGCTGGAATTATAGCTATGAGCTATAATTAAAAAAATTAATTAAATTTTAAACATTTTTTCAGTGTTTTTGTGTGGCTATTCTTAGATTTTTTTTTAACTTGCCAAAATCTTTAAATGAAAAGGTCATTCCATGCTTTTCTACTACTCTCTGTATGATTAATATTTTCCTGAAAAATACGCATGGTTCTGAAATGAATGAGAATTATTTAGCTTACAGACAGGCCCTACTACTGACATTCTGGAGTATGAGTGACTTCATGTTCTCACCAATAGAAAACAAGCCCAAAGAGCCACGTAAGGGGCCACGTAAGGGGCAGTACCCTCAGCAATGACAGCTCCTTAAGCCAGTGCAGGCAAGGCCTGGGGAGGAGATTTGGAGAAGGAGACTAGAACCTGAGGAAACCACCCCATCTGCGTGGGCACTTCACAAAATAATTGAGTTGGCAAGGTGACTCCTGAGACATTTCACTTGCCCCCTGTGTGGAGCTGTGGGCTGGCTTCATAGCCCAGTGGGAGAAGCTGAGAGCGTGCGGGCCTTCGCTCAGAAGCAGCCACACCACTTATTCCAGAGCAGCAGGGACAGAGGCCTCCTTTCCCTGAGAATCCTGGTACAGGGAAGACAGGACATGTTTCCAGTGCCCCCGTCTGTGTGGGATACGGTCCAACGGACGTGATGCTCTCTGAAATGAAACAGGCATCTCTTCTAGGAAATGAAATATATAAAAGAGTGAAGGAATTATCTAATGCATTTTTCTTGTTTGTATTGCTCAAGCCCTTCTCAACACTCTAAAGAGATACAAGAACAGGGAAATTGCAACCGTGTTATTCCCCACACATAATTTATTCACCCATTCTCTTATTATCAGACATTCAGTCTGTTTCTGCTTGCCTTTTGCTACAGTGAATACACTTGTACAGGCCTCTTTAAACATAGCTTGTGTTATTTCCTCTGGGTAGGTTCCTCAGACGGACTCGGGCTTCTGTGAGAAGGGCACCATCACGGTTCCCGTGTGAGCCAATCCTGTGTACTTCATAAGGCGAAAGCCTGGCTCTCTCCATCAAAGTGGTGTCACCACTGCAGGCATTGGGAAGACCACAAAGAAAGGTTTTATAAACACATGGATAAAGAATGCCAATTAACTGTTTCAACTTAAGTTTCTTTTTATTGTAAGCAATGCTGCTTACTTTTCTTGTTGATAGGACAGGAAACACGGGGCGACAGCCTTGTTTGTACTTACGCTGTTTTGCATGTCCTCTGCCTATTTTCACAGGCACGGGTGTTTTCCTGCTTGTCGTGCACAAGGACGCTGTAGAGGATGGTGGCCTGTATACATAATGTTTGTTTTCAGCCTTCCGGTTTCCTTTACAGCGGTTGGCCGGGCTGATTTCTTTCCCATTTAAATTTATCCTCCCCCTTTTAATTCAATTATAACTAGGCATATGATCACCTAAGGAGAAATGGCGTATGCCAGCATCCCCTAGAATTAAATGGAGCCATGTGGCTGCTTTCTGCTGATGTAACGTGAACAAAAGCGGTGGTTATCATTATCTTACTGGCCCAGAAGGGTGTGAACTGCCTTGTTTGCGTCCATCCCTCCACACTAGCTCTCTAGAACTCCAGGAATGGTACAAGGCCATCTTTAACCATATGGGCATCAAGAGTGTCCCCGGATGCGGCAAGCAAGGAATTGGGAGAGCCTGCGTAGACCTGACTGTCACTCTTGGACTTAAGTGGCGGCAAGGAAGTTGTTTGTCTTCGAAACTGTCTGCTAGAGATGGTGTGCTCACACACATTACAGGCCTCCAGCATAACAGCATGGATAGATGACCCCACAGAAGGTCATTCGGTGATGAGGGCTGTCCTCAGGAATGGGATTAGATTAGTATCCTTGCAATCTCCCCTCCTTTCCAGCATGAAAAGTTGAGTGAGAGACACAAAATATCCTGCTTCACAGAAAAGTCTGTCAGATATTCTATACCTGTAGGCTGAAGATGGGTGCCCCAATGCTGCAGAGGAACTATGAGTGACTGTCCAGGCAGTCAGCTGTTTCTGTCATTTCTCACACCTTTTGGAAGTCACTTGCTTGCACTTCCTGCTTACTCCATTAATATTATTTCCTTCCTGGGTCTCTGGGGGAGTTGAAGATTAGATGACTACAGTTATAGTTTACCAGGCACAGAAAGCAAGTTATTACAGAAAGTAAATTAAGTATAAGACTTTGGACTCACCAAGATAGGATACATATGAAATATTTTTTCTGAATTTGTCAAATGCAAATGAACTAGACATTGCTGATGTATTTTATAGACATTGTACTTATTGTATATAGTTTTCTTATATTCGTTATAGCCTTCATTTTTAGACAAAAGGGAGAAATGTGGTGAGGGATAATTGATTGTATTCTGTCAATCATATTTTAATAAAACGCTGATTGGCCAGGCAGGCAGTATAGGCGGGAAAGCCAGACAGGAAGTAGATGTGGAGCAAAGAGACTGGGAGTATTCTAGGAAGCTCCCTCTGCCAGTTCTGCCCAGACCACCGGAGAGGAAAGATGTAAGCTGCCCAGCTGATAAAGGTGCTGAGCCATGTGGCTAATGTAGATAAGGATAATGGGGTAACATAAGTTATAAGAACTAATAACTAATAATTAGCCTGACCTAATGGGCCAATCAGTTTATAATCTTATGGAGTCCCGTCTGTGATTTTCTTTGGGGTTTGCTGGCTGTGGGGTACTGGGCGGGACAGAAACCCCAACAAGCCGGCCCTCATGTTACAGAAATGTAGTGGCATTTCAATTGTATTTTAATATATAAAGACTGCCTGAAGATCTGAGAGCGGAACAGCCCCACTGGCCAGCCTTACAGACTAGGTTATGATAACACACACCTTTAATCCCAGTAATCACACTAGTTGCCGTAAGAAATGAGCAGTGCACACCTTTAATCCCAGCCCTAGAGATGAATATAACATGGGAGGAGACAGCTCTCAGTCACAGTCTCATCTGTGATTCCGGGAGGCAGGATCGCCATTTCAGTCTGAGGTAGAGCCAAGCACCAGTGGCTGGCTATTTTGCCTTTCAGATCTTCAGGTTGAACCCCAATTTCTCTCTCTGAGCTTTTATTAATTTTGCTTCAGACCTGGGTTTCTTCTTTCTCTATTCCTATTATTCATAGATTTTGCCTTTTTCTAGCATTCCAGATTTCCTGGATGTTTTGTGCTTGAATTTGACATTTTCTTTTACTGAGATATCCATTTCTTCTACTTTGTTTCCAGCACCCCAAATCCTCCTATCCATGTTCTGTGCTCTGTTGGCGAGGCTCACCTCTGAGGTTTTTGCTAGAGTCCTCTTTTCCATGTTCCCTTCTCTGTTGGTGAGCCTTACCTCTGAGGCTTTTGTTTGACATCCTAAATTTTTACTTCTAGTTTTATTTCAGTTTGGGTTTTCTTTCATGGATCCTTTTCTTTGTCAAATTCTGCTTTTATGCCTTGAATTGTTTTAATTATTACATTTTACTGCTGTGTTTTCACAGACTTCATTAAGGCACTCACTCATGTCCTCTTCAAAGACCTGGAGCACATCCATAATTGCTATTTTGAAGTCCTTGTTTTGTGTTTTAGCTAGATTGCCTTTCTCATGGTCTATTTAGGATACTAGATTCTGCTGGAGACATATTTCTTTAGCCATTCATGTTTGTTTTTTTTGTGCTGATATTACAGGTGTCTGGTGTGGTTGAGTTCCCTGTAGATGTTGATATTCGGTCTTGTCTTTGTTGGATGGGTGTTCTGTTTCTTGGTTTCTGTTCACTCTCTGGCTCTTAGGAGAGGATGGGTATTGTACCTTCCCTTGTAGGGTGTATTTCTTTAGGTCAGTGGGTGTCAGGAATAAAGCTGGGGGGCGGGGTAGAAGAAAAGGCTGAGGGAATCTTCTACATACCAGGAGGTGGGGTTCCCAGGGAGCTGGAGATACGGTGGGAGGAGGAGGTACAAGAAGATTGTAGGAATGCAATGAATGATCTAGAGAGACAGAGATGAAGGGCTGGGAGGGTCTTGCTCTGTACCAAGACTTGGAGTCTTCAATGAATGGAGTTGAGGGGGAGGAGAGGCACCTGTGAGCAGGTTGTCACAGGGCTGAGAGTAAGAATGCAGAGGATCATAACCACAGGCAATACCTGGGAGAAACCTCTTTGTCCTGCAGCCTGTGAGAGACTGCAGGAGTCTGCCATGTTCAGCTGAAGGCCTCTGTGGTCAGGTGACATGTTCTGCACTGTAGTCTGCAATAGGAGGCATGGACTATGAAGCTGTTCTTGTCTCGTTTTTGTGTGTCTAGAAACCCTTTTTAAGCTTCCTCAGGCTTTATGTGGATGTACATGTACCATGTTGGAGTGCCAAATGTAAATGGAGGCTTCTCTCCTGCCCACCAGTTCCCAAATAAGTATTCAGAGGCTTGATATTGCTTATAAATGCTTGGATGATGGCTCAGGCTTATTATTAGTTGGCTCTTATATTTAAATTAACCCGTATATTTTTTTAATCTATGCTTTGTCACATGGTTTGTGGCTTATTACCTTATAATAACTGAGTGACACCTCCCAGACTCTGACTGAGTGACACCTCCCAGACTCTTCCCTTCTCCTGTATCTCTGAGACTCTTAATCCCAGGGTCATGGGTTCAAGCCCCACATTGGGCGCCATTCTGTTGCAAAAGGAGTGGCAGGTTGTGTTCCCACCCGGCACCCCACAGCCGGCAAGTCCCAAAGGAAATCACAGAGTCTACATTAGGTTATAAACTGATTGGCCCATTATTTTTATCTATGCTAGCCACACGGCTTAGTACCTTTCACAGTTGGGCAGATTACATCCTGTCTCTTTGGTGGTCTGCGCAGGAATGCGGAGGGAGCTTCCTGCTTCCTAGAATACTCCTGTACTCCTCGCCCCACCTCTACTTCCTGTCCGGTTGACCCACCTATACTTCCTGCCTGGCCAATCAGTGTTTATTTAAAATATGATTGACAGAATACAGACAATTCTCCCGCACCACTTGGATTTCCTACCTGGCTCTATCCTGCCTTGCCATAGGCCAAATCAGCTTTATTTATCAAACAACAAGAGCAAAGATATTCACAGCATACAGAAAGACCATCACACAGCACAAGTCCCTACAACACACAATAAAAACCTAACAAGTTTTTTTTATCTTAGGTTAAAGAAACCTAAGTTCTTTTTTTATCATGTCTTCTAAATAATTATTCTGTTGTATTAGCAAGCCTTTTTTGAGTATTCATATTGTATGTGACCTGTTAGGAGCGTCACTCGATCTGGACTGATTTCCCATGGTCCTCTGGATATTTGCTCTGTGTTGTGAGGGAACGGTCTTCACAGCCAGTGGCTTCATCCCCTCAGTGATGATCCTGCTCTTTGCTGCTTCCCACAAAGATTTAATTTCTTTGATTTTATTGTTGGTTTCCATATAACTTACTCTTCTTCCTATACACATTTCATTGAGTCTGTTAGGGTTGCACCTGCAGCCTTCCATGTTTTTTGGCCGAATGCAATGTTTTGAGGTTTCTTTTTATTAGAAATTCAAAAGAAAGATTAAGTTTTACAAGTTTTTATATCTCTTGCAACACTTGAAACCATAGACTTACTAAGTATAGAAAACCCATATTATTGATACATTTTTTTTGTTACCACTTAATGCTTTCTTACATGTGGTAAGTATAACAGAATTTTGTCCTCGGGCTATGTTTATTTTTATGACTGTTAAATAAATAACATCCTTATTTTATTTCACTCTCTACGTAGACTAGGCCTTTTGCTTTGGTAAAGTTCATTCTATGAACTGTGCTGGTCTGGTCTGTGTCCCAGCAGGAGACAGATGGTGTACCCTGACACCATCTGAAGAAACTCAAAAAAAAAAAAAGTCTTTTTACAAGGATGTGGGCAAGGGACAGGGAAACCCACAAGAGATGATTCCCTACTCCAGAGTGAGTGAACCTTGGGCCTGGATGAGAAGGGGGAGTGGCTACTTATAGTCCATGGAAGGAAGAGGCGGGTGGAGCGATCTCCGGGATGGGGGGATATGGCTGCAGAGGAGGAAATGTGTTTCAGAATCTATAAGCAAGCACATTCCTAGTCCTATCTTCCCCGACGAGCTTAATTAGAAGTGAGATATAGGCCAGGGTGGAAAAGACAATGGTTAGAAGACCATGGAAGGGTACATACTCCAGTACACCAGTGGAAGCATCCTCGTTCTTGTTGTTTTCACCCCTACTTCCTGACCAAGTTCCGCTGGGTGAGTCTTCTGAATGCAGAGCTCCAAGGTTGAGCATTTCCCAAAGGCTGGTTCTGACCCGGTAGCTGAAAGGGACAGAATCACTGGTGTCGTGGTTGACGCAGGGAGATGGTGCCAACGTGTGTGGATCTCCTCTCGTGACAAAGGTCAAAAGCTCCTGTAGCGATCCCACGACAGAGCAGTGTCCCAGTTGAGAATGAGGTGCTCAAGAATACCCAAGTTCTGGAAGAAGCTCAAGAGCAAAGACAGAGTGTGAGGTCACTCCCTGGCCTAAGGAGACCTGCAGGGTTTCCCACCTTCAGCAAAGTACAGAGTTGCCATGAGTGTGATCTATGTCATCTCTCTCTGGGCCCTTCTCCCTGTACTGAGATGCCAAACACCATGATCTCTTCAATTCACACAGACCTGTGAGGCAGGCAGTTTATATTCTAACTCATAATCTCCATAGATTCTTTTTTTTTTTTTTAAAAAAAAAAAAAACTTGATTGATTCTTTGTAAATTTCCTATCATGTACCCCAATACTACTCACCTTCCCATCCCTCCACATTCACCCTAAGCCCTTGCAACCCCCCAAAAGAAGGAAAAAAGTAAATGTAATAAAAAAATAAAAAGTTAAACCATAAAAATGCAAATTAAAGAGAAAAAAATCTCATTGTGGAAGCTGAGGTGTGTCGCAATATGTCCCCAGCTTTGCTTGCAGTGTTCATTGCAATGAGTCATTGGTCTTGTTGCAGGCTCCTGTCTTCTGCTACAATCAATACTGGACCCTCACCGGGACCCCTCTCAGGTATCCTGGTGTTGTCCTATGTCATGGGAGTCCTGCAGCTTTGGCTCTACAGGGCCAGCACCTTCAAATGCTCCAGCAGTTTTTAGATGGAGTAGATGTTGGGGTATGTTAACTCAAAACCCTGGATCTGGGCCTGGGTGGTAGCTGAGTTGGTCAGTCTGTCCACTCTCTAGACCTCTCCCACATGCATTCCACAGGGCCCACTATACTGCACTACCCGTGTGAGGTGTGGCGCCAGCTCTTCAGAGTGCCACAGCCAGGTAGGGGGAGGGCCAGTTCTACACTGCCCTTGGATATCAACATGGCCCCAGGCAACAGCCCAGACCAGGAGATAGCCAATGGTCTTTGATGTTGACATGGGTCACAGACATTGACTCAGACCCCTGCTGCTCAGACCTGGCCCTTGGTGTCAGCACCTCTGGCTATCTCCATGGCCTTAGGTGGCTGCACAGGTGAGGCTGTTCCTCATCACCCTCACATCTCTAGTCCACCCTTATCCACAGATCACAGCTGATGCGCTCTCCCCACCCACCACTACCATCTCCACACCATACGCTTGTACATTTGCTCATCATAATGGCGCCCAGCTTTCCCGAGTCATGCGGCTGCAGGTGGAAGCCTCTTCGGTGTCTCTCATGCCCAGCTTGTGCCACGTGGCTGTGGGAAGGGACATCTCAGGGGTCTTCTACCCTAACCACACAGCTCGACGGCAGGGGCCCTCCCTGTGGTATCTTTTAATGTGGCCACTTTTCTTTTCCTCAGAACACGAGAGAACGGAGATGAGGAGCAAGACCCAAACCTTTGACTCTGGCCAAAAGAGAAGGCAACGATGAAAATGCAATTCACTTTCTTCTCTGTCGCCTTCCCTCTCGCCCTCCCTCCCTCCCTCCCTCCCTCCCTCCCTCCCTCCCTCTCTCCCTCCCTCCCTCCCCCCCTCTCTTTCTTTCTTTCGACAGTCTCATACAGCCTAGGCTGGCTTTGGGCATCACCGGAACTCCTGGCTTCCCTGTCTTCCTCCAGCTGGTCTTCTCTCTCCCTTTACCTTATGGAGAATGAGGGCAGGGATTGCTGGAAGGCTGCCAGAGCTCATGCCCAATCTGAACCACTGTAATGTGCGCCCCACAGTGTGTTCAGCGCTTTGGAACTCCACAGAGCGGGGACATTTGTAGAAAAAGCTGTTGTCATGATTACATTTGCACGGAGAGCTCGGTGTCTCCAGAGAGTAACACTGCAAGGGTATGCAAGCTTTTCCCACAGAAGAGTTTTAAACCCAATTATTTCTTTGGAAGGAGAGAGATAGCTCTGAAAATCTTTGAGGAGACTATCCAGATGACTGAGGGACACGGTCTTGACTATGAAGGAACTACTGTATCTGCTGCCCAACAAGTCAGATGAGCCCAGGACCCTGGCTCAGGTTGTTTGCATTTTCTAATGGCGGAAGAGGGGGTGGGGGCAACGACTCCATGATTTTTTAAGGGATATGTATAGCTGCTGCGTTGTGTCTCTCATGGCCTGCCAACCTGATTTCATGGACTTTTGGAAAAATGTCCCCTCAGGGAAGGCCATAGTTGCTTTGACATTTGGAATAGAAAATATTGGCTATGCAACCTTTATAGGGAAGGACCCGTAGCCAGAGACAAAGAAGAAGCATATTTATTTGCCACTGTGTGAGCATTTGGGGGGCTGCTCAAAGCGAATCCTTTAAATGGAGAAGCACAAGGGAGGGAGGGAGGAAAGTGGGGAGAAATGAGGAAGTGCATGAGGTGGTGCTGTGTTGCTGCTGGTTTCTTGCTTTGGGTTTTGGGGCATTAGTGATACGTCATAGGGAGTCTGGATTCCATTTGTCACGGTGTCTCTTCTTCAAGATCTCTACTGAGGGAGAGAAGGCGAAGAAGAGTTGAAATTCGAACACGCTGAAGATTGTAAGGACAGCACTTACTTGGTGCCTCGATGGTCTGCAGAAAGATCTACTCTCCCAGCTACTAATGAGGAGGAGGTGGGGCTGGAACAGCAGCCTTCAGAGACCTTGGAAAGCAAAGTAGAAAGTCAGCTGACCTGGTGTGAGGTCTTTCTCCTCTCAGCCTCCCTGTGAGCTTCTGGCCTTGAGAAGGCTGCCTCGCTAGCTTTTGCTTCCTCATGGTTGTGAGTGTGCGTGCGCGCGCGCGCGTGTGTGTGTGTGTGTGTGTGTGTGTGTGTGTAGCAGGAAAGCCAACTCCCTCATTACTTGTTGGTAATTCATGGATGTTAAGAAATCCTGAGGGCAGGCACTGAAGGCTCCCATGCCCCTTAGGCCAGTTCCCTCTCACGCCATGGCTTTCTTGAGTCTGTGTTTAGAGGAAAGGGGAGCAGATGCAATTGGACGTTCACCTTCCTACTTGTGGCTCATATGGAACACCCCTTATTTGTGGATGTCTCCCCAGGTCTGCACAGCATTCGTAAGGGCAACCACCACCCTGTCCCATACCTTGGGGATTTCCATTTGAACCTGGAAGGCAGACCGTGTACCCCATGTACCCATTTCTTTCTGATCCCACTTGAACGTCCATTAAAATAATCAAGAAACAAAATCCAAAATGACATAAAGCCAGAGAAGAAGAAGCAGAGAAGGAGATAGTAGACAAAAAGGGATAAAGACTCTTCTAGAAGAAAGAAAGAAGACGGATCATGCCAAATAATTCAGCAGGCAGAACAAGTTAAAATACATGTACTTATAGTCAACAATACAAGTAAAGAAGTACTTGAGCTCAGTTGTCAAAAACCCAAACAAAAATAAGGATTGGAGTGTTGGCCGAGGGACACACTAGAGAGGAACCAAGATGGAGCAGGAATGAGAACAAGTGGGTTTTGGAATCTGGTGTTTGAACCCCAGGCTCTCTGCCAAGCCCGCACTAGCTGGGAGAGTGCTCTTTGTTTAGCACTCACTTTCCACCCTACCCAATTCACCAACACAGCAGGGATATCTTTTCTCGAAAAACAGCATCGAATGAGGCTCTGGTTTGGGGGAGGCGAAGGCTAATGTGCAAACATACACAGGATATCAGGTGACTGTCTACATCCTGAGTCCTAGAAACCTCCACATCCTTTCCCTTCTATGCTCACAGAACAGATGTATCCAGTTCCGAATGGTACCTAGATAGGAGTCTCTAGGCCGCTGTTCTTGAGGAACTGGAAGATCTCAGAGAAAAGACCTCTGATGCTTGTGGGTCCTTCAACAAAAAACCAGACATCACCATTTACCTACAGCGAAGCCAGGCAGTTGGGAAGGAGGTCCCCATTAACAGATCAAGGGTCCTGCAAAGGAGTCTACATGGCTTTACCATCTCATCTTAAATACAAACAGTTGATGCTGCCCACATATTTGAGGAAAGTCTGCAAACTAAAAGGAGAAAATACACGGGGAGTGGGGGCAAGGCGGCAGGTTTAGAACCCAGAACCAAAGGGTGGTAAGGCAGCACAGAGGTTCGGACCTCTGTCTGTTGGTTTGCAAATGGATATTTTAAATATTCCAAACCTTGGCTGCACTATCTACCACGATGCCATGGCTTGGCGGTCTTTCCTTTGCTCTTTGATCACACTGGACCTCCTTTCATATTTAATTACTCTTCGTGGCTTGTTAATATTGAAATTGCCCATTAATATCCATCTCCTGTCTGATCGCCTTGATTATGTGTCTACAGCAAAGACACACCCACTGACCTGTGTTCGGTCTTACTCCCTTTCTCACATACTCTATAATGCATGTGTGTGTTAATCGCGGTAGGTGGCAATTCCTGTGACCTCAGGTTCATCTGACTCTTCACACCTGAGGCGGTCTGAGGGGTCCACACCTTTAGGGGTTGGCTGCTGTCCTTGGATATTATTTGTGTGGTCTATCTATATTAATCACAGTGACTATGTGCGGCAGATGTAAGCGCCCCATCTCACACAGGTGGAAATCAAGCTTTGTAGGGTTTCAGAGACAGCTGTGTTGTCTCTAGATCTGTGACGCTGACTCAGGTGTGTGTGTGTGTGTGTGTGTGTGTGTGTGTGTATTTGTGTCACAGACATGTGGGTACCTGTAGGCGCCAAATGAGGGCTAGAGTTACAAGTGCTTGTGAGCGTCCCAGCATGGGCGCTGAGAAACAAAACCAGGTCCATGGAGGAGGCACCTCTAACCACAGCACTCTCTAGCCTTTCAACCCTGGTCTTCTAGGTCTGCTGCAACTCCAAAGTATCTTGGCTTTTTAGTGATTTAAGTGAACAAATGTTCTTATTTCCCAACAGACTTTTAATACCTTGATAAGAAGGCCTGTATGTTATAACTTTGGAAACCCCGTTGTAGGTTCAACTACATCCTCAAGATGCTTGCTCATTTGGTTGTGGTAATGACGGATCATTTGCTGCATGGTGGTGCATGGGCGAGCCATGTGCACTGGTGTAAGCGTTGTTCTTACCTTTTAAGATCAACGACTAGATCTTGAAGACATGGAAGAATGTGCATGAGGTTGTAGAGCTGCCAGGACTCAGAACAGCCTTGCTTTTCCTCTCACGCAGGAACGCTGTGAGCAGGCCTCCCTGGAAAACCGTCTGCATCCAGGTTTACGATGGCCGTTCTTTAGGATTTCCTAAGACACAGCTGAGAGTGCGGGCAGGACCAAGTGTTGCTGAACTGAAAGATGACCTTCAGTGTGGGGCACTCAGAGGGTACAGGAAGGTAGACCTAACACATCCATGTGCTGACTTTATCTGCACTCTACCCCTGCTTTCCAGGGTAGTATGAGCTCCAGGTGCGTGAATGTATTTTTTGCTCAGAACTTTAAATTTCAGAAAAAAGAAAAAATAAAACAAAACAACAAACCCCAAAACAAAAAGACGTTCTCAAAGCACCTGAACCTTGGCCTCAGAATTTCAGAAAATAAACAGAAGCACACGGAGAGATTTCCCCCTTTTGCATGTGGAGGTGGTTGTGAAGGAGCTGTATCCCACTGCACTGATCCTACATCCTGTCACATTAATGTTTCAGAGCACTCAATATAAATATTAAAACTAATAGCTTCACTCTTCAGCTATTACTCCTGCATACCCTGGAATCATCATAAAACTTTCAAAGCCTTTTAGAACATTGACACACTTGAATCTGGTGGCAGGGAAAGGAGGTTCACACAGCACAGCCCACACGCTTAAATAAGAGTGAAGAATGGTTTGTGGACTATGCTTTACTTATTCATCATTTCAAGTAAAGTTTTCATTTTGAAGGAGGGGGAAAAAATCAAAGTGCATCTGTCAAGGGATAATGCTGAAGTATTGTTTTCCTATAGATATAAAAAAATCAAAAAAGTCCACGAGAATCCCGGCCCAAGGTCAATCAATGCTAAGTTGGTAGGTACGTAAACACTAATGGATTGTAAAGACACACACTGGGGTTATGAATTTTTAAAGAGTAGGCTCTTCAGCACAGAAACCCATAAATCAATGATGACTTATTGGCCAGATCAATTATGCAAAGTTTTAAAACATTTAATGACAGGTAATGAACAGGTCTCTGGGGGACTGCAGTCAACAGTAGTTTCGTGGTTGTAGTTACAACTGTGTGAGTGGATTGGGTAGAGGCAGCCGTTCCCAGGGAATGGCTAAAAGTTAAACGGAGTCTGTCTGAACTGAAGGAGAATGGCCACCATAGTGCCCAGGAGCTCTTGGCATGGCTACAGAGTCAGGCAGCATCCTAGAGGATTCGCAGGGAGACGGGGATGGATTTGGACTGAGGAAGACAACCTCATGGAGGTGTGTGTGCGTGCATGTGTGTGGGAGCATGTAAGGTCAGGTGGCATTCAGAGGTGGCATTCTTCAGGCAGAGTCCATTTTTTTTTTTTTGGGACAAGTTCTCTTAGGAAGCCACAGGAACTCACCGTCTGAGCTTTCCCAGCTCTGGGCTTCCAAGCTGGGGTCACGGAGATCACCACCCTAGACTTCTGCCTTCCTTATGTGGCTCCAGGGGATGGAAGGCTTTCAAAGCATGCATTTTACAGACTGAGCCCTTCTCCACATCCAGCTTTTATTTTCTGCAGTAACAAGGAGAAGATATTTTTTGGACAAAGAAAAAGCATAGCATAGATGATGACGTAGGCAGGCAGGTTATTTATTTAGAAATTAAATTGCGATAGCAACCAGAGGAGCAGACTCACAGGCAGGGATGAGCTGGGACTGAGGCTTCTGCTCCACTGAGAGGCAAAGGAGGGGAGGCTGAGCATGGGTTACCTAATCCCGAAGATGGTCTCCTAGCCCCACGTGTGGCATTACTGTACTTTAACCACATATTAAAATAGTGACCCGAGGACAGATGAAGGCTGTCAGGGAGATTTCTGAACCTAATAGTCTTTTAGAGTTTAAACACTGATCTTTTTTATTGTATAACTTCAGATCAGTCTTCAGATTATGAAAACGGCAGAAGTTAAGCATGCCATTCACTGCTAAGCATGGCGCTTTGGATCTAAGCCACAGCCATTGAAGCTGAATGTTCGTGTTAGCACAGTTGAAGCATCGCTCAGATCAGATAAAACCTGCCGACTGAGTCTGAAGCCCTAAAAGTCCTGATATTCCTGGGAGCTCTTGTTCCTTTCACGGCGGGGTAGAAGGATTGTGAAATGAGAAACCTGAACTAAGTTGGCTGTAAAATGCCCGAGTTCAAGCGTCTCTAGCCTGGGATTGTTTTCTGTGTGAGAGAATTCCCTGGATTTGCTGTTAGGCTTTTAAACTCTTTTCAGTAAATGTGGGTGGGGGTGGGATGAAGCGTTTTATTATCATCACTGATTTTTAGATGCTATTTTCTCAAGATGCTTTTGCTGTTCTTCAAATTTATCCTAGAAGTCTGTGCTCTGTGTGTGTATGTGTGTGTGTGCCTGTGTGTGTGTGCCTGTGTGTGTGTGCCTGTGTGTACACCTATGTGTGTGCCTGTATGTGTATTTCTCTCTATATGCCTGTATTTGTGTGTGTGTGTAGACAGCCTTTCCTGATAATAAGAATCACGAAAAAATTGACACGATCTCTTTATCTCCTGTCTCAGTTACTTTTCTATTGCTGTGATGAAACACCCTCTCTCTCTCACACACACACTCACACAACATACACACACACACATACTCACACACACATGCACATACAGACTCACACAACACATACACACACTCTCTCTCACACATACTCACACAACACACACACACTCTCACACACATACACACTCACACACATACACATACACACACAGACTCACACACACATGATTAATTTGGGGCTCACAGTTGCAGAGGGGTAGAGTCCATGAGTGTCATGGTGGGAAGCATGGCTACAGCAGGCAGGCAAATATGGTGCAGAGGCACTAGCTGAGAGCTCACATCTTAATACATAAGCACAAATCAGGGAGAGACAGAGGGACTGGTGAGATCTTTTGAAACCTCAGGGCGCACCCTTAGTGACACACCTCCTCCAACTAGGCTACACCTCCTAACCCTTCCTAAACAGTTCCATCAATGGGGACCAAGTCTTCCAATACTGAAGGGTGCCATTCTCATTCAAAGGAGCACACTCCTCAACATAAAGAAGCGCTCCAAATTTGGAGCCCCACAAACATGAGCATGTGTAGTTATATACTCAAAGTGTGCATGCATTACATGTATATACCACACCCCCACATATACATAAAATGAATGAATGAATGAATGACCTAAAATGTAACTAAATGAATAGGAATTATTATTTCCCAAATACGAAACATCTCTGGGAGCAATGATAGGGACAAGATTGCTCTGTTCAGCTAAGGATGCCTCCTTCCTCAGTGGGCACCCTTTCAGGTGGGAAAGGCTGACTGCACTGTGCACCAAGGTCTCCAGCAGGGGGCACGCGCTTTACCTGTGCTGGTTTATGTGAATCTGCCAACCCTTTGATACAAATGCAATTTAGCATTCTACACGTGGAGCTATTGGATCTCTGAGAAATTAACAAACTTGCCTAAGGCCACCCAGCTATTATTAAATGGCAGAAATGATAATTGGGAGCAGATGAGATTGTGTTTTGTCAGAAGCTGCCAGGAGCTGGTAAGTCACAATGCTGAGCTTGAAAATGCTTTATTTAAAAAGTCTCTGTTGACTCATGTGGCGTTTGCAGAAATAAAAACAGTTTTGGGGGATGGGCTTCTCCATTGGTCTAGGAGAGCAAGTGAGGCTCGCAATACTGGCTGCACATCACTGGTAGAGGGCAGGAGGCAATGATGTGCAGTTTATCAAACAACCATATACGCAGGAGGCACAGAGTGACCCGAGACAGGAGCCATGGTGGGCGTGCAAACCAGGAAAAGTACACCTTGAGGAGTCACTTGGGGGCAGGGCGTAAGAGCGCTTGCTCTGCAAATATGAGACCTGAGTTTGACCCCCGGACACCCACAAAAAGAGCCAAATAGGCTATGTGTACATAGCCGGTATTGGAGACGGAGCCCAGCAGATCCTGAGAACTTGCTGGCTCGCTGGCCTAGGCTAACAGGAGAGCCTGCAGGTCTTGAGGCAATGAAGTGGGGGGTGATAGAGGAGGCCACCCAAGGTCCAGTTCTGGCCTCAGCATGCACACCCTCAGACACACTATGTGCATATGTTTCACACACACACACACACACACACTCACGTGCACACACATATGCACCCCTCCCACACAGTTCATGCACACAGGAAATGAATGAAGAAGAAAAAAGTGAGAGTAATTTAGAAATAGTTACAAAGCTGGGGATAGAAACTCTGGAAATCCCAAACCTAGGTGTGTTTCTGGAGAAACTCAGGTGTGTGTCACATATACACATATATTAGTTTCAAATACATTTAGAACTTTGGACTTGTTGCTTCCTCTATCATGATGAATTCTAAGGCAATTATGTAGTTTTCTTAGAATTTTTGTTACTTTTTTATTGTGTGCGTGAGCTAGTGCAGGTGTGCTGCAGGGGAGGCTGGAGGATCACACATATAAGTTGTTTCTCTCTTCCAACAAACAGGTCCCTGGGATCAAATGCAGGTGGTCAGGCACGGCTGCCGGCCTCGAACCCACTGAGCCATCTCTCAGAGCCTTGGTGGACTGATGAGTCTCACAGCACAAGGGAAGAACCAAAGATACAGTGCGCACAGAGAGAGCTGAGGGAGGCTACTGCGGCTGCTGACTGGGTAGAGTGTGTATTCCTTGCATTTTACAGACTAAGGACTTAAGTTACTTTGTGTGGAAAGAAAAGGCAGATGAGAAGCAGACAGAGTCCTCAGAAGACTCGGGCAGCCATCTTTTCCCAGCAAGTGTGGGCTTCAGCAGAACGGCTTAATTGGACCATGAAGAAGTTTTGGATATTTTTAAAATTGCAGAACATTACTGTTAAGCATGTTGTCCACATAACTTCAGGACGGAAGTGGCGGCACTCACTTCACAAGACACCCGAGTTCATCGGCCATGTGACTGGTTCTGCCCTTTGGCTCCATAGTTTGTTTGCATGTGCCTCTCCACTTCCTTGTGGTGAAGAAGCCTGCGAGAGACTCCATGAGTCAGGGCTTGTTGTTGTGTTTATTTAAAAAACATCCCAAGCTAAGTAGATAGGAAGTAGAGGCTTATTTGTCCTGATTCTGCTGGCTGGGGGATTCCGCAGCACAGAGCACCACTGTGTCCCAGCATGGCAAGGAAATGGAGTCCATACAGAGACACTAGCAAGGGAGTGTGGGCGCCTTGCTTTATTTTCTACCAACCTATTCATGAACCTAACTCCTTCCAAGAGCCCTCACCCCTGTTCTTTGTCCCAAGTCCCTACTTGTTAGCATCAGGGTGGTGATCGTGTCTCTTTCCTACCTTAAGACGCTGCACCTAAGCCAACAGTCCCCACCCCCAACATCTTACTGTTCTTTAGCAAGTGCTGTTGAATTGGATGTGTTACGTTTTTACCTCTGGGTTTATTTTGCCTCAGTCTATCCTGGTGGGGAAGTTGAGGCAGTGGGAGATGGAAGCAGCTGGTCACATGGCGCCCACAGGCGGGAAGAGGAGAACAGGTGCAGACAGACTCCAGGATCCCATCCGGGGAATGGTGCCAGTTCAATCCATTGATTACCAAGATAATTCTGAATAGGTGTGCCCAGAGGCCCACCTCCACGTGAAGCTAGGTTCCACCAAGGAGACCGTAAGCATTAAGCCTCACGGTGGACACACAAAGAAGCACGGACGTTAACGTCCTAATGATTAGCATCATGATGGCGTGCAGACACATGTGAAACCAGCTGTCTTCGGACAGTTTACGCTGCCATTTTCCCTACAGAATGAACAGATTCCATCAAGTTTCCTCATAGTTGCTAAGGACTTTGTAGGTTTCTTCTTATAATTGACTTGCTTTCAGACAATAATTGTTAGCTGGGAAACAGGAGAAGTGTCAGCTGTGGAATCAGTGGTGAGAGATTGGTAGTTTCTCTCTTGCACAGGAGGAACAGCCTATAAGACCTCTGATCCCATTAAGGATTTAAACTCCTCAGATGGAGTTGGTGACAGCCACACAGCCTGCCTGAGTCCTCGCCAGCTTGACTGGGCACGGTTCATGTTCAGTCAAAGGGGGATGAATCAATGCAGGAATTTCGAGGCCTCCAATAAATTACTGTTGCTTTGACCCAGTTTTTTGATTGGTGTCACTTGGAGACATCCTTGAGAAATGAATGCTGTGGCTTCCATAGGCTGCTTAAATTCTTCTTATGATATGCATTTGCTTGCAAATTACTTTAGCATTTTAGTATAAACCACCCAGGTTTGAGTGCTGTGCATTTTTGGAGCATCAGGCAAAAGCCATCCTGATGTGAACAGCTTGCTGTGGTTAGACTCACTGGGTGGACGCAAGCACGCGTGCATCAGTGATCACAAGTGGGAGTCTTCCCTCTCTTGCCTTCTCATTCTAACGAATCACAGTTAAGGTCCGAACGTAAATCCCCGGGCTCTGAGCACGATCGGCCACCTTCCCATCTCTGGCCCTTGCCAGCTCTCACACTTGGGGCACTCTGGCTTTCTTCATTCTCAGGATTGTGTTCCCTTGGCTTTTGTTTTGTTCAGATGGAAGACCCACACGCATAGGAAGAAGGAAAGGGCAGAGGGTGAAGAGGTAAAACAAAAACTCAAGCTAAGGCTACAGTGATCTGTAGGTGAGCGAGGGACGGGGCAGCTGCCAGTCTGAGACCACAGCAGTTCCCTGATGCCTCCTCCACATTCCAGAAACTTTCCTGCTCTCCTCTTCCTCACTGGGTGCTCAGAAAGGTTGTGAAAGCGTTGTCATGAAGATATAATGATAACCGAACGCGGAGGTGAGCGCCAGCTGTGTGCCTGGTACTGTTCTAAGCATTTTTGATGCATTAATGCCTCTAAGCTTGTTGATCATCTCACCAGCTGCACTGTTATTCCTGCTTCTCAAGTAGGGGACATAGGGAATAGCTTGTGTCCCTTTCTTAATCATGATTCTCTTTTGCTTGGGATACTTGTAAAAGTAAGGAGCCTACTGAAGACAGAGTGCTTATTTGTTTATTTATCTGAGAGGGTCTCCTACAGCTCTTGAGGGCCTTGGAATCAGTCTGCAGCTGAGCTTGACCTTGGCCTCCTGGCCATCTTGTCACTGCTTCCGGTGCTGGGCTTTTAGGCATGCTCCACTAGAACTTCTTTTTTTTATGTTATGAATATTCAAAACTTTATTATTGCAAGCAAATTACTATGGTAATATTTATTTATTTATTTTTATTTTTTATTTATTTTTATTTATTTATTAAAATTTTCCACCTCTTCCCCACCTCCCTTTTCCCTCCCCCTCCCAACCTCCCCCTCCCCCTCCCACTCCCTGTCTTCCCCTCCCTCTCTAGTCTTAAGAGCAGTCAGGGTTTCCTGCCCTGTGGGAAGTCCAAGGTCCTCCCCCATCCATACAGGTCTTTAAAGGTGAACAACCAAACAAACCAGGCTCCCAGTGAATGTTTATGTCTTTTGTTTCTTTGCCAAATGGAAATGTATGAATAGAGACGGCTTGTCAGTTATGAATACATATGTGTATAAACACACACACACATACACAAATAAATAAACTTTAAAATAAAATGAAACAAAATATCTCAGCCCAGGTCCTAGGAAAGCATGAACCATGTCCGGGAGCCAAATGTCCAGGACAGTCACACTAAACACTTTGTGATCTCAACCCAAATACACGGCTGCATGAATATTTTAGCTCTTAGAGGCCATATCTGGTCAGCCATCTATGTTACCAGTGTGTGGCTGGTAGAAGACCCAGGCATTCCAAAGAATAACTTCACAGAACAGGCGACTCTAATGTGCCTTTGACTTGGAAGAAACTCTTATGACTTTGTCTTCCCACATCTGAACCTGGAGTTGTGCTCTCCATGGGCTAAAAGGGCTCCTTGGGTCTCTACTCTCCTCTGTGTCCACAAAATGTGAACAGAAATGGAGATGTCCCATCCTTAGTATGACCTTGACCATGGCCACCTGATGAATTTGCTGAACAGGTTGTTTTCCTTACAGCCCACGGTCTATTGTCCCAGGGTAGACTGCTGGTGACACCTCTACCAGACTTCTCAGTAGGTATCTTCAGCTTTCCCTGACTTCTCAGAGGTTGTGGCAGAATGGAGTTGTTTTTAGTCTCCCGCTCAGGGCTGGTGCTGCAGAACAGCAGCACACAGAGGAAATGGCGCAGGTCCGTGCTCTGGACTCGTGTGTGTACTTCCTGCGTTTGGGAGGAGGCAGCCCCACACCATAAACCCTCCTGGAGAGCCACAGAGGTACCTCTCCGAAACCGTAATGGACTTCACTGAAAGCCTAGCTTTGACGGATGTGAGGCTTGGGACTCTACCAAGGTAAGAATCCAGGCAGCAAGGAGACCGAAGAAGGCGGATGACCCAGAGAAGGGCCAAGCTGTTTGCCAGCAGGTGTGTGTTTTAGAAAATCTTCCTTAACTGGTCATGGCAGCGGAAAATACCCCGCTGTTAAACGCATCTGCAATCCGCTGCTTTCCCAGTCCACCAACAAAAATTTTGACCTTTAAAGAAATGATGGAGAAGCTGCTGATTTTTTCCTTGGCATTGAAGCTCAGTCTATTTTGGGCTCCGAGGCAATCGCTGCCCCCTTTGCTCCCTATCTCACACTGCTTTTAAGTCTTGTTCTGGCCACTCCGAATCCTTCAGCACCTCCCCCTCTGCAATCACTCGGGCTAAGACCTGTGATCTGTCATTTGCAGATGACGTGGACCTTTCTTGGCTGATGGTTGCTGGAGCAGTTTGCTAACCTGAGACAGTGAAAGGTGAAAGGTGGCCGAGGAGGGAGGAAGAGCAGATCCCGGTCGGTCGCAATCCTCTAAGACCAACCCTGAATTTTTAGTCTCCTGGAGATGTCTGCTTTCTCGTCATTTAGATTGAAGGGGCGGAGTCTCTGTATTCCTATTGGCGTGAATTATCATATTCATGTTTTGATAACCAAACAGTTACCCCATTCCTATTGTTTGTTGTTCCTGTGAGAATGGGGCACTTTGCAAACCCCCGGTTTGGGGGAGGGAGGGTGTTATTAATGCAAGCCCCTCTGCCTCCATGCACAAACACAAAATGGAAATCTTGGGTTCCTTTAATGACGGTCTGTTTCAAGGATGCATGGGACATTAATGAGCTTTCTGAGCATTAGAGCAATGATAGTTGCATTTGGGGCCCTCTTTCATTGGCATATCCACCAGATATGCAAAACAGGCGAATCTGAGTGAGAAGTTATTTCAGTGCGGTCTGTGGAAAGACTCACTGGTTCAGAAAAGGCCGTCGTAATGAAAAGCTGGCCTTATTTGACTTTTTAAGCAGACATGCTACGTATACGAATGTAATATGATTTGAAAGACACATTAATGAGACCGCTGTGAAAGGGATTATGGAGACGCTGTGTTCAGATGGCGAGGAAGCCAAGCGGGTGTATCAAACACCCATCCCTAATCTTCACAAGCAAATTTATTGAAGTGTCTCAATTTTGCCACACACCCTAACATCTGCATACGGGCCCGGGTCCCTAATCCTGTCACACTGTGTGGCTGTAGATTAAGAGAATGCATTATCAATGTCCCTGTCACCCCCCATCAATAGAGACGGCCAAGTCAGGTGTGACTTTCATGCAGAAACCCCTTGTCTTTAGCAGATTTTGCAAAAAAAAAAAAAATATTGCTCAAATTCCGAAAAATTGAAACAAAAAGGCAGAGATGGCCTCCAGTACTCTCTCGCTTTATTAATTAGAGGTGATTTGTCTGTGAGAAGAAACTGTTTCGGAAGCAAAGGAAAGGACAACGGACACGGGAAGACCCTGCCACATGTCAGACATTGTGCTAAACACTTAGCATGCATTGTCCCCTTTAACAATGATCCAAGAGAAGTGTCTGCTGAGTGCTCCTAGCCAAGCTTCCAGTGGTTCAGTGTGTTCTGCCTACATCCTTTGTCCTAATGTTCTCCGCCAGTGCCGTATCTCACGTGGCTTTGCCTCTGAAGGAGTGGAGAACATTGCAAGTCCTCAGATCTGTCGCCTTCTACCATAAAACAAGTAGAGAACAGGGTCCTTGGTATTGAGTCAACTGGTTAACTTGCCTCCTCGAGCCAGCAACTCAGACTCATGTTTCAGCAACATGGCAAATTATTCCACGCTTTGGGTTTTCAGGGTCACTTAAGAACATTAAAAACAATGAATGTTAAATCTGCAGTTGCCAAGGGCTTATTGTACTTCGTGTGTCAGCCTTGCACTCAATTATTATTTCTAGTGACAATAAAAATCATTTCCATTTAAATTATTCTCCTCAAGCCTTCATAGGATTTCACATTTCAGATTAATCTTATTGTATTTTGCCTTTTGAGTTCTATTTGCTTGAAGTCAATAAAAGGTAAAGCCAAGTTGTTATAATTGCACTCCTCTGAGAAACTGCAGAAGAACCACTAGAGGCGACCCCCTTCAAAAGGTCCTAGTGACAGTTTGGGGTACACCTGTTTGAAACATTCCAGAACGAGGAAAAATGTAGACAATGAGAAACATCACTGAGTTTTTAAAGGTTCGCAGAACCAGCCATTTAAACAGACAAATGTGAGTCACAGTTGTGTAAATTCTGCTTTGGGATTAAAAACATGAACGTCTCCATCAGGACAGAGAGCTGAGCATCTTCACCACCAGGACAGAGAGCTGAGCATCTCCACCATCAGGACAGAGAGTTGAGCATCTTCACCATCAGGACAGAGAGCTGAACATCTCCACCAGGACAGAGAGCTGAGCATGTCCACCATCAGGACAGAAAGCTGAGCATCTCTATCATCAGGACAAAGAGCTGAGCATCTCCATCATCAGGACAGAGAGCTGAGCATCTCCATCATCAGGACAGAGAGCTGAGCATCTCCACCATCAGGACAGGGAGCTGAGCATCTCCACCATCAGGACAGAGAGCTGAGCATCTCCATCAGGACAGAGAGCTGAGCATCTCCACCATCAGGACAGAGAGCTGAGCATCTCCATCAGGACAGAGAGCTCACCATCAGGATAGAGAGCTGAGCATCTCCATCATCAGGATAGAGAGCTGAGCATCTCCATCATCAGGACAGAGAGCTGAGCATCTTCATCAGGACAGAGAGCTGAGCATCTCCACCATCAGGACAGAGAGCTGAGCATCTCCATCAGGACAGAGAGCTGAGCATCTCCATCATCAGGATAGAGAGCTGAGCATCTCTATCATCAGGACAGAGAGCTGAGCATCTCCACCATCAGGACAGAGAGCTGAGCATCTCCACCATCAGGACAGAGAGCTGAGCATCTCCACCATCAGGACAGAGAGCTGAGCATCTCCATCATCAGGACAGAGAGCTGAGCATCTTCATCAGGACAGAGAGCTGAGCATCTCCACCATCAGGACAGAGAGCTGAGCATCTCCACCATCAGGACAGAGAGCTGAGCATCTCCACCATCAGGACAGAGAGCTGAGCATCTCCACCATCAGGACAGAGAGCTGAGCATCTCCACCATCAGGATAGAGAGCTGAGCATCTCCACCATCAGGACAGAGAGCTGAGCATCTCCATCATCAGGACAGAGAGCTTGAGCATCTCCATCATCAGGACAGAGAGGGTCACTCTGGGTTGTCTTTGCCATGCACTCTGTTTACCTGGCTCCATCCTCTTCATTTCCCCGCAAGAACATATGTGTTATGTTTCTCTTATTATTTGGTAAATTTTCAATTATTTGCATCACAGGTTTTTTTTTTAAACTTCTAATCCAATTGTTTCAGTCTATGATTGGTAGACCTTCCTTTCCAGGAGCAGTGACCATGTAAAATTAGGTCACTCTTTCTGTGTCCCCAGAGATAGGTCTCTCAGAGGCAACATTTTCCACAGCTCTGTATTTCTGTGGGCTTCTTTCCTTTTCTACCCTGGTCTCCTGTGTCTTCGCATGACTCTGAACTCCTAGGAGATGTCTGATAGGAATCCTGCATGATTCTGGGCTAGGCAAACCAATCAGTTGTCATCCACCAGAACCAGACAGTGACTGCCAAGCCCTGACCCAATCCTCACATCACCCTTGCTGCATCCACATTCAAAATTTATTGCTTCAAAATTCATCACGGTTTCCAAGTAGGTATCAAGGAAAACACCCTTCCTGACTCTGCTAAGGTTAAAAGATGCTTGTGTTGTGGAATATTTTAACTAGGCAAATGTGTTATATTTGTTTATATTGTGGAATATTACTTTAACTACGTGAAGGTGTGTTTCACTTGTTTATGCTGCATTTATTTAATGATGTAAGGGTGTGTTGCTGTTTCACCTTGCCTGCCGAAGGCACCTGATTCGTTTAACGAAAAGCTGAACGGCCAATAGGTAGGTAAGGGAAGGATAGGCGGGGATGGCAGACAGAGAGAATAAATAGGAGAAATCTAGGACTGAGAAGAATTAAAGAAGAGAGAAAAAGAAGAGAACAAAGGAGAAAAGGAGGATGGTGCCTGGGACCAGTCAGGTAGCCGCCAGCCGGCCAGAGTGGGACACACAGGGAAAAGGCAAAAAGCCCCAAGGTAAGATGGGAATAAAGAGAAACAGATTAAAATAAGAGCTAAGCTAAGGCCGAGCATTTGTAACTAATTAAAAGTCTCCATGTCGTGATTTGGGAGCTGGTTGGAGGCCCAAAAGAAAAAGGCTGCTGTATGCTTGTCTGCCCAGACTACCACATCACCCGCTGTGAATAGAGCCGGGGCTGCTCCCAGTTTCATGTTTGGTTGGGTGGTGGGCTGAGATAATCTGGGATAGTTGGATGCACAGTTTGAATAGTTTGCATGAAATAACAGAAATGTCTCTGGATTAGACTAACATCAGCCTTGGCAGAAATCTGGTCCCAGCACGATGCTCTTGTGCGTAGTATTAACACAGGGGTTTCATCCGAAGAGCCTGGCAGAGCGAATACGTCTCTGGGTAATGGAAGACCTCTCCTCTTCCTGTATTCCTGCCTGTATCTCATTTATTTGCTGTGAAGATTGGAGATCAAGAAGTCAACTTTCACATGACCAAGTTCATAGATGTAATCCCCAAATCTTTCTTCCTCCCAAGAAGAAACACAGAAGCTCAGGGAAGTAAAAGTGGATGCGAGAAAGTTGAAAAGATACAAGGCACGGACACCCATGGTTTCCTAAGCGAGGGGAATAGGCAAGTCGGTGGAATATCCTGGCCACGAGACAAAGTCCTAACCAGCAAACGTGACCATCTCATCATCAGCACCTGTCTCACGTCCCAGTTAAAGTCTGCTCTTCTGGTGGCATCACAGCCACGTGTTAAGAGAATGTGCTTCACTAAAGGAAAATTCCATCAAAAGCACAAATAGGCTTGTGTAGGCAAAAAGGATTAAATGAACTCGAAATCAGACATAACCTTGCTTATCTGAGTTCATTTGGGCAACAAGCTTGTGGGCATGAACTCAATTTGCGTGACAGTTTTTAATCTGATTTTAAGGTCTACTTCCACAGAGAATTAGAGAAGAATTCCCCATTTCAGGTTCCATTTTCTTCTAGAAATAATGAAGCTCATAAGAGTATCCCCAAGTTCAACAAATGTAACCAAATGTGCTTGTGCCTCCTGAAGCCAGAGTGGGCTGGTGGTGCTGAGGACACAATTACACCTTAATTGGCATCAAATGATAGGAAATTAGTTTCATGGTAATATTCATTCTCTCTGTGATCAAATCTATTATTTGCATTAGAGAAGCGACATTTAACCTGCTTGAATAAACCCAATCTTACTTGCTTTTATAAAGCATTTTAATTGAGGATTAAGCACCGATTCTTTATGAAGATTGCAGAAGAAGATTGCTGTTTTAATCAGATAACCCCCAAACAAATGCAAACATTGCTCTCTTTACCCTTAATGCCCTCTAATTAGAAGTTAGCTTCAATTATTCCAGCATCAAAACTCCATAGCAGCAACAGCAGAAACAAACATTCCTAGCAGGCTCATTTAAAAAATGGTAGGGTCAATTCAGGAGATGTTTTTGTTTTTGTTTTTTTGTATACACTTCTTCTTAAATAATACTGTCACTTGAAGTCAGTGTTTCTAAATCTTTCTCGTGGATCTGTCAGTTGGCAGGCTCAGGGAGTGGTTTTAACTTTGAGGTCCTCCTATGTTGGCAGCTGGGGCTGAAGTCATCTGAGGAGGAGACTGAGTTGGAGTCTTGGGAAGAATTCTTTACTGCCAGGTCTGATTCCCTGATTCCTTGCTTGGGATGGCTGCAGGAGCTGAGGCTAACTACATCTCTCTCTCTCTCTCTCTCTCTCTCTCTCTCTCTCTCTCTCTCTCTCTCTCTCTCTCTCTCTCTTGGCTAGTTTTGGCTACCCCAAAGCATTGAGGTCTCAAGGCAATTGGATTCTGACCGTGTGTTGGTTTCTATCAGAGAACATTTGTGCAGCAGTGTGGCTGAAGCTGTGACCTAGCTTTGGAGTATCAGAACATCACTTCTGCAGTGTGCAGCCAGACAAGGCAGTCACGGGCTCCCTCTGACTCAAGTTCAGCTCTGGATGAATGAAAGATGTGTTTGCATAGGGGGACGAACTCTCACAAGGACAGTAAGCAGCATGCTCCCATGTCTAAGCTGTCACTCTGGAGGATGTTCTTACTGGCCACATACAACATGTGGATATAGAAACATGGCTATAGAAACGTGTGGCTACATACAGCATGTGGATATCTAAAGGTGGATATAGAGGCATGTGGCTATAGAAACATAGCTATAGAAATGTGGCTATAGAAACATGTGGATATAGAAATGTGGATATAGAAACATGTGGATATAGAAACGTGGATGTAGAAACGTGGATATAGAAACATGTGGATATAGAAACGTGGATGTAGAAATGTGGATATAGAAATGTGGATATAGAAACGTAGATGTAGAAACGTGGATATAGAAACATGTGGATATAGAAACGTGGATATAGAAACGTGCATGTAGAAATGTGGATATAGAAATGTGGATATAGAAACATGTGGATATAGAGACATGTGGATGTAGAAACATGTGGATATAGAAACGCGGATATAGAAACATGTGAATATAGAAAAGTGAGTAAAGAAACACGTGGATATAGAAATGTGGATATAGAAACATGGATGTAGAAACATGTGGATATAGAAAGATTTTGCAGTGAAGGCCAAGAGCTGGGGAAACTTTGGTGTCTGTAGGCTCCCACATGGGGACAGCATGTCCCCCCTTTCTCAAGAGGAAATAAGAGAGAAAAGTCACATGTGAACTCATTCAGTCCTGTTCTTGGACAGGCAAGTGACCAATATTTGGAGTAAGCCTGGAGAAAGCAGCTGAGTTGGTGGCAGTGTCTGCTGGCTTCTCTCTGGTAGATCCTTTGGGAGGCTCAAGTTCACTGTGCTCTAAGGAGGTGCCTGTAGTTTGTATCAGCCACAGGCTAAAGGCATGCATTGCCTAATTCAGGAATGGGTTATTGGAAAGTGTCTTGGGTTCCGTCAGAAATGACAGGTTATAGAGACAGGATGAGCCTCCCATCAAGTGCTCAGCTGCTTCACATGCTGGGAGTCATTTGCAGCCTCCATGACAGCTGAATTTCATTGTCACTAAAAGGATTTTGAGTCATTCAGGAGACTGACTTCTGGACATATCTACAAGTGTTTCCAGAGAGATTTATCTGAGGAGGGAAGGATTTGAACAGCACCATCCCATGGGAGGGGATCAGATGCGGGGAGAGGAGAAAGCTTGGTGAGCACCAGCATCTCTCTCTCTGTGTCCCCTCTCTGTGTCCCCTCTCTGTGTCCCCTCTCTGTGTCCTCTCTCTGTGTCCTCTCTCTCTCTGTGTGTCCCCTCTCTGTGTCCCCTCTCTGTGTCCTCTCTCTGTGTCCCCTCTCTCTGTGTCCTCTCTCTGTGTCCCCTCTCTGTGTCCCCTCTCTGTGTCCTCTCTCTGTGTCCCCTCTCTCTGTGTCCCCTCTCTGTGTCCTCTCTCTGTGTGTCCTCTCTGTGTGTCCTCTCTCTCTGTGTGTCCTCTCTCTGTGTCCTCTCTCTGTGTCTCCCCTCTCTGTGTGTCCCCTCTCTATGTCCTCTCTCTGTGTGTCCTCTCTCTCTGTGTCCCCTCTCTCTGTGTCCTCTCTCTGTGTCCTGACCGAGGATGTAATGTGACCAGACATCTCATGCTTCCCCAGCCATGCTGTACCCATCAGAATGGACGCTATCCCTCAAACTCTGAGCCCCACATAAACCAATCTCCTTCCTTCATTTCTTCCTCCCTCCCTTCCTCCCATCCTCCTTCCCTCTCTCCCTCCCTCCCTCGCTGTTGCTTCTCATCAGGTGTTTGGCCAGACCAGCGAGAGACGAGAGATGTGGCTAATGCAGTCTGTCAGCCTAAACACTCATTCCTTTCTAACCGATTTCTGAAGGCGATGTTTTGACTGAAGAAATTTTGTTTCTTTCCTTCAACTATTTATTAGGTGTTAATTTTATGCCAGAAACCGATCAGTATTTAACATATGTTTTGTTTTTTGTTTTTTTTTTTTTTTTTAGCTCATTTATCCCCAGAGCAATTCAATGCGGCAGTTGTTGTGTCCCTGTTTTCTAGGCTTGGTAGGGCCTTTGTGACGGCAGCTTTGAGTGCACATAGTTCCCCTTTACACCAGTGTCCTCCACCCCGTCCTCCTCGGTGTATTAAGGCCGTCCAGCTATGCTTTCGTTTGTGGATATTTGGTAACTGTTCATGTGCTCATGTGACTTTGTTTCTGAAAGGTTTTTCTACCAAACAATAGCAACAATAATAACCATAATATGGAAGCACACGGATATTATGGAATGCCAGGCCCTGTTCTAGAGCTTTCCCTGGCTAAGCCTGCTTTGTCCTCAGAAGCATCCAGAGGGGTGGGTAGCTTTCCTGTTGTCACAAGAAAGGACACTATGGACGGCCCATCCAGCGTCATGCTGGAGGATGATGTAGTTTCTGGGGCATTGGGGAAAGTCTTTTGCTTTGGTATCTTTTCTTTCTGTTCATTGATGCCTCGTTTGAGTTAGATAACACAACATAGAGAGAAAACAGCCTGTAAACTCAGAGAAGTGTTTAGTTGGCGTCTCTTTATGGGGACTAAGTAAATGTGGTCTCCAGGGTAGGTTCTGAAGGGACAAGGTGTTCTGGGAGAGGAGAGGACACCCCCAAACTGGTATTCTCACAAGGGGGCAGAGGAAGGATAATGAGCAGTGAGGAGATGGTTTCCTGAATTGTTGATCTTCCCTAGGACGAGGCTGTTCTGTTAGAGTCCGCCTCGCGCAGACTTTCCCCAGAGTTCTCGAGACAGGAACTTTGAGAACGCAGCCAGCCCTACAGTCTGTTCCCTGCTGTTTCCTGCTTCCAGAACTGACTGAAGTTTACTTTTTGGTACTCCAGAGACCTCGCTTCTTCTTGCCTTCCTCCAATGTGGTCTATTTAATCTCCTGTCGTGTGGGAAATTATGTTCAAAATCTCCGTGATCCTCTGTCCGTAGTAAGTTATGCATGTAGTGACAAGCACATGCCACAAGGTCTCAAGATTATATCTTCAATGTGTTGCTGCTGGCTGTTGATCAAGATAGGCTGCAAGAAAACATTATTTTCAGGTGTGAAAAACCGTCACCTTTATCAAATAATTTTTCTTGCATTTTTCCCAAGACGTTGTAGCCTATTTAAACTTGGGAGGTTAAGTTTGTAGCATTCATTATGACTGAAAATTTAGTTCACACAATCATGATGCTCTCTTTATTAGGTGTTACCGTTAAACAATATTAAAATAAACACAATGTGGCTGGCCTTTTGTAGGCTACGTGGCACGTTTACTTCTTTGCCTGGTTTCTTAATTGCATTTATTCATCTTTCTGTGTATTGATGTCACAGCTACCCACGATACTTGCTGTTTCAGAGTATGTGGTTTACATTTGATTTTGTCCAGCGATAGCATTTTGAGGGGAGGGTTTTAGCTAAGCATTTTGTAGGATGCTGTACGTGGGTGCTTGACTGATGTCTGCAAAAGTCCCCTTCTCTCTTTGGAGACAGAGGATGACAGATCTAAAATAACAGTGTACTTAAGAATCCCGAGATGTGGGAGATGGCAGCAGATGTACCAAGGCAGAGCTCTTGGCTTTGTAAGTCATGTGACCGTCATGAAGATGACTGAAAGCAATGCATCTAAAACAAAGAGGCTCCCGGAGTGAGGGAGGACCTATGCCTGCCATTAAAAATAACCAAAAGGATAACCCGGCTTGCATAACAAACCAAAGTGTATACAGAGAGAGCTAATTTCAGAAGAAATGTTCAGCCATAATAAAGGCAATATTTGTACCTTTACAGTTTGGGTTTGGGGGAGGAGTTATAAAAGTCATAGTGAAGACCGACATATTTGGATGCACAAAATAGACATAATCGACTACATTTAATACCGCTTTGTGTGTTTATCACTTTGTCCTACTGCAGGGGCATGCCTTCTTTCATAGCTGCAGTCAGAATGTTCTAGTCGTTATGACTTTATCACACTTCACAGACACCCTATCAAAAGTGCATCCCACAACCATCTTGCCTTTATGCACAACCATCTGCAGGACAGAACAGGCATACATACATCACTTTTATTTCCTTCCAAAGCTCTTCCATATGTGAGGTTATTGGTCTCCCCCAGCCCCAAGTATGACCACTTTAGTATCCTTTAAAAGCTTGCCATATTGCTTTACAAAACAGCAGGCAGAACCTGCAAGCCACCCATAACATAGTCATTAATTACAATGTTGCAGAAAGTGCTGTCTTGTGTCTATATTTTCCATTGTAATTAGAGTCTTTAGAAATGAATCAAAAATGGATCGTCTCCAGGGACTGCTGTAAGATGGACTCTTGGGTATCTTTATTCTTGGAGAACAATGAGCAAAGGAGAGACCAGCTGAAAAGACCACTACATAATTTGTGCTTTCCAGAGTAGCGTCTGCTGGGCGAGAGAGGCTTCTATCTTTGTTTTTTTTTTTCCCTCTTTTTCTTTTTTGGAGTAGCTCATGACGTTTTCTGCCAAGGAGCAAACCAAGCAAGTGTTCTTCAGGCCCCAGGCCAGGAAGACAGGCACAGCCTTGTCGGTGTCAAGGAAGAACATAGGTAGCAGGAGACCCGAGAGCAGATGAAAATTGAATTATCCTTCCTTCTAGGACCTGCCTGTTGAGACCCAGCAGCTGTGGCAAGCATTTACTACCAACAAGAGGCAGTTCCAAGAGCAGAATATAAAGCATGCTCTGCCCAAACCCACGGAACTCAGAGTGTCTCACAATGGCCAATTTATTATTTTTACCCTGTCCAGTGACACGGAAGGATGCATCAGGGAGCTGCTAGCCTCCGCGATGAATAACTTAAGTCAGGCTGCAACATGTGAAATAATTCAGCTGACCAGGATTTATAACGCTAGCTGGATTTTTCTGCTTTCTTTGGGGTTCATGAAGCATGGTGTTGCAAGAGACCGTGGGAGTCCTGTGATGAGATTACATATCTATTTCTCTTTCTTATTTTTTATTTATTTATTTTTTGGTAGTTTCATATTATTTTATTGCCTACTCCAAATGTCTTTCTAAGTAGGGTCCAGTCTCCCTGGGGATTTGTAGCGCTTGATTTGAAAGTTAGAACTAGCAACAGATCAGGCCCCTAAACACTCTTCTTTTTATTCCCCCTTCTCATATAGCTTGTCCCAGATGGTCTCACCCACCTGCTGTCCCATGGGCTGGGTTGGGCTGGAATTTCTTGTGATATTTGGTACCTGGTCAAACTAGAGAGGCAGCAATGCAGGTCTGTGTGTTTCTGCCAGGCCACACTTGAGATGTCAGATTGCAGGCAGGCTGGCTGGACTTGAACAGAAATGGCACGGGACACATTGTCTGCTGCTGGAATAAACATATCCCAGAGCTACCTGGAGTGGGCTTTTCACGACACTGAGCAGAGTTGCATCTTTGTTTTCCAGCTGGGGTGTGAGGTTCTCACTCACCCTAAACCGTGAACCCTATATTTGGAGACTCTGAGGCTGGGAATGACCTCAGAAGATGGTCTGGTCAAATGCCCTGACTTCTTGGAGTTCTCATTTTTCAGAGGGTCAGTAATTTGTGTGTTGTCATTCCAGAGCAACGATAAAAACAAAATACAACAGAACAAAACCCACTCCTGTGCGTTGTGTAGTGTTTCCAATTTGTATTTTAACAGGGAAATTGAATGAGATTCCCCCAAGCTATTGAGAGAGCAGGATCAACGCCCTCTGGATGAGGATCTGGCTGTAGTCCTCTGTTGACAAAGTGACCTTTGACTTCTTGACGTCCCAGAATCGAGTCCCAGCATCTTTCGAGGTCATTGCCTGACTACAGGTTAAATATTTTAATATTCACTGATTGAGGGAAAGTATTATGAGCAAATTTAATCCAAGGTCCTGGAACGCTCAGGGGGCTTCGGCGACTATATAAAATGTAAATGCATTCTTAATTATATCAAGTCACTGCATGCCCAAGTGGCTCCTTTTAAAGAAAAACACAGCTCCTGATAATGAGCATGAAAATTACTCAGGAATCGGTGAAGTAAATCTCTCAAACCTCCCCCATCTCCAAATGCTGATGTGACTTTGCTAATTTGAGTACGTATGTATCCCTTTCCAGAGTTTACAGATACACTTAAGGTTTATCAAGGGACTGGGAAGTGGCTGGAATAACCTGCCTTGATTACTGACACTAAAGATTATTGCTATTTATTATTTATTATTATTATTTCCTTGATTTATTTGGTACATGAAGCTTATGGGGTTAGACTCAATAGTTGCAAAGTGATTTTCTTTCTAAATGTGTGTTTAATCTGTTACCTGATTTTCTGACTGTGGTGTCTCCATGAAGTAAACATTTTATGGCTGTTTTCTCAGTGAGGCAAGGGAGACTCAGCAGGCTCAGTGACTTCTGGTTGGTCTTCTGGCCTGCAAATGGGACACGAAGCCTGGTCTTTGGTCCTCTTGTGCTTAGCCCCTCACATTCTCTCACCAAGTCTCTCTGGTTTTGCTGTGAGTGAACCATCTATATGCCAGATTCTCAGGCTGTATGAAGGAATTCCTTCAACACTTTCCTAGAAAGTCACATGATAGGACATCTTGTTATGGGATACACTGTGGATTCAGCAAGGCTGCTGGCCACCATCAAAGAGCCCAGCAGAAGAAGGGGTGTGGCGACGTTAAACTGTTACTGAAGTCATGGCTTCCTGGGGTCAATACGATGGCAGTGGTGGGCTGGGCCTTGAAGTGTGGGAACAAACTGCAGTGTTCACTCCATGAAACACTTGTGCCATCCCTAAACATGGCTGAAGGCCCTTCACTAGTCAAGTCTCATGGAACTCTATGGCAGAACCTCTGCTCAGCTCCTTCCTGCCACCATCCCCCATCAGAAGGATCACGCTGGATAATTTTCTGATACTTAGCAGGTTGTTGCCGGCAGATACCTTTGTTTCTCCCTGACTTTGGCCACAGGGACAGGAAAAGAACTGTCCATATGTCCCTATGGAACTTCCAGAACCTGTTATGGTATTAGACTTCTTCCATGATTGGTTGGGCCTCCAAACTGTGAGCCAAGGGGAGCAGTTCCTTCCTGTTACAGAATCTGGTGTAGGAGGTCCTTCTGTTTGCGTATTGCTTTCATTGGTTAATGAATGAAAAAACTGCCTTGGCCTAGTTGATAGGGCAGAACTTAGGTAGATGGGAAGACAGAACTGAATGCTGGGAGGAAGAGAGGCAGAGTAGGAGAGAGATGCCACGGATCCTCCGCCTGAGACAGACGATGGTTAGAATCTTTCCTGGTAAGCCACTGCCACATGGTGATATACAGATTAATATAAATGGATTAAATCAAGATGTGAGAGTTAGCCAATAAGAGGCTAGAGATAATGGGCTGAGTAGTGATGTAATTAATTTCTGTGTGGTTATTTCGGGGCTAAGCTAGCCAGGTGGCCGGGATGAACAAGTGGGCCCCTCCCTACAACAATCTGGCCTCTACCCTACAACAGGAATCTATTCCCACAACAGAGAACTGAGACCCCACTGTCTTGCTGGTGTTACTCAACTGCCCACATCAGTGAACTTTTAAACACTTGGCTAGACAGCAACTGTGAATAGTATTGACCTTAGATCAGCATTTCAGCCATGACGTCTATATAAAAGTTTGCCTCAATAATGAGAAGATACATTACAAATAGGTCACCACTAATTGTCACACCGCTGGTGTTTATGGGTGATAGTCACGGTTGTACAACTGTGCACATGAATGGACTGGCTTTGTGTGAGCACATTTCTCACCCCTGGGAGCATGGTGTGCTTTCTGGCATAGGAACTATATGGACCGTTGAGCACACCCTTAGAAGGTCATCTGTCCTGTGAAGAATGGTGTTGAAAATTGGAGGTGATTTAGGAATTCTAGGCCCCCCAGTAGATCAAGGCAGGCCTGATGAGTACAAAGCCATCCACCTCCATGGTTTGTGTCACTCCGCCCCTCACCTCAGACTGTAGAATAGTTGTTTGATGATAGGTCCAGATTACTTACTAAGATCTGACTCAAGACACCTTCACCAACAGGAAAATGTCTTTATTTGCATTTTTATGACGCTTCCTTTTATTTCTGGTTTTTCCTTTTAAGAAATCTGAAAAGCAGAAGTACACAAAGGAGAATATAATAGGTGTCCATCTTCCTAATTCTCGTGATGGAACTGGTTTTCAGTAACTGTTTTGAAAGAAATGAAGAGTTATTTATCTGGTGTCCCATATTCCCCGCCCCATGCCCATTCTGCTTTATTTCTCAGGACTGTCACAAAGAGGAGTTTGTCATAAGTTTTAGGGACCAATTTTACATTTTTCACATAAATATATGTACCTGTAGAAAAGTATTTTGCGAGTTTAAACTCATAAAAAGAACCCCACAGTTATATTTTCCCAAGCAACCTTTTTTGAAACAGACTCATGCTGATGCAAACCTTGCTGGTTCATTCAAATACTGTGGGTTAACCAATCAAAAGAAGGAAACTATTTTTATTATCCCCCCTGCCCATTAGGTTAGTCCTAGTTTTTCTTCTTTTTTTGAAGAATTTATACTATGGTATCCCTCACCACAGGCCTTTTTACATAGTCACAAGGATTCCTTCACATTTTAGACGTGTTCCTCCCCACACAGACGGAGGGATATTAGCAAATTTGCAAAGCAACCTGCTAAAGCTGGCATTGCAGCCCATCTTTATCAAAAGCTCCTTCACGCTCATAGATTTTGCTCTCTGGCATGCCTGGACTTCTTTTAAGCTACTTTGAATCACATTTAAGTTTGTCAGACCAGAAGCGGGTGACTCCTTAGAGCCTTGGAGGGTGCCATGCTGCACACGTGGAAGGGAGGGAGGAAGAGAGAGTGCCTGGCGTGTCTCCCTTCTGTAGGTCAGCTTGCGGATGCCTGGGAAGCAGCGTTCATCAACAGCATTAGTTCTTGGCTGCGGCTTGTTATTGGGGAGGTAGCTCAAAAGCAAAGCAAAATAAAGGCAGTTTCAAAGCAGGAAATTTCATCTTGAAAATGTCAAAGAGCTAGCAAAAGAGTCTTCAGGAGAGGTCTCGTAGGATTTATCAAGCGCTTCACGGGCCGCCACGCTTATTGTTTCCCATGATTTCTTTTGCTCTGATTTTCTCAGGCAGACCAGAAGGTTTTGGGCTTCAGTGGGAGCCTCTATCGCTGATGCTGAGCATGTGTGGCTGCTCTCCGTGCCCCGACTCCTGCTCTCCAGGGCTTTAGGCTGCCTAGCCTTCCCTTGTTCTTTTACTCCATGTTAGAGCATTAAAGAGCTTCCCACAGCCTTGCTCATCCACAGAAGCTGCACCATGGCTTTATATCAGTGATAACTCTGATTACACATAAGAGAATAATCCATTTGGCTGGATTAGATGCTATAGACTTTTGGTTGGTTTGTTTGTTTTGTTTGATCAGAAGTTCCTAGAAAGGTCGTTCCTGGGGTTGATATCCTCAATTGCTTGGTTCCTTCCACCTTCTCTCTCTGACTTCAGTTGTTTCTCTGGCTCTAGGATGCCTTACAGCTATAAGATGTCTGCAGAGCTCTGGGGCTCTGTGTCTGGCAAATGAGATCCCGTGAAAGAAAGGGCCTTTTCTTCCTGGGTGCTTTTGCTTTTAAAGAAGGGAATGTTTTCAGAAGTCCACCAGCAGTATCCTTTGTCAGTTAGGACTGTGCCCCATGCCTAAGCCGTATAACAGCGCCACAGCATTCGCTGGAGAAGGGAACAGACCCACCACGTTCTCAGTCAAGATGCCAGTAAATGTAGGGGCCGTTTGTGTTTGCAGTGGTTGGAGAGAGTGCTGGTATTTAGTGGTGTGTGTCCAGAGGTGTTAGATATATCTAGACCAGCTGAGATAAATTGTAATTTATCCCTGGAGATAGACGGAGCAGAAACCTAATTCCGTAAGGTTTTCCTCAGAACCTCCTTGCAATCCTGGAGTCTGTACAGAGAAGATCATGGGGACACGGAGAGGAGAAGCCAGCCTTGCCCCCGGAGATTCCAGCTGTGCTCAGTAGGTACTGGCCATCCTGGGGAAAAAGGCAGTATGGCAGCTGGTGTCAGGGTACACAGCTGACTCCCTGTGCCCTGCTACTGTGCAGCTAGGATATGCATGCCACCTGTGATGGTTATACTGATTGTCACTTTGACGGGGTTTACAATCACGTAGGAGACAAATCTCTGGCCACGTCTGTGAGGATAGTTAACATATATGGGAAGACCCATCCTGAAGGTAGTAAGCATATGTTAAGATCCATCCTGAAGGCAGGCACACAGTCAATGAGCTGGGGTCCTATACCCAACAAAAAGGAAGAGGTCAGTCATTCACCAGCCTTCACCTCTCTCTGCCGACTGTAGACACAATGCAGCCAGCTGCTTCACATTCCCACTGCCACACCCTTCCTACCGTGATGGGCTGGGTGGGCTTCAGAATGAGGGCAGAGAGTGTTATTTCCTTCCTTACCTTGATTTTTGTCAGTTATCACCAAACTCACCACGTCTGAGAAAGACTAAATTCCCTGACCAAGTCAGAGAACCACCTTTAAGGGATCTTTATAAAATGATGGCCTTTATTTAACCTTTATTTCTCCAAGTTCTAGTAGAAGAAAGAAAAAACAATATTACTTTGGAATTAGGAATTCTGAGGTGATTTCTTGATAAAATAATATATCTGAACCATGTCAAGAAGTCCTCACAGGAAAATATCGAAGTTGAATACAAATTAGCAATGGCATAGAAAAGCCTCTGACTGGTGTGTGGATCCAGACATGGTGCAGAGATTCAGGGCAGAGTGGAAAGCAACCCTGGGGATGGCATTGGATCAGCTGTGGAGATCAATGTTCATTTTGAGGTCATGCCTGGTGAGGCTTCAAGAGTAAGATTGGGAGCCAAGTGTAATTGTTTACACTTGTGATCTCAGCACTCAGAAGACTGAGACAGGAGAATTGCTGAGAGTTGAGACTAGCCTGGGCTACGTAGTCTCAAAAACGGAAAGTCTGAAAGGACAACTATAATAGCGTCAATATGTGTCTTCTAGAGAGAGGGAGGCAAGGGACAGAGATCGATGTTGGCAAGCGGGGGAGGAGGGGAAGCATTACGGATTTTATTACTTGGGGAACAAAGTCCAAATGTTTGCAGGTTTAAGAGCCCCAGGAGAGCTTGGCAGGGAAGTCTAGAGCCTGTGAGGACGTCTGAGTGGCTCCATTACATGGACACTGTACACCATAGATCTGGAGCTCCGAGTGCCATTCTTCACTGTGGTGGTGCCATTGTCAATGCTGGCATCACCCTGCTTCCTGAGTCCTCAGAACCATGACAGAAAGACCAAAACATTGAAGTCCGGTCAATAGTCCTTCAGTGCAGTGGTTTGGAAAAACCGACCAAGCTGCTGAAGGTGAGCTGGAGCCCAGGCACAGCATGGTTGTTTCCACCCAATTGGAAGGCTTACTAGGTGTGTCCAGCCTTTCCATGTGGAGACAGGTGCCACCTACAAAGTTCATGCTCAAAAACTATGCAGCGGACTTACAGACAGGGAGACAAAACCCCATGCATGTGTTTTAAAATAAGTCTACAATGCTGTGTTAAGTCGTACTCAGTTCTCCTGGGAGGTGGTGTGGCCCATGGGCTGCAGGATGACATACGCCTAAACCCTAAGGGAAGCCAGACAGCTCTTCTCAAAGCTCCCAGCCTCAAATACTTCCCAGCATCCCTTGGGCTCGCCAACGTTCTTACCCGAGTTTGTTTTCCTGAGTGTAGCTGAGTTTCTTTTTGAAAGTAACTATGGCTATATAAAAATCATACTTTTAAGAAAGCGCAATCTGTTGATCTCTTCATGATGGAGTCTATGTATCATTTACACTTCACTTCCCTGTGGGTGGAAAAGCTTTTTTCATGGTTTATTTAGCGGGAAGTCATTTTGATCAGCAGGATGAGTAATACTTTACAACTGTTGGCAATTACAGCCTCTCCTCTGCCAGGAGGTTTAACTATTCCACCACCTGAGACGCCAAAGGGCCGGGTGCAAGATGGGAGAAGAGAAAATCATATTTCATAGGTCTGCTCACGCCTCAAAAAATCATCCATCTCTTTATTCAAGTTTGTGTTTCTAAGTTAAAATATGTCTGAAGGTAATTTCTAATTTTCTAACGTCAAAGGTTTGTTACTGCTGTTGTTTAATTAGTGCAAGAATATAACCTCTAATGTAGTGTAGTGACATTTCCTTTACTGGCCAGCCAGAGGTCACCATACAAACCAGCCAGAGGTCACCGTACAGGCCAGTTAGAGGTTATTGCACCTTAAATATTGCACCTCAGACTGGCATTAAACCAGTCTGAGAATTCGAATATAGGCCTTAATCTTAATCTTCTTATTTGTCTCTCCAAACATATAGCCTGGGGATAGTGACCCAAACCTAGAATTCCAGCACTTGAAAGACTGAGGAGCTTTCCCAAGCTCTGGTCCTCAGCGTTGGTCAGCAAGAACCACATCCGTCGAGTTTTCTCCCCAACCTCTCGCTCTGCAGTGTTCTGGGATGACGCACACTACTTCCTCGCCTCCCTTTCAACTTTATTAACACAGGTCCCTGAAAACTATGTAAGAGCGAGAGAAAGAGGAAGAAGGGAAAACACGTAGAGTGAAAGAAAAGGAGCCTTGGCTTCTGCACTGGTGAGTTCTAGTTGTGTCTCTGCCCATCTCTGGCCCCAAGGAACGCTGCCAAGAGATGAGGTCAGTCTGAGGCACACACTCAAGTGTGGGAGAGGAAAAATCCTGTCTCTTAATGGAGATTCACTGGCTCAACTCAAGTAGGTCTTCCAGAAAAAAAGGGGGGCGGGCTTTTCTAGATAAAAAGATGGACTAGAACTGGAATATCAAAGATATCAAATCTCCGCTCTAGACATGTTTCCCCTGGGTGGCTGCCCTGACCCAGGTACCCTGGGGTACCCTGACCCAGGTTCCAGTGATTTCTTGAAAAATAGAACGCCTATTTAAATTACCCTACTCAAATCAATAACAGTTTATAAAACTTGACTATATCCAAAAGTCAGTGTTCCCGTGGAAGAGACTGAGATGTATTATTAATTCACATTAAAATTTAGTGACTACTCTTAGGGACACCTTGCTCTTTGCTTAGCAGAAGATTCTGGATGATAGACTAGCAATTGATCAGAAGGTTAGAGGACCATGGGCAGCCGTGTGAGTAGAAAGCACCGGAGAACAGCCACGAACATCGAAGGAATTTTCCGTAGGTTATCAATAAAGCAAGATTTGCTTCCTAGACATTGACCCGTGTATCTTCAAGCTTGGAGAACTTTGTATTTTTTTTCACTTATACTTAGCTTCCAGGATTTTAAACAGAGGTTAATGCAAGGAGAAGACCCAGAAGATAAAGATACTTTTAAAAGAGCCTTGTGTACCTTGTGATATGTATACACGGCAAACACGGGGTGAAAAGAACAGTGTGATATGTAGAATTCTCCAACTTCCGGTGCTAACGGAAGGAAGAGGCACGGATCTGGCCTTGGAACTGCTTTGCTCTTATGTGGATATCCCAGTGAAGGCAGAAAAAACCATGAGCCAGGTACGGAACTCCAGCACGGCCTCACAGGACACTCAGGAGGATTCTGGGGGAAAGATGCCTTTTAAAGATGAGGAAACCAAGCCCCCAAAGGTTAGGATCATGAATGACTCAGTGGTTGTGCTGGGAGATGGCCTTCCAGCCCCGTCTCCTGTGCGTCCCTTCCCAAGAGGGTCCAACTCCAAAATTCTAGCTAGAGTTTTGGACCTAGTGTAGAGTAGCTCTCCTATAAAGATGAGGAAGTTGTTCTCGGCAGAAGAACAATAGAAATACATGGTTTGGCTCAGCAAGGGGTCGGGCAAGCAGTAAGAAAAGGAAGGGGGCTCCAGACTGGTCACTTTCACATGTCAGCAAACTTTATTATTTTTCCTTGGCACATCTCTTAGCCCTGCCCACTACATCATGATGAATTTCTATGTCGAATAAGAGCTTTGTGTCATAGGACATACTCCAGATTCCTAAACAATGGCGGCTGGGGTAAAGTAATTGGTATCTCTTGTGTTGTTGGCCTCCCTGACACAGACATCACAAGGGGTAACAACATCTAGAATTTTCTGTGCAAGTTATTTATAGAACAAAGCCAGCGGGCCTGTAGGTGCCCCATGGCTCATCCAGACGGCATCTGCATTCATTCGTACACTCCTCCTGCAGAAGCTGTCTGGCCTTGCTCGGGCTGCAGGGTGGGACAGATGTGCCCCACCCCCAGATGTCAGGCTGTTCGGCAATCCCCAGGAGGTGGCACCTCACGCCGTCCCATTAGAGAGGCGTGTGCGGCCTGCTTGTTGGGCATGTTGATGCAAGCTTGGGGAGGAAAACATAATTCACTTTTGCTAGTGACAGAAATGTTAACACTTACTTGAAATAGCTGATAATCTGACACAGGAGAGTTAAAGGATTACTGTAATTCATTTGGCTAATAAGAAAAGCTGTTCAAAAGCTATATTAAAAAGACTTAATGTATGGAGACGGAGCATTGCTTTAATGTAGTCCATGTCGTGGGCTATTAGAATGCTCTCCTTCTCTTGTTAGGCTACCACAGATTTCTGCCTTTTTACTCCAGAAAGACGCAGTAGAAAGCGATATTCATTCACGGAGATTTTTCCAAGGGACATTCGGGCATTAAACACTGCTTGAGTACCTATGGGTACCAGGCACCAGGCTATGTAGTTAGGATTCAAGAACAAAGGATACAAAGTCTCCGACCTCTGAACAGGTTTCGGAAGGAATGGATGGGACAAACAGAAAGTGATGCAGGAAGAAAAAAAAGGTCTGAGATTTTGTAGCTATCGGAAACAATTGCACTCTGTTCTCATTTATCGGAAGAATAAAAGGCTCCGAAGCTAAGTGACTTGCTGTGGGGGCTGATAGGCAGGGACTGTGAGTCTGGGTTGTTGATCTCTGTCTTCTCATTTTGATGCCCGCTCACACTTTCCTTCAGTCCCACTTGCCCTGTGGGTGAGAGAGATGCCTGGCACTGACAGGCTCACTGCGGAACGAAAGAGTGTGCCCTTCTTAAGATCTGTACCTGCTTCAAGGGGAGAAATACAGCAGGGACATGTCTCCAGGGCCTGTGAGCAGCGGCCAGCCCTGCGCTGGACACTTGCAGTGAGAAGCCAGTGTCTGTTCTGAGCTATGCAGCCCTATAGGGTAGTCAGACCCAAGGGTGCTCCTCTGGGATCAGCCTGCGTCCTCTGCGGGGAGGCATCTTTGGGAATAAAAGCATAGTTTGGTCCTAGAGAGATGCTTCCCCTAGTGGTGAGAACGGTGTGTCTCTCCAATGCTGGCTACCTTCCTCAGAGCCCCACATTGCAGTTCTGGGACCACACCCTCCCTTTGGGAGCTGGGTCTTGGTGTCTTTGTGGGAGTTGGTACTCGGACACACGGACACGGGCTGAGGAGGCAGCCAGCGTCACGTGGCCCCTTAACGACCACAGTACTGATGGAAACTCGGTAAGAACAAAACAGAGCATTCCCATGTTCAGACAGAGATGTCAGAATGGGTACAAATTGGGTCAGATTCAGCCAGAGGTGAGCATGGTCACGAACACCGACTGCCCTCTCTCAGTGGATTCTAACTTCATCCCGTGTCCCATGTCTTTGCTGCTTTACCACGGATGATAAAGTTGTTCCAGTGAGTGACGTGGAGACATAATAATAATAATAATAATAATAATAATAATAATAATAATAATAATAATGCTTTCTTGCTACAGTGAAGACGAAACTGAAGTTCATGAACAGTCACAGCAGAAAAACAACCTCATCCAATTTATAGAACTCCAAAGCATGCATCCTAGCTGTGGTTGAAATATTTTACTTTTCTTGGGGTAGTGAAAACTCCGCTAGCTGACCTTTCTCCTTTGTCTAGTCTTCACTTCTTTAAAGCATTTTCAAAACTTACTAGGCGTTGGCGGCTCACACCTTTAATCCCGGCACTCAGGAGCCAGAGGCAGGCAGATCTGAGTTTAAAGGTAGCCTGGTCTACAGAGAGAGAGTTCCAGGACAGCCAGGGCTACACAGAGAAACCCTGACTCAAAAAACAAACAAGCAAAAGCAAAAAAAAAGAGAAAACAAGAAAAGAGCAAGCTTAATTTTCTGTGTGTGGGCATTTTTGCCTGCATACACATCTAGGCATCCCTTGCAGCTGGTGCCCGTAGGGGCCGTGTAAAACCTCTCTCTGTAGCTGGGGTTACAGAGGGATGTGGACTGCCACACGGATGCTGGGAATCAAACAGGTGCCTTCTGGAACACAACCAGTGTTCTCGTCCTCCGAGCTATTAAACTCCCACACATGGTCAACTAGGTCTGTTCTCATGGTGTTCTGTGCATCCTGCCTTCACAGGGAGAGGTGTGGGAAGGAAGGCTTGGATCCTGAGCCTGGCTCTACCATACTATGTCCTGTTGACTTTGACTTAGAAAACGTAACACCCAAGATGTAATCAGTAGGACTGATAGAGCAGCAGTGGGCATTACACAAAACAGTCTGCACATTCTTGGAGCCAGGTCTGCCTGCAGTGAGTGAAGATTATGGCCCGCATAAGGGGCAGAGGGCTGAGCCAGTCCATTTCAATACAATGTATAAGAAAAGCTTATTCCAAATGGAAGCCACAGTTTCTAGAAACAAAGATTGCTTCAGCAACAATGTTCATCTGTAAGTATTTATTGGTTAGTTGTAATGGAACAGAATTCTGCTTTGTGATATACATTTAACTCACACTTTATTATTTACTTAATGCAAAAGTAGACCCTAAACAAGTCCTGTGTAGTTACTACAGATTCCCACATATTAAGGCTGAATGAATGCTATGGGCCTTTGGATTTAGGAAACATCTCTAGTAAGATATCCACTTTTGAGGAAATAAAGATCTTAATGAGAAAAATATAATTATTAACACAAAGGTCAGAAATATTTATTTAAAATGTCTATAAGTATCTACCAAAGGATACAAACACTGAATATAGTCAGTCAATATTCTTCCAGGTTATCCTTAATTCTCAGTCCCCTTATCTCTCTCTGCCTTGAGGGTCCTCTTTCTTCAGTAGATAAGTGTTGGAATTGTTTTTGCTTAAATACACAAGATGAAGAAATTTCAATGTAAAAGAAAATATGAATTAAAGGAAGTATGTGTGTATATAAGTGCTTGAATGGGCCAATCCTACTCTCCAACCAAATGCCCAATGCTTACTTGGTTTCTTGTGTCCTCTTTGATGAAATCTATAGTTCCTGTAGTTAGAGTCAGAGCCACGATGATAGGACTAGCTGGGACAGCGGTGGGGGTGAGGGAGGGGTTCAGGGTGCCTGTCTTTGCTCTACCATGGAGGTAGGATGTGCCCTTGTCCCTGGATTACCCTGGGATGAACCTGCTTTCTTCTGCACCTGTTAACTTCTGACCTCGGCTGCTGCTGTGTCCAGGCTCCCACTAAAGGCAGAAAGAGGTAGCGTTTCAGGCTGGGACAATCTCACATCACGGTTCCTTTTCCTCCTCAAGGCTGCAGTGCAAGATTTCTTCTTTCTTCTCTGCCATCTCTTTCCACTCCTTTTATTCCCAAACCCAGTTTCTCTCTTTTTTATTGAAAAAGTTTTTCATATAATGTATTTTGATCATGTTTTTGCTCCTCTTCTAATTCTTCCAAGATCCTCCCCACACAACTTTGCCATTTCTCTCTCTCTCTCTCTCTCTCTCTCTCTCTCTCTCTCTCTCTCTCTCAATAAAACTAACAACAAGAAGCACAAACACCAGCCAGGTGGTGGTAGCACATGCCTTTAATCCCAGCACTTGGGAGGCAGAGACAGGTAGATCTCTGTGAATGTGAGGCCAGCCTGGTCTACAGAGTGAGTTCCAGGACAGCCAGGGCTACACAAAGAAACCCTATCTGGAAAAAAAAAACAAAGCAAAACAATAAACAAAACCCCACAAACACTAATCACTCCCCAAACACAAAATCAAAAATCAAAATAAAAAGTAACAAACCAATAAATACCAATGTACACCAAACAAAAAAACAAAGCAAAACAAAAGCCACAAACACTAACTACTCCCCAAATATGAAAATAAAAATAAAAAACAACAGATCATAGGTCAAAAAAAATGTCCAAACAAGGCAAAATGAGACAAAACTCTACAACAATCCTCTTGTGTTTGTTTTGTGTTGGCCAAGTACACCTGGGTATAGGGCCTGCCTTGAGGAAGGATTAATATGCCCAGTGAGAGTCCATGGGAGAAAACTAATTTTTCCTTTGCCAGTGGTTATCAATTGTAGATGGATAGCTACTTGACTGGGGTGGGAGCCTGTGTCCATGTCACCCTCTCAGTGCCGGGACCCCATTTGACTTGAACTTGCAGAGTTCCTGTGTGTGGGGCCGCAGCCTCTGTGAGTCCACGTACACACCAGTCCCCTTGTGCCTGAAGGACGTGGTCTCCTTGGTGTCCTCCAGCCCCACTGGCTCTGCATAGATGGTGAGTCTGATAGAAGGGTCTGATGAAGACATCCCTGCATAGATGGTGAGTCTGATAGAAGGGTCTGATGAAGATGTCCCATTTAGGATTGGATACTCCAAATCCTCTCATCTCTCTGTATATTGTCCAGTTGTGGGTCTCTGTGTTGGTTCCTATCTACTGCAATGATGAAGGCAGATTGAGGCAGTGGGCATAGCAGTATGACATCAAGAGTCATTCTATTGCTGTGCTCCGCTAGCAGGACAGTAGTAGTTGGCTTTTCTGGTAGGCTGGTGGTCTATCTAATCTCAGATTCTTGGCCATTTTAGTAGTTTCTTTTAAAAAATGATTCCCATACAGATTGGTTTGTTATTCATAGGTACTAAAAATAAGTGACTAGTGGTTTGCAGGGGTAATTTGTATGCAACTGACCTTTCCTTAAAGGAAACTTGTAATTACTAAGGATCATGACCCGTTTGTGTGTGTGTGTGTGTGTGTGTGTGTGTGTGTGTGAAGCGTGAATTTGGATGAGGTTAAGATTCATATTTTGACTCTGTTATTTTTGTAGCAAGATAATCTTTGGAGAAGGAGTAAAACTCCTCTGAGCATTGAATTTCTCAATACCCTCAAACACAAATAATAATATCCTCCTTGCAGACATGATAGCGTGTTGTTGAATGCAAGAGACAGATCGGGGAAAAAATGTCACAATAGTATGATGCCGTTTGCATAAATCTGTGTGTCTTGAAGGTTTTTGTAAAGATTTATTTTTGTTTATGTGTACTTGTGTGTGTGTATGTATGTTCATGTGTGCACGGATGCCTGTGGAACACACATGAAGGTATCAGATGCCCAGGTTGATCCTGGAGTTATAAGTGGTTGGGAACTGTCTGACATGGGTGCTGGGAACCAAATTCCAAACTTCTGCAAGAGCAGCAAGTGCTCTGAACTGCCGAGCCCTCTCTCCAGCCTCTGAAAAATTCAACAACGACAACAAAAGCATTTCTTTCTCACATTTATCTCTTTGGTGCGTGCACGGCTTGGGGAGGCGCACACAGCCACAGGGCACACTGAGGTCAGAGGACAATGTCTGGGAGTTGCTTTTCCCTTACCAGCACTTTCGGCCAGGGACTGAGCTCATGTTTTGGGGGCTGGTGGCTTTTATCCACCAAGGTGCTTCACCAGCCCCACTGAAGAATTTTTGACAAATCATTGGCGATGGTTCTATTAAGGAGGTATTTACTTTCTTCTTTTTGATGTAGCAACATTTGATATTTGGGCTAATTACTATGTGAACAAACACAATGTTAAAAAAATATTTGAGTGTTGAAAAGCAAAGATCTAGACTTTCAAATGAAAAGGAAATCTCCACATTGAATTCACACAAGTATCACCTGATGTAAACAGGTGGACTGTACTGAAGTCCTGCTAAGTACCAGGTGTTGTTCTGTGCTCTTTAGCCCCTTGTTTAACCTCGTTCTCAGGACACGCTAAGAGGTTGCAGTGTTCCTGTTCTAGCATAATGTCTCATTTACAGAGGGATGTGGCAGGACATGGGAATGGGTTTCCTCTGTGCTGTTTGGTTGTGAAAGATTTTTCTTTATTGCACTCACAACATCATACAGAAAAATACTGATCTGTTTTCAATGCCCGGGACACTGAGCAGTCCTTTAGTCACTGAGGTGTGAGTGTGCGTGTGTGCATGTGTGTGTGTGTGTGTGTGTGTGTGTGTGTGAGAGAGAGAGAGAGAGAGAGAGAGAGAGAGAGAGAGAGAGAGAGAGAGAGAAGCATTTCATATATAATTTGAGGAGAGAAGAGCTTCCCTACCTTAATCTGCATCTCAACTCTGCCTTGCCTCTAAAGATTCCGTTTCCCTGTTTTCTTGTGTCTGCTCTTTCTGGGGTCATAACTAGAAAAAACAATGAGGTTTGCCTAAAACTGACATGCGTTATCCACTGTTATCATTTGTCGTGTAAATATTTAGCAGGCTAGTCTCAGTGTATAAAGGAGGTGTGGCCACACAGCTTAGAGAAGTAGGAATAACCAGCCCTCTTCTAAGCAGTCTTCTGGCCCTTCCAGGCATTAATTACCTAACTTCCAGAACCCGAGGATCAATAATTATTCACGACCGGGACCCACCATCAGCCCATAAGTGCTTTGTGCAATTTTCAGGTCACTTTTGTACTTTGAGGTTTTATCCCCCTTTCTGCCACATGGAAATCCTTTTCTTCCGAGCATAAGTGAGCACTTCTTGACTGCGCTCCACAGGGGAGAGACAATTCCACGAAGGGCAGAGGGAGCCATGGAAAAGGGGAGCTTCAACCTTTACAGATGAGGATGTGTGTTTATTATTTCAAAAAGAGTAAACCTTTGAAAAAATCTTTACAGAGAAAAACAGTGTGTTCTGTGGCTCCCCACAGCTGAGGGCATTGGAAGCCACCCCCGCCCCCACCCCAGTGACCCAGGCAACAGTAACGGGAGGTACAATTTCCATTGCTGAAGGGCAGAGTGGACCTGAAATGCCAACGCAACTTCTGCATTGCCCCGTGTGCCTATTCCCCACAATCTGAGCACAGGATTGCTCTGAACTTAATTCTGCCTGCTTTAGAAGACGAGGCTCGGGGCCCAAGGGAAGACGTCGCAGTTCTTATTGCTGTTGAATTGTTCTGTATTGATTATACATAAAAGCTATTTGGCAGGTCCTCTCTTGTTTTCGACCCACAACCGCCCATGCCTTTCACACACTCAGACGACCTGGTGGCATACTAGATGGAAGCCCTCTGAGTATCTTAATTAGACTTTATTGTAACTGCCCTCAGTCAGGGTTGCCATAGGAAGGACTTCTGACAGGGTGGGGAGATTAGCAGGTGACATCTACAGTTAAAGTCTTTTTCCCACACTGTGGTCCTGTTTTTTTTTTGTTTTTTTTTTTTTGTTTTTTTTTTTTTTTTTGTTACTTGAATGTCAAAGCTGCAGAACTATCCTGTTCTATTTATGGTTTACCTGATAAATGCTGACAACATGCACACTTAGGAAGGGATTCTTCCAAACTACTCGAGTCCAGTTTGTGAGTCCACAGGCACCAGGAGGGACGTATATACACACATTTGAGGCCTTGACATTGGGGTTCACTGGAAAACACCTGCTGCCAGTCTGCAAACTAAATCTAGTCTACGCGTGCATGCTGAATGTGGACATTGGCACCATTGGCAAAGCTCATCACACACCCCATCTTCCTTAGGAAAACTCACAGCCAGCCTGTCAGCTTGGCTGTCTGTCCCTCCTCACCACTGCCTTAGGAGGAGCCCAGCTCGGTGCCAACAGTGAGGCGAAAGAAAAGCCACTGAGCAAGATGATGAACACAAGGAAGGTCCTAGCATTCCCAATGAGGGACAGTGTGAATACAACTGAAATGATGTGTGTGTGTGTGTGTGTGTGTGTGCGTGTGTAGGGGAGTGAGCATGCCTGTGTGTGCATGTGGAGGCCAGCGCCAACCTATGGTGTCATCTCTGAGGATCTGTCTGTGAGACAGATACTAACCTGACTTAGATCGCTCCCAGTAGAGATCCGCCATGGGCTCTGGACTACACACCCCAGCTCTGAGAATATGAGGGTGTGGCTCCAGCTCTGTCATTTTTCTAGAACATCGTGGGTTCTGGCAATAAGGCTTACAAATCTTATAAGCAAACAAACCTCACACTTGCAAGACAAGTGACCTACTGACCGACTTCCCCCAAACACCTGAAACACCTGATTTGAGTGTCATTGCCAAAGAGTTTTGACATGTGTGTATGTGCTCATGAACCCTACCAAACACAAGATCGAGACTATTCCAAGCACCCCAAAAGTCTCTTTCTGAATCTTCTCTTTCCTTGAGATATTGCTATTCTGATATTCATAAGATGTGGCTTGTTCAGGTTCATAGATGTGGGAGTATGTAATGGATATCATATACTCAGTTTTTCTGAATTTTCTCATTAAGTATTATAAGGCTCACTGGTTTATTGGGTATGAGACATGATTGTAATAGAAATAAGAGTTCCAGAAATGATAACCTTTGAATATCTTGAGATGGTCACCTTGAGGGGTTGTGCCTGTTTCAGCTTGTTCTGAAACACACTCTACAGTCTTCTTTACAGATAATGGGCAAAGCAGCTATGCAGGTGATGGGGGAGTGTTCTGGGGCAGACTTATGTTTTAAAATTACCCTGTATTGTTTTCTGTTGTTGGAATGTTGTTATTCTTTTCAGAATTCATGTTGAAACTTAGCCACCTTTATTTAGCATGCAGGATCAGTGTTGTGAGGAACAGCCTTGAGAAAACGCTTGAGTCTTGGGGCTCCACTCTCTGAGATCAGGTGCCTTTATAAAGGGGTTTAATGGATAGCATTTGTCTCTTTTACTGTGTCAAGATAAAGTGTTTATGGTGCCATCTTAGAAGCCTGTGGTTGTTGAGGGTGTAGCTCAGTGATGGAAAACTTGCTTAGCATGCTGAAGGTCCTGGGCTCATCCCACAGCATCCCTGACCAACCCAACTAACCAGTCTCTGGCCCTTCCTCAGATACTCAAAAATCCTCTGGTGCCATCTTTGATCTTGTCCACCTAGCATCTGTGAGGAAGAAGATGTTCACAGCTGTGTATTTACTTCATCCTCGCTTGGCAGGTGGACAGAGACGCTCTTCTTTATCCGACTGGTTTGTAAGTAACTTGCTGAACAGAATTTGCTCCTTGAAATAATAACTAATGCATACCACAGAGTATTATAGAAAAATGTCATTTAACTGTCACAAAACATACAATTAAAGAAAGTTTTCAAGATAGGATTTCTCTGTGTAGCCCTGACTGGTCCTAGAACTCCCTCTTAGACCAGGCTGGCCTTGAACTCACAGTGATCCTCTTGCCTCTACTTCCTGAACTATGGGATCAAAGGCATGTGCTACCATACCTGACAAAACACACATTTATTATTTTTAATATGAAACCATACAAACAGAATCCCACAGGAAATAAATAACCCGCCCAAAAGTATAGAGCCGGGAAATAGTTGGGCTGAGGTTCCAATGCAAACCCAGTTCCATTCCACAGCGGGGTCTTCTATGGATACCCAGGAAAAAGCTCTGTAACTACTGTGAGCAAGGATGACACTTGACAAAAGAGTCATCTAAATAGATTACCTGGGCTGCGCAATCCGGGCATTGTGCTTTGTGCCCTGGCTAGGCCTTACCACCAGGGCTCGCTGTGGCCTGAAGGGCACATTGGATGATATTACCATGTGTGCGGTGGTAAGTTGAATCTGGCCAAGCAATTTGAACAAGGTCAATGTCACGGCTCTAACTGTGCTAGCTGTTGTGATTTGGGGACGAACATTTAACGTTTTCAAAGCCCCTTTTGTACGAGATAGAATGAGTAGTGATGCCCGTCTACGAAGCTGTGTGAGCACGAGATGATTGGAGCGCTAACACAATGCCTAAAGAGTTACCTATAGTTAACTCGGCAGCTCTCTCCCACTCGATAGAGGAGGCTGCCCCCTCTTGAGCTGAGCATGGAGAACAGAACTTTATCAAGGTAACATGGTGCCAAGGGAGGATGTTGGACTGCGTTGGTGGGAATGTTTATAAAAGCGAGAAAGGGATCACATTGGCAGGCCAATATCGGCCGCTCACATAATCAATTCATTTGCTTCTCACAGCCCAAACATGGCCATTAAAAGGCTTGCGTTGGCTGCTTCCCTCTTTGTGTATCGATTCCTTTTCAGTGAAAATATTGATAAGTTTGTATAGATCGGGACCTTAAAGTTACTTAATTATTGATCAAAACAGTTGCTCAGGCTGAGCAGGTGGGTTTTCACTGTCTAACAACTAGAAGAAATAGACAGGTTTTCTGCAGGATAATGTGGTCTCCACCCCCTGCCCCCAGTGGGCTCCCTTGCTCTAAGCCTCAGCTTTTTTTTTTTTTAACCCAAGATGCTTCTCCACATGGTATGTGTTCATCAGGAATTGGAAAGAAGGCAGACAAAACAGTACCACCCAGAGCAGTTAGACTCAATTTGGGACTAGGCAGCAATGTGAACATGGATTTGAAGTCATTTTGCAATAATTTTATGATCCACTCTGCCTAATTTTAATCAGTATATAATCCACCCAGTTAAGGCATAGTAGTAACTGAGGGACCCCCCCATGCCTCTCCAAAACCACAAAGATCAGCGAAACGTGTCTCTTATCCTCAAGGATTTGAAAGGTTGAGTTAGAGCATCAGGCGAGTGTGTCAGTCGCTCCTCCCAACGTCACGACTGTTGACAGAGCAGCTCCGCCACCTCAGGGGAAATGTGCCTTGCCTCACAAGTCTGCAGGGCCAGGCCCACAACAGCAGGAGAGGCTGGCACAGATTTTCCTCCTTCCGTTTCAGTTATCTTCATACGTTCCTGTGTTCCACCCATCACTTCATGTTGGCTGACTCTGTTGCATTCTGATGGAAGCATGATTAGTTGCATATGCGTGAAGTGCATGATTTGCTGACTTTTGACATCTGCACACTCTTGTGACTCCATCATCAGAATGACGATAATGAACACAGTTATCACCCTCGAACACTTCTATGTGCCCCTTCCTGCTTTCTCCCGGTGTCCTCTTCCATCTACCTCTGGTCCCCAGGCAACAGCTGACCTGCTTTCTGTCACTGTAGATCAGTCTGTGCTCTGTAGAGCTCTATATGCTCGAGAGTGGCTGTGATGACCTCTTCATTGTCTGGCTTCTTTCACTTGAGGTAGTATTGAGAAAATCATATATTGTGTACTAGTCAACAGTATCTTTGTTGATTATTATCAACAGCCAATATTATTACCAATAATCAACATTGCCTTTTGTTGATGGGCAGTCTTACCATGTATGCATTTGTCATTTATTTGATCAGTTGGTCTTTTCACCTGTTCTTGAGCCTTTGGGTTGTGTCCAGCTTAGAGCTATTGCAGATAAATATGGTTCATTGTGCACAAGTTTCCATGTGAACGTGTGACTTTATTGATCTAAGAGCAGAGTGTCTGCATCATTGTATTTATGCATATTTTAACACACCACAAACCAGTTTCCAAAGTGGTTGTACTATTTTATTGCCACTAGCAATGACCGAGGGTGCCAGCTTCTCCATGTCCCTTATTAATATTAGATGTGACCCATCCTTCTATTTTTCCTATTCCGATAGTTGTGGTTTTAAATTTTAACTTCCTGGTTAAATGATGCCAACCATCTCTGCACGCATCCGTCTGTCGGCTGCAAATCATTAAACGAGTTTTGTGCTTGTTCTTTTGCCTATTTCTTTAGTTTTTCACCCTTTTAAGAGAATTTTATGAGGAAGAGAAACATGCAGTTTTGATTTTATACATGCATATTGGCTTTCATGTAGCATGCTCTGGACATTGCATTCTTCCCTTGGGAAACTCTGGTCACATGTATATTAGGCCCCTGGCTTTTCCAGTATTTTATTTTCTGTGTTTCATTTTGGATAGATATTATTGCGGTGTCAAGTTCAGTAATCTTTTACTTTAATTCTTAATTTGTTGTTATGAACATCTAGTGTAGTTTTATCACAGACATGGAATTTTCATGAAGACCAATTTTAACTCTCCCTTCCTCTCCAATTCTCTCTTCTCCTCATTTTTACAGTTTATTCTGTTCGCTTTCCTCCCCTCCCCTCCCCTTCCTTCCCCTCCCCTCTCTTCCCCTTCCCTTTCCTCCCTACCTTACTTCATTTCTTTTTTCTTTTCCTTCCTTTCTTCCTTCCTTCCTTCTTCCTCCTTTCTTTCTTTCTTTCTTTCTTTCTTTCTTTCTTTCTTTCTTTCTTCTCTTCCTTCCCTCCTCTCTTCCTTTCCTCTCCCTCTCAATTTCCCTCTCCTTCAACACTGTACCCAAGATGTCCAGTCTTGAACTTGGTGAATGGGTGGAGCAGAAGTGACTCAGACCTATGGCACCACATAATCACAAATTTCAATGCAACTAATAGTCATTGCAATGTTGAAAGAGTTACCTTTCAACACTAAGAAATAGAAAATAGACCAAGTGAGAAGTAAAGTCCTGGTCACAGAGGTGTCAACCTTGCAGACTGCTATTATGCCTCCTTCTTGGCTGTAGGTCGACCATTAAAAATCCTGAGGTGATGGGGAAAATGAAAGAAAGATGGAAGCAGCGAGGATCAGAAGAGGTTGTCCACAGTGAGGAACCATAGCAAGGAGGCTCGTACTTGAGATCTCAAGAGAATCATCCAGAGAAGCACCTCTGCCGTGATATTTCATTTGTATTTTAATAAATAAAGCTTGCCTGAAGTTCAGAGGTTAAAACGGTGACTCTGGTTAGACTTATAGACCAGGCAGTGGTGGCAAACACCTTTAATTCCATACAAACCGGGTGGTAGTGGTGCGTGCCTTTAATCCCAGCCCTAGAGATGACTATAAGATGGGAGGAAACAGCTCTCAGACACAGTCTCATCTGAGATTCCTGGAGGCAGGATCGCCATTTCACACTGAGGTAAGAGCCAGTGACTGACTGTTTTGCTTTTCTGATTTTCAGGTTGGCTTTATTTATTAAAATACAAATGAAATCTCACTACACACCTGGGCTTTCTATGCAGAGCAGTTTAAACAAAGACAGGTGGGGGATAACCCAGGAATTGTCATTTTAGCCGGAACTGGCTGAGGTTCACAGCCTCAGCTGGGAGCAAAAGCAATAATCTTGCTGTAATCTTGTTCAGGTGCCATGAAAATCATTGAGAAAAAAACTTGGTTAGTCTAAGCTGGCAATGGTGATTGTAACTTGACGTTTACCTGGTGCATTTCTGGTGAACGAGTGAAAAGCAGTACCTCGATGAATGAATGGATTGACTTAAACATCTGTTTATAAACCTCAATTACAATACTCATATTAACTATTGATGTCAGTATGATTATTGCTGTTGCTATATTTGCTTTAAGAAGCATGTTTGCTTGTGTATGGCAATCTACTTCGAACTGCAAAACAACTTAGCAAGTCTTTTTCAAAATCGTTAAAATGCAAACTTCAATCTAATGCCAGCAACACCTTCGTGGATTTGGCCTTAGAAATACAGCAACTACTGGAGCTCCTCTAGGTTTGTGAATGTTTAAACAAATGGGGGAAAACAGCAGTTAAAGAGAAATTTAACACCTATGGCCAGCTGTAAATAGCTATTCTTTAAGAAATGTCGTATTTCTTCAAATATCTCCCTTTGATGTGCAGCAACGGATACGCAAGTGACAGCATTCAAAGATGCTGGCGATGTTCAGTTTACCTGACCATTTTATGCATTGCTACAGATGCAATGGTGTAGGCACAGAGAGAGAGATACGGGAGAGCAGGAAAGGACAGAAGAGAAAGAGGAAAAAAGGGGAGAAGAGGAGAAGGGAGGGAGGGGGAGCAGAAGGGAAGGGAGCTGAAATTTTTTTTAGGAGTTTTTCTTTTTTCTTTCCTTCTTTTTTGAGGCAGGCTTTCTCTCTGTGTCGCTCTAGCTGTCCTGGAACTCACTCTGTAGACCAGGTCGGCCTCAAACGCAGAGATCCGCCTGCCTTTGCCTCCAGAGTGCTGGGATTGATGGCATGTGCCACCTGATGCCCATTTGGTCTTCAGGAATTTCAAAATACCATGTCTGGGATAAAAATGTGCTAAGTGTCCACAAAAACAAAACAAATACAGCACTAAAGTAGAGAAACATTTCTTGGCTTCTGGCCAATTTTCCTTTCCACTCCTTAGGATAATCAATCAATTTAAACCTACTATTAAATTTAATAGTAGTATTAAAATTCTTCATTATTAAATAATTTTGGCTTTTTAACAAGACAGTTAACACTATTGGTAAATAATAGAACAGGCTTGAGTTTCATAAATGGGACTCATAAAGTTTGTGAATTAAGTCAGTAGTAAAGACAAGGACAAAGGATTATAAATTAACAAATAGCGAATATTACTATTGTTGTTTCAGCTGTTGAGATTTAGATATAAATGCCCCACAGCTCGTGGTCCATGAGATAGCGACCCTTGAGAGACGATTGCATCCCAAGGACACCAGCTCACCAGGAGGCCAGCCCACAGATGTGTTCACAGCAGAAGGGACTCAGAGGTGGAGTCTATGGGAGGTCACTAGCAGTGAGCCATGAAGAGGGCAAAGGAAAAAGGACAGAGAAGGGGCCGAGGTTGGTAGGCCCTCCTTGAAGCCCACAGCCAGAGTGTTCTCAGGCAGATTATCATTGCTCTGCTGCTACTATGCAGGTCGCGGTTTGTCTCAGTCAGTGTTCTATTGCTGTGAAGAGACGCTGTGACCACAGCAACAGGGAAAGCAACAGGGGCTTGCTTACAGGTTCACAGGTTTAGCCCATTGTCATCATGGTGGGAGCGCAACCGCACACAGGCAGACATGGTGCTGGACAAGAGTTCTACACCCGGATCCCAGGCAGCAGGAAGGAGAGAGATACTGGGCCTGGTTGAATTGCGCATTTGAAGCCCCAAAGCCACCTTCAATGGCACACAACAAGTTCACATCTACTGCAACAAGGCCACACGTCCTAACCCCTGTCAACTCTCCAATGACAAAGCAAATATATGAGCCTATAGGGACATTCTACTCAACCTCTACACTGTTCATAGATCCCAGTCTGGATGTTTCTTGCTGAAATAACTTTAAAATACATACTATTTATTATTATATTATTAGTGTGTATGTATGGTGTGTGTGTGTGTGTGTGTGTGTGTGTGTGTGTGTGTGTGTGTGTACAGGTGTGTGGAGGCCAGAGAATGGTGTTGGGGAGTTGGTTTTCTCCTGCCACGGTGGGTCCTGGAGGTGAAGCTCAGTCCGTCAAGCTTGCTCTGCAGCCTCTTTAACTCACTGAACTGAGCTATTTGACTGGCTCGAAAATGACTTTTTACTTATTTGTGGATCCACAGCAAAGGGCCCAGTTTGCACATGTGTGTGTGTGTATAGGATGCATTTCTGCATATACACAGACAGACATAGACATACACAGTCACTGACATACATTAATACAACACATACACAGAGAGACATACACCCCACATAAGCAGAGATAGAGACATACACATCACACAGACGCTCACAGAGACACACCACCCACATATGCAGAGATACACACATACATGCATAACACACACAATACACACTTTAATAAATGGTGGTAGTGCAAAGATTTGTTTCTATTTCCCCCTAAAAATAACCAGTTGCTCTTACTTTCCAGTGACGAGCACATCAACGTTTCCTCCACTGTGCAGCTCCTGCCCCCTCCTGGGTGACTTTCTGGACGAGCACACATCTATCTATGTAGGTGGCTCCGCCTTGCTCCATCCATCTGCCCCGCCCATGCTGCACGACAATAACTGCAACCCTGAGCAAGTCTCTGTAAGTAGCGAGCCCCTCTTCATCCGTAACGATTTCTCATTGACAATGTACATTAAATTGATTAATAAACGTTTGCGGGACTGTATTTCTTTCTATTTTTGTGCATTTCTCCATTCATTTGTCTTCTTTAATACATTTAAATAAAGATGCATAAATTTCCCATAAAAATCTTATACATTTAGCTATAAAGATTTATTGCTAGGCATTGTATATGTTTGTTGCTATAATAAATGAACAGATTTATTGGTATAAAATATTCAATAAATGCACTAGGTAAATTAATTATTCTTATGGGGAATGTAGAAATAACTTTTTACATTATATCCTCCCAAATCATTAATTTCATGTAAAGACTTAAAACTATCATAAAATTTCAGGAGCATGTATGTACTTTTACCATATCTGCCTGTCTATCATCTACCTGTTATGTATAAATATATACATTGTCTTAAGATGATTTATTGAGCTTTATGTTGCAATGTACCAATCAATAAAATAAATAGACTTAAAGATAGTAATTCTGACATAGTGTGCACTGATGGGACTGTCTATCTTCATGGTCCTGGCGACTCTAATTTCTGTCATCACAGCCGTTTCCACGTCTCTTTGCAATCACTTTGACCTTTCTCTCATTGCCAAAATAAATTATCCGAAGTTTAGGGGCTTAAACAACACATGGATTGTGTTATGGCTCTGAAGATTGTAAGTCCAAAAACCAGTCCTGGTGCTAACTCAAGGCACCTAAGGTTGGTTTGTTTTAGGGGCTGTGGCAGGAACCCGTTGTTCTCCCTTTTCCCCAGTGCCACCAGTGCTCTCGGCCTCAGGATTCCTATTCATTCCTAGCAGCTGCAGCCTCTTCTATAGCCTCCTGTCCTCCTCTTCTGATCCTCCCTGCTCTCTTGTTAACATGCTTATGGTGACGCTGGGCCCTCAGGGTCAAACCTGGGCAACTTCCCAATGCTTGTTGCTACAGCTTTATAATGCATGTTGAAGTCGGCTCAGGGCTATTCTCAATTCTTTATAGTTCTATTAAAAATTTAGAAATAAATTTCTTAACTTCTAAGAAAAAAGTTTTTCTGATATTTTGACCAAGATTGTAGTGAGTCTGGATCATTTTGGAGAAAATTGAAATATCAACAATAATTCTGATGTGCGATGGTCTTTCTGTACACTGTGAATATGTGTTGCTCTCATTGGTTGATAAATAAAGCTGCTTTGGCCTATGGCAAAGCAGGATAGAGCCAGGTGGAAAATCCAAGCAGAGATACAGAAGAAGGGCGGAGCCTGAAACAGCATGCCAGAGCACCACAGGTAAGCCACAGGTCATGTGATAATACCTAGAATAATAGAAATGGGTTAATTTAAATGTAAGAGCTAGTTAGTAATAAGCCTGAGCCATCAGCCAAACATTTGTAATCAATATTAAGCCTCAGAGTGGTTTTTCAGGAACTGGCAAGTGGGAGAGAAACCTCCAATTATGTAATTCTCTTTACTCTCAAACAGGGGCTTAATCTCTAATCTTCTAATGTTTTAGAGTTTTCAGTGTACACATTTTTACACCCTTGAGAAGGTCTATTTTCCTAAGTATATGTTAGTTTAAATGCTGTGATTTAAGGCTAGTTTCTGGATATTTGTTACTAATATAAACTGATTTTTAATATATTGGTCTTAGATTTGATAGTTTTTCTTGGTCTCAGTTGTTGTTATTATGTTTGTAGTGTTTATTTTGAATCAGCTTCATGGTCATGTTGTTTGTAAGCACAGCTTTCTCCCTGTTCCTCGGCAACAGGAACGGCGGCTGCCTGTCTCCCTCCTTCCCCTCATCGCTTACCGCCATTCCTTGTTTAGTGACAAAGACCTCTCCTTTAGCATGCTTATTGCCTTAAATTTTCTTTTTTTAAAAATTTATTTATTTATTTATTTGTTTATAAAAATTTCCACTTCCTCCCCCCCTCCCCATACCCTCCCATTTCCCCCACTCCCTCTCCTCCCCCCCCCACTCCCTCTCCTCCTCCCTCTCCAGTCCAAAGAGCAGTCAGGGTTTCCTGCCCTGTGGGAAGTTCAAGTTCCTCCCCCTTCCCTCCAGATCTAAGAAGGTGAGCATCCAAACAGACTAGGATCCCAAACAGCCAGTACATGCAGACAAAACAAGACCCAGTGCCATTGTAAATGGCTTCACAGTCAGTTCCCATGTCAGTCACATTCAGAGAATCCGGTTTGATCACATGCTCCTTCAGTCCCACTCCAGCTGGCCTTGGTGAGCTCTCATTCGATCAGTCCCCTTGTATCAGTGGGTGAACGCACCCCTCGTGGTCCTGATTTCTTTTTTCATGTTCTCCCTCCTTCTGCTCCTCATTTGGACCTTGGGGGGCTCAGTCCAGTGCTCCAATGTGGGTCTCCGTCTCTATAGCCATCCATCGTCGGATGAAGGTTCCCTCTGGTCCTGCCTATCTTGCTCACGTTTTCCCTCCTTCTGCTTCTCATTTGGATCTAGGGAGTTAAGTCCAGTGTTCCAATATGTGTCTCTGTCTCTATCTCCATCCATCGCCAGATGAAGGTTCTATGGTGATATGCAAAATATTCATCAGTATGGTTATGGGCCAAGGCCAGTTCAGGCACACTCTCCTCTGCTGCCCAGGGAAGAATCTGGGGACCTGTCTTTGGGCCTGAGAACCCCTCCAGAAACAAGTCTCTTGCCAACCCTAAAATGGCTCCCTTAGTTGAGATATATACTTGCCTGCTCCCATATACATCATTCCTCCCCCCATCTCATTCCCCCACGTCATCCCCAATCCTCCCCCCTCCCTTCTCTCTAACCATCTCCCCTTACTTCCACCCCCCCACAACCCCCGTGCACCCAAGTTTGCCTTGCAATCTTGACTACTTCCAATATCCAGGAGGATAACTAAATGATTTTCTTCAGGTTCACCTTCTTATTTAGCTTCTCTAGGATCGCGAATTATAGGCTCAAAGACCTTTAATTATGGCTAGAATCCACTTATGAGTGAGTACATACCATATTCCTCTTTTTGGGTCTGGGTTACCTCACTCAGTAAAGCGTTTTCTATTTCCATCCATTTGCATGCAAAAGTCAAGATGTCATTGTTTTTTACCGCTGAGTAAAACTCTAATGTGTATATGTTCCACACATTTTTAACCATTCTTCTATTGAGGGGCACCTAGGTTGTTTCCAGGTTCTGGCTATTACAAATAGTGCTGCTATGAACATAGTTGAACAAATGCTTTTATGGTGTGATAGAGCATCTATTGGGTATATTCCCAAGAGTGGAATTGCTGGGTCCTGAGGGAGGTTGACTCCCAGTTTCCTGAGAAACCGCCACACTGATTTCAAAAGTGGCTGCAGAAGTTTGCATTCCCACCAACAATGGATGAGTGTTCCCCTCACTCCACATCCTCTCCAGCATAGGCTATCATTGGTGTTTTTAAGTTTAGCTATTCTGACAGGTGTAAGATGGTATCTCAAAGTTGTTTTGATTTGCATTTCCCTGATCGCTAAGAAGGTTGAGCATGACCGTAAGTGTCTTCTGGCCATTCGAAGTTCATCTGTTGTGAATTCTCTGTTCAGTTCAGTACCCAATTTTTTAATTGGGTTAATTAGAGTTTTAGTATCTAGTTTCTTGAGTTCTTTGTATATTTTGGAGATCAGACCTTTGTCTGTTTAGGGGTTGGTGAAGATCTTCTCCCAGTCAGAAGGTAGTCTTTTTGTCTTACTGACAGTGTCCTTTGCTTTACAGAAGCTTCTCAGTTTCAGGAGGTCCCATTTATTCATTGATTCTATTATTGTCTGTGCTACTGGGGTTCTACTTAGGAAGTGGTCTCCTGTGCCTATATCTTGTAGACTACTTCCCACTTTCTCTTCTATCAGGTTCAAAGTGGTCAGATTAATGTTGATGTCTTTAATCCATTTGAACTTGAGTTTTGTGCATGGTGATAGATATGGATCTACTTTCATTCTTCTACAGGTTGACATCCAGTTATGCCAGCACCATTTGTTAAAGATGCTTTTCTTCTTCCATTGTATACCTTTAGCTCCCTTGTCAAAAATCAGGTGTTCATAGGTTTGTGGGTTAATATCCGGGTCTTCTATCCGATTCCATAGGTCGACTTCTCTGTTGTTATGCCAATACCAAGGTGTTTTCAATAATGTAGCTCTGTAATAGAGTTTGAAGTCAGGGATAGTAATGCCTCCAGAAGTTCCTTTATTGTATAAGATTGTTTTGGCTATCCTGGGTTTTTTGTTTTGCCATATAAACTTGATTATTGTTCTCTCAAGGTCTGTGAAGAAGTTTGATGGGATTTTGATGGGGATTGCATTGAATCTATAGATTGCTTTTGGTAGAATTGCCATTTTTACTATGTTGATTCTCCCAATCCAAGAGCAGGGGAGGTCTTTCCATTTTCTGGTGTCCTCCTCAATTTCTTTCTTCAAAGACTTAAAGTTCTTGTCAAATCGGTCTTTCACTTCCTTGGTTAGAGTTACCCCAAGATATTTTATGCTATTTGTGGCTATCGTGAAAGGTGATGTTTCTCTGATTTCCCTCTCTGCTTCTTTATCCTTTGTGTATAGGAGGGCAACCAATTTTTTGGAGTTGATCTTGTACCCTGTCACATTACTAAAGGTGTTTATCAGCTGTAGGAGTTCTTTGGTAGAGTTTTTGGGGTTACTTATGTATACTATCATATTGTCTGCAAATAACGAAAGTTTAACTTCATCCTTTCCAATTCGCATCCCCTTGATCCCCTTATGTTGTCTTATTGCTATTGCTAGAACTTCAAGCACTATATTAAAGAGGTATGGAGAGAGTGGACAGCCTTGTCATGTTCCTGATTTTAGTGGAATGGCTTTGAGTTTCTCTCCATTCAGTTTGATGTTAGCTGTCGACTTGCTGTATATTGCTTTTATTATATTTAGGTATGATCCTTGTATCCCCAATCTCTCCAACACCTTTATCATAAAGGGGTGTTGAATTTTGTCAAATGCTTTTTCAGCATCCAATGAAATGATCATATGGTTTTTTTCTTTCAGTTTATTTATATGATGGATTACATTGATAGATTTGCGTATGTTGAACCAGCCCTGTGTCTCTGGAATGAAGCCTACCTGATCATAATGGATAATTTTTCTAATGAGTTCTTGGATTCGGTTTGCCAGTATTTTATTGAGAATTTTTGCATCGATGTTCATGAGTGAGATTGGCCTGTAATTCTCTTTCTTGGTTGTGTCTTTGTGTGGTTTTGATATTAGGGTAACTGTAGCTTCATAGAAAGAGTTTGGCAATGACTCTTCTGTTTCTATATTGTGAAATACATTAAGGAGTGTAGGTATTAGCTCTTCCTGGAAGTTCTGGTAGAATTCTGCATTGAAACTATCTGGTCCTGGGGTTTTTTTGGTAGGGAGTTTTTTGATAACAGCTTTTAATTCTTCACGACTGACAGGTCTATTTAGATTGTTCACTTGGTCTTGGTTCAACTTTGGTATATGGTACTTATCTAAAAAAATGTCCATTTCTTTTACATTTTCCAATTTTGTGGTGTACAGGCTTTTGTAGTAAGATCTAATGATTCTCTGAATTTCCTCTGTGTCTGTAGTTATGTCCCCCTTTTCATTTCTGATCCTATTAATTTGCATGTTCTCTCTCTGCCATTTGATTAGTTTGGATAGGGGTTTGTCAATCTTGTTGATTTTCTCCAAGAACCAGCTTTTTGTTTCATTGATTCTTTGAATTGTTTTCTGTGTTTCTATTTTGTTGATTTCAGTCCTCAGTTTGATTATTTCCAATCTTCTACTCCGCCTGGGTGGATCAGCTTCTTTTTTTCTAGAGTTTTCAAGTGTGCTGCTAATTCTCCAATATGTGCTTTCTCCGTTTTCTTTAATTGGGCACTTAGTGCTATGAACTTTCCTCTTAGCACTGCTTTCATAGTGTCCCATAGGTTTGAGTATGTTGTGTCTTTATTTTCATTAAATTCAAGAAGACTTTAATTTCTTTCTTTATTTTTTTTTGTCCCAAGGGTGATTTAATAGTTGACAGTTCAACTTCCATGAGTTTGTTGGCTTCCTGGGGGTAGCATTGTTGTTGAATTCTAACTTTAATCCATGATGATCTGACAAGACACAGGTGGTTACTAATATTTTTTTCTATCTGTGGAAGTTTGCTTTGTTACCGAGTATGTGGTCAATTTTTGAGAAGGTTCCATGGGCTGCAGAGAAGAAGGTATATTCTTTCCTATTTGGGTGGAATGTTCTATAGATATCTCTTAAGTCCATTTGATTCAATACATCCAATAATTCTCTTATTTCTCTGTTGGGTTTCTGTCTGATTGACCTGTCCAGTGGTGAGAGAGGTGTGTTAAAGTCTCCTACTATTAGTGTGTGTGGTTTGATGACTGCCTTGTGTTCTAGAAGTGTTTCTTTTACATAAGTGGGCGCCTTTATATTAGGGGAATAGATATTCAGGATTAAGACTTCCTCCTGATGAATTGTTCCTGTTATGAGTATGAAATGTCCATCTCCATCTCTTCTGATAGATTTAATTTGAAGTCAATTTTGTTAGATATTAGAATGGTCACACCCACTTGTTTCTTAGGTCCATTTGCTTGGAAAACCTTTTCCCAGCCCTTTACTCTGAGTAGATGTCTGTCTTTGTGGTTGAGGTGTATTTCTTGTAAACAGCAGAATATTGGATCCTGTTTTCGTATACAGTCTCTAAGTTTGTGCCTTTTTATAGGTGAATTGAGTCCATTGATATAAAGTGATATTAATGACCAGTGGTTGTTGACTCCAGTTTTTTTTTTGGGGGGGGGGTAGTAGAGTGTATATGTTTCCCTTCTTTGAGTTGTGCTTGTGAAGGGTCGCTAGATGTCTGAGTTATTGTAGGCGGTGTTGGGAATGTTGGATTCCTTGGGTTGTGATTTTCCTTCTAATACTTTCTGTAAGACTGGATTTGTAGCTACGTATTGTTTAAATTTGTTTTTATCCTGGAATATTTTGTTTTCTCCGTTGATAGTGAATGATAGCTTGACTGGGTATAGTAGTCTGGGCTTGCATCCATGGTCTCTTAGTTTCTGCAGTACCTCTATCCAGGACCTTCTGGCTTTCATGGTTTCCATAGAGAAGTCTGGTGTAAGTCTGATAGGTTTACCTTTATAAATTACTTGATTTTTTTTCCTTTGCAGCTCTTAATATTCTTTCTTTAATCTGAATGTTTTGTGTTTTGATTATTATATGGTGAGGGGATTTTTTTTTGAGCCAGTCCATTCGGTGTTCTGTATGCTTCTTGAACCTTCATAGGGATATCATTCTTTAGGTTGGGGAAGTTTTCTTCTATAATTTTGTTGAATATATTTTCTGGACCTTTGATCTGCAATTCTTCTCCTTCTTCTACCCTTATTATTCTTAGATTTGGTTTTTTTTTTATTGTGTCCCACATTTCCTGAATGTTTTGTGATGAGAATTTGTTGGATTTGCTGTTTTCTTTGATCAGAGCATTTATTTTCTCTATGGTGTCTTCAGAGTCTGAGATTCTTTCTTCTATCTCTTGTATTCTGTTGGTTATGCTTGTTTCTGAAGTCTCTGTTCGTTTACCTAGATTTTCCATATCCAGCCGGCCCTCGGTTTGTGTTTTCTTCATTGCCTCCATTTCAGTTTTCAAATCTTGAACTGTTTCCATTACCTGTTTGATTGTTTTTCTTGGTTTCCCATAATTTCATTTATGGATTTACTCATTTCTTCAAACTTTTTGTTATACTTCTCTTCCATTTCTTTACTCATTTCCTCAATCTTTTTGTTATACTTATCTTTCATTTCTTTACGGCAGATTTTCACCTCCTGTTTAAGTTCCTCTATTATTTTCATAAAGATCCACTTAGAGTCGATTTCTTCTATTTCTTCTGGAGTAGGGTGTTCAATTCTTCTAGTTTCGTGATCCCTGGATTCTGGTGATGTCATGTTGCCTTTCAGGTTTTTGGAGGAATTCTTGCATTGTCACCTGCCCATCTCCTCCTCTCTGGATGAAACTCCTCAGCACTCTCTGAATAGAACTCCTCAGCACTGCAGCAGGGATAGCTGGTATTTCCAGGACCCAGGAGACAAAAGGGCAGCGGCAGTGGGGGCAGGGAGGAGTCCTGTGGAACACCGAAGACCCTGCCGCAGAAGCTGAGGGGGGGCTGTGCTCTCTTCTGGGACAGACCGCCCCGGTGAGCACCCACTCACCTCTCTGGATAGAACTCCTCAGCGCTGAAACAGGGATAGCTGGTATTCCAAGGACACAGGAGACAAAAGGCAGCAGCAGTGGAGGCAGGGAGGAGTCCTGTGGAACACTGAAGACCCTGCCGCAGAAGCTGAGGGGGGAGGGGCTGTGCCTTAAATTTTCTTACATCTGAGTTTTGTAGAGCTGCAGCAACTTTCTTTCTGTTATATTTTTTCATCTTTCTGATTTTTTACTGTTTCTTTATGTTTCATGTGTTTCCTTTATGAAACACATAAACAATTTGACTTTGCATGTAGTCTGTTGCTTTAATAGAAATTCTAGGGTACTTCATTTATTGCAGTCACTTATCTATTTGTAGTCATTTTAGTTTTATTTTATGTTTTATAATTTGTTTTGGACTGATCTAAGTTTTAAAATTTCTTCCTTTCGATTAATTGAGGTATTCTTCCCTTAATTTTTTCATTCATTAGCTTGGAACTCACATATTTGTAATTTTTCTGAGTTATTACTCCAATATGTTGATATAGTAGCACTTTTCTATCCTCACAAGTTATATTTCCAGTTGATAGTTGTCTCTGTCCCAAATGAGCTAACGAGTTTAGAATTTAAAACTACAACCATTTTGCTATTTCATCTATATTGTGTCTAGTTTTGTCTCTTGTTCTTATTTCACGTTAAACACTATTGTTTAAATACTGTTTACATGCATAATGTTGGTAGTATAATTTAACTTCTGTGTCCAGTGTCCAAAAACATTAACTGGGTCGTCCAGAAAGAGGAAAGGGGCTTGATAGAAAGGCACTCTATGGAGTTCCAGGTCTGTCCACTGCTGCCCTGGGTGGTTGTGGACAAGGCCCTTTCGGGGTGCTGTATTTCCAAAGCACCGAGTCTAAGGACAGCAAGAGGGCTCTGCTGATGTTTTAACATTTGGAAGCAGATAATTTCTCCTCCCTCTCTCCCTCTCTCCCTCTCTCCCTCTCTCCCTCTCTTCCTTCCTCCCTCCTTCCCTCCCTCCCTCCCTCCCTCTCTCCCTCTCTCTGTCTCTCTCTCCCTTTCCTGTATGCCTAGCGTACACACCTGTGTGTGGTGGTGGGGGGTGCCCATGCACAGCACACATGTGAGGGTCAAGGACAGCCTTGGGTATGCTTCTTCGCAGGTGCCTTCCAGTTTTCCTCTGAGACAAGATCTCTTGTTGGCCTGGAACTCAGCCCTGCTGGATTGTGAGTGCCCAGACATCCTCTGATCCTTGCTCCCATCAGGCAATGAGTGGTTACGGGAGGTTCTGCCAGGCTCGGCTATCTGTGTGAGTTCTGTTCATCTGAACTCGGGTCTCCGTGCTTGTGAGGTAAGGACTTTACCGGTCGAGCCATTTCTCTAGCCCCAAAGCCAAATTGTTTTCTCTTTAAAGGCAGACTACTCTACAAATTATGGGATGCAGGATCTTTGGTCTGAGCCTACAAGATGCCTGACCGTCGTTTGTGAGAACAAAAACAGTCTTCCAGATATAGGCAAAGATCTGGGAGCTAGTTGTCCAGGTGGGTAACAACTTCTTATGGGCTATGCCAGGTAAGCAAGTTCAGGGGCGATTTTCATGGCCTCCTTTCATCTGGACTGGACTCTAGCATCTGCATAGTTCTTCACTTGTAATAGAGAGCCAGCACCACATGTATCCAAGAGATGAGATCCAGGGCTTGCGTTCCCACCCCCACCCCGCCGCATCTTTCTGTGACTTTGTCTCTGTCTCTCTCCCTCTTTCTGTCTCTGTTTCCCCCATCTGTCTGTGTCTCTGTCTGTCTATCTGTTTCTTTCTGTCTCCCACCACCATATTTTCAGATTGGATCCTAGCAGCTTCCTGAGTTATCCTTTTCTTCCTTCAGGTGCCTGAATAAACCCAACTCCACCTTCCGGGGCTCTTCTGTCTTCACTGTGGCCTCATTTTGTGTAGAGAGGCAGTTTATTTGCTTAGGCTCAATCTGTGTTTAATTGATCTCTGGATCACTCAATACTTATACCCTTTAGGTACTGCCTGAGGAAAGATTAATTTTCTGCCCCCAGGAAAGATTTAAAATGGGAAATTCTAGGCCATGCTAATGTGGCTAAGGCTGAACTTAGATGCAGCAAAACCTCAAAGTTGAGAGTAAAGCCATTTTGGCAGAAGCTGTACAGCAGACATGTTTTAAACAAAAGAAATCTGAGTACATGATTTCAGACTGAAGAAAACACAAGCAGTAAGTTAGTAGGGAAGAGGCTACAGTCATTGCAAGATGACCTGGGCCTCCAGCCTGTCAGGAAGAGCTGTACACCTGAATCAGCCAGGACTGAGTGTCTATGTCTGTGTGGGCTCCTAACACTAACACTGCCAGCCAGCTGCAAAGAGGTCTTGTCCCTGCATCAGAAAGTGATTTGTTTATTGCCACCCATCTAGTAAGTAGTTGAACTGAGAAGATTGAATAAAAGCAAAATGATCATAAATAAATAGAAATAAAAAAGTGTTTACATCAGAACCAAACTTGATCCTATAAACCTAGAGAGCCACCCTGTCCTGGAGAGACCCCCATGCACTCTCCCACTATTCCCAAATTGTAGATAATGTGTTATGTTTATGAACTAGATCACTGTCCTGGGTGAGGGCTCAAGGTTTAGGTTCTTAAAAACTACACCGTAAGACCTGTTTGGAGAGATGCCTTGGTGGTTGAGAGTTGCTCCTCTTCCAGAGGCCCTAGCTTGGGTTTCCAACACTAACTACCTCTAACTCCAACTCCAGGGAATCCAACACTCTCCTCTGGTCTCCATGGGAATGGTATATACACACATACACACAGAACACAGAAAGATAAAAATAAAACCAATCTTTATCTTTTTAATTTTATTATTTTTAATACATTTTGCTTACTTGTATATCTGTAAACTACCACATGTGTGCCTGGAACCTACAGAGGCAACAGGAAGGTGTTGGATAAGATGGGACTAGAGGTACAGGCAGTTGTGAGCCTCCACTTGGGTGCTGGAAGTTGAACCTAGGTCCTCTGCTACAGCAGCCAGCTACTGAGTAAGCAGGATGTAAGAAAATGAGGTAACAAGCATGAACTATGTGGCAGAGCATAGATAGGAAATATGGGTTTGATGTGAGACATTTCTCTATATGCTATGAATATGCTTTCATACCATTGGTTAATAAAGAAGCTGATTTGGTCAATAGCCAGGTAGAATAGAACGAGTTGGGAAATCCAAACAGAGAAACAGGGAGAAAAAGGGCAGAGTCAGGGAGACACCAGCAGCCTCTGAAGAAGCAAGATGTGAGATAATAAGCCATGAACCTCATGGTAAAATATAAAATAATAGAAAATGGTTAATTTAAGTTATAAAGCTAGTTAATAATAAGTCTGAGCAAATAGGCCAAGCAATTATAATTAACATTAAGCCTCTGAGCGTTTATTAGGGAACTGGCAGGCAGGAGAGAAACCTCTATTAGCATGGGTCAATTTAAGTTTAAGAGCTAACTAGTAAACTGAGCCATCAGCCGAGCATTTATAAGTAATATCAAGCCACTGAGTGGTTATTTGGGAACTGGCAGGCAGGACAGGGCATGTCCATCTACATTTGTGTTCGAAGATGGGGCCAGAATTTCCCTGACAATTCTTAAAAAGGGATTCTAGACACATAAGTAGGGAGTCAAGCATGGCTTCTTGGTAGTTGCATTTTCTTGGGTGGGCTCTGTTTGCTGGTGGCAAGCAGAGGCACGGCTCCTTTAAGAGATGACTTTCTGGCTGGTGCTAGCAGCAAAAATGGGGGGCAGGGGAGCTCTTTTAAGAAGCCCTACTACCAGACAGCTAAATAGTGATTACGAGTAGCAGGTGGCATGTTACTCAGTGGCATCATGGACCCAGAAACTTCCCAGAGTTGGGGAAACAAGCATGGCTTTCAGAGCTGGTGGTAAACGTGCCTCTGCCATGAGACTAAACTCTCAACAAACCGAGGGGAAGGAACCAGTGCCAGTATTCCATGTTCTAAGTAACACAATAGGCTTTTTTGTTCACCCAGACAGAAAAGGTTACAGATGCACAGTAAGGACAGATTCAGACTAAAAGAGCCTCTAAATGGGCCACAGTGTATTTAAAACATATGCACAGGCTTGGGAGAGAGAAGAAAAAGTGTATACAGTCTTAAATTTAAAATATAGTTTTAAAATCTTAAAGTTCTTAGAAAAGGAAGTGTGTGTGTGTGTGTGTGTGTGTGTGTGTGTGTGTGTGTGTGTGTGCCATGGAAAGATGAGAATTACACAGAGAGTCTGTAATCTGTATGTTATTGTGTTGTCTTTGAAATTTTGGCTGCTAAGAGACATTGTATTATGGAAACTGCTGGATTAAACCAATCTGTATATTTTAAAAACATCTTGACTTCAAAATTTAAGTCAAAAGATATGTTAATTTGGGGAAGAGGTTATGCTTTTGTTGCCAAAGGAAATGACAGGCTATGGATTCATTCTGGACAAAGGAAAATCAGGTTTGATTGAAGAAGACCCCCCTGCAAATCCTGGCTACAAGCATAAAGTAAACCTAAAAGAACTACAAGGCATGTGATCTATCTATCTATCTATCTATCTATCTATCTATCTATCTATCTATCTATCTATCTATCTATCTAGACATATCACCTGATCAAACACATAACAAAAATCATCTTTAACTGACTTGTGTACACTTCACAATCTATTTGTACTAATACAGATATGCATGTTACCTTTCAAAGTTTATGTATTTCAGAGAAAAGGGACCAGACACCAATGAAAATGATGACCCAGATGATCCAGCATCTAAAACAGCTTCCAGGTTGCTGACTGAGTTGATCCAGTCTCACAGGATGCTATAACCAAGACTTGACAATTATCCTGATTTTCTCAAGGTTTCCTCACAGATTACCAGTGTCCCCAAACAATGGGAAGTAGTCTAGAAGGCTATGCCTACATTCCCAAAATGAGTTATGAATATTTATTATCATTTAAGGGGGGTTGGTTACAAATTGGTCAGGAAAAAACTGGACAAAGGAGATTAGGTTGAGGGATATCATTCTAAAAAGAAAAAAGGGATATAGAAATGATAGGATAAACAAGTAGATCATTGACTCTACTTTAATCCAAAAAATAACTATTAATCTTAAATATTTTATATTGCCATGGATTTTGGTTTATTGATACAAATGTTAAATTAATTTTGTTATATGTATATATATTTCTACTCTTGTTTGGGGTATTGTGCTTATGCAACTCATTTAAAAATTTAATGTTTAATTCAGAAATACAGATTAATAGTCATCTATAATAGTCAAACTTATAGCCACGTTAGGTATGTTTTTAAGGTCATATATAGATATATTTAGATAGATAGATGGTCTTCTAACACTTCAAAGACCTAAAGAATATAGCATTTAATATATTTAATAACCTAACTCTTTTCATGACAGTGGGACATGTCTTCTACTGGCAACACTGATCTACTTCAGAGATGATAATGGGCATTGAACAAACTCTATATGGTGTTGTATGATAATGTTCTTGTATACTGTAAAGATTTGTCACTCATATTAGCTTATTCAAATGCTGATTGGCCAGTAGCCAGGCAGGCAGTATAGGCAGGGCAACCAGACTAGTAGACTTCTGGAAAGAGGAAAAGCAGAGATGCAGTCGCAAGCCAGATGCAGAGGAAGTAAGATGAGAATGCCTTACTGAGAAAATGTACTAAGCCACATAGTTAAATGCAGACAAGAATTATGGGTGAATTTAAGTTGTAAGAGGTAGTTAATAATAAGCCTGAGCGATAGGCCAAACAGTTTATAATTGATACAAGCCTCTGTATATTTACTTGGTATTGAATGGCTGTGGGACTGGGTGGGGAATAAACTTCTGTCTTCAATATGGAGTTTAATTTCTAAGTGACAAAAGTTAGCAACTGGACAAGCAACTACCTTTGCATCGATTGCTGACAGTTACTGCTGAAACTGGATCAACAGGACACAAAAGAAAGTGACTGTCAATTTTTGCCAAGACAAGGTGTGACAGTCCTTCAAAAATTCTGCTTTACAGAAAAGTCTGTCAAACATTCTGGGCCTGTAGGCTGAAGATGGATGCCCCAACATTACAGAGAAACTTTGGGTGACTGCCCAGGCCGTGAGATGTCCCTGTTGTTGGGTAACATTTCACCCTTCTGGGGTCATTAATGGAATTGAAGACTAGATAGTTACAGATACAATTTTCCTTAGTTATGATAAAACATAAATTAGACACAAAATGTTGGACTCACAAAAATAGATAATAGCGTATTTTCTCTAATTTTGTCAAATACAAATGGACTAAATAATGTAACTGTAATTCTTACTTAATATCTACTCTGCTATATTTAGTTTTACTATGTTAAAAAACTTTCTTTTCACTTAGACTAAAAGGGGAAATGCTGTGGAATAATCTTTCTGTACACTGTGAATATGTATTTTTCTTATTGGTTAATAAATCTTTCAGATTGGTATCCAGGCAAGAAGTATAGGCAGGACAGCTAGACAGAGAGGACTCTGGGAGGGAGAAGGGTGGAGTCAGGAGACCCCAGCCAGCCACCAAGGAAGCAGAACCTCCAGAAAATGAGGTATGAAGCCATGAGTCATGTAGCGAAGCATAGATAGGAAATAAGGGTTAATTTAAATGTAAGAGTTAGCTAGCAAGCAGCCTGAGCTATCAGGCAAGCATTTATAAGCAATAATAAACCTCTGAGTAATTATTTGGGAACTGGTGTGCAGGAGAGAAACTTCTGACTACACCTACTCTATAAATGTGTGGAGTTCTGATGAATTTTTATCATATTGTATTCATCAGAGGACACATGCCACGCATGGTGGGCTGAGCCATGCATGTTCTGACCCAGGGCTTCGAGGAGGTCATGCAATTCAGCACAGGGGAGTGGCACCAGATTCATTAGAATTTGACTTTGAATGAATTTTTGACTGGTCAAAAACCTTTCACGATTGCCAAATTCCTCACAGCCCTCTACCTTCTGTTATACAAATCCTCATAGGGTCACCCCGTTTTGGATTTCGATCCCTTTAGCTTATGGCTTTTGGGGATTATGAATCCTAGGGTGTGGTCTTATCTGCAGATGTGACAATTTATAAGATGAGGGAGAGGGTCTCATTCTCTTGCTCTGGCACTCTCTTGGGTGGTCGGAGCACAGCAGGCAGCTTGCTCTTCACCCGGGACAGAACAACCAGATAAAGGCAGCAGGATCAGCAGCAGCATCTAAACCGTTCTGTATCACTGAGCGTTTACCCCTATTTTATACTAAAATTCTTGAGAACCCTTAGCAGACTCTCGTGGCTTCTTACCATAGTCACGGGGCACAGTTTAGTTTTAGAAGCTGGGCAGGGACTGGGGCTCACTCATCAAGGTATCCCTGGCACCCTTCAAGCCCCCCAAAATGTTGACAAGGTACCATGCTGCTGCTGAAAACTGAGTGGAGCTGTAAATGTTGAGAGAACAGGGAGAGAAAGACTCAGAGAAAAAATTCAAAAGAAATAAGTGGAGAAACTGAGGCTTAAAGAGATGAAGTACTATTAAAAGGCCATCGGGGATGAGAACAAAAAATACTTGAGACCAGTGGCTCACTCTGTCCACTGCCACATACCCAATCTCTGTAGGAAGCCACCTGTCTGCGGGCTGAAGAGTCCGGAAGTGAAAGACAACTATTAATGTGCAGCTTTGTTGAGGAAGGGATTAGAGGAAATGATGAATGCAAACAGCGCCCTGGAAGAAAAATCAAATGTTTGTCAGTTTGAGTTCTCCCAATGACAGCCCCGTCAATGAATCTATCCTGGCAGATAATTACTCACCCTATCTTTAGTCCATAAAGTGATCAATAAAGTCAAATGTCCAGCTTAATATTTTACATTTAATGATTACACAATAACAGACACCAGAATAAATGTTGAGGGAGATCAATGGGAGGATTAGATATGATGCCAATACTTTTTTCCCTTTTAATTAGTCAAAACCTAATACAAAATTCAAAATAAGCTGTATCAAAGTCTTTTTTTCTTTCCTCTTTGCTAAGCAGCTGAAATTATGTTCCGAGATTTGATTATTGAACTGTTAATTATCTGGCAATTCACATGTTTTGTGAAATGCTTGAAGAATCTCATCTTTCTTTTTGGCTGCGGAACTAGCTTGATGGGAGCTAAGTTTTGTTTTTGCTTTTGTTTTTTGTTTTTTCAGAGGGGGACAATGTTTATGCCCATCACACCTTGGGAGGAAAAGGAGCATTCTGAAGGGCATGTGGCCTTGCTGTGCTGTTGTCCAGGTGGAGATGTTCCCTGGGGACCTGTGCACTTGTGGGCGAGTTCCCCCGGGCCTGGCCAGCTTTTGCTTACTGACCTTGAACTTGGCTTCACTATAAATCCACCCCAAATCAATGTTGTCAGCTTCTATTATTTCAGGGCTCACTAAGAAATAGCCCAGGATGGGGCTGAATAATTCATGATGGTAGTGTTGATCCTACTTCACGAGTAGCGAGAGTCTAAGACCCCAGTAGGTTTCAGTCTGTGAATCGGTCCCCAGGGCTGGGGAGTCTGCTTAGCATGTGATACTGGCAAGAGAAGTTCTGATGCCCATGCCCTAAGGAAGCCCATCCTTACCGGCCCTGTGTCACGTAAAAGTGGGGGCTCAGGAGGGGAGCTACTAGGTTGAAACTGGGTATTCCATAACATCAGGAAAGATTAGACTTTCAAGAGACGAGTCTTAATTGGCCAGTTCTGAGAAGAATCTGATTCAGCATCCCCATGTGAGCATGTATATAGAGACAACGAAAGATACAGAGACGAGGAAGTTATTGGTCAATATGGCAGATGCATGTACATACAGGTGAGACGAAGAGGGGACCGCTAGACATCCAAAAAAACCCTCACATATTTGCAGAGAACTCACATCCTGTAATTGAGCGTGCTGCTGATGGTGAGTTATCATGTCAAAGCAGACTTTTGTGTGCTAGATAAAAGACGAAGGCTGTAAGTATTCCCAGAGAGCCAGTGTTCTAAGCTACGGTCTCAAGTGAAGCCCAAACTCAGTGCAAAAGAGCAGGGAGTCAGCTGCTGCCTGCACAGGGAGCCAGCGATGGCTGTTGTCCATGGGGAAATCATGGCAGCCCACATCCAAGTCTCTAACCTGGTCCTGCACCCTTCTCTTGAGGGCACTCAGAAGGCAGTGGGTACAACCAGAACTAGAGTTCACCCAGATGAGGCTGCCACGTGCACTGGTGTGTGGTGTGTGCATCATGTTTCAAGATTCTCCCCGTTCTTTACTAAGAGAGACATTATTCCTGGAAGTTATAGAATCACTCTGTTTACTAAACGTCACCTTCTTCCTTAGAGATCTACTGACTTCCCATATTTGCTAAAGTAGGAATTAGAGTCCGTTATCTAGTCCTGGGTGAAGTATCGTAGGCATTCCACTCAGAAGCTATTGAAATCCCTAGGATGCTGCTTAGGAAGAGTTTTAGGGTTGTAATTCTATATCCCTGATGTAAACGGGTTCGGCTGTACTGCATGTGGGTTCACCTTCCTCTCATAGTACTATCAGGAGTGCCTGGGTCTTCTGACTCCTTAGAGTTTAGCACATGGCTCATCAACCTCAGTATTGTCCACATTGACTGCCAGGAGTTACAGCCCTAGGAAGGCACACCTGAGAAAGTAATGTTATTGTTTATTGTTAGATGCTTTATTCACTCATTTTTCACTAAATATTAATGCGTGCCATTCCTGTGGTTGGGTCCTTTGGAAACACTCTGAAATGGAAACGTGTATCAGCAAGTTTTGTTAGGAGGGACTATGGTTGAGGGGGGTTGGGAAGGAGAAATTAATATACAATGGAGCTTCAGAGGGGATTCAGCCGATGGCACAGAGATGAGGAGCTGGGTGGGTCGCTCAGAGCTCTCCTAAATGGAGGCAAGGAGACCTTGGTGCCCACTCTCGATGAGAGCTCCTGCGAACAGAACGGCTGTAGCCAGCTGTGTGGCACCTGAGGACACTCAGCTGTGAGCTGACTGCAGCCAACAATCCCAGCACCGGGGATCTCTAAGAAGGCTGGGGCACGCTCAGCCATGTATAGCATATACAGAATGAGCAGCAAGAGGCTGTGGGAAGACTGGGAGGGCTGGACTTCCGCTTGTTAGAGCTGGCAGTAGGAAGAGAGAGGCAGATACTAAACGCGGACTCACCACTGGATGCTCAGTTTAAGGAAAGTGAGGGGAAAGCCCTGGGAACTCACACCAGGGAGCAAGCAGCTCCTCTAGGAGTGGGGCGTCAGGGGAGCTATGCTCGCCAGCCTTTCCCCCTCCCTTGCTCTTTTGAGTTTGGAGGGGAGAAAAATTCTGTGCCATCTTGTCTCATGGAATAAGTAATGGATTACAGAAGCTCGAGTCTTCTTTTGAAGTATGGAGTCTGTACTTTGCCAAGTAAAGAGAAGTAAATCATACATTAATAGAGCCGGTATTTTCAGGGAGTTAGCGCCACAGGCACCCTGAGCAAGGATCTGGCAAAGAGATAGGAAAGGTGAGCATGTGGGTTACGTGTAACGTGGAAAATAACCTTTTAAACTTGTATGCTCCTCTCTAGGGCAAAAATGCTATTCTTTAAAAGGTTAGTCTGCTGCCCCAAAAAATGGGGGGGGTGGAGAGAAAGCGGCTTCATGTTTCATTCTAGGACCAATTTTTCTATTAAAAATAAATTGTTCCTTAAGCAATCTGTGATGTGTTCAGCTAGAGCTGGTGGCTGCAGAGAGACTTTTTTGTCTGCAGTTGCGGTGATTTGGAAGGATGACTGAACTACTAAGAGCCAGTGAGAATGCTTCTATCTTCTGAAATTTGAATGACCTGGCCTACCTTGATCCTCACAGAAGTGCAGGGCTGTGTGACGGGTCTTAGGCCCCCCAGAGACTGTTTTGTACCCAGTGTTGTACAATCATTAGCAAAACCTGGAGCTTGCTCTTTCCCACATCTGTCCACGGAGATTCTCTGCCCTTCTGGAGTTCTGAGTTCAGTCAGAGGGTCCCCACACATGAAACAACCGGCAAACGGCTCAGAGGCAGGATGCCAGCGAGTACAGGTGTGCCATCTCTGAGTCCTGGGGGAGGTCAGAGGAATGCGAGGAGCCAGGACGTCTTGTCTTTGTAGAGGAGGCCAGCATGGAGCCAGGTGTTGAAGGAGGAAATTCGGTAGAGAGGATAATGGTATATTCAAAGGGCAGAACGGCTGCACCCCACCTGGAGGAGGAAAGACCGAGCTGTGTGGGGGTACGAGAAGCTCAACTTCTTCTCTGGGGACACAGCTTTATTTGAGAAAGAAAAGAACTCAGGGTCGTGAGGATAGCGAGATCCAGACGCTTGGGACTCAGAGCGACAAAGACATCTGACCACGTCTGTGACCTTCTATTTGCTCACTGTCTGTGGAGACGACAAGGGATTGAAAATTCGTTCTGTTAAGATTCTCAGTGTTGTGAGATTGTACAAGCCACTAGATAGATTCCCTCTGGTTTAAAAGGGATTTGAATGTCATTTGTACTTGGATCTCTTTAACAAATGATATATTCCAGCCACAGATTTATTCAGCAGAAACCTAGGCCCAGTGTGCTGTCTGGTTTGTGCCAACTTGACACAAGCTAGCGTCATCAGAGGGGAAGGAGCCTCAGCTGAGGAAATGCCTCCACGAGATCCACCTGTACGGCATTTTCTCATTTAGTGATCCATGGGGGAGGGCCCAGCCTTTGGTGGGTGGTGCCACCCCTGGTCCTGCGTTCTATAAGAAAGCAGGCTGAGCAAGCTTTGGCGAGCTACCTAGTATGCAGCACCCTCCATGGCCTCTGCATCAGCTCCTGCCCCCAGGATCCTACTGAGTTCCTTTCCTACCTTCCTTCCATGGTGAACAGGAATGTGGAAACGTAAGCAAAATAAGCCTTGTTCTCCCCAACTTGCTCTTTGGTCATGTTGTTTTATTGCAGCAGTAGAAACCCTAAGACAAGTTGGTACCAGCATAGTGGGGTGTTGCTGTGACAGACCTGGCCATATTGGTTTGGAGGGGGTGTGGAAGGACTTCAGAACTTAGGACTGGAAAGGCTATTGAATGTGGAGAACCCAGCTGGGTCTTCTGTGGTAGCTTGGGAGATAAGACTGTTGAGAGCAGTGTGGACCATAGAGGTCTGGCTTCTGAACTTTCAGAGTGAAGTTTAAAGACTCTTCCAGAGCCATTTGCTATTCTGAATTAAGATTCCGTCATTCTGAAATGCTGGGGATGAAGAATGGGCCGTGATTAACAAGAAACCAGCACCGTTTGGGAATCCTTTGTGTTACTGAGACAATTGACTCTGGCAACTGGAGTTAAGAAATTAGCAGTGATCAGGATAATACCAACGTCACTGAGGTGAAGTCTTCTGGGAAGTGTTTCCTGAGAGCGCAGAGAAGCTGTGAAAATGTTAGACCTTGTACTGGCAGCCAGATTTGGTAGTGTAAGAGTCACCCAGTACTGGCTTTAAAGGCATGAAGGGGTCATGGAGAGCAGTTGAGTCTCGGCACTGTGAAAGGCCAGGAGAGACCACTGGTGAAGGTGCAGCCTCAGTGGCAGTTGGCGGCCCAGGACTGAAGGGGTCATGCTGAGAAGCTGAGGCCTGGCCCCATGAAGAGAGCCCAGGAGAGGCTGTTGGTGAAAGTGCAGCCCAGCTGCAGCAGGGACCCCAGCGTTTTGGAGATGCCGGCACCATCGTGCGACCACCAAGAGCAGCAGCAGTGGAGTGGAGCATCCTGGGCCTAGAGGACAAGCTGTGTGCTGAGTGGGTGGAGCCAGAAGTGAGCCCAGCCCTGTGGAAGGACCCGGATGATTGTGAGTAAATCCCAGACATTGGGTGATTGGAGTTTTATTTTTGCTTTGATATGGTTGTAACCGTGCCATGATTTTTCCCTCTTGAAGTAAGAAAGTATTTGGTTTATTTTTTTTATTTTATTGGCGCCCATAATCAAGAAACTTTGAATTTTAGAAGACTTTGGATTTTAAAAGAAATTGGCTATTTTAAAGGGACTGACAATTTAATGTGCTTGAATTTGTAAAGACTGAGGGACTTTTAAAGTTATTTGTTTTTAGTGAGAGATCTTGAGGATGAATAAGAAAGGAAGGGTTGTGACTTACAGCGATGTGTTTGTGGGTTAAGTTGACAAGGGGTCAGTTGTTCTGGCTGATTTTGTGTCAACTTGACACAAGCTAAAGTCATCAGAGAGGCAGGAGCCTCCGTTGAGGAAATGCCTCCCTGAGATCCAGCTGTAAGGAGTTTCTCAGCTAGTGATCAGTGCGGGAGGGCCCAGATCACTGTGGATCACCGTCGCTGGACTGGTGGTCCATGGCTTCAACAAGAAAGCCATGTGGAGCAAGCCAGTAATCAGCACCTGCCTCCAGGGCCCTGTCCTGTTTGAGTTCCTGTCCTGGCTTCCTTCGGTGATGAGCAGGAATGTGGAAGTGTGAACCAAATAAACCCTTTCCTCCCCAGTTTCCTTTCTGCTCATGGTGTTTTATCGAAGACCCTAACTAAGATACCCAGTGTTGCCTTTCTTTCTTGAAAGAAAAAGGCAAAAGTTTGCCACTTCCTGCTAGATCCCGTGGTTTGCCGAACTGAGCAACATCAATGAGCAGCCTATCGTGATGTGCGGGTATTTAAGGTCTGAGTGACTTCAAGGACGTGCCTTATGGGTATCTCCATCACAGCCTAACATGCCTGTGTCTATGCAGTTTGAAAACCTGTGAAGATCTAATTTTGGTCCATGACTCTTTTCTTTGAATGCGTTTGTCATTTCTGTTGGCTTCAGATAACATGCACCACTTCTGAGACTTAAACAAGATAGCTGATAAAAATGTACAGCCAGGGTGAAGGAAAGGACCTTCAGGGTCATGGAAAGAGGCAGTTACCTCTCCAACTAACCCACGATGGAAGCTACAGGCAGACCAGATGCTGATCCAGGAGATAAAACCCAGGAGAGAGGTTTAGTTTAGGCACATGGGCTGGGAGAATCATGAAGAGGTATCTTCTTCATGTTCCAGAGGCACAGATCTCAGAATAGATGGCTATTTCACCAGCAGTTACTGTATGCTAAGCAGTTCACATGCACCATGGGCATAGGACCGTTGCTACCAGTGAGAAGAAGTGACAGTTCAGAGCAGAGGTTCTCAACCTTCCTCATGAATGCTGCAACCCTTTAATACAGTTCCTCCTGTTGTGGTGCCCCCCAACCATAAGATTATTTTTATTGCCATTTCATAACTGTACTGTTGCTTCTCTTAGGAATTATAACACGAATATCCAATATGCAGGATATCTGATATGTGACCCCTGAGAACCACTGGTTTAGAGAAATCAAATCACCTGCTGGGTACCGGGAAGGACTAAGGACAAGTTTGCAATGCCACCTGCACTCCAAAGCAGGTGCTCAGACTTGCTGAAATACTGCAAGGTGCAGGCAGTCCTTTGGAGCCACAATCAGAACACCTGGGAGATCTGAGGACGTCTAAGGATTGTTATTCTGTCTACTGAGAGAACTTCTGGGTGTGGGGATAAAAGATCTGTCTCTTACTTTTGATTCTGTTTGCACTGTGTGCTCGCTAATTATAAATCTTACCAGTAGCATTGCTTTGTTCTTACATCAAAATCTTAGCTCTGTGATGTAAGTGGAAGTTTCTGTCCCACCAGTCCTGCAGGTGTTCAATCCCAGCAAGACAGAGAGGCTTATATTCATTATAAATTAGTTGGCCTATTAGCTCAGGCCTATTACTAACTAGCTCTTACAATTTCAATTATCCCATAATTCCTGTCTGTGATCAGTCATGTGGCTTTGTACCTTTTCTCAGTACAACATTCTCATCTTGCTTCCTCTGCATCTGGCTGGTGACTGACTCTCTGCTGTTCCTCTTCCCAGAATTCTCCTAGTCTGGTCACCCTGTCTATACTTTCTGCCTGGTTACTGATCAATCAGCATTTTATTAAACCAATATGAGGGTACAAGAGCATTATCCCACAGCAGTGTGACTAGAAATAATTTCAAGTAAACCAACATTTGAAAGAGCATTCACATGGCTCAAATGGGAACCATAATATCCTAAGACATGATGTGGAATTATGAACTACCTAGAACTTGCTTTCCTGACTGAGTTTCTACCTGAATGAAAGCTCGAAAAAGTGGTCCAGGGACTTTTCAATGCTCATGCTTCCTTACTTAGTGAGTCCAATGTTGTAAAATGGCGCGATAGAGACCTTGAGGGGCCAAGGGGGCCTTGTGGTAGGTGAGAGCCCATGGCAAGTGAGGGACAGACATGCCATGCAGGCAAAGATTATGTGGAAGTTTTCTTGAGATTAAAGGGAGTAGGGAAGGGAAGAGAGTAGAGAAATACAAGGAGAAAGAAGAAGAAGAAGAAACAAGGACCAGCCTGCCTCTTCAGAAAAGCAGCAGGAAAGAAAGCGGAAGTGGGCAGAACTTGTCTCTTAAAGGAATATCTTTCATCTATATACATACATAATGACTAGAGACATAGTGACATAGCAGCCATAGGACCCTGGGCTGGCCAAGGTACTTCCTGGGTTCATCCTGCCAGGTGACGGGCCAGCATAATGCCTGAATCCTAACAGTCATGCCTTCATTAGAGGCCTGATCCCGGGATGTGAGGATTTCTGTTCCAGCTTAGCTCCCTCCCTCCCTCCCTCCCTCCCTTCCTCTCTCCCTCTTCACATCTGAATGTCCTCTTTTGAGGGCATGAATAGCATCTCTTGAATCTTAAGGCTAAATCCAAGCTCCTTCCGGATTGCAGGTTCATCCAAGCTCCTTCCAGACGGCAGGTTCACATCTCTGGACTGTGTGGAAAGAAGTAACAGGTTCAGTTAAGCTCGAGGCCTCAAGTTTTGTGGTTTTCCCCCAACACCGACCCCTTCTCAGGGGAACTCCCATCTCCTGTTGTTCTCTCAGCACCCCACCCCAGCAAGACTGAAGACAGACACACCGAAGAGAGGAAAACGCGAGTCTGAGTCCTGCTATGATTGGTTCTGATGATGATACGCCTGTCTCTCTCAGCCTGTTAGAGGAGAACGACAGCATCTGTCCCCATGGGGTCTGCAGGACCAATATTAAGATAACACATTATATAAGCCAAAGAGTGATGCCTGACAGCAGTAAGGGTGGCTAATGCTCATGGAATACGCGGCAATGAGCTGTGCACTGGGCTATGGGCTTGGCATGACTCTCCTTTCTCAGTCATCATAACAATCATCCAATATTAATGCTCATTTTATAGATGATGAAATGGGAGTTTTGAAGACATTCAGTAACTTTGAAGAAAGTCAGTGAACTATTCATTTGTAAAGACAGGAACCAATTGGATTCTCAGCTTTTATTTACCACAAGAAACCTGACTATTGGCTTCTTCCTCAGCTGAAATCACATGTAAGCGCCAGACACCTGATCTAAGGCAAGCAGGGGCATGTTGCTACTCATCTCTGAGTCCCTTAACCTAGAGAGGATGCTAGGTTAGTTAATCTAGCTAGTTAATGTAGTTAATCTACTATAACTTCTTTATTCTTCCAAGTCTTGGAACCATTGTTATAATTCCTGAAGAAAAACCCAACATGACAAAAATGTTTAATTTACATTTAGGATACTTGAGTCTGCTTTCCAGATTTTTCCATTAACTAGCATTAGGCAATCAGCTTTTTTTGATCCTTAGTTTCTCATTTTCAAACTGACAGCCATGTAGCCACAAGGGCCCCCTCCCTTAGACACTTTAATTCTTGATTTTACATTGATGTCATGAACATGTAGCCTTAGCTATGAAGTGATAGAGATTTCTGAACCAAAGCATGACTTCAAGTAATGTGACTTCCATATTTATTTACAAACAAAAATGGTGATCTCCTTGTCTCTAATGTTTCAATAATTCCACAACCTACTAGGAGGCCATATAATTTACTAGTCAAATCAGAACACACTGTGGAGTGACAGATGATGTTTTAATAACGGCAGGAAAATGGTAGGCAGAGCTCGAAGCTTCCTTTGCCTTTGCCATGACCACATTCCTCGTTCTGTTCCCTCCCCTGTTCTTCCTCCTCCCCATCCCTACCTAGGGCTTCAACAAGAGCAAGTGGTGCCACAATAGAGGTGCCAATTCCCTCAGCTGCTGAGTTCAAAGCCAAGGTGTGAGCATGTTCAAAGCCAAGGTGTGAGCATTTACATACTAACACTTTTAAGTTGCTTTGTCTGCAACAGAAACACCCTGCTGGAGTCTTGCTCCACTTCTAGCTCGGAGACCATTTTGTGCTGTTCATTCTGTGGCATCAGGAACTGATCAGTTCCTGCCTGAGCTGCATCATTTGGAGCAATAGTTTAGGATTTTAACTGTGGCTTAGAGAACACCAGACCGACCCAACCCTGGACCCGATCAAGGGGAAACCCTCAGCAGTTTCCTGGGTTAGTTCCCTGTGTCCTGTAGGGGTGCTGTCTGGGTGCTCTAAGAAATACTGGCTTGGGGGAAATCAATGAGCAATTGAATTCCAGATGATTCCATTTTAAAGATAAGAATGTTCTCACAGAACTGTAACCAAGCTCCTTCTGCAGCTGCTCTTCCGCAGTGGGCTGTCAAACAAGTACCTCCCTCCCCCCTTTCGAGGACTGGCAGAATCCATGGTCTAGATGCTTGCTCTAAAAGTCTTGTTAGGAATAAGAAAATGCACCCTGTTCAGTGGTTAACTTTTTGAAGAATGTAATGTCGTGGGTGCACTATGTACGAACCGACAAGCACGTCTGTGTCTTCCCACAATGTCAGAATTTATTGAACATTACCAAATTCACATGGTATGGTGGTTTCCCAGGCAGTAATTTGCTATCTATTTCTGCTTTCCTTGGTAACATGAACTGTGAGGCAACAACAGGTTTCCTTTCCACTCTGATCTTAATTACTAATATTAATTTTCAGATTGCATGTCAGAAAGTACCCCTCTGTGTGTGTGTGTGTGTGTGTGTAAATTGCAGAATGTCTACAGAGGGTCCCAGGCCCACAGCAGAGCTGAAGAGCTTTCAGAAGTTAGCTATAAACCGTCCCACCTACAAGGTGTGTCCTGCCTGCAAGAGACATGGGCGCTATAGTGACACAGAGCTCATGGGAGAAATCAGCCAATATCTGGCTTAGTTTAAGGCCCACTCCAAGAGACAGAATCCATACCCAATACTTCCTGAATGGCTGAGAACCTGAGACTAGATAGGTCACCTGGGGACTTGGGGGAAACCCCTAATGCTCTAGCATGGAAATATAGCAATAAAATGACATTCTACTGAAGCACGATTCATAAAAACTCAGAGAGAGAAATTGGGGTTAAACCTGAAGACCCGAAAAGCAAAACAACCAGCCAGTGACTCTTACCTCAACCTCAGTCTGAAGTATCGATCCTGTGTCCTAGGATCTCGGAATGAGACTGTGTCTGAGAGTTGCCTCCCCCCACCTCTGTCTTATATTCCTTTCTAGAGTTTGGATTAAAGGCGTGCACCACAGGGATTAAAGGCGTGCACCACTGGGATTAAAGGCGTGCACCACTGGGATTAAAGGCGTGCACCACCTGATTTCTATGGCAACTAGTGTGGCTACTGGAATTAAAGGTGTATTAGCACTGCCTGGTAGGTAAGGGTGACCAGTGGGACTCAGATCTTCAGGCAGTCTTTATTTATCAAAATACAATTGAAATGCCACGACATTCTACTATACTCATAGATCAGTGCCTTGCTCAGCCATCATCAGAGAGGCTTCCTCCCGTAGCAGATGGGAGTAAATGCAGAGATGCACAGCCAGACAGTGTGCAGAGAGCGAGAGACCTTGGAACACTCAGCCTCAAATGGGATGTCCCCATCAAACCCTTGCAGAAAAGGAAGGAGAGCCAAGAGCCAGAGGGGAAGGAGGCCATCCGAAGATCCAAAGCCTTCTGCACACAACAGGATGGACACACATGTGAACCCAGAGACGGGCAGCATGCACAGAGCCTGCACAGGTCTGTGCTAGATGGGGCTCTAGAGCTGAGAGAAATGGACACAGCCTCCATCCCTCATCCAGAAGTTATCTCCAGCTGATACCCACTGCCAGTGACAAATTAGTTTACTCCAGGGCTCTTGCTGAGAAACGAACCACTCTTCAGGGTGGGCTGCAGGCCTGGCGGTAGAAGCCAACACAAGACGCACTCAACAGCATCTTTGGAGGTTCCTTCTCTCACACTGTCGCATCAGGGTTTTTCACCTTTATTTTAGCATACAAGTTTTGTGTGTGTTTTACAGATTCTGGTTTTGTGTTTTTAATGGGATTTCTGAATATGTGAACATGTGTGTTTTTGCATCTATATCTGTTTCTTGTGCCTTTTCTCAAACTCTTTCCTTCCAGTTTTGCGTTATTCTGATTTGTTTGTTTCTTATTTATTTTTTATATCTTAGTTTATTATCATCATCCCTTAGGAGTCTTTTTTTTTTTAACAAGAGTCAGAAAGCAGATGGATCTGGATGGGAGGAAAGGTGGGGAGGAACTTGGAAGTATAGAGGGAGGGGAAACTAATCGGAATATATTGCACGAGAACAGTCTATTTCCAATAAAAGAGAAGTAGGCTAACAGAGGTGTCAGTAGATAAGAGAATGGATAAGACAATGAGCCCTAAGAAGATGGAGACTTGGCAGTGGCTGCAAGTGTCAGGGCTGAGAGTGAAGCTGTGGAAAGGGTAGACAGACAGACGGACGGAAGTCCAGGTGGACAAACCAAGGACAGGCAAACAAAGACTGAAAAGTCCTCGTGATGCTGGTGAAGCCAAGATCTCTGCCTGGGGTTCTCGGTCTCATTAATAAAAGACTCTATGAACAGACCGAAACAGAATCTCAAGGACGGTTTTATTAGAGATAAAAAGAAAAACACCAGGGCAGGCACCAACCGTACATCTCAGCAGGTGCCTGGAGAAGAAGATTGAAGGAAGCGGCGGGGGTGGGGAGAGGGGAGCCATGCCCCTTGAATTAAGCAATCATCGAGAGCAGTCACATGGCAGGGTGGAAGACTTTAGAGAGCAAAAATGGAAGTTCAAAGTGTTAGGGAAAGCGTGCTTAGAAAAGGGAAAAAGAAAAAAATTGTCTTGGAAAGATTTGTGAAGCAATACAGTTGCACCGTGTAAAAGATTGTATTACAGGAAGAAACTCTCAGAAGGAAAAGAGCATCAAAATATTCTTATTATTATACATTGTTTGTATATTCTATATTATAATGAGATTAAAATCTCATTAAATATGCAAATGTGCAATGACCTGTTTAGGAAGGGCATCCTTATCAAAATCTATGTATATAACACTAACTTCATAGTTTAACGAAGAAAGATTATTGTTCTGCCTATCTCTAGCATGGCTGGAGATGAACCCACTTTACTGAGCGTGGTCCCACCCAGCCACAGTAACTAAGAGAAGAGACAATGGCATGTCTCCACCTAGAGGTGGGTTCTATTCTCTATCATAACCCATCAGGAGCCAGAACCTAACACTGTGGCAGTGCGGGGCATCTGTCCACCTCTTTAAAAACAAACACAAGTTTATTTTATTATCTTGTTTGTGGTGTGTGGCTGAGGTGAGACGTGGAGTATGCATGTGTGTCTAGGTGAGTCATGCCCTCGTGCAAGCCTGTGTGGGAGCCAGGGGCACATGTACAGTCTCTTCCTCTAGAGTTTTCCATCTTCCTCTTCTTCCTTCGTTGTCTTTTTTTAAGGGTCTCACAGTGAACCGGAAGCCTGTTTCTACTGGGCTGGCTGGTCAGTGAGTTCCTTGGATCCCTCAGTGTTGGGGTTGCAGGTGTGCATGGCAGTGAATGACCTCTACGTAGATGCTGGGGATTTGAACTGGAATTCTCTTGCTTTCACAGCTAACAAGATCTGTCTCTCGATGTACACCTCCTTAATGGGGTCAGGTGAACAAACTACACCTTCTTTCCCTTGGTGCATCCAGTAAATTCCTGAGTCTACTTTCCCCGGCATGGTTTTCATATGTCTGTATGCCCTACTGTCTCAGTGCTCCCTAAGATACTGATAGGGTCATACCTCTTTTGCTGTCAGGATTATTTCTCTTAGCTGTGAACCTCATTTAAGACCCTAAGCCATAGAGGAGAGGGTGCCTGAACTGGCCTTTTCCTGTAGTCAGATTGATGAATATCTTAAATGTCCTCATAGAATCTTCATCCAGCAACCAATGGGAAGATCCACAGCAGAGCACTGGGCTGAGCTCCCAAAGTCCAGTCCAAGGGAGGGAGGAGTGAGAATATGAGCAAAGAGGTCAAGGCCATGATGGGGACACCCACTGAAACAGTTTAGCTGAGCTAATGGGAGCTCACCAACTCTCGCCTGACAGCAAGGGAACCAGCATAAGACCAAACTGGGCCCTTGGATGTGGGTAACAGTTGTGTGGCTGGGGCAGACTGCAGGGCCACGGGCAGTGGCACCAGGATTTATCCATACTGCTTAATCTGGCTTTTTGGAACCCATTCTCTTTGTAGGAATACCTTGCTCAGCCTAGATATAACAGGGAGGGCCTTGGTCCTGCCTCAAAGTGATGTGTTAGACTTTGTTGACTCCCCATGGGAAGCCTTACCTTCTCTGAGGAGTGGATGGGGTGGGGTGGGGTGGGGGGAAGGTGGAGAAAACAGGAGGGAGGGAGGGAGTAGGAACTAGGATTGGTATGTAAAATGAGAAAAGATGGTTTTAAAAAAGATAAAGAAAAGGATAAAAAGAGGCTATGAAATAAAACAAATCAAAGAAGGAAAGATAAATGGATTTTTTTTCTGTGCAAGCAGACCATCACCGATCTCTAAGGGTCAGAGGTGTAGGTGTTCTAATAATGTAGTTCAGATCTAGAAATGTCACCTCAGGAAGCTGCTCAGCCACTGGGACAGGAACCTGGGAAAGATTTTGCACAGAAGCCTGAACCTCAACTCCATGTGTTCAAAAGTTTCTAGCTGCCATTTGTCCTTGGAGGTGGTTTCTTGTGTTTGCACTCTAAGGACCAGACAACCTCAGAGGTTGGTGTCCACATCAGGAAGCAAAACAAGAAGTTTACATGGATAATTTTTTGAAAATATTGGTGTTTTATGTATGCATACAATGCATTGGCATGGACAGAGCCTGTGCTATCGTTTCCCAGATGCCCAGACCCGAATAATCACACAGAAACTGTATTAATTATAGACTGCTCAGCCTATTAGCTTAGACTTATTACTAAGTAGATCTTACTACTTAAATTCACCCATAATTCTTGTCTATGTTTAGCCACGTGACTTGATAACCTTTTCTCAGTAAGACATTTTCATCTTGCTTCCTCTGCATTTGGGCTGCGATTGCATTACTTCCTTTCCTCTTCCCAGAATTCTCCTAGTCCAGTCGCCATGCCTATACTTCCTGCCTGGTTACTAGCCAATCAGCGTTTTATTAAACCAGTGAGTGACAAACCTTTACAGGGTATAAGAGCATTCTCCCATAGCATATTGGGAGCAAATCCCTCCCTTATCTTACTCTTCTAGGTTGCTGGTCCCTCATTCCCATCTTCCTTTGATGTCTTTTTTCTATGCAGGTCTCGTGTAGGTAGCCACAGGTGCCATGGGCTCATGACTGCTATGGCCATGATACTGCAGTAGACAGCACTTACAGCATGCCTCCCCAGCCCTCTGTTCCCTCATCTGTGTGGCCTCTGATCCTGGGAAGTGGTGATGCAGATGTCTCTTTTGGGGATGAGCACTCAATAGTCACTTATTCTCAGTGTGGAAAGGAAGGAAAGCCAGGGTTCGAATCCCAACTGTGCCTATCACCTTGAGAGCTGATTTGATGTCTGTGTGCCCAACGATCTACACAAGTGACACAGAAAGAGAAAGCTGATATTTCTTGGAAAAATTCTCAAAATAGTATTAACATGACAGACACTTTGCTATTTATCGATAGAAAGTTGATTCCAGGGGAATTATTTTGGACTTAATAAGTACTGTTTCAAAAGTGCAGGATGGGGTAATTCATTCCTCTAAGTTGGTGCCATTAAGTCTGGCTCAAATTATTAGTATAATTTACAGACACAACAGTACCAGCCACAGTGTTAAATTTTAAATGTGAAACCCAAGTTCTCTCGTTCTAGCTACCTCCTTCAGAACTCACGGTGCTGAGCACAAACGGGGAATTTCCAGATCCCGGTGTCTACTTCCAACTTGCCCTCCTTTCTTAGCAGTTATGTTTACAAATTAGAGCCGCATTAGACAGTCTTGGTTTCTTTCTCATGCTTAGTTTTAACACATGTTCTCAAATGTACCCTGTGCAGGAGCTCAGAACCAGGCTGATTACCGGAATGTGCAAAGCCTGCTATCTGCAGATAGGAAACGCTCCTTGACTGGGGGTGTCGGTAATTGACTTCCATTTATTCAATAAATGTTCGTTAGGTATTTTCCATGCAGCAGGCTTCATTTCAGGCGCTAGAGAGTTACCAGTTAACAAGGAGACACTGCATTCTGCTGGGGAAGACAGACAAGACAGCAAGAAAGAGGAGAAAAGGTGAAGATGAGAGAGAGAAGTTGAAAAGGTTACACGGAGAGTAAGATCTGGTTGCTAACTGTGCCAGAAATCTCCCCTAAAGCTGAGCTACGGAACTAGAGGATGTGCAGACGTGAGTGTGAATGGTGTCCAAGACAACCATCCCATAGAAGAGACTCCTACCAGTGTGGTGCCGTGAGAACCAGATGCAGGCCTCTGTACGAGAGGGTAGGGAGTCTAAAGGTGAGGTTGCCAGAGGCATGTCGGCAAGGGTGGTAGAGACAGGATGAGGAGTGTAGAGTGTTTGCTAAGTGTGATTGGTGAGGTCAATGGAGGGAAGTGAGCATTGTGAAGTCAGTTAATTTATGTCACTCTGGGCACATTGTTAATACTGGAACAAGGGCAGAAGCAGGGGACGGATGGAGCCTCCCAGCCCAGAGTGCTGTACTTTGTCTTCGTTAGTGTCCAACTGCTGTGAAGATGTACCATGACCATGGCAACTGTCACAAAAGAGAGCTTTTATTTGGGGTTTGCTTATTGTTTCAGACGGTTAGTCCATTGTCGCCATGGTGGGAAGTACGGCAGCATGCTGGCAGACAAGGTGCTGGAGAAGGAGCTGAAAATTCTACTTGCAAATCCCAAGGAATTCCAAGCAGGAAGAGAATGACACTGGGCTTGGTGTGGGCTTCTGTAACCTCAAAGCCCACCCCCAGTGACACACTCCAACAAGACCACGCCTCCTAATTCTCAAGTAGTGCACTCCCTGATGACTAAGCACTGAAAGGTATGAACCTATGAGAGCCGTTCTTCAAACAACCACACCTGGTAAGGATAGCAAGGTTGTGGGATGTGAAGTGTGTTAGGAGCTATCTAGATTCAATGATGGGCTGGTTCTGGAGAAGGAGGGTGGGAATGGAAGGCAAGGCTGGTGCTTTTGGCCTAATTAGCTGTGTAGACAGTGCTGTTTCCAGAAGACAAGAAGAGGAGTTGGTCTGTGAGGGAAAGTCAGCCCTGCATGTGGCCTGTGGTGTCTGTTAGTATCCCAGCTGCACACTCAGTGTTCAACGCTGCTGCATTTGACCTTGAAAGAACTGTGGAGTGGAAGACACTAACCTGGAAAACTGTGACTATGCTCAGCCTTCGGGTAAAAGGAGAACTTGAAAAGAAATCGTGCACACCTACAGTCTCAAGAGGATCCACGGTTTTCGTTCACTCAATCCGGCACAAACCAGTTGCCATGCCTCAAGCTTCGGTGGAGAAGCTCACGTGATGAGGAACCAAAGCTTCCAGCAAACAGCCAGTGAGGAACTGGGGACTCTGGCCAACAGCCACGTGAGTGACTTATCGAAAGAGTGAGCATTAAGTCCCAATCAAGGCACCTGTAACTTGGCCTTAAAAAGACCCTGAGCCCAAACCAGGAAAGCTACTCTCAGATTTGTATCATGTAGAAACCAAGACAATAAATGTTACGGCTTTGGGTTGCTAGATTATTTCATGGCAGTAGATCACTGATACAGCACTAGAGGAATGCAAGCAAGAACAATGATGGACACTATGCACCTGTTTTCCAAGGGCTCAGCAAGGGCCAGTCTGTTATAGATTTGATCAAGTATTCACTGTGTGTTTCTGGTAGATTGGTAATGCCTTGGGATGGGGACAGGGTGGCTGGAGATAATAAAAATGACTGAACAATGATGCTTTCACTGGTCTCCCTGCAACAGTAACCAGAATAACAAATCCCTCACCAGGACCTCAGAATACCCTGTGTTAGAGTGGGGTAACTACTGTGTACTTCCCATTGCTTCTCAAGAGAGCAACGACAACAACAACAAACTCAGAGTGGAGCCTGCACCCTATGCTTCAAGGATACCAGACGAATGGAGTGTGCTGTTATCTCCCATCTTTAATGTGAACTGACAGGGCCACTCTAGTCCGTTAGCACCTCCTCTCTGAAGGAGAACCCGACATCTTCCAGCGCCCTCAGCAGCAAATGACTCACGCCAGAGCCCATTCTTTTCATTCGATGGAAACTCAACTGACACCTGTTATGTTGCCTCTTCGATGAAGGCGATTTTCTATAAGATGGCGAAACAGAAGCTTGACCAGCCAGAGGCAGACAGGCTGTAGCTCCACCTTCCTTTCGGCAGCTGAGGAGACACTTCCTAGTGGTTAGGAAAATAGTGTGGAATGCCTGGATTTCTCCCACAGGAAATGTCTTTGCCGGCTAAGATGGTCCTTTGCAGGCCTACAGATACAACTTCATTAGTGCCAAGGCCTTTTTATGACGGCTTCAGTACTGCCAGTCTAGTTACTAATCCTGGTCACATATTAAGGGCTTTGATTAAGCAATTTGCTTTTCCCTTCTTCTCTTCCATCTCTTCGAAAGAGTACAGAATTTGAGCATGAGGTTAAAGGATTACCACTGAGTCCTGAGGGGACCAACACCGCTCTAGCTGTCTGTCATTTCCTGGAGTGGTTACTTATCTGTCAATATTTCTTCCCTTTTTTCCCAAGTCCCAGGCCTACTTGATCTTGTCCGCTTGGCTCGGCTGGTAGAGGAATAACAAGGGTCTTCCCATCATGCACCATTCTGGGATACATCATGACAGAGAAATCTCAAAGCCCAGGTCAATTATAACAGAAGATGTGTACAACCTCTTGCCCTGAACGTCTTCAGGGGCTGTGGTTGTTTAAGACTAAGTCACCTGAAAGATGCAGAGAAATGTGTGTGTGGCTGCTGCCTGCTGTCCTGGCTGTGCAGCGGGGTAGAAACAGCGGAAGACGCAGGGCTCCCTTTGTGTGGTTTGTGGTTGGGAAGAGGGAATAAAGTTGGCAGCTCATTCCTTGTGCTGTAATTACGTTTTAATTAGAATTCATCAGATACAGATGGATCCTTCCTGTTCTTTTACCCGCTGATGCCGTTAATATTCCCACATCAGATATTACGAGGCAGTAGCCAGCAGTGAATTACACAAAACAAGCCTGTAGCTGGTGGTGACTTACAGAAAGGAACCAACTTAGCCATTTGTCTTAGATGAAAAATGATCTCGCACCTTTTTGTGGATTCTATTGCTGGTTTGTTGATATAATATCTGTTTATTCTTGTACCCATAGGGGAAAAAACAATCCTAGCTCTTGTACCTTTTACTGGAACTGACTGGAACATTTTACTCTAAACAATATGCCAGCATTATTTCTTTTTCCCGACGACACTGATAAATGTGCAGGACTTCTCACTTTCTCCGAACAAGGAGCGACTTGGATCCAATGAGTGGAATGTCTAAGTGTCACGTCCTAGCGCGCCATGGTTTACAACATGCTAATTGCAACTAAGTTTGAACCTGAATAGCTGTTTGCAGCGTTTTGGTACAAATCAGAAGTAATTTCCATATTTTTTGCTCTAGGGTCTCTCTACAGCAAACTGACGTAGGATTCATTTCTGAAGTCACACTTAATAGTACTCTCTCCATTATAAACTGCCACACCCAGGTTCAACAGTGAATCTAAAACTATGCTTACAAGGTTCCATTGATATACCTAAGCAGCATGATTTATTCTAATGTAATAATGGCATAGATTTATAAAGCTTGACGACGCCAATGCTTCTCGTTACGGCTGTAAAATATTTGTGGCCGCAGAGGGATTTTCTAGATCATTATTTTAAAAAAGGAAAAACCCACTTTGACAGATGAACTGGGGGCACTCTGAGCAAATCACAGATACTTCATATAACAAGGCCTCCAAAGAGGGGAGCACACACTTATTACTATGGCAACCCAGATCAAAACACTATTTTAGTGGAGAGTTTCCAGTTTTACAATGCAATGATGATTGTTTATAGTACCATTGAAACCAGATGCAGCCGAGCTCTCAGAAATGAGCTGACTGGAGGAAAATCATTACAGAGAAGCTAGGGACACCTGCATGGGACAGCATGGCATCTGTCATTATTTGATCAAACGCTGGAATTTATTGCCCAGGACAATAGAAATAACGGCAGAGGAAACGATGGAATAACCCAAAGTTTTTCCTCTTACCATCAGTCTCAACTTGAGGTAAGACTCTGAAAGCAAAGAATTGTTTATCTGTTTTTATTTTTTTTAAAAGCTACATACCTCTGAAATCTTTAGTTTTTGCTCAGGAAAAAAAAAATACCTACCTCTAACTTTCAAGCTGTGGGCTAATGCCTCCCCCCTAATATGTTCCATCTGACAGACGGCAACATGGCACACCTCAAGAACTCTGCCCATCACACGGGGTTCTGTGCTTATACGCATCGACATGAAGTGACAGCCAGCTGCAGCCTTGCTTAGTGATTGTTTTCCATACATAGAATTTTTATGCAGAAAGAGAAAAATTGTCAGCCTCATGCAGTGTCCACGTTGCTGAATCTTTCGTGTAGGATCTAAGATTCTACTTGGACGGCGTGCACGGACGCGCAGGGCTGAGGATAAAAACTCAGTCAATTCTTCAGAAAGAGTTGCTGAGCGTGTATCCTGTGCCCGTTGGTATGTACCATGGGTCTGCACCAAACAGCAGTGGACCATTCAGTGTGCAACTCGCCTTTGGACCTTGTAGGATGATGGTCGAGGGAAAAAGCTGCCGAAATAGAGAATAACTCAGCGGGATGGGGTTTAAAACGGTTCCCGTGTTTGCTTAATAAAGAGTTCCCCAGGTTTGAAGGTTGAAGAAGACCTACCTGTATTGAAGTCAGCTTTGAGCAGAACTCCATAGACAGAGGAGTTCCACAATACAGTGTACTCATCTCAACCTCAGGGCAGTCTTGAGAAACTGCAACCAGTAAGGCCGTTCTCATGCCTAGGAGACAGAACCTCAAGCTGATTGAAAACCGCATGCTCTCAACCATGTGCCAGGTACAGTAGCAGCGCTTTCTATTTTAAGTCATTCATTCTAACGCTAACCCCTTAATGCGGCCTTTTTCCCGCCTAATTCCTTTTGCCTCCTCTTCCTCCACAGCTCTGACTTCCTTAGGTACGTCTCTGGTGTTCGTGCCATGTGAACTTCATTTCTATTCTTGGTAATAAACAACTATCCATCCTCTTCATACAACACACGTGTTGTCTTCTGCGGTTGTTTTAAAGATCAATTCTGTGGAGCCACAGGGTGTAGCCATAGGTTGTTCCGTACAATGAGGCTCGTTTCTCCCAGTACCTGCTTGTGTAGGATGGGTAGTGTGAGAGCCCCTAAGAGGATGAACCTTCCTCACCTCCTCTGGCTCTTCCTCATCTTTAGCTCCAAAGGGAATCACATCCATATCAGTACACAAATGAGGCTGTTTGGTCTTGTCTCAGGGATTTTCTTCTCTGTGACTCTAACAATAATTGATTTCATGGTTCAGGTTTTTTTGAGTCTTTTTCTCCTCCCCTCTCAGGTTTGCTCTTCTTTAGAGTGATCCATGGTTTTTTGGGTTTTTTGGGGGTTTTTTTTGCCCCGCCTTGGTTATTGAATGCCCACTCTTACAGAAATATGAGCATGTTCAGAGAGAACATGTTTGGCCACTCTTTACCCTTTAAGTGGTTCAAAAATTGGTATAAAACATTAGCAAATAACCTCCCAATTCAAACAGAATATAATTATTACTAGCTAAGGATGGGATTGATGCTAGGAAGGCTGAGGAAGGGCCAGTGTGTGAGTCTTTTCTAGAATCACAAATTACATCTGATAGAATAGAAATTACTCCACACGATTCTGGATTCTTGGAAGTCCATGACCAAACTGCCCTCTTGTCCCGCTCCTGTTAGAATTGTGACCCTCGCTGGCAGGCGGCTGCTTTTTTCACTATGTCTGAGAAGGAAGGGAGGGAAGATGGGAGGTAAAGATTCTCTTCTGATAAGGGGACTATGTCTATCACAAGGGCCCCACTCATATAATTTCATGTTAATCTAATTATATACAAAGATTCTGATCTTCAGTTACCACTATATTATGGATTATGACTCTCACGAGGTGGGGGTTTGGGGTGTGGTAGGATGTAGTCATAACTATATATGACTGTGGAGTGGAGTGGTTTAGGGTAACAGTAATCATAATAGAATAGCATCATAGAACCAAAAGAGAGTAATAGCAATGCCTTAATGCTGAGTAACTTTATTACAAGACTTTTATACACATCATTTAATCTTTCCAGGTTTCTTGTGGGGCAGGTTATACGAATATGACCATATGAAGAGAAAGAAGTTGAGGTAGAATTTTTAAAGATTAGCACAACAAAGACATACATTTCATAAAAGAAAACCCATCATGGATCTCCGTGACTCAGCAAGACACGCTAGCATAGAAGTCACCTTGCAATGGTGCCATCAGGGACAAACACTTAAATGACACGTCAGGGGAGACAGGAGATGATATCGCATCAACAATCAAGTGTTTCAGCCCAGAAGAGGCCTGCTTCTTTTGCTCTGAGACCAGTGTCCAGAGCTGGCCCTGTGGCCGTGCCCAAATGCTGGGAGGAGATCCGAGGTCTTATTGTGATGGAACAGAAGCAAATCGCAAGACCACTAATTGCAAATGTAGCAACCTCCCACTGGGGTCCCTCATCCAGAATGTTTGTGACCTCATCCTCATCCAGAGGCTCTAGGCTGATTGGCTCAGAGCCAGAGATCCAGAGTGCATCTTCCTCAAGTCTGCAGCATCCCTACTGGCCCTCTTTCACACTTCAGGGACCCAACACAAACACCCTACAGCCAGAACAGCACCGAGCAGTATGCCCCTTCCACACCAGCCCAAGACTGCTGCAGCAGAAGGCAGCCATGACCGTCTTCCTACTTGTGTCAGCGTTAGACCTTGAGTTCTTGAGGGATAAGTACAAGCCAGAAGGTTCTCAGCTAGAGTTAAGGACTGTCTCTGGTTTTACCATGACTCGGGCCATGGCCATGCCCTGGAAAGCAGGCCATCTTTCCCGTGCCACCCACGCCACACGCCGTGACAGTGCTGGGCTTCGTGGTGCCCCCGGGACTATGTTGTTCAGCAAACTTTCCCACAATCCTCACGTTAGTTGAGTTTCATTTTCTATGATTTCATATAATTATGAGGTTGGGGGTGTGGTAGTCAAGGATCGATGGAAGAACCAGAGAGAGTGGCTTTAATTTGTTTCATTCTAGTTTTTATATCCCTCACCCGAGACCAGCCTGCTGTCAAAGAGTAAGTACTGCAGTCACATATTTTACTCAGTAGGTTTCTCCCAGGCCTGGAAAGTGGCTAATAGAATGGATAACCTTTCTCTAATTGTTGAATGAGCTGATATCACTGCCAAGAACCACTGGAGGAAATGGGATAGATGTATTGGGCTTATTTGCCAAGAGAACCCCCAGGGTGCGGCTGAGGGAGTTACAAACAAACAAACAGGCAAAGCCAAATAAAGCTGTGACTCCCCAGACCCTCAACATCTGAGGCTTTGAATCGGGGCACAGCTTCCAGGAATGCAGACTGTGCACCTGTGTGTTGCTGTCCCCAGGGGGTGTCTCTGAGATGGATGTTGTTGTAAATGTATCTGTTTATCATGACTGTTTTTCTTTCCTTGGGCTGGCAGCAGTGTCCTGAGCAGTGAAGACCTTTACGTGTATTTCTGTGTACTGGAAACAATGTAAGATACTTCACATTGGGTTTGCTGCTTTGCGTTTCCCCACACAATACAAGATAGGTGTGCTACCATTTCACAGCTGACACAACTGTGGCTGATGGGACCCGGATACACAGCTCGGGAATGCCGGCTGAGCAGGGGCTTGCATATAATGAGCCTGCAGCTGAGAGGGAACCCCGGTCGGCTCTGATGGACTGCTGGCACCGTTCTCCCCTCCCACACCCCTGAACTGGGCCTGGTGTAGAAGCACAGCCCCATTCCCTGCTGCTAGCCCAAGTGTTAAATTTCTGGCTCAGGCTGTGAGAGGCCAAAGGTGATATATTATTGTATAGTGCCCTGTGGCTGGGTGTCTTGGGTCTGAGTGCATGCCAGGAAACACTGAGCAGTGGCGGAAGGAAGGAAGACAGAACATGGTAGCATCTGCGTGTTGCCGGTTATTTAACATAGGCCGATTACCCCAAACTGTAAAGATATGCTCACGAGCCACTTAACAAACGTGGAGGTAGACGATTCTCACCGCTTGCTCCATTCGTGCTCTGTGAAGTGCAGCTTGTTTGGGGGTACTGGGGACGCCGGAAGTCATCTAAGTACGCACATTTTGGTGTTAGCAACCCCCTCTTCCTTTTCCATTCCTAGATTCCAGAGAGAATGGAAAGCAGAAGCTGCTGATGACGGAGAAAGCAGCTGCCGGATCTCCCGGAAGCATTTCTGAGTGGTATGTGATTTTCCACTTCATTGTGTTCTTCCGTGTGCGCAGGCCTGATGTCGTCTCAGGCGTCATTTCTCAGGTGCCACCCACCTTGTGTTTTGAGATACCTAACATCTCCTACAGACCCCCAATGCACAGATTAGAACAGACCAGCTGGCCAGGGACCCCGGGGGTCTTCCTGTGCCCACCTCCCTATGCTAGGACTACAAGTGGGTACCACCACATCACAGCGGTTTTGTTTTTTTAATGTGGGTTCTGGAGATCAAACACAAGCCTTCAAGCATTCATGACAAGCGCCACACCAACAGAGCTGACCCCCAGCCCTGGGGTGATAATTTTACTCATGGTTCTTTGTGAGCAGAGATTACCACCAAATGTATAAAAGCTGCACAGTGAGGTGTTGGGGTGGCTGGCAGCGGGACATACTGATGCTGTGGCTCAGGAGCCACTGGTGAAGAGGATGGTAAACCACATGGAAAAGCACTGAGGTTGGGGGGAAAGAGGAGGGTTCATCCTTCAGCGGGCTCCTCCTGGTGTGGGCAGAGAGGGTTTCCAAGAGAGGGAGGGGTGAGCTCTAAACAATTATGCCATGTTCACCCTAGAGCAGATATTCCATTTGGGGGCTAATTGCCCTGGTGTGAACCCAGACATTCTCTAATTAGGTTTTATCTTTTATTCAGGAACAATTACACAGCTAATTGGTCTAGTGTGCGTATAGCGCACATATAATTCTAAAGACTGGGCAGGAAGTTGGGAGGGAGGAGCAAAGTCTTTCCAGATCTGGGTTATTTCAGAGAAAGGTCATGGGGTATCAGTTAGGAAAGGTCTTGGAGCTACCAGTTCATCGTTCAAACAAAAGCTGGTTCAGGGTGGTAAAGGTCCGCATGCGGAATCATGTGGAATACTGAAGAGCCAACCCTGGAATGGGCTCCTCTCTGTCCCTTGGCCTACTGCAGCAGCTGCTTGCCTAGCAGGAGGCAAGCATTTGGGAAGAGGAAGTTGGGAGGCAGCTCTGCTGGTGGCTGTGTGCTGGTGCTGCAGCCAGGCTCCATTTCGAGATCCCTGAAGTCTGCAAGGAAGCCACCATAGACAGTCCTTATATGACAACACAGTCTCATCGATCCCTACAAAACTAGCCAGTCTCTGAAGACTAGACTAGGAGCTGGAGACACTGATAGATTAGGATATAGTCTCTGTTCCCCTTCACAAAGACAAGGTCCAGCCAGTAGCCTCTAAGGAGGGAAGGAGCAGGTTGATCCGTCTACACTCGCCTTAAACCTCTGTGATTCAGAATCTTTCACCAGGGTGAGGAAGGTGTATCTACAATTTGGAGTTAGGAATGAATAAATACGCAGGGGGAAATAAACCCACCAACTTCTACATCAAAGAAAACCAGTACATTATGTTTTCAAGATGTATCCAGTCATATCTTTCTTCAACGTGTGTGCCTAATTTCAGCCTCTGGGAAAAGACATGCTCACAGAGGCAATAAGATCTTCTCAGTTCCATAGTAGATATCTGGGGACAAGCAATCCATTATCAGAAAGAATTCTTTAAGAGAATTCTTTGTGTTGTCCCCCACCCCCGTGGAAACTAAATAGTTGTAAAAGTTTTTGTTGTTGTTGTTCTCCTAGGAACTAAACCTTACACAGTTACTGAATACATATTAAAAGGAACGACAAAATTATGGGTCCCCTGGGAGAAAAAGAAGTGCATGCAGGAAGTCTATTGTGAGGTGGAGGGTGAGAGTACAGCAGCTTAGCAGAGAGTTAATCAACGGTGAACAGGTAGCCTTCAAATACTGGCTCCTGCCCCTTTCAAGATATATTGATTCAATAAATATTTGTTGAGTGGCTCAATCCTCCAAGTCATTTGCTAGAAGCTGAGTAAAGAGCAAGAAATGAAACAAATGCCCTAACTTGACAAGAACAGTCTCATGGAGAGCTGGGAACAGCATGCTGGGATCAGGCAGTCTCTGCTAAGTTACACTGCAATAACAAACGACCCCCATCCTACTAACAGGGGTCGCTGCTGCTCACACTGCGGCTTCAACTTTTGTCCTGTTCCTTCTGCTTTGGACTCACTCGGGTTAAAGGAGCACTCCAGAGCACAACATTGTTTTGTTTTGTTTTGTTTTTCTCTCAGAACATATTTTCTTGCCAAAGTCAAGTCCTGTACATAAAATAGATGCCATTGGGGTTAGTTTAAAATATCGTTGCACACCCCGCCCCCACGCGTGCTTTCCCCCCATCCCCTGCCCTGTCCCCAAAGAGAAAGGGCTGACAAGAAATGGCCACAGACATTTTTGAGCCTGTAACATAAACATACCAAAAATGACAAATAAGTTAGAAGAGAAGGACCAGGAACTCTGAAGAAGCAGCAGTGGACTCAGATGTGTAGGCTGAGCTTTCATATGGATGCGCTAGGTCAATAGGCTTCTAACCGGCTCCACAGCTCAGTTTCTAGTTTACCAGAGCCTTTGTCCCGCTCTTGGAAATAAAGTCTTCATGCGCTGTTGAAACAAAAGGAAACCCTAGCTTCGCCTGGAGAGAGGGAAGGAGAGAGAGAGGTTGCTACTGAGGTTCAGAGGGCAAGGGGTGAGAAGGCAGAGTGCTGGGAAGAGGCCTCGTGTTAGGAAGAGCAGGAGGGAGGTGAAGGCTGCCCTCAATCAGCAGCAAAGCCTCTCATACAATAAGGGCTGGTGACTAAGTGGGTAGGGTTGCCTCCCAGCCCCCAAGGGTCTTCTGACCTCCACAGTGGAGTGGGAGTCGCCAGAGGCTAAGGGCGCCCCTATGCAAATGAGGGGCTCTTATGGAAAGTGGCTTTTTCCTTTGGCTTCCACGTCAGAGTCCACCTGGGGGGGCCCCTTTCTCCACCCCCACTCCCAGGAGCAGAGAGAGAGAGAGATGCTGGGACACAGGGTGAAGGGTTAGACAAGGCTCCAGGTGGTCTTGCAGCGTGGTGCTTTTGGGGAGATGGCCCTGGCTTCATCATTTGGATGACAAAACACTGTTAATGGCACCAATAAAGAAGTGCGAATGTAATTTTCTCCTCCTCGTTATTTCCCCAGCATTTGGCATGTTGTTTAACAGATCAGCTGGCCAGTCATGATCCCTTCCGAAGCCAAGTCTTTCTTTTTGTGTTGGAAGACTCTGAAAATACCGTGCCACCCGGATTTAAACTCCTCAGTTCATATCCCCGCCGGCCCCCACTCCACCGCACCCCCAACCCCAGCTCTGGAGGAACCAGCTGGAAAGCTTTGGGGAAAGAAGCTTACACCTATGAAACACTGGTGCTTTCAGGGTGGGGGAGGAACAGCTTGGGGGAAAATATATGCCCTCATTTCCTCTGCCGCATTAAACCATATGTTTGTGTGGGACTGAGGGAGATGCCCAGTTGGAGACCATATACTCTCAAAGGCAATCATGATACTTCAGAGCGGGCAGGCCTAGCTGTGATGACCCCACCCCCACCTTTCATGGAGAGATTGGCTCCCTCATTCAGGCACTGCTTGCACACTTTGATATGTGAACACAACCTCCCACAAGCCTATGAGGTAGCAGAGGCCACTGTGTAGGTGAGGGACCCAGAGGCACACAGCTTGTGGCTTCAGCATCTGCTCTTGTAACCTTCTCATGCAGGGTTTAAGACAGAGGAGCATTCACAGCTATATAAGGGTGCCGGGAGGGTTTGGCCCAGGCGCTCACATCTGACTACCTCCCTGGATAAAAGGAGACTGAAGGGCGTATATGTTTATATTTGTGGCCATTCTACCACCAACCCTTTGAATATATACATTTCTGTTTTCTTTAGAGCTTTCATATTTTCATTTTTCATTGTATACGCCCACTATACACAGTACTGCATTCATACAAGTACATGTTATGTCTTGAGCATGTCTGCATCACCCTCTCACACCTTTCTGTCCTTCCTCTGATCACCCCACCTTCCCGTTAGTCCTCATCCTCCTAAACAGTTTTGTTTCTAATTGAATATATAGATAAAATATATATAATGTATATTAACTATGTATCATATATGATTTTATGTCTATATAAAATCAAAGAAACAGACTACAAAGAATATATATATGCATTCCTCTCACTGGCTTAGTTTGCTGAATGTGATCATCTCTAGCTACACCCATTTTCTTGCAAATGATGACTTCGTTCTCCACCGTGGGTATGCTATGTTTTCTCTGTCCCCTCCTTGTTGATCTAGAGCTATTCTGTGACTATAGCGCTACAGTGACCGTTTGTGTGCCTGTGTCTCATGGTATGCCAACTTAAACTCCTTGGCATACACCCTGGAGTGTTACAGCTGGCTCACATGGTGGATCTAACTGTAGTTTGTTTTTGTTTTTGTTTTGTTTTTTAAGGATCTGCATACTCATATTCATGGTGTCTGGACAAGAAGAAAACACCCATCTTCGCCAGATAGCTCCAGCTTGTGGAGATGGAGGAGGTTTCTCATCTTACAGGTTCCTGCTAAGTTATACATTTAACCATGGCCCTGTCTTGCTATTCTAATAAAAACTGTTCATGAAGAGATGACTCAGTGGTTACGAATGCATTGAGCTCCCACAGAAGACCCAAGTTCAGTTCTCAGCACCCACAATGAGTGGCTCACAGCCACCTACATCTCCAGCTGCAGGCATCCCACACTAGCTTCTTGTCTCCTTGGGTATCTAGGATTAAGTGCACCCTCCCCCCCCCCCCCACACATACTTTTTAAAGACAGATTTAACTTCTTAATTCTCATTCATTTACCAGGCCATGCATGACTGGAGGGCTGTTGATCAATTTTCAGCAGAAAAACAGACTTGAAAAGATGTGCTGACGCAGGATTTTCCAGTCGGGGGGGGGGCGGGGCCCCCTTTAAGCAACCCAGAAGGAGGGTGCACTTCCCAGGCAGGGTGTTACGGTTTGAAGTTTGGGGATTGTCTTTTATTAATTTTTCAAGGAACAGGAGAAAGAAAATATTTGAACGTCAGTTCTTGAAGCTTTAAAATGTTTGCCCTTCGTTGTTCTGTGTTCTGCCTCTGGCCCTTTGGCTTCAGTTTATCTAGGACGGTGTGTGTGTGTGTGTGTGTGTGTGTGTGTGTGTGTGTGTGTAGGTGTGATGTGTGCTTGGTGTGTGTGTGTGTAGGTGTGGTGTGTGTGGGTATGGACATAGGGTGTGTGTGGTATGTATGTGTGTTTTAATTCAAGATACATGAAACCAATTGAGAGATCAAGAATTGTTTGATAACTTTAGGAAATGAAAGTTTTTAACATTAGGGAAAAAATGACAAACGTATAATCAAATACTATAGAAAACCCAGGAAGAACAATTTTCTAAAATTGCCAGGAAAGTCATAAAAATGAGGACTTTGTAACAATATCCTGTTATCTGTGTGACCCAGTGCAACTCCAGCCAGCACGTGGATGGGTCTCTGGTTTGCATCGTCCATAATTTTTACGTTCACTTTTCTTTCTCCACCCATGACTGGCTGGCTGGAGACCAGAGCAGTTAGACAGTGGGATTCCACAGTTCTTTAAGACTTGGCCTTTAAATGACGCTCGGCTGCTATTCCAGCACTAGGAATTTCCCCAAGTATTTACTTCTCTATGTGAATTCCCACCGTGACGCTGGTGGCTCTAGTGTTGAGTTGGGCCAAACAATAATTCAAAATTGTCTTGAGAGAAGTGAACTGCTGTTAGGTTTGAATCATTTCAATCCAGCCTACGCCAACCCATGAGTTAAATGCACAAATTATCACTTAATTGTTCCAACATGAACACAAGCAAATTCGTTCCCATCATTAGCAAGCTAGGTCTATGAGTGGTACCTAATATTATAATTAGTTCCTGAAACTAAACAAATTAGCTTTCGCTTTCTTAATCTAGTTGGTCATTATAGCCCCAATGTTTGTTGAGTTCCTGCAGTTCAGTAGACATAGTTTCAGGATTGGATATCAGTCATTAAACTCCCTCTCTGGGTCTGAGTATGGGGCCTGGAATGCCAAAGAAGAAGGGTTAACACCCAAGAGTTTCCTCCCTCAAGGCAGCCGCTCTCTTAGCATCTTCAACTGGGGTTTTGGTTCAGCTTCTCCGTAACTCGGGTAAATGGGATTTTGCCTTCTCATTGTATAAAGACTCAGGGAAGTTAAACAGCTTGCCCAACATAACACAACCGGAGTCAGGATTTGAACCCAGCACTGCCTGGCTCCTGGACGCACTAGGTTTTCTTCTTGTAATTTACAGGCTACTGAGGAAGCTGGGGGTGGTGTGCTTGTGTGTGTGTGTGTGCGTGCGTGCGTGCGTGCGTGCGTGTGTGTGTGTGTGTGTGTGTGTGTGTGTGAACAAGGACTGCAGGCCCTGGTCAGCTGGTCAGAGGAGTGGAGCTGGAAGTAGAGGGAAACCCTTGGGCCTCTTCATGCCAGGCTTTCCTGAGCACACGGATCTGGAGGTGGCGGTGAGCTGAGCCTGGACTAGCTCCCAAAAGCAAAGATGAAAAGCAGAGTCTGGATTGACAATGCCCATAGGGAGTAAGATTTAGCAGCGTTCCTGTTAGCTAAAAGCTGTGTTTCATAAGTGATACACTGCACCGGAGCGGCATTTCTAGCACGCATTGCACTTTTACCCAGCCGAAAAGGAGGTGAGGTGGTGGTGGTGAGGTAAGGGCAGGGAGGACAAAGCGCCAAAAAGCACAGGCTGACTGCTTCCCGCCCTGGTGTTAATGACTTGACTTTTTGTCCCTCTGTGTGACCTTGAGTAAGTCCCTTACCTTGTCTTCTCTGTCTCAGCTAGGAAATGTGTTTCGTGGGATGTGCACATGTATACGTGCCCCCGTGTATGTGTGTCGCACATCGCCATGTGGGGGTAGACGTCATTGTACATCAAACGCTGTGGCTGAAGTGAGCTCCTTGGGGAAAACGTATCGCCATCTACTTGCCCCCGTCGGAAGGATTTTTTTTTCTCACAGTGTGGCGAAAGGTGCCACTTTTTAATAACATCATTGGAATATCAGCATCTTGCAAAACACAGTGGGGACAAGCCGCAGTGTGCCATCCTGTGACATGGTAACACTAGAGAGTCTTGCGTGAGCGAGCGAGCGAGCTCCTGGGCAATCACCCCGAAGCAGGGCTGGTCCTTTTGGGTCACGCAAACAGGGCGCAGGCGAGCCGCCAAAGGGGTGAGGAGCGAAGTTTGTTGCGGAGCCAAGAACGCACAGACCTGGTGCAGCATGAAATGCCTTCCCTCTCCATACCTTGGGGTGTGTGTTTACTCTTTCTCTTTGAATTATCCCAGCGGTCATCAGAAAGGTGGGGGAGCCGGCCAACAGCTGTTGCAGAGAGTGGCTCCTTTCTTTGCTCAGAGCAAGCGCTGCCACTGTGATTCAAATAGAGAGAGAGGCCCAAGATGGAGGAGGGCAGAGCGTTCTGTGTACCCAGCCTCCTTCCCTGTGGGCAGCTACAGTCTCTGACATCTGGGTTGCAAAGTAGGCTTGGTTATCGTGCTGGGTTAGTGACCCCTGTGCCAGCAACTCACAGAGGCCAGGACAGCCAGGTCAGGATCTGGAAGGGAGCTGGTTGGTGTATGAGTCAGCTGACCCTGAAGCCCCCACAACCCAGGGGAAGCTCATATTTTCATAAGCAGCATGGAATGAGAGATAAATAGCGTGGAGCCTGCTGGGGAAACCCTGCTTATAAGCCTTGTCCTGAGTGGGAGAGGCCCAAGAGATGGTACTGTCATCTCTTGGTATTGAACCTCCAAGGGCTGGTGTGCTCCAGTAAGTGGAGGGTGACCGGCTCCCGGGGATAGGATGAAGTTGGGCTTCTTGACAAAGTAGGACACTTTCCCTGTGGGAGTCAGCCACCCCCAGGTTATGCTCAGCTTTTAAACTCACTTCTCATAATTCCGGCTCTGCCACTGCAGACATACTGACTATCGATTGTTCTCCCCGGCCTGTTTGCTCAGGATTCCATCTCATAGCAAAGGAACCACTGAAGACGGTGATGTGCCCGCGCCTGGCAATCTAGAAAGGTGTGGAATTCTCAGTGTGTCTCTGACATGTGAGGGATTGGAGTGTCCCAAACCACAGGCAATTCTCCAAGCTTTACCTAGGGATTGTATTTCCCTCTCAGCAAAGCCGATGGAGGCGAGCACCATCCTCTGCAGCCGAGGAAGCACGGGGTGGGGGTGGGGGTTTAAGTATTCAAAATCCCTCAGCTGATAAGGAGAAAAAAAGTTTGGAATCTTAGGCTGGTGCATGTTAGTCTTCTGCTGCCACTTTAAGAACTAACCACGCCCACCCCAGCCACTTTTGGACCTCCCCCGCAGCCATCTTCTCTCTCTCTCTCTCTCTCTCTCTCTCTCTCTCTCTCTCTCTCTCTCTGGCGTGCGTGTGTGCGTGCGTGTGTGCGTGTGTGCGTGCGTGTGTGTGTGTGTGTGTGTGTGTGTGTGTATGTTTTTGTTTTCTCTATGTTTGTCTGTGTTTTCCTTTCTTTAAGTAATAAATGTCTAGCTTTATGTATAGTCTTATGTCCATTTACTCTGCCGTCCACCGTATCCAGCCACCTGACTCTGCCGCTTGCCTGGGGACCCTGACTCCCCCCGCCGCATGGCGCTGCCACTTGCAACTGCTCCGTGAGCTGCCCGGGACATCCCACCATGGTATTATTTTTAAAAAGAACAATAGTGCCCACTCTCCTCTTCCTACTGACTGCTTGAGCCAGGTGTGATGGTGCGTACTTGCAATCCTAGGACCCAGGATGCTGAGGCAGGAGAACCACAGTAAATGAGAGGCCAGGACAGCCTGCACAGTGACTTATAGACTAGTCCGTGTCAAACCTGTTCCCAAAGTGCGCAAGAAAACAATGATAAAAATGACTTCCTGCCGTCTTCCTCCATTGCGTTCTTGGTTCCTGGTTCACCTGGGTTAACTTTAGCCCGGGTTTTGTGGTTTAGGGAGCAAAGTGAAGAGAGGAGGAGGACCCCACCTGATGAGCCTCCAGTTCAGATCTTTGTGATGAGCTGTGTGTCAATTATGAGTCTGACAGAATTGTCCAAACTAATATAGCTTTGATGATGCTTCCAAGGATACGAGGGGCAACAGAGAGGGAGGTTAGGATGACCAGGAGGGAATGGGAATCGGAACTAGAAAGAACCCACTCTCTTTGATGTCACCTTCTCAGAGGTCTCTGTCCCTCTCTCTGTGAGAGCCCGGTGTGATGACCAGTTGTAATGGTTGGAAATTTGCTGAAATTTTAGCCACCCTGTAAATGAACCTCTGGGTTTGTGAGAGTTTCTGGATTACAATCATTAGAGTGGGAAGACCCTCCATGTGCTCAGCCCGTCCCGCTGGGGCAGGGACCTCTCGACTTCCTGAGTGCACACTTCAAGTCACCAGCTGCCATGATGGAACTGTGCAAGAACTGTGAGCCCGAAGGAGTCTTTCCTTCCTTTGGATGCTTTCGTCAGGTGTTTGTTCCAGCACTGAGGGAAGGAACCAGCTGCCAGGACTTAGTTAGTTCACTGCTCCATCAAGGAATTCTAGTTCAGCGTGTACCTCCAAGGAGACCCTCAGGAAAATGCCCACTGAATAAATACTTGTTTTTGTGAAATGCATAAACACGTTCTCCCACAATTGAGGCTGAGCTCCTTATGAATCAGATAGAGCAGTTTCCTGGGTGCAGGGCTTCTTTCTGCAGAACCTTCAAAACCAACTTCAGTCCAAGTTCCCTCGCACTCTGGTTTGTCTCAACATGTGCAGGGCCCCATGACACCCAGAACTTGACATTTAGATTATCTCTTGCAAATGGTTTGGAGCAGCACCACACGCCACGGGGTGACACGGCCTCCCCCAGAGTAGCTGGGATGTGGGAGCTGCGCTCCGCAAATGTCTCTTGCTCAGTCCCGTGTCCCCCACTTCTCGAGATGTGCCACCACATGCCCTGGGAGAGCCCAGACTAAGGTTAACTTCCCACACGCAGTCACAGGGCCAGTGTTCACACATGTCTCCAGCGGAAGACATTGCTTTCGGTTAAGTTAAGGGTCGCACATCCTTTGCTTGGGAGCTGAAAATAAGCTTTTGCTGTCGATGGCGACATCCCCCTGAAATGAGTCGGTGATGTTCATCTGAAGGCTCATTAATGAGATACAAATACACAGAACTCTTGTGTCTCTCCTAGTAACTAACTGTCTTACTCACTTGGACCTAATTACAGCATCTTATTTAAACAACTTGAAAACATAATAAAGATAAATATCCAGATAGCCAGTTAAACAGATACTAAGGCACAGTAGGAAATGTGGTGCATTTTTTTCTACTGAAGTTGAATTAACCCTACCTTCTGGGGCTCTGGTCACTGGCGTAACAGCTCTTTCAAAAGCCAGAGTATGGTCAGGTGTGGTGGCACATGCCTGTCCTGGTACTCAGGGGGCTCCGAGGCAGGAGGATTGCTATGAATTCAAAGCCAACCATGGTTACCTAATAGTGCCCTGTCTCAAAAAGAAAAATGAAAACTCACAAACTAAGAAAATAAGTATATGTCTCTTGTTTTTGTTAATCCAATGGCAGATCGGAGGGATGGTGTTCTCCAGAATAACACGCCAGAACCAAACAGTCTTTTCTGTATTTATTCCATCATCATGTTTTTCCTTCCCCAGTTTTGGATGAGTATTTTTTTTGTATAAAACTAATAGGGAGGATTAGTATTTTCAGACACGGAATCTTTGGCCCCAATGTTTTCTTTCTACTATATTTAAACTCCTCAACTCTGAAATGAACCGGACCAGGACAAAAAAAAAAAAAAAAAAAAAAAAAAAAAAAAAAAAAAGGCTCTGCTTTGGGCATGAACCAAAAACTCTTTTCCCAAATTAAAGGCTATTTCATCTTAATCAAATGCTCCATCAGGAGGTACTATCTGCAAGTGGGAACACGGAGCCTGACTGAGCAGAGTCGCCAAGGATGGTGGGAGATCCAGCCCCTGCCTTTGTCCTACGGAGAAACTATTAGTCACCTTTCTTGAGCTAAACTGCAGGGACTAAAAATGCCACCAGCTAAAACCTCCAGGAATGATGGGACTGGGGCCCACAACAGTCCTAAAGTAATAAGGGCACTTAAAGAAATAAAAGAGTGACTGCAGATTGTAGTTCCCGGACCCCTCTGCTCACTTAAAAAGACCCATAAGCAAAAATTCTTACAAGCCTTGCTGAGGTTGTGTGGTTTCCAGCTTCCCATCAGCTAGGCTACCTGGGGATCCCACAGAGACTTGCGGGGAACGCGGCCACAGAAATAAACAGAAGCCTTTGCTATCACATGGCAAGTAAGTGTCGCATCTCCCGAGTATCCCAGGTACCTGGGGCAGCCCCCTGACGATGTATGAAACAATAGCACATCCTGCCAGAAAACAGCCAGGCAGAAACAGTGAGATGACACATCCACCCACGAGCACAGCGCATCACACGGAGCTGTGCCGTGCGAGCACACCGTCCTTCCCCAGCCACTCTGGAGGGAGAAGGAGCAAAATGTGTGAGAAAGCCACGGCAAAAATCACGCACTATCAGCCCTTACAGTGTGCTTCCAACCTGTGTGCAGGCACACACACACGCACACACACACATACACACACACACGCACAAACACACACACACACACACACACACACACACACACGTACACGTACACGCGCAGGGTTAGAGAACACCACAGTTAAATTTTTTTTTTCTAGTATAATGAGGAAAGAGACCCACAGAAGAAGCTCCCTAGGCTAATTTTCTAGCCATCAGCCATGGCCTTGTTCCCACCAGGAGCATGAGAAGGGGGAGAATGAAATATAATAAATAATGACTGGCTCCGCTGGCCAGGGAAAATGACCACTATGCTTGAGGGATCCAAGTCCGCGCTTACTCGGGAAGTATCGGGTAGAGACCGAGGAGAGAAGGCAGAGAAAAATCTGCAGTTGCTTGGATGCAATGTATTATTTAGGTTAAAAGAAAGCTTAAAAGCCAAATAACATCATCCCAAGTTACATATTGCTAAACCTAAAAGTGGCCCAATAACACAGCTTCCTTTGGAAACAGATTGCTTTTTAACTTTGTGTGTGTGCTTTCTTTTGTTTTTCTTTTTTTCTGACTTTGTAGGGGGCTGGCAGAGCCAGGGTTTTTACATTTCTCACAATCATCTGCTCTGGTGGAAGGTATTTCTTTTGTGTCTTAGCACAGCAAAGGGCTCAGAACGTTCATTCTTCTCAACTACAGATATCTGCTCCAGGTAGAAAATAGGACGTGGGAGATCCTGGGGCACATGGGCAGAGCGTCCCAGGAAATCCAGGAGTGCATGGGCAGAGCATTACCCAGCTTGGGAAAATCCGTTTCGCCCATGTTTCAGAGCTAAAATTTACTGATATGTCACAGGCAGGGAAGTCTGTATTGAACCAGGGAGGACTCGGATGCTTATGGGATAACGGGAAAAGCTACACATTATTCATCTTTGGTGGCTTTCCTACAAAATCTATAAAATCTTATAAAAGCATGTTTTATAACCTAATTGATAGTCTGTGCCCAGTATGTGACCATGTGTCTAGCATATAAAGAGACTTAGACGGGCTAGAAATATATTCCTCAACAGCTACTTTCTTGCCTGAAACAATTAAACCAAATCAAGCCAAACCTAAACTAAGAAACAAGCAAAGGGGGAGGGGGCTGCAAAGAAACAGGTTTGGCAAGATGTTGGTTATCAACAGTACCAGAGAATGAGCCACAGAGGAATTGAGCCCTGTGACTGGTCCTGGCTTCTCTACAGAGAAGAGAGAATCAGGCAATCTGAGTTGAAAGAACATCGCTGGGTGCCCAAAGATGCTAGGCAACTGTGTCTTACAGAACAGTTGGAGAGGGAAGATGGCTGCCCAGAAAGAATGCCATGAGGTGAATACAGCTCACACAGAGGCAGGAATCGTCCCAACAGTTACTAACAGTTGGAAAGAAAAATTTCAGGACAGAGTCATCGGAAAGATTTTTGCTACAGTAGAGGGGGCTGAAAAATGGAGAGAAATCCTCTAAATCTCATCAAAACTAGAAACACAGCTCAGCACAGCTCAAGGAGTCTCAAACAAACAAACAAACAACTCGAGAAGACGCCATAATCAACCTGCTAAAAACTAATATATAGAAAGGAACGGAGGAGACACCGGCTGCTTTCCCATCTGGAAAATTCAAAGTATAGCTGGGGTATGGGGGAATAGACCTTTAATGTGATGGGAGAAGAGGACCCTAGAAGTCTTTACTCATGAAAAACACTTTGGAAAAACTGAATTTGGAAGAGAAACGTAGGCTAGCATATAAAAACACTAAAGACAGTCCTTAAATGGAAGAAAAATGACATCAGAACAAATTTCTGTCTAAACAAAGGAAAGATGAGCATCAGGAAGGGTAGCTGTGGATAAACGTAGGATATTTCTTCAATTTCAGTCAGCACCAACTCTTCAAAGCAAAAGGAGCCACCCATCTGTGGTGACTATTAATGCCATCATTGTTACTAACAAGACGGGGTCACTATATAGTCACGACTGGCCAGGGACTCACTATGCAGACTACACTGGCTTTGAACTCACAGGGACTCATCTGTCTTTGTTTCCCGACTGTTGAGATCAAAGGCACGTACACCACATATATCAAAGTTTCCCCCTCCACAGTTCATGATGAAGTCTGATTGACTTTGTAAGAGTATGCAGAAATGGGCCTTGTGGGCTCAGGATAAGATCTGCCACGTCACCTCCAAGACACTGAAGAAGCTATAGGTAGGCAGCAGCACCTGATGTTGGATTTCCCAGCCTCCTGTCCACAGCCGATGCGTTCACACAAACTACAGGTCACTTCATCTCAGGCACATTCTTACAACAGTTGAAACGAGCCAAGCTACATGCAGAAAAAGAAAATGTATAACAACAGCTATTGCATGTCAGTCTTGAGGGGAGGAAGGGGAGCGTGTCATATGACTCCTGACTAGAAGTCCATGCTCTACAATAGCAGTTGAAAATGAACTTCAGAAAAGCTAAAGACGCTATAGTATACATGTGACATCATCCACTGTGATAATCCAGCAGAGCAGCAGCGTATCTGATTTCCAAAAAAGGGTGTGGAATGGACATATATATAAAAATTCCCAACAAATCTAAAGAAAAGAAAAAGTGACGGATAAAAGAACCCCATACTCCTAAACATGTGAAAAACAAATAGCAAGATGATAGTTTCCAATCCAGCAGTATCAGTAACCATATTAAATATACATGATACAAACACATATCTTAATTTACAGAGATTATTTCCGTTGAATTAAAGAAAGCAAGTGTCAATCGCACGCTGTCTACAAAATATTTATCCACACATACACATCCATGTATACGAACATATTAAAGCGGCAAAGAAATAAATATAACAATAATAAAGGGAAACTGAGATTTCTACTGTCTATAAAATGAAGTGGATTTCACAGGCTGAAATATTAGAAGGGATGAAAATGACATCACTGCAATACAGACGAACAATTCATCAGGAGCTTGGTATGAGATCTTACACCCCTAAAATTTATGATACAGAGGCTTCTAAACCAGAAAGTAGAACAAGGCAAACCTGAGACAATTCAGCTAAGAGGAGAATGTGATGCAGCCCAAATGTGTGTGACCATGTAATTTTCTTTTCAGGAAACATTTTAAAAACCAGTGAGTGGCAGGTCATACTTAGAGAGACACTTGGACACATAGGTCACACTTGGAGAGACACTTGGACACATTGGCTTTTGGCACAAAAGGCCCAATTCTAGGCAAGCTACATTTGAATTGTTTCTGATATCAGAACTTTACCATCCCAGAGACAAGTTCAGCCTTCACATGTGCATCACAGCCTTGGGACAAGACCTATTAAAATTTTAACATTTTGAGTTTAATATCCAGCTTGACTTAATTATTACCCATGGAAGATACTATAGCGCTAGATAGAAATAAGTCCAGTTGTAACACAATCTCATTTCTTTAGACTTTCCAAAGCTTGAGGAAACCTAAATATTCTATTAATAAAGGATATATGCAAAATCCCAGAAGAAGACCATTGCAAGCAGCTTCACTACCGATCTCTGAACATGAGTATTGATGACAAGTTCTCTCGGTGGGTGACAAGCTGAACCCCACAGTGGAGTTTGACAGGGCCAACCCCCTCTTCATCACCACATGCTGCAGCATTGCCTCATGTTTAAAATGCTTTTCCAATTTAATCAAACTCGCCCAACGCCTGCCTAAATATCTATACTCAACTGCGCAGGAAAGTCCTAAACATTATTTTCTTTAGCCGCACAGATGTATCTGCATAGCAAAACAGAACTTAAAACACAGAAGTGGTGGCAGCTACCTCATAATCAGCAGAAGCCTAATGGAGGATTTAAATACTATTACTCCAGCTAACGAGGAAAGAAAGCCTGGTACGAGATAAAAAAGCTTCCCAGAGCTATTTCGCATGACATAAAGAGTTCTTGCCAACAAGCATATCAGAATGTATTAGTTCATTTCAGGCTTCTAATGTTGATTTCTACGGGGTGGATTAAATTTGCATGAATTTATAATGAAAATACCTCCAGACCTAAGTCATCATGTTCATAAATGTATAGTTTGGACCAATGAGCGCTGTTTCCCTGGGTCACGTGCACGGCGTATGGATCAAGATTTGTGTCTGCTCTAAGCCGCTCAGCAACCAGTGTGCCCTACTCTCCCCGCTGTGCCTTCAAGAGGAAGAAAGACAGAGCAATTTTTCAGAGGCACCCCCGCCCTCCCCACCAGAAACAAACTGTGCCAGGAGTCAGTACTAGCAGAGTCCAGATTTACCGTCGCTTAAGGGAAAGTTCTGTGCAATAAAAACAACGGAATATAATTTCGAACATGGAGTAGCCTGGTTTAAAGTGTTAGCGTAGGACTGGGGATACAGCTCAGCAGGCAGAGCACAAAAGTCGGGGTTCAATCCCCAGCTCTGCACAAATGGCATGGTAGCAAACACCTGTTTTCTCTCAACACCCCGGACTCAGAGGCAGGAGGCTCACACGTTCATACCTGTCTCAGCCTATGTAGTGAATTTGAGGCCAGCCACATGAGCCTCTCCACCTCCCTACTCTCTGACCTCCCCTGCACTGCTGTGTGTGACAGATGTTTAAAGTTCTTTTAGGGAAGTCCAAACAGGCATGCTGGAAGACAGAGTTCCCAGCTTAAAGACATAATCCTTATCAGTTAAGATGCTATGAAGAGACAGCAATCACAGATCCCAAACTGAAAGTCAAAGAAGCTATTTCAGGTCAATTTTGATACAGGTTTGTTTTTTTTTTAAATTTTGGTTATCATCATCATCATCATCATCATCATTGATTTTTTGATACAGGGTTTTCCTGTGTAACAGCCCTGGCTGTCCTGGAACTCACTTTGACTCTCTTTGTAGACCAGACTGGCCTTGAACTCATAGAGATTTACCTCCCTCTGTCTCTCTCTGTTCTGGGATTAAAGGCATCCACCACCATTGCCCAGTGATAGAGGTGGTTTTGTCTTATGAGAATAAAAATTATTTATAATTGTGTATGTGTGTGTGCACGTGCGTGTGAGTACAGGTGCCCATGGAGGGCAGAGGTGGCAGATTCCTCTGGAGCTGGAGTTCCTGTCGTGGGTTCTGGAGCTGGATTTGGATCCTAAGGGAGAGCAATCGCTCTCTCAACTACAAAGCGGTTTCTCCAGCCCCCAGATGGAAGCCGTTCTTCACGTAGCAAATCTATATGACCGTGCTTGCTAGTAATCGCCAGCAAAGATGTGTTTATAAACCAGGACGGTGAAGTCTCCGCAGCAATGAAAGGGCAGGAGGGCTTTTCCTAGAGATTCTGTTCACTTGTGTATGGTGTTCATCAACTCCCACCACAGGTCTCTTTAAAGAATCCACCAAGGCAATAAACTGGGGACAATGCTGATGGGTCTCAGGAGGCAAAGGCAAGCACAGCGGGAGGGGCTGGGAATGAGCCATCTGGAGAACCGATGAATGGCAGCCCCCAGCAAATACCTTCACCTGGGCCTAAGGAGGGAGTCAGGCTCACAGAGGCAGACAGCCGCACGGACCACAAGTGTTTCATAACGCATTATTCTGGGGCTCTACCAGACCCTGGGAAGTGAGTCAGGCACAATGTCACCCAAGCCACAGATGAGGAAGGTGAAACTTAAAGTCAGGTGTTGTCGGAGCGCTCTACAGCGTGGTGAGTCTGGAAAACCCAGGCCCCCAGACTTCCCATCTGAGGCTATTGCTTGGTGTACTTTGCTGGGTTCAAACTATCATTGTTAATTTGGCCACTGTACTCTGGTGAAGCCTGTTTCTACCACTACATTAGCCAATGTAACTCAAAGTAAGGCTGTTGAGCTGTTACTGTCCCAAACCAACACGGGAGATAGGACCACAGATCTTCTCAAGATGACATCATGATTGGAAACATGTCCTCTGCAGGAGAGACACTCATTGTCACCATCCCACTATAGCAAAAGTTTATCAAGTAAGAAGTTTAGTACATTTTCTGAAATTTATTTTCTAAACTCCTTATCCAGAATCAAGAAGGAGAAACATGGTACCTTCGGGTCAATAAAAATAATCTTCTTAGGTCACATATAGAGCACTAACCTCAGGATTTATGGACAACAGTATCTTCTAACTTTTTAAATTTTATCTTATTTATTACATATGTAAGTGTAGTATATGTGTCTGCACCTCTGTGCACAGGTATGCAAGCATGGGGTAGAGACAGAAATCAACAACCTCGGGGGCCTTCCCATTCTTTACCTATTGTTTGAGCCAGAGCCTCTCACCGAACCTAGAGCTCCCCTTGGCTACATTGGTTGACCAGCTAGCTGTGTCTGTGACTGTGTCTGTCTCCACACTGGAGCTACAGAGACGCGCCTCTAGGGCTGGTTTCTCCACGGGTGCTGCGGGTCTCCTGCTTGTTTGATACTCACTTTACTGACTGAGCCATCTCTTTAACTCCCTTCTTTTTTTTTTTAAAGTAATTTTATTAAATTATAAAAGTTTCCATTTACGCCCCTCTTCCCAACACCCTCCCACTCCCCCCCCTCCCTCTCCTCCTCCCTCTTTGTCCCTAAGGGCAGTCAGGGTTTCCAGCCCTGTGGGAAGTTCAAGTTCGTCCCCCCTCCCTCCAGGTCCAGGAAGGTGAGTATCCAAACAGACTGGATCCCAAAAATCCAGTATATGCAGAGGAAACTAGTCCCAGTGTCATTGTCAATGGCTTCTCAGAAAGACTCCGGGCCAGCCACATCCAGAGAATCTGGCCACATTCAGAGAATCTGGTTGGATCACGGGCTCATTCAGTCGCAGTCCAACTGCCCTTGGTAAACTCTCATTAGATTCGACCCCTTATATCAGTGGGTGATAGCATCCCTCGCAGTCCTTCATCATTTTCTCCGTCCTTCTGCTCCTCATTTGGACCTTGGGGGCTCAGTCCGGTGCTCCAATGTGGGTCTCCGTCTGTATCGCCATCCATCGCCAGATGAAGGATCTATGGTGATAAGCAAAATATTCATCAGTATGGTTATGGGCCAAGGCCGGTTCAGGCACCCTCTCCTCTGTCCAGAGAACAATCTGGGGATCTCTCCTTGGACCTGGGATCCCATATATAATCAAGTTTCCTATAAACCCTAAAATGACTCCCTTAGTTGAAATATAATCTTCCCTGATCCCAAATTCATCCTTCCTCCCTTCCCCCCATCCCGGTCAACCGAGCTTTCTCCATTCCTCCCCTACTCCCTTCTCTCTAACCCTCTCCCCTTCCAACAACCCTCCCACCCCCCCCCCGTGCACCCAAGGTTACCTGGGACTCTTGACTATTTCCTACCTCCTAGCGGATAGCTAAATAATCTTCATCAGGTTCGTCTTCTTATTTAGCTTCTCTAGGATCACGAATAATAGGCTCAAAGACCTTTAAATTATGGTTAGAATCCACTTATGAGTGAATACATACCGTGTTCCTCTTTTTGGGTCTGGCTTACCTCACTCAGTAAAGCGTTTTCTATGTCCATCCATTTGCATGCAAAATTCAAGATGTCATTATTTTTTACCGCTGAGTAAAACTCTAATGTGTATATGTTCCACACCTTTTTTAACCATTCTTCTATTGAGGGGCACCTAGGCTGTTTCCAGGTTCTGGCTATTACAAATAGTGCTGCTATGAACATAGTTGAACAAATGCTTTTGTAGTATGCTAGGGAATCTCTAGGGTATATTCCCAAGAGTGGAATTTTTAGCTCCCTTCTTAACTTAAGTACTTTCTGCTAGTGGCCTCCAGAATACCCGCGGCACCTGTTCTGCAGGGCAGGTTCTCTCCGTTAACTAGAACAATGGGTACTCTCTCACCCTGTCTTGTATTCCAGCCAGTTTAGAGACACCACTGAAGTTCTGAAGTCTTTAAGGCTGGACGTCATTCTGAGCTTACCCTCCTCCGCCTCTCCTTCCCCCCACCTCACTCCTGCTCCCTTAGCCCTCCTCAGCCTCTCCTCTCCCACCTCACTCCTGCTCCACTGCCAGTCCAGAGTCAGTGCCTGGTGCTCACACATGGCTCCTGAACCGCTCCCAGAGACCCCTGCTTCAGGACAGATGCAAGCCACACACTACCATCGGATCTCGGATCTCTCTATGTGCGGGGATTGTGTGTGCCCTGTTCATGGACATAATGAACAGGGGATCTGCCTTGAGTTCCTGTAGAACGACTGCCTGTTAACCTCACGCTGACAGCCAAGCGTTGCTGTTGTATCAGTTTTGATTCTTGCTATAACAAATGACCACAAACTTAATGATGTGAAACTATGCAAGCTTAATCCTCGGAAGTCTACAGTGAGACTTAGAGTCCGTGGTGGCTGATCCTGGATGCCAACCTGATCAAGCATCTGGGAAGATCCCTCAATTGGTGACTTGCTTCCATCTGCCTGGGCAGTGGGCATGCTTATGGGCATTTTCTTGACTATGCATTGAGGTAGGAGGGCCCGGTATACTATCCGTAGGCGAGTGGGCTTGGACACTATAGAAAAGCTGGCAGAGTGAGCCAGCAAGCAGCATTTCTCCATGGTCTCTGCTTCAGCTCCTGCCTCTAAGTTCTTACCTTGACCTCTGACCCTGACTTCCTTCAACTTGGATTTTAACCTGTGAGCTAAAATAAACCCTTTAATGTAGCATGAGTTCCGGCTTGTTGGGGTTTCTGTCCCACCCGTACCCCACAACCGGCAAGTCCCAAAGAAATCACAGAGTCTACATTAGGTTATAAACTGATTGGCCCATTAAGTCAGGCTTCTTATTAGTCCTTGTAACTTATATTAATCCATTATCATTATCTATGTTAGCCATATGGCTTGGTACCTTTTCCAGCTGTCAGCTCACATATTGCTTCTTCGGTGATCTGGGCAGAAATGGCAGAGGGAACTTCTTGCTTCCCAGAATATTCCTGTTCTCATTGCCCCGCCTCTACTTCCTGTCTGGTTGACCCACCTATACTTCCTGCCTGACCAATCAGCGTTTTAATAAAATACATGATTGACAGAATACAGACAATTTTCCCGCACCACTTTAACCCCAAGGTGCTTTTGGTCATGGTGCTTATCACAAATATAGAAAGGCAGACTAGAATAATGCTTTTATCTGAGGAGTCAGAAGGCTGGATCTTACTAAGGAAAATAAATACAGGCATCCGCCAAAACTATGGTCATGGGACAGGAATAGATAGCTCCTTGAGCCGCTAGAGCAATGGTTCTCAACCTGTGGGTCATGACCCCTTTGGCAAACTTTTATCTCCAAAAATATTTACATTACAATTCATAATAGTAGCAAAATTACAATTACGAAGTAGCAATGAAAATAATTTTATGGTTTTGGGGGTCACAACAAGAACTGTATTAAAGGGTCGCAGTATTAGGAAGGTTGAGAGCCACTGGTCCAGAAGGATGCTGACACTGACTTTCCAGCCATGGTATTCAGTTTTGGACTTCTGGCCTTTGAAACCACAGTAGAGTACACTTTAGCCATTTGAAGTCCTTGTTGGTTACAGCAGCCATGAGAAACGAATACATTACCCACTTGGAAAGGCACTGGTGTGTAGTTTTAGTTTGTGGATTTTCATATTTATGTGGTGTGTGAGCATTAGATGTTACTTGGATACCACCCCTAAAGCAGCACCATCAGAATCACAAGAGAGACCCATCAGGATGCTGAAGGGCCAGGATGTACTTTCAGCTCTACCGAGTCTGCGTTTGCTTCTAAGAAACAATCCTGGACTGTCTTATGTGCAGTAGGAACCAAGATACATGCATACACACCCTCTGAGTAACAGAGCCAACACAAGAGAGACCTGGTATCTGGCATCCCTGACAGAGCCAGCTCACTGCTGAAGCATGTCTCAGTACAGAATTTTGCATGGGAGAGTGAAGTATTATATTTAAAGATGGCTGAATCAATACCCCAAGATTCATGCCAAGCAACAACACTTAACTGAACATATTAAGTTTCTCACATTTAAACACGAGTGTAAAAGGCAAGGCAAAGCTTTACTTCCATGTGAACATGAAAATGCTGTACCACTAACCACAAAAACACTGCGGTTGCCTAACCGTTGATAAGCTCTGGCTACGGGGAAGCAGGAGTACTTATTGTGCCCCTGGGCAAGAGTGCTTAGGCATTTCCAGGCTAGCTAGAGACCGCATCTTCAGTCACACCGGTGCTTCCGGCTCTCTCTCTTCAGGTAGAGTTGGGAACTACTCTGAAACTACTTTACTTATTTGGGTTGGAATCATTGAGGGAGAAGGCCGCCTATGGGCTGTACCCAGCCACCTTCGCCATGAACCTCACGTCCATTTACACACCAGCCTGTTTGCCGACTTTGATTCTCTTGGCCAATTTGTCATTAACACTACCTTTGCCTCCGTGCTGTGATTCTGGTTGCCTAGGTACCTGACCACTTACACACGCCAGCACTGTTCTTTGTTGAGGTCGTCTTCCCCACCGTCTGAACGCGGCCTTCCAGAGGTACTCCACCACACAGAAGTTACTTCGCTTTTTCCATGAGACATTTGAGAACTTTCTGTAACTCTTTTGAAGGTAATTAACCTTTCTGACTATGGTATCTCTGCGTCTTGTTGTTGTCTTTTAGAAGTTTTATTATGATGTCTATGAAGGTGATATTATCTGTTAGGAATTTACAAATCTGAAATGTGTGTCTTTCTGTCTCTGTCTTGTTGAAGGATGGCAGTTGTTGCTTTGGCACGGCTCCCACCCCATCTGTATCATTGCACTTCTCCTGCTGGGCACCAACACGTCTGCTGGTCTTTCCCTCCTCTTCCCACCGGGACTCAGTCCTTTCCTGAGGTTATCACCCTGATCTTCTCCACGTTTCCAACCAGGAATTGCCCCTTATTTTTTCACCATGATTCTTCAGTCATGAATTTTCCTTCTTCCCAGTCCTTTCTTCTGCCATGTTTAATCTCCGATATATTGCTAACTTGGTTTTATGTGTTTTACTTTTCAGTTATAAAAACCCACTTATTTATATTGGTTTCATTTCTCTGAATGACACTTTAACTTTATACAATATGTCAACATTATTTCAGCATCGCTCTCTCTAATAACCACAATGTCTGGTTTCTTGGGATAGTATGGTTTTCCCATATGTCATTTGGTTTTGTCTTGTGTTTGTCTCTGACTGTTACATTAAGGAATCTCTCAGTGTTATGTATGACAATACCTTATTGTGAATTCTTGGCAATGCCATTTTCCATGGAATTAGCATGAACTTGCTTCTAGGAGACATTCTGGTCTGAAGATCTCCTTCATCTAGAACCCCGGGGCTGACGTGTATTTTGTGTTTACTGTTGCTCCCGGGAAAGAGGTCTGGAGAGACTGACCTGTGGCCGGAAGTCTTGCCTCTCCTCAGCCTCCTGACCTAGACTTTGTCTCTTGTGCTCAGACTCAGACCCTTAGAAACTGAAGAGGAAAGCAATAGCACCCGCGTCCTCTACTTCACTGTTCCTTCTCTCGCGGACCTTGGTGCACTGTGTATTTTGTTGCTTTGGCAGCTCCGTTGTGTCTTTAAATAGCTCTCTTTTAAGACATTTCCTACTGCTCTGCTCTTTCCCAGTTTCGGTGGGATAGAGCGGTCCCCAGAGAAGCTCGCCCCTCCCAACCTCCTAGGCCCACTCTCTCTCCTGTGCTCTTTTGTTCTCCTCTCCAAACTCAGAGCTTCTTCCTACCATTTACCCAGGAAACACCCGCTTTGATCTCACCCATGAAAGGGTGTTGTCTGGAACTCGGCAAGAAGAGAATCAATGGGTCTAACGACACTAGGTGAGGACTTTACATTTGTCACCCTGATGTCGGCCACTTCCCTTCCGGTCACTTCCCTCCCACACCACATCCTGGACACACACTTTTTTGTTAGGAGATGGCTGAGTACTTGTGAGGTCCTCAGGGAGAGCCAGCTTGCTTCTCGCGGTTCCCTTTGTTCAGGTTTTAGGTTGTAGCTTCCTTTCTTCTACCAAGACAGCACATCATGTCGGTTGTCATTACTTTAAAATGCATTTTAAACTCTTATTCTCTTGTATTTTCTTTTCCGTTCACCCCGACCTTGTGGTTCTTATGTGTTTATGTTGTCATTTTACCGTATATCAGAAGAGAAGAGAGAAAAACTGGTCATGGCTGGTTTTCTGCATTACTTGGAAGTCCTTACTGTGCTGTTTTTGTGAGGTAGTGTAACTGCAGAATTAGGTAGATATTATATATCTATGTCCACGATAGCAACACAGACTGATTATCAAGATGGAGTTCTCTTGCGGATGGGTTCTTTCTCTATTTGAAAATAGTTTCCAAGTTTACAAACTTCCTGCAATCAAATTGAAAGTCATATATATTTTCAAGTTTCCTCTTCTATTTCCCCCAAAGACATGTTTTTCCTTTCCCTCTGTGCTCCTGCTTGTCTGGATCTGAATCCTCAAGGTCAGAAGAAGTCACAGGATGCTCAGGTCTTAGAGATTTCTTCGTGGGGAGGGTCTATCTGATGTAAGTGGTTTAAACCTGCCACAGTGTTTAGCCAAGATCCTTCACACTATTTACTAAGTAGATATTACAGATGATGTTCAATGTTTGAATCATAAAATACCAGGTATGAAAGGAATATAAAGGTTATCTCATTTGAATTTCTTGTCTTAATCTTGAATAAACTAAATCCTAGAAATAGTGATTTGTTCCAAGTTGCTTAGTTATCAGTAGATAAAGGATCTGGCTTAAGAGTGAGACAGAACTGGGTTTCAATCATGGCTTTGCCGCTGATTGGCTCTGAGACACTGGGCAATTAACATTTCTCCCTAGAGCCTGAATACCCCCCTTTGTATAATTCGAATGATTATGGTATATAGGATCGCTGTAAAATTTAAATGTGGCAATACATCTTCAAATAGTTGACATAATATTTGGCATGTTGGAATAACATACAATGATACCGGTTATTGTTGGTAGGTTTAGCACACCAGTGGCGGAACTAAGAGTCAGTCTCGGATAACTGCTGACTCTTCCTTCGAACGGGAACTCCCCGCTGGAGTGCCTGCTCTCTCTGGTCTGAGCTCTGTCCCGGGAACTTCCCGCTGAACTGCCTGCTCTTTCCGAGCCATTTCTCTCATCTTTCTTGTCTCTTTCCCCTTGTTCAACTACAACACAGCAATGAGTTCAGTATCTGCCGTATAATTAACACTCGTTAAAAGCTTGTTGAAATGAATGATTTTGAGAGTCAACTTATAGAATTTATTTGTGTACAATAAAAGCAGTTTCCTAGAAACAATGCTCAAGAGAAAATAAAAGTATTTTAAGTCAATAAGTGACTAAGTAAGTGGGGAATTAGTCCTTACTCATTGCCATACCGATGCTTTGATGCGTTAGTTGTGGCTTCGAGGGACAGCAGCAAGCACACCACCAGCGTTAGCTTCAGTCACGGTCATTGTGTACCGCCTTTTTGTATCAGATCCCTAGAGAGGCCTTAGAAGTTCTTCAAGATTAGCTACACTATTCCATCCAATGCTTCATTCACACACTTGGCTATTCTTCCCCCAAATTCACTCGTTGTATATCCGTAAACTATTGCTGCATAGCAAACCACATCAAACACATACTGACGAATTATTGTGCTAGTTTGGAACAATTTTTTTCCTGGCTTACTGGAGAAGCTTCCTTGGTGTTTCCTAAGCTAATCTACCGATTGCCTAACTGAAAACCATCACCTAATCATTTTGTGGTATTTGCTGCATAGGCTTCTCATTTCTTGGGACCAGTTGGTTTGGGATATGTCATAGACATCTCCAACTTAATATTTTTCCATGTGGAGGCTGAGTCTGTCAGAATGATTCCAGCAACAGTGAACCTCAGAAAAGGAAGCTCTAGATTTTAATGTCTTTCTTCTCCAAATGAAGAACATGGTGTGTTTTCTACATGGAATTTTCCACCCTGCCACTTAGATTTTTTTCACTCTAAACTACTTTCGGGACAGGGATCCTCTTACGTTCTGCTTCTTAAGGTGAGTTTGAAGTAAACACCACACACGGGAAAGCAAAATTCCACCTCACTACAGACTCTGAACTGTGTGTATAGACTTTCTCAGTGGAGACCCATCCTTGCCCCTTGACCGGTTCTGAGACCCAAGGAAACTCAAATAACTGTTTCATGCCTTTGTTTCCTTAGGAGTAAAATGATATAGCAAGAATCTATCAAGTTTTTAAATTTAATCTTAAGATTATGATTTAATTGCAACATTTCTCCTTCCCTTTCCTCCCTCAAAACTGTTCCATAACTCCTCCCCACTCTCCTTTAAATTTGTGATCTTGTCTGTAATTAATTATTATCACATGCATATTTGGATTTGTACATATGTATGTATGTACATATATATTCTTTTTATTGAGATATACATATACAGTTTCCTTCCTTCTTCCCCTCTCCTTCTACACTCTCCCATGACCCCCATGCTCCCAATTTACTCAAGAGTTCCTGTCTTTTTCTCCTTCCTATGTAGATCCATGTATGTCTCTCTTAGGGTCCTCTTTCTTGTCTAGGTTCTCTGGGATTGTGGACTGTAAGCTGGTTTTTTTTTTTTTGTTTTGTGCTAAAAGCCACTTATGAGTGAGTTCATATTGTATTTGTCTTTCTGGGTCTGGGTTACCTCACTCAATATGGTTTTTTTCTAGATCCATCCATTTCTCTGCAAATTTCAAGATGCCATTATGTTTTTACCTCCGTGTGGTACTCCATTGTGTAAATGTACCACATTTTCTTTATCCATTCTTCAGTTTAGGGGCATCAAGGTTGTTTCCAGGTTCTGAGTATTACAGATAATGCTGCTATTAACATAGTTGGAAACATGTCCTTGTGGTATGATTGAGCATCCTTTGGGTACATACCTAACCGTGGTATTGCAGGGTCCTGAGGAAGGTTGTTTCCTAATTTTCTGAGAAATCCTCTTAATGACATCCAAAGTGGCTGTATGAGTTTGCAGTCCCTCCCACCAGCAATGGAGGAGTGTTCACCTCACACCACAACCTCTCCAGCATAAGTTGTCATCAGTGCTTTTGATTTCAGCCATTCTTACAGGTATAAGATGGAATCTCAGAATCATTCCTACTCATGAACATTGATGCAAAAATAGTCAATCAAATCCTGCAAGCCAAATCTAAGAATACATCAGAAAAATCACCCACCATGACCAAGTAGGCTTCATTCTAGAAATGCAGGGATGGTTCAACACATGAAAATCTATCAATGTAATCTAACATTTAAACAAACTGAAAGAAAATAAAAACATATGATCATCTCATTTGATGCTGAAAAAGCCTTTGACAAAATTCAGCATCCCTTCATAATAAAGGTTTTAGAGCAGGAATACAAGGAATATGCCCAAACATAATGAAGGCAATATGACAGCAAGCCAACAGCCAACATCAAACTAAATGGAGAGAAACTCAAAATGATCCCACTGAAATCAGGAATAAGACAAGGTTGTCCACTCTCTCCATATCTATTCCAAATGGTATTTGAAGTTCTAGTTAGAGCAATAAGACAACAAAAGGAGGTCAAGGTGATACAAATCAGAAAAGAAGAAGTCAAATTCTCACAATTTGCTGATCATATGATAGTATACATAAGCGACCCGAAAAATTCTACCGGGAAACTTCCACAACTCATAAACACCTTCAGTAATGTAGCAGGATACAAGCTCAACTCAAAGAAATCAGTAGCCCTCCTTTATACAGGCGACAAATGGGCTGATAGAGAAATCAGAGAAATATCACCCCTCACAATAGCCACACATAACATAAAATTTTGGGGGGTAACTCTAACAAGTGGAAGACCTGTATGACAAGAACTGTGTGTGTGTGTGTGTGTGTGTGTGTGTGTGTGTGTAATTAAATAATAACCTGGTCAGTCCATATAGTGCTACTTGCATCTTTTCAGGATTGACAATGTCACTGGACAGCCAGCTGGTGTGCTCTTTCCTGAGGAAGGCCACCTTTTCCAGCTCTCCTCAGTTGCCTATAGCTCTTTGTGTAGGGCTGAGGCCTACCCCATCCACTTTAGCATCCATTGGTGTCATCTTTGTTCAGTTCATGTTTGGGTAGTCATGTTGCCCAAACTTTATGAGTATACTTTCCATAAGTCCAACTGCTAGGAGCACTCTCACAGCAAAATCCCCGATTCGCTGGCTCTTACAATCTTTCTGCTCCCTCTTCTGAAATGTTTCCTAGGCCTTCGACTCAGGAATGTTTCATAAATGTGTCCTTTGGGACTGGGCTCCACAAATCTGTATTTTGCTTGGTTGTGGCTTTCTGTAGTGGTCTCTGTTGCAAAGAGATGTTTCCTTAGTGACGGGTAAAGACAACACTTACCTGTGTGCGTGAGGATGAATGTTTGAATGTCGTTAGGAAGTATGCTGTGTCAGCAAATTAGTGGTTGTAGATTGTAGTCCTCCAATGGCTACAATTTCACTGGCTCTGAGTAGTTAGCCATGTTTCCAATACCAGGAATGGTTTACCTCTTGTTGAATGGGTTCAATTAGAGAGCTGTTGGTTACCACCAAGGTGTGTGTGCTCCTGCTACACCCATGCTGGCCACTGACATGGTTCATAGGTATCCTAGCAGGGCAGGACTACTGGTTGCTTTCCTCCTTTGGAAGCTTGCATGCTACCATGTGAGCTTGTTCTCAGGGAGGGGGCACTCATGTCAGTTACTGCTCAGGGGTCTCTCAGCTCTGTTTCTGAAGAGCGCGGTGTCTTCTGCAATAGAGACTTACCTTCCACCTCTGTGGGGTAAACAAGGGCAGCAGATGGTGTGGGAGAATTGTCTGTATTCTGTCAATCATGTTTTAAATGAACGCTGATTGGCCAGGTAGGAAGTATCAGTGGGAAAACCAGACAGGAAGTAGAGGTGATATAATGAGAACTGGAGAATTCTGGGAAGGAGGAAGTTGATTCCTCCCACTCCTGCCCAGACTACCAAAGCAGTAGGATGTGATCTTACCAGCTGGAAAAGGTACTGAGCCGCATGGCTAACATAGATTAGAATAATGGGTTAATATAAGCTACAAGAGCTAATAATAGCCTGACCTAATGGGCCAATCAGCTTTATAACTAATAGAGATCTTTGTGTGATTTTCTTTGGGGCTAAACAGCTGTGGAAACCAGGCAGTACAGAAAAAACAAACAAGCAGGCCCCTTGTGTTACAAGCAGAAATAGGCTGTATGTTTGGGGAGTTTATTGGACAGCCTTGGCCAACCCCTCAAAAGAGATTCTCATGTCTGGTAGTGGACATTTTTGTTAAGCAATCTTGGCTCCAGGAGGGAGCATTGCAGCCCAGATGAGAAAAGGTCATTAAAACTTAGTATGTATATTTATATACTTTATTGTGTGTGTTGCAAACCTTTTTTACAGTGCATAGTTAATAACATGCTTTTTCAGACACCCTTATTATTGTTTTACTCCCTTCCTCTTTCAGTATTTATCTCCCTTCCCCTCCCTAAGAACTTTCCCTTTTCCCTTTCCCTGATCGCCACTTGTATCCCACTGATCTCCCCTCTGTTGCCACCCCCACCAGTTCCTCTATCCTGGCAATGGAATCATTTTGTTTCCTGGTATCTGTACTTACTATAAGATTTTAAGAAGAATAAAGAGATAGAACGAGGACTTTGTGAGCCCTGGCAACAGGCAGGTTCACAATTAGCAAGGTATCTAATGGTGGCCAGGAGAAGCTTCAGGTCTTGCCAGAGTAGTGTAGAAGTGTTCCCAGCTTCTACCAGGTCATCAGCTGAGAAACCTGGTTGTCTACACAACGAGGCAAGTTTCCCTATAGCTGAATCGGTGCTTAAGATTTTGGAGACTCCATTGTGAGCCTAGCAGCCTTAACTAGAAACTCAGCCTCAGAAACTCACAGGCTCTTCTAACACAATGGTCTTTGAAATTGGGCTGCCTGGTGCTTAGCACTATCTGAGGTTTCAGATACTCACTGGGGATCCTGAAACACATGCCCCATGAATGAGTGTTGGGGAACAATACCTGCATAGCCCACTGACACCTAGGAAATTTCTAATGCACCAGTACATATCCTCCAGACTTCTGAAGATGTCTGTCTGACTCACAAATTTGCAGCCATTACAAGAGCCGTGGCCAAGAGGTCATGGCTCGCAGGTACATCTCTTGAGTCCATGCACACAGCGCTGTTTGCTATGTGCATTCCAACTTCCTAGTGTTTGAAAGATTATAAGCTATCAGTCCTCATAACAGCTCCGTGGGACAGGTTCTGTTATCACCTTTGTTTTATAGATAGGGAAACTGGGGTATGGATGGGTCAGTTAACTGGTTAGGAGGCAGACAGAACATAAAACCAGGAAGTCTGGGCTGGACTCTGTGCTCCAATTGACACTGCCTTCTCTAGTTGGTGCTGTGGACTAAGCAATTCCCTTGTGTTTCCTATAAGCAAAGGTCTGCCATTCATTCTTTCATTCAATCCTAACAACAACAACAACAACATCAAAAAGATTATTTACCCCATTTTGTAGATGTGAAATTTAAGGTTAATTGAGAGATATCAACTCGAGCCAATTTTTCTAGGGGCTTACCCTAGTCAAATGCCCGTACCACCGCCCCCAGCAAAGACACAGCTGAAAATGGTTACAGTTTAGGTGTCAATCTCACACACCAGTGCCTGTGTTTGAACATGTGGTCCCTCAACTGGCACCGATGTTTGGCAAGGTGGCAAAACCTATAGGAGGTAGAGAGTTGCTGGGGGAAGGACTAGATCCTAGGCTCACTTCCTGCTCTCTTGGCTTACTGACTGGCTAGGCAGTGTGTTCAGCTGGCCTCACACTCCTTCTCCCATGTCTTCCTAGATTCCATAGACTCTGTCGCCTTGGAACTGTGAGCTGGAATAAGCCCTTCCGTCATTTGGCTAGGTGTTTTTGTTTTGTTTTGTTTTTATTAACGGTCATATGTAAAGTAAGAAAAGAACAAACACCAACAACCCAAAACACAGCAAGATACACATTCTTGCTCAGAAGCAAAATAAGCCTATTTTTCCCTCTAGTTTATGGATCTGACACTACCACGCTACATTTAGTTTACAGAAAAACTCATTTAATGAAGATCTTTAAGTATTAGAATAGGCTTATGGCTGTATATTTATAATTCACTGAGTAGCCTTTTCATGTTCAAAAGTATGTCCTTTGAACTTGACCTGTGCCAGGCATTGCCAGCATTTGGTCAGATTAAAATCCCCCAAATGTGCAAATCACAGGACTCTTTGCTGAACTACGATCACAAATGAGGCACCTAGGACACAGGACGTGAGCGTCAGTCACAGATCTGGTTAATCCTTTGGCAGCTCCCCTGCGTTCAGTTAACTCATACAGACCTAACATGGGCAAGCCATCTTGGGCTCCTACAGGATACCCTTCACATGGAGTGCGTGAAATTTCCATAGACGTCAAAGAGCTTTCGTTGAGGAACTGGGAGGAGCCGTGCACAACTATAATCCCAGCACCAAGAAGACAGAAGTAGGAGGATCAGGAGTTCAAGGTCATCCTTGGCAAAATAGTGACTTTGAAGCCAGCCTGGGCTACATGGAACCCTGTTTTAAAAATGTTAAAAAACGAGCTTTGGTTGACACCTGCTAGGAAGTTTAGCCCACTCAGGCTGCACTGCTCTGAAATTCTGTTCTGTAGCCAGTCGCAAATATCGCAGGCATTTAAATGTGCTGTCCATTCCCGGAGAATAATTACAGCTATTTAATTGTATTCATAATTTAGTGTACACCTGAAGAATCCGCTGTGAAATATCCGGAGGACCCTTTAATACTGGTGTTCATTTACGAATTGTCACATTTATAATGCGTCTTTAATCTTCTAGGGTCTGCTAGAATTTTTTATTACAGTCTGCTTTGTGCTTTAAATATTAAAGATTCGGCGATACTTCAAAAGGTGATAATGCTTGATACTCTGATGGTGACTAAACCGCAACAGCTAAATATATTGAGGGGTATTCCGTGGCTCTGGCTTAATTAAACATGCATGTGTGTTTTCAAATGCAATATTTTTCTGCTTGTTAGGTTTTTGACAAACCTCCAAACAGGTCCAGGTGGAACAAAGCATGCAGACAGGCTTGTGAAGAGAACTAGAAGCACTCAAATTAGCACCTTCCCGCCATTAATATGCACAGCTTGGATCCCCGTGATCGACAATGCCATCGAGGGCTGTCTGCAGCTGAACAATGTAGCTTTGTCTTTTCATTTTTCTAAAACATGTCCAGTTTAATTATGCGAAGATGTTGGTGACAGCTTCCGAGGCAATAAGATGATATTTGTTCTCTGTAACTTCCTCTCCCCCGGGACCGCAGCCTGCATGGCGGGGCAGAGCAGGCTTTATCTCAATGTATCATTTGTTCTCATCGCCTACCACTTAGCGGTAGCCTCCTTCTAATTCAACATGCCCTCCTAAAGCAAGAGGGCTCAACACAAGACCAAGGGACACATGGCCATGGATACTTGAAAACTACTCAAGCAGCTTTCGAAGTTAGAAAAAGAATTGGACAAATATAGAAATTCTATATTATTGGAAAAGCAAAATTTTCTATTTGGCATTTAGAGTTTGCTGGAAGGACAAAAGTGTTTTGAAGAGACTGTGTTTTGTTTTGAACACATACACTCAAATTCTTGTCACCAGACTTGAAACACTGAGTTCAGATTCCCAGCCCATGACATCAATCTAGGCCTTATTTCATAGACCCACATGGCATTCTGTAATATTAAAATCCCCATAGAAGTAAGACCATCTCAAAATATTACTTACTGATGCTGCCCAAACAGAGGCTGACAGAGGTGGGGAAGAGAACACGATGTTTTACAGATGAGAGAAGTAAAGAGAAGCTGGCTTTGAGTGATTCGGTCTGCCACACAAACCAACGCATGACAACTGCTCAACTAGATATAAATTGCAATAAAAATATATGTGGGGACTGCCAATAAAAGTTCAATTATTGTACTGTAATAGGCAAGCTTGTGCAATAAATAGATAGGTAGATAAATAAATAAGCAGAAATAAAGCCAGTCTGTGAGAACATAGGCGGTATTAGAGCAATTTTCCAGGTGAGGAAGTGCTAGTGGATATGACAGGTGAGGTATTGTTATGATAATACCTAAGGCAAGGCAGCCACCACACGAAAGGATAGACAAATCTGAATTAATATGATCTGATCGGTGAGGTGGCATTTGGATATAATCTTCCTGTATTGTGGAGAAGGCTGCATGCATATTAGACTAGGAACGAGCAGTGTGGAAGGCGGTAGACAGAGGACTCAGTGTGAGAAGAGATAAATCACAGGCTGGGTTTCAGAAGAGGCAGACTGTGCTTGGCTGGGGAAGGAGCACCCTTGGAAATTGGATTTGTAAACAAATTAAAATGGAAGTTCTCTTCCTGAAGCCTTTAGTGGTGTTGACAATAAACGCTTAACCTTGGCGGTGGGAAGACTTTGAAACCAGTAATTAGGAGGAGATGGAGGTAGGAAAGCATATTTTAATTCTGCTTCACCTTCTGATAAGCCGCGGTGAGCATTTCTACCCTGGACTGTGCGCCAGGTGGCCATTTTAGATCCCCAGGAAGGAAGATGTTGACTTCCCAGAGAATTCTAACCATCTCATGCTTTCTTGACCTGTGGTCGCCACCCCTGATTAACAGTCTTCATCGTTACCAAGCCTTAAGAGCACAAAGGAGCACAGAGCGTCGGCACACAAAGCGTGCATTTTGTTAAGCTGTAGAGACTCAGGATTTGAGCCTGCAGTAAAGCACCTCCGTAGTCTTTAATGGATTTTTAAAGATGACAGGAGAGGAGAGAGGAACGCAAAGCAAGGGAAGGCAGAAATTCCCTGAAGGAGCATTCCGAGGTAAATCACAGCGAATGAAAGAGTGAACTCCTAGGGCCGCGGGATGTCTCCTAGGTTTTCAGCCGGACACTTATGGCCTGGTGGGTCCCCGAACACCTGTGCTCCGGGCAGACTTTGACAGAGCAGCTCGCAGGAAGACGGACGGCAGCTCCCGGAGTGCTGTTTGCAGGGCAGGAAATTGCTCCCTGTCCACGCTGGGCTGCCTTGCTCCCGTCACATGGCTGAGTACAGCCTCCCATATAACCACGCCATTTATGTATGCTAACTTGGCTGCTGTAACGGTATTCCTTGCTTCCTCTTCTTGCTGCTGCTCAGGCAATTAAAAACAAAGCTCTCATATAACCTGGCTTATAGGTGACAGACACCCAAGACCAGATAGCCCTAGATTCATGCAAGATGTGGCCGCCACAGAAGGAACCTGAGAGTAGGAAGACCCTATTTCCCAGGGATTTTACTTCTATATTTATTTTCTTTAAGTAAGAGACTGATTTCAGCTAATTTCTGAAAAAAACAACCCAACAACCTTAATCAGTACCTCTGTTAAGAAGTTTGGCAAATGTTGTTAGTGCAATCATGTGTCTGTATGGGGAGGTGCATCGGTAGGAGAATCTGCTTTTGTCTTGCAACACAAAAACCAATGCTAAACCTGTACAGTGGAACTGTATCTATGGCAGCCCTCAAAAGAGTCTCCCTAGAGGCTGGGCAATCACAAGTGTTTTTGAAATGCCCCATTTACAGGAAGACAGGGTTCTACCTCCTGTTTCTGATCCCAGCCTTCTGATTGGAGTGATTTTGAAAGGCTAATCAGAAGAACCTGCTTTCTTCCCCTAGGTCAGATCTGAACAGCACACTGGTTCTTGGACTGAATCCCTGAGCTGATACACAAAGTATATATACAGTGTACATCATCCTATACAGAACAGTCCCCGAAGGAGAGTACTCTCAAGGTCAGCGTTGGCTTCAGTGCTGGCTTGACTCCTATCCTTGGGGCTAGTAACAGGCTCCATATCCTTCCAGTCTCTGAAGCCTCCAGGCTGTAGGGAGCACTGGGAAAGGGGCTAGCCTGGAGCCAAGTGTCTGGTAGTGAACACTGGGAAGGGGGCTAGTCTGGAGCCCAGTGACCGGTAAGAGCTGGTTTTCATCAGAGCTACGGGAAATTCAACACAGAAGAGGTCAAGTTTAGGCAGTGCACATTTATGCCTTGTCTCAGAACACCCTCCCCCAGAGTGTGAAAACACAGATAACAGCTACTCTGATTGGGGTTTTGATTGCACAGATATCTCTCCAGCTCTTAGACCACACAGCCGGGCGGCATGTCTCTGCAGCAGAGTGTTCATAGAACATCTCCAGGGCACAGAAGTGGCACAGGAGGGAAGTTCTGATTCTATTGACTAACGCTTTCTGTCTTGTAGGATCATAGTGCTTGATGTTTAAACATACATACATGGGGAACACGAGGCTTGCTTTCCTTCATCAAGAGAAGAGGGCATTTACCTTTTGACTAAGTTCTTCATATAGTAATGTGTATCAACTTAACAGTAGATTGCCTTCTGGGTTCCCACTATGAGGCTTGTCCCAAGATAGATTCTGAGTTCTTCTGGGGAGTCCAGATCTTAGACTCCCTTGAGGTTCACTAAAGTATAGTCTACTTACTCTTAGACACCCGACGTACCTCATAAACTGCTGATGGCTAGTAGCACTGGGGGCACCTGCACACCATACTCCCAGGAAAAAACGATGGTTGAGCCCTGCTCTGGTAACTGATCGACGTGTGTGCAAGTAGCAGGAGTCCTTGGTGGCGCCCACACTTTAAGCAGTAGATTCAGAATTTGTAGTTGTAATGGACTCAAGTGCCAGGCTGAGCTCATGGTACAACCAAAAACTCTGGGTCATCTCTTCCTCTCGGAAAACATTTGTCAAAAACCTCCTATTGCCTAGGACTATTTTCAGGGCTGACATTATATCATGAATCAAACAGGTAAGATTTCTGCATCATTAGAGCCTATGTCTTATAACTGTCCCTGTCCCTCCTACCCACTAAAGTCCCTTCTCTCACTCAGACCATGGTTACCTTACTCTCTTTCTTTTGGATAAAACTTGTAAGTCCTCTCAACCTTCTGATCACCCTGAAAACAGCACTTGACATATTAATACCTGCCTTTGTTCTAGACTCAGGGGAAGGGACTGGGATTTAAAGTTATATTATGGTTCATGAATATTCAAACAATAGGAAGGGACTTAGGGCTCCTAAGATAAGCATTCCAGTTCTGGCTCTGTGATAGACTCATCTTGGTGACCTTTCAAAGCGTCCCCAAGACTGCATACTACCCTGCATTCTCAATCACCTCATCTTGGATTGGGGTCAATCTTTGGTGTTTGATCAAAATGTACAGCTAGGGTTGGAGGGTTGAATTCACATGCTCTAAACTAAATGTGGCTGATGGGAGGCTGGCCTGGAGAACAGCTCCCAGGGGAAGATGGTGAAGCCTACACAGAGACTCTGATTAGTCTGAACGTAATTCTGTGAAGAATGAGGGTCCACAGAAGACTTTTAGAGCACATAGGTGATATGGTCTGATCTCTTGGAAAGAAGCTTTGGTGACAGAACAGAAGACACACTGGGGAAAGAGAAGGCCACAGGCATGAGTCTTGGATAGTATTCAAAGTAGTCCCCATGAGCGAAGAAACTAGCTCTGAGCAAGGGGTGGTGCAACACCATAGCCGAGGAACAGGAACAGTTCTGAGGAGGCCCAGCCATTTCTTAGCAGACGCGGGTCACACGGTAACTTGAAGTGGGGCTTAGTGGGCAAAGAACCAACACTCCCGTGGTCTCCAGCTTGCTACTGGCTAAGCACATGCCGCCGCTGACTGGGAACGAAGATCCTCACGAGGCCTGTGCTACCCAGGTTAGCTGGGCACTCCGTGGGTGGGACGCAGGCCTGGAAGATCCAAGTAACCTTTAAGAGCGTTTCCAGTTTGAAATCCAGTGGCTCTGCTGCATAGGCTATCAGCACACACCATTTACATGTCTGTCCTTAAATTCTCTATATGCTTGGCCTTTTGGATGGGGTCAAAACTATCTACTAGATGAAGAAATATGGGACTAAAAGGACATGTCTCGCATGCTTCTGAAATGCAAGCCTGGCTAAGCTCCACACTGCTGCACGCGTTATGTCCTTTTATATTAATCTAAACTGTGCCCATAATTTCCATGAAGCACTTTTGCTTTTACAATCTTCTATACACTCCGACTCTTCTTCTTGATTTTGAAAAGTGAGCCGCCACTGGCGGTATTTATAGCAGGCAAAGCCCGTCAGTCTCCTGGTAGTGAATGAGTGATTCTTGATTGGTCGAGTCATGCACAGCTGTATTGTTGCCACCCTCAAGGGGTGTGAAAGTAAGGCTACATGTTGTAGATTTCACTCCACTTCGTGGAGAGTGACAGGGCATGGATGCAGAGACAGTCCCGTGGATAGCTACAGGGGCACGGACACAGAGATGGTCCCGTGGATAGCTACAGGGGCATGGACACAGAGACGGTCCCATGGATAGCTACAGGGGCATGGACACAGAGATGATCCCGTGGATAGCTACAGGGGCATGGATGCATGGTTCCCTCAGTTCTCTGTGGCAAGATAAACCCAGGCGTTTTCTACTTGCCTCGCTGAACGCGCCATTGGCAACCTAGCAGGCCAATATTAGCTTGTGTGGGGTTCGTGCGGGTGCTTTGCTGCCGTTTGGAGAAATGGCCAGCTTACTTGCTTATATTGACAGCTCTACTGTAAAATTTCCTGGCACTAAAGGTCAAAAAGACCCAGTTTTCCCCTGCTTGTTTCCACCCGAAAGAGAATAAATCTGGGCGCTGAATCGCTTCTCTGACAATAATTTATGAATCATGCATCGACTGTGTTTGAATTGAGAAAGGCTTTCATATCCTTTCCATTAGCTCAGATTAAGTTTTCATATAGATGCTGAGAAGCATGCTAGCAATATCCTCAGCTCATTTTTATGAAAATTTTATCAGCACTTTTTTCTGTACTACACTCCAATTGGGATGTCTCAGAATCTAAAGCTCAGCTTTGGACATGAACTTCTCTCAACCTGGCTGGCTGCTGCTCTGAAGGTTTCAATATTTTATGGGCTCTGGCTAACTCAGCCGTGAGATTCAAGCTGCAGAGATTTAAGGCTAATGTAAAATCATGAACGGATGAAAACTGGGATGTCATAAGTAATACATCTACAAGAGTGGGGCGCAGTTACCATTTTTAAAAGGGCTTTAAAAAGAAAACAACATTCTCTGTTCTGTCTTTATGCCCCAAAATGAAAAGCCCCTGAGCTGTTGTACGAGCACGGGGCCATCTTTTCTTGCTTGCTGTTCTTCAATTGCTGCTTAATTGTTGCGGTGGGTTGCTCCCGCCTCCTGCCTCTTCAGTTCGCCATCCACATGAAAGCTCCCGATGTGTGCGTTCCAGAGAAATGGGCGCAGCGTGGTTGAGCGTATAGGCCAAACCCATTTCTTACATCTTCTTCTTTTTGTCTCAAAGCTGATTTAAAACATTTGGAAAATCTGTCTATTCAGCTGGAGTGTCCCAGTGCATTCTTTCCTAGAAACAGTGGGGTCACATGTGCTCTGCCTGATGGACTTTTCGGCTGCAATCTATAGCCACTTCCCTTGAGCCCCGCAGAGCCGGGGAGCTCGGTAATGGCTGCAATAACAATGCGTTCTTTGTGTTCAAGAATCCAGGGGGAAGAGCCCGGTAGACTGGGTAGTCACAAACCCATCACTTTGCGCTCACTTATTTCTTCATTATGCGCTCTACCCTTAAACGTGTTTTTAAACAGCAAATAGATTTCTCTATGAAACACCACCTAAGCATCAAATGAGCAAATACAAAAGTCTCCTTTGGAGACAGCCGGGGCCATCATTGCTAGTTATTAACCTGTTCCAAAGGAGACAACTGACGGCAGGAACTGCCTGCCCATGTCTGTCATTGTAGGGAGAGCAATGATTTCTACACAGGGCTTGAGCCATTTGTTCAGAAATGTCACTGGATATATGCGCCGGCATAAGATTATCACCCCAACGCCAAAAATCTAAAATAAGTACCGCACTTAAACAACTATAGAATTGTCCAAGTGCCAAAGACCAGAATGGTTAAGTGAAGGGGCCCTTCAGGGTGGGAATTCCCAGCCACCAGGTCAGGCAGGCGACTCTGCCAGTCTTAAGAGCCGCAGGGACCTCAGGATGTAGGGCTCCCCAGCGTTTCATGTCAAAAGATGCTGGTCAGCCTTTGTGTTCAGCTGAAGCGCAGCCTCTCTTGTTTGAACTGCAAACAACATGGAAGATAATGTTTGTGCGTAGACATATTCTTGAAGCTTGTCATGACGTTTCTCGGTTTTATCCCCGTGGCGGAACACCAGTTTCCAAAGCTGTGATTGTTTGAGGCCATGGTTGTTCTTCTCCTGTAGGGTCGCCAGCTAGCAGGGTAGCCGAAGCAATGCTGCAGCCCTCAGCCCTGACGCCTGGGAGGGAACCACTGGCAAATGCTCCTGTTTTCAAGTCTCATCTGTAAGAGGTCAGAATGGGAGTGATGTGCTCCCCGTGAAAGCTGGTGTCGGTCCTCATTCTACGTCCTCATCTGTCACCAGGAACAAGTGTTCACTGGCTGGGTGCTTGTCCCTTCAGGGAGGAGTGGGAGGAACAAGAGAAGGAGAAGGCTGCCACTGGGGCTGAACCCCCTACACTCAGGGTCTGTCCTCACCTCCAGAGTGGATGGTGAGGACAAAAATCATGAAGGTTGAACCAAAAATAACATGATTGAAGAAAATGCCAAATTACACAGCGTGTGTTTGAGTGTGATGTGAGATTAGACTTGGTAAGAGGATCCGAATCACTGTATCTTTCCTCCCAATTATCAAGCACATACATGTTCATATGAAGGAGGAAAAGATAAACCCAACCCTGACGTGTGAAAGGTGATTGTTCTGGATTTTAACCCTGCATGGGCATTCCTGTGTGTATACCCAAACAGTATGTAGACCACAGAGGTCTGTTTTCCCGTACTCTCTCTTCCTCCTCTTCCTCGCCTCTGTTCTTCTCCAGGTCCACTCTTTGACTTCTGCCACCCACTCCTGCACGCACAGAGTTTAATTCTGGATTCCCCAGTGAGAGGAAGGGCAGCATGATTGTTCGAGTCTGGCTCTTCTCACATAACGACCTCCAGCCCCATTCATTTCCCTGCAAACACCATGGTTTTATTTTCTACCTTATGGAGGAATAAAAGTCTACAATGCAAATCAAATTATTCTATCTCCTTGTTCAAAATTTATCAATACCTTGTATTTTATTCAGATTGAAAGTCAGTCTCAGTGGACTTGGATAGGGTCTATTGTTCAAAACCTTCGGCATGCCACCTTCCCTCACTTAGCCCCGCCTCCACTTCCTATCCCAGTACTCACATTCCCCAGTGCTTAAACCAACATCCCCAAGTGCCTCTCAGCCTGTAAAACCTAGGCCTGCTGTGTTCACCACCTGGAGCCTCGGGCTGCTCCTCTCATTCAGCTAAACTCTAGCTAGATTCTGCTTTGCTTTCCGGTCCCTGCTCCAGTGGCAGCCCTGCCTGCAGAGGCATGTCCCGCCACTCCAAGCCTTGCTCTCCTCTCCGCTGACGTCTACCTATGGAACTCCAAGGTCAAGACAGCAGCATCTCTCACCTAATGATCTTTTTCTATGGATCATGAGCTTTTCCCCCTCATTTCCCCGGCACCTGACACAGAGACGGGCATGTGGTGAGCTTCTGAGCATCTCTGGTGAGCAAACAAAGGTCTGGCACAGAGAAGGGAGGACATGAAGCCGTGGCCTGGGTAAACACGCTTCATGCTTTTCTTACACCCTGTCTGGGTTGAGCCTGCAAATGAAGTCAGTGTTTAATCAATTGGTCCAAAGTGCCTTTAAACTACAGCTGCTCATACAGAGCCAGAGATGAAAGGAAATGGAAGTTAGGATTTCCTCAGGAAAAAAAGCCAATGCTGACATTTCAAATAGGAGACCGGCAGATGAAACATATCCATCCCTCTCATACTGGTCAGTGGGAAACTCTTAACAGCCCTGAAAAACAATGAGATGCAATTCTCTCAATTCTCTCTCTCTCTCTCTCTCTCTCTCTCTCTCTCTCCCTTCCTTCCCTCCTTCCTTTTCTCTCCCACAAGCCCCTCTGCCCAAGCAGCAATCTTAAGAGAAGGGAAATGCAATTACATCCGTGCCTGTTTAAAATTTAAGAGCACAAAAATGAGTTGAAGTTCTTTTTTTTCCCCTTTCGCAGGAAACAAATTAGCCCACAGTAGACTTGTGCCTGCAAGCAGCCCGTTTAATTTGGTTACTTCCTATGCCTTGAGGCTAGCTTTCCCCCACTAATTCTGCCAACTCCTTTTCGTTTCAGGCCTTATCTCCTTGCTGTCTGCAGAATCCTATGACAAGCAAGAGTCCAAGCTGTATTTTATCTATTTAATCATCTCCATTGCCTGATCGCAGAAAGTCTAACTAAGGTGATGAGTCATTTTTACAAGCACTGACTCTCTCATAAATTGATGCCCAATGGTTTTAGCCAGTGCATACTAAATGTTTAAACCTACCCCATTAGGTTTATAGCAAAATTTCAATTCCTAAAGTTCATGTTTCAGACATGGTTGAGTTATACAGGCTATAGACCCCCTAATACCCTCACCCACACATTCACACACACCATACACACCACACACACCATACACATCACACACACACACTTTATTTTGAATAAAGTGCTTGGTTCTTTCTTGCACATAGTAATCCATAATCACTATTATTTTTATCATTAAATTAATTAGAGTTCAAACGGTTCCTAGCAAAGCAAGTTGATAGCAATTCCAGGCCAGCCTGTGATAAATGGCATGACTCTTCTGCATAAGCAAAGGTGGGGTTTGGTGGCATGCACCCATAATCCTAGCACTTGGGAGGCTGAGGCAGAAGGATTACAATTTTGAAGTCAGGCTGGTCTCAAAACAAGACCCTGCTTCAATAAAACCAAACAAGTACACAGCTTAAAGGCAGACATGGAGATTTGCAGACCATGGTGGCTTACTTGATTAGTTCTTAGTAGTTCTTAGACTTCAGCCTGTGCTGGATCCTCAGGGAGGTCTCCAGCAAGGCCTCCCACATAGCAAGGTGTCTCAGGGCTGAAACAAGAGCCTTTGGAGCCAAAGGTCCTGAGTCTGACACCAAAATCCTTCTAATGGTCTGGACCAGTCTCACAATTACTTATTTCTGTAGGTTGCTTCCTCTGTAAAACGGCAACAGATCTCTGTGCAGCCAAAGGTGTGAGGCAGTTGTTTCTGCACTCACGGCATAAAGAATACCTTATGTAGTTAAAAAAACAATCCTTTTTCAACATTATTGCAAAATCTATCCTAATAGAAGAAGACTTTTAAAAGTGAATGGGGCCTGAGGAGATAGCTCATCAGCTAAGGGGGAGCTTACTGCAGGAGCAAGAGGACTACAGTTCAAATCCCAGCACCTATGTAAGAAGCTTGGCATGGTGGAATATGCCTATCACCCCAGCGCTGTGGACGGGCCTGGGCGGTGCACTCTTGGGGTTTGCTAACCACCAGTCTAGCTCTGTGTTCAGTGAGAGACCCTGCTCTAAGACAATAAGGCAGAGAACGCCAGAACAGAATGCCCAGTGTGCTCATCTGGCCTACTGATGTGCTTGGCCACATATATATACATGCATCACATATGTACAACACACATACAGTGAATACTGATACAAGGTTAACAGCAATGGTATGAGGTCATTAATTATACATGGGAACATACGTACATATACATCACATATGCACAACACACACATATACAGTGAATATTGTTACAAGGTTAATAGCAATGGTAATGAGGTCATGAATGAGGTTACCATGTATAAAGTAGATAAGAGATATTTATATAATACAAAACTTTAAATTTCTTTTCAAGATCAGGGCAAGAAGGGTCTTGTTGAATAGATAAACAATGATCACTCGAAGCTTGTCCGGGTATCTATCTTTGACCCCAGCTGGGTTGGCCTCGCTCATCAGATGATTGATCGATGCCTGGGTCACAAGCCTTACAACTCATCAGTCTTGCACTTGACCAAAGCATTCTATTCCCATCTGCAATCTTTAAACCCAAGCTCAGTGCCAGGGAGAAGCTCTTTCAGCTGAGAACTGCAGGATGTTTGGTCCCAGCCGGGGACATCTGCCTTTTCTTCTCTTCATCTGCCATCCTCAGGAAATTCCCTGCTCCTCACCGGATGATCAGAAAGGTGTTTTTATAAGAGTGAATTCCACCGTGTCATGGTTCCAGTTAGGACTCATGTCTCCTCCTCTGCTGCATTGGATCCCGTCTCTTTCACTGTCCCTCAGCTAAAAGAGAAAAGTAAGTTAACGGTGAGATAGTGGTTGAAGAAGTGAGGGAGTGCCACAGGGGACAGTGTGAAAAAATGGGCAAAGATGACAGCCATCTTGTTAATATGAACAGAGAAAGGGCATTTGGGTTTTCTTCCTTAAAAGAATCCACAAATAATAATCCATGACCATCTTTAGAGCAGTGGTTGCTCAGAAGCATTCCAAAAGCAAGCAACCGTCTATCCTCTCCACACCCTGCCCTTGGGAGTCTGCAGGAGGCTCCTCCTGAGAGCGGGATTGGCATCGTTCTTCTCAAGCACCCAGGCTCCGGAGGCCGGGTCACATCCTCCGGCTGTGCTAGCCTCTCACAGTCAGCTCAGTCCCCTTTCCCCTTTCCCTGCTTCATCACGGCAGGTGAAGCCAGCATAAAGCAAAGGCTTTTAAAATATGATTGTAGGCTAGGTAGGAAGGAGATATCCATGTGCATACATGTACACACATGTAATGAGTATATACATATAATACATAGGAACATGTGTACCCTGCTGGTGGGAATATAAAGCAGACTAGCTATTTTGGAAATCAGTATGGAGGTTCCTCAAGAAACTAAAAACAGACCAGCAATATGACCATACAGCCTAGCTATACCAGTCATGGGGATTTATTCAAATCACTCCAAGGCAACATGTCACAGAGGTATGCACTGAGACACAATTCACAATAGTTAACTTGTGAGACCAGCTTTTATGTCCAGCAACAGAGCAATGGAAAAAGAAAATTTTGTTTATTCAAAAATCAAATTTTCATCCATGAAGAAGGAAGTTCCGTCTTTTGCTGGAAAATGGATACAACTGGAGATAGTTATAGCAGGAGACTTGAGAGACAAATACCCCATGCTTTTTCTCGTTTGTGGGTCCCTGTCTTTACAGATAAACTTATATATGTATAGGTGCCATAGAATAGAAGCAAAAGTGTTTAGGGCCAAGGGGACTAGCATGCAGAGAGAGAGGGAGACAGTGGGGGAGGGGTGCATGCTCCAGGTGTACAGTAGACTTGAACGACAATGTCCTTCTGCAACTATGTGCCATAGGAAGTGTTTGTGACATGGTTGTTCCGGTTTCAGATTGCTGAAGTCCAGCCCAGAGCACAAAGCCTCCTCAACTGTAGAGTCAGGTGTCTGGGATTCCAGTCCTCTGACTCCTTATGGGGATTCAGGTGGATTGCTGAGCACTTTGGGCCTTAGTGTTTCCAGCCATAAAATGAGGCAATTGGTCCAGACGCTCTCTAACTTGCCTTTGGGATAAAAATAAATGGAGTCCTTGTTATATTGAATACACTGATTCCATTGCCTATGGTTGCTTTTGAATTACTAATATATACTAATGATTCCATTGCGGATGCTAAATTGAAGGACATTTTGCCTGATAAATCTTTTTCTAGATTAATTTTGCAAATGATTATAGGATAAAGCAGAAGTCCCTGTTCATCTATCATTGAAATCGCCACAAATGTGTGTTTATCTAAACAAACAAGATAAAAACTGTGGATGGCATTTATAAGCAACTAGGTAATGTTTTCAACATTTGCTGTTGCATAAAGAAGAAGGACTATGCTAATATGTGTAGTAATATGTAGTAATAACACATGTGCATGACCCAGGCATGGCAATGCCAACAAACTCCATAGTAGAAATAGGTCATCTGTTACTGGAATTCGCAGATATTAACATAGAATGCAAATAATGTTTGTAAACTTTTTTTTGCAATGATAATTTCAATTCCTCTCCACTTGGTTCTGTTGCTAATGAAGCACACACTCATCCCAACAGTCTCGTGGAGCTGGAGTCTTCCTCCTAAGTCAGTTTCACCCTCTGTGTTCTCACTGTCTTCCTTCAGGATCAATAAACGCCTGGGCTCAGAGTCACAGTTCTCTCACTCTGTCATAGATCTCTAAGCCTTCCTTCCCCCTGGCTCTTCCTCCTTCTCTTTCTTCTTTTTCTACACACACACACACACACACACACACACACACACGGGGTAAGAGAGAAAATTATCCTCTGCATGATGAACAGTTTGCTTGGTTTTACTGGAACCTCTGTTGAAAGTCCTTCTCAGAGCTGGGCCTGGCAGTGCACATCTTTAATCCCAGCATTTGAAAGGTAGAAGTAGGCAATTCTCTGAGTCTGAGGCCATCCTGGTCTACAGAGAGAGTTCCGGGACAGTCAGGGCTACACAGAGAAACTCTGTCTCAAAAACAAAACAAAACAAAACAAAAACCTAAAGGCCTTCTTAGGCTTAAAATACAATATAGTTCAGTAGTAGAGTGAGCGCTTGTCTAGCATGTCTGAGGCCCAGTGTTGAATTCCCAGTACCATATCGGGGAGGGGGTGGAGAGCGCCTTTCATTTAATTCAAACTATCTTTAAATTGAAGCATGTCTCTTATCTCTACTATTCCTATCCTGGTCATTTTTTAGGCTCTCAGACTACTAATCCAGTTGTAGAGTTCCTTCAAAATCAGTGCCCCTTTCTTTCATTTCATTCTGGCTTCTTCACAAAGAGGCCAGGAAACAACCAATTGCACAAACCTTGGTTTGCCTCCTCTGAATTCTGTCTTCAGCTATCTTAGTATCTGCTCGCTCTTGCCACTTGGATTTTACAGCAATCAGGCACAACACCATCCTTCTAAATGGGAGCTGAAGAGATCTTTGATGTGGGAGGTCCTTCTGTATATGTGTTACTTTTATTGGTTGATGAATAAAGCTGTTCTGGCCAATGATTTGCAGAGTAAATCCAGGCAGGAAATCCGAAAGGAGGTCTAGAGAGGGAGTAGGTGGAGTCAAGGAGATGCCAGCCAGCTGCCGAGGAAATAAGACTTTAAGTCGTAAGAGCTAGCTAGAAATACACCTGAGCCATTGACCAAACAGTGTTGTAATTAATAAAGTTCCTGTGTGATTATTCAGGTTTGTGAGGCCGGGAAAGGAAAGTGCAGTTTCCATTACAGAGTTTAAATGAAGGGACCCCTGGAGGATTGTGCTGGACTGGGGGGCAGGGTGGGACTAGCAAGAGAAGGTGAGGTATGAGGAAGGAGTCCTTGTTTCCTCTGAGTTTAGGGGTGTAACACATTAAAGACATCCTTGTAAGATGAAGTTCTTCAGAGAGAAGATGACCTGAAGACACAGTGAAAAACTTGCATCCATGATGCAAAGAGGCCTGGGAAACTTCTGTACTATGGCGCCATGATTGGAACCCAACTATGCGGACACTGTGACTTTGAACTTCTGTTGACTTCAGATCTGTGAGAGAGCACATTTCTGACGCCCGGTCTATAATGGTTTTTACAGCTGCCAATGGCTGCCAGGAGTTTCCATCAAAACCCATCCAGGGCCACAGCGATAGTGAGGCCACTAAGCATCTTCAGCTAAAGGAACCACATTTGTGCTGATGATGAACCACACCTCAGCAGAGACAGAACAGCCTCTCCTCCCCGCCAACTGCTCTTCCAGTGGCTTCCATGGGCCCAAGCAGAAGCTAAGGCCAGGGGAGCATAGGAGAGGGCTGCAGTGGTCAACTTCCACGGCACAGAGCAAAGGAAGTGGCTCTGAAGCTTGCCCATGGAGAACAGTGAACAACTGTGCCTGAAACACCGATTTAATCAGTTTCCCATCAAGTCTGAGTCTTCTGAGCCAGCATCAATCCCAGTGAATTGAGCTCCATTCAGCTAGATGCTCAGGCCAAGCATCTTGCAGCCGTCCTTGACTCTATTGGCAAATTCTATTTTCTTTGCCTTAGATATATTTCCAGAATTGCTTTATAAGGTGCTTGCTATTTAAGTATGAAGACCCAAGTTTGCCCCTCAAGAAACCACATACACACACACATGTACAACGTACACACACATACACAGACATACATACACACCACACATACACACACCATACCACACTTACACACCATACACACAGATACATACACAGGCACATACACCACACATACCACCACACACCACGCACACATACCATACACACAGACACACACACTCATACACATACCACACTTATACACACAGACACACATGCCATACACATGACACACATAGACATACACACTGTACACACAGACACAGAAACATACACACCACATCCACAGACACACACCACACATACACACACCATACACAGACACACCACATACATACATGCAACACATGCACAGACACATACACCAAGCATACCACCACACACTACACATATACAACACACAACACACACAGCACACACAGACACATACAACACACAGACATACACACACATCACATATAGAAACACATACATACCACACACAAACACACACAACACATATACAGACACACACATCACACACCACACACGCATGCACACACACACAGTCAGTAAGGTGACGTGTGCTTGTAATCTCAGGTGTGTGTCTGTGTCTGTATTTGTGTGTATGTGTGGTGTGTCTATGATATGTGTGTCTCTCTGGGTGTATATATGTGTGTGTGTGGTGTGTTTGTAGTGTGTGTTTCTGTGTGTATACGTGTGTGTATGTGTGGTGTATCTATGGTGTGTGTGTCTCTCTGGGTGTATATGTGTGTGTGTGTGGTGTCAGTGTGTGGGGGAAGGCAGAGACAGGTAGATCTTTAGAGCTTGCTGTCCAGTCTGTGTAGCTGAATTAAGGCTACAGACCAATGAAGAGGTCTCAAAAAGAAGGTAGTGAGGAATGATACCTGAGATTGATCTCTGGCCTCCATACATACGTGTACACCCACACATATGCTTATGCATCCACACACATGGGCACTCTCACATATGTGAACACATGTATACACACACAAACATATATGCAAAAGAAAGAAAAATGTAATATTTAAATATTTCCAGAATCAACCCTATTCTATGTCCTCCGTTTGTCTCAGCACAGCTCTGGTTCTCAAGTCTGCCTGCAGTCATCCTCCTGCACTCCAGGTCCTACCATCCCCAGGGGACCTGCAGCTCCTCCTCTGCTCTACCACCATCACCACCATCACCATCACCACCACCATCATCACCATCACCATCACCACCATCACCATCACCACCACCATCATCACCACCACCACCATCACCACCATCATCACCACCACCATCATCATCACCACCACCATCACCATCACCACCACCACCATCACCACCACCATCACCATCACCATCATCACTACCACCACCACCATCACCACCACCATCACCATCACCACCATCATCATCACCACCACCACCATCACCATTACCATCAGCACCATCACCATAGTCATCACCATCACCACCACCACCACCACTGTCACCATTATCATCACCACCACTATCACTACCATCACCACCATCACTACCATCAGCACCATCACCATCACCATCATCACCACCACCACCACCACCATCACCATCACCACCACCATCACCACCATCATCATCACCACCACCATCACCACCATCATCATCACCACCACCATCACCACCACCATTACATCAGCACCATCACCATAGTCACCACCATCACCACCATCATCACCACCACCACCATCACCACCACCATCACCACCATCATCATCACCACCACCATCACCACCACCATTACATCAGCACCATCACCATAGTCACCACCATCACCACCATCATCACCACCACCACCATCACCACCACCATCACCACCATCATCATCACCACCACCATCACCACCACCATTACATCAGCACCATCACCATAGTCACCACCATCACCACCATCATCACCACCACCACCATCACCACCATCACCATCACCACCATCATTATCACCACCACCATCACCACTACCACCACCACCGTCACCATCATCATCATTGTTATTATCACTACCACTACCATTACCAACAACAACATTACCACTACTCTCATACCACCACCATCAACATCACCACTACCACCATTGTATCATCATGGACTTCACCAATATCGTCACCACCACCACCACCACCAACAACAACAACAACATCCCCACCATCCCCACTGTCATCATTGGCATTATCACCACCACCACCATTACCATCATCAACATTACCGCTACCACCATTTTTGTACCACCACCACCAACATCATCACCACCACCATTGTACCATCATCGTCTCCACCACCACCTCCCAAATCTAACCCTCCCAGCCATTTCAGGCTGGGACTGCACACCCTCCAGGAGGCGTGGCTTCTGCTCCCACTCCAGCCTCCTCACCTGCTGGGTTTCTGCCTTCAAAGCACAGACGTTTCTCCTGTTGTCTTACAGACAGATTCTCTTTAATGGCTCTCAAACATAGGCAAAAGTTATTGACCCCCACATTAAAATAAAGCCTTGTGGCCTTCTCTGAATATGTAAGTTGGACACATAAATAATGTATTCTCATTTATTAGAAAGTCATGCAACTTGTAAAATTATAAGGAAGAAAGTAGAGGATAAAACAGCTTAAGCCCTGACACCCTTCCACAGTCATTATTAATATTTATGGGACTGAACTTTCACATGTCTTTAGGCAATCTACATCTGTATCCCATATTTTATATAAATAGACTTTTATTATACATACCTTTTAAACATTCTATGCAACTTTTCCCTGATCCTCAGACTTCCTGTTTATTCTGTCTCCATTCCCTTCCCCTCCATTCTGTCCTTTACATGACCCTGGACCCAGGGGTCAAGGCTAATATCTCGGACTCGTGTGAATGTGTAAGGACATGTATTTGGTTTTGTGCTCATTTACATTATGTAAGTTGGACCACACAATATTCGCTGATTCTCTAGCTCCTGAGAAAGAACTTATTAGAACAATATCGACACATTTTTTGCCAATTCCTGCATTGTGGTATAAATGTATCACAACTTACCCAACACGCTGCTATTGATGAATATTCAGAGCATTCCAAACACTCCACATGCCATGAAGAGCACCATGTTCTTTTTCAAATTGATAAGCTCCTTTACAGTGGAGTTCTCCGTGAAGTGGATTGGTCTTACCGTGTGTGTACCCTAAAGTTATCATACAAACCACCAGGTCATCAGGTTCTAGGATTGCGACACTGTCATTTCACCATCAGTACAGGATATTAATCAATACCTGAAAGTTTAAAACAGCATAGTTGGAGGAGAAACTGCCAGCCTAGCCAAGCTGCAGCTATCCTGCACAAACCAGCCCACATGAGCATGCGCGGAAGGTACGTTCTCCGTGAGCCAGCCTAAGGCCAGCCTACACCCAGAGACTGCTGACGGAGAGACATCTGACCAGAGATGCCAATGAGGGAAGGCAAACGCAGCAGAGTCAGCCCGCGAGTCAATGGGCCATTGGGAGGGGGTATAAGAAGCTGCCCGTACCCTCAATAAATGAGTCGGCTCTTGCTACTCACCTGAGTCCCGGAGTCTGTTGTTGACTGCACGCCTTCGCACCCCTCCGCAAGGGTGTCCATGCAGGGTAGCCCCCAACACATAATTTTTTTTATCTGTGGTGAGGAACAATTTATTGGAAACCAAATCCAAACAATAAAACAGTATCATGACCTGAAGAAATGCAATTTTTAAAACCATAGATAGTGCCGGTTCATCACATTAGTGACAAGTTCAAGAGAATCCGAACTTACATAGGTGCGCACATGGTTGTAATGGAAATAGACACAGTTTTAACACCACAAATACTGCCACACACACACACACACACACACACACACACACACACACACACACACACACCAGTTTCTGTGTGCTACACATTCTTCACTCTCTCCAGTTCTTACTTTTGCTTTTTCTGGCATTCTGAGCCTGGTTTGCATGTTCTCTTTGTACTCACGTCTCACCCTTCTTGGGTCTCTAGCTTACTGTCCCTGCCCCATACTTCCCCAACCCCTCCTGTAGGTGGAGGTTGCTCGTTCCTTTCCATCAGCCCAGACCTGAAATAGTCACACAGAAACTGTATTAACTGAAACACTGCTCGGCCAATCACTTAGGCATAGTACTAGCTCTTATTGCCAGCAAGGTTCCAGTGGGCTCCCACGGGCTTCTTTCTCCTTCGGCAGCAATATGGCATCTCTGTGACTCTGCCTACTCTCGCTATAGATCAGATTTCCTCCTGGCTATATTTTGCCCTGCTTCAGGCCAAAGCAGTTTCTTTTATTAACCAATGGTATTAAAACATATTCACAGCGTGCTGAGGGGACTCCCACATCTTCCTCCAAAGTTTTTAAGCCCTCTACTTCATACTTCCAACCCCAACACACTCATTGGATTCCTTTTGACCTGTGAGAAGGGGCGAGAGCAGATGGGAAGCAATGCTAACATCACTTATTCAGGACTCTATTCCTCTCCAAATGTGGGCTCCAGACGTTTGGTCAAACATTGTCTCCACCAGGTTCCATTTGCATTGGTGAGTGTTCAGCTTGCCCATTATAAACTATGAGATTCATCAGCCTTGGATGAGCAGAATCCTATACCTAGGAAATATGTGGAATATACTCTACTTCTCTGGAGAACCCAGACTAATTCATAGTTATTATTAGTTATTGTTTGAACACTTTCTGTCTTGCAAAACTTCCTTTTCCTGGTCAGGTTTGTAAGGAGAATGGACTCATGGTTGGACTTCTGAGCTGATGGATTTTTTTTGGTTGGACTTCTGGATATATGAGATTTGAAAACCAAGGAATTTGCCACGATGCTGGTCCCAGGCCACAAGATTCTAACTGTCCTACCTCTTCTGTCTTTGATGTTTCCAATAGTTTGATTGTGGAATCATGATTTTCTGTCACCCTTGGTAAAAGGATATAATCCTTATATTAATTGAGATATTAATCAAATTACATTTAACCAATAAATTTAACTTTGGGAAAGTGCAGATTCTGTTAGGAACAAGACTTGGCTGAAATATGGTGATGAAACACCCCAAGAAACCATGTGATTTGATGGGGCCTGAGCCCTGCTTCATGGCTGAAAAGTACTAGGCACCCACGAGCTTAATTTGCTCATTTCTGTCTGTTCAGTTACCAGCTGGGCTATGTGTCTTGGTCATCTTTTGCATTAATGTCTCCTGAGATGATCCTGTGGAAGGAAGTTTCTGGAAAGGTCACCCGGTGGCTGCTTTATACAGTGTATTTCCATCCTCACTCAGACTGAAAAATTAGTCTAAAATCAGTAGAACCAGGAGCAGACATGGAAATTCCTTCTAGGCACTATCAATTAAACAGACACCCATCTATGGAGGCTTCATGATGAAACTACCCCTGCTCAACTTTGGTCGGTGCCTCTGGGTTCCTTGTAACTGGGATATAAAAAAAATCACCCAGAGGCCCAGTAAGATGACTCAGCAGGTACAGGTGCTTGCCACCATGCCTGACGACCTGAGTTCAATTCCCAGGAGGAACTGACTCCCACAGGTTTTCCTCTGATGTCCACATACATGCTAAATAAGTGGATAAATTTCCCAATAAAAGAATACTGACTTTCTAATGAGTGGAGTTATTTAGGGACAATTGTACCACACTGAAGTCAAACGAACAAACACTGAGTCTAGTTTTTAACAAATATTCTATAAAAAACATTTTGCCTCCCCTCACTTCTCCAAGGCAAGGTTCTAACTCACTTCTCCTTTTCATAATCTCTACGTCCTTCATGATGTGACCAGTAAGAGTGTGTGCATTTCTGAGCAAAGACCCCTCTGCTGAGTCCTAGCATGCACGGCATCTAGGTGAGGTGCCTCTTTCAGAGAGATACATTGAAAACTTAGAACGTGGGAACGCTGGCTTTGCTGCTGGTCTCATTGCTCAGAAAGCGCTAATTGGTATTAGCTGAAGGCAGATCACCCTGCCCTTTGTTAATATGATATTCCTGGTCTTTTTCCACAAAGAAGGCACTGTTCTAATTGAAAGGCAGCTACACAACTTCCCGGGCAGGGAAGAGAGAAACACTACTAATTTGCTGTGTGTCACACCTGCTTGGCTCTTCATGAGGCCAAGGGAAGAAGGTAGTGATGACAGGTGTCCTGTAGGGAGAACAGGGTGCAGCGGAAGCGTGCCTGGTTCTCACTATTGTCCAGAAACTCAGACAACCCACTGGACAGAAGACAGTCCTTCCTTTAGTCCAGTTTTTTATAGTTAAATGTAATCACTTCCCCCCTGTGATAAGCACTTATCTCAAAGTCAGTATTCACTGACTGACACAGTATAAATATAATGCAGCAAACAACATATGACAGGTACCTTTCTAGGTGCTGGCATCATGGCCAGGAGAGAGAGAGAAGGCTCTGCTCTCCCAGTAATAGACACCGTTTAGGAGACAGATATGTAATGTAATCTGTTTCCAATAAGAGCTACGGAGAAGTGCAGGGCAGGGAAGTTGGTAGTGATTGGACACGAGGGCTATTTTATACGGTGTGGTCCATGGAGGCCTCTGGAAGCCACAGTGTTTGAGCAGAGACCTGACTTCAGTGAGGAGGGAGTAATGTGATATCGCGGGGCAGCGATTTCACAGTAAAGCAAGAAATACACAGACCCTGCAGCACGGTCTGCCTGGGTGTGTCCAAAAACGTAGGTCAGAGGACATTGCTCGGACCTTAGACGGTCACCATTACATGATTCTGAGCTGCATGACTCACTAGAAGCCTGTTGGATTGAACTTTGATGAAGACTTCTCCCACCCAACCCTTTGACCTTCTCAATTCTAATCTGTAGCACTGATAGATGCATCACAGAGAGGTTTGTCCCCCCAGCCTCTTACACAGACTTACATTAATGAGTGTATACACATGGTAGCGGTATTTTCTCTGCTCAGGGAAGCTGACCATCTTCACCCGGTACAACACAACCTGAACTCTCTGACCAAGACCCTCCTCCCTCTCCCCCATGTCCCAGAGAAGTAGGACTTTGTATCCGTATCTCTTTCCCTAATGGACACAAAACCGAAGGCAGCTGGTCTAAGTGCTGAGCTCTGAGGTTTGCTGGGCCTGACACACAGCTTCAGAGTACAGCTGAGCCAGAATCAGCCACGGGAACACTCGAGGTTAAAGGAGAGAGGAATTCACTTGTCAGATCCCCTTCCTCAGAAGCAAGAGTACAGTTGATCCGTCTATAACGTAGGTTGCCCCTCACCTTACAACTACTCCCATCCCATTTCCCGGCCCAAGAAGAGTTCATGAGTTCCGACCATCTTTGCATTCACCGGGTATGGAAAGTGAGGGGCATTTGCCTTATAGAGTACGTCTCTCTCCTAATATGCATTCCTGTAGGTCTGGATGTAACAGTCTATAACTGTGCTGAATTTATGTTGTAAAAATACTGAATAATAGCAAATTAAAATTTTAACAAATCTGAATAAAATTTTGTCTCTTCTCCAATTTCACTTAAAACCTTAATTGTCATCAGACATAGCTATATTTTAGCTTAGTAGACAATGTTGGATAAAAGACTTAATGCTCAAATGATAGAAAACAATTTTAATATTACTAAGCATTTGGTTTTGTTTAGTACAAATTAAACTGAGTTATTTGATTTTTTTCATTCCTTCAGTTACATAAAAATCTCATCCCCAAACCTCCAGTATTTATTTTTATTTTTTTTCCACTAGAGAGTGAAGTTAGACCTGAATGTGTTGACACACACTCAGAGTCCTAAGAATGATGAGCTCTGGGCCAACTTGGGTGGCAAAAGGAAGTCTTCCAAAATAAGAGGAGGGATTATTATTTAGCTCTTTATTGGTTTGATTTATGACTTTAAATATTTAGATATAGAAGTTATGGTGTTACTTCCCAGTGGCAGAGGGTGGGCACAGATATGAGGAATGTTCATGTAGGGTCCTGCAGACCAAAACGAAACCTTTGGGTTAGGTTCCTAGCTTGCTGTTAGCTGTCAGAGCATCTGAACAGTGTCTTGACCAACTTGAAGCCCATTCGTCATACTGAGATTTAATAGAGACTTTCCCCACCCCGCCCCCCAGCACTCCTGATTCTAATCATTAGTGTTTTTAAACACATCCGAGAGATTCTGGGACTGTCTCAGCCCACATGCTCACAGCCAGTGAGTAGGCTGCAGGTTCAGTTGATTTTAGAGAAGGGATCCTCCTCCCCAGCCCCGGGGCCACACTTTCCTTCCAGGATGCCTTGATTATTCATGCAGTGAGTGGATGGGCAGTTGTTCAGGAGGACCACATGTCATGTTCAAGTGGTATGCTTCTGCAGTCTGTCTCGCTCTGAATCCTGGCTCCTCCCTCCATGGGTGCAGAGCATGAGACTCTTAGTCTCAGGGTCATGCCTTCGAGCCCCATGTTGGGTGGTGGTATTATAAGGAATCCATGGATGCTTGGGAAGAAAACTTATTTATTAAGGGATAAAACAGGGAACACGCACACTCATGAATACAGGAGGAAGTGATTCCTTTGCCTTTTCATCCACCATGGAAGGATGGAGAAGTTCCAGACCAGGTCACCCAGCAGGGCATCAGGAAGCCTTTCATGTCCAAACGCAGGAGAGCATGTGACCCTTGACCTCTGTTCTTACCTGGTCAGGTATCAGAGAAAGTCACAGTCCCTGCCAGGTCACCTTCAAAAGTCATTGCCTAAAGGGATCGAGCTCATATCACCTCCCTTATTTTGCTGCCTGACTTTCTCTTTTTTATTTTGAGGCTCACTTGGACTCTCTCTGTCCCTCAGTGGGTGAAGTGTCTGCCTCATGAAATGACTGATGTTTAAATGAGACAAGCTCTGTGCAGACTTTAGAGCAGGGTCCGGGATATAAACACAAAGAACTGTGTTATTTTCTTCCTACTGGATATCACGTGATAAGGCTACAAAGGGCAGGGTTTGGGCTCCTTGAATATTTTGTTGTTTCTTTAACTGAGCAACTCGTGGAGACATGGGGTTTTCAAACTTGACAGTATTCAGGCAGGGAGTGGCTAGTTATCTTTGGGAGGGATTGTGGACTCAACCAGAGCCGAGGAGGAAAGCGAGTTCCTGCTTCCTGCGGGTACCCAGCACTTGTGCAGTTTGTTGTCTTATTCTGGAAATTAAAATGAGCCACACAAAAAATCAAATAACAGTAAAGGAGAACAATTTACTACTCATCATGTAGTTCATAAACCAGAAGCCCTGACTTGTTAGAGGAACAGTATCAAAAATGCATGCTAGACTGGTATCTGTAGGCTAGCAAGATCCCCAAGTGAGCTTTATGCACATAAAAAAGTATAGAAAACGCCTTTAGAACAGTGTTTCTGAAGTCTGACAAAGCTTGAAGGCATGTTAGGTAGAGGCACTCCAGAGAGAGAGAGAGAGAGAGAGAGAGAGAGAGAGAGAACAGAGGGAGAGAGAAGGATAGTAAGAGAGAGAAGAGAAACAGAGACAGAGAGACAGAAGAGGGACCAGCGGAGAAAGGGAGACTTCCGTATCTATTTACAAAGCTGTTTCCACATAAACACATACACACAATGGAACTTCAATCCTTGCTGATGTTGAACAGTTCCACAGAACAGATCGCGCGTTATCTTTCGTATGGACTGGTCCTCACCCAGACCGTCGTTCTGACCAGTCATTATCCTCCTGTGGGCAGGCTTTCCCACCTTGCCCTTGTCACCCAGCGCAGCTCCCCAGGGCTGTCACCACCATCCCTCACCTCTCTCCTTCTCAGAGAGCCTTGCCTTGCACTTCAGATAACCGTCCATCTCTCCAGCAGGGAATTAAAGTCCACAAAGAAGAGACTTGCCGTTCTCTTCACTGCTAGGAAGAAGCAAGTATACAGTAGGCATCAGCAAATATTTATTGGGTCATGAAATGTATAAATGTACTTTGATGCTTGTATTCCTTGTATTCCACGGCTCCTCCGGTTTTCTTAATTAAAGTCTAGACGCTTCTTAGGATGTGGTGCCTTTGCTGCCTTCTCTGTGAAGTCGTCCTTATAGATCTTCCGACCCCAGGGGAACGACTGCACCCCTCCACTTCCTTGGTATTTTATATATTCTTTTGTCCTATTATTTATTAGTTGGTATGTTTGTCCCGGCTTCTCTATATGTAATGAACTCCTCAACATCAAGAAGCGGTGGCACTTCATCTCTATGCCACTCCTCTCCGTATCTGTGGAAGGAAGAGAGTGTAGTTTTCTACCGCACACACAGACACACATGCTCGCACTCATGCTGAAACCACACACACGTTCAACAACAGGGTCTTTCAGATTCCAGAGCTGTGGCTGAGAGGCTAGTGTTAAAAGTATATCAAACAAATTTAGGGACTTCCATTCCTGAGTCCACAACCCTATATTCTAACCTTCTACTAAGATCAATGTTAGCGGCTATTGCCAGGACTTAAAAGTTAAGTTGGTGAGTTTAGAGTTGGATGGGAGAGACCTGTTGCTCCAACAGACCACGGGGTCCCAGTCAAAAAACGAAGCCCATGGAGCGGTCCCCGACTGCACTGCAGCCTCCCGGTCTCCAGGACAGGGGTGAGTTGCTCAATCTGCCAGCTCTTCAGCTGCTCTTTCCCGACCAAACACCATTATGTCCTGGTCAAGCTCTCTGTGGGAGAAAGCAGAGCACTTGTTTCCATAGCCCAGGTTCCTGAACCCAACAGCAGAGAAAGGGCGGAAGGAGACAGAACCGAACTCAGCAGAGAAAGGGCGGAAGGAGACAGAACCGAACTCAGCAGAGAAAGGGCGGAAGGAGGCAGAACCGAACTCAGCAGAGAAAGGGCAGGAGGCAGAACCGAATTCAGCAGAGAAAGGGCGGAAGGAGACAGAACCGAACTCAGCAGAGAAAGGGCAGAAGGAGGCAGAACCGAACTCAGCAGAGAAAGGGCGGAAGGAGACAGAACCGAACTCAGCAGAGAAAGGGCAGAAGGAGGCAGAACCGAATTCAGCAGAGAAAGGGCGGAAGGAGGCAGAACCTGAATTCTGCTGCTTTCTGTCTACAAAGCTCTTCAGTGTGTGTGGCAAAGCCTTTTTCTCTTTTTTTCTTTCTTACTTCCCCCCCCCCCCCCCAGTTGCCTGCTCTGGCTCAGGAGTGTGCTTTTCAGCGGGATACTCGGCTCTGGCCAGGCTGTAAGAAATGTGCTCCCTCAGTATGTAGACGGACTGATGGAAACACATGGTGGCTTCAGATGTCGGCTCTATTGAGGGTTTGATTCGCAAAACTGGAGTTATCCTTCCCAATTTGGGATGTTTGCTTTTAGTATTTGGAGACAGTGCTTCATATACTTACTGAAAATTTTCTATTGGGATGCATTATTCCTGCCTTAGGTTAAGATGAAGACAGTGTGCTCATCCCCCTTATGGCCGCAAGATACCCAAGTGCTGGACTCTGTAGACACACCACGGAATTTATGGTCACTTGGTCAGGTGGGTGAAGACGTTCTAGTGTCAGATATTGTAGAAACTTTAATATTGATTTGAAAATTAAGAGAAGCAATGCCTGATTGTGATTAATTCACAGAATATATCTAGTCACTGGACTTCTATTCCCTCTGTCCTTACCACATAAAAACGTCTTCTGTCTGGTCATCCTAAATGTGTCCCAAATATAAGTGATGAAATAAAGGAGTCTCGAATCTTGGAGGGAGACGTGGCCTTTGCCCTGATTGCTTCGAGTAATGCAATGAGCATTGGGCTGTTCTCTATTTAATTAACTGTGATGGACTACTGATGTACCGCAATTGTTTGTCCTAGTAACAAGCTCCAAAATTAGAATGGGAACAACTCACTTAGACAGCTGCCACAGAAAATAAGCATGTGAAAACGCTCCTTGGTCAAGGTAACAGGGTAGAAATAGCAAATCCACATGGTCATGTCACACCCGTTTGGTTGTTCTATTTCAGGCGTAGTTGACATCCCAGCCACAGTAACTGAGAACCGTTGCCAGCTGTGGAGTTGAGATTGCTACTTTGTATCAGGAGAGCAAGGATAAACACACAGCCTGAAGTGTGTTAATCGCAGAGCGATACAGCAACAAGCCTTGAACAATTTGGGTCAGTTCCTTACAGTGTTTAATTAGAGTAATATATCTGTTTACGATCCATGGCCGAGGTGACAAGCTAATGTGTCCATGCACAGACAAATTAACTTCTGTCCCTCAGCTGCGAGAATCCGAGAAAGCTGCCATGTTTGGCCCCATCCATGCAAGGGTGAATAAAACTTAATGATAATTATTAACACAAATGTTAAAAAATGTTTTATGTGAAGTGCTTCCTGCAGGATTTGGTATTCAGGGAAAGCTATCTGGCTTGAACAATTACAAGAATGAACATCTGTGCACCTCTTTTTTTAAAAAATAAAATCTCATTATAATAAACTATGTTTAGGACATTTTTAGGTCTACCATATATCTCATCTTCACGCATGCCCAGAATACTGTTACATTTATGGGTCTACACTGACATGTAACTATTACAGAAAGTCCACAAATAACACGGTGCTACACATTCTACGGGCTCAGGAAAGTTTGTAATGGCCCGAAGCCCACTGCCTGCACAACCCTCCTTGTCCCATCCATTCGTCCCCTCCAGCGTCAGCTCCAGGAAAACACCACTCCTCTGGATGTCCACTGTCTTGCCTTTTCTAGACTACCGTCTCATTGGAATAACTTACTGCACGGTCTTGTAAGGCAGGCTTCTTTGACTTAGTAACAAGCCAAATCAATCTTCGTCATGGAGAAAAACTGGTTTGTTCCTCACACTGAATATATTCTGTTGACTGAATGTGCTATGGCTTATTTATCTATTCGCCGCTGAAGAAGATCTTGGTTGCTTGGAATCTGCTCCCAGATTTTGGCAGTTGTGAATAAAGTTACTATTAACATCTGTGTCTTGGCTTTTAGTTGGACCCGAGTTTTCAGTTTCTTCATATAAATACCAACAGACATGACGGCTGTACGGTCTAACAAAAGGCTTAAGTTTGTCAGAAACTACCAAACTGTCTTTCAAAGTGTCTTGCCACTTTGCATGTTCACCAGCAACAAGCGAGAGACCCAGCTTCTTCACATTCTTGTGCAAGTTGGTGGTGTTTGTGTTCTGGGCTTTGGCCACTTCAATAAGTTCACGAGAGTGATTTCTTTGCTTTTTGGCCCGCAGTCCTCTGATGCTGTGTGGTGTTGTGCACTGTTTCATACACTTAATGACTAACTGTGCATCTTCTCCAGCAAAGTTTCTATTGACCTGGAACATTTTCAAATGAGGCTGGTTATCTTATTGTTGAGCTCCTTTGCTTTATAAAATATAGTTGTACACATTTTTTTATACTTGAAATAGAAATAACTGAGTAGCGTCTGTGTGTGTGTGTGTGTGTGTGTGTGTGTGTGTGTGTGTGTGTGGAGTGCATGTATGTACTGGAGTATGCATACACAGGTAGTTACGTGCATATGATGCCCATGGGTCAACTTCAAGTGCTGTTCCTTCTCACCTTGCTTTGCTGCGTGGTTTTTCACTAGGCTAGCTGGTCAGTGGCCCTGGAGCTGTTTGCCTCCACTCCCCAACGCTGGGATGGTAGGCACACCACTAAGCACACCTTTTACATGGTTGCTGGGGCTCAAACCTGAGTCTTCGTGATTGTGTGGTGAGCGCTTTCCCGACAGAGCTCTTTCAACAAGTCAGGGCTAGGGAGGAGGTTTAGTCAGTAGAGGGCCCAGTTGCAATCAGGACCAACGTTGTTGAATTAAAGTGTTATCACCTCAAAAGAGAGATTTCTATGATTTACCTAAAACAAACCCAACTTCTGCTCCTCATTAAGCTGCCATTGCTCAAGTTTGAAGGTAGAATTCGGGAGGAAATTCCATGAAAAAGGACTTTTGAGATACGTCGATTCTGGCCGTTGGCTTTGTTTGGCTGGGGAAAGGTTGGAGGCCGCATTTCACTGCCTGTTGCTGCAGATGCTCCCAGCCTGCCTTCTAAAGTGTGTGCAGAGCAGGTGGGAGCAATTGTCGGATTATCTCTGAGATGACTCACCTGGCCTTTTAGGCTAGGAAAACAACAGGTCTTCAGGCCTACCCTTGGTCGGATCACAGAGTCATTGAGTAACTGTAGGGTTTGCAAATGACTGTTCAGGGGGCACTAAATCTGAGGTCAAAGGACTCTCAAAATATGACATCAAGACATTCTATTTCCTTCCCTTTCTTCTTTGTGAGTTGAAGCCAGTTCCCACTCCTCTCAGTGTGCCTCGTGGTGCCAGTCTCCTCTCTAAGAGCTGCACCAGGACCCTCAAACTGAGGAGGAAAGGGGCATTATGGGGAATACCCTGCTCCTCTCCACAGAACCCAATGGGCAGTGCATCCCCATGTGCCCAGTATGTTAGCTTAACTGTGTTGGTAAGTGACACTAGAGGAAGTCCCCGTGTCAAAATTCCTGCCAGGGAAAGAAGCCCAGCAGGGGACAGCAGAAGCCTTCAGAGGGAATAGCAGCCGGGCAAAGTCAAAAGGGATAACGCCCTTGGGGATCTTTAGTCTGGAGGAGAAAAGGGGGCTACTTGGTGTCTAAATGCAGAATGCATTATTATTCAGGAGACCCATCCAGACACGGGAGGACTTCCCTACTGAGGCGAGCACAGGAAACAAGGGGCTCCAGCTCGAGGAGGAGGAATATGTATGTACAAGGAGGGGTTTCCTGACACTTGTGGTTATAAAGCATGATAATGGGGTACTGGGAGGCTGTCGCCGCCGCTTCCCCACAGGGTTTTAAGAATACAACAGATACCTCTTGGTAAAAATGGTTTAGATAAAACCTCCCTGGAGGCTGGAGGATGGATCAGATGACTTCTCGGGGGCCCTTTCAGCTCTATGTGTTTATCATTTTAAAACTGGACCGCGAAGCTTTTTCAGATAAGCCCTATCCGGTAAACTCGGCACTATATCATGTTTCTCTTCCCACCCCCAAGCTCCATGCAATGCTATTTTCTCTGTTTATCCCTTGCTTTGCTGATGCCTGCTTGACACATGCTCTTTAGTTATCATGCTCCACTGCTGAGGATGCTGTCAGGGCACACAGACGCTATTGAAGACGGATGGCCTGTTCCAAGGACAGAGAAAAGATGACCTCCTGGTGCAGGCTCCCCATGCTTGGAAATACAGTCAGATTTATTTTAGCAACTTTTCCTTTTCCATTCTTTTTTTTTCCTCTCTCTCTCTCTCTCTCTCTCTCTCTCTCTCTCTCTCTCCTTTCCTCCCTCCCTCCGTTCCTTCCTTTCTTTTTCCTGTCTTTGGTCTTGTTTTGTTTTCTTTCATTGACTTCAGCCTCCCTTCAAGATTCTAAACTATTTCGAAATACTTCAGTCGCATGGCAGGGAAGCTCTTAACGTATCACACAAGGTTTGCTGGTCCTTTGAAGTCACACATCCCATTTACAGACAGCGCCATCTTGAGTGTCGTGAGCCAAAGGAGACCCTGGGTAGCCGCTGCCGGCTTTGTCCTCGGTCACAGGAGGCAGGCGTGAGAGCGTGTGAGTGGTGCTTCACCCCGTGAAGGGCTCTTCTGAAACCTGTGCTTTTCCAGTTCCAGATGGCTGCCTGACTTCCATAACGCAAACATTAACAAATTCATGTTGCCTTCCCAGGACAGCCCTGAACAAAAGGAGGTTGAAAATTAAGAGGTTGAAATTTATAAAGCCAAGAAATTAGTCTAGGTCACCTGAGAATTGCTCAGCTGAAGATGTTTGGAATAGTACAGTATCCAAGCTGGTGCCAGCAGGGGAAACTCTGCTAGACTTAGTAGAAACAACGTAATTATTGGCTTTAAGTACAAGTGCTGTATACAAAGTACATACCACTTATGTAAACAGCAATGTGTAAACAGATAAGTGCAGTAATTTATAAAATGGGGCACGTTTTTACTTATAAAACAGTAGGTAAAAATCTACTGTTCTCACGTTAAGACTTCAAAGAAGTGCCCTGTTTTTAAAGTATTTTTGTTAAATTCATTTTGAGTTCTCATATTCACGGTGGGAACAAATCTTGGGTGATTTCAGTTCTTCCCTTGCTTTTCCTAGAGACGTCAGGAGCCACCGGACACTCAATGAGATATTAAAACATCAGGCAAGAGCATCTGGCCCACAGTCCTGGGTGTCTTCCAGGCTGGCATGCACTGCGTGTCTGTCGACCCATCTGGTCTCTGGTCATCCACCCACACGCGTCACCACGGTATCCTCGGCATCCTTCCTACACAGCGAACTCACATCTGTCACTGTCTCCCAAGCACACACCTCTCCCTCTAGGTGAATGGGCGCATCATGTGATTGTTCCCACAGTGTTCTGGGCTTCAAAATCACTTGAGGCTCTTCCGTGTAGACAGGGTCAGCTATGTAGTTTGTGGGGCCGAATGGGAAGAAAAACTGCTCTGCTGCATGTTCAAGAAATCTGAGACGGTGGCAGGAGATATGACAGGACATGATGACACTCACATATGACAGGACATGACACTCATGCATGACAGGACATGACACTCATATATGTCAGGACTTGATGACACTCACATATGACAGGATATGACACTTGTATATAACAGGACATGACCTTCATATATGACAGGACATGACACTCATATATGACAGGACAAGACCTGTTACAGGGAGCGGTGCCCCTTGTTCCAGCCACCCGGCTAGCTTACACCTGAAATAATTACACAGAAACTGTATTAATTAAAACACTACTTGGTCATTAGCTCTATCCTTTTATTGGTTAACTCACTACTTGATTTAACCCATTTCTAATAATCTGTGTTCACCATGAGGACGTGGCTTACCGGGAAAGATTTAGCATGTCTGACCTGGCGTCTCCATGGTGGCTCTCTGACTCTGCTTCCTTCCTCCCAGCATTCAGTTCTGTCTCCACCTACCTAAGTTCTACCCTATCAGGCCAAGCAGTTTATTTATTGATTAACCAATGAAAGCAACACATAAACAAAAGGATCTCCTACACCAAAGACTTTCATAAATGACAGGACATGACACTCGTATATGACAGGACATGAAACTCAGTCACTGACCTGATTATGTCACTGACTTGTTGTCTATGCACACCCTATGCCAGATTTTGGCAATGACAAGATACCTACTCCTAAACAAAGCACTGGTCCTCTGTCCTTGGGGACTCGGATGTTTCCGGAGAGTCTGTCTCTGCCACCAGAACACAGGTCCTCTGTCCTTGGGACTTGGATGTTTCTGGAGAGTCCGTCTCTCCCACCAGAGCACAGGTCCTCTGTCCTTGGGGACTCGGATGTTTCTGGAGAGTCCGTCTCTCCCACCAGAGCACAGGTCCTCTGTCCTCGGGGACTCGGATGTTTCTGGAGAGTCTGTCTCTCCCACCAGAGCACCGGTCCCTTCACTCAGCCACCAGAGCACAGGTCCTCTGTCCTGGGGGCGCGGATGTTTCTGGAGAGTCCGTCTCTCCCACCAGAGCACAGGTCCTCTGTCCTCGGGGACTCGGATGTTTCTGGAGAGTCTGTCTCTCCCACCAGAGCACCGGTCCCTTCATTCAGCCACCAGAGCACAGGTCCTCTGTCCTGGGGACTGGGATGTTTCTGGAGAGTCTGTCTCTCCCACCAGAGCACAGGTCCTCTGTCCTCGGGGACTCGGATGTTTCTGGAGAGTCCGTCTCTCCCACCAGAGCTCCCCTCTCTCCTCCGTCTCCATTTCTACTCTAGCAAACTTTCCAATTCCATAAAGTCCACTTCTGTGACAACTTGACTTTTTAGTTTTTGAAACTAAACTAAAAATGTAAGCTATCCAAACTCAAAAATACTTTTGGTTTTGACTTTGTTATTGTTTGGTTTTTCTAGACAGGATTTCTCTGTGTAGTCCAGGTTAGCCTTGAACTCAGAGATCTGCCTGCCTCTGCCTTCCAAGTGCAGGAATTAAAGCCATAAGCCACCACAACCTGGCCATTTTTTACAAAATTTTCAACCATGTTAATCTACCACTACTGCAGAACATGTTTTTGAGATATGGAGGCCCTGTGTAGATGCCCCGATTTTTATTTCCACTGCATCTGCTGTGCCCTAAGTGACTCCAGTTGCTAATGGAGTTGGGAAGGAGCCAATGAGGAGCAAGATAGGGATGTCTTCAAATCGCTAACAAGAGGTGACATGTGCTGACCAAGCCTGTGTGGTTGAGCTCCTCAAACTGAAGTGTTAGTTATAACACTATACTTACTGCCTTTATCATAAGCTTGAACACATGGCAGCTTCAGTGTTGAGCACAATGAGAAAGTCATAATTCCTGGCTCTTTAGGCCCCACCCAAAAGAAGGTCTAGATCAACAAAGTAACACACTCATACCTCAAGAAAAAAAGGTGTTTAGTCTGAAATTTATTAGCTCATCACTGAATTTTAGCAAAATATTAAGACAGTGATGCTGTTTTATATATATATATATATATATATGTGTGTGTGTGTGTGTGTGTGTGTGTATTTGTGAAGATAATATATGTTATATATTATATAATTATATATAACACATAATATAATATTATTATATATAAATATGTTTCTATTATATATAACATTATACATTTTGTATACACACATATGTATGACATATAATGAGCAACAGAAACAAACATGGGCTCCCTCATATGTTTTTGGCAGGGCAGGCAGACAGTAGATGTAAACCATCATTGTTTACTGGCTTCCTGAACTATATTTGTTTCCCCTAGATACTCAGTTACATTAAAAGAAGTTTAGAAATAACCTTCAGGTGTCACGTTCCTTCAAAGCTACAAACCCAAGGTTGGACTGTTCTGATAGGAAGGCGGCCTCCACGTGGTTTATTTGATACTGACTTTTAACCTCTGATGACACTTTATCCACTGCAGACTACTAGGAAAACACAGGATGCTTTGGCAAAGATTCCAGGCTCATTCATTCTAATCAAGACAATAGATGAATAACTTATAAAATCAAAGGTGAATGAGTATTATAAACACTACACTTAGGACTGCTAGGAAGTCCAAGCTGTAAGACAAGGGGCCAATGAGGAAGTAATACTTGCATCATGAATAATAATCAAAGGATTAAATTTCCCAATATATGAAGAGAATCTACAAAGTAATGATAAAAGAATACCTCAATAGGAAAAATGGCAAGTTATATAAAAGGAAAAGTCACAAGGAAAACAAATGGCCAGGTCCTGGTGTGAGTGACAGTCTCACCAACAACTGACATGTGGGACCCTGTCCTCCCTGATCCTTGAGACCAAAATACTGGATGCAAATAATGTTTACGCTAACCAGCTAAGCTTCCTGCTAGTTCTGTCCTTGGTTCTGCTACAGCCTGGTACATTAGCCTGAGGGATCTATTTTACTTTAAAATGGTAATTTCTCAACCTGCCTCAAAGAAGCTCAGGCGCCAAGGCCCATCTACCCTGTCTGACATTGCCTTGTACCCTCGACCACCTGCCTGGGGAAAAACTCCCACAGAGGCCAGTTTCCCCAGCCCCCTCTGGGTGGGAGGAGTTTTCCTTTACTGGGGCCTTTATTCCCCTTCCTGCTTTTGTTGGGAGGAGGCCTTGCCCTTTTTGATCCTGGTTGCCCACTGGTATAAATACCCGACTTGAGTTTAATAAAGTTACCATTTACTCTTGGTAAATGAGCAAAGGTCTCTTTTTGTGTGTGTGTCTGTTTTTAACCCTCAGGACAATCGTCCATTCTCGTGGGCCCGAGTTCGGGAAGGCGTGCGCCTGGGTCGGGTGTGGATATCCACTGGAAGTGCAGGGCCTAACACTGACAGAATAATATGAACTGCAGTAAAGGGCACTTTTTCTATGGGACTTTTATAGGAAATAGAATGATTCTTAAAACACAAGTGGATGATGGACAAAGAGAGTTCTTACATGATGGTGTTCCAGACAAATAAATCATTAGAGCATTTCTAGAACTTCTTATATGATGGTGTTCCAGACAGATAAATCATTAGAGAATTTCTAGAAGTTCTTACATGAAGGTGTTCCAGACAAATAAATCATTAGAACATTTCTAGAAGTTCTTACACGATGGTGTTCCAGACAAACAAATCATTAGAGCATTTCTAGAAGTTCTTATATGATGGTGTTCCAGACAGATAAATCATTAGAGAATTTCTAGAAGTTCTTACATGAAGGTGTTCCAGACAAATAAATCATTAGAGCATTTCTAGAAGTTCTTACACGATGGTGTTCCAGACAAATAAATCATTAGAGCATTTCTAGAAGTTCTTATATGATGGTGTTCCAGACAGATAAATCATTAGAGCATTTCTAGAAGTTCTTACATGAAGGTGTTCCAGACAAATAAATCATTAGAGCATTTCTAGAAGTTCTTACACGATGGTTTTCCAGACAAATAAATCATTAGAGCATTTCTAGAAGTTCTTATATGATGGTGTTCCAGACAGATAAATCATTAGAGAATTTCTAGAAGTTCTTATATGATGGTGTTCTGGACAGATAAATCATTAGAGCATTTCTAGAAGTTCTTATACGATGGTGTTCCAGACAGATAAATCATTAGAGCATTTCTAGAAGTTCTTATATGATGGTGTTCCAGACAGATAAATCATTAGAGCATTTCTAGAAGTTCTTATATGATGGTGTTCCAGACAGATAAATCATTAGAGCATTTCTAGAAGTTCTTATACGATGGTGTTCCAGACAGATGAATCATTAGAGCATTTCTAGAAGTTCTTATATGATGGTGTTCCAGACAGATAAATCGTTAGAGCATTTCTAGAAGGCAGTTTGGAAGTTCTGGTCAAATTTTTAAAAGGGACATGCCTTTCACCTGTCAATCAACTTCTAGGAATCTATACTGGACATTATGACTGTGTCCAAAACATTAGGTAAATGACATCACAGCAGCCTTGATGGTTATAACAACAACAACAACAACAAAAAAAAAACAGAGGGGGAAAAAAGACCCCATAAAACCCATAGCATAAAACAGATCAATTATAACAACAGGAGACTGGAAAAAGAAATTGTATTTGCCATTAAATTATCCACAGTGACATGGGAAGCCCTCCCAGAAAACTGTTAAGGGGAAAGAGAAAATCACAATGAAATGACGGGTGTAATTTCCATCCACCCCATCCTTACTGTGCAACACACACACACACACACACACACACACACACACACACACACGTGCATGCACCTTAAACATCAGCACTACAATCAGACCCCGCGAACCTTTGTGATAAGGTGTCTGGAAGAGCACAGTAAGTTACCGAAGTTAGTTATTGTCAAATGGATCACGGTCTGTGGCCTCTGAATAACCATTCCTGTACTTGAGTATTCCTTGACCCCTCATCTATGGAGGAAGCAAACTTTGGCATAGCACTGGGTATGACACTGTAGTTGTAGGGGGAAGGGGGAGAGGACATGTGTTGACTGAGGTTTTTGTCCTGTTCAGTTCCTACAATTGTTAAGTCCCAAAGAAATCACACAGAGGTCTACATTAACTATAAACTGATTGGCCCATTAGCTCGGGCTTCTTGTTAACTCTTATAACTTATATTAGCCCATTATTCTTGTATATGTTAGCCATGTGGCTCAGTACCTTATTCAGCGGGGCAGTCACATCTTGCTTCTTCTGTGGCAGGGTCACAACTGCAGAAGGAACTTCCTTCTTCCCAGAATTTGCCTGTTCTCATTGACCCGGCTCTACTTTCTACCTGGTCATCCCACCTATACTTCCTGCCTGGCTACTGGCCAATCAGTGTTTATTTAAAATATAATTGACAGAATACAGACATTTGTCCCACACCAGATACGGAACAATAGCTGGTGTTCCTCAGTCCCTGCCCACTCGTTTCTTCAGTGACGGTGCAGACTATTGTGGACAGCTTCTCTCTGTGGACCCGGGGGAGGGGGTGTCAGACTCAGGCCCTCGGACTTGAAGGACAAGCACTTCACTGAGTTTTCTTTCTAGCCTACACAGTGGGTTTTAATTTTATAACATTTTATATGGTTGGAATTTTTAATGCTGATCGTATACTTGATGTTATTTCAAGATTACGGGAAGAGTCAAAGCAAATAAAAAATAAAAGCTATTTGAGGAACAACACACATGCTGGGGTAAGTTAAGAGATGTCTTCCAACATTAGGTCAAATATTTACCATCTCTCCATAGAAAGGACATTTGAAATCCTCTTTCAGCTGTGTTGAAGTGTGTTAAACACTATGGTTGACTAAAGTCACCGTTCCATAGCTGTGTTGAAGTGTATAATACACTATTGCTGACCAGAGTTACCATGCCATAGCTCTGATGAAGTGTGTAATACACTATTGATGGCCAGAGTCACCGTTCCATAGCTGTGTTGAAGTGCAATATACTATGGTTGACTAAAGTCACCATATCACGCCATGTGTCACCAGAAGCCACTCCTTGGCTAACTGAAATGGTGTCCCATTTCCTCTTTGCCTGTCCGCCTCTGTGGTGGTTGATGCTGACTGTCAGCCTGACAGGGTTTAGCATCATCTGGGAACAAGCTTCCGGCCATGTCTATGAGAAATTAATTATCCTGATTGTGTTAATTGACTATCAGTGGTTGCATTAAATGAACTAAGATTGATGACTGCATAAAAAGGGGAATGTTTGCTGAGCACAAGAACTCCTCACTCTGTGCTTCGTGACTATAAACACAGCATCATCAACTGCCCTAGGTTCCTGAACAGACTCCCACCACAATGGGCTGTACCCCAAAACCACAGTTAAAATAAGCACCTCCTTCCTTAGGTTGTTTTTTCCAGATACTTTTATAGCAACAAGTCAAGGAACTTGACACAACCTCCAAATAAACTCATAAAATGGTGATTTGTCAATCAAACCTTAGTGTGTAGCTCCTGTGCTCACATGTGCACATACACGTGAAGCTCAGGGGTCAACCTTGGGAGTCACTATTTTTGTTTCATTTTATTTTAGATCAGCTGTACAACAAGACTCAGGGATCCATCTGTATGCACCTGTCCAGCTCTGAAATTCCAAGGCTCACATTCCATGCAGGCACCGGGGATCAAACTCAGGTCCTCGCCCTTGTACGGCAAGCACATTGCTGACTGAGATATGTCCTCGGTCCCTCAAATCTCACTTTTTATATTAAAAATTTTTAAGCTTAGTGAAAAAGGAAACTAAGGCCCAGAGACATTAAATGACTTGGTTAAATACAGACAAAGGCAGCGGGTTTTAGAACCAGGATTGAGATCCAGATCCAATTAGGATTATATTATTAATATTATACATCATTAATTAATTATTGATTAGTATAATAATGTCATATGGTATTATTAATTACTAATTGATATGATATAATGTTATATTCAGGTTTTCTTCCCAACCACAGATGGCTCTCTCATCGTGTTGTAGATGAGGATTTTCAGGTGCAAGTGCACTGTAATCTCAGAACACTATGAAAATGGACTTCTCTAACTATCAGGCCCCTTTCCTGCCTGCTCTCACAGAAGTCAGTGGGTGCCCTCTCTCCTCTTCCTCTAGCAGGACTCTCAGACTGAACAGAGTCTCCTTACCAAAGTCCCTGCGGTGGCTCTGGTGGTGGTTGGGTGCTTTTGAGATTTTATGTAAAGATATGCATATATATGACAAAGATCTTTAGGTATTAAACAACACTTTGGGCACAAAGATTTTCAATTTGCATGTTTCTAAAAATGTCTCTTCTTATGATAAAGTGAAGAATTACACTAACCACAAAATCTGCTTTTAGGCCAGGTGTCCTGTAGCATGCAGCCTAATCTCTCAAGAAACACTTACTGTGTGCAGACAGGGCAAGCCTTGGCTAGCATCTATTTCTAGTTAAGCTGTGGCACAAAATCCTGCATAGTAAGCAGGGTAGGAGGCTTGTTAATTATTAGGGAGGAGAAGGGGCCTCATGGGGCCTTTAGGAGAGAGGCAGGATTAAGAAAGAGGTCAGAAACCGGAAGAACCAATGCTTCCAGGATTTTGTGTTCAGAAATAGACAAGAAGGAAAACTCTTTGTCCCGGGGTTGTAGTTCGGTATCAGTATGTACTCGGGCAGCTGTGGCCACAGATTACCATTGAATGTAACCTGCCTGTTGTACTCCCAGGGCATCAGTATTCAGCTGGTACAGTAGCAGAACGCAGGAAGGAACACACATGGAAGAGAAGATGAAAAGCACACACTGAGAAGAAAATAAAATGCCTTGAGTCTGTTTTGCAGACTCAAACACACGCATCGATCTTTCTGGCTCCAGGTTGAACAGGACTTAACACACACCTGGATCGGGCATAGTGTGAGCATTTTTGGCATAATCTGGCCGTGGAAAAACTAGCCACTCTGAAGAAGCCATTGAGTCTTTTGGCTAAATGAATTACCCACCAGCCGCAGCTCAGCTGCTGGATGGGATAGGACTGCCGCCTCAAATCTAAATTGTGTTATGTGTAGATGCTGGGGCTTAGCCTTTCCTTCCCACCCACATCAGACAGGCACACTGGATATTTAAAGCAAGGCTGCTATTTTTAGTGGGTTGGTGCACATCTGTCGGCCTTCCTCCTTAATGGCCTGCTCAGTAGAAGAGACGAGGAAAGGAGGCTAAAGCCATGTTGTTGTTCAATGCCATGATTAGTTTTCTCAGGTTGACAGCCAGTCTTAACAAGATTCTCCTTTTCAGGAAAGGTTCTTTTGATGGATGGTGTCCCCGTGGCTCTAAACTGAACCGCAGAAGCAAGGAGGTGAGTTCTATCACTGAAGAGAGTCTCTTTCCTTCTAGCTCAGGTGTAATTGATAAAATCCCACACCGTGTATGCCCCAAAGTACAGGTCCAAGACACAGGACAGGCATTGTTTTTCTTCTCCCACCTTCCCCTTTGTCTTAACTGCATTATCCATGGCTCTGCCCCTTCTCAACGTGAACTTGGTTACAAATAATAACATAGGCTGGCAGCAGTCAAGTTTATTAAAGTCAAAACACATTGTAGAAGAAAACCAAAATCCTCTAGATCCCAACTACAAAAGGAAAAGCAAAGTGCTACGTTGCGTAGAAAAACAAAGAAAAGAGGCATACGCTGAGAGATCCCAGAGACTCAGGTTGGTATAACTTTAAAAAATTTGAAACTATCATCTCCCAATAAACTATGTAAAGAAGTAATCTCATTGCTTATGCCTGTTCACAAGCCTGAAAAGAATTAGACTTGACTAAACCTTAAATTTCTCTGTAAAAGGGATCCAGGCTCCTGCAGAAGCTTCCTCCTTTGTCTGCTGGCCTGTGTACATTGGTGCTACCTGGGCTGTGTGCTGACCACCTCCCCTTGTGGTCCTAGTCTGGCTGAGTAGACAGCACTGAAGAAGAAGAGCTCCCCTAGGATGCCAGCCTCTGGAGGTTTCATTTAAAGTGCCGATGGCTGGAAGGTAGAGCTCTGAATCTAAGACGAAATCAAAGCTGGCTGGGCTGCAGCTCGGGAGATAGAATGCTCACCAAGCCTGCACGAAGCACTAGGTTCAACCAACAACCCTGCACAGAGAAGTATAACCATGCTGGGCCATAGGAGAGCCTGTCTCAGAGGAAGGCACGCTCTATATTGATAACATGTATTTCTACTTATGGAGAAGTATATCCATAATACATAAATTCATCTCTGCACATTGCCTACGTGGTGAGATCTGCAGCAGTACTGGTGTATTGAACCTGGTCCGGGCGGAGAGGCTGAGAGGTTCTCATCATTGGTCTCAACCCTGCACCTTAGGAAAACAGGAGCATTTCTTACTTTTTGCATTTGAACTTGAGTATAAATTTAAAGATATAGCTTCCACAAAAACAATCTAAAATTTTTGAGAATATAAAATTTGAAGCAGAAAAAAATTTCTTCACAAAGGCAGCACCTTATATTATGGTCTATAATTCAATATGCAACAGAAACCATTGCTCTGTCAGCTCACTGGGTAGTATGGTTTCCAGTAAACCACAAGAGTGGTTACTGAGGCACCAAAGAGAATTGTGGTTAGGTTAGCTTTCACCAAGGGCGCCAACTGGACCACAGCATCCTCTTCCATTTCATCATAGTTTTGTTACAGAGAGCACTGACCGACCACTACCTACTACGTGGCACAGTCTGACCTTGGGGAGCATGAAGGTGCACAGTCTGACCTCGGGGAACATGAAGGTGCACAGTCTGACCTTGAGGAGCATGAAGGTGCACAGTCTGACCTCGGGGAACATGAAGGTGCACAGTCTGACCTCGGGGAGCATGAAGGTGCACAGTCTGACCTTGAGGAGCATGAAGGTGCACAGTCTGACCTTGGGGAGCATGAAGGTGCACAGTCTGACCTTGGGGAGCATGAAGGTGCACAGTCTGACCTCGGGGAGCATGAAGGTGCACAGTCTGACCTCGGGGAGCATGAAGGTGCACAGTCGCTATGTACAGTGGAGCTGTGCCATCCAAGAAGCACATCTTCCATCTGCAGCCTCCATAGTTCATTTGATGATATGAGTAAGAACGGCCCCTGTAGGCCCACGGGCTTGAATGCTTAGTCCCAGTTAGTGTAACTGTTGGGGAAGAATTAGGAGGTGTGGCCATCTTGAGGGAGGTGTGGCCTTATAGGAGAAGGTGCGTCACTGGTGGTGAGGCTTCAACAGCCCATGCCAGTCTTTTTTTCTCTCTCTCCCCCATCCTCTCTCTCTGTCTTCTGCCTGTGGGTAAGGATGTAAAGCTCTACACTAATGCTCTAGTGCCACGCCTCTCTTCTTCCCGTCATGGAGACCGTGGACCAAACTCTCTGAAACTGTAGGCAAGCCCCCAGCTAAATGCTTTCCTTTATGAGCTGCTTTGCTCATGCTGTCTCTTCACAGCCAAACAGCCGTGATAAGATAACTCAGGACCTGAGTGTGTCTTTCTCACATGGAGCAAAACACACCAAAAAGGGAGCATATTTCTCTCATCTTTGCCAGAAGTCATTTCAATGAAGAGATGAAGGCTCCAGACGGAAGGTTGTGCTTCTCTTTGGGAGTTGTGGTCCAGTCAGCACTCTTGATGAAACAAAGATCCATGGTGAGTGTGAGCAGACAAGTCACATGTCAAGGGACACTCTGTCAGGAAAGACAGGTCTGGAACTTAGACACTGGGGTCGACAGTCAGAAATTCAGTCTTTGCACTGTTTATTGGAGCTACAAACCTTGACCTGACTCTGTTTTCCCAAAAGATCCTGTTGTCTGCAGTGTCCACAAGAGTCATTCTCAGGAAAGGCCACAAAACACCAGCTGTGTGCGGCAGTGCCCAGCATCCTGGGTGGTGTGAGTGGAGAGTACCTGTTTCATGAATTGGAAATGCTGACAAAATTTCTGACCAGAGTCATTTATAGTAAGTCATGATTGAGATGCAATCAACAAGCTTTAAGTAGCATGTAACTGGGCAGTGGTGGCGCACGCCTTTAATTCCAGCTCTCGAGAGTCAGAGGCAGGCAGATCTCTGTGAGTTCGAGGCCAGCCTGGTCTACAAGAACTAGTTCCAGGACAGGCTCCAAAGCTACAGAGAAAACTTGTCTCAAAAAAAAAGTATCTTGTGACATTTTTATTGGCTTTTAAGTTAAACTCACCAAAAAGTTTATTTTTAAAAAATTTTAACATCTTTATTGAGATCAAACTTAAGTATCAATATATAAATGTTTATATAAAAATAATTAATTTATATTATTAGTAGTAAAACATATACTGTCTATATATTGCATTTATAGGTTTTAATATATAAAAATGTATTAACCATATACAGTTGACTAGACAGGATTAATTTTGAATCTAGGAAACCCTTTTACAGATCAAAGTAATACACCAATACTCCCAAAACTTACTGGAGGACTCTCTGCCCCCTATTTTGTGATCAGAACTCTTCACACCAAATTAAAAATGGATTTAACAATATTTATACTTATTAAATGCTGTATCATGACAAGAGGAAACAGGTTTTTCTACTTAAAAGAGTGTTTGTGTATTGGCTGACTAAATATCTTCATCAGAAAGGCTGAGCATCAGAAATAGAACCAGGAACTTCACACACAGAGCAGTGAGCTGTCTTCATTTCCTTTCCAGTCGCTGTGATTAAAACACTCTGCCAAAACCAATGAAAGAGAGAGAGAGACAGAGACAGACATAGAGAGACAGAGATACAGAGACGACAGAGAGAGAGAGACATGGAGCAAGGGTGCAGCATATCAGAGCAGTGGCACAGCCTCTCCAGGCAGGAAGCAGAGAATTGTTGCATTGTTGTGTGCATTGTTGCTCCCTTTCTGCACTCACAGTCCAGGATCCCAGTCCGGAAATGATGTCACTCACAGTGGGTGGGTCTTCCTCAATGAATGCATTCAAGATGATATCACATGGTCATGCCAGAGATCCATCTCCCAGGAGCTTCTCGATTCTGCCAGGTTGACTCTAGCATCACATGGAAGTGGTTTGGGGTTAGATGACAATTTCTTAATACGGGGCACATTTGGCTAGGATTCATTCAGCTAACTGTTAACTTCAGCCTTAAAGATGAACAACTCTGTAGCGTCAGAGGCCACTCTAGATAGAGAACAAAGCTCCCCCCAAACTGAAAATCAACAACTTGAACAAGATTGACTACTGTACCTTTTCTTTCTAGATGCACACAGTAAAGCAATTTGATATTTTCTCTTATAAGAAAAACAGCCCTTTTAAAGGGCTGTGGAGACAATTCAGTTCATAACGTGCTTGTCGAGGACTTCAGTCCAGTCCTGATAACCCATTTCAAAAAGCATGGCATTGAGGCATGTGCTTGTAACCCTGGTGTGCTGACGTGGAGACAGGCCTAGCCAAGCTGCTGAGCTCCAGACAGTAAAGATGGTGACCTGCAAAATGAAGTCTGGAGAAATGTCACTGTGGTTGGCCCCTGACTCATACACACACACACACACACACACACACACACACACACACACCCCACACACACTCACTCCCCTACACACAAACACTTACTCATACACACTGTGGTTGGCCTCTGACTCATACACACATACAAACCATACTCACTCCCCCCTCACACACACTCATACACACGTGTACCCACATGCACTTGTACACATGTACTCATACAGATAAAAGAGTCATTTTACATAGAAATAGCATCAGAATTTAACCTCTTCCTATCTATAATGTGTTGAAGGGCAGGGGGTGGCCAGCGATGTGAACCAGAGAGAAAGAACAGTTAAAATAGTGTCTAAAATTGAAGCTGTCCCGTGCCGACTGTGAGCTTGCATAGTTAGAAAGTGTGAACTTGGTCACAGGGCAGTTTCTCACGAGGATGAACAAAGGAGAGGCCATTAATATTCACAGAAAATCAAAAAATGTATAAAGAAGAGAACAAAATGGTGGCCTGCTAGGCTTGCTGTTTCACTCTTGAAAGGGGTTTTGAGGGTGCTTCTTTTCGTGGCCCCAACTTTGACATCTTGCCTGGAGGGAGGAGAATTTCTTTTCATTTTCTCTATGATGCTATAATCAAAGGAAGGAATATACGAGAAGCCCGATAATTTTAGAGCCTTCATTTCAGACCATTAAAGCCGTATTGCATAATTTCCTTTCTAAAGATTGGAACTCTCCAGAAAATGAACAGATGAAAGGTCTCAGCTCTCAAGGATGCTCGCTCCGCCACTTATACAAATGACATATAATAACATGCATTCTAAAACTGGTCATTTTCCTTTAGTATCTCAAAACACTATGAATTGATGCAGTCTAGATGAGCTATTAAGCCCCTCCGTAGCTGGCCCATTGCTCGCTCGCAGGGTCGCTGTTACTGGAGGCTTACAAAGTTGTGTTGCTCAGCCACAATGCAACCCAGCAACACTCATCATATGAAATTAGATTCCCCATCAAAAACAAAACAAAAAAATTTGTGTGTGGCTGAAATTATGATTCCGGGTCCAGGCCTCGGGCTCAAGCATCAACAGTGAAGCAGAATTGATGAAACTGCCAAGTGGGATTGCATTGTTTGATCTTCACAGCCCTGGAATAACACCGCCTAAAGCTACAGTTTCTATAAACTTACTTTGCACAAACGACTTAGCCAGTGCAGATGTATTGACATGGAGTGCCCATGAATGACATTAGGGCTACTTAGGAAAGAAAAAAAAGGGACAAAATAACAGCAAAAGAACGCAGCAATTGGTTCTGAAAATTACCTTTTTCCAGTGAACCTCTCTGAAAAATTACCTTTTTCTGCTGAATCTCACTCAAAAATTACCTTTTCCAACTGAAGCTCTCTCAAAGTGCCTTGATGGCAAGCAATGTAGTTTTAAGTTGAAAATGTCACAAGGCCATGAAAAGAAATTGATAGAAAATTTCAGGGTTCCTTGTTGATATTTGAAGCAGCCCGTGGGTTTTTGTTCCTTAACACAGATCTGCTCCGCTGTGTCCCCACTTTGATTTCTGTATTGCCAAAACCAGCGTGCTTCCAGGCTTAATGGCTTCCTCGAGAAGGGTACCGAGGTGATGTGGTTGTTATTACCAAGGTTCTGTTACCAGTGGGAAATTGGTAAACAGATGTTTTCAAAATCTCCATTCACCCCAGAACTCTAAGAAAATGCACTAAATAAAATCTTGAAGTTTGTTCATCCTTTCAAACAAACCCTAACTATGCACTTCAGGGGCAGTTGAGAGGAAATAGCCAGACAGTGCTTCTTTAAGTCGAAAGATCTGGAAAGGCTCCCTGGTCTTGGAAGAAGCCACCATCTTCATTGTCCTGGTGTTTAGACCTGACTCATGTTTCAGCATGGCAGTGGCTGAGTCCTGTGGGTGGAGAGAATGGACAAGATCATGTCGGAAACTCCTTCCAGCTGTGATATTCTACAGTTTTCTTTTAGTCCAGATGTAAGGAAATGTGTAACAATGCCTTTTGTCAGTTTACACTGTTGCGCTAAGTCAAGTCATCAGCTTTGTGTATGTGGATGTGTACATGTGTATGGGGGTACGCACACTTGGGCTGTGTGCACATGTGTATGGGGGTGCACACATTCAGGCTATGTGTGCATGTGTATGGGGGTGCAAACTCAGGCTGTGTGTACATGTGTATGGGGGTGCACACACTCAATCTGTGTGTGCATGTGTATGGGGGTGCAAACTCAGGCTGTGTGTACATGTGTATGGAGTGTAAACACTCAGGCTGTGGATACATGTATATGGAGTGCACACACTCAGGCTGTGTGCACATGTGTATGGGGGTACACACACTTGGGCTGTGTGTACATGTGTATGGGAGTGCACACTCAGTCTGTGTGTGCATGTGTATGGGGGTGCAAACTCAGGCTGTGTGTACATGTGTATGGAGTGCAAACACTCAGGCTGTGTATACATGTATATGGAGTGCACACACTCGGGCTGTGTGTACATGTGTATGGGGTGCACACACTCGGGCTGTGTGCACATGTGTATGGGGTGCACACACTCGGACTGTGTGCACATGTGTATGGGGTGCACACACTCGGGCTGTGTGCACATGTGTATGGGGTGCACACACTCGGGCTGTGTGTCCCCACTGAAAAACAAGTGCTTTCTCCAGAAAGGCACTGGGACCAGCTGAGCTGGTCTCAACCGGAACTGTACTTGAGAAACTTCTGAGCAGTTGGCTGCCTTAATGGACACATTTTTCCTTTTAATCATTGATTTTTGCCTTTTTCCGTCTGTCTGTCTTTCTGTCTGCCTTTCTACAGCCCCAATTCTTCTCCCTGCACCATGTCTTTGTCTTCTCTGTCTTCTTCTAATTCACAGTCTTTTAACTTCACCTTAGAACCTCCAGACAGGAGCCACTGATGAACTCAGAATGAAACTTTGTGAGCTTCCGCGGCAGGTATCCACCCAGAGTGACTTCTTTGAAATTCATGAAATAATTAGAATTAAAGGTAGGCCAAATTATTATTTTGACTAAGACTTTGATCTTCAATATTGAACGAAGTCAAATTCTGTTAAATCCGAGATTGCATAAATTTTGGTATATGAGAATCCCTAATCTTCTATATTTCAAATTAGTTTTAGGATTAGAATTTTATTATTAACATTTTAATAGTCAACTTTTAAAGTTTGACAGTATAGAATAAACAATAATTTCTTCATTTTCTCAGTCACCAAGTTGCCCTTGTAGTAGTTTAAAAAATGTTTTGTTTTTTTTTGTAATTTTATTAAATTATAAAAGTTTCCATTTCCGCCCCTCCTCCCACCACCCTCCCACTCCCCCCACTCCCTCTCCTCCTCCCTCTCCATCCCTAAGAGCAGTCAGGGTTTCCTGCCCAGTGAGAAGTTCAAGTTCCTCCCCCCTCCCTCCAGATCCAGGAAGGTGAGTGTCCAGACGGACTGGATCTGCAAAATGTTTTTAAATAAAAAAGAATGACATCACTTTCCCTCTCCCTACCTTCCCCCGCCTGTGCCAGCTTCCCTCCCTCAAACCTCACATGTGCCCTCAGCCCATGCCAGCTGCCCTCCCCAAACGTCACTAATGCCCCCAGCCTGTGCCAGCCTCCCTCCCTCAAACCTCACATGTGCCCTCAGCTGGTGTGGGAGAATTGTCTGTATTCTGTCAATCATATTTTAATAAAGCGCTGATTGGCCCGGCAGGCAGTATAGGCGGGAAAGCCAGACAGGAAGTAGAGGTGGAGCAAAGAGACTGGGAGTATTCTGGCAAGCAGGAAGCTCCCTCCGCCATTCCTGCGCAGACCACCAAGGAGGCAGCATGTAACTTGCCCCGCTGAAAAAGGTACAAAGCCACATGGCTAACACAGACAAGAATTATGGGTTACTGTAAGATGTAAGGATTAGTTAATAAGACGATTGAGCTAATGGGCCAATCAGCTTTATAACTTATGAAGCCCTGTGTGTGATTTTCCTTGGGGTATGCTGGCTATGGGGTACCGGGTGGGACAGATACCCCAACAAGCCAGGCTGTCATGCGACATATGGCACCCAGACGTGGATAACTGAATCCACAGAAAGCCTGAGAAAGCTTGGGAAAGAGTAGAGTAAAGCATGTTTTCTTGGTAGCAGCAATTTCTCAGTTCTGCTCTGCTTGCTAGAGGCAAGCAAGGCTCTCATCTAAGAGAGGCTTCCTGACTCAGCTTTAGCTGCAAAACCTTGCAGCCCTTTTAAGAGATCCTGTCACTAAACACTTAAACGGTGTTGATGAGAAGCTGAACGCATGCTTTTCAGTTCTCAGCCATAGCAGGAAAAAAAGCTGTGCTGTTTTAAAATGCTGGCTTTCTGGGCTGTCCTGCCAGGGCAAACTCTGACTCTTTCAGGCAGGCAGTCCGACTGAGTGTGGTCTGTGAGCAGAATGCTGCAGCTTGCTTGCTGGCAAGGACCTTGAAATGCCATAGAGTTGTGGCAGTGAACACAGCTCTGGCTGGTATCTCAGCCATGAGGTTGGAAAGCTAAGGAATGGGCTGGATCTAGCCATCAAAGCCACGGCTCTCCATATTGCTTAGTAAATTAAAGGCTCATGTAGTCAGAAAAAGAGAGATATACAGTAAAGAGAGATTCAAAGAGGAAGAAAACCTCTAAATGGTTTACAGTGTGTTAAAAATATATGCAGGCTAAAGGTTAAAGTCATTAAAAAGAAAAAAGAAAAAAGGGAGTAGTTAGGTGTGGTGGTACACACCTTTAATCCCAATGCCTGGGAGGCAGAGGTATGTTGACCTCTGTGACTTCAAGGGGCAGAGGTAGATTGACCCCTGTGAGTTCAAGGTGTGATAGCACACATCTTTAATCCCAATACCTGGGAGGCAGAGATAGACATATCTCTGTGAGTTCAAGGTGTGGTAGCACACGCCTTTAATCCCAGCACTGGGGAGACAGAGACAAAGGGATCTCTGTGAGTTCAAGGACAGCCTGGTCTACAGAGTTATTCCAGGACAAAGATATACAGAGAGCCTGTCTCAAAAAGTAAAAGTAAAAATAGAAGAAATAGAGGTTAAAATAAAGATGGAAAATATGCAGAGAATCTTGATACTGTATGCTATTATTCTCTCTTTGAATTGTTTGAATGCTGAGGAAGGAGCAACAGCTGCTAAAGGACTGTTGTTTATAAATGCTGCTGAACTAACCCAAGATAGGTATTTTGAAAATACCTTGGCTTCAAAACTGAAGTCAAAAGGTATGTTACTTTGGAGAAGAGATTTTGCTTTTGTTTCCACAGAAAATGAGAGGCTGTGGATTCATTCTGAGTTAAGAAAAATCAGCTTTGATCAAGGGAGGCCACCTGAGAAATCTCCGATAGGAACAGATGGCCCAGATGACAGAGGTCTACATCCAGAACAGATTCAAGACTGCTGCCTGAGACGATCAAGACTCACAGGATACTCCAGTCAGGACTTGATTATAACTCTAAATTTTCTTTAGGTCCCCATAAGATCATCAGCGCCCCCAACCAGCAGGAAGTAGCCTGAAATACTACGCCCACATTCCCAACAAATGGACTGTGGGTATTTTCCTTTGTTTAAATAAAAAAAAAGAGGGAAATGGTGTGGGAGAATTGTCTGTATTCTGTCAATCATATTTTAATAAAACGCTGATTGGCCAGGCAGGCAGTATAGGCGGGAAAGCCAGACAGGAAGTAGAGGTGGAGCAAAGAGACTGGGAGTATTCTGGCAAGCAGGAAGCTCCCTCCACAGTTCTGCCCAGACCACCGGAGAGGAAAGATGTAAGCTGTCCCACTGGAAAAGGTACTGATCCGTGTGGCTAACATAGATAAGGATAATGGGGTAACACAAGTTATAAGAGCTAATAAGTAGCCTGACCAAATGGGCCAATCAGTTTATAATCTTATAGAGTCCCCTCGGTGATTTTCCTTGGGAGTTGCCAGCTTTGGGGTACCAGGCAGGACAGAAACCCCAACAAGCCGGCCCCTCATGTTACACTCAGCCCGTGCCAGTCTCCCTCCCTCAGACCTCACATGTGCCCTCAGCCTGAGCCAACTGCCCTCCCTCAAACCTCACATGTGCCCTTAGCCCGTGCCAGCCTCCCTCCCTCAAACCTCACGCGTGTCCTCAGCCCATGCCAGCCTCCCTCCCTCAAACCTCACGTGTGTCCAGCTGTAGCTTTCTGCAATAGCCTCCATTTAATGATGAGAGGTGATAGCTACCCTCTCTGTAGGCATAAAGAGAAGATTTGAAATGTAGGAAGGGATTACGCTGGTCGAGCAAAGTGACAGAATAGATTCTTTCCTAAGGTCCGGGATGTCACTAGTCATGGGGAGCTGCCTGTTTCTAGTGCCAGGCACGATTTGCTTTCTATTGAGTGGACCCTATGTCCTATTATAAGATGTTGGCTGCCACCGATATGTGGGTGCCATCATGGCACCTTTATGCAAACTGTCTTAGAGGCTGAAGCTGGTAGGACTGTTTGATGGCTCCACCCACCTTGGAAGATTGCAGAGTGTTTTCCCAAACCATGGAAGCTAGGCCACAAGAAAGGCTTTCAGGCTAGATCCAACATGAGTCATCCAAGTTGTGTGTCCTACATATGTGGGGTCTTCTGCAACAAGGGCCCACCCTCAACACTGAGAGCCACCAAGAGCAGCATTGATCATCTATATTGTTTTGGGAGTCACTTGAACAGCCCTGACCAGTCCACCTACAGGATGCTTGGTGTCTGATGTCTGTGGGGTTGTTGTTAGTTTGTGGTTCTTTTGGAGAGCATTGTCAGTCCAAGTGGTTAGTATTCAGGCATTCGTACTGGCCTGCCCTTGGGGTCCTGACATCCTCAGCTGCAGCCACTAAGAGCACCCCCTGTGCACATTCACTATGTTCCCTTTTAAAACAGGGCTTCCTGCTGCCCACCTTCCCCTCCTCCCCCTCCCCCCGCCTCTCTCTTCCCTTCTGCTGCTCCTGTTCCCAGAGGCTGGTCTCCCCTCTCCCCTTCCCTGGTTTTCCATTCCCTTTCCCCTATGATTCTTTGAGGCCTTATCGAACAACCTTGGTGCTGTTTCTTGACTCTCCTCCCGTATTGACCTTGCTGCCTCTTCCCAGATGGAGCTTCCCCCGACACTATTTCTTTCCCCATTTCATACTACCTGCATCCTGCTATCCCCTCCCAAGCACCTACGTGCACGACTATGGTCCCGCCATGGTTTCCTAGTCTCTGTGGTTACTCCATGTTGTATGATCCTATCTGAGGCCAGGCGCCTCTGATTAGAAAGAACATGCAGCGTTTGTCCTTCTGGGTTTGAGTTAACCTCCCTCAACATGGTCTTTCCTAGTTCCATCCATTTTTATTTGTAAATGTCATGATTTCATTTTCATTTAGAGCTGAACAGTGTTCCATAGTGTGCATGTATCACATTTTCGTTGTCCATTCATCAGCTGAAGCACATTTTAGTTGGTCCCCTTTCCTGGCTGTTGTGAGTAGAGCAGCAGTGAACGTGGCTGAGCAAGTGTTTGTGAAGTAGGGGGCTGGGTCCTTCAGCCATTCTCTGGCTGGTAGTGAGCCATGCTGGGGACACCCAGGGTTTACCCAGCAAGTGCTCTACCATGAGCCGTGCCCCACGCCCTCCGTGGTCTTCCTCTCACATATCTGTGATGCTAATGAAATGCTCATTTTATTTCCTTTTTATTCCTTTTTTGTTTTTATTGAACTATATATATTTTCCTCTGCTCCCTCCCTTCCTCCTCACTCCCCTTCTACCCTCTCCCATGATCTCCATGCTCCCGATTTACTCAGGAGATTTTGTCTCTTTCTACTTCCTGTGTGGATTGGAGACTCAGGTTAACACTGCAGAAAGCTATTCCGTGGGTTGGAGGTTTTCCTTCCAGTACTTTGTTTAGGACTTGGTTTGTGGCTAGGTATTGGATAAATCTGGTCCAGCTGTGGAATATCTTGTTTTGTAGATCTATGGCGATTGAAAGTTTTTCTGGATATAGTAATCTGGGCTGGCATTTGTGATCTCTTAATGTCTGCATAACACTTGACCATGATCTTCTGGCAAAATATTAATCAGTCAATGTGAACTGAATGCCAGCAAGCGCCAACATCTGCACCATGGCACTAAAGATTTGCATCAGTAAATACTTAATGCTTGATCCCAAATTAAGGGAGTGCAAGAAGTGTGCATGCCATGAAGTATCTCCTCCAAGACCGCTTTTAGGTTGCAAGTTAGGAAATTCAGTATTCGTAGTAGAACAAGTCAGAACACCTTGACAGGATATCCAAGTTCACATCAGCATGAGGACCAGATGCCTGCTTCCTGCCCGGGTGTCTTAGGAAGGAAGCGATAGCAACCACACTGTTCTGTTGAAAATCTGTTCATGGTAAGACACCAGACGAAGTTAACATGGAAACTGTCCTATTTAAAGATGAAAGAGAATATATTCTTCATCAGGTTACTGCTTCCAGTCTTCCGGACAGAAATGAAGGGTTTTAGTTAGTCGCGCCATTAGGCTGCGCTCTCCAGCACGTGGGCCTGCGGCACTGAAAGCTGTGTGACAGGAATATCCTTGGCCTTCCGTGGTGCCCCGTGGGCCCTAGCGTAGCTTCTGCCATCCATGACAAGAGGTTGCCGGGGGACGTTGCCACGGAGAGGGAGATGGAAGGAGGGAGGCAGGGGAAAAAAACTGTAAAAGGCAGAGCCTATTGCTCCCGTGAGGACGCCCAGATTGTGTCCCCTGAAGCTCAGTCCCGTTGAGTCCCGTTCACTGATGACCTGAATTCCAGCCTGTATTCACTTCAGACAAGGAGATTTCAAAAGATGAGAAAGACAAGAATCACCACACGTTAGATTATATTTCAAATTCTATCTTTTTTCCGGATACACATTCCACTATTCATTTTTCAGAGTCCTGAATTGTCGGCTCTGGGCATCCTGTCCATGGTTTAGGGCTGTGTTCAGAAGGACCAGGACTGAGGAGCAGGCTAAGCACATTTGCTCTGCAGCCAGCGGTGCTGGATGTATGCTATACTAACCTATTTATGTTAACTAACTTAATTTAGTTGCAGTTTTGAAATTATTGAAAACCATGAAATGCACTCATCACTTTCTCAGCCTGACACAGGACCTCTGCTGGTAGGAATTAAACATGCCTTTGAAAAGAAAATGTGTTGTAAAGGCAGTGGGTGTCCTGTTCTGGTGGCACTGCTTGTGCCAGGTTGATGGACAGCGCTCTCATTTCTGTCTGGACAGTTACTTTTGTCGACTCTTCTCTACTCTAGGGAGTGCATTGTATCTCAGCTGGGGCAGGAGACTTGTCTGGTACTCCACTTAGCTCCTCCAATCGCTGCTTTATGTATTTTGAAGCTCTTTTATTGAGTAAATACACATTTGTAATCATTCTGTCTTCTTGCTTTATTGAATTTTCATTACAATAAAATTTCCCTTTTTATCTTTAGTGTTACTCTGCCTTGAGATACATTTTTCTAATACTTTTATTGTTTGGTAAATAGTTTTGTTATTTTTCCTATTTCTATCTTTTTATTTGTGGTATATCTCTTATAGACATCGTGTATTGGCGTCTTGGTTATTTTTATTATTGAATCTGACAATGTAATTCTTTTTTTATCTGTTTTGTTTTGTTTTTCAAGACAGGGTTTCTCTGTAGCTCTGGAGCCTGTCCTGGAACTAGCTCTTGTAGACCAGGCTGGTCTCGAACTCGCAGAGATCCGCCTTCCTCTGCCTCCTGGGTGCTGGCGTTAAAGGGGTGTGCCACCACCACCCTGATGACAAAGCTATTGTTTTATTTGGAATGTTTTAGTCATCCACATTTAAATCAGTGATTGGCATGATTAGATTTAGTCCAACCATTATAGTGAATGTTAGCTACATCTATTTGGTTGTTTCTCCCTTTTCACTTTCATTTAGTCAAAAAAAAAATGGCTGTCCACGTTAAGAGTGCTGTTTTGAAATTTTTGAAGTAAAAAAATCGAAGGACATAAGCTATAGTTGCTGTCGTGAATCTTCAATACCGACTTCCCTGTCCAGTGTCCCTCAGCCTTCCTCAGAGCTGCCTCTGCACCCTGTACACTGTGCCTTCAAGATACCGGAATACATATAGTCATCACCCCAAGCAAAGTCATTGCAAGAGGCCTTCAAGATACCGGAATACATATAGTCATCACCCCAAGCAAAGTCATTGCAAGAGGCCTTCAAGATACCGGAATACATATAGTCATCACCCCAAGCAAAGTCATTGCAAGAGGCCTTCAAGATACCGGAATACATATAGTCATCACCCCAAGCAAACGCATTGCAAGATGCCTTCAAGATACCGGAATACATATAATCATCACCCCAAGCAAAGGCATTGCAAGCGTAGCCTGTGAAACTGGCCAAACGCATTTGGTAATCACAAATTCTTACCAAGACAGAAGCGAATACAAAGCAAGGATCCTCAGCCTTTCCCGTCTGCCTGCCTCACCGTATTTTCCCCTAAATGTTATCGGGTTGTTATTCTCCAGCTACTGTGATACCGTTGTTTCATAAGCGTATCCATAAAGGAAAAGCATGCTGTAGTGTAATAAAACTAAAGCGGAAATATCCTGCTACTGCCTCAGACACAAGCCAGTCTCATTGTGTTCTTCCTGTTTACGTGCGCACACTCTAGACTAGGTATTCCTCCTACGTGGTGTCCTGCCGCTTAGTCAGCCCTACCTCAACGTCTGTAACTTGATAGCCTCAACCTACTTTCAAGTAAACCTTTATACTTCCTTGTTGCCAGGGCTGGTCCATCCACAGACAGTGTTAAATAACCTCTCCCGCTCCTGAGCCCCAAGAACTGTGTTCTTGTCTCTGTGGAAGCTGTTGTCATGTATATTTCTGGGTATTCTCCCACCACCTCCAATTTGTGAACAACTTCAGCACATTCGTTGCAATTCAGAGAATGGAGAGCGCAACAAGGGGTATATAAGAAAGAAAGGAAGAATATCGCATTCTGTTCCGTTAAAAACGGGAACTCCTCACAGTTCTGAGTCTCACGGAAGACCATACTTTGCGATCTTTCCCCCTTGTAGCTGGGTCAGGGTTACTCACGCAGTATGATCTTTTGTAGTTCCATCCATCTGCCTGTAAAGTTCACGATTTCATTTTTCTTTATAGCTGAATAGTATTCCAGAAAGTGTGTGTGTGTGTGTGTGTGTGTGTGTGTGTGATGTTTTCATTAACCCCTTATCAGTTGGAGGACATTACGGTTGTTTCTGTTTCCCAGTATAGAACAGAGGAGCGTCAGTGAACATGGCTAAACTAAGCAAACATCCTACAGCTGAGTAGGAGGCTGAGTCCTTCGGCATATGCCAAGGAGTGGTGTAACAGGGTCACATAATAGATTCACTTTTAGCTTCTTGGGAATTCTCCGCACTGATTCACACAGTGACTGCGCCCATTTGAACCCCCCCGAAGTGAATGAGGAAACGAAGTGAATGTTTCCCTTTCACCATTTCTTATCAGTTGTTCCTCTGATATTTGCCATCCTGACTGGACTATCATAAAATCCCAAAGTTGGGTTGATTTGTATTTATTTAATTGCTAGGGACAATGAACACTTTTTTCTTAGTCATTTTTCTGTCTTCTTTTGGAGACTCTCTATTCAGGTCCCAGTCCAGTTTTCAAATGGGCCATTTGTTTGGTTCTTTTTTTTTTAACTTTGTTTTTTGTGTTATTTATATATTCTGGATATTAATCCTGTCACAGGATGTGTGGCAGGCACAGAGTCTCTCCCATCCAGTGGGATTCCCATCCACCTGGTCAATTGTCTTTTCAGTTACACCAAAGCCTTTTATGAAGCCCTACTTGTCAGTTGTTGGCTTTAATCCCTGCGCACCTGGAGTCCTAGTCAGGAAGTCCTTTCTCACACCTGTATCATGTAGGGTATTTCCAATTTTTTTCAAATTTCACATTTAGGTCTTTGATCCATTCTGAATTAGTATTTGGACAAGGTGATAGATACAGGTTTGGTTTCATTCTTCTGTTTGTGGGAATCCAATCAAGCACCATCTACTGAAGATGCTTCCTTTTCTTCATATTATGTTTTTGGCATCTTTGTTAAGTATTAAGTGGCTGAAAGTTTGTGTACTTACTTTTGAGTCTTTAATTTTGTTCCATTGGTCAGCAGGTTTGTTTCTGTGCCAACACCATATTGTTTCTTTTACTTTGACTCGGTAACATATCTCAAGACCCGGAATTGTAATCTTTTTCGGCATTGTTTCTGTTGCTCAACGTTGTTTTGCCTATCAAGGATGTTTTGTGGTTACATATGAATTTTAGGACAGTTTTTTTCTATTTCTGTTAAGAATGATATGAGGATTTTGATTGGACTCACACTGAATCTGTAAGTATCTTTTTCTAAGAAGGGACATTTTTACAACGTCAATTCTACCAACCCATGAGCATGAGAAGACTTTCGGTTTTCTAGTGTCTTTTTCTATCTCTCTCTCTCTCTCTCTCCCAAGTTTTAAAGATTTCATATAAAAACCCTTCACTTCCTTGGTTAAGTTTATTCCTAGACATTGTGAATTGTAATGTGCCTATGATACCTTCTTTGTATGTTTGTGGGTGGTGGAAAGACAAATTATTGATATTGCAAGTTGAGTCTATCTTTCTGTCATAATTGATCAACTTGTCCATACATTCCTGAGAAAGGGAGTGTAGATTGAGGAATGAAATAGACAAGAGACAGAAGAGAGAGTCGGGAGGGCTTCCAATGAATACTGTACCAGCTTAGAGTTTATTACTCACAGTCCTTCTATATCCTAATCAAAGAACAGAGGGCACAAGACGTCCATGGTAGAAGAATAAGCAAATGTAATTACTTCCTTGCATCTCAAGAACACCAGGCCCTAAGTCAAACACCTGTTGTCTTGTCTTCAAAGAGCAAAGCACCCAGTAGCCACACCTCTAGGCAAACATCCTTTTATTTATCCTTGAGCAGCCAGAATGTATTTGAACTCTCTGACCTTTAGTCAAGACGGAAGATCCAAAACTGTGGGCCCCCACATCTTGCCTCATTGCTGAATTTGTTTATAGTTTCTAGACTTTTCCTGGAATGTTTTTTGGGTCTCTAATGTATAGCACCATGTCTACAAATAGGACAACTTGGCTCTGTCTTTCCCTGCTTACATCTGTTTAGTCCCCCTCCCTTGCCATCTCATAAGAAAACATCTATTGTCACCCCATGGAAGTTTAAGAAGAGTTTGTGCTTAGATATTGAAGAATTTGCATTGGAAGCTTGGAATAAAAGTTTGTAATAAAACTTCAGAGGTAACAATTGTACATTTTTATGGAAATACTGTGCCATCAATATTCTTGATAGACTGTCAGATGCATTTAACACTAGTTTTGATAGTTTAAACTAAAAGAAGAGTTTGATGACCATATCTTGTCTGAAATATCTTTATATAGAAATATGTAAAGAATGAGGATTAGGAAGAATGCCCAGTCAGTAAAGCACCTGCTTTGTAGCCATGAGGAACCAAGCTCAATCCCCAAAGCTGCACTTTTAAAAAGTCAGGTGGGGATGTGCACACTTGTAATCCCAGCATTAGGGAGGTAGATTGCTAGAGCTTACTAGTCAACCAGCATAGCTTACTGATAAGTTCCAAGTCATTGGGGGACCCTGTTTTAAAACAGTAACAAGAAAACCAAGATGAACAGCATCTAAAAAAGACATGCAATGTTGTCCTCTGGTCTCCATGTATATATGTACCTGCACACACAAGTGTATCTGCATACAAAGGAGCATCACACACACGCACACACACACACACACACACACACACACACACGTGTATTTGTACATGCGGCAGTGGGGAGGAAGTAACAGTTCAATAATCAATTTGTTTTCACTTACATTTTCTACTTTTCATACTCGTGAAGGCAAAAACATGATTTGAAATATGCTATATGCCCAAATAAGGTCTTTAAAAAACTCTTTTAGGAAACATGAAATATACAATTGTAGATGGAGAAGATATAGTCTAATTGACATTTTTTAATCAATTAACTATTATTTATTATTACAGTTGCTAGTAGGACAGCTTAAATAAAATGTACAAACAGTGCCATCTTAAAGCACAGACTAGCAGATTAACACCAGAAAGAGTCTTGCAGTATCTGTGAAACCTTTGTCCCTCGGAACCTCAGAGCCAATCTAAACAAGTCTTGTTTCCAGGACAAAGCCTTCAGTGTAAAATGGCTTCTATTTGATCCTAGTCTATGCCTGCCTGGCGTACCCCTGTTCTAATTTAGGGAGGAGAATGAATGACACATTTCCACAGGAAACACATTGGTAGAACAGAAACACACTCTGGTAGAGCTGTTCAGAAATGCAGCAACTCTGACTGACAGCAGAGATGTTTAGAACTATTTGGTGCAAGATTAATAAAAACTCAGAGTCAGAAATTGGGCTTCAACCTGAAGATCCAAAAAGCAAAACAGTCAGTCACTGGCTCTTACCTTGACCTCAGTCTGAAATAGTGATCTTGCCTCCAGGAATCTCAGAATGAGACTGTGTCTGAGAGCTGTCTCCTCCCATTTTATATTCCTCTCTAGGGCTGGGATTAAAGGCATGTACCACCATAATTAAAGGCCTGCACCGCCCAGTTTCTATGGCAACTAGTGTGGCTACTGGGATTAAAGGTGTGTGTTACCATAATCTGTAAGGCTGACCAGTGGGACTGTTTTAGACTCAGATCTTCAGGCAGTTTTTATTTATTAAAATACAATTGAAATGCCACTACAACTATTCATAAATGCAGCACTTCTGACTGATAGCAGAGATGTATATTGATGCTGTGTGGAAGGCCTTCAAACAGGAAGGAAATCTGAACACCACTTATATTCAGAATGTGTATGTGGTATTACCTTACAGCGGGCCATATGGGCATAAGTGCTCGGACAAGAGCTTTCTTGGAGTAATTAATTATGTTTTCTAAAGTTGCTTTTCTCTGCAACTTCATCTAGCCATGAGTCTCCAAAAAATGCTTAGCTGACATTATTAGATGCTCAGATCGGGACTTTTGCTTGTTTCTGTGGAGGAAAAAGGAGCATCCTAAACTGACCTCATACCAAGAGCAGTGAACAAACACTATAGCTACCAAACCCTGCGCAGCAGCAGATCAAAGACATCAGCTCCAAGGAGGAGCCAAGGAAAGTCAGCCTGCAGTCTGGGGGACTGTGGAGCAGCTTTGGAACTCAGAGACCAGGAGGGGAGACCCCACTCCAGCTGTATGTCTTCACTGAATTGAGGAGATTGACCTCTGAATTCAAGGACACTGTAGTGGTTGGAAGTTCCAGGGAAGATTCCAGAAGGTTAGAAACTACATGAAGACCAACAGTTCCAGAAATCAACAAAACAGTCCCCTGGAGTTTTGATAACCACTCTCGTGCAAGGTGTAGTGAAACCTCCACTTGCATTGCAGGTCATGCAAGGGTAGTGAAGCTTCAAGATGGCCAAGGTACCAACAAGGAGCTGCAAGCTGCAAAACTCCCCAGATTCACACGAGGAATGGGAAAGGCTTAAAATTAAATAAAGTGTAGTCGTGGATGATGAACACCTCTGTTGTAGGAGATCCCTTTGGGCTTACAACTTGGCTACAGGAATGAATTATCCTGTATACGATTAAAGGCAAGCCTGAAAGAGAGGGGCTGCTCTCTGCCAGTGACTGCTGAAACAGAGTGCAGTACTGTGAAAGTCAGACCACAACCAAATCAGACTCAGCAGCGTGGCATTGACAACATCCACCAAGGCATTTATGCAGCCAACAGTACCTCCTGACCAGTGGAAAATCACAATGAGAAGGAAAAGATCCGGAAATAGAATAGACACACCAACAAAACGATAGATGTTTGTAGAAAACACAGACCTCACTCAAACAGTTAAAGGAAAGCATGCACACAAGGACCGAAAAGAAGAATTTGCAAGAATCAAAGGGGACCTCTAGGTGTGAAAAATATTAACACTTGAAGTGAACCGGCCTCAACACAGCAGAAAAGACACCTCTGGCAGATGCATCTGTAAACAGAAGAACAAAGCCACTCCTTCAGGGATCTATGAGGCAAGGAGCTGATAGCGTGCGTAGTGTTAGAAACGGAGAGAGAAAGTGTTTGCCACTCTCTAAAGTTTGCTCCCATTGTGATACAAACTTCACAAAGTTGAACACACACCAAGGAAACCGCAAGGCAAATAATAAATTAGTGAACATCAGAAGAATGTTCTTAAGATCATTCTTAAGAAGGAACAGAGAAGGGCCCTATGACAGACTAGAGGCTTGGAATAACAGTTTAAGCAAGGATAAGAATAAAATAATTCAAGGCTTATGACACAGAGAAAGCTAAAATACAAGAAAAGCACAGAGTGAGCGGGAGTAGTAGGAGTGGTCCTTTATGTCACGTGATATAGAACTCAGGAGCAAAGCCTTAACTGATTAATTAATTAATTAAAATGTGCCAACAAAGTCAATAGCTGTGACAATATATAATACTAAAAATGCTCAATTAGTCAAGAAAAAAGAGAATAGATGGGAACAAAAAAACCCAGCCAAACAGTCCAAAGGAAACTCAACCGCATCACAGTGACAGTCAATGTAAACACCCTGCCCTCTGAGTTCATCTGGGTTAAATGAAAAGCAGCGTCCAACTACTACATGCCTTTTAGAAGAAATTTGCCTTAAATTTAAAAGCACAGAAATGATGAAAGGTCTTCCACAAAAGCGAGAGCAATAACCACAAGGAGGTTGGGCTGGAAATAGCAGCAGAGTGGGCCAGCAGGAGATGAAAAGGCACCGACCACATAGCGCAATGGAGAGAATTCTCCAGACAGACTACATACAGTCTACATACAGTGCTGCATAATACCAGAACTGCAAACTACGCAGAATGAGTTGCTATAAAATTATATAAAAATGGATAATTGCAATGGAGTTTCAGGGCTATTCTCTCAGTAATAAACAAAAGAAAAACAGTATGGAGACTGAACAACACTGTTATCCTATTTAGCATGTTGCACCTAATTAGCATACAGTCAACAGGCTATGGAGCATACGAACAGAATGTTCTCACATGCATATGGCATAATCAAGATAGACTGTATTCTGGGCCAGAAAACAACTCACAGTAATTTCTTTTTGAGACAAGGTCTCTCTCAGGTGCCTACTCTACACAGCTTAGGAATGCCTCGGCTGGTGCTCCTCTGGCCTGCTCTCTGTGGTGCTGGCATCACAGGCCTGCGTCGTGATGCTCAGCATTTGTGGTGCTGGGCATTGTACCCAGGGCCCCCTTATGCCGGGTAAGCACGCGCCCAACTGAGCTGGGTCTCCAACCCCCACAACAATAAATCATTGTTACTCAAATCGTATAGAGTATAACCATGGCATAAGAAAGCAAGTTAAAATCTCTAAAATCACAAACATTGGGAAACTAAGAGTCTTGTTTCAGTGTCCCACACATTAAATGGGAAATGATGAGGGACATTAAGACACTTTTACTGAAGATAAGATACGATGTTCCAATATTTTCTGATATCGCAAAAATCATACATGTTGAGATTTTCATAGCTCAAACTTTTATCTAAATTCTATTTCATATAGTGAGCTCTCATCTTCAGGTGGGAAAAGAAGCACACGTTAAATACAGGTAAGTAGAAAGGACAGTACAAAACAGAGCTGTGATCTGAGCTTCAGGAGGCTGAGGGGTGGACGGCAGCAGAGGCTGCAGAACCAAGGGACGTGCGCCGCTCCCAGCTTCGCCCAGCAACACCACTGTGCAGCGACAGCGACCAGGGCAGAGATTCCCGGGTGCTCAGCTGTGGCCCAGTCATCTGTGTTAACCTCCACCACCCAAGGCTCGAGGAATTTTACAAACTGGTGGGGGTAAAGAACGTAAGGGCTGGCAAATAGGAAGGAGATCTAAGGAATGTTGACTTCCGGATATGGCATGGCTATTGAACCCGTCAATTCTCGGCGGACTTGCACAAGAGCACGCCAGTCAAATCCCAGCATGGATAAGGGGAGGCCTTGGAGGCCCTACTCTACTTGAGGAGCGTCTGGCAGGTGATGGCTGCTGAGGGACGGATAGGGATGTAGCTGATGGTGGTTTGATCAGGACCCTCTGAATGGCCTCACATCCATGAGCATATGAGCAGCGCCAAGGGGACCCAGTGGGTCACTGATAACAGCAGAAAAAGAAGCTGTGCGGCTGGGAGCGCGGGGAGACCAGAGACAGCTGGAAGGAGGTAGTGGCGGGTGAATACAATGAATACACATTGTACAAATGTATGGACCTTATAAGTTATAAAAAATAAACTATTTCTGCCTGGTGGTGATGGCACACGCCTTTAATCTCAACACTCAGGAGGCAGAGGCAGGAGGATCTCTGTGAGTTCAAGGCCAGCCTGGTCTACAAGAGCTAGTTCCAGGACAGGCTCCAAAGCTACGGAGAACCCCTGTCTCAGAAAAAAAACAAAACAAAACTATTTTTTAAGAGACTGAGACCAGGATATTGCCTTTTAGAGTCCACACAAGCTGAACAACAAGATTGACAGGAGAGGCAGAGAAGAGGGGATGAAAATAATAGATGAACTCAGTGAAACAGAAAACAAATTATAGAAAACCCATAAAACCAAAAGCTTTTTCTTTGAAAATAATCAAGAAAATTGATGAACATCTAGTCATTATCTATAAGAAACCTACAATGAAAGTTTTTAATTATCCTGATCCTAATTATCCTGCTCTCACCGGATCTATAAGCCACGAGGAGCACGTCCTGGAGAGCGGTAGAACTCCTATTCACAGATCACTTCAGAAGCTGCACAGAGAAGCCTAGATAATCCGAAAGTAATAAGATAAACAATAGGCTGCCGAGACAAAATGAATCAGCAAAATCATGAGAATTCAACCTGCAAGAACAAAAATTATTTTTAATATTTAATAAATTTTTTATTTTGTATTTGAACATCAATTAGGATATGAAGTTATTAAAATACTATTTCAATAGCATCAAGAGTTTAAAACTTGCAATAAAAACACCACAAAAACCTCAGTCAATTGTTGACAGTTGGTGAGAAATTGTTAAATAGTTCAAGTGTATGTGTGAATTGAAAGATTCAATATTTTTTAGATCAATTCTTCCCAAACTTAACCACGGATTCAATGCAGTTCAAGTTACAACAGCAACAATCTTTTTTAAAAAAACATGTCTGTATTGAAACTTAAAGGAAAGGAAAGGGATTTTTTGTGAAAAATGAAAACCAATGAAAACCAAGCCCCTGGGTTCACAGTTTCCACATGCCATGAGAGCAGGGCGCTGGTGTAGTGGCCCGAGGACAGACACACCTGCCCAGAGTCGTTTCCAACAGGATCAACAAATTGTGATGAAAATTTGGGCGTCTACCTGAAAAATATGTATTTCCATCTGCACTGTCCGGAATACACGGTACTGACATGAACTGAATCCTAGGCATAAGCATGACATTGTGAGTATTTACCATGAGACACCCTATCAAGGCTCTGGGACATCACAAAAGAGATACAAACATTGTAAGAGCCGGAGGCCGGGGAGGACCCTGATGTCTTCTCTGTGTGTTGGCATTGCTGCACACATAAACCCACAGCAGCTGTCAAGGCAGGCAGCCTTCTAGTGTAGAATCAGAAGGGGTTCACTGTTCCCAGCCCCATCTGAGGTACTGTGCACAACTGATGCCCCCCTTCTCAAATCAAATCAAAACAAAGCAAGAGCCCCCTTCCTGTCGATGTCCTGTGTATTCCATACGCTGTGAAATCTAAACCATGCAGGGTAGTCTACAGTTTCCATGTGGACAGCCAGTTTCCCCTCACAGGCAGCAATGCGGAAGAGAGGTGCATAGATCTCCGTGAGTTCCAGGCCGGTCTGTTCTACAGTGCAGAGCCAGCCAGAGCTGTGCGGTGAGAGCTGTCTCGGCTATCAAACCAAACAAAACAAACCAAAAAGCACTCTGTCTGACTGGAGAGTCATGAGTTTACCCGCACATTTGTATCTATGTGAATATTTAGAAAGACAAACATAGTTCATAGGGATAGAGTCTACCAGTTGTCTAGGGCCAATCATGTGGGGTTCGTGGCAGAGGGCAGAAGAGGATGTTGTGAGGTAACGAAAAACGTCTACTTTATATTTGTTTTCGTGTGTGTGGAGGTCAGAGGACAACTTGCATGGATATCAGGGGTCAAACCCAGGTCGTCGCTACCATCGCGCAGGCCCTGAACTTGCACACCTTCACTGAGGGAGCGGCTGTGGAGGGGGGTGAGTCAGTCAAAATCCTTTCACCTATGCAAGGTAACAGGGGTTCTATAATTATAATTGGATAATTACTGATAAATTCTTAAAGCCAGATCAGAAAATGTTTGACAGTTCAAGAAGGAAATGTTTTTTTGAGGAAACGGAACATTTACCAAGTCATTGCAGTCTGAAGAAGCATCATGACATGTATGAGAGGCATGGTTAATTAGTGTCACACAGCCCTAGAATCACAAGTCACGTGTGTCTACACAATGACCATTCTCTTTAAAGTGTATCCAGAAAGACATTATATTTCTAGTATTACTGGGTAAAGCCAACATTATCAAAAGGTCTCCCTATTTGAACATGAGAAGAAAAAAATAGAAATTTCCAGAATGTCTTTCTTTTTTTTTTTAAAAAAAAAAGACTAAGTAGAAAAATTCAAACAGTTATTATCCACTATGACCAAGGCCACATTAACTTCTGGATACAGAAAATACTTTGGAAACAGAACAAGTTCCTGTTATACTAGACACACAGGCATGAACCATCCCTGGCATGTGAACATGGTGCCACTTGAATATCCGAAACCCAGAGAGACTTCTAATGGGAACAAAACTGTACATTTTTAAAGAACCAATGCACACCCCAGGGCTGCTGGAACTTCCAGAACTGTCTGCTCGGGGTTCACGCAAGGCATCTTCAGCCTCTGGAACTGATAACAAAACATATAGCAGGGGCTGTTGCTAGGAACAATCATGAAAAAAAGACACCAATATAAGACCTTTGTTTGTATGGTTGCTTTCTCCTGAAAATAAAAGACTAATTCCAAACACTGACAAGAGGAGTAGATGTCATATGATGACCTTTGCAATTGCAGGAAAAAATTAGATGGTGTTTTGAGGAAGAAACTTGGAAATGTGGGGGGGGAAAAACGATCCTGATCTTTTGTACCAAGGAGCTCAGACATGTTCAGAAGGAAAAAAGAAAAAAACCACAAGCTTTCGCTGTTTATAATGGTTAAACAATGCAATAATATATCCAGCTAAGAATTAAGAGGCCACCAGAACCCCAGCAATGTGAAATGCTAGGGTGATGGCATAGAACACGCTCCCAAAGGACAGCCCTATGGACACGCATTTGCACTAACAGGGAAAGTCGACTACAAAATTAAACACAAAATGTTCACAGTTGGGTTCAAGACTTGTGTTTATGAACAAAGGTCAGGAGAAGAAAAAATAAATAAGTTATTATATTTTCTGTGTTATAGAAGGTTAAAACAGAGCTAAAAATGTATTAAAAACTGCAGAAGAAACTGTACTCTCATTGTGGGGAAAATGATCATAAAGAGACATTCAGAAGTTCACTGGAGTTGGGGCAGGGCCTACCATGTAACCACAAAGACCTGAGCGTAGATCCCCAGTGTTTATATCAAAGCTTGGCATGGTCTCAGCTGTAGTGAGTCTTTCTCTGTCCTACCAGCCAACTCCCAAATAAATGACATAGAGACTTCTTATCAATTATGAAAGCTCAGCCTATAGCTTAAGCTCATTTCTAACTAGCTCCTATAACTTAAGTCAACCCATTTCTATTAATTTATATGCTGCCACATGGCTCATGGCTTGTTACCTCATCTCCTACATGTCTCACTTCCTTCACATCTGGATGGAGACTCCTTCTCCTTCTTCCTAACATTCACTCTGCCCCCAAAATCCTACCTAGCTATTGGCTGTTCAACATTTTATCAAACCAGTCTGAGTGGAACATCTTCATGATGTACAAAAAGATTGTTCCACATTTCCCCCTTTTTGTCTAAATAAAAAGGAAAGGATTTAACTCTAACATAATAAAATTATATACAATAAGAACAATTATTAGATATTGTCTAAATAGAAAGGAAAGGTATTAACTTTAACAAATGAAACTATATACAATACGAATAATTATCAAGTAAGAATTTTTACAGTGTCTATTTGTATTTGACGAATTTAGAGAAAATATTATCTAGTCTTTCAAGATGAATTCAAAGTTTTCTATCTAATTTCTCTTTTATCATAACTAAGGAAAACTATTATCTGTGACTATCTAGTCTTCAATTCCATCAAAGACCCCAGAAGGATATAATATTACATAAGTAAACAGGAAGTACAGAGCAAGCAACTTCTAAAACTATGACATGACAGAGACATCTGGCTACTTGGACAGTTCTTCTGTAACATTGGGTTATCCATCTCCAGTCTAAAGGCCTAGAATGTTTGGCAGACTTTTCTGTGAAGCAAGAATTTTGAAGAACTGTCCTACCTTATCTTGACAAAGTTCAGCCATCTTTCTCTTTTGTGTCCTAAGACCAGAGCAGTTTCATGCCCACATAGCTATTTTTGCCTCATTGAAAGCAAGCTCCATGTGAAGTTTCTTTGATGCCTATCATCTTCTCTGAAGTGTAGAAGAAAGTTTCTATCCTACCTGGTCCCATAGCTGTTCAGTCCCAAAGACACATGCAGAGCCTTATATTAATTATAAACTGTTTGGCCTATTATCTCAAGCTTATTATTAACTAGCTCTTACAACTTAAATTGACCATAATTCTTATTTTTATATAACCATGTGGTTTGGTACCTTTTCTCAGTAAGGTATTCTCATCTTACTTCTTCTGCTTCTGGCTGGTGACTGCCTCTCTGCCTTTCCTCTTCCCAGAATTCTCTTAGCCTGGTCACCCCACCTACACTTCCTGCCTGGCCAATCAGTGTTTTATTAAACTAAAATGAGTGACAAATCTTTACAGTGTACAAAAACATTATCCTACAGCACTGAAGTAAATTTGTGCTGCCAGGAGCAGATGTGTCTCATTGTCATGAAAAGCCTATGTTAACAAAACATTTTAAATGGCATATTTTGTATGTCTTTGAAGTATTTGAAGATCATTTCTCTAAAATATATCTCTGTTTGAGCTTAGAAACATACTGAACATGACTACAAGTTTTATTCTTATAGGTGACAAACTATTATCCTTCATTTCTTTAATATGTTAAATAGTTTGTAATAACTTTCAATGGCTAGTATTTTACATTATATTGTTAAATGAACCACATAGGTACCAAATCTTAAACAAGAGTGGAAACATATGTAAAATATGTTCTAACAAAAATAACCTTAAATTTGTATCAGTATATAAAATCCATACCAACGTAAAATATTTGAGACTAGTGGTTATTCAAAAGTAGACTCAGCAATATACCCTTTTATCTCATCTTTTTATTTTATATCTGCCTTTTTGGCTTCAGAATGATATCCCTAAATCTAATATCCATTGTTTAGTTTTTTTCTGACCATGACCAATAACAGTTCATAACCAACAATGACAAATATTCATAGCCCACCAAATGAACAAAAAACACACACCCTACCTCTTGGGAATGAGGGTATTGTGTTCTCTCCCTGCTTCCTATTGTCTGGGGGTACTGTCATTTTAGGGGGACTCTGAGAAAATTAGGATAATGGTCAAGTCCTGGCTAGAAGAGTCCCTGGGGCTGGACCATCTCAGCCTTGTTTTGGATGCAGAACTCTGAGGAAACTACAGCAGAGGCATCTGAGATGCTGGATCACCTGGGTCACCTGTTTTCATTGCTGTCTGGCTCCCTTGTTCTGAAAACACATAAACTTTCAAAGATAACATACACATCTACGTTAACACAAGAATGGACTGTACATTGTACACAAGCCAGCTAAAGACATTTTTTGTTGTTTTATGTTTGGGCAGGTAAAATATGTCACCTGTCTTATTGTTTTTCTTAGGTTTTTCTTTATGTCTGTAGTCAAAATTTTTAGGGGGTTTCCCCTGATCAAATCTACTCTCTTTCAACATTGAATGAATCCACAGCCTGTCACTTTCTGTGGAAACAAAAGCATAACTTCTTCCACAATGTAACAAAATTTTGACTTCCATTTTGAAGTTAAGACATTTTAAAAATATCTAGGCTAGTTTATTTCAGCAGTCTTTTCAATCTCATGTCTCTTAGCAGGTGCCATTTGTTTACCAGCAACCAAAAAATTCAAAGACAACACAATACCATAAGAGACCCAGACTCCCTGTGCATTTATCATTTTTATATGGCTTTTTTAAATTGTTTATAAATGGTTTACCTTTTTCTCTGACTTTCTATGTCCATGCACATTTTTAAACTTATTATAACCTCTAGAGGTTTGGTTCATCTGAACCCACTTTACCTTATATTTGTAATCTTTTCTGTCTGCATGAGCAAAACTCAAACTGCTACACAGCTCAGCTCATGGCGTGCAGGCAGCTCTTAGCTCATGGCGTGCAGGCAGCTCTTAGCTCACAGCGTGCAGGCAGCTCTTAGCTCATGGTGTGCAGGCAGCTCTTAGCTCATGGTGTGCAGGCAGCTCTTAGCTCATGGCATGCAGGCAGCTCTTAGCTCATGGTGTGCAGGCAGCTCTTAGCTCATGGCGTGCAGGCAGCTCTTGGCTCATGGTGTGCTGGCAGCTCTTAGCTCACGGCGTGCAGGCAGCTCTTAGCTCATGGCGTGCAGGCAGCTCTTGGCTCATGGCGTGCTGGCAGCTCTTAGCTCATGGCGTGCAGGCAGCTCTTGGCTCATGGTGTGCAGGCAGCTCTTGGCTCATGGTGTGCAGGCAGCTCTTGGCTCATGGTGTGCAGGTAGCTCTTGGCTCATGGTGTGCTGGCAGCTCAAGCCTGCAGGCAGCATCAGGGAGACTCTTCATTAAACTTTTCCAGGCTGAGGGGCTAGGAAGCTGATTGCCACTGTTTTTGTGTGTTTGGATCATTTTTTGAAGCTTTCTCAGTTCTCATGTAGAAATATGTCCCTGGACATTGGGCACCATATGTAGCGAGTCTCTCTCTCTGTCCCCCCAGTCAACCAAATAAACAACACAGAGACTTCTTATTAATTAATAAATCTTGGCTGATACCTTAGACTTGTTTCTAACTAGTTCTTATAAGTTAAATTAACCATTTCTATTCACTTATGTGCTGCCACTTGGTGCATGGCTTGTTACCTTGTCTCCTACACACCATGCTTTCTCTGCATACAGCTGACAACTCCTCTTTCTTCTTCCCAGCATTCTCTCTGTACCAAAAATCCTGCTTTGTTGTTGGCAGTTCAGCTTTTTATTAAGCCAATCTGAGTGACACATCTTCACAGTGTACAAAAATATTATTCTTCACACTCTGTCTGTGATGGTAGCACAAGGGGGTCAGAGACAAGTGAATCCCTGCAGTGTGGTAATGAGAGAGTCCTTGTGAAATGACTCTGAAAGAGTCAACCTATGACCACACCCATGCACACACATGTGTGTATGTATGTATTCCTGTACACACACACACACACACACACACACACACACACACCCCAAAGTTGGTTAATCTAGTAGAGACATTGTTTTGGTTTCATTTAAGAAGATTTTAAACTGCCGTGTTTTGATACACATATGCATAGTGTGGTGCCTTAGGGTTTCTATTGCTGTGAAAAGACACTGTGACCACAGCAACTCTTATAAAGGAAAAGCATTTAATTGGGGCTGGCTTACAGGTTCAGAGGTTTAGTCCATTATCATCATGATGGGATATGGTGTTGTGCAGACAGTCATGGTGCTGAAGGAGCTGAGAAGAGTTCTATTTCTTGATCCATAGGCAACAGGAAGTGAACTGTGTACCACACTGAGCATAGCTTGAGCATAGGAGACCTCAAAGACCAACTCCACAGTGACACACTTCCTCCAAAAAGGTCATACCTACTCCAACAAGCTATATCTTCTGATAGTCCACTCCCTACGGGGCCATTTTCTTCCAAACCACCACATACAGAAACTACTATGGTATCCACACCACCATATTTATCAACAGTTACTGGTTTGTGGGGGAAAAAACTATCTAAAAATCTAAGCTTTTCATTGTGATTTAAAACTATTAGCTATAGTTCTCATGTCATAATCAGATCTCTGGACCTACACAGCTAGAACCTTGAACCCTGTGCATCCACCTCCCGTTTGTTCACACACTCCCTGACTCTGGTGGCAACCACTTTATTCTCTATGTGGTTGCTGTCCAGATAACTTTTCTTTTTCAGATCCCACATGGAAATGAGACCAAGCCACATTTTTTGTGCCTGACTTTACGCACTCAGGTTCATCCATGTCACCCCACATGGCACGATCTCCCTTTATAAAACTGATCCTCTATTAATATCAAAGTATTTTACCCAGCAAACATTCCCATTGCCTATGTATCCTTGCTTTTGTTGAACTGCCTTGACCATGGAGCACCAATGCCACACAGAAGGTGGTGACTTTCTTCCCAGGAGTATGTGTCTAGGAGGAAGACTGCCTGGCCATGTGGTGGCACTTTATTAGCTTCTGATGTAGCCACTGTGGTGTTCTCTCGAGTATCTATATCAATCTGCACGTCTATCAATAGTGTACCCAGGCCACTTTCCCCCATGCTGATCAATACTTCATTCCTCCTGTCCTTTTGATGACAGCCATGTGAACAGGTGTGAAGTGGCAGTTCATTTAACTTTAATCTGTATTTCCTTGATGATTAGTGTGCACCTTTTCATGTGGCTGTCTACATTCTTCTGGAAAATGCCTACTCGAGATATTTCTCTTACATCATATATATAAGTCAAAAAACTGGCCAAAGACCTAAATATAAAGACCTTAAACCATCAGGCGGTGGTGGCACACATCTTTAACCCCAGCACTCAGGAGGCAGAGGCAGGTGAATCTCTGTGAGTTTGAGGCCAGCCTGGTCTACAACAGCTAGTTCCAGGACAGGCTCCAAAACCTATAGACTTCCCTCGAGAAACATGTAGAAGAAACACATCTTGATGCTTTCCTAGGCAAGAGTTTTTGAATATTTTATCAAATGTGCATGTGACAAAAGCAAAATTAAATAAGTGTGGTGTCTTAGTCAGAAACACCATGGCCAGAAACAACACAGAGAGGAAAGGGTTTATTTCACTCACAGTTCCTCATCTAAAGCAGTGAGAGCAGGAACTCAAGCAGGGCAGGAACCTGGAGGCAGGAACTGATACAAGGGTCATGGAGGGGTGCAGCTTACAGGTTTTCTCCCTACGGCTTGCTCAGCTGCTTTCTTATAGAACTCAGGGCAACGAGCCCAGAGGGGGTCCTACCCACAGTGGGCGGGGCCCTCCTATCAATCACTAAGAAAATGCTCTCCGGGTTTGCCTAAAGCCCAAACTAATGCAGGCATTTTCTTAATTGAGGCTCCCTCCTCTCAGATGACTCCAGCTTCTGTCAAGTTGACCAGAAACTAGCCAGCAAATGTGGGTGGGTGTATCATACCGAAAGAAACTTCCACACAGCAAAGGAAATGGCCAAAATAGTAAAAGGATTGCCACCCGCCCCCAACAGATTGGGAGAAAGGATTTGTGGACTACCTAACACATACAGGGAACTCACACAAAATAATAGGAAAACAAATGCTCAAAAATAATAATAAAGAACCCATTCAGTCTAGTAGGAACTTTAAATTGCCAATCATTTATGAATGCCAGTAGGAAGGAGAGTGTTCATGATGTTCTAAGTCCCAGGTTGGGGTTGTTGCTTTATCACTAAACAGTGCGGTATCAGGAACATCCAGTAACCTATTTATGCGTGCAAGAAGAATAACGGTAAGTCTCCCAACTCCCTCCTGGGCACAAGTGTGAGAATTGTAGGAGACAGCACAAATGTGCCTCTCTGGTGAACTGAGCCTCAGCTATGATCCTTTAGCCCTCCTTTCAACCAGGTTTCCTCCACGCTGACTTCCTAAGTTCCTGGAACTTGAAATGCAGCCAGTTAAACATTCTGAAACTTGAGGAGACTATCTGGAGATAAAGTCACAAGTTCAAATCTATGTAACCACCCACAGGACGTTGGAACTTACATCGGTGATTCATACGGTGAAGATAAGGGATCCTGAACAAAGCTGTCTCCCTTTTGTTTGGGAGGCAAGAGAGATCGGTTTTTAAAACCCAGCTTTCCTCTGAGGTGGAACCCCACCAGGGAGTGAACAGGAGAGAGACCCTGGTGCTGCTCCTGCGGAGAAAGTATCCTTCTCAGACCTCTCCAGGAATAGCCAGGGCAGCGACAGCTGCTGCGTAGCTGCGGAGAGGGTCATGGTCACCTGGACACTCTCAGCAGAGGCAGACCGAAGATTTCCTGGAGATGAAGGGGCCCGGCAGCCCCGTTGGCTTTGACCACAATTCTAGATAGCTTTCTTCCTAAAACTCCCCACTGTGCCTTGCTCCCTAACGGTGGGGTTCTCCAAACTTACCAGTCTCAAGACTGGTAAGGTCACAGCATAGCCCTCACCATTTCCAAAAGAATTGCCTTGGCTTAGATTTTATAACTGATTGATTTGTCAGTCGGCAAGGTTTTCTCTCTCCTGAAGAAAAACTAATGATTTCCGGTTTGGGTGCCAGATATCTTTGGATCTTCTAAATTCATTTATTTAGCAAACATTGATATCACACTCCATTTATGCCAAGCACTGTTCTCAGCACTACGCAAATGTTACCGATTTCATCCAACATGCTGTTGCTTCTGCGTGACAGTGACAGCCCCACAAAGAGGCTGCTGCAATTGTCAGAGTCTTTACTGCGAACAGGAGACAGCCTCATCTGCCCACCCATCAGCTGGCGGGGGTGAGGGGAGGGGGGAAGGTACCCCACAGTGTGCACTGGGGGCTTTGTCCTGTTGGGATGGAAAAGGCTTTTATTTCATCTGCAGGGAGCCAGCCCATTAGAAATGTTTCCCTCACATTGATCCCACTTCAGGCACTGAGGGCCACTGGCCACCCTCCTCTTTCACCCCCCACCCACCCCACAGTTCTCCCTTTCCTAAGGCTTGCCTGGCAAACACAGCATCTGACAGGTCTCAGTGATGTGGACGTCTAGTTTTCAAAAATCTTCAATCAAATTTCTGTCCCTCGAGCCCTCTTTCTCTCTTCATTCCTCCTTATTGGCTAACACCTTTCGAATAATCAGGTGTCCAGAGCTGTATCGTTTTTATCACTTCCCGGGCTTTGCTTCCAGGAGCTGTTTGCTGGGGCGCCGGGGCTCATGAGACTGACCGTCTGCTTCCCATGGGTGTCTGTTTCCAACCATTTATCTCGGGCTCTTCACTCCTTTCTGCTGTAGCCCTGACTTACCTTCTCCCTTAAATTTCCACACGTCCCAGATTTTCTCACCTCGCCCACCTGGAATGCACACCCACACATGTAGGTTTATAATTACCTAAAATTCTTAATTCTCCATTTGAGGTATGAAGAAATGGATGAGATCACATTTCCTGAGCACGTTCCACAGCCCAGGCACCACGCTAAGCATGTTCACACATGATCTAATAGTAAATCATACTCTGTAGCTACTGTTTCTACCTGCCTTTTATATATAAAGAAAGCTAAGGTTTAAAGAAATAAATAAATTTACCAAGTTGAGTGTGGTGGAACTCATCCCAGGATGAGTTCCCAGTCACCCTCAGCTACATGAGTCTCATTCTCAATGAGATAAAACTGGTTTACAAGAGAGCTATCAAAAAAAAAAAAGTGGAAGAAGAAGGAGGAGGAAAGAAAGAAATATAATAAAGATACTAAGTATGCAGACTAGAATTTGAACCCAAATTCAGAGATTAACCATTAAACTGCATGGTGTTTAATACACACCATATGTAAAAAATACTGTATTTCATTTTCATTGCTATTTAGGATGACGAAATGGAAGGAACCAGAATTTCAGGTTAGTGTCATCTTTCAAAGGTACAGCAGAAGTTAAAACAGGGTTCCTTTACAGACACATCAACAATAAAGTAATGAAGGAATTTCAGAGATAAACTAGCTCAAATATCTCGTTTGAAAGGCAAGGACCCTGAAGCACAGATAAAGAATAATTCGCTGAGCGGTGCAGAATTCAGAGGCTCTTTCCACCCCATGATTCTGCCTTCCTGTTGAAGGGCAGCTTCCTGGGAGCTACCTCCCCAGCCTCCGTGGTTCTCTCTGAAGCCATAAGGCCAGGCCCACCATGCTGCATCTAGGGTACAAATAAGCCCTGTATTTCTCTGACCGGGTGTGACCACTACTTCTGTCTTTCCATCTGCTCTCTTTGTTGAGGAGCAGGCCAGAGCCTTGCCTTGTGCCCTGCTTGGCGTGGAGAGCAGAGGCACCGCCGTCTCCCTGTGGATAAGCAGAGGCAGAGCCCTTCCCACAGCCCTTCCCTGCTTCTCTCCTTTCCCTCTGCCGCTCTCCTCCTGTTATCTCAAACCAGCATTCTCAAAGGACCAGGTCAATTTCTACACCGTCCCAGCGGCCCTGGAGAACCACCCCAGGCCAAAATGATCTCTCCCCCTCCTCTGAAAGGTCCGTGCCCCTCATTTACCCCTTATCATATGCTGCCCTGAATCATCGCTGGGTGCTTTTGTCTAAGAGTCTGGCTTGCCTTGAGGGCAGAGATCAGATCTTATTCATCATTGTATCCACCACGCTGCCTAGCCTAAGGCCCACAACAAAATAGGTGTTCTATAAATGCTGATTGATTTATTGTACGTGGGAATGAAAATGACTTCCTTGTTTCTTCTATGGAGACCCAAGCAAAGAAAGAAACTTTTCTGAGACCTGTGAAATAATTGGGAATACACATTTTAGAAGACTCAGAGGAAAAGAAATCGGAGTGTGCCTGTGGGCAGTTAATTACTTACGTGAACACAAGTGTGTCTGTGGGTAGTTAATGTACTTACGTGAACACAAGTGTGTCTGTGGGTAGTTAATTACTTACGTGGACACAAGTGTGCCTGTGGGTAGTTAATTACTTACGTGGACACAAGTGTGCCTGTGGGTAGTTAATTACTTACGTGGACACAAGTGTGCCTGTGGGTAGTTAATTACTTACGTGAACACAAGTGTGCCTGTGGGTAGTTAATTACTTATGTGGACACAAGTGTGTCTGTGGGTAGTTAATTACTTACGTGGACACAAGTGTGTCTGTGGGTAGTTAATGTACTTACATTGTAGTAGAAGGCCGCTTGTTTGTTCCCGGCCACTCAGCCATGAAATAACCACACAGAAATTGTATTAATTAAACCACTGGTTGGCCTATTAGCTCTAGCTTCTTATTGGCTAGCTCTTACATCTTAATTTAACCCATTTCTATTAATCTGCACATCGCAACATGGCTGTGGTTTATCAGTAAGGTTCCTTCCTGTGTCTGTCTCCTGCAGCAGCTACATCGTATCTCTTGACTCTGCCTTCTTTCTCTCAGCATTCAGTTTAGTTTTCCCCACCTAACTTACTCTTCCCTATCATCAGCTAAGGAAGATTATTTATTTATTAATCAATAAGAGCAACACATATATAGAAGGACTTCCCACACCATTTCGTGAACATGAATATGTCTGTGGGTAGTAAGGATGGGCTGACCCTGCTCAAGCTGACATTAATCAGACAAGACAAATGAAAGACCCCTCTACAGACTTGGACAGGTAGTTATATTTTTTAGACCCATTCTATAAATAGGTATGCTTTGAAGATTAGGTTGATCACCATCAGATTGTGAAAAGTAGGAAAACCTGGAAATCACAATCCTGAGACTCTCTACGGGTGATGCTCTTTCTCACTTGGCTTTGTAGATTCTGTAGAGATGTGTGGACCATCTTCCTGACCTTCCTTGTTGAGGTAACGTCTTAGATCGTGAGGAGCCAAAGCTTCAGTTTTACTTGTAAGAAGGGCTAAGAGAAGCTCCCCAGGACAGACTTTAATCAGAAAGAAAATTATTTTTATTGTTTATTTTTATCTCCCCACGATTGACGAAATGCTTTGGACTATCTTTTTCCAATATCACCCTGCAGGCAACTGTCAGCAGTGATCTTGGAGGCTGGCGCTGGGTTGGTCAATACTCACCACTATGTATTTTTGTTAGCAACTATTGAATGAATAGGACCTTGCCATTGCCTGTGTTCTACAAGAAGAAATCCAGCACCAGAAGAGATCAGAGAGGCAGCTCACCCGGGACTTCAGTCACAGAGGAAACAGAGAAAGGTTTTGGGACTTGTCCACAGACATGCATTTTCAACAGTCAATAAAAGCAATTACTTTTATCGCAGAAGAGGTTCATTGTCATCTGACAATTACCCCAATTAACAATAAATTTTAAGGATGTTTTAATCATCATTCTCTAGTAGAACTAACTGCCTACTGCTCTCTGGGGATAGAACACAGAAATTACCTCAATCCATAGACAGTGAAACTTATTAATGAACACAGGCTTTCAAAGGTATGATTGGAGGGGTGGGCTGAGCCGTGAGATTACTGTCCGCGTGGAAGACAAACGCCCACCATGCAGTCGTGTTAGCTTGTTGTTGGCTTCCCCCATCTTTGTCCCTGTGGCTCTTCCCTCTCACTGTGGCTTCCTGCTCCTCTTTCAAATGTTCTGTGCTCTACTGGCATCTTCCCTCTGCTACACTGGAACTTAGGCATCCACTTCTATGGTGCGGGTGAGGTTCTGTCTGTTAGCTTAGGAAGACCCTTCCGTTTGAAGTGACTTTTTGACAAAGCTTGCACCGACTCTAGAGTCCTGAGATCACCTATACGTAAAGCCGGATGAAGAAAGTGAGGGTGATTGGGTACATTTAGGTAATATTGTTATTAAATAAGGACCTGCCAGAGACCCAGTCTGGAGTTTCCCTGTTCTGCTCTACAGATGACAATGTCCTTCTTGAAGAATGAAACACGCTCTGGTGACCTTCCTCAACAGAAACAGAACGTTCTATGTCCCAATTTCCTTGATAGAAATCCTGTGTTTCTTGACTGGGTCTGCTCAGGTGTGATCTTTCTTCTGTCCCCTTCCAGCCATTGAGCCAGCTAATTGAGGTCAGCCTTTCCCCAGCCCCCATGGTTAGCCTCCTGTCTGTTGTCTGAGCGGCAGTTTGCACCTTCGGGCATGTGTTGTGGTTATGCTAATGGTCTTAAGACGTAATCATATTTCCCATCACTCTGGAAAAATACGCTCCAAAGATGGGTCTCTCCTCTTACTCCAAAACCAGTGCCGCTTGTAGACTTTTATTTTGCCCAAACTACCGTGTGCCTTAAGTTTTAATCCCCAAACAAACTTAAAATTCTTACCTCTTGAGAAAAGCATAGCTCTCAAGATCTCCACAGTGACCACAAATCTCCCTTTCTTCTTCCCAGCTAAATGCATAAACTGCAGCCGTGATCCAGTGCTGCAGCTTGGATTTACATTCCGCACACTGCTGTTTCGTCTTTTCCACTTCACTACAGAAAATGCTCTTCCTAACCCACTGTTGAAATGAGAAAATTTATGTAAACGTGTTTTGTTCACATAGCACTAACGTGGAGTTCAGCGCGAGGTCACTATGTAGAGTGACCTACTTTATAGAGGGAAAACGAGATCTAGGAGCTCAAGTATAGAGCGTCATAGCCACCCCTTCCAACATTCCAGCCTCACTTACATGCACATATGTGCACACACACACTCATTTGTGAATGTATATACTTTGAAGATGTATATGTATATATATGAAGATATATAAGAAGGACACAAATGCCTTGTAAAGTATCTAAATAGATAGTGTATCCCTGTATGTCTATGTTTATCTCTTCCTTAGCTCTTACACTTCTTGTTTGGCTTTCATTGCTGTGATATTCACTCCAAGATGTCCTGGGAAAGAGTTCAGGAGTCACATCTTCCGGAAAGAAGCATTTGTGAATCCATGATTTAAAAATACACCACTAGCCTAAGTATTAAGTACGAATGGTGGTTTCAACACCAGCAGTGCAGACTTGCTCTTCTCCAGCAAGGCAGACTGAACAGTCTTTTCCTCCTGTGTGAACCCCCCATTCGCATCCAATAGGTTCAAAACTGCGTCTGTGTCAGGATAGGATGTTAGAGAGGAGTGGTCAGAGCTGCGTGGCTGGGCAAACAAGCCTGTGCACAGTGTTAAAGAGGATAGTTCAGTTGTTTTTAACGAAACAGCCAAGAAAGCTTTCCAAGTTCATCCTCACAAGTGGGTTAGATCCCGGCGCTGGCGGGGCTCCTCTGTGAAGAAACCTTATAACTAAACATAAAGTCATCATGAAAAATCACTGGACAACTCAGAATTACCCAAGCACCATGACCCAAGAGTTCCCAGTTCTGAGATGCAAGACTGGGTCAGAAGCAGCAGTTACCCGCGCTTCACAGAAAGAGAGGACACGCTCCAGGTGGTGGTGGCACATACTTTTAATCACAGCCCTCGGGAGGCAGAGGCTGGCAGATGTCTGTGAGCTCGAGGCCAGCCTGGTCTATAGAGCCCGTTCCAGGACAGGCTCCAAAGCTACAGAGAACCCCTGTCTTAAAAAACAAAAAACAAATAAACAAAAAAATGAATGAAAGAGGGGATATGCCAGCAATGCAACATGAACCATAAATGAACACTTAAGAACTGACTCTGAGGGTTTCAGTGAGACCAACAGCGCACATCCCCCTAGTGTATTTCTGTAGTGTACCCTGTGATGGACACAGGCAACAGGCTCTTGTGTAGTGTAGGGACATCCGGAGTGGGCCCTCTGACTTTGCTCATTGCAATTCTGTGCTATACTTTGATCCATATAGCTGTTTTTAAATATGGCCAATAAGCTTTCTTGCAAATTTTACATAGTTAAATGTTTTCTATAGGACTTACTCATTTGAAAACAATTGACATGATTTCAGTAGCACATGCAATAAAAGAATAATAGTACATGAAGTAAATGTTGAGTAACTGAGGGGAAATATTTCCGATATCTTCATATTATATTTATGCTAACATAATCTTATATACCACATTTTTATTTCATTATTAAAACTAGGAAAAATGTTATAAGTTTTTATAAGAATGTATGTGTTCTTGTGGAGGGTATGAATGTATGTGTGTTTGTTTGAGTGTGTGTGTGTGTGTGTGTGTGTGTGTTTGAGTGTGTGTGTATGTGTTTGTGTTTGAGTGTGTGTGTGTATAAATGTGTGTGTGCATCTACACTGGGCTTTTTCACATGCCCGTGTCCTGGAGACCCAGATCCAGACTCAGGTCTTCATATTTGCATGACAAGCACTTTGTCTGCTGAGCCATCTCCCCAGTCCAAAGGTTATTGCTTTTAACAAACACATCAACTAATCAAGGATGAGGTATTTTCCTGAAGTCGAGACTGTGCAGGTCTCTAGTATTCAAGGACGCATCTTAAATCTTTAATTGTCTCTAATTAAAGATGGTTTGAAATTTAACTTTCACAATTATCCCAATGTTTTTAAAATCCTATTGATCGTTCTCATGAGGATTAGTCTACATTATAAATTTTTACTTCTAGAAATATTTCAAAGAATATTTTCGACTTGGGAGTGCTCATTATCAGAAACCTGAACACTAAGTCTCGTGTAGTAAGCGCCCCTCCCTCTATTGGTGGCTGTTTGAATAAGGGAAAATTCTTGTTTCACTGGGCAGAATAATGCTGTTTTACAGGAGACTCAAGAATATTTAAGTTTGCAGTTATCAAACATTTTCAAGACACAATTCGTTTGCAAAGTAAAGTGCATGTATTTATCTGCCTCCTCTTCCTGTGCTCAGGGTGGAGTATTAACTACAGCTTCAGGTCTGCTATGATCCTAGCTCTTCTCAAAAGGAAAGCAGTCAGCCCAGAGCCAGCTGTCAGTCCTATCCTGTCCCATAGTCTCTCACTCTTTCTTTTTCCTTCAATGGCAGATGTGTCCTTCCCAAGGACTTTCTGACAAGCGGAGGGGCTGTAGTCATCTTCAAGGTTGTGCAGCCCTCATCCAGCAGATCAAACCTCTGCTGCAGGTGCTGCACGCCGGCAAAGAAATAACAGCAGATAACCAAGACAAGGCCATTATAGACTGTGGGTCATGGACAACGGCAGATAACCAAGGCAGGGCCATTATAGACTGTGGGTCATGGACAATGGCAGATAACCAAGGCAAGGCCATTATAGACTGTGGGTCATGGACAACGGCAGATAACCAAGGCAAGGCCATTATAGACTGTGGGTCATGGACAACGGCAGATAACCAAGGCAAGGCCATTATAGACTGTGGGTCATGGACAACGGCAGATAGCCAAGACAAGGCCATTATAGACTGTGGGTCATGGACAATGGCAGAGCCCTGTCCTTTGTGGCAACCTGGCCAGTGTCGCCAGACTCTTCCCCACCTATGCCGTCAACTTAGCTTTCAGAGATAAATACAAGCAGATCTCCCTGGGTGATGTGGAGCCGAGGGCCAACAGTGGGCATTGCTTTGCAGGGAACCTGGCATCAGGTGCCACTGCCACCGGGACCAATCCTTGTGCTTCATGTATCCTCTTAATTTTGCCCATACATGTCTAACAGCTGATGTGGGCAAAGCTGGAGCTGAAAGAGAATTCAAAGGCCCCGTTGACTGTCTGGCAAGGGTTCACAAATCTGATGGGATCAAGGCCTACAGCAAGACTTTAATGTGTCTGTGTGGGGAATTATCATCCTCCAAGCTGCCTCCATTGGTGTCTATGACCCTGCAAAGGAAATGCTTCCAGATTCCAAAATATGTCTTCAGCAGCTGGATGACTGCAGTCTGCTGCCTCTACTGCTGCCTTGACTTCCATTCGTTTGACAAAGTCTGCTGTCACATGATACCTTTGACTGCTGGAGGAAGACAGTTTGTGGAAAGTTTCTCTCAAGGGTGGATGGTTCTGTGTTCTCATTGGTGTGGGTGGAACTTCATGCCTGGCTTGTGTGATGGAATCAGGAAACTGTGGACTACTGTCTACATGTTTCAGAACCCCGAACGGCATCCTGTTATATATCATATTTTGAACATTCTGAAGAAAGTCTCTGGGCTTGTCTGTCATACCAAAGGCAACTGCTCTCTGCTTGAAAGCGGGAAGTAATCATAGTTATCTGAGCAGTTTTCTACTAAACCCATTTTCATAATGACAGCCATGATGGGGACTCAGTGATATTTTTATTTCTGTCACTCCTGATAAAAAATATCGAAGAAATCAAAATTCTTTAAATAAAAAAAGAAAAAGGGAAGCCATCCATTTTTGGAATTCTCAATATGCAATGGGACTCAGTCGTATTTCAGACAACGTAACATGTAATGATGAATGTATTCAACCCCACCACTTCCAGAACATCTACAAAAGGAAATAAACCTCAATGGCATGACTCTGTGGGCTACGGGAAAGTGCCTTGAGGGGAAAAAATGAGGTGAAAGTTAATAATGTATGAGCACTTGAAAAAGAGGCGTTCTAGGTTACATAGAAACGTAAGTCCAGGGGCGTGGAAGTGTGCTGAATCGGGAATGCTAAGTTCCACATGCCTGGAAGGGGGTGAGGGTGTGTGTATTAAGGAAGAAAATAAAATTAAGGCCAGTGAAGTAGTACATATTGGATCATGAGATGTCAAGTTTATTGACTTTATTGTGCTTCTGTGAATAAAAATGCTCTAAAGTCACCGTTGAACACAGAGGGGAGAGGAGGAAGGTGTGGGGAGGGATATGGCTCATTTACTTATGAAATATGTTTTCTCTATGGCTTTCTTCTTCCCTTTTTACTGAAAAATGGGGATCTTGGATTTTAAATTATTCTCATACAATATATTTTGATCATATTCTATCACTTCCCCCAACTCCTCTCAGATCTCCCCCCCCACACACTTACCTGCCCAATGTCATCTCTCTTGAAAACAAAACAAAACAAAACCACACTAAAGAAACCCGGAGTCTGTTTTGTGTTAACCAATTACTCCAGAGCATGGTGCCTGCCTTGGAGAGAGGCAGACAAAAACCAGATTTTCCCTCTCCCAGCAGCTGCCAATTGCCAACAGCTTCCTGGTTAGAGATGAGACTGTGCCCACTTAGTCTGTGGTTTGCTCCTGGGTCAGCGCTGTATTTCCAGCTATTGGTAGGCAGCTCTTTGGCAGACTACATGGAAGCTGTCAAAACAGAATTCCACAGGTGACAAGAGGGCCTTCAACAACAAGATAGCTGCATTTTTCTTATGATTCCGAAGTCTGGAATTGGAAGACAAAGGTTCCAGAGGAGAGAGTTTCTCCTGAGGCCTCTTTCCTAGTCTTACAGACATCAGCCTTCTCCCTGGGTCTTCATGTGGTCCTTCTTCTATGCGCAAGCATCTCTGGCTTTCTTTACAAGAATAACAGTCTTGTGACATCAGGGCTCAGCTCTATGGCCTTGTTTAGCCTTAATTAAGCACTTTTAAGGCCCATCTCCAAATACGCTCACATTTGGGGGTTAAGGTATGAACATGTGAATTTGGAATGTAGGTGTCGTAGTCTGAATGAGAAGTGTCCGCCATGGCCTTCAGATTTGAACACTTGGTCCCCAGTTGGTGGCAATGTTTGGGGAGGTTTGGGTGGTGCAGCCTTGCTCGAGCAAGGCTAGCAGTACAACAGTGGAGTGAGGTCCCTCCTGTTCCTGCTTGCCATTGGAGGCATGAGTTCTAAGCTTCCTGCCCTATTCCTGTGCCACCTGCAGCCATGCCTCCCCACCGTGAGGGACTTTTGTTCCACAGGAACCATGAGCCAAATAGACACCTCTTTCAACACGTTGCTTGGTCATGGTGTTTCCGCATGGCAACAGAGAAGTGCTTGGGTACCACATGTAATAGCACCTGCCCTGGAGGAGGGCTGGCCAGAGTCTGAGAGTCACAAAATAAGTGAGACTGGGCCAGCCCATCTCTGCTCTTCACATCCGCTCGCCTGCAGCCAGCTGGACTGGCATTCTGACTCAGCAGCTCACAGATTCAGCCTCCTATTGCAGTCCAATGTCATCTTTTAGCCATAAACGCTGACACAAAGTACGTGTTTCTCTTCTCCAACAACGAAGACATAGACATCAGAAAGCCAATATAGGTAACTAGCAGGTAGATACTTCCAACACAGAGATGTAAAATTTCTGCCATAAGCTGAAATCAAATGACCAAAAATTATCTCCACTTTGCTTATTCAAAGCATTCATGTCCCACATCATGATATTTATGATGGATTTCCTGTATGTAAACACACATACTAACATACTGTGTAATTTCCATGGTTTATAGACGTCGTCAGAGTAATCCACGGACAGCTGCCGAACATTGTTTCAGAACCACCCACTTGTTAGTGTTCAGAAGTAGACCGAATCCCTCCACGATAATTAACACAGTATGCCTGTGCATATCCGCACATAAAGATTAAATTTTTAACACTCGGCCATGCTTCCTGCCGAAGCACGGCCTGTTGGGCTAGCTCTGTGCTAACCCATGGCGTCTTCCTCATTATTACCCAATTAAACTCCTAATAGCCACATCAAATGAGTCTGTGTTCATAATTATTTTAAATGTAAGTTGGAAAAGCTATTACAAAGTATGGAATCATATTGATCTTTGAGACTGATTTGGGAGCCCAACCTCTTAAAGTTTACACCGAGGACTATTTCTGCCGTTTAGATGTTGTGAGTGGTAGTATTTTACCGATTCTGTAGAATTTCGACACTCGTCTGCCTCTTAAGAGTGGAAGTGCACACCCACAGATAATTGGGGGCAAAGATTAAATAACTGGTAATTGTTTCATAAAGTGCACTTATCAACATATACTAATAATCCTGTCCAGGTAGGAATAGGAAGTTTTGCAAACAGGACTTTTTTTTTTTAATGAGAAGGATTGTTAAAAGAGAAGGAGTTGTGAGCCTTTAGCATGTCCAGGGAAGAGCAGCCATCTCTGATGGACCCAGTGTCACTGGAATTCGACCCTTGTTGAGTCTGTGATGGCATCTGGTTTTTGATGACATTTCTTTTGAAATCTTTCTGTTTAGTTTATAGCCACGCCTTCTGAGTGCTTCCAGCCAGATATCAGCTTAGGCTTGTTTTTCACAAAACATTTTGCAGTTGGAACAGATGGTCAGTTTTCTGTTTTCCCAGCATGCAATTTAAAAAAAAAATTGGCATTAAAGGAACTGGGGATGGAAAGGCTCACAAGAGCGAGCTGGGGCTGCTAGTGTTCCACTTGCCACTAGATGTCCTGTAGACTAAACAAGAGGAAATCTGGGGCACGCATTTGCATTCTTCCTGGGCAATGGTTCTGATTTTAGGCTTCAGGCTTCCAAAATATATGCCCAACCATTTTCTGCCGAGTTTGCTTCCGACACAAGCAGTTAAAAGCAGGGGTGTGGGATATGCAAGGAAGCCCAGCTTGTTGCGAGGTTTGTAAATCATTACAAAAGTATGCTTGGAACATCTATCCCAGAATCATTAGAGTGAGGAACGGACACACACATATGCATAGATATACATGTGCATGTATGTACATACACATTTATACACACACACACACACACACAATTTTCTTCTTGCAGACATGGATCTTTTAATGAAGCATTTCTTTGCTCATTGAGCAGGCTCAACAGGCTGTCTTGTTATAGATTACTTTCTTATCAAGAAGGGCAATGTGTGGCTATAACAAAACAATTACGGCTTTATTCAGAGGAGTCATTCACACCGTGTTATCGTCCCTGACTGCTAACCAAATTGAAGTTGAAACTTGACTGTCTTGTCAGTCTGGGTGATTATTATGACGACTTAGAGCAGTGTGGTGCCCTTCTGAAATCCCATCTCTTAACAAGGCGTAAAAGTCCCCGCAGATACCAACAATGTGTGCCAAGGGGTAATGGGGGGGCCTCTTTTGCTCCCATCATTCCAGAATGGCCCTCAGACTGGGGAAATCTGACACAGCATCCACCGGAATCCCCAGAGCAGACAGTGAAGGGAACGCAGGAGGAAGTGAACCCTGCTGGTGCGGGGTGAGGATCTCTCAGGCAGGAGGGCAAACAGAGTGCTTTTGCTGGCACATTGCTGGCCTTGAGTGGTATGTTGGCAGGATGGGGACTGCAGTTTAAGTGTCAGGTCTAAGGACAGCCTTCACCAAGGTTTACGTTCTCCGGGTTTGTTCTGCTTAGGGTCTGATTGAATACATTTGAAAAAAATAATAAAAATAAACTAAAAAATATTGTAGTGGAAAACAAAAACAAATAGAAAAAGATAGATATAAAGAAGTATTGCCTCCACTATCTTACAAAACAATAGCTTTTAAAAGCATTTGGTCTCTGCCTCAGTCTGCTTTTCGCTGCTGTGATAAACAGTATGGCAAAGGTAACCTGGGGAGGAAAGGGTTTCTTTGGCTTATGCTTCTGTGTTGCAGTCCATCACTGAGGGAATCCTGGGAGCAGGAACCCAAGGCAGGAACCTGGAGGCAGGAACCTGGAGGCAGGAACCTGGAGGCAGGGACGGATGCAGACCATGGAGGAAGAACACTTACTAGCTTGCTCTCCATGTTTTGCTCAAGTTTCTTTCTTAAAGAACCCAAGACCATGTGCCGGAGTTACACTACCCACAGGGACCTGGGTGGTACCTACTCCATCGATCATCTATCAAGAAGACACGCAGACACACCCATAGGAGCAGCAATTCCTCAGCTGAAGATCCCTCTTCCCAGATGACTGCAACCCGTGTCAAGTTCAGAAACACATACACACACGCATGCACACACACACACACACACACACACACACACACACACACAAATCCAAATAGGCTCCCTGTCTGGTACATGTGTGATACTGTAAGTTTATTTTGTCATGTGGAGGACATACTACCAATAATACCAAGCTGAATGAATGGCCTTCTGGGTGAGAAAAAGCACCTGCAGCCCCCGGAAGCAACAGGCCTACTTTATATCAACTGAGGGAGTGGAGCTCTCCTACAACACTGACGTCTTCCCTTTGGCTTGCTCCAGCAGTTGCACCCTTAACTTCTAGACACAGGCAGTGATAAGTAAAGGAAGTGTGAAGGACCCCCAACTTTCTCAGCTTCACAGAATGGTACCTTGGGAACACGAGGGTCACACTCTTACCACAACCCAAAAGGGAACAAATTAGTCGCTTTTCTGGGGACCAAGAGCTGAGGTCACACTTTTAACTGACTTCTGAATCATTCTCTAGATTCTTAGCCCTGAGCTTCTGTCTTCTCATTGCAGAAGAAAGAGGTTAGAAGGGAAGGAAGTTGGGACATGGATTCATTCATTTACTCAGTAGTGGGACAAATATTTGAGGGTCTTTGTGTTGGGCATTATATGAAACTGTTTCTGTCCTTTCTCCCACTGCTGCAGGAAACTACTCAGAGGAGAAAGCAAAGAGCAACTTCTAAATGTGATGGCGTGAAGAAGAATATGGGGTATTGACCATGGGAGAAGAAAGGTAAGGGAAAAAAAATCCTCCTTTCTGCTTGCTTTTCTTTAATTATCAGTTACATGTGCATGTATATATACATATAAATACGTATGTGTATATATGTATATATATAAACATATAATGTGAGCTGTTGAGCTGATTTAGGGTTGCTCATCTGTACATGTTTGTTGCAAGGGAGAGGGCCGCTTGATGGTCCTGGCCGCCCAGCTAGCTTAGCCCTGAAATAACCACACAGAAACTGTATTAATTAAATCACTGCTTGGCCCATTATCTCTAGCCTCTTATTGGCTCTCACATCTTGATTTAACCCATTTCTATTATTCTGTATATCGCCACGTGGCAGTGGCTTACCAGAAAAAATTCTATCCAGCATCTGTCTCAGGCAGAGGATCCTTGGCATCTCTCTGGCTCTACTTTCTTTCTCCCAGCATTCAGTTCTGTCTTCTCTGCCTACCTAAGTTCTGCCCTATCAACAGGCCCAAAGCAGTTTCTTTATTAACCAATGAAAGCAACACAAAGACAGATGGACCTCCTACACCACATGTTTTCAGGGCTGACAAGTCAGAAAGCCATTAGGTGCTCATCCCTAAGGAAGACTGACTCTCTCTCTTAGCAGTCATGAACTTCATCTAGGGATGGGTCTGTGAGATTTCCCCTGTCATGGTTGCATGTCAGCAGTGGTCATTGCTCAGGTCTTGCAGAGAAGCTGGTCAGACATGTTTGTTCTATTACAGGTTCAGTTCTGAGTACTAAAGTTTGCCCACACTTTTCTGTCTATTTGTCGCTCACAGTGAACTTGCCCACTAGAACCATGCATCCATCTTTGTATATTGAAATGCTACTGACTTTCTAAGATGATTTTGCTCACTAGCTCTCATACAGAGTTCTTTATGATTGATTTGGTTTTATGCTTTCTGATTTATTTTCTATATGTTCACTCATTCATTTTAAAGATTTTGTTTTGCTCGTGTGTGTGTGTGTGTGTGTGTGTGTGTGTGTATGTATGACTATATGCACACACAAGTGCAGGTACCTCAGAGGTAATAAGAGAGCATCAGATCCCATTGAGCTGGAGTTACAGGCAGTAATAAGCCACCTGATGTGGGCGTTAAGATTAAATATTGGTTCTCCTGACTGAGTAACAAGGTCCTTACTTGCTGAGCTGCCTCTCCAGCCCCAATCCTTATGCTTTTTAAAAATATGTTATTTGAACCATGACAATTCTTAGCTGTTTCCTCAAAACTATTTATAACCTATTAGACAGTACTAATGGAGTTGTTTTTCCTCATGAATATAGGACAGTGCCCTTTAGGGCAGGGCCTTTCCATAAAGATTCTAAAGGTTTCTACTAAGAAAATTTCATTTGAGGCTGACTATTTGTCAAGTTGAATGACTTAACTATTTTTAATGATCTTGCATAGTTGTAGCAAGGTCATTGTGACTCCCTGTCATGCCTTGGGTCCACTCTGGTGCTCCATCTCTTTGGTGGTATCATGACTGAAGCCCTTGGTTTAAACAATCTTTAAAGGCACCAGATTAAGTCTGAACAACCTGTGTAGTAGTTGTTTGTTGCAAGGAATCGCTTATTCGTACCAGCCGCCCAGAACTGAAATAATCACACAGAAACTGTATTAATTAAATCACTACTTGGCTCATTAGCTCTAGCTTCTTATTAGCTAACTCTTACATCTTAATTTATCCCATTTTTAGTAATCTGTGTATCACCATGTGGCAGTGGCTTACAGGCAAAGTTTTGGCATGTCTGACTCTGGCAGCTCCATAGTGTCTCTCTGACTCTGCCTTCTTCCTCCCAGAATCTAGTTCCATCTTTCCCGCCTACCTAAGTTCTTCCCTATCAACAGGCCAAGGCAGTTTCTTTATTCATTAAGGTAATCACAGCATTAATGGTAATCAATTGTTAGTGGTTCTATCTGGTGGACAGCATCAACAGATTGTTTCTACAGTTCAGGTGCAGTGCCCACAAAATGCTTGTGTGTTGAGAGTACCGGAAGGTCTGTGGGTCACTAGAAGTGCCCGTCGGGTCTCTGAGTTAGCTCTCCTGAGGTTGTTACAGGAGCTTGAGTCTGATGTCTTTCTTTGTGGTCTCTGTCCCTTCTATGCACCCATTGCTGTGCTGCCATTGACTATGAAGCTGCCAGAGCCAGCCTGATGCCGGACTGAGCCTCAGAACTGTGACGAATTAAACTTCTTTCATTCAAACAGTGCCCAGCCTTGGGCGTTGTGCTATAGTAGCAGAAGACAAACAAACACAAGTGCAGTCGTCCACTATTGCATCAATTTTAAGATTCATTGTCAAATCACAAGTAGCCCAAGTTCTAAAGTCTAAGGAAAAACAATTTTATTCAAAATGAAATTGTTCCTTAAGCTGAAGCAAAAAATGCATCAAGAAATATTGGTTCAGGCAAAAACAGTCACAAAACTTGATTTAAACTTTTTTTTAGCAGACTGTTAGTTATCAGATCAGAAACTGATGAATGAGTAGCATTGTTTTATGGTTAATTTTATTTAATACGTTAATATGATAGGAATAATCACACTTATAATTGAGTTATTTGTTCAAATAAAATGATGACAATGCAGATTTCTACAGACCTTGTATGTAGGGGAGCCCTGTCCTGACTGATCTGGAATAATTCCACTCTGTTACAATAGCACTTCTTTTTCTTCCGTAGGGCTTCTCACATTGTATAGACTTTATCTTTGGTTATCTCCGGACTTAGTCTATCTATAAAACTCTAGAAGTAAGAGACCTTACTGTGTCCTCATAGCTATTCTTAAGCACATTCCAAAGGACATGCCCAGTTAGTATCCAATAAGTGTCCTATGGAGAAATAACAAATGAATGGATGAATATGTGAATCAATGAACCAAAAGTTCAGAAGCTAAAACTGCCACTTTAGACTCCTTCTGAGGTCAGTTGACTAAATGTAAAAGACACAGTTAAAGAGAGAAAACTGAGCCCGTCGATATGTTGGTGTGCCATCTACCTCCAGATAAATCATTTCATTTTGCTGAGTTATGATCTTGAGTGTATGTCTATCAAATCCATAGAGAAAGCTAATAATCTGATTACATAATGACTGTGCAGTTATTTCTGTGAACATAACTGTAAATTTTAGAATTTTAATGCAAGTCAGAAGGTCACATAGTCATATGTAACTGAAGATTGCTCGTTTCTTTCCTGACAGCTCAAATCCAAATACTCACACAGAAACTATGTTAATTACAATGCTGTTTGACCAATGACTCATGCAAATTCCTAGATAACTCTTGTATCTTAAATTAACCCATTTCTACTATTATGTGTATTGCCACAAGATTGTACTGATAAAAGTTCTGGTGGTGTCTGTCTCCTTTGGCAGCTACATGACATCTTCTTAACCCCTCCTCTCTCTCTCTCTCTCTCTCTCTCTCTCTCTCTCTCTATCTATCTATCTATCTATCTATCTATCTCTGTTTGGATTTGTCCCCTGGCTTTACTCTGTTAAGCCTTTGGCCAAAACAGCTTTATTCATTAGCCAATAAAAGCAACACATATACAGAAGGACATTTCATATCATCTCTCCATTTCTATCTAAATAAAAAGAAAGGTTTTAACTTTAACATAGTAAAATTACATAAAACAAAACAAGTAGCAAGCAAGCATTACAGTTAAAATATTTCTTTATAAGTCTAAAGTTTCATATCTAATTTATCTTTTCTCATAACTAAGGAAAATTATAACTATCTATTCTTCAGCTCCATCAAAGACCCCAGAAGGATATAATGTTACCTAAGTAACAAGAAGTACTTTGTAAGCAACTTTCAAAACTCCAAAAATGACAGAAACATCTCACTGCCTGGACAGTCACCCAAAGTTCTTCTATAACTTTGGGGCATCCATCTTCAGCCTACAGGCCCATAGTATCCAGTAGACTTTTCCATGAAACAGGAAATTTGAAAGACTATTTCACCTATATTGGCAGTTTGTCAGTAACTGTGTCCTGCAGAATGTCTGGCAGACTCTTCCATGAAGCAGGAACCCCGAAGGACCATCTCACCTTCTTTTGGCAAGTTCAGTAGTCACTTTTCTATGGGTCCTAGCATGTCTAGTTCATGCAACATACCATCAAACAAACCAGGCAAGAGCAGTTTCTTGCCCAAATGACTAGCCTTATCACCTTGAAAGCAAATTCCATAACGAGTTTCTTCAGTGCCCATCAACCTCTCTGAAGTAATTGGTGCTACCAGAAGCAGATATGTCTCACTTTTGAAAAAAGGCTAAGTTTGCCAGGTGGTGGTGGTGCACACCTTTAATCCCATCACTCGGGAGACAGAGGCAGGTTGATCTCTATGAGTTTGAGTCCAGCCTGGTATACAAGAGCTAGTTCCAGGACAGACTCTAAAACTACAGCGAAATCCTGTCTCCTGTCTCGGAAAAAAACAAACAAAAAAGTCTAAGTTCTTAAAACATTTAAAATACCATATTCTGTAGGTCTTTGAAAGGTTTGAAGAATACTTATCCATCTGAAATATTTCTCAGTACATCTAGAAAAATCATTTACTTCTTTTTATAGCTGTCTATATTCTTTTTCCTCTCTCTCCTAAGCCTACATACATTTTTAAACACACTGTGTCTCATTTAGAGGTCTCTTATGTCTGAATCTGTTCTATTGTGTATCTGAAATCTTTTTCTGACAAGGAGCATTTAAAATGGTAAGCAGAGAGATTGTGACAGCCTTGGATACTGGCTCCATCTCTCTTGGCTTTTTAACATGGTGGAGGTATGCTCACTGCCAACCCTGGGACCACTGGGTGGGAACTGTGCCCACCACCTCAACTCTGGGAAGCAGTTAGCCCATGCTGCCACCAAGTGGTTTACAGCACACTGCCCACAAATCCCATTCAAGTGCTTGGCCTCCTGAAAAACCCAGAGTTGTTCGTGCTGCCAAGACTAACCAGAAAGCCATCTCTCAAGGAGGCCATGCAGCTTTTACTGCTAATACTGAGTCAGGAAGTCTTCTCTTAAAGAGCCATGCCTCTGCTCATCTCCAGGAAGCAGAGCCTATGTGGCTATTTATTATCTTACCGTTTTATGTTTATGGGTGGTGTAAAGGTCGTCAGAACATTATTTAAACAGAATAGCACACAATAGGTACATAACTTCAAACTGTCATCCACTTTTGCATGGGTGGTGGGGGCTGTGGGCGACTGGCAGCCAGACAGCTGCATGGGCTGCTCATAAGCAAGCCTTGCTTATTGCCTGCTTTTCCAGGACAGAGATTATTTTTTTCCCCTTTGGTAAGAGGAGCCAAGCATGAAGGGAAACGAAGCCTTTGTTGAGACAAGTCCTCTGTGTTCCTTTTGTATTATCTGAGTTTCCAGTGTGCCCTCATCATTTTCAGAAAAGAAAAACTGGGAAGAAAAATAGAAATGTAATCTGTGTTATTATATTTTAATGCGATGGTCTACTTTTCTGTTTGTAGTTATTGAAGTTTTTGTCTTCCTTCATTAATCATTTAATAAATCACCACCAGTGTATGACAGATTTTACCCATAACACAAACAGCAGGCGGCGAGCGGCTCAGTTCACATAGGCCTAGCTACCCCAGTCTACAGCGCCCTGCCCTGCAGGCGTCAGCAGAGCGACCAATGGAAAGGAAGCTGCGTCTCCCACAAAGCCTCGAAAATAAGTTTCCTTCTTTTATCTTCCTACAAATCAATTGGAGCCCTTACAGCAAAATCCCATAAAATAACATCAAACAGCACTTCTTAGTCTGAAAATTTGTATTATGGCTATAACTCTCTGAAGTTTTATGACTGAAGTTTGGAGAAAAATGATTTAAGCGATATCTGCTAGACATCAGAGCTTCAAAAATTCTCTCAGTTTTCCTTGACACATAAACTGCTACCCACTGTATGTTTTGGGGACTTTTTTTCTTGCTTTCAATCCCCTAACCCAGTCTGCTTGATAAAGGTTATTTAACTACAGCTTATACAGTTGAATTAATAATCTATAGAGGCTTGCTAACTTGTAATTGATAATTCGACTTTCTCTGTCCTTTTTTTTATTCTGCTAAGAGGTATGTTTTTAACAGAACTTTTAGAATCTCAAGCATGTTGACTTTATTTTAAAAATCACTATGCTACCCGTAACACACAAGGCAAAGAGGACCCGCAATTCCTGCTGAAGGCTGAACATTAGAAAGAGAAAACAGGAGAGCTTTAAGGTAGAAAACCCCTCTGTGCTCAGAAAGGGCGATAAAGGCGTGAGAAGACCCGGGATGCCTCCCCTGACGGGCGCAAAGGCCCCGAGGAGGCCTCCCCACCACTGGGTGCAAAGGTACACACGGGGATGCTGGTTTTTACATGCCCATTGGCATTCTTGGGGCAAAAACTGTAATCATTTATATTTAAAAACATAAAACTTTAGTTTAAAAAGTAGCAGGTTTCATTCCTTCATTCCTCTCCCTCTTGGTGAGGATCTACTTCATGACAGCCATGTTGCCTAGGGTCTATAGAAAAAGAACAATTCATTTTAATTAATATGTAATTCCTGGTCTCAACAAGTGATCTTGAACTCAATACACAGAGATCCCTCTGGCTTTTTGAAAAGATCTTTTTCACGTGTGGTTATTTTGCCCTTGAAGGCTAGAAAAGGGCATCAAATTCTCTGAAACTGGAGGTAGCAGCTGTTGGCAGCTGTGTGGGTTCTGGGGGCCGGGAAACGATCTCCAGTCCCCTACAAGAGCAGCAAGTGCTCTACCTGCTGAGCCATCTCTCTGGCCCCTCCTTTGGCTGTTTATCTCATTCTCTGTGAGGAATATTTTGGGTTAGTCTTTAAAATAATTAAAACAAAGACATAAATAAAAAGACAAAATGTTGTTGCTGGCCATGACGTCACACACCTTCAATTTCAGGACTCAAAAGGCAGAGACAGGTGGATTTCTAGGAGTTTGAGGTCAGCCTGAACTACATATCAAGTTTAGGGCCAGCCCACTATATAACAAACTTTAGTGTGTGTGTGTGTGTGTGTGTGTGTGTGTGTGTGTGTATGTGTGTGTGTGTGTGTTTTAATTACATATGGTATTGTATAGAGTCCAAAGTGAATTAATATAGCTACTGTAGGTTCTTAAATGTCATTTCCTATCCATTGCTGTCTAACTTTAATGAAAAATTCTGGATAACAACAGATTATTTATCATTGTTTCTTTAAATGCTAGTGTGCAACAGGACAAGAAGCTCCCAGACTCAGAGAGACAAGCCCTGAGGGCTTCGCTAACAGGAAATGTAGGGGAAGTAGAGACAAGAAGCTAGGAGGGGTCTGGTTGGAAGAGAACGGGGAGGGTGGTAAAGAGGGTATGATCATGACCGAAAGACATTATATACACGTATGAAAATGCCACACGTGCACCTTCTTCTGTAATACAGAAGTAATACAGACTAGTGGTTTTCTAAAACAATTGAGGAGCCTGCACCAAATGCAGCTCCATGGACTGGAGAGAGCGTTCCTTACAAACACGGCCAGCTGAGCAGTGCAGCACACAGGTGGTGGCATTGAGTTTGTCGGGGGACCAAGTCTTCATCACACCTCAATCACAGCAGCAGTCGGTTTTTAAAGAACTAGGGAACAAGCCTGGGAAGCATATTTCAAATAATTCTAGTCTTCACAGCCCAACAAACGTTTATAAACTAGAGTGGTTGGGTGTGTACACGTGTGTGTCTGTGTGTGAGAGAGAGAGACGGGGGGGGGGGGGGGAGAGAGAGAGAGAGATCAGAAAGTATGAACAAACATAAATATTTTGGAGGACTAGCTACAAGGAAAGTGTGAAATGCTGGATATTGAGAAGGAATGGAGGACTCTAGTTTACATGGTCTGCACATTCAGGGCGAAATGCGTGCTATCAGCCCTCGACAAGAGGCTGCTTAAGAAAGGCACCCTTTCAGTCTACTTAAATAGGTCAGAGCAAGACAAGAAGGCCATACAGCTGCTGATTCTCTCTCTCTCTCTCTCTCTCTCCCTCTCTCTCTCTCTCTCTCTCCCTCTCTCTCTCTCGTGTGTAAACCAAAAGGGAACCTTATATATTATTCCTTAGGCACTGCCCACCCTTTCTGACTTGCTCACTTACTTTGTCTGAGACAAGGTCTCTCACTGGCTGAGAAGTTAACAAACAAGCTTGACTGAGTGGCTACTGAGCCTCAAATCCGCCTCACTAGTGTGGGGATTCTAAGTATCCACCACAATGCTCAGTATTTATATGATTTCTAGGGACCAAACTCATATCCTCCCATTTACCAGCTACCTCCACAGCTCCTACTACTGGGTTCTTATGGTAGCCAACACTTACAGGTTGGCTTAGGTTCCTTGTGGTCATACCAAGGGATCAGCAACCACCGCAGCATTTAACAAACACTGATGCCCATACCGTCCCATTATCTTGAAGACGGGAAGCTACAGTTTCATGGTTGAAAATGGCAAAGAAGACCTTAGTAACTATTTCAAGGCTAAAAACAAAAACGCAAGGGATTGCTGGCATGAAAACAACTCATATTCTTTTCCACATGGAAATTACACACGCACACATGCACATGCACACACGCACACACACGCACACACACACGCACACACACGCACACACACACACAGAAAACGAGCAGCGCAGGGAAGCACGAAGCCGCAGAGGTGTGTCTACAGGAGTCTGGAAATATCGGCAGGCGGCAGTGTTGCCCATCCTGAATTCCCACTCATCAAGGGGCCTTGGTGAGTTCTCAGAAAAGACAGATAGTGGGGTTCTCCTGGGAAAAGTACAACATTCAAGCTTTGCTTAAATCATTCTGTTTTTTCTCCCACTGTCCGTCCTAGATGCAGACCCAAGACCCTCTCACGAACACTCCGGACTCTGGGTTTTCTTCTGGGTGCTGCTGTTATAACCTCCATACCCCCCTCTTTTCCAGTATGCCCTTCCTCACCTAAACATGTAGTGAGTCCCCCAGATGACATGGATTTTTATTCCTGAATTATACCCCAAATGATAGCATGGTGTTCCCAATTTTGTCTCTACAGCAAGTCTGAGAATCCACCTAATGTTCACCGTGTTCAATCGTCTATCAGCAATCTGTAGTTCTCAACATGCTCTGTGGCTTCTCTGTGTGCTTGTCTAGGTTGGTGTTCATGCATCTCGGGTTCAAGCGTCTAAGAGCAGAAGTCGCACTTGCCTGGTTTCTCTTATACAGTTAAGATCATTTATGTATTTGACCTCTGAAAGATGATACAGCATACCAAATATTGGCTAGGACATATAATTAGGCTATTTAAATTAAAAATTTCCACCCCTCTCTTTGAATATATTTTGAGGTTTATTGACTTTATTTTATGTGGATGGGTGTTTTGCCAGCATGTGTATCTGTGCACCTCATGCAGGCAGTGGCTATGGAGACCAGAAAGGCTATCAGATCCCCCAGAACTGGAGTTACAGGTGGTTGTTGACCTCCATGCAGCTGGGAATCAAGCCCCAGTCCTCTGGAAGAGTAGCCAGTGCTCCTAACTTCTAAGCCACCTTGCCAGGCCCCTCATGACTCTCTTTTTTGATGGATTCTCTTGTTCTACGGATGGGAAAGTTAAAGACAATTCTTGCCAGATTCCTTTGCAGCCACACCGCAGGTCAATGGTGTGTGTTTCAAAAATACAACACAAGCACCATGCCTCAGAAAGCAGCAGGAAAAGAAAGCCGTGAATGGGAGGATGTGATCTTCTCTGATGTACTGTGAGCACAGAGTGGGATGGGAAAGGACGCTGTACCTGTCTCACAATGGTCCGTGCTCAAAGAATGGTGAAGGACAGCTGTAAGACGGCCTTTGATAGGAGGGTGCACAGTGCAGCTGGTCACTTGCCAGAGCCATATAGTTCTCAGTCCATCCCAGAGGTTCTTGTGACTGATCTCATGTATCTCAATAAATTCTATTCTGAGAAGCCAGAAACGCAGAACGCAGATCTCATCACAGAGGAGGCTGCAGTGGGGGAGGGGGTTGTAAGTAAGACCTTGTCAAAAACAAAAGCAGCAACCAGAACACATGCTTTTCTTCTGTTTTTTTTTTAGGCTGGGTTTCACGATATAGCCCTGGTTGGCCTCAGTCTCACAGAGCTCCGCCTCTCTCTGCCTTCTGAGTACCACTTTTCTTCTCTGAACAGCTTAAGTGAATTATGAAGCTTGCTGCCTATAACCCGGAGTGATCTGTCAGGTTCTGTTTTCTGTTTACATAGGCAGTGTATGTGGACTCAGTGTCACAAGTGCATAAAGATGAAAATACAAGAAAAAAATCAAATTTGGGGGGTACATGAGAATGGTTTATGATCATGGGATTCAAACAAAATTCAACATCAAAATTTTTGGTCTAAAGTTTTTTGAACATGTCTTAGTTGGAAGCATGGTATCACTCTTTAGGTGACTGCAGTTCTCAACCTGTGGGCCATGATCCCTGGGTAACACAAATTTCTGATGGTCTTGGGAACTACGACCCCTCTCGGTAGCAAAATCGCAGTAGTGAAGTTGTAATGAAAATGATGCTATGATTGGGGGGTCGCCACTCCATGGGGAACTGCATTAAAAGGTCGCAGCTTTCGGATGGTTGAGAAGCACTGCTCTACACAGAGAAAAGCTGAGAGCTGAGGTTTTGGAAAAGGAGGCTGGGTCTTGACTCCACTTCATGTTGAGATACATACATATTCTTGCATGTTTGGTTAAGAACTAGGGCCTGTGTTTATCCAGGCTGTCTTCTCAGAAGCACGCTGACTGTTAGTGTATATCGATGTCGATGTCATCTCTACAAAGAAAAGGGCAGTGGTGGGCGTAAATGAAGAGTGTCCTTTCGTTCCCAGCTGCCCAGACACGAACAATCACACAGAAACTGTATTGATTATGGCACTGTTTGGCCTATTAGCTTAGGTTTCTTATTAACTAACTCTTACATCTTAAATTAACCCATTTCTATTATTTTATATTTTGCCACAAGGCTCTTAGTTTACCCGTAAAGTTCTGGTGTCTTTCTCCTTTGGCAGCTACGTGGCCTCTGCCTGACTCCGCCATCTTTCCTCCTCTATTTCTGCTAGGATTTCCCACCTTGCTATATTCTGCCCTGCCATAGGCCAAAGCAGCTTTTTTATTAATCAATGGTAATAAAACGTATTCACAGCATACAGAGAGGGATTCCACATCAGGTGGGGCAAGAATTTGGAGTTTCCTCAAGTCTGATGACCTAAATCTGTCATAAAGAGGGTTGCTAAGAATGCTGTACCCCAGTAAGGAAAGAGGCAGCCCCCCAAGTACAGCATATACTGTGGAGTGCCCTCCCTACCCTGTGATATTCTGTAATATTGCCCAAAGGACCAGCAAAACTCGGGAGAATATGGTGGGACTCATGTTCACAGTGTGTGAGCTACCTGAATACAAAACATTCCCACATATGAAATAAAGAAATTACATCTAAAATTATATTTAAGAGGCTGGGGATAGCAGTCAATACAATCACACACAGCTCCTGTAACTCAGAATAGAATCAGCCGAATGTAAATAGAACTGTCAATCAGGCAGGTTACTGAGAGCAGTGAGTGTGTCCACGGATAGATGGCAGGATGACCCTGGACAGACAGAACCTGTGGCTCCGTTTACACTAAGGAGCATGGAGAAACACGCCCGGCAAAGACAAGAAAGTGGAAGACTGGTGTTTGCTGAGGTGATTTGAAGCATCACCTCTGCTGATCTTTGAGTCACCCCTGTTAAGTAGGTATTGCCCCTTCCTTCACTTAGAGTTGAGGAAACTGAGGCTCGGAAACTTAGTGTCCTACAGCACAGTGAGTCCCAGATGACCAGGACGGCCAACTAACTCTCAGAGTGTATCCAGTGTGTGTGCACCACATAAGATATAGAGTCCAGAGCTTTCAGAAGGAATCGATGACATTAGCACACAGAGTGCTCACCAGTAAACATAGAAAGGCAAATCCACGGTGTTCAGACCAGTTAGCGAGGACGGTTAGTGAGGATTTCCAGGAAAGCTGTTTCCTTAGGTTGAAATCCAAACTTACATTGGAAATGTCTAAAAGTGTTTTGAAAGTGATGGACAATGAAGAGATTCTGTGTAAGAGATTCTGTGTGTGTGTGTGTGTGTGTGTGTGTGTGTGTGTGTGTGTGTGTGTGCGCGCACATGCATGTGTGCACACAGGGCAGAAAAGGACGGGCGTTATCTTGTACCCTCACATCATCAATGAACACGTTATTCCCTTGAAGCAGGCTGCTCACTGAACCTGCAGCTTCCAGCCTCTGCTAGACAAGTTGGTCCTTGAACTTCTGGGGTCTGTCCCGACCCCACCCCACTCTGCCATGCCCAGTTTTTAAAAGGTCACCCAGGAAGCAAACTCAGGTCCTAGGTTTTACATAGCAAACACTCCTACTCTCTGAGTTTTCCCCTAGCCCCAAGAAAGCATTTTAAAGCCAGCCTGGTGGTACCGTGAAAGAGAAGAGCTTCTGTGAGTGCCCCAGAGGACTCCCAGATGGAGAAAAGATTTCCCTATCGCTTCTATTCTGCTTTTGTTTTATTGTGCTTTTCCCAACAGAGGGGCCTTCGGCACACGTTTAGGCAGAGGAAACACATCCAAAAGAGAGTTTGGAGATAAGAGAGGATGCAAATAACACAGCCACACAGAACTAAAAAGGCTTGAGATGAAGGCAATCGCTAGGTTTGGGTATCCGTAAACGCTAAGTGTAAGGGAACGCTTTGTGAAGAAAGTCAGAGCTTGGCTCAGACCTCAGAATGGTTATCTGTACTTCCCCAGTGTGTTTTACTCAACAAAGATTCTCTTTATAGCAATTTAAAGTATGCTGCATTTAAAAAAGAAAAATAGGCTATACAAATCAAGACCCAGGCTGTGGGGCTCCCACTCCCATTTGACAACACCATTGTGTCTTTGCATCCCTGACTTTCTATCAACATTTTAACTAATGACAGAGTTCTCCTTTTGCTAATGAGGCACAGGCTCCCCTCCCAGGCTGCCGACTACAGTGGTGTAAGGGATAGGCCGAGCCGGGTAAGTACTCTCCAGGAACCCCCTCTCTGCTGCTGGACTGCATAGCTGTCTTTTTCCCCTTTGTCACAGATCCAAATTAAGTCATCTGAGGCACTTTCGGATATGTTTTTGCTTTAATGTAATAAATTTCCCCGCTATCTATAGTTCACTCCTGAGAGTGGTGATAGTCAGTGTTCAAAAGCCGTGTGTGGGTGTGGTGAGTGCAGGGGTTGTTCTGAGGGCTTTAATAGGCTTCCCTTTCCCAACATCATCGCCTCGTGCGCCAGGGAGGCACCGTTCACAGTCCCCTCGGTAACATCAAGAGTCAAACACAGGTAGTTTCCTCACCAGCCTTACCTCAGCTTTGTGGTCATAACACTGCCTAGAAGCCACTTCTTACCACCTCCCAAGTACTTAATCCCAACCCCTTCTTTAAGAGTTTCTGCCTGTGGCCGTGACCCTTCTCTCAGCTTCTGGTCCATTCTCTGTGCTTCTTGCCAGTCAGTTACTGCTACATTGAAATGATTAGTCTATGTATCTCCCTTCCAAATTAGACGGCCATCTCTGTTTCTGAGAAAGTGTCTGGTTTAGCTCCCCCACCCCGTGAACTGGAGGTACAGTCACACCAACTGCACATTATAAGTGTGATATGAACTAATATCTGGCCTCCCCAAAGTTTGATAGCATGTCCTCCTAATTCCCAAGTAGAGAAATTTGGATGAATGAGACGTTGCTCTCCAATGTATGGAAAAGGCCTGATAAGACAAAAGCATTCATCTTCACCAAAGCACGCTCTACAGGACACACTTCCACATCTTTACCAAAACACGCTCTATAGAACACACATCCAATCTTTACCAAAGCACGCTCTGCAGAACACGCATCCACATCTTCACTAAAGCATCCTCTATTGAGATACATTCATGATCACACCATGCCATGATCCTGTGTGTTTGGAAATGCCTCATCCCAGCCAAACACATAGAGTTTCACAAAGTGATTGGATTTAATCACTTTGGAAGTCAAATAGTAGATAAATTTGTTTCACTTTAATTTAGAAACACTAATTAAATTAGTGCTTCTAAGTTCATTTGGCTGGTGAATCCTTACTGCGGGCATGGAAGGGGATTGATTGCCCATGGACAGTGGTCTTAGAAAGTATTGTGAGAAACTCTAGCTTATTTTCCAGCCATCCAATAGAGCCATTCCTCTGCATGCTGGGAAAGTCAGATCCTTCAAGAAAGACCATTTGAGTCCCGTTATTCAGTTCACTGATTATTTTTCATGAAGATTGTTTCTGAAATAGACTTATGAATTTGATTATGGACATACAAAAATAATGGTTACTCTAAAGATAACAAATTCAAACTCAGAAAAAAAAAACATTGAGTAAAGACCATGAAATAAATTATAGCCCTTTTGTTCACAGTGGTGGGGATTGAGCCAGGGATCTCATATAATAGGGAAGCGCCATGTAACTATCCTACATCTCGAGCTGAAAATAACTGTATCCTTGTGTATGTGCATGTGCATGTGATTGTGTGTTAATGGGTGTTGCATGTCCATGTTCTTGTGGTGCATGTTTGGGTATGCACACACATGCACACATGTATGTGGAAGCCTGTAGTGGATATAGGTAGTTTCCTCAGTCACTTTCTCTGTCACTTTCTGAGACACAAATTTTCCCTGATCCTGGATCTCACCCATCCATTTTGGCCAGCCCACCAGTGAGTCCCAGAGGCCTCCTGGCTTCCCTGCCCCAGTGCTGAGAAGAGCACTCAGCTGAGCCAGGCTTTTCATGACTGTGGTTACGGTTATGATCACGTGAGTGCTGGAGATCTGAATTCAGACCCTCATGTGGCATGACAAGAACTTGACCAACTGCCTCCTTTCCAGACCTCCAAATAACTATGTTCTTAAGAAGCTTGTCACTTAATATTCATAAGACATCCCAAAATATTCCCATGGTGAGAGCACTGTTGTTGCACAGATGCTCCCATGAAAATCGCCCCGACGCTTCACAAACTGTGTTCTGTGTGCTGTGCTGTGCTGTGCTTGGGGACCCTGGAGCAAACATAGGAATACATGCAAATGCATGCCTATGATAATGAGATGTTAGCTCTCACCACTACAATACACACAGATGGCGTTGAAGCTGACATTTCCAGCCATGTTGTTTTTGCCTTTATTTCAAGTAAACATCTTCTGTTGAAACCATCCTTGGTATACAATGTTTCCTGTAGCAGAGCTTTTTCCACGGAAGAGAAAAATTTTCAGTTTTGAAATATTAGGATACTAAGATACTGGAACCAAGAAATGGGTTGCCACTAACAGATTTACTGATGACCTATTGACCTATTATTGACAAGATTCTGTATGACATCGGGAGGAGAACAGAGTATTTAATTTTATTTACCAGCAACATATATACCAATTTGCTGTGTATGCATATGAAGCTAAATGTTGCATGCAATTGATATCCTTGTGGTGGTTTGAAAGAAAATGGACTCCAAAGGAAATGACACTATTAGGAGATATGGCCTTGTTGGAGGAAGTGTATCACATAGGAGTGGGCTTTGAGGTCCCTTATGCTCAAGATACCACCCAGTGTCACAGACCACTCTGTTGCCTACAAGATGTAGCCAGCACCAAGTCTGATTGCAAGTCACCATGCTCCCCATCATGATGATAATGGACTGGACCTTTGGAACTGTAAGTGAGCCACCCCAATTAAATGTTTTCCTTATAAAAGTTGCTATGGTCCTGGTGTCTCTTCACAGCAATAGAATCCATAAGACAATCTTTCAGAATTATATAATATAGCCCAATTATATATATTAATATATTTGTATATAATTAATATCCTTGAGAATTTTGGTACTACTTTGACTTAATTACTCTAAAGAGACTTTTATTTTGAGATAGGGTTTACTATATAGTCTTGGCTGGTCTGGAGCTCACTATATATCCCAACCTAGCCCCAAACTTGAAGTGATCCCCTGTCTTTGTCTTCCAAATGTTGGTATTACAGGCATGTGCCACAGTACTTGGCTGAGACTCCTTATTCTTAGTCAAATCAAAGATCGAAGTGGCAATGCCGTTACATTTCTACCACTAGGGAAAGGGGGACATTTTCAACATGACTGCGCTTTGTAGTTGTTGCTGTGTAATTACCATATAATTTTTGTATAAAATTATTCAAAATAATTCAAAGAGCCTAGATCTGAAATTTGACAAAATAAACAAAAATAACAAAATGGAATTTAATTTCGAGGGTGTGTATGTGTATACTTATATATCCATAAAGTTCTCTTATTTGTGGACACAATTTTGAAAATTGAAATATTTATAAAAATAACTGAAAGTTTTCTGATCATGAAGTGTATTCTTCCACATGTGGAAAGGCAGTGCACTGAGCCTGGCAGCATGCTGTCTCGTCAGTGTGCGCTGGCTTTGACTGGGTTTTAAATACGGTGACAGAGTGATAACTGAGCTAATCAACGGTCACTGTCTACGCCAAAAACAGTCGCGTCAAAGCTTCATGAGCTCTAGGTACAAATCCTGCCTCAGAGTGAGTGGAGTGGAGCTTCTCGGGCCACCAGCACAACCTGTGGGTTAGGGGTGAGTGTGTGCATGTGTGAGTGTGTGCATGTGTGCCAACTGCTCTGTGTTACACACAAGCTTGTGGCTTAGGGGGTGAGTGTGTGCATGTGTGCAAGTTTCACTGTGTTACATGCAAGCTTGTGGCTTAGGGGGTGAGTGTGCATGTGTGCCAACTGCTCTGTGTTACACACAAGCTTGTGGCTTAGGGGGTGAGTGTGTGCATGTGTGCCAACTGCTCTGTGTTACACTCATTTTCTAATTCTGCAACCATTTCCTAGAATTATTTTTAAATGTTTTTTAATTTGAGATATACAAGTATTTGCCTGCATGTATGTATGTGCTGTGTTCCATGTTTGTGCCTTGAGTCCACAGAAGTCAAAAGAGGGTTTCAGTTTCCCTGGAGACAGTTGTGAGTTGCCATGTGGATGCTGGGACATGAACCTAGGTCCTCTGCCCTTAACTTCTGAGCTCTCTCTCCACCCCCTGTGTCCTAGAATTCTTGACAAGGCCTTTGTGAATACATGGCAGTTAAACAGCATTTCCAGGTGTCTCTCTGCTTCTGAAGTAGATTAGGACATTGGCTACAGCCTCCTTTCCATTTTGCTAAATTTGTCACTCGATTCCTTGTGAGTGCAGATTTGCTTGTGGCCACAGTCTCATTCGTATTGAGACATGCAATAAATTTTGGTGAAATGAAGAAATGAGCTTTTTTCTGTGATGACTGTTGCATTCTTTCACAAGACAGCATCTACCCAGACAGGGGAAGGATTCTGCTACCTTTATCTTTCAGTTAGCTCTCAGTGTGTGTTTCTCTGAATTAACATTTAAAACCACATGTCTATACTCCACCTGCCCTCCCAGAATACCTACCTCGCTGTCAATGATTGTGACTTACTCAACTTTCTCTTCCTGTCATCGAATGCAGCCCGACCCTAAGGATGTTAGTGAATAGCTTTGGGTGAGTGCAAGAAAGATGTGAAACTTATGATTGTGTGTGGTAGGCAGACACACATTTCCTATGAAGAAGAGCATCCCAGCGACTTTAGTGTGTTAAGAAAAATTCCCACTGCACCCTATAATAAAAACAAAAACCTTATGCGTGTGAGTACTGGGTCTAAGCAGGTTCGGCTGGATGAGGCAGACCTGAGAAAGTTCCATGGAGGAAGTTTCAGTCAAACAGGGTCTGCAAGGTTGAGCAAACGTTCAACAAGCAAAAATGATGCAAAGGTATTGAAACTGAAAATGTATACATTATATGTATGTATGTGTGTGTGTGCATGTGTGTGTGTATAGCATTTGCAGCTGGGAGAGAGAGAAGCAGTGAAGAGGACAGTGTTATGGCTAGATTGTACCAGGATTTCAGGAGAGGTGAGCTCAGATGCAAAACAAGAAAGAAAGATGGAGGCACCATTGTTAAGGGCTGTAAATGCCAGTGGGTTGAAGGCAAGACAGAAGTTTCTCTGCCATCCACAGCTTTCAGGTAAAATTCTAACAATTATGGGTCACAAATGTGTCTCACTGTAAGCTGGAGTGTTGGGTGTATCCCTGTAAAATTGCATTCAGGGTGCACAGCAGTTCACGGCTACCACTGCCCTGATAGAAGATTGTTTGGTGTTTGTTGAGAAGACCTTGAGGAAAGAGAAGAAATTGAAGTGGGGAATACCGAGGGACTGAGGATGTCCAACCCCATCCTTATGTACGGGATCCTAGAGAAGGCCCACAGATGATCTGGAATCCCTCCCTGAAGAAGAGATCTTATTCTGAAAACAAAGTCAGATGCCTTCCTAGGCTGCTACCAGGGCAGAAACCATAAAACCTTAAGGCAAGTCACAGGTGTGGGTCCACATCTGAGGAGACAGTGATGGAGAGGAAGGGTCAGCCTCCTAGAAGCTCTGTTGGGCTGCCAAGGAAGGCAAGACTAAAGAGAGGAGTAAGTGGCCACCCTAGCGCAATCCCACTGATGGGGCAGGGCCAGTTTGTAGGAGGAGGCTGCTAGTCCGTCGCCCCCCCCTCCCCCGTCCTCCTCCCCCCGGCCACTTAGCCCCAAAATAATCACACAGAAACTGTATTGAATCACTGTTTGGCCTAATAGCTCTAACTTCTTATCAGCTAAGTTTTACATTTTAATTTAACCCATTTCTTGTAATCTGTGTAACATCATGTGGCTGTGGCCTACCTGCTAAAGTTTCTGAGCCTGTCTCTGGCTGGTCTACATGGCTTCTCTCTGACTCCACCTTCTTTCTCACAGCATTCTGTTTAGTTTTCCCCACCTACTTCTATTCTCTGCACAGGCCCAAGACAGTTTTTTTTTTTATTAAGCAATGGTATTCACAGCACTCAGAAGGGAATCCCACATCAGGGTAAGATAGGTAAGCTTTCCATGGACTACAGGGAGGTCGAATAGGGCAGCCTGACTCTGATTATCTCCCATGGAGCCTGCTCAACAAGGACTCCCTTCTAGGGAAAGGAGAGCTCAGACAAAATAGAGGCCTGTCATAGAACATAGCAGAGGTAAGAACCTCCTAATCCAGACCACACGCAGGGCATCATAGAACATAGCAGAGGTAAGAACCTCCTAATTCAGGCCACACGCAGGGCATCATAAGGACATAGTAGAGGTAAGAACCTCCTAATTCAGGACACGCAGGGCATCATAAGGACATAGCAGAGGTAAGAACCTCCTAATTCAGGCCACACGCAGGGCATCATAGAACATAGCAGAGGTAAGAACCTCCTAATTCAAGCCACACGCAGGGCATCATAAGGACATAGCAGAGGTAAGAACCTCCTAATTCAGGCCACATGCAGGGCAGAAGCGTTTGCTTCCAGATACCCTGTGTCTGTAAAGGGTAGAATGTTGACCTGACAGAGGAACACGGTTTCTTTTGTTTGTTTTTTGTTTTGTTTTGTTTTTGTTTTGAGACAAGGTTCCTCTGTAGCTTTGGAGCCTGTCCTGGAACTAGCTCTTGTAGACCAGGCTGACCTCAAACTCTTAGAGATCCGCCTGCCTCAGCCTCCCAAGTGCTGGGATTAAAGGTGTGCACCACCACCACCAAGCTAGGAACACAGTTTCTAAAGAATCTCTCTCTCTCTCTCTCTCTCTCTCTCTCTCTCTCTCTCTCTCTCTCTCTCTCTCTCTCTCTCCCATCTTCCTTCTCTGGAACTCGAGATATCCAAAACTGAAAGAGCAATAAAAGGCTATGGCCCGCTTCTCCCTCTCTGTGACAGTCCTAGCCCTCAGCTAACCAGAGGAGAGATGCTTTGGTTTAAAAGAAGTCGTCATTTACGTTGGACTTACACTATTGTATGGTGGGAAAGTTATCCATAATGCCCCCAAGGAGTGGATCATAATTGGATTTGCCCAAGACATCAAGGGTGGCACCAATGGTAGAGGAAATGCTGTTTCCTAAGGACTCAAGTCCATTTAATAGACAATAGGCCCTCTCACGGATCAGTAGGGTTTTGTTTTTTTCTGCTGGTGATATATGGTGGTAGATGGTTTTTGAGGGAATAAAATCTCACAGACTGTGCTCTAGAGAGCCCCCTCTTGACTGTGAAGGTACATGAAATAGGCCAGCACCTTCTGTTGATGTGGTCTTGGTTTCCTGACATGTCCCCACACGGTGAAAGTGGGGGGACACTGTAAATAGTACCTACCGTTTTTCCCTCCAGACTGATTCCCAGTGCAGAGTAAGGGGAATAGTCTTTATTAAACCGTCACAGACACCCAGAAAGGAAAAACCATGTTAAACCTAACTATTGACCCTTAATGGACTTATGAGCATCTCTATCCTAAGATGTGGAAATCCTGCCTTTCAGACATTAGTGTCTCTCTTATAATCATTTGCATGTGTATCCTGGAAGGACTTTGTACTTGAAAGTATCTCCCGAGAGAAGGGCTTAGCTGACACTCGCTGACAAAAACCAGGTGAATCCACAGATTTACCTACAGAGCTCCTGCCTTTACACAGGGGCCTCTGGGCTCCGCTTTGTTCCGTGTAGCCGCGTAAGGCAGATAACGAGTAGGTTCTTCCGTCCTGTTCAGCTGTGTTATGAAGATGTAAAAATACAACTCAGACAATGCCATTGGGATTCTGATATATTTAGATGGTCACAAGCTGAACTTTGCTCGTCACCGCTGCAGAGAGGTGAGGAAAGGCTTTTTTAAAAACTGTTTTTAAGATACAAGGTGTAGGGAGTCAGGATCACCCCTATAACTTGCTAAGCCTGATTCTAACAATACACCCTGCCACTTTCAGTCTGTCCGACTCTTATGCAACCAGACCCTCCCTGGCTCTAGAGCTGGGTCAAGACTCGAAAACTTTCTTCCAACCTGTTGACCGGCTCTTCCCAAGCCCTTGAGGACCATCATCACTAGGCTTCTCTCCCCAAACCAGTCAACAGCCACGTTGCCCTGGTTGATTAGAACCAACTCTCAGTGTTCCCCCTCCCCTCCCTTCCTCCTCCTTCCCTTCTGTTCCCCTCCCTTTCCGTTCTCCTCTCATGACTTTTCCCTCTCCTCCTCCCTCCCTTCTCTTTCCTCCCAGTCTCTTTCTTCCCATTCTCTCTTCTTCACTTTGTTTTCCCCATTGCTCTTCTTTTGGTCAAACTGCAGAATCTCCTCTTTTCATATTGTGATACCAATGCCAAAAAAGAGAGTCTTTCTGAATGACATATACGCTAAAATAGAATTGTTCTAAATAGCACAATCCAGGCAGGCACTGACTATGGTGGTGTAGATGCAGCATCTTTGGAGACCACACTGCCTTCATAGCCATGTATGGATGTTCAACTACAGCAGTAGTTCCTGCGATTCAAAACAGGGTTATCTGGAAAACCAGGGTTTGCAGGTTGCTCTGTCACTTGTAACATTTCCTCTACATCCCACCAGCAGCATGGCAGCCTCAAGAGGCCAGGGTGAGAGCTGGTCCTGGTTTTTTGTCGCTTGCTTTATTTCTCATCAGGCATCTGCATGGTTCCAAGAAAGAATAAAAAGAAGCCAGGCAAGAAGAGAAAGCTAGGAATTAGCAGGGATCACAACGGAGGCCAGAACTGGGGCCACTGGACAATAGAGTTCTACATGTCAGGTGAACCTTTACTTTAACTTGGTCAGAGCTCCTTGCCCGACAACCAGTACCAACAGTGGTCTACTCTCTGTGAGGGACAGTGCACACAGCTCATCTGACAACCCAGACTGGGGTTTGATGTAGAACCTCGTTGGATCACTTTCAGTCTGTCCTAGAACAGCCTGACAGGGGTGGGCCACTTGTCATGTCCCCACAATTTCCTAACTGATTTAATCAATGAATCATTACACAAGACTCTGCTCCCTGAGCAGTGTGTTATGAAGACAAATAGATTAGACTCCTGTATGGTGCTCAGAGCCCAGCACATAAACAGAGGGACTCGGTTCTTCTCACTCTAGCGTTAGATAAAACAGCAACCAGAAAGCAGTGGCATTTCCTGTGGCTAGGACCTCCAATTCTGCACGGCAGCTGCTTAGCTGGGGGACTGAAGGACACTGAGGGGCCTGACAATGTCTTAACTGTTGGTCACCTAAGAGCATTTCTATAAAGCAATACACAAAAGATTCAACAGACTCAGTCGCTTTAATGTATCTACCCTCTAAGCAAAATGAAAGCAGAGCTTTGGAAGCCAGCACCACAGTGTGGCTATGGAGTCTGGGGATGTTATGTGCCCCTGACATCCAGGGAACAAGCCTTAATGAACAGGTGGCACCTTAGACTAACACCACCCTCCTCCCACCTTTGGCTAGCACCACCTCCTTCCCTGCACTCTGCTGCTGCCTTGTCGCTAATGAGTCTGGCTTTCTTCTCCTATACATATTGGTCTTTTGGTGTTATCAAAGTGCCTACTGTGTGCTGGGTGCTGTTCTCCTGGTGGTGGGGAATGAATGAGAGGAGCTCAGCCCTTCTCACATGACTGTATTTGTGGAAAACAGGCACAAGATAGCAGCTTTTGTCGGTGACTTCTGCTGCGAACCATGGTGGGAAGCAGATCCAGTCAGGAAGAGCAACATTAGAATGGACAAGGGATGGGAGCTTTGATTGTCTGTCCCACTACACCAGTAATGCCTCGAGCTGATAACAGTTAAACAGTGAATAAATAGATGTTGGATGAGTTAGTAAAAGATCAGCGAGAAGGGTTCACAGACGTCAGACTGTGCACAAAAGGGCCTAGGGGTGTCCCATGGTGAAGCACTTGCTATGCAAGTGTGAGAACCTCAGTCTGCCCCCCAGAACCCACATTTTAAATACAAAGCTCTGTACAGTGTGTGCACCCATAATCCTAGTGCTAAAAAGGCCAAAGTAGGAGGATCCTCAGGGTTCTCTGACTAGACTGTCTAGCTGAATTGATGGGCTCCAGCGTTGGTGAGAGACCCTGCCTCAAAGAAATTAGGTGAGAACTATTAGGGAAGACAGACAAACAAAACCTGTGGACTGCACACATACACACACACACACACACACACACACACACACAGAGCGAGAGAGAGAGAGAAACAGAGAGAGAGAGAGAGAGAGAGAGAGAGAGAGAAACAGAGAGAGAGACAGAGACAGAGACAGAGACAGAGACAGAGAGAGCATAGAGTCAAGAGTTGGGGGAGAGCTGCTTGTTTGTCCCGGCCACCCAGAACCGAAATAACCATACAGAAACTATATTAATTAAAACACTGCTTGGTGTGTTAGCTCTAACTTCTTATTGGCTAACTCTTACATATTAATTTAACCCATTCTACTAGTCTGTGGCTGTGGCTTACCAGGTAAAATTCCTAGCTTCTGTCTCTGGCAGCTCCATGGCATCTCCCTGACTCTGCCTTCTTCCTCCCAGTATTCAGTCCAGTTTTCCCCACCTACCTAAGTTCTGCCCTATCACAGGCCAAGGCAGTTTCTTTATTCATTAATGGTAATCACAGCACACAGAGGGGACCCCACAACAGCCAAGGAGCTGGTAAGTGCAGTGGCAATGAAGGGAATGTTAGAGAAATAACTGTAGACAACTGTGAGGCTGGTGTGACTTCAGCCTAGTAACAGACAAGGGGAGGAGGAAGTGGAGAAGAGGGGAGCAGGGGGCTAGACCATGTTTCTCATACACTGACATTCCAAGCTCCTCAGCAACATGCCTTGCTCACCTGCATGGCACAGCACAGCTCATCTAAAAACAGGAAGCAGACATTTACCGTCCTCTCAGGAAGGTCACCTCTGCACGTGGCTGCGCGGAGCTCTCCTCTGTAGAGCGGCCTGAGCCACTGAGATGTCTCTGCACACTGGGGCCTTGCACAAGCTCCAGCTTCTGCCTGGTCCCGCCTCTGCCCGCAGCACTCTGCCCCAGCGTCACCACTTGGGATGCCGCACCTCAACCCCCTACCTGTCTCACCCACCTCTGAGGGCCTCTCCCTGTGCCAGCTTCTCTTCCTCATCCCTGCTTGCATTTGCCCACAGTAAAGAGAGCACGAACCCCACTCCCTTCTGTGAGATCCTCACCTTTGCACACGGCAGAAACTCAGCTGTTTCCTGGATCAGTAACCCCAACTTTGGAGGACCAGAGGTAACATCTTTCAACTTTGCCTGCCTTGCTTTCAGGAGCAGAGTCTCAGGCCTTGACACTGACGCTTCAATGACGTTTTCTAGAATAAGGCAAATGGGGCTGGCTTTCTTCCTTGTGGGGAGAGCAGTGACATCGGGTACATTGTTTACCATCATCGTCTGCTTGTACCCAGGGGTGAAGGGGACACATCACCACACAGGACACATTTGATAGCCAGCAAAGAGAGACGGGCCCAAATTCCTTAACATGCCTATTATATCTCAAAATACCAATTCTGAGACATGTAGATTTTTTTTCCTTATCTAGGGTCCCTCTAGGAATTCAGTTGTATTTCCTGCTTCAGAGTAAATCTGAAAAGGCTAAAGCACGTGAAGGAAGGGATCTTTGAGACCAAGGCCAACCCCAGACAGAAGATGCAATGGCAACTTAAGCATTGCTTATAAGGATATAACAGTTTTTAATTAAATATTTTACATCGAGAGTAAGTCTTGGGGGAGTGGTATACATGTGTGTTCTCTCCTCTGGCATCAATATGACCGTTGAGGGGCCATCCAATTTCGTTTCCCTTGGAGAGAATGGACAATGGTCTGTGTTCCTCCAGCTGGCTTATTTTACAAGCATTAATGAACAATTAACCAACACTGGCACCCTTTCCGTCTGTAATCCTGCAGTAGGATCACTAATCTCTACCACTGGCAGCTAATGATGAAGGGCTCTGAAGTTTGGCTTCTCATCCGAGCCAGTTCTTAACACTTGCATAAGTATGCTTTCTGAGGACGGGAGCCCCCTACTGCTATGCAGGCCGGGAACAAAAGCCCAGAGACATTTTTGAAGCGGCTGCTGTTCAATCACACTTCTATGCTCGTGTTTGCCTTCCTCCTACAACAAACACCAGTGATCAGCAGAGGGCTCCGGGGGTCACGGAGGGCTCTGTGTTTCAATACTTATAAGAATGTATTCAGAGCGCATTATACAACCCCCATGTGCACAGGCAGACACCCTAAAGTGGGGAGGGAAATGTGGGCTAAATAGAATCAAACAGTATTTCTCCGTGAGTCAGCTTTGATTTACTGTTGAATAACACTGTGTTTGAGACCACATTGTCATTAAAAATGTATATGGGAGAGGCAGATTTATCTAGAAACCCACACAGGAAAGGTCTTTGGTTCTCTGAATTTAATGGACCTTATATTCAATTGTCTCTCTCTAGTGGGGCAGAAAGCAATCCACTGTTTCATTAGAACTCCTCTGTAGGGTCAAGATTTGAAGAAAATGTGAGGTCAGGCCAGAAATGCGGGAAGCCCAACTGTAGAGCGATCCGACTCCAGGACAATAGCCCCGGGTTGTGATGCCGTTCTTCTGAAACTGATTTTGGACTTGCGCGGCTTCCCTGGAAACTTACTGTGTTGGGGAAACTTGAAACGAAGACTGGTCTCTGAGAACGACTTGCGGGAGGAGGTTGTGGCTTTACAGACTTCAGGAGTCAGGGTGGAAGGAAGAAGTGGGGTCAGAGGCAGCCCAGACTGTGCGTCAAAGCAACTAAGAAAAGCTGAACAATAGCCCACCTGGAGCTGAACTTGAAGCTTGGTAGTTTCTGTAGTTCGTGGCACTCAGAAAGTTGCTAATGTGTTACAAGGTATCAACATACTAAAAGCAGCAAAAGTACCAGAACAATGGGGACAAGACACGGCCCCTAAGATCTGTGACCCCTGGGACATCTAGGATCTGATGGAGGGGTAGGGTGACAAGGAGAAGGCAGGCATGACCCTGGCACAGCCTTCCAGACATCCTAATGCCCCAATCTCCATGTTGCTTTGCATGTGGGAAACTTGAATATCTCACTCTATAAAAAAAATAAAATAGACGACATCATATAAAAATCTTATTTGATAAAACACAAATAGCAAAAGGCAAGCTATTCTGCAACACTTAGAGGAAATAAATTCTTCCCTCTGTCATCTCACCGTTTAATTTGCCCGTCAGAATGCTGAGGCGAGGCTTCCTTTTCTGCCTGACGTGCAGAGCCGCTGGCCCTGCAAAGTGGAAGGAGTGGACAGAGTCTCCGACTGAGAGCCTGGAAGCGGAGTCCCTATTCACACGCAGCCACTGACCCCTCCTGTGATCCCTTACACTCACTTAACCTCTCTGCCCCTGCGCTTCCTATTCATTCCGCCAAGACAAAGCTACCTGCCCCCTCCCCACCTCTGGAGTTGAGAGGTTGAATGAGCAAGGTCTGCAAAGCATTTGAGAAGCCATTGGTTGATGTGAGGCTCAACCCATGGAAAGCCTGGTGCGGAAAAAGAAAACCTGTGATAGCCCAGTAAAAAATAAAGATAGATTATAAGGCAGGGAAGTCCAGAGGTCAACGACCTTTGCCACTGAAAATTTTGTAGTCATGAGACTTGAAAGCAAGTCTTGATGACAGAATATTTACCTTCTCTCTCTCAATCTCTCTCTCTCTCTCTCTCTCACTGAGCTAAGTGATCTATTTCATTTAAGTAGGTGTTTGAACAAGAGTGGTAAAGTTTGTTGTTTACCAATGCCCAGTTTGGAAAAATAATAAAAGATCATCAAGTTTCACCCTCACAAAACTATGGTTTTCAGTGCCTCCTGAGTTAAACTCACTCAGAGAAAACAGTCTGTATCTTCTCGCATTCCCGCTGCCCACTTTCTCCCCTCTATTTAAGGCCCACCAGTTTTTCCACATTTTGATTCAAGTCTTACCCATCCCTCCCATGAAGGAGTCCTCAAGGTCCTGAATGTTTGCAGTAATTAGTTTCATGAGCCATACCCTACCAGCCATACCCCAACACCATCTCCTGTGTGTTTGTGTGCATGTGTGTATGTTGAGTGTAGTGTATATGGATGTGTGTACCTTGTGTTTATGGAGGTCAGAATCCTGTCTATAACTTCCCGTCTTATCCCTCTGAGATAGGGCCTCTCTGAACCTTGTGCCAGGCTGGTAACCAGCAACCACCGGAGATTCTCCTGCCTTTCCTCTGCAGTCCCAGAGTTAATGGGGTCTGTGCTGGGCTGTTTTACACGGGTGCTGGAATCCAAATCCATGTCCTGATGCTTGCGAAGCCAATGCTCTTACCCACTGAGTCACCTCTGCATCACCCTCCAGTGAAGCAGACAAGTTCTTGCAGAGTTCTATAGAACTTTCTTTGAAATTGTAAAGCTGCAGTCCACCACTGAGCCATCTCTGTATTTGCTGAGTCTGGTGACACAGTTTTCTGGAACATAGGAAGCACTCAATAACCAACTGTTGAACTTAATGTAAGGATTCACCAAATAATAAGTCAATCGATAAACCATGAATCCACTGATTTTTTTAATCATTATTTTTTATGTGTGGGGGTGTTTTGCTTGTATGTCTATGTACTATGTGCTTGCCTGGTTCTTGTAGAGGCCAGAAGAGGGCATCGGATCCCCCAGAACTGGAGGGAGACAGTTGTGAAACACCAGGTGGGTAATGGGGATTAAACCAAGGTCCTCTGCAAGAGAAGCAGGTTGTCCTAACCACTGAGCCGTCTCTCTGGTTCCTCAACAGATTTTTGAGTGTTCATATGTGCCAAGAACTGTGATAGGACTTCTCTTAATATAGACACATGCATACATATACATATAATACAGACACACATACATACATACACATGTAACAGACACATGTGTTTGTACACACATGTACAAAATACATGTAAAGTATTTGTATTTTCTAGGAGTGTTCAACCCAGTGGGGAAGGCAAATCTACTGTACCCAAGCCATGTAAGTGCCAATTTGTCCCTTGTTGATGTAACAGAAATAGAAACTTTGAGAAGAGGAGATTAGGAGGCATCCTCTCTCACCCCAGCCTTCCTCTCACTCCACTTCACCCAGTCTCACAGGTCCTACCCAAGCTCCACACAGCCGAACGATGGAGCCCACACACCTAGGCGTTACCACATCAGGTGTATACAATTAACTTCTAAGATGAAAGAGACAGAGAGTATATCCAGGACCGCACTTAGGGAAGGCTACCAAACTTAGGGAACAACCTTGAAGAGAACAGGTGAGCCTCAGGCTACTCTGTGTGAACTTGGACCCCTCCGTTTCACCCTAGGATTTATCCTTGTTCCTGTTTGTCACTGACTTGGCTAACCTGCCCATCAGTCCCATAAATGGGAGTTTTGGGGCTTGGAGGCAAGTAAAATATATGTGATTATTATTAAAGAAGGTGTTAGCAGCCTTATGAAGTGCAGGTGGAACACCGCCCAGCTGGGAAAGGTCAGTAAAAGCCCCTTTAACAAGAAAGAATGTGAGCAGGATTGATAAAGTGGATAGGAATGGGGCTTGAGAGTGAGGGGAAACAGCGTTCCCAGAGTCACGGAGGAGAGGGGAGAGACCTCGCATAGGCACACGGAAGAGGCAGAGTACCTGAATGTGGCAAAGAGTAAGGAGCTTGAATATTGAGGGAACTCACTCATTGCCAGGGTAACAGTGAACCAACGGAAGCCTCCCAGAGAGGTGCCCTGACTGTCTATGCCAAAGAAAACCTAAGAAGTGAACCTCCAAGCTGGCACCGTCCTGAAGCTGAGAGTGGGCGTGTGCTCCAAGTCCACCTCCAAGTGCTGCCTTTCAACGCCGCTCCCCCCACCCACCTTCCCCGCAGAGGAGACTTTCACTGCCTGTGTGCTGGTGGCTCTGGAATGTTCTCACTCTGTCTTGGCTGTGTCATGTCATCAAGCTAAAAATAGACGCTAATTAGCAAGGTTATTTCTAACTTACGTTGTTAAAAGAGAAGGAGCAGTGATGAAATACAGAGTATGAAATTAACCAAGGACAGAACCAAATTCCAGCTCAAAAGTCTCACCTTACCAGTATTCGAGTCACTAAAGAGTCTATTTTTCTAAACCAGGCGGTCATTATCCAAATTCCCTCTCCCGGATGTGATAATGTAGTGAGATCAGACATGCCCTGACAGAACGCGAGCTGGCTTTCGGAGTCTAGATGCTATTCAGAGGGTAGAGAGGAGGAAAATATCTCACTCCCCAACAGATTACATGGTTCACTGGCTGGCTGAATAACTTTTAGACAGTTTGCTGGTGTCTATTTACACATATTCCGCAGAAATATATTAACAGTGGAGAAACAGCTGTAAAAATTACATACTGAGGTGCATAGTCAGGAGCGAAGCCCACTCCATGCATGTTTCTGTAAGAGAAGACAAAAGCCTTAAATGACAAAGGAAAAGGAAAACATGCATCGGTGTACCTAGATGTCATGCAGTAACACAGCAGGCCAAGAAAACATGTCACAGACTCTCTCAGAGACCTTTCATTTCTCTGGGACATGGCTTTAACATATATGTTTTATAGAATTCGCTGTAATACACATGCTTATACTCTAAAATATCTTACTGGGCAAATGAATTCTTTATGTAAAAGCCTCTGATCATATTCATTCACTATAGAAATAATGGAAAATTTCCAACTTATATTTTTCTTCATAAAATGTTTATTTTCCACTTAATTTTTAATAAACACTAATTGGCCAGACAGGAAGTATAGGTGGGTCAACCAGACAGGAAGTAGAGGCGGGGTGATGAGAACAGGAGTATTCTGGGAAGCAGTTCTGCCCAGATCACCAAAGAAGCAAGATGTGACCTCCCCAGCTGAGAAAGGTACCGAGCCATGTGGCTAACATTGATAAAAATAATGGGTTAATATAAGCTACAAGAGCTAATAAGTAGCCTGGGATAATGGGACAATCAGTTTTATAAATTATGGAGATCTCTGTGTGATTTTCTTTGGGACTTGCCAGCTGTGGGGAACTGGGCAGGACATAAACCCCAACAAGCCAGCCCTCATGTTACAATGACACTGTTATTCATTTTAAAAATTAAAAGAAGAATTGCAAAAATTTTTTCTTCAGATGAATGTTGGCCATGGCTACATAAGACTACAGACTGAATTAGTGTAAAAAATAAAATGGACAGGTGGACGGCCTGGGCCTTGCGCTGCCCTCGCGTTCACGGCAGCAGTGGCTCCACTCACAAGCTTGCTGGAACGCACTGCATACTCTACTTCTCTCAGGGACGCCACCACCCTCCTCCTAGAACTCTCTTCCTAGCCCTTCTCTCTCCCCAGATTCAGGGACACCACCACCCTCCCCCTAGAACTCTCTTCCTAGCCCTTCTCTCTCCCCAGATTCAGGGACACCACCACCCTCCTCCTAGAACTCCATCTTCCTAGCCCTTCTCTCTCCCCAGGCTGCCCACCTTTTAGTGGATGGCATGCTGGGGCCCTCCAAGGCTTAGTCCTGAACCCATGAGGTCTACATTTCTCACTAACCTTATCAGATCCCGGTTTTCACTGTAGAGCCTGAATCCTGGACGTGTGTCTTGTTTAGCATGCAGATCACTCACAAACATTTCACGTTTGACGATGCCACTCCATCTTTTCCCGTTATGACACCTAGGATCCTCTCGCCGAGCCCCCCCTCTGAACATCGGCCCTCTTTCAGTTTCCCATGCCGGAACCACCACGCCCACCCTCCCCCTTGGACAGCCAGGCGACCCTAGCCAGGGGCTGTGACGCCACAGTCTCCCCCAGTCGATCCCACACTCCTGTATTTTCCTTCTTTGGTCACAACCCTCTTCTGATCGTTTCCGCAGCTTCTGCCCCTGAGGTTATCACTCCCTGGATTTCCGTGGCAACGTCACGACTAACTCACCCATCTTCTTCCTGGGGCCACATGTTTCCAGGAGTGTGGTAAAACACAGTATCCTACAATACAGACACCCATTTTTTATGTCCTGAAGTTCTTCAGAGAGCCACCTACCTTGCTTTGAAACACTACATCTTTGCCAAGCCTTGCTTGTTCTTCCTCCCCCTTCCTTCCCAGCCTTGACTCAGCCCCTTCTGCCCAGTTCTAATCCTCCAGCCAAGCCCTCTCTTGCTCCAGCCTGCAATGCTCTCCTACTCTTGGCTGCCTTGAACACTTTGCTCTTTCTTCCTAGAATCTGGACCCCGCCCTGTCTGTTTAGTTTCCTTGTTTCTACTTTGCTTTTAAATAATTAGTTAGAAAATCCATGGCTCATGTTCCCTGACTACTGCAAATTCTATTTCATGTCACTTCAGGCTGTGTCAGAGCTTAGAATATTCCCAGGATTCTGAGATATTTCAAGAGCTCTTTGTGCATTTAGGTTGACTTCGGCCGTGGGCCTGCTGTGATCACCTTTATTGTGTTGAGGTATTTGTATCCCTAATCTCTCCAAGGCTTGCGTTCACGAAGGGATATTAGATTTTCTCAAAGGCTTTTTCTGTACCTGACGAGATAATCACGAGCAACCAGCCTAATTTTAAGCGTTCTTCAGCATCTTCCTTTGTAGTATTTCAAGTACAACATTCTATACCTGAGGAACGCTAAGTTCGTTTCTACAATTCTGATTAAGCACGAGAAAATGAAGAATCTAGTCTAGAAGGGATCAGGGAAAAAATGGAATTCCCGTGAGCAAACAGTTCTGCTAGTGCCTCCTCAGACCAGTGTCCATCTTCTCGGGGTGGACGACCACAGTCAGAGGGAAAGACGGACAGGAAAATTCCTGCTTCTTCCAGCTCACTGTCTCAAAACCCAAATCATGGCAGACTAGCTGTATAGTAATTCATAATTCTGTTTAGTTACACCAATTGTTTGAGAAATGAGATTTTAAATTTCTTACTATGCAGTAAGAAGCCAGAGCCTTTGCATCCGCTTGGCCTAGTAAAGTTGTGGCAGCAAACACATTGCTACCATTAACTGATTTTGAGTTTGCTTGTATTAAGTTCTTCTGACACACTTCTTAAAGGCACAATGGATATTTATTTCAACTATTAATGCATCGTACATAAAGCAGAACCCTATACAGTTTACAGTTTCAGGGACATTGCCCCTGTTCTCCCAATTGAGAGCAGTAGGCCGCAGGAAGTATCTGCCTGTAGCTGGGAGCTCTCTGAGGGAGGGAGAAAGAGCAGGGAGCTCTCTGAGGGAGGGAGAAAGAGGTCAGGCTCTGTGGTGAATACGTCAGAAAGCATGTTCATCAGACACCTACATGGTACAGAAAACACAGAGGAACGTGGCACGTTTCTGCCTCAGGTGACTCAAGGAGCTAACAAAAGTTAGGGTGGAGTCCCTGAATAAAATAGGACAAATGGTTAACAAGCTTTGGAGAAGCTGAGGAGGCGATGTTTATAACACTAGTCCCTCATAAAGATCCGAAAGTCAGCGTTCAGATGTTGGTTTTTGTGACTACTTCTTGAACACTCACACAAGTCAAAGATGATGTGTTTGCTGATCTCATTTTGTGCTAATGCAAGAACTTTCGGTGCCTAGAATGAGAGCTGAAGTGTCTGAGGTTATTAATTCTATGTTATAATTGAAAAACAAACTCGTGGGTTTCACAATATTCATCAAATTTCCATTAACACGAAGCCTAGTTAGTGAGTTGAACATCCTTGTCTAGGAGGCTCTTTGGTGATGCTTCCTTTAAAAGTATCCAGTAGCTGACATGGTGGTTGTCTGTGTGCTGGGAGTGGTGAAGGATATCACACATTTGTTACCTGGTAGCTAACATGGTGGTTGTCCGTGTGCTAGGAGTTGTGAAGGATATCATACATGTGTTATCCGGTAGCTGACATGATGGTTGTCCGTGTGCTGGGAATCATGAAAGGTATCACACAGTTGTTCCCTTAGGCTAGATCCACTGTGCCCACACGTTACACCCGGTAGGACCAACCCACCTTCATTTCTCATGCTCAGTTCTTGCTGTGGTGATTCTGTTTCTCTAAGGATGAAATCTGCCCTGCACAGTTTTGTTCCCACTCCCTGCTGCACATACGTGTTCATACATTCCCTCACCTTAGGACCTTTCCACCTCCACACTCATGGAAATCTTAGTTTAGGAGAACTATCATAAAATCCTGCCCCTTTTTGACATAAATTTATCATGCCAATTCAAACAGGAAATTGAATTTTAAACGTTGTGAAAAGACAAGCAGTTAAATCCTAAACATTTCCTAGAGTCAAACTTGCAAAGTTCATTGCTAAAAACGCCAACCCACCAGGCTTTCTCTCTTGAGATCCTTCAATGTACAGTTAGGTTTCTTGGCCAAAGTTTCTGTCCCACCAGCAGCTCCCAAATAAACAACACCGAAACTTAATATTGGTTATAAATATTTGGCCGATAGATCAGGCTTATTACTAACTAGCTCTTTCGACTTAAATTAACACATATTTCTTATCTAAGTTCTACGATATGGCTCATGGCTTTTTACCTCATTTCATACACATCCTGCTTCCTCTGTGTCTGGCTGGTGACTCCAAAAAGTCTGTCCTTCTTCTTCCCAGCATCCTTCTACTCTGGCTCTCCTGCCCAGTCTCTTTCTGTCCATCCACAGCCACTCAACTCCTCATTAACCAATGAGAGGGATACCTATTTACAGTGTACCAAGTTTAATTCACAGCAAAGGCTCTCTCTGTCCTGTCATGTAGAGTGTGTCACATAGGATGTGTCTTGTCTCTGACAGAAATCCAAACTTCAGGAGAGGAATGTTCTTTATTTATATTACATGACCTGTAAAATGTATGAGGGCACATTTTGGATATTACAATTATTCTAAGATATCTAAGAAGCTAGAGACCAAGGTGTGACATCTGGATTTCAATTATGTTTATACACGTGCCTTGTTCTTTACAATCTTGTTGCATTCAGCTAAGACATTTACATAATTAAACCGGGGAAGCAGTCATTTGTGAAGTGTTTATTAAATATCTATTGTGAGCCCTACCCTGTGCTGCAAATACTGCAAAACCATAAGCCATGCATGAGTCCTGTCCTCAACATGCTCACTCTCTTGAATAGACTGAGACAGCTCTTGCCTCCACAAGGTGAGAGCAGATACAAGCTGCTGGGATAGTTAAACGTTTGGCAGCCTCGGAAAAAGAATGGAATCCAGATGGTAAAGTAAGGTAATGCAGAATATTGCATAGATAATTTTTAAATATGAAATTAACATTATGAAAGAAATCAAGCAATTAGATCATACGTATTTCTTAGAGTAACACTTAGAAAAATAAAAATCTGCATTTTAGTTTTATTTCTGTTGCTGTGGTTTAAAAAAAAAACTTTGACAAAAGGCAACATAGAGGAAAATAGGTTATTTGGCTTACAATTCCAGGTTAGAGTCCGTTGTAGTGGGAAAATCAGAGCAGGAAGAATTTAGCAGCCAGTGACATCACATCCGTAGTCAAGGGCAGAAAGAAATGGAAGCATCTATGTTTAGTATTCAGTTAGTTTTGTCTTCTCTATGCTCCAGAGCCCAAAACCAAGGAAAGGTGCTGTCTACTTTCAGACTGAGTCTTCCCACGTGAAATGAACTGGTCAAGAGAAGCCCTCTGTAGAGTAACCAGCAACTTGCCTTTTAGTTAACTACAGAACCTGTCGAGTTGATCAGGATTAGCCATCACCTGTCACCCTGTCAACCGACATCCAAACGCATCTCCTTTTGTTATGTTTACTTTCCAAATGAAAACAACAACCAGTTCATGGGACCACCTCACATGAGATAACTGTCCCACATGAAACCACAGCCTCAGTGTTTTCCCCAGAATAGGTGACATCTACTCAATAGGTGACGTCATCCATTCATAAGTGATCAATAGCTGAGATGCAAAAGATTTCCAAGCAGACAGAAAAATAGAAAAAACAAAAACCATAAGGATAGAACCATAGACTGAGATTGAGCTAGAGGCAATACCAAGACTTCCAGGAACCCTTCGTCCTTCTCCCCTTCTTATTCTCCTCCTTCTCCCCTACCTGTGGCAGCATAAGAAGCCTTTGTCAACACTTCAGCCCATAGAGCAAGTCACCCTACCCCACCCACTGGGGTCACGCCACCAGACACATGTTATATCTGATGAGATCTCCTTTCATGAGTGTTCCAGGGCCACCCATTGCCCTCAGCGCACTCAGAGAATGGGAACTCAGGAGACACTGCCTTCTCTATCTAGGACAGTCCTGGTGGACTCTAAGGAAGACAGGACAATTTCAAATCCTAGGAAACAAGTCTGGGATACACTTTCTTTTCCTTCACAGTTTTCTCATAGCCGAATGTGTTCTGCTATAGGTGGTGGAAGAAGCACAGCTCAGTGGAACACAGGTTAGGCTGCATGAGCCCAGCTGCAACATTACTCGGAAAACTCATGTCTGATCTCTGTAAAACCATGTGGGGAGCAAGCAGACGGGTCCCCATGGGAATATCCAGTGTAGCTGTCACACCGACATGTTTGTGAGCGGCGGAGACGGACCTGTGCTCAAATCCCTTCAGTCACCCTCTCTTGCTGCTGTTCTTTGCTCTGTATTTTCAGCACCTTGTGCTGGGTTTACTATTTGCTGTAACCCCCTCGAAGGATCAGTTACAGGTCAGGCGGTGCTCCAGCTGCTTCAGGGTCTGCAGAGGCCAACGAGGAAGAGCGCTCCTACAGAGCTCAATGTCTGTCCTCGTCTGTGGCACCCCTCTCTTCACAGTTCCAGATAAACCCATGACAGTCTAGTAAGAAGGGGCCTTTCCGAGAACCACCATTTCCTTCCCTGTTCTAGGTTATACTAAGGTAACAGTAGCAAAGAAAAAAACAACGCAATTTTCATTAGTATGGCAGTCCAAAAAAAAAAGTTCACACAATGTATTTCAACATAAGTCAAAATTACTCCAGTGAAAGGTGTGTTTATAATTCTCACATCAAAGGTATTTGAGTCGAAATATAGAAGACTTTGTTTACCTGTGGCTGACTTGTAAATGGAGTATTGGAAATGTCCCTCCCTCCCCCAGCTTCATGGCCAAGTGCTTTCGGTTAGGGCTCTTACCGTGGTCTTGTCATTGTTCAGTCAGAATTCTGAAGGTTTGCTTCTGAAGATACTTTTGCTCAAAGGATGCATCCAGACCCTGCCTCCATCAATTAAAGCACCTGTGAGCACTCGATAAAATCTTCTTCATGCTTCATGCTAAACCCTCTGAACTGAATCACACAGTAATCCTATGTTTGGGGCAATTTCTCTTCAGCCTAGGCTGGCCTTGAACTCCTGCTTTCCCTGCCTAGTTAGTCTCCAAGCGCTGGGATTACAGGTACATTTCTCCACACTCCCTTCAACACTGGGAATTTCCAGGGGATGTTTTAGTTGAGGCAGAGAGGTGGGGTGCCCTACAAAAGGGCTGTCCCCAGCAGCCCAGCAGCATCGCCAACTGTCTCTAAGAAGAGCAGGAGTGAGCTCACTTGCAGAACTAAGTCAATCTCAAGAAAGCAGAAAGTGAAAAGTGGTTTCCTGGCCTGGAAAGAAGGTGAGTGAGAAGGAATAGGAAGCATCTAGTAGATGCAAGGAAGCAGTTTGATGGAAGGAAAAACTCCTCAAGTCTCTATCATGGTAGACAACTGTAGCTAACAGCTGTCAAATATGTCCAAGTAGTAGGCATGGTTTTAAATGTTCTTCACACAAGAAAATTATGTAGACATTTGAGTTTTCCATATCAAATCATTATGCATTTTACATGTGAATCAAAATGTCTTATTGTATTCTATAAATTCATACAATTACTATGTCCATTACTTGCACATACTAACAAAAATGTAAACATTACAGACAAAAAGTAGCGATGAACCTAGGGATTGCATGCGGTCTCTCTGAGGATGAGGCCTGTGTCGGCCATGTTCACCCCCGCAGCCCACAGCCTGGTATATGACAATGCAGTAACTAGGGTCATCTGTGCTGAAATTAACGTGAGCTTGATCTAGGTCACAAGCTGTGAAATTTGAAGGCTCATTTCTCTAAGATCTCTAAGCTTTCATTTTCTCATATTATATCAGAAGTAATCAAGTTATTGAGGGGATTAAATAAAGTGTTCCACAGAGTATAGGGCACAAAGTAAGAATTCAATCAACAGTAGCTATTATTAAATTCTTAATAAACACTTGCTGCTTGAATAGTCTGCAATAAAAGGCAAGGTCCTGTAGCTAATTTCTGAGCTTAGCTGGCAGCCGTCTCTTCACATCCTCTGTCCTGTATCGTTGCCATTTGTAACCGTTGATACATCTCGATTTCCGCTGTTCACCCAATGTCTCTGCTTCTATTCTAACCACTACATCCTAGGTAATCACTAAGTCTCTCGTCTCCTCGGTAACCCCTCACGATCTCATCTCCAAGTACTTCTCTTCTTCGGATTGACAGACCAAAAGCCAACTCCCTGCCTTCCCCATCCACTCCAGTTCTGTAGAGGTCTACGCACATTGTCCTGTCGGTGAGTATAGCCAGTGTCCGCGAACATGGCAGCCTTGCTCTTGACCATCTGTGAAGCTTGTCTTTGGCAATGGTCTAAGTTTGGAAGACACCATAAGCTACATGCAAGACAAAAAGGATGGAGGGCACTGTTATTGTAAGGATCACCAAACAGACAGAGGCAAGAACAGCAATGATGCCTAGAAGGGAGCTTTTGTGAAAGTCCTCGCAATGAAATAATGGTTCTGCGAACTTTCAGCTCACCTCCTAACAACTCCCTTAAACACAGGGATGGCAACAGGCTAAGTAATTCACCCAAGTTGAACTATAATCCCAAGAACTGGGATTATAAGGTGATAGACTTAGCATAGTTTATGACAGAAAGAAAAAAAAAGAAAAATTTGACAAAACCACAAACATATTCCATATTTTGAAAGATGTAAGTCCTAAAAGAAACCAACATGATTCCAGCTTATGATGTCAAAAAGATTAACCTGGAGACTATAAACAAGAAAATATAAGATTGCCAAAGTGAACCCCTCATCTCTGGGAAAAGAAAATGAGAGGAGGGTAAAAATGAACTTCTTAGCTTCCATTCCATCTTCTCAGACTAAAAATACCCTTGTTTCAAATTGTGGAATTCATTCCTCCCTTTTGTCACAGGTCAGTGACCCTGTGCTCCCACCAGCCACACTGGCCCTTTTCCTGTTCCGTGACAACACAGATTTAACCCAATTAACCAGAATTAAGATATGAAAAGTTGGGTTGCATATCCTTTGCAACATGAAGAGTCCCTGTAGGTGAAGATCATGCCACACAGAGGTCCCAACAGTAAAACAGCTTTTTTAAAGATGGGGTAAAAGTCACATGGAGCTGAGCATGAGGACGAATCTACTGGGCTGGGGGTTTAACTCAATATGCAAGACGCTACCCTGGATCCCCAACCCAGACACAGGAAAGTCTGTCCAGTGAACACAGATGGAATTAAAATGTTAAATGCCTAAAAAAAAAAGCTTGAAAATGATAATGTTAGCAAAATAGTCTTCTAATTTATACTTGGGACAGAAGTTCAGGAGGCTGTAGCTAATTATTAGGAAATAGCTAAGAGAAAATAAAGTCTTTAACAAAGACTTTGAAACATAAGAAATATAGTCAAAGAAATAAAAGAAACTGTATCCAAAGAATTTAATAAAGCATAGTAATAGCTCAACAAATAGAGAATCATTATATATCATATATATGTATTTATGTATATATCTATATGAATTACTTCATTTTCTATTTTCTGTTTACTAATAATTAACTGTAGCCTCCTGCTTCTCTATCCTAAGTATAAATTAGAAGACTATTTTGGTAACATTATCAATTTTCAAGCCTCTTTTATTTAGACATTTAACATTTTAATTCTATCTGTGATCACTGAATATATATAAATTCCTAAATATTTATTGTACATATATATTATTCATATATACGTATCACATAGAAATTTTCAACGTTGAAAAATACAACCAAAAAAGAAGAATTCATTGCACAAATTCATCAGCAGATCTGAGATGGCACAAGAAAAAGGAAGTTCAAAGACAGAACAAAAGAAATTATCTAATGCAGAGAACAATTGTCCTGCTGAGACGACTCGGGAAAATGAGCAGACGTCCACAGATATCTACGACAGCGTCAGACTTACAGACTGATATGTAATGAGTCTAGAGAAAAGTGATGACTGAACTATGTAACTACAGACATCATAATGGAAAAATCCCCGAATTTGAGGAAAACATTAATTAACATATTTAAGAATGTCAACAACAGATCTAGAGACAACATATCCAAACTACTGATGGTCACAATGAGGAAACCATGGAAATCCTGGGGGGAGATATTGTGTACAAAGTATAAGAATAGCTAACTGCTCATTAGTAGAAGAGCGTAGACCAGGAGGCATTAGAATATGAACATATTCAAATTCCCCAACAAAGAAGATATTTCAATCCAGCATTCTGTATTCAACAAAACTGTCCTTCTGAATAAAGGCAAGCTAAATATATTCCCAGGTGAGCACACATTGAGAGGATTCATTGCCAGCACACCGTTGCAGAAAAACTAAAGGAAGATTTTTAACATTGAGAAGGAATAACATTAAACAGAAAATGAATCGACACAAAAAGATAAATAAAATATGAAAGAGAAGAGATAAATAATGAAGCCAGTATTTTTTTATTTGGAAAAATCAAGAAAGTTAATAAACTTCATGTAGCTAAATTATTCATGAAAATAATGCTAAAGACACAAGTTAACAAAGCCAGAATCAAAAGGACAAATCAGTATAGATATGGCAAAAACAGAAATAAATTCAGAATTCAATTATTCCAAGAATTTGATGAGATAAATAAATCTAGAAAAATTATAAACAATGTGTTCTTTTGACCCGCATAGGTAAAAGAAAAATATGAGTAAGTACTTTAGAAATCTTTCCACAAAAAGGTACATCAGCTATTGCTTAATTTTTTTCAGAAAATAGGGGAGTGAATTTCTAGTTTGCCTCATTAATCTGGCATTGCCCTGATAAACCAGAAAGACATGATAGGAAGACAACTAGAATCTAGAAACACACAGGGGACTCTAACTCAGCCATGTAGAAGTTACCAAGGAATGGCCAGTTTACAGTCCAAAAGTCAACTAACAGAAGATACTACATTAATAAAAGACGAACAATATGCCTTTACTTGAATTGACCCCAAAATAATGCATTTGACAAAATTCAGCCTTCATTCATGATTAAAATACAAACAAACAAGCAAGCAAAGCTTTTGGCAAGTTAGAATGATGGAAGGAGGGATTGCTGTAATCGGCGACAATCCCCTGTGAGGAGGAAAGCTGGCTAGTAAGACCAAGAAGCAGATAGTAATGTCTGTGTGTGCTACTTTTGTCTTACGTTGGTACAAGTGGGCAAGAAAAAGAAATTGAAGATCTCATAAAAATGGAAGAATTAAAACTGTTCTTTTTCATGGATGGTTCAATGTTAATCTTTTTATCTTCTGAAATATCTTTTTAAAGTCTACTGGAACTAACAAGCGATTCTTACAAGGCTACAGGATACGTGAATAGTATACCAAAAAAACTAATTAATAGCAATTAGCAATTTAAAAATAATCTTAAGAAGACAATTTCAAGTTGAGTATGGCAAAGTATACCTATAATCTCATCACATGGGAAGTAGAGAAGGGGTTGGAAGGAGGAGGCAGAAGGTGGAGGAGGAGAGGGAGAAGGGGAAGAAAGAAGTGTAGCTTCTAAAACCTATAAACACTTCTAAAAGAAATTTTAATTCAGAATTATTTAGAGTTTATGACTGTTTAGAGACATTTTTATGAACATTGGGAGGTTTGATATTTCTAATATGGCTATTCTCCTTTCCAACAAATCTATAAATCAGCATAAGTCCAATCAAAACTTCGTCAAGAACTTTATAAAATTGTTTATCTCAGTATAGATGAGAATGCAGAGAACCAACCCCGGAAGCCTGAAAAAACAAGTTGCACTACCTGCTATCAAAGCAATGTAAAGTCGCAGTCACTGGGAGGCTGCCTGTGGCACACTGCATTAGGACAGACAGACAAACTGGTAACAAAGACTAGAGTCTAGAAACAGACTTCTAGGCTGAGAGCTGCAAGGCAATTCAGTAAGCCAAGGACAGGTTTCTCAACCAATAATGCTGGAACAATTAGCAATCATATGATTAAAAAATAACCTTTTATCTCTTAAAAATCATATTCATTTTATTTTTATGCAATGAGTGTCTTCCCCACATATTTATCTATGTACCACATTCTTGTCTGTTGTCCACGGAGGTCAGAAGAGAGCGTTGGATCTCCTGGGACCATTATCAATGCTTGTGAACTGCCATGTGGATGCTGAGAATCAAACCCAGGTCCTCTGGGAAAGCTGCCAGTGCTCCTAACCACTGAGCAGTCTCTCCAGCTCCACCGCTGATCTTTTTGGGAGGTGGTTAAAAAGAAGGGTAGAAACAGATACAGGAAATCTAGATTCCCCCCCTAACACATACACAACCCTGATTTAAAATGGATTGCAGATCTACATATTGGATTTAAAATTAAAACTTCATAAGGAACAGAGGGAGTAAATCTTTGCAAACCATGCAGCAGGCAGAGGTTTCATAAATATAACATCAAAAGCAAAATCCATTTGAGGAGAAAAAACATGAAATCTTTTGTTCTCCAAAATGCTATTAATAAAATGAGAAGCCGAGTCACAGACTGACCATAAAAGACTTTCACACAGAATATATAAAGAACTTTAATGAGTCAATAAGAAGACAAAAAGTTTTAGTGGATGAAAGAGTTGAACAATTTACTAAAGACGATACATGAATGTAACATTCACATGAAAAGACCCTGGAGCTTCCCATCGTTAGTCATCAGGCAACGACTCGCTGAGATGATTTGCATTTGGTGAGTTTAGGAACTTGTTATTCCCAGGCTGTCGCTATACATTCAATGGCTGCAGTCACACCAGGAGTGTGGCACACACCTTAATCCCAGCAGAGGCAGAGGCAGAGGCAGGCGGATCTCTGAGTTCAAGGTCAGTCTGCTCCACAGAGTGAGCTCCAGCACAGCCAGGGTCATGAAGTAACCAATTCCAAATGTTACAAGAGCATTAGGAAGCAGGCCCCCGGGGATCGTTGTGGCCATTCAGGAAAACACTTGACACTGTAGTCTTCAAATTAAACATAAAACGTCCATAGTCAGCAACAACTCCCTTAGCTAGGTACCTACCAAGGAGAAATCAAAATGGTTGGATAAACAGGGGTCCAGGGAATGGAGCTTGTAGGGTAAACAAAGATCCTAGGCTTAGCAAATGCAAAGAACTCAAAGAAGGGTGAGAAATGCAATTGGCTAGGATCATCATCTACTCTCTGGTAGTAAAAGTGACGCCGGCCCCTAAGTTCTGATTCCAAGAGGCAGCCTGGCCTTGGAGCATTTCTGTGCCATAGTCTTTAACTTGGCCATGAGTGCTAGGTCTTAAATTGCTTTCTCCTTCACACAAAGGCGATGCCTGACTCTAAGAGGGGACAGATGGCAAATGGCAGAGGCAAGATTCAAATTCAGGATTGTCTGACACATACGCCCTTGCTTTCGCCTACTGTACAGATTGCCCAACTCCACAGTGTTAGCAGATGAACTGCTGTCTAAAAAAGTCAATGAACTAAAGGACACGGTTAGGGACACGACTCCTGTTGTCATTACAGAGAGCATAGGAACTATCCGGGGACAATGCTGAGCATCCATCTTTCAGAACACCCCAGTGCCCAGCTTCCCTTCTTACTCCATGCTAAGAATTCTCATTTTATGCCTAAAAACCTCTTCTCTCTCATAAGATGAAACATAAAAGTCCTGCCTTCAAAGAGGAAAAGTCACTGCAGAGATGTTGCCAAGGGGACCAAGCAGAGCTGGGCACAGTGCGGCTGACTCGTCCCTACACGTTGTTAAGTTGGGAGTAAAGGCGGTTTGAACTGGAAGACCTAATCGCTCAAGGCAAGAGGCATGTGGGCATAACCAAGCTGCAGCATTAAAATGACTTTGGAGCCAGGGAGATAATTCAGCATATAAAACATTTGCCAAGCTAGAGAGAGGACTGGAATTTGGAACCCCATAACCCATGTAAGTGCTGGATTGGACCTTAGAAGGCTTCTTGTAATCCTAGCACTTGGGAGCTAGCACTTGGGAGTCAGAGACAGGGAATCCCTGGAACAAGATCGATAGCTAAACTAGTCAAATGGGAAATCTCTGGGTTCAAATGAGATACGATGTCTCAATAGGGAAGGTAGAGGGTGACTAAGGAAGATATCAACATCAACACACATGCACCCCAGACATGCAAACACACACACACACACACACACACACACACACACACACACACACACACACACACACCATCTTGTCTCCATAAGCAGATTGAGTAAGAAATCCAGCAGGCTCTGACTGCCAGGCGAGCCTTGCATGTGTGCTGATTGAGAATTCCGCTGCATAACCTTCTGCGAACTGTTTATCTTATGTACTTATTTAACTAACATTCAGACTGACAAGACTCCCGTTTCTGGGCCTTCCTTTCACGCTTTCATGTGGGAATGATCAGATGGAGCTCAGCTCCCACAAACTTTGCATGTTTTTGATTTTGCACATAAACTGAAGGTTAGAATTCTAGTCTGTGTCCTCAGTCATTCAGGGTGTTTTCAGATCTTTGAACATGACTTCAAACCCTGCCAAAACACAACCCAAATACAGACTTGCTTCGGTGTCTGTACAAATACGGAAAAGAAATGGGTATGTCAGCTTTCAATGGGTACTAGCCTAATTGAAGCTTTAACTGCTGTCAGCGAACAAAGGCAACCAGAACTAACTAAGGCCGCTTTGTTCAAGGGTATGAAGACGTTCAGGAAGATGGGATGAATCGCGTGTAGCAACTGAAATAAAGCAAGCATTCCTGTGGCCACTCACCAGCTTTTCCCAGAGCCTCCTGATACCCTAATAACAGCCCCCAATTGTATTAGCTATTAATTACCCATGTTTGTGGGGGGGGAGTATTTATTTTGTTTCACATGCCTTCTGAATATAGGCTTGATAAGGACATGGCATTTCGGTGCTTTCTAATACACCACCTCCATTTTATTTCCACAATGGTCCGTCACAGCAGATGCATCAAGTTTTGATTTCACAGATGAAGATGCTGAGGCTTGAGATCAGAGAGCTGGGACTCCTCAGGCGCCAGTCCTGTTGCTTTCCTTGATGTCCTACCCCCTGAATCTCAGAATAGAGAGACACCCCAGTGCTGGGTGGCACATACCTGCAGAGAGGCCTAATAAATACATACTCAGGTGACCCTATTGTCCCTCCATAAATAATCTTGGCAGAGAAGCCGATTGCTTTGCATTGTTCCTTCTGTAGTAGTAAAAGTTGGGAGCGACCTCTGGGAACCTTCACAGTTCTTCCAGCTCCAGAGCAGACTCATCCTGGACCATCTCCATGTCAGGCGCAGCCTGTCTCCTCTACTGCTGCCCATTGACACAGACCCATGGACTGTTAAATCTGATGACCAGAGAGGCACCATGCCTTCCCGTCTCTCTTTCAAATGTTTCCCCTCCTGCTGCTTCACTCTGGAAATAGTGTAAGAGTTATTACAACAGCCCCCGCCCCCATGATCTTTCACCAAAACCTGAAGTCACTAAGAACAGCGTTCCAGTTTGACTGGTCTGACTCCACCTGCATTGTAACCCAAACGCCAAAATCCTCACATTTAACACAAACTGCATCTGAAGTAGCAGACCATGGCGGAGGAGAGACAATTAATTCTGTTGCAAGACCAACACTACGGCTGTGCTACGTCACAAAGAACCAGCAGAGCCTGTGGCCGGATGCACCCTAGATCCCACCTCACCCCCCGGATGCACCCTAGACCCCCCCAACCCCCGGATGCACCCTAGACCCCCCTCACCCCCCGGATGTACCCTAGACCCACCCCCCGTACTGCTGTACTGCTGTGTCTTAGCGTGGTCATGGTGACCGTCCTGAAGGAGGAAGTAAAGCTAAGCATGCCAACAAAATGCTGGAAGATACCACACCAACCATGCATTGAATATGCCAACAACTTTTCATTTTCACTCATACAATATTATCAAGTGTTCAGGCTGCTAATGCTGTTTCAAGCAAGAAGGGCTCCAGACTAACACATAAAAATCTTCAGGCCACAGAAACATCTGCCATTGGTTTAATACTTCCACAGATGTTCAGGAAGAATTTATTCATTTTATTATTTCAAAAAAATTATTTATTAAACCAGCAAGATGGCTCAGTACATACTGGCGTTACCTGAGCAAGCCTGGCAGGCAACCTGAGTTTGACACTCAGGACCCACCTACAAGTAGAAAGAGAGGACCAACTTCATTAAAAAGCAGAAAGCATGGAAGTCATATGATCGTAAGCAAGGCCAACACCCTGCATAGCCAGAAACAGAGTGGAGGCACTAGCCTGCTGCAGAAACTCTGAAGGTAAAGCTAAGTATTTCTTTTAAAGAACTTTACAGATGGCATTAGGAAACTGGACTCTTGGGGTTGAGGCCAGAGTTATAAACCTAGAAGAATGTGAGAACTGGAGCCCATAATAAGCAACAGTGTGAGCCACACCACACACACCTTGTCTATGGCGACCAAGATGGGAGCAAGAGGAAACCAAACCCTTTCCTAGCCCAAGACAAGGCTTCCACCAAGGAGAACACGGGATTCCAAACAACATTTAAGCCGATGTGAGTGATGCATTTGGCCAGGCTGGGAAGAAAAACTGCACCAGATATGTTCATTTAAAACACATCCACCTGTTGATCTGAAGCCAGCGTGTGCATGGAGAGAGGCAGGAGGGAGCCGGCGTGATCCTGTGCACATGTGAAAGAACGCAGCACCCTGCTTGCACGCTAGTCAGTCGGCTCCTAACTTGGAAGCAAATATTTGATTTTCTACTTCATAATAGAATTAATAAGAACCAACATTGGTAGCATAATGATATTTACCACAATTCGTATTAGAATAAAGGTAGGTCGCTTAGGTAAACAGAAGAAGTTTCCAAACTTCAAAGGGTGTTCAGACTTTGACCATGCAAATCTCAGCTTCAAAACCACAGTTAGTGCCGTGCACCCTGGCTGCTTGGTGTTTATGTTTTATTGCCTTGCATCACTACAAAGAAGAGCTCATCAGATGCATCTTATCATCCAAACATACCATCATACTCAGTAATTCCCTGACACTGCCAAAATGCTTGCTAAAGTGTGGTGTACACAGCAGGTCTCCAAACAATGCTCACCAGGAGAGCTAGAGTCCCTTCATCTTTGCTTTACTTCACTTTGGCTTTCAGACAAGGTCTCATGTATCCCAAGCTGGCCCCAAACTTTCTATGTAGTATGAATGCCCACAATCCTCAGATCCTTCTCCTCTTCCCGAGTGTTAAGATTTCAGATATGCCACCATGCCCGCCCAGTGTACAGTGATTGGGGGCTGAACCCAGGGGTTTGTGCACGTTAAGTAAGCACTTTCCGCAGTCTCTAGTGCCTTGGTTTTGTAGTGGTTTCTGCCGGGGAGCTTTTTGACCTTACCCCCTGCTAGAGGTCTCCTTGAAGACCGGAACTGCATCTTGTAAATTCTTGTAACACTTCCTAAGTCCTGGTCCAGTCAGTCTGGTTGGTAATCAGAACCGAGTGTGTATAAATGTTCACTGACATTTCCAGGGGGAGCAAGGAAGACTTGCCTTTAAATCTCCCAAGCCCAACAGTTAAAAGAAAAGATTTAACCCTCTTACAGAACTATGGAGTCACCACCAAGACCACCATATGGAAGACAGGACAGTGTCACAGGTCAGCCACCAAGCTGCTGAAGTAAATCCGGGACTGACTGCATGGATCAGGTTCTACATGAAGGGCCCTTCCCCTCTGTCACACAGTGCACTGAATCTCGTGACAGAGTGGCTTGGTTCGGTCTTTGGCTCCAATCAACAGTGTGACTTCATGATATAACTCCCAGCTGATGTGTACAAGTCTCTTAAATCATCTTCAATGCCCTGTGGGGACGTCTTGACTCAGACATGTGTAAGCTCAGCCGGTCATTCTGTCTCTGATGTTGAAAGCTGGTTCAGATTGTAGACTGAAGTAGAATGAGCTACCTGTGAAGGAAAATCAAACGCACTGAAGCCGTTCATACCAGAAAGGAAAATCTTAAGGGAATCTGATGAGTTAAGATGCTAAGTTTTGGTGTGACCTAGGTATAAGCAGCTTGTCCAGATCCTGACCCAAGTCCAGCCCCAGTCAGCAGGGTGGAACCTTGGGAAGGTCAGTAAACTTTGATGTTGGCATTACGTTCAAGGTCTCCATCCACACTAGCAGTTTCTCCTTTAGAGACCACCAGCAACTCTAAAAGTTTGTCACGCATGAATAGGAACCGCTGGGGTTTTCACGCTGACTCCAGACTCAGCCACCCCAGTCCTTCTCCGGCCATTGATGTCCAAAGCTGCTGTTTAACATGTCCCTGTACTCACCTTGTCTCCTGTCAGCACTCAGAAGCTGACTTGTTGTAGTTAGGTTAGTACTTTTTTTAAATATATATGTTTTTTTTTAACCAGGAATAAGATTCAAAGAGTCTGCCCTGCAGCCATCCCATAATGCAGTTCTTTGTTCAAATTCTAATGACGGCTTCTAAATACACAAGAGACCGTCCCCAGCTGTAAAAGCGATGAGCTTCCGGGGGCCTGTTGAGTTTCCTGACCCCAGACCTATTTTTATATTTTGATCTTGGGGACCGTGTCTCATGACTTTCAGAACCCTCAAGTTATCCTCAGGGTCACAGCACCAGCTTAACCAGTCCTAGCAAGACTTAAAACAGGGCATCGAGGATCAAAGTGGCCAACAAACCCGTGCATTAGCCACGGGACCAGCCCCCAAGAGGACTGCATTAAGCTGCATTGTGCAAGTGGCGAAATTCTTTTCATGGGGAAAAAAAAAGAACAAAAACCTCAACACCAAAGACTTTAGGCGTAGATCTCTGAATAAGCACGTTAGCAAGAGCCCACATTTTGATATAAAAATATAAGAACAGTACCTCGGTGTCTGATTAAAGTGTGGAAGAATCAGAACAATTTGGATGTTGTTTGTGTTTTTATTTGTATACTTAAAGCTACCTAAAACCTACAAAGTTCAGTGTCCTTTCCTCTGAATTTTCTTCGGGATAATATTAAAGAGACTTTCCTGGGTTCAAACAGGGAGAATAGAAGAGAGGATGTCTTATAAGAAAATGAAGACGTCCGGAGTCTGGATTAAGAATAACACAGCCCAGAGAGGTTTACTCAGTGACCTGAGACTTCAGTTTCCCTTCCATTGTCTGCCCAGAGAGCAGGAGACTAGCAACAGGGATGATCAGATGAAGGCGGGAAAAACACAACTGTCAGGCTCCAAGGACAAAGCCTCCTCTTTACAATACCATTCCTTAAATCCAGACATTAGAGGCGAAGGAAGGAGAGAAGTCGCAGGCAGCTCCCGGATGGGTTTCTGAGGACGTGGCAGAGATTATGCTAATCGGCATGCCATTGTCCTCAGCAAAGTGTTCCCATACCGAGATGCCCAACCTCTCAACTCAGCAACAGCCAGCACTTTCTGTGTGGTTTCTGTGTAATTAACACCAGCACTGGACCTTTTCACTGGGACTGCTCCAGCTTAGGCCCTTCGGAGGGTGTCCGCAGGGGAGCGGAGTCGCCCTCACCCTTTGCCTGTGGCCCCAGGGACCCAGCTTATGCTCAGATCTGCATGCCATCTGTTAATGGCAGAGGGAGTAAAACTTGAGTTAAACTTTGACTGTCAGGGAATGCAAGAGACCAAACCCACCAGAGGGAGGTAAACAAATCATTGCCTTACCAAAAACCAAGACAAAAACAACAACAAAAACAAACAAAAAACTTTAATAATTCAAAGCAGCCGCTTCATTTTTCATGTAGTTTTTACCTCATTTTAACTAATTTCCATTCAAGACAAAGCAGACATAAAACACTAGCGTAGGAGGTAAACCACCACAGGGATTTTTTTTTAACTGAACTTCAGCCTCCACCTGAATTGTTTAAGAGTTGGATCATAGATGCTCCTAGCTGCCCAGAAGCTGTAAGGAACACTTGGAGACCTAGGATACAGGACTGAATTTTATTCTCTAATCAATGTCTCCAGCTTTTGTTGATGCATGTGAGAATTTAATCATTGGGTGTTTCCAAACATTTAAGAGAAAAGGTCAGCTGTACGTTAAACACACTTTCCTTCAGGCAGAGCCCGCCAGCCAAGAGCCGGCACCGCCCTGTCTACTTGTTCTCTGGTAAGTTTTGACGACACTTAATACAATCCATTTTGGCTCTGACCCTGGCTTTAATCTATTTAAACTGCCTCGATGGCCCCAGGAGGAAGTAATCGGATACATTCAAGTATTGATGGACCAAGGTCACAGGTTCCAAGACTGAGGCCACAGAATTACACAGGGATCTCAACCAACCTGTCCTTTCCTAAATCACTTCTTTAATTGTTAACCAGAATGGAAGTCAAACCCCTAAGTCTCCGAGTGTAGGGCCCACAGATACCAAATGACACAAAAAGGCCCTCGGCGATGTCTATTTGGGAGCCATGAAGTCTCTTCTGCTTCCTATCTATTCTGTGTGACCTGCACTCCGCCTGCACGGAAGGCTGTCTTGGTAGGAAGCCAGGATTTGGTGAGATACACGTGGTTAGCTTTGTGTACTGTTTGGGAAGGCTTTCAATAAAGCTTTGTGAATTAATTCAAAATGAGTAAGTAGGGGTCTGGTTACCTCTGGAAGGAGGAGCACTGAACCATTATTGTATGCCTTCAAAACATAATACCACCTCCAAAGAGCTAAGAAATGCCCTCTCCCTGAGGAGAGCGACACTGATGAACCCACCTGGATCAGCAGCAATGTAGCTATGGACCCTTTGTGAAAGTACGGGCCTCCTGTTGAAGCCATGGCGCTCAGGCAAGGCTACCAGCTCGGCTCCTAGCCTGCTTCAGGAGTCTGAGGCAGGGCACACTCCGGGTATAGCAAATGCTCTGCCTTTTAGGAATGAGACCTCCTGTTTGCGTTCTTCCCGTGTCCATGCAGGAATCACTACCCACTTTCCTGTAAATTCCGACTCGGAGGTATCAGAGGAAAAGCAGGTGGAACATGAACATGGCCACGGCTGTGAGGATTCAGCCAGGCTCTCAGCCTTTGAAAATCGGAAAATTTTGGCAGCGATTTTGAGTTTCGGAAGTTTGGAAATTTTACCTGCAGCCACACCCTTCTTTGCAAGTGCAACAAGAACAAGAATGTTATAATTTCAAAAATATTTTCAAGTCTAGATAAACCCCAAAGAAGATTTGCTCATGCGATAGTGACGAAAGGCCAAATGCCACAAAGTAGGAGGAGCACTGGATAGTTTCCTTTTATGAGGAAATATTATCACCATACATGAATACATATCAGACGGTCTACAGCCTCTAGCCTCGTGACCTGTCAACATCGTTATCACGTGCATCGTGTGTATTCAGAGTATATTTTTATAGCACAGTGTAGTATATATGTTTTATAGTCGCCAACTATAAATTCATTTTGCTTGCCAGGTCTGGAAGGTTGGAAAGGCATTTTCTGGTCATCTGCGCCTTCCGGAGTGAACACATGAATCTCCACAGCAAGGACAGGAGGCCTTCTAAAGTTAGGGTACCCTTCAAAGATATGCCTCTAAATAAAAGGGGCCACCTGCTTCGTGGGGCACCACAGCGCGACAGTGCTAAACTAGGCTAGCGGAGCCCTTCTTGGAGAAATTGCCAAGCTGTGCCCACGCCATTCACTCACCATCGCGAGTTCTACTTAGTGTAAGCTGTTTAGAACACATGAAATCTGCAACACACTGTTAGACCTTTACAAATTTCATGAAATCTTTTTCGGATATCCAAAAAATCCTGAACTGCTTGAATCTATTGTCCCCCAGCACTGGGGACTGACCCGTAATCTCTTTCCCAGCCAGGATACCAAATCTGTACCCAATCTTGTCACTGATTCCAGCCACTGTTTGAACTCACCCGAGGGGATGGCAGCAATCCTACTTCTAAAAGAACACCACAAGGGCTTACGTTCACTGTGCCTTGAAGAGAGCCTGAAAGGGAGGTCAAAGGTGAAGAAAAGATAAAGTGCCAAACAAGGAGATCAGTAACACGGGGCCTTCTTGATGAAATCCCAAGGTCGGCTTCTTCAGGAGGCGAGCCTCGTAACTTCATTTCAAAGCAACCTCATTTTGCTGGTGTCTGTGTGTGCATGTGTGTCTGTGGATTTGTGTCCGGGTGTGTGTGTCTGGGTGTGTGCGTGTGTGCACTCGGGGTTGGCTTTTGTTTTTTCAGAGGGATCACTGTCCATCTAAAAGCCGTATTCAGTCGTCCTTGTCCCGAGTACTTCGACTTACACAGGCTGCATTACTCTTGTAAACAGAGAAGCCATCAAAGTGAGAGCAGGGAGAGCCCCATCAGTGGATTAAGGCCTTCTGCATGACAAAGTCGCTACCTAGGGGGGGGATAAACTTAATATGTGAAAGAATGTGATTGAGAGGAAAAAAGTACCCAAACTCTGTCCTTCTCTTCATAATGTCCTAATCTAATGCGTGACACTGGGGCCTTGGGCCAGAGCGAGTGTTAATCAATGAAACACCCATCTGTGTCCAGCCCTTATCGTTATTTAAAACTAGCCTAAACTCAATTATTGTCCCTTAGAGACCAGGATGGGATATTAAGTTGATTGAAGGGAACTGTGTCTCACAAAGAAATCCCAGTATTGTGATGCAGAGGCTTGGGCGTTGCTGACCAGAGATGAATGCCGATTATCAGGACGGGAGAATTGCACAGATGACATCGGGCTGGAAATGTCTTATTTGGAAACGACTAAATTCTGCCAAATAGAGGAACCCGTCCAGAGTGTGTCGTATTCTTTGGGATAAAGTAGATAGATGAGTCTTCTGCCTTGGTACAGCACGGTAAATACACAGGGCAACACTAAGTTCAAGTGTGGATGCGGATCTTCGGACGAACAAGGGATCAGTACTTTGGAACTCATAATAATTGCTAGAATTATGGCGACAACTGAGAAGATATATAATTTAGTGCTCCAATGCCTGAAAAAGATCATCCCAAACAAGCCATCTTATTCTTAACTAAATGAAACTGTATCTTTAAGGAAATAAGGACCACAGAGGAGAAGGCAAGAAAGAGGCACAATGTTGTTGCCTGGGGGCTGTGTATAAGTGTGCTTCTAACACTTGGGGGACAGTGGCAGCCTGCTCTGTCATTACTTTTCTCAGGACATTCTGTGATATGTTTGATGGCAGATTGCTTTCAGAGCCGACTCAAATCTCTGAAACTGGATTTCTGGGCACAGAGACAATATATGCCAACTGTCCTTTTGAGAAGTTTTGTAACAAATGAACAGAAAAAAAAGTGGCTCTTTAAATATGCAAGTCACCTAGTCTCAAACTACATGGATATATTTTCATAAAGCTTCTTAAGTCTACAAATAGGTGTAAGTTAAGATGAATACATGACACCATTAACAAAGTTATGACAAGAAGCTTATCTCCTGACTGCTACACAAAAGAATTCTCATTTCCTTTCTGGAATGCTGCCTTGACTGAATAGTAATTTCATACCAATTACCAGTACAGCCTGAAATGGGCATAAGAACCACAATGGGCCGATATGTCAAAAGGAACAGAGTATGGCCCAGAAGCAAGGTTTATAGAAAGGTGACAGGTAATGAAAAAGAAGACAGCAAGGTGGGGAGGCTGACTTGGCCAACAGCACCAACCACTGCCCACTGGAAAAGAAGCCGCTTCATCCGCATTATGCCGGAACACAAAGGCTGGGCAAAAGAAAAAAAAAGAGGAAAGCAATGGAAGTCCAGTTGTTTCCAAAAACAACTGTAAGAAGACAGTAGGAAACAGCAGTGTTGTAAAGAAAAAAAACATATTCAACTTAACAGTGGATGAAATTACTTTAATACATATACTTTTTTTTTTTTTCAAAAGAATTAAATGTAGGGCTTGGGAGATCTCAGTCGCTAAAGTGATTGCCTTGCAAACATGAGGACCTGAGTTCCAGCCCCAGAACCCATGTGTGGAAACAACCAAATAGACAGACAAAGCAGCATAGTGGAACACAATTAGAACCCCAGAGCTGGGGAGTTGGAGGGAGGCAGTTACCAAGGGCTCACTGGGCCAACCTGGTTAGTGCCGGGTCAACAGGAGCCCCTGCTCACCCTGCCTCACCCTACCAAAACAACAAACCAAAAGGTGAGGGCCTGAGGAAGACACCTGAGGGCGACTCTGGTCACAGACACACATCCGCACGCAGGAAGTCCCCACACATAACAACAACAAAGGACGATCTCGGTTAATCTGCTTATTGGTAGGAATGCGTCCTAAGAACATGGTGAGGCAGAGATCTACGCATAACCAGATTGGGAGAATTCAGAAGGTGCCCCTAGGGTATTTCAGTTGAGGATATAGAAGTCAAATAAGAAGAAAAACCTCTTGAACACAGTCAGGAGAATTTGCGTTCTGGTGTATTTTACTTTCATCTCAAATTCACCCGCTGTATATAATAGGGGCATCCAGAAGACGCCATGTTGATAGCACACATCTTGATAACAGAGTCCACAGGACATGCTCAGATTGGCAAGTTTCTCAACAACTTGTTGACATTGCTCCAGATGGCATTCAAAACAGAAACGTTGCTTATTTCTGCAGCCCATGCCAAGTAGCAAAGGCCCTGTTATCTATGTCTGTTGTTGCCAAAGACTTGCGCCTTAGGAGACTGTGTCCTAGAGGAACGCTTAGACCACTGGCTTCTAACACAGCCATTGCTAATGTTTCCTGAGAGAATACTCTGCGCCTGCTTAATAGCAGAGTATTAGCTATTACTCTATTAGCTAATTACATATTAATTATGTAATATGTAATATGTAATATTATGTAATATTACATGTAATAGCTAATATTAGCTATTACAGGTAACGTTAGCGTTACCACCACGACTCTTCACTGATCAGCTCTCCTTCTATGGGAAGATTCTGACCTCATCTCTCTAACAATAATACGATACATTCGTTAGCATTTTTCCATTTTGTAAACAATGGTACATTGTCTAAAATAAGTGTCATATCCATAATATTCAAGGGTTTTTTTTAAAGGACTGGCAATCTGGGATACAGAATTCACAGTTGGGGCATATAACTTGCTTGAGTTGATAGAATGTTTTAGTAAAGAAAATGAACCCAAGATGAGGGGCCCTCAAGAAAAATAATGCAGCCTAAAATTGAAAAAAAATTATAGGCCACTTAAGATGGCTCTTCCCTGAAGGGACTAAAGATCAATGAAGGAAATTTTTCAAGTGGTCACATTACCCATCTCCCTAATAACGCTATCTCTCACTTAGAGAGTGACAGGACATACACAAACCCTTGTCCTCATCAATCCCCATAACAACCTGCAAGGGAAAAACTCATCCTTGTCATACAAAAGGAAGAACTTAGATAACCAGGTGTTGTCAAATGCTGACGAGAGAACTCTGCAGTGGAGAGAGAACGTTCACAGGATACCTCCACCGAACCCTGAAGAAGTAAAGTCATACACACTGAACAGACCCTTCCAGAGTGTGGAGTCTTCCACTCCCCTCGGAGGGAGGATTTGATCTTTAATTCAAGGATATGGGAGGGAAAACATTTTCGATATTTGGCGTTTAGCAATCCATATGTGTTGAAAATACTTAGAGGTCACACAGAATGAAGCAGCAACATGTAGCATCGTGCCAGCCATTGCTTTCCAAAGTCTAAAGGAGTAGGAGAGGGGAACGAATCACTCCTCAGATGCGACTTTTTTGCAGACAGTCTTGAAGCTCAGAGATTCGGAGCTAAGTTAGTGATTTTTCTGTTTGATTTTTGTTTAGTCTTTTTCTCTAGTCAAGACCAAAAGCCACCTAGTCAAGTATCAGCACCTTGGGCAGGTATCGAGTGGTTTTTTATATTGCCATTATTGTAGTTTGTGTGTTTGTAATAGAGTCTCATGAAGTCTCAAACTTGCTGTGTAAACGAGGCTGGCTATGCACTCCTGATTCTCCTGCCTTTGACTCTCAAGTACTGGGATTACAGACATGTAACACTGGGGTAGACTTTTAAAGACTTGACTTTACATGATCTTGTCGGCTGGCTCTCCAAGATGTTGGTCAGCTAGTCTGAATGCTAAATCGTCTGTATATTTGTTCTATTTAATTTTGTTCTGCGCTGGCTTCTCCTCGGGTCTACAGGATTACTAGAAATGGAGGGGAAGCCTGCCATCTCTGGATCCTTTCCTTACTTGGTGTACTTGCTTACCTTCTGCAATAGACATGCCCTCAAGTGTCTCCCTAGAACAGAGGTTCTCAACCCCCAGTGAGGGTCAGATGACCATAAGGAAAACACAGATATTTATAATTCATAACAGCAGCAAAATTTTGAAGCAGCAGTGAAAATAACTGTGTGGTGGGGCTCACCACAACCTGAGGAGCTGTAGTGAAGGTCATGGCATTAAGAAGGTTGGGAACTACTGGTCTAGAACCTATCTCGAGGTCCACTGAGACTGAAAACACAAAAGGTGAGCCAGAGCCTACAGTGTTCATCTCCTCTTCCCAAATCTTTCTCTGCTTTCCACCATTCCCTCTCTGTTTAGCTGACATATTGAGACAAGCGGCCAAACCTAGCTTGATGGAGTTCCTCGTGGGATTCCTACTCCAAAACTCAAGAGTACTAGGATTCCAGGCATGCATCACCACTCATGACTTTTATATCTGTTTCCTCCGGTGCCAAACCACTTCTGCTTCATCCACTGTTGGCCCTGGTTAACGTCAGCTGGTGTGTCACTCCTCAGAAGCAGTGGGTAGCTGGCCTGTGGGTGGGGTGGGCTTGCTCTTCTTCAGAGGGAGGTGAAGTAAAAACAAAGAGAAACTTAACATGGCGCTTGGAAATCTTGCTTGAAGTTTGGCACACAAAATTTTAGGAGGCTCAGCCCAAATCTCCACAGCTTTTTACTTAAATAAAATTCCTCACTTATATCCATGGAAAAAAATCTAGAATCGTCAACTTAGAAGCACATCATGCTGAAGCGAGCAGACAAGATTGTAAGTTCCCCTGTCTCAGTAGAATTCCAGACTGTAGCACAATGGTGATTCTGTTCATATATAACAAACAGGGTGACCTTTGTAGCAGCCCCGTCGCTCAGCACAGGTGACACCCTGGCAGACTGCCGTGTGCCAGCACTAGTGAGAGAAACGCTCTGAAGTCAAGTGGGGGAAGGGCGGAAGGAGAGGTTTGATCTTCCAGGGACTGAAGTGGGAGCTGGAGTGCTCTCCCTCAATTAGGCAAAGTGTGGTACAGATGATTAACCTAGTGTTACCTTGGTAACCCGAGAATTACACTGTAAATGAGATCTGCCTGGCGATGGGTACCTTTCATCAGACAAGAGCCACACGAGCATTGGGAGCGAGAGAGCCGTAAATCTTCGGTTTCTAGCACATCAACCAATTGTGAAATAGTTTCCTTTTTGACAAGAGGCGAATATGGCCGCTGCTCCTTAACTGAGGAGAGACAGAACATGTGTTTTAGTATAACTGTGAACCATCCCAGTCTTCAACCCCAAATTCAACAATGATAACAATGCCTGTGGGTTATATTGACTAGAGTAACAACTGGCGTGTGTGCACATGTGTGTGTGCATGTATGTGTGTATGAGTGTGTGTGTGTGTGGGTGCACGTATGTGTGTGTGCATGTGTGTGTGTGCATGTATGTGTGTGATGTAAAAAGTTTGTGAATGCCTTGTGTTGGGCCTTTTAAAATATTAATGCAATAATTTTTAATATGACTGCATACAGAGGAAAAAATCATACATATTAATTACATTGATGTTCTCTCTCTGTTACCCATCCTTCAAGGAGTTTTTATAGGATAAACTATAACTTCAGCAGTGTGTGTGTTGTGATTTCTCCCTGTACTAGAAACAATATCTTAAAAAGAAACCATAATTCGATCCCGGAACCCGTTTCTTTTTTATATTTCTGAATTCCAAGAGTGTCTGGTAGCCTTCCAGAGCCTGGAGCATGGTAAACATTTGAAAACTAAATGAAGCTTTTAAAGTCTCAGAACTGCCTCCGGGACATCCGTGTGGCCATCACCTTGAACTAGAATCTAAAGAGTCAAGTCCTAGGGCCGTATTTACAGCCTTAAAGACACAGTTTTAAGTGGATGGCGAGCCTCTTCAGACCTGTGATCAGGGTGGGGGACAGGTCAGCAGGCCTTCCTCCTCAAGGCCGTCTGCCTAGGGACTGTCCTCCCAAAGACTTCATCGCTACTATAGACAGAGAGATGACAGACAGACAGACACCCTGGTGCCCTTCTCTCTTCAGCACTTTTATCATTTAACCCTTAATCATATACTACCCCAAGGCAGTGTTTCTCAGTGTACTGTAAAAACTACTCTGTGGGACATTCACGAAAGAGCGTCAGGAGAATGGCTCAAAGGCCAGTGAAATGCCAGGTTAAACAAAGTAGAACATGTTTCTTTATTGAAGATGATTTGGAGACTTTGGATTAATATTTATTGTTCTGTCAAACATAGGGTACAGGTAGGAAATAAAGCAGCCTCATTCCCTCTAGAGGATAACACTCCACATAGCCAGCCCACTAACATGTGAAAATGCGACCCCGAAATTTATCTAGCATTTGATTGCCCAAGTCCTTTCAAATCCTTTGCATAGCAGAGCTGGGATGGGGCGGATCTTCATATAACCAATTATATCCACAAACCAGCTTGTGTTTTCAGTGGTTGAAAATGATAGCCCTCTCTCTCCCTTCCCTACTTCTCCCCCTCTCTCCTCCTCTACCACCCCATCTCTCCACCTACCTTAGAAACTGATCATTATCAATCTTCATAATCTTTCATTTTTGATACAGGATCCTTTTTCTTTTCTTTTTTTTTTTTCTTGAGACAAGGTTTCTCTGTAGCTTTGGGGCCTGTCCTGGAAGTAACTCTGTAGACCAGGATGGCCTTGAACTCACAGAGATCCACCTGCCTCTGCCTCCTGAGTGCTGGGATTAAAAGGGTACACCAACTGCCTGGCTTTGATCCAGGGTTTTTAAGCGAAGCCCAAACTGGTCTCAGGGTTGGAACAGTTCTCTTGCCCCGGCCCCTCAAGTGTGAGTCACCACAACCAGCTGAAATCCACACAATCTTTGTTCTGTTCTCACAATTATGTCCCAGGCCCAGCTGCACCTTAATTCTTCTCCCTTCCCAACCACACACACACACACAGACACACCCGCACGCACACACTCACACTTTGCTCGCATACATATTAGTCCAAGACATACTACAGACCGCTCTCAAAATTTTCTTAGCTTCTTACTTTGGTTTGCAAAGACTTTGAGAATTTAACTCCAAAAATGAGACAAGACTCGAGTCTTGTCTCTCACAAATCTCGTCCCTTCCCCTAGTTTTGCCCACCAAGCCCAGCAGCATCTGGCATCTATTGAGATCTGCAAGCCTGCGAGGAAGATGCTTGCTCCATACATGCCAAATAAAATAGATGAACTAGTCCCCATTTTCCAGGTAAAAATCCAACAAGCCCGCAAAGGTTGTGCAAACCGTCGTGTTCAGAATACCTTCTGGCCCGGGCTTCTGGCGTGTTTATAGTTCTAGCACAGACTCTAACACCAGGACTTTTTATGTATTTGTCAATCTCACCTTCCACCTTGTGAGACACTAGGAAACAGAGGCTGTATTATTTTTTTTTTCTTTTCTTTTTCTTGTCTTCACAGTATCAGCGCCTGGTACCACTCATGGTAGACGCCCGTGGTACTTTCGCTGAAAGGGCTTTGGACAAATCGGACTAGAAAGACTTAAGCTCCAAATGGGACCCATAATGGGGTCATAAGCAATTAGCATTAGGGTGAAGATGGCTTCCAGTCAGCTGGACAGAAATGGCCACCAGGTCATAAACTCAAGTACTGTGGAGGGAACAGTAAGGAATTTCAGGTGTGCCTTAAGAACTGGCCATTGAGCCCTTAAAGAGTGAATGTGCTGATTTCAGCTAGAATAAATACCTTTAGAGTTCATGCATTCCTCTGAAAATACCAGGGACAGGAGCAGAGTAATGTACCCACAGTCCATCCACGCGTGATCGGTTCCCAGCACTCACACCGGCAGCAATGGAAGCCTACACACAAGCAGGCTGTTTGTCTCTGCTTTTATCACCATGCATGGAGATGGTCCATATGCCCCTCCCTTAGGGAAGAGTCTACACAGACACTGTTGTGGAGCAGCAACATCCCCTTTCCTATGTTTGCATTCATATGAATCTTCTCTAGAGTTAGGAGTTGCTAGCTAATTGTTCCGCTAGGAACTGCGTTTCCCAGCATTCCATTAAAGTCTGTGTGACCTTTAAGGCAATCCTGGCCAATAACTCTTAAGGAAAACATGGTTGGTACAATTTCTGGGCTGTACTCTCTGCTTACCTTCCCATCCCTCCTCACGGTCTGGGGGAGGGATGAGAGCCAGGCCTGACAGGGCTCTCCGTGGGGATGAGCTTGGTAGAAGCCCTGAAGAATAGTGGCTGATGGGAAACAGCCAGGGGCGGGGACTGCCTCGTGGACCGGGGCTCCGCCTCTTCCCTGGAACAGAAGCTAGTTCAGATTTCAGCAAGAGAGGTTATTTTACCATTTTGTTTATGATTTTGACAGAGCAGCTCGACCTAATAGAGACCCTTAAAGAAGTCCATGGCCCTTAAAAACGTAGAGCAAGTCTTGGCTCTGATCACCGGGTTAGCTGGATTTCCACACAGGCAAAAGCCCACAGCAAATGTGTGTTGGGTCCTAGAAAAAAAAGATGACAGAAAAGAGGGGAGCACGGGGACTTGGTGGATTGTGGAGCAGAAAAAGAATAAGGGTGGAAAGCGGAATCCATGGCGAGCTAAACAGTTCGCGATACTGAGCGTCTTGATGGAAAAGGACTTCACTTTTGTTTTCAGTCTGGTGGTGCGTCGTAGACGGTGCATCGTAGACAAACTGTGCATATTCTCATGGAATGAATAAGTGAATAACCGACTCAAAATAGATGATCAAGTTTCTATTTTAATACGTCGTTCACTATTAGTCACTCACCCGTTGTAACTATCTCAATAGGAGCTTAAAAAACCCCTATTAAATCGTTTTGAATTTGCTGCGCTCGTGGGTGGTAGTGAAATCCTCAAGTGTCTACCTGACAGAGCCATCTCGGGAAGCAACAGGGAGCAGTCAGGAGGCAAGTAACAGATGCCAGAATTAGGAGGCAGTTTACACTCTCCCAGTGAAGAACTGGAAAGGGAGAGATGGATGTGGCACCAAGAGGAACCTTTAACTAGGCTCCACTCGGCATGGCGTCAAGTAAGTAACGCTGGCCGCATTCCGCAAAGCAAAAAAAAGTGTCTGTGTGCTGAGATGTCAGCTTGTAAAAGTGTCAGTCTCTAAAATAAATCAAGCAGCAAGTGGAAAACATATAAATAACTATCCTCAATGCCAGCAACGCTAAGGGAAAAAGCCATTTTAGAGGAATTTTCCGTGTTAAGCACACAGCGAGCTGGGCTGAGCGCGAGGGCCTCCACTCTAGTGGGCGAAGTTTTCTGGCTTTATGTATAGCATGTGATGGCGGCAGAGCCCAGGAGACAGACCACAGCTGGGGGAGCCAACAGCTTGAACCCATGTGTTTGCCCTTTCGTAGCCTATACTCTCAATGGTATCTCCCTAATTTCTAGTTTCTTCTGAGGAATTAGTTCTTTCTGTTCCTTTATTACCCTTCGTCTGCTTGCATCAAAAAAATGCATAGAGAAGGTGGAGGGTTGGCTCATTCCATTAGGTGCCTGCCTCATCAGCATGAGGATTCGAGTGTGGATCTCATAGCCCATATAAAAAGCCAGGCAGGTGGCAGATTCCTGTATTTCTGCTGCTGGGGAAACAGACAGGGAGGTCCCTGGAAGCTTCTGGGCAGGCTGGCCTGACCTACAGAATGAAGCTCTAGGATACCAGAAAATCCCTGAGGACTGACAGCCAAGACTGTCCTCTGATCTCCACACAGACACCATGCGTGGTACTCCTGTATGTACACCCACACACCCATGAATGAACACGTTACATCTATGTACATGCAAGTTGGCAAGGACACCGTAATTCTAGGCTCAGATTTGGGGAGAGGGATAAGGGTGGTAAATTATACAGGGTATTAGGAATATGGTTTTAGGAAAGCTTGAGGGAATCTACCACCCCAAAATATATCTGCTCATCTGCCCTGTAATGCTAAAACAGTCTTTTACTATGGTTCAAGACCTTATGTCATACCATAAAATGCAAATGTCCTTAAGGGTCATTGCATAGGGCTGAGTCAGCAACATCTTCATGGAACAGGTGACACTATCAGATTTAGGATCCAAAGATCCAGGTTCCAACCCAAGTTGAGGCTTCCACTAAGTGTGCACAATTTCTCCCAGCCAGTTCCTCATCTACATGAGAAGAGGCAGAACGCCCATAAATCAGCTGAGAGAGGCCAGTCAGAAGCGGGTTGCCTGCAGCTAAGTAACACCATGTCTTCTGTATGATTGGCAGGGACAGTTCCTCAGCACCTAACGCAGAAACTCGGCCACTGCCAGTGACTGGAAACAGGAAGTCTTACCATTTTGCAGGGCAGAAGGTCCTTGATTCCAGTTTAGCTGTGCTTCCCAGCATCTGTACCCTTGGATCTTGAAGTTGAAGCTCTTTGGGCCTTGGGAAAGATTCCCTCAATTTGTAGTTACATTTTGGTGGGTGGGGGGGGTCTTTGGGTTGGGTCTTATTATTGTGCCGTATCTCCATCCAGTTGGTCACCTTGACTCTAAGGAACTTCTAAAGTCGGGTGGCTACCGTACTTAAGTGGAAGGCTAGGGGACCAAGAAGTGAATGCGTTTGCTCCCTGCTCCACTCCCTCAGTCTACTGAAGGATGAGTCTGCCATGGATTCCCTGAATGCGTACACTACAGGCTCATTGAAGCATCACTTTATGGTATCAATTCAGACCAATATTCCCCCTGAGGTGATTTAAATCCTGAATTCTCACCTGTCTTCTAAAGAGGCGTTTAGAATTAAATTAGTTAGATGGCTGTCTCTAAAACATATTCCCAGATTTATACCCTTCTCTTATTTGAAAATATATGCTCTTGTGAAAAATTTCCACCCCCAATGATCTGGTCTAACTGTCAAATGGCTTCTTTTACAGAGCTTTCTCATCAAGATCTCTTGATTATGGCTTCATTCTCTTCCTTAGACATTCTGATAAACTACTAAGCCAACAATTATAATTAGAAAGTTTTCTGGGTAGGAGAATTAAGTTGGTTGCAAGGCTAACCTGCTGCATCTACGGTAATTGCTTCATGGAGAGTGCTCCGTGGGCCCAAGTCGGCTGCTTTCTCAGTAACACGCCTCATTTCTAGCGGTTAAATGCCTTGCTTCTACACATACAGATTTCCTGTCATGTAAATGTTCTTCCGCTAGTAGAGTCTCAATCTTGCTACCATGGTGTGATCCTCTGTACATAATGAGGCCAATGTTTTATGTATGTTTTATGGGTCTAATAAATAAAATAATTAGCTTGTTTACAACTGCCCATGTGGTCTGTTAATTCGGTATTTCTTCTGGCTGTGGCTGACTGTGGAGATTCACAGAAACTCGCCGTCGTTTCCTGTTTTCCCAGGAATTACTGAGAAGAAGCTAGTGTCTCGGCTGTCCAGGTCTGGAAGAACAAACTAGAGCATCCTTTCCCCCTTTTTCTTTTCTGGTTCCTTTCAAATCGTTGCTGTGACTTTTCACAGAAGAACAGTATCTTGGTGATTGTGAGATTCCTGACACCATGACTCTCACAACCTGTGGACAAGTTCTCTACTTAGAAAACTAGTAAGACAATTATATCGACCCGGCTGGGTATGGTGTCATATACCTTTAATCTCAGCATTTGGAGGTGGAGACAGAAGGATCACGGACTACAAGTCACCAGTGTTGGCAAAGCAGAGCTCAGGGCTCACACGTCCATAGCTTTAAATGCATCTCACAAGAGAAACACCACGCACCTTCTCTAGGGCCTTTGAAAAGCTAAGGGTGCCCCAGCTGTCCTCTATGTGCTACATAAAACTTGGTAACAGGATAATATACCTAACCCTAACTTACAGATATATAGATCATCTACAGACGATATATCTACCCTCTGCCAACTTCATGTGGTGATCTGATTTATCCATAAGCCACTCTTCTCTCTCAGATCCATGACCATTCCTTCCCTCCCCCCTCCTCCAGCTCCCACAGACTTGCCTGTGTCTCCACATCTACACCCACCTTCAGCTCCTCACCCGGTGCCTTCTTCACCTGTCTCCCTCAAGAGCTCTCTGGAATTAGCAGCACACATTGCTTACCTCACGGCTGTGATAAAAGCATGGACCATGAGGGTTCCACCCACCATGCCAGGGAAGACATGGAGACAGAAACAGCCCTCACTGCCGCAATCCAGGGCGACTGACTACACTGTGGCCGGGGAGTTCACTGCTAGTGTTCACTTACATTCCCCCCTTTCCCCTTTTTATTCAGTATACACCCCAGGCTACAGGATGGTGACAGCCATAGCCAAGGTAGGGCTTCCCTCCACAGCTCAGCCTCTTGGGAAAGGCCCCCACAGACACACGCAGAAGTGCCTTACTAAGTCCACACAGATTGACGGTGATCACTAGCACCTGCAAAGGACAGGTCACCTACGCAACAACCCTTCCATGTTCCTTTCAACCAAGGATTCTTTGGTTCCGTGTATGTGCCTATGCCCTGAACTCGGGTTGTGGCTAGTGGGACCAAAAAGAAAGAGATGAAAGAAACGTGTTACAGTGAAATACACCAACACGAAGCAAGGACAGCTGCAAACGAGATGCTCAGACACGGGAAACGGTGATTGTGGTTACCTTCACCTCTCCCTCGGCGTCAGCCATCTAGGAAAGCCATGGAGACCAGCATTGACACTCCTTTAAATGGTTTTGCATTTGGCACTAATTTTACAAAGCCTTATTTCCTAAACTATTTAAAGAGAAAAGTATAAAATCATCTCACATCTTTCCTACAAACTAACACTTTGAACATGGCCAACCAGGTGACGGAGCTGCGGGGGACGGGTCGGAAGTGGCCAGTCGCTAGCGTCTGGCACACGCTGTGTGAGTACACATTTACTGAACGCCAGCACAAGGCCAAGGGATTCACACGTGCTACCTCACTTATCCTCAGTTAACCTTGCGAGAGAAATACTGTTTTAGCCTCGTTGTATAAATAGAGAAAGCAAGACTTAGGGAAGTTAGAGCATTTGCTTCAGGCCCTACAGTCCTAGAAGCAGAGCATGATTCTAAACAAAGATCTCCAGAACACAAGCTCCTCACTGAAACTTCAAGCTCACATCCCAAGTGTCTGTGAAGACCCCTGACTTCCAGCTGAGACTAGAACCCAGTGACTGGTCCATAAGCTAGGGTACCATGACAGTGTCTCTCCCAGAATTGCCAAAGCAAGTATACCCACAAGGCCTGGGAGATCACAACCGCTTATAAATCCAACACCGAGCAAGCTCCTCCAGGTGGTTTTTTCAGCCAGGTGGTTCTGTACATATGGCAGCCCTGCTTGCTAGCAGAAGAAGCATGGTGGGGGAGGACAACTTGAATGATGGAAAACAGCAGGCATTTAAATACTTCGACTCAGACAGCAGGTTGCTTGTTACCTGAAATGCCCGGGATTCGTCATCCAGCAGTGAAAGCACATGCCGATTTCAGGGCCCAGCAGGAGAGTGCCACTGTGTGCACATTCACGTGGGAAGGTTGTGCTCTCTGTCGGATCTGCTCACCTGTAATGTCCTCTACCCCACCCTTTGGCTCCTTTACCCCTCCTCTTGACAAGAAGCTGCAGCTCTCTCTGGAAAGCTGAAGAGTTCCAGACCCTTCTCTCCCACCACTCTGGAGAGCTGCCTTACAAGCGCTGAAGGTACTACAGGAAGCCACAGACATGTTTGAATGAGCTGGTACTGGAGCACCTGGCTCAGTCTGCCTGTTAGCCGAGACATTTGACAGATAGAGTTTTACCTGGTCTCTTAAAGCTCAATAATGCTATCCTCTGTCGTTCTTGTCTTCTCCTTCCTCTCTCCATGGTTCTGATTTTATGATCTCCTATGGGTCCCAATGGCTAGACAGAGGAGTTCTCCCACCTCTGTGAAGAAGTCTGAGAAACCACCAAGACCCTTGCAAAGGCTTGGCACGTGTTTCCGCACATTTCTCGGTGGAATAAGAGCCAGAGGAGGAATGTGAGTTCTGTTGCCCTAACCTATACCAGTTACCAAAAGGCATACCTGTTGCAAGGAGAAGGCCCACTTGTTCGTCCCAGCTGCCTGGCTAGCTTAGCTCCGAAATAACCACACAAGAATTGTTTTAATGAAATCACTGTTTGGCCCATTAGCTCTAGCCTCTTATTGGCTAACTCTCACATCTTAATTTAACCCATTTCTTTAATCTGCAGTGGCTTACCAGGAAAGATTCAGTATGTCTGACTCTGGCAGCTCCATGGCATTCCTCCGACTCTGCTTTCTTTCTCCCAGCATTCCATTTAATTTTCTCTGCCTACCTAAGTTCTGCTCTATCAACAGGCCCAAAGCAGTTTCTTTATTAAGCAATGAAAGCAACACAAAGACAGAAGGACCTCCTACACCACATACCTGAGCAACCAATCAAGAGAGAGATAGAAGGTGGCTCCACCAGGCATCCATGTTTTCTCTGCCCCTAAGGATGACATGCTCTATGACAGATGTTGAGTGATATTGGCTGGTTTGTTTGTTTGTTTGTTTTTTTGACAAAAAGAGTGTTGGCTATCTTTGTGGAAGGATTAGTATTTGGTTAATTGGATTGCAAAGTACCTCAGTCTGGCTCAAGAAAATATTAAGGAATGACAAGTGTTTTAGTGGATAGACATTCTGGGATAATAACTAAGACAGTGAGTTTGAAGAAATACAAGAACTAGGAAGTTGCCTGAGTCAGTAAAGTGCTAACCACAAAAGCATGAGGATGTAAGTTTGAATCCACAGCACTGAGTGTGGGAACACACACTATAACATAATCCCAGTGATGGGGTTTTGGGGAGATCAGTGACTCTCTGGGGCTTACTGGCCAACCAGCCTCACCAGTGAGTACCATGTTCAGTGAAAGTCCTCATCTAAATAAAAAACTAAGGTGGGAAGTAGAGTGACAGAGAAAGAAGCTTGGCATTGGCCTCTGGTAGGCTGTGAGAAAATGCTGTTGTACCCTGTAAAGATTTGTCACTTGTATTGGTTTGATAAAATGCTGATTGACCAGTAGCCAGGCAGGAAGTATAGGCAGGGTGATAAGACTAGGAGAATTCTGGGAAGAGGAAAGGCAGAGATGTAGTCATAAACCAGATTCAGAGGAAGCAAGATGAGAATGCCTCGCTGAGAAAAGGTACCAAGAAACATTGCTAAACATAGATAAACATTATGGGTTAATTTAAGTTGTAAGAGCTAGTTAATAATAAGCCTGAATCAATAGGCCAAACCGTTTATAATTAATATAAGTATCTGTGTGTTTCTTTGGGACTGAACGGCTGTGGGACTGGGTGGGACAGAAATTTTCATCAACACTGGCCTCTGCATGCATATGCACAAAAGTGCAAATGTACAAACACAGAAAAATATGTGTACATGAACACACGTACACCACATCCACACATAAGCATATGCACCCATGTGTGCACCTGCCTCTGTCAAGAAAAGAAAAGATGGAAGGAAGAAAAAAGAAAGAAACAAATCCTGAACTACAAGGGGATCTTAGGCTCTACATTCCTGGCGTGCAAACCTTCCCTTCAGTGCTCTTGCATGTCTGCACACTCCTCACTCTGGTAACTGGCTCTCCTCTCTGCCAGAAGCAACCTTGAGCTTCCTTAGCCCACGTGTGACCTATCATGGCCCTTCTGTACCTCAAGACACCACTTGTATTTCCCACCTCCCTACTGGTAGTTGTCCAGTTTCCTAGAACCATCTGGTCAGCCCAGTCCATCTCCCTATACCTGAGTTTCTGTTCCCTCCATGTCCTTCCCCCAGGTCAAGCTGAACTTGATGTCTCCATAGAAAGTGTCAAGATGGAATTATTATCCAGATGTTCTCTGGAAATCAAGGGGCTCCTCAAAAGTACATTTCACGCTGCTGTCAGTCTTCACGTTTATCTAATTTTTACAGTTTTGTGGCTTCGTGTTAAGTGCATACATCACATAAGGACATGAATTGCATCTTAGAATCAAGTTGGAATGAGGATGCATTTTTGGCACCCATCTCTGACTCAGAACACACAACTATCATAGACCTATCCGTAAGATGGAAAACATCCCTTATGTAGGCCAGAATTGGTCAAGCACTGTGGAGCATGCCTGGAGTCCTATCGCCAGGCTACCCTGGCAGGTGGATAAAGAGTGTGAGCCCAGGTTGGGCTACATGAGACCCTGTCTCAAAACAAAAGGACAAAAACAATGGATCCTCCCCTGGAGAACCCCAAGTAAAAGTCTCCTTGTGTGTAGGAGTCACTGTTTCCCCGTATCAGTGGCATGAGGATCTTCTGGGATTCCAACTGTTCCTCATTTCTTGTGGCAGAATCAACCAGGCCCCATGGTCAGGCACACACCTATTGAAAATCTACTTCTAGACGGTTTCCTAGAACAGGCTCGTCAGGTAAGTGATTAGTATGAAACGTGATTTAGCTTCTCATTTTATAATTCCTACCGTTTTGTGCCTGTGTGACATAAGCAGTCATTTGGAAACACAGCGAACAGGGCTTTTCAAGTCCCTGAGTTCCAAAGAGTTAAACATATATAAGATGTTAACTAATTGACCTCTGGTCTCTGCATGCATATGCATGCATGTATACAAACACAGAAGCACATGTGCACATGAACACATGTACACCACATGCATGCACAAGCACACGCACCCTTGTGTGGACCTGTCTCCATCAGAAGGAGGAGGAGGAAGAGGAGAAGAAGAAGAAGAAGAAGAAGAAGAAGAAGAAGAAGAAGAAGAAGAAGAAGAAGAAGAAGAAGAAGAAGAAGAAGAAGAAGAAGAGAAAGCAGAAGAAGAAGAGAAAGAAAAAGAAAAAAGGAAGAGAACAAATCCTAGACTAGGAGTCTTAGGTCCTACATTCCCGGCATGCAATCTTCCAGGTCTATACACTGCACTTGGGACTCAGTGACAAGCTCACAAGGACATAGCATGAATAATGACATCAGTGCCACTACTTGTCCTGCTCCGTTTGGATTTTTTTTTTTTTGACAATTAATATTGTGGACTCTTTGCCAAGAAAAGAGTCTTAGCTCTCTGAGCTAAGCTTTTATTTGCCTAATTCCTCTACCATCTTTCTAAACACTAAAGGTTTTCACACAGTAAAACAGCTTTAAAACAAAACGTTTACTAATTAAGAATATTAACTAAGGGGCTGGGATGTTGACTTGGTCAGGAAAACATGAAGACCCGACTTCAGTTCTGTTCTCCCAGAGTTGATGGGGACAGACAGAAGCACGTGGATCTGTGGAGCTCACTGGCTGGTTATCTTAACCAAATTGATGAGCTCCAGGTGCCCCCCCGCCCCAACTAAGGAGGAGAGAGATCAAATAATACATATAATACACACACACACACACACACACCTGCATGCTCACATGCATGCACTCACACCAACACATACATATACCATACACGCAGAAATAAATAGTATAAAAGTATAACAAAAGCCTGGAGAGATGGCTCAGAGGTTGAAAAAGGATTACTACTCTCACAGAGGACCCAAGCTTGGTTCCCAGTGTCATAGTCAGTTGGCTATAACTCCAGCAGGGACCCAATGGTCTCTTCTGAACGCTACAAGCACTTGCACACACACACACACACACACACACACACACACACACACACACACACACTCCAGAGACACAGAAGTAAGATGAAAACTAAATCTTTATAAATACATGCCCAGAGATGTGCCTCTGTGGTCACTTTAGATCCTGTCAGGCTAACCAATGCCAACCCATACAGACTAGGTAAGAAAGGAGCAGGAAATTCCTAGAGTGACCATCAGTGCTATTTTCTGTTCTTGTTGTTCAAACCCTTCTTCATTTCATTTCCTGTACCTCCTGGGTGTTGTCTGTCCAAAGGCTTAGCATTTCCAAATTCACAATCCAATATACGAGCCTGCTCATCCAACCCCACATGACAGCTACAGCACATTTCTCCTGCTCTGGGGCTCTTTTCCAGTGACTTGGGGGGCCCACTGTGCCCCAACTCTTCCCCTTTGTTTGAACCCCTGAATTCCAGGATCGGTGTCGAGACCCAGGGTGAGCTTGTCCACTCCTCCCTGGTATTCTTCACCCGGTTTTCCCAGAATGGACTTCCCTGACCCTTAGCATGGCCTTTTGTCCATATCCAACCTCTAGGGCTGTCATCTGTCTCAGGATAGAGCCCCCACCTTCACGTGTCCGAGGACCAGGGACAGCACAGAGGGCCTCCAGGGGGTCCATGACTTAACTCCTAAAGCCTGGTTCCATTCTTACCTTTAGTAAATAAAAATATTAGGGATGCTCACTTCGATATTAAAACTTTGTGGGAAGCACTTTGTAAATATCATGAAATGTACAAGGACTTGTGATTTCTCTTTCGAGTTCTTGTGGGGCTGGAATCAGACAAGGCAGGGAACATATGAACATACATAGCCATGGAACCTCGGACTCAGGCACACCCGTACTAACACTACCTGTTTCTTTTACCAGTGCTGTGGCCCAGGGCGCTCTTACACCTGCAGTGTTTGCTGTAAGATTGACGGTTTCTTCTTTAGTTATTTATTTTATCCCCCCAACAGGAACTGAGTGTGTCTCCTGTTTTATGTGTGCTGCTGTAGTTTGACAAGAGGCCAGGGAGGACCTTCAAAAGAAAAGGACAAATGCCAGAAAGAGCAAGGGGGCGCTGTAAATAACTGGGAAGTGATTCCAGGAGAGCCTGGGAAAGGGGCGGACTGCTCTCCATAACTCAGTGACTAGGGCACAAAGCGCAACCCTGGAAGGCGGCGAGTGCACCTGGTAGGGAGACATGTCAGCCTGGAATCACAGCATCCATCACAGGCAAATGCATTACATGATCCGTGAGCTTTCTCAATCTAAGAGTTCCAAAGAAAAGGAAAAACTCAGTGGGCAGGGGATGTTTTGTGTTTTAACATAGCGAGTAGTTAGAGGTGTCTTCAGGAGGCCCCCAGAGCGTCTCAGAGTGCGTTTCAGCATGCAGAGACTCCAGTCCTTTATGTCAGGAAGGACGCCCACATCAGTAAGCACTGGGCTCCATCACTGCAGTTATTTCTGAAGTTAAACCAAATAAAACCTTCAAAAGTGTGAGTAACTACCCGGCATTTTCTTTTCCTGTCAGAAACACTAATACTAAATCAGATTTAGGATTGCAGATGCGAGAAGTCACTGTAGAATTCTCTTTCCTGTTGTTTCTTACTCCAAGAAATTCCCCATTGTCGAACCCAGGATTGGCAGCCTTGTCCCTCCTCTCGTTGGTCTCCAAATTAGTGAAGCTACCGGAATGGGCACTGTTTAAAAGTAATCAGCTGGTTCCATTGTTCTCAGCTGCCACAGGGGTAGATGCCAGCGAGACCGTGGAATGCCCACCTGACTCATTATTTTTCAACTGAAATCTTACCAGGTCTGTGGTGTGTACAATGTCAGTTCCTACCAGGATTGATGTGAGGATACCGTTCCCTAGCTGTAAAACAGCAGTGCCTGCCTGTTCAGCACTTCTAGGGACAAAGGAAGACGCAGATGGACAAACAAATCCACGGCGAAAATTTGTGCTTTCTACAAACAGTGATTAAGGTTAGACAGGCAGCTTGTCCCACATCTTACAGAAAACAGAGGGTTACAGAAGATCCCTTTGCAGGTCTCTGACTCAGTGGTCCAGCCTGCTCGTCGTCTGTGGAGTCTCTCGGGGTTCACCTGAGCTCCTCAGGGAGAGGTGAGCCAGAGATGTACACTCATTTAACATTCTTCTGTGTGCTGAGGAACTGAAATTGGTCTTAACACACCCCTGTCCGAGTGACATGCATGACTCGGAATCTAAGGGAACATGGGGTGTCAGCCAAAGAGTGGGTGAATGCTGGAGGCATATACATAGAGAAGCTACTGGGGTGGTGAGTGGGGCCTGAGGGAGACAGACACTTTCTGAAGAACAATGTGTTAGGAGAGGAGCGTCACATTCACTGAAATGAACAGTGTTTGGGATTTAAAAAGATGAGCCACAACCTTATCTTTTAAATTAAGTCCAGATATTTTGAAATATTGCAAGGCACAAATGGGAATGAGACCTTTCAGTGTCTGGGTAAAGAGTTGGGAGTTTTGTTTATTTATTTTGTTTTTTGTTTATTTGTTTTTTTACATAGAGTCTCACTCTGTAGTCCAGGCTAATCACGAACAGACTGCATAGCCCAGGTTGGACTCAAACCACATGCTATCCTCCTCCCTAAGTCTCCAAGTGCTGGGATTATAGGCACAAACCTCTCTGCCCAGAGCAGCTTGTATTTTTGTTAGGCAAAGGAAAATTGCTGAAAGGGTTAAACAAAGGCAGAACTCAACTTCGGAATGGCGGCTGTGGAAGGAGTCTGCACCCTTGCGATTAAATTCTGGGGAGATGCCCGGAAACCAGCCAGAATAACAGAGCTGAAGCCCCAGAGAGAGAGACAGGGTGTACTGAAACAGGGACAGCATTAGAGAGGTGTGGGGACAGTGCCGGTCTACTGGAGAAAGTGGTTGGGATGAGATTCTTTATAGAAATAAGGCAAGATAATCTACTGCCACAGCATGCCCCTCGCAAATTCTATTCCCTGGACATGCCGTCCACCACAGATCCGAGCCTCACGCCTGACGAGTACATTACATCTCTGTCAACTCAGCTGTCATTCAGAACGTGAAACAATAAAAACACAGAAACAAACAAACGTTGGTCCTGGAGGCAGCTCGGTGACAAAGAGCTCACCTGGGAAGCCTGGGGACCTGAGCTCAAGACTCAGAACCCATGGCTTTAAAAAGAATCCAAGTGAGATGGTGTGTGCTTATAATCCCGGCTACAGGGACGTAGAGACAAGCGGTCTCTTGGGGCTGCCTGGCAAGTCAGTCCATCCTGCTTGGGAACGTCTATGCCACTTAGAAACTTTGTCTCAAAGGCCAAAGTAGTTTGTGCAGGAGGAATGACACCTGAGTTTGTCCCCTGATCCCTTATTTAATTACATTCATCTAGAGATCCTGTGACACACTCATGCACACATGTGCACACACACATGCGCACACACACATACACATCATCTGCTGTGATTGTGTCATGTCACGAGCTGTTGCAGGCCAGTACTCAATTACAGCAGATGACCGCGCACACACACACACACACACACACACACACACACACACACACAAATAGAGCAACTATTCAGGTGTCAGAGTTTCTTCAGAGTCTATCCCTAGACATGATCCAGACTCACACAAAGGTGCCCTTCCTTCTCTGGGGCAGCAAAGTATTGTGCTTCTCTCACCGAGCTAGATAACATCATAAGGTCATAGTTAGCAGAAGGTTAGCTTCTAGAATCATTTAGATATCCGTAAACCACGTCAGCCATCTACAGGAAAGGAGGGGCTGGGTTCAGGCGAGGAGACACCAGCAGCATGGTGAGAGACAAAGCAGGCAGAAGGTGTAGTTCTGCGTGTGCTTCTTTTCAGTGGGCACGGCCGGCCACTTTAAATCCTCCACAGCCCCTCAAACCGTCCATCTCCGGCCTTCCCCACCCCCCACCAGTAGCGTGAGCTGGGAGACCAGTGCATTTTTCTTTTCACTTATATTCTTCCATCTGCTCATCCCCAAATCACATCCAGAACGCTTCTGTGGCAAGGCACTGGGATTTGGCCTGAGAAGTCAGAGTGTTACATGCCAGTGTATAGAGGAGGCTGTCGGCCTCCAAAGGCAATGTCTGTGACTTGCATGGTAGCCCAGACCAGCCTGGTGATGCCAGGGCCGAGGCTGAAAGGCTAGCCCAGGGGACGCTTCTATTTCTACCCCAGAAAGAAGTGATTGAGGTAAAATATCAAAGCCCGACTCTTCCGTGTGACAGTCTGTTTCTGGAATGGACTCTTTGGGGGTAAGCAGAGAGTTCTGAGTAATAAAGCAATGAGTGGGGACTCTAACACCCAACAGCCCTTTTATCTGAGATGAGAAACAGTAGCTTACATAATGGAATGGGGCAGAACTGTTGCGAGTGAGGAGCGAGCGAGCAGTCTTGAGCAGGGATGTTTTGCTGACTGCTGTTGCGATGGGGGACAGACTTTGCATATCGCATCACCGTGTTTCTGTTGTGTTTGGCATGCAGCGTTTCTCTGCTCTTGACTCTGAGGTGTGAGGGGGAGGCTCTAATCATATGGCCTTGTGCAGACGCTGCATTTGCATTCCTATTAATCCAGGCCCTCCTGGAGATGCTGGAGCAGAGACCCAGCATGCTTTGTGTTTGAACTTGTGAGAACCCATACCACCGCTTAATAACTTAATGCATATGCATGGCCTCCTTAGACAGCCCACTAGGAGGCAGAAGCAGGAGGTGTCCCCAGCTTGCAGACGGCAGGGCTCTGCGGAAATAGGTTCTGACAGGAAGGAGCACCTTGTGCTGCAGAGACACACACCTGCCTGGCTGAAAGCCTGCTGTGGGAAGCTTGCACTCAAAGTGTCCGTTATCAGTGATCAGGATAACTGGATGGGTTGACAAAGTCCCCGCAGTATTTAACTTTATGAAATGGCAGTGTTTTCCCTTTGGCTTCAGCCATGAGTTAGGTGTATGCGGCTTTCTAACAGATGTCATGTGAGGAAGTACGGGAGCGTACGCTGAAATTCTACCCCCGGCACGCATGAGTGCAAACTGTGTCTCCACCTCTGAATACACACAAACGGCGTGTGAATAACTTTTCTGAGTCCTGTCGGTCTCTTCCAGCTGACAGCAGTGGTATCTTGGAACACTGCAGGGCTGTCTTGAGAAACTGGGGGCCTCCACTGGCCTCCCAGTCACCGAGGCCTCCCAAATGTGTTAGAGTCGTTACGCCATTGCATGGCTTCCGGCCTCTGCTGGCTGACTCTCTCCTGGACTGCCTCGCAGGAGAAACGAGAGAAGGGCAGAGTGCAGCTTGTACTTGTGACTGTACACAGCTTGAACTCGTGAGACCTTTGCTCATGTGACCTTTCTTAACCCCTGGAATATAAATTGTCTGATGCTCTGAATAAAGTCAGCTGTGGTGTGAGCTCCTAGTCGGCCTCAGTTAAGGTTCCATTCTCCCAGGTTCCACTACCAATTAGAGCAGGTACACAAAGGGGGTATTTTTTTTGTCTTATAATTCTGATCAGGCTTCATGCATCTCGGATTTTCAGTAGGTATGAGGAGAGACGCCATCTTTTCCCAGAATGCAACTTGTGAGCATCCAACCCAAGACACGATAACGCCCTTGAGCATGAGTGTCTTCAGAATGCCCCAGCATCAGCTCTTCCAGCAAGGCACAGCGTGACGAAGGCTGTCTCTGCTGGCGACATCAGCATCTCGTTCCCACCAGACAGCATCAGGAGATAGCAGGGTGTGCTTCCTAGCTTTGTTTCCTTCATTCCTACATTGCATGCCCACATTTGGGGGTGCAGGGGGGCTGGGAGCCAGCACTGCACCTTGTCATGTACACGCGTCGGCTTTGTTTATGCACACCCCAGGCTTCACCCCACTTTCATGTCTGTCACCATTTTCAAGGTATTCAATACTAACTAACCAGTGATTCGATTTCGTCCCTCAAAAATCATCATAAAAGAAATAAGAAAAGTTAGCAAAAAAGAAAATTCTGCTCTTGGGTCTGGTTTTATCCAAGGGTCTGGAATTTGCTGATTAGTTTCTGGTTTCTGTTTCCATGCAGTTTCCTGTAAGTTTCCTTGAGGTGGTCCACCAGCCTCCGAAACCTCTCTTGTAATCTTCTAGCATCACGTGGGCCAGCTGTGTTGGTATCACTTTGTCTTAGAGTCTACTCAGGAATGCTAAAAGGAACACAGAGCCCTCAGCTAGAAATCCACAGCAGCTCCCTGAGTTCAGGCCCCAGCTCTGCCATTGCCCAGTTATTTGAACAAGACACTTCAAGCCTTGACAGTTGGCTGCCTTAATCACAGATGAGGGCTGACATGGTAGCTAGAATGTTATACGAAACAATTAATACTCTCAAACACTTGGAGCAATACATAGATCGCAGGAAAGTAGTCCGTTAGTGTTTCCACCCTCATAATTATCTTATAAATATATAAATCATTTCTTCTTCATTTTCAAAAATATCTAGTTATTTTTTATATATCAATTAAACTGATTTTGTGGTACTTTTGTGATAGCCTAGAACTGTTTTTTGTTACAATATTTGCCCAAGAGGTAGACCAGATATCAAATCCTTGCATTTTTTTTTTATATTGAGGTAGTGATTATATTGTCTGTTGTTATCCTGAAATGCCCCATTTTCCCCTGGGACCTTAGTGTTCACACACAAAGAATACCAGGAGGCCTATGTTACCTACCCACAGGAATGGAGTCTCTTGCTGGATTTTGTAGTTAATATAATTAGTGAGTTCTGCTAAACATATCTCTGTCAATAAAAGTTGCCAATTAAATAGAATCAAAATTTTAATGTTTTACTAGAGAGTAACAGAAGGAGAGAGCTAGGTGGTTTTTAAGCCAGCAGAAGGGCCCAGGACAGAAACTCCCCAGTAAAGAGAGAGTGAAAACAGCAGAGGAGGAGATCAAAGCTGGACTGGCGTGGAAGATAAACAGTGGACAACAAAGAAAGCGGATAAAGGCTGACTTGCAGAGTGGCCAGCCTTGTGCCTGCACATCTCACAGAGCCTGTGTCTGTCTTTTCTTTGAGCCACGGCTTGGAGAATTTATTTTGTTGTTGTTTTCTTAACCAACTCACTAAGAATTGAAGATCTCTTAGACAGAAAGGAAAGGAAAACAGGAGGAGGAGTGGCTGGGTTCTGGAGTATCTCCGATGCTCTGGAGCATCTCCGAAGTTCTGGAGTATCTCTGAGGTTCTAGAACATCTCTGAGGAAAGGAAAGCAGGAGGAGGAGTGGCTGGGTTCTGGAGTATCTCCGATGCTCTGGAGCATCTCCGAAGTTCTGGAGTATCTCTGAGGTTCTAGAACATCTCTGAGGAAAGGAAAGCAGGAGGAGGAGTGGCTGGGTCCTGGAGCATCTCCGAGGTCCTGGAGCATCTCCGAGGTCCTGGAGCATCTCCAAGGTTCTGGAGCACCTCCGAGGTTCTGGAGCATCTCTGAGGTTCTGGAGAATCTCCGAGGTTCTGGAGCATCTCCGAGGTTCTGGAGAATCTCCAAGGAAAGGAAAGCAGAAGGAGGAGTGACTGGGGGTTCTGAAGCATCTCCGAGATTGGCATGTTTCCTTCTAGTCAGTTTCAGTTCATTATGAAAAGAAAATCAATTTTGTGGTGATGGTGCTGAATCACAGCCAGATCTTCAGGAAATGAAGATTTAGATGAATTATGACATAAAATTAAAATGTGTTCCCTAGACTCAGCAAAGATAGGAAGGATTTGCCTAGAAAATCTAAAAGAAAAAAAAGAAAGGTTTTCAAACTAGACCTAAAAGAAAAATATTCAAAAATTTCACTAATTGTAATAGGAACATCAGGGGAAGTTTCCATTCAAAATAACAACAGCAGCCATTGGTAGGAGCTGAGCTCTCGGTACTAACGTGTGGTTGAGTGGGAACTCATGCTCTGAGCAACCAGGTGTACTATCACGGTTGGTATCTGTGGAATACAACCCAGGTTTTCACCAGGCTGAGCTATGAGCCTGACATTCCTTAAGAATTCTAATTAAGAGGCTGGAGCGATGGCTCAGCATCTAAGAGCACTGGCTGCTCTTCTAGAGGACCAGGTTGGATTCCTAACATTCGAATGATGTCTTGCAAGGATTTGTAACACCAGTCCGGTAAGACCAGTCCAATGCCTCTTCTGGCTTTCATAGGCACTGCATACTTGTGGTGCACAGACATCCATGCAGGCAAGACATAGATACACATGAAATAAAAATAAAGCAAAAATTTTTAAAGAATCCTAGCTAAAAGTCAAGGTTTTACTGTTGACTGAGATTTCTGTCCCCCCTGATCCCTCAGCTATTCAGTACTAAAGAAACACACAGAGGTATACATTAATTATAAACTGGTTGGCCTATTAGCTCAGGCTTCTTATTGACCAATTCTTATGTCCTACATTAACCCATTATTCTTGTTTGTGTTAGTCATGTGGCTTGGCACCTTTGTCAGCGAGGCATTCTCATCTTGCTTCCTCTGCATCTGGGTGACAACTGCAGACTGAATCTTCCTCTTCCCAAAATTCTCCTGTTCTCATCGCCCTGCCTCTACTTCCTGCCTGGTCGTCCCACCTCTACTTCCTGCCTGGCTACTGGCCAATCAGTGTTTTATTAAAATACAAGTGATAGGGTACAGACCATGTTCCCACAGCAGGTATACTCTCCGTGCAACTGAACTGCTGAACAAATTACACTTCTATGTGCTGAGTCTGAGGAACTATACATTTTAGAATAAGACCCTGCTTAAGATCAGACTGCATCCACAGCTACATGGCAATTTCTTTCTCATTTTAGGACTTTCCTCTTGATTTCACACACTACCTTAGCCTTCATGGATGGTAAGATGTTCACCAAGAGTTGGGTGACTGCTCTGCTGGCAAAATACCAGTAGGCAAGGATGAAGACATTAGTTCAATCCCCAGTACCCAAGAAATAATGATTTTAAAAAAAAACTAAGTGAGAAGGAAATACCTGACTTGACTACATATAAGTTATCCAAAATAACTATCATTTGCTGGTGTGGGTGATCTCTCAGTCAGTAAAACACTTTGTGAGCATGGGAAGAGACAGACCCAAGTTTAATACCCCAAACCTATGTGAAACATATTTGATGCTTGTGATCCCAGCACTGGGGAAATGAAGAGAGTGTCCTGCCCCCAGCCACCCACCCAGGGAGAGAGCCTGCCTCAGAACATGAAGGGGGCAGCAACTTACAAAGGAGCATCCAAGTTTGACTCTGACCGCCACATGAACACGTGTGCATATATGCAGATATGAACACAGGTAAAACATAGAGAGAGGAGATAGAGAGAGATCTGGGGAGTTAAATAACCAAATCGCCCTGACCATAGAAGTCTCACCAAGTCCATCAGCACCCATGAGGTCCAAGTTGCTGAAGCTTCTTATCTCTAATAATGTATTCAGAAGGAACTTATAATTTAGGCATATTCTATTTTAGTTAATGAAGGTTCTGAAATTTTAAGTCCTGGGATCCCTAATTATTCTTACTTTCTCATGGGCATCTAATTCCACATCTCCGAGCTAAACCGTTTTATCATTTAGATTAGTGGCCCTTAGCTTTTGACCTGTAGTGCGTGTTTAAGTGTCTTTTCAGTTTGGCTTCTCTTTAATTAGGAGAAGCAGCCCTGTGTTTTAAGACTGTCACTGTTTAAAACAATGAGAATTTCATGTAACACATTTGCCTTGAAGCATCTGCAACGATCTTATTCTTATAAAATCAAAACAAATATGAATTTAAAAAGCAACCATTAGGTTCTATAGCCAAGATGATGTTGTTCTTGACCCTGTTGGCATGAAAATTCAAATTCCTTTGTTGAAGATTGTTCTGTGCAAGAATATGTGATTTTCATAAGTCTCGTTGCTTCTCAGAAGTTCAAAAGGAGCAAAGACAAAATTCTGCAGAGCGATACCAAATTAGCAATTAGAGTCTGCACTGGAAGACTGGACTGCAGCTCTCTGCTCTGGAAGATTAGCCGCTCGGCCTGGGGAGCGCTTCATTCAGCTCCACGGAACCGAGGGCACGGAGGAGAAGTGCAAACTCCAGTGAGTCGCTGTGTTCAGTGTTGCTTGCAGCTTTCCTCTTTGCTCTCAATGCTGTTACAAATAATGCAAGCCTGTTTTTATTAATTTACATTAAGTTCATTTAACACTGATGAAACAGACCAGAAATGTATAATGAGGACCGTTTAACAAGCTCCTGCATTGGGCTAATCGTGCCGTTTGTGAGAGCTTAGCTCATTCTTGGGAAATCGCCTGGTAGAAGCCCCCTCCTTACTTAACAAGTAAAAAGAGGAGAGTCGCCAGCTACTGATGACAAAGAAATGAACAAGCTTAATAATCTCCAATTTGGTTTTCCACTCCACTTAACGACAGAGGCAATGCAAGCTCCGTGGCCAGAGGAACTCAGGAAGCAACCAAGAGTACTGAAAATTTAATTAAAAGTCAGAAAGCCATTGCAATGAAGACTCAGCAGAGAGCCATTTATTTTTAAAATCTGATATATTCTTCATGACTAAAGGCTGAAGCACATGCTGACTCACACACTTAGCTGTAACTGATTTAAGCTACTTGATGACTTTTTTCCCCCTCTCCCCTCCTTCTTTTTCTTTCTACCTTTTTTTTCCCCCTTTTGGCTCTCAGGGTGGTACTCAATTTGCAATGGAGTAAATTGGCAGAATTTAATTTAGTGGATTTTTTTTAACTCTGTAAAAAGAATCCTCATTAAAGCCACACGGCCAGCTGTATGCTTTTTCCATCATTAACCAGTCTAACTGCAGGTAAAAGATACAATTATGGATTTATATAAATCCTATTGTCAATTTATAGCTGAAAGACTGGGGAGGTACCTCATTTGAAATAGGTTACTTTTTCCCCTTAACCTTTCTTTGTTTTAATGAGGATTCGGTTTGTCACTGTCTGAGACATCTTCCAGTAGGAAAGTTTCTCAGGAAATTATAAGGAATAAAAAGTACGAATGGGAGAAGATGCTTGGCTACATTTCAAATTCGCTGGAGGACTCAATGCTTGAAATTCATCTCCAGAGTCCTATATGCGGTCCTGTCTCTCCGGGGCCACGCTGGAGCACGGAAAACCTGAGCAGAAAGGGCTCCAAGGAGGGCTCAGACGGAGGGAGTTGAGAGAAAACTCCTCAGACGTGGTCTACCGCAAAAAAACATTGGTTAAAATGAGGGATACCATTGTTTCTCCTTAAGACCTTGATATGGATATACTTAGCTCATGTCACCTTGTCTTCCCACCCACCCACTCCCCACAAATACAATTACATTAAAAAAAGATTTGAAGCAGTTGGCATATCAGCATGGAATAACACGCTTATTCTGAGCCCTCGGGTGAAGCTCCTGAAAGCAACACTGGGTCCACACCAAGAAATGTGACTGAATCTCTCCATTCCCCAGCAGTTTAGTACGCAGGGCTGCCAACGGGGGTGGGGGGGGTGGGGGGGGATGGGGGAGGTGGCGCGTGAAAACCAGAGGCAGAGCTGCGCTCTTGAAAGCTCAGCCCCCACTTACCACTCTGTTCTCTGGGGTGGCCGTTCTGGGGCTTCTGGGGTCTAAGCCATTCCTTGTTCCTCTCTTGTCTCCAGCCCAGACTCAACAGCAAGCACATGCCTCTGGTTGATGCACTGGCATTCACTAAATTGGGGTTGCTTCCAAGGAGGGTCATCTCCTACCTGCCATTTCCTAGAAAGGAAGCAAACACAGTGAGGGTTTTGCTGTGGGACCCGCATAAACCCCTAGCCTTTGTCCCTCGAGGTAACAACTCCTGGCTGTTCATGACCATCACCTCTGAAGAGCAGGATCAGCTCGCACGCCTCAGCAGACCCTCTGCCTCCTGGGGCAGCTGTGCTGTGCGCTCGTCCCGCAGAGACAGAAAAGCCGACCCTACCCTGCCGGCTCCCACTCCTCCTGGGGCCCCACGTGTACACTCTTCCGGATATGAGTCACCACTTTCCGGTCCACCCTTGTTGCCAATGCTAATGACATTGTTATCCGTCGGTATGAGATTAACCTAGGCACTGCGTTTGCAAAAAGACGAGCGTCAAATCTGCCTGCTTCCTCACTTCCAGATCATCCGCGGCCTGAGAGCACTTGGAAGCATTCTTGGTGCCAAGTCCTCCCTGAAAACGTTGAGAAACAAATGCTTGTGTGTTGGGTCCACTCTAGAGTCACTGTCGCACCCCATGTGACTGCAGTCAGGACGGGAGGTAGGAGTCATGGTGGCCGGGCAGGACTGCCAGAGCGCCCCAACTGTGGGGAAAACAGTTTCCGCAAATGCCCATCACTCTCGTGTCATCGTGAAGCTGTGGAACCATGAGCTGGAGACTGCTCATACTTGCTAGGCTCGACGACAACTGAGAGGCGGGCTGAAGAACCCGAGCCGTCTTCAGAACCCACTAACCCTGCAGGGCCCCTCACCATGCTGCCGTATTCCAAGATCCCAGTGACGCGAGATTCACCTAAAGGCTGCTCAAACTGCCCAGCAGTCTTTAAGGAGACCGAGTATCAGACAAATGGGAGCCACGGCTGGATTTCTCTCCTGGTTCCAAAACCTTTTCAGAGCCCTGAACATTTTTTCCCCCCAAATGACAGCATCAGGATTTATGGCGAAATGGTGCCCAGTGTCAGAATTTTTGATTCTTCTTCTTTGAAGTTCCCAGTTTTACTACCTCACTGCCATCTAGACCTTCTTTCAAATGTGTCTCTCCATTCTGTCCTGGCTTCACACCCTGAGTAGATAACAATACAGTAAAGTCATAGGGAGATATGTACGTGTGTAGCACCCTGGGTAGTTAACAATACAGTAAAGTCGCAGGGAGATTCGAACGTAGTCTAGTTTTAGTTGCCAAAGGAGACTGCAGATGAAGTATGCTTTAGAGTCTGGTCCTCTTATTCTCCACCCCCCGCAGATGCACCGGTGATCTTTCTCTGAACACTTTCCATTACTCAACGTCCTTATGCCGTCTGTTGCCCTTCTGCCAGGTAAAATTTGAGCCAGCCCTAGTCCTTAAAGCCATCCGTCCACATTTATCCGTCACCGCCACGTTCCCAAGCACCTAGAAGTCACACAGGACTCTTCTGTGTTTGCTTAGCTCACTCTGGCTCCAGGAGAACTCCAAAGCGGTTAACAGGGGCATAACTACCAAACAGTCCGAAGTGACAGCCCCAGCGTGGACCATGCTGCTGGGCACCTATCCACGTGACCCTCTTGCTCTGACATCGTTCTGTCTCCAGTTCCTCTTTCTGCTCATTCACTGCTTTCCTTTGTTTTTGTTTTATATATTAAGAAAGTTTTACTTTCCGCTCCCAAAAAAATAAGTAGGAACTCTGTATAAGTAAGTCTATCATACTTCCAGCCTTGCTCCAAATAATAAAGCCTTTTCTTTGGTAGTCGAAAGGTCTACATTCCGAGGGTTTACATATTGTCGTTTGGGAACTGAATGAAAAAAAAAAAAACAAAGAAAGAAAGAAAACCTTACTGTAATTTATACAAGCCTTAGCAACTGGAACACCAGTGGGGAAAAATGAAAGATACCATATATTTGTGGCTGTTTAAATGAGAAGTTAAGTGAGGCAGGCGCATGTGATTAACTGAAGCGCTTGGCTTCTAGTGTTGTGTTGGAATGGTCATAGCAATTTTTCAACAAATGCAGGAGACAAAAAGGGATTCTGGAAAGGAGGTTTAAGGACATTAAATCTGGGGTGCCTGTGGAAAGCATCGATGGAAATGTCCAGCACAAGTTGAGTTTTTGGGGCCAAAAGAGGTCTAAATTCGGAATACACCTTTGGGTATCGGCAGCAAAAGCAAGCTGGTTGAGATGATTGTGTGAAATTGACTGAATAGATTATGTAGAAAGACAAGAGTGATGACTGTTCTGAGACATTTCTAAAATGAGCTTAAAGAAAGATCAGCCCCTAAGATAAAAAAGACCACTGGTCACAGCAGTACATGCCTGTAACCCCAGCACACGGAAAACTAGAATCAGGAATGTGAGGCCAGCCTCAGTTATACAGCGAGTTCCAAGTTATCCTTGACTACATGGAGAGACTTTGTCTCAATAGGAAGGAAGGGAGGGAGGGGGAAAGGGAGGGAGGAAAAAAAAAAGGGGGAGGGGGAGGGGAAGGGAGCAGGTGGGGAGGGGCGGGGAGGTGAGGTGTCTTTCCTAACCTCAATTTAAACTGAGATTTCGTAGGCTCATGATATAAACTGAAATGGACCTATGTGTGTCTTCCTGTGAGCAAGCATCACATGAGAATAGAGGAAACTGGACAATATACCCCAAACTGCAAATGTGGATCAGAACATTGGGAAAGTAAAGAAGGGAATGGGGAAAGGGAAGGGAAGAGGACAAACCAAGGAAAATGTAGAAACAGTTTGTATCGCTAATGTCATGGGTGTCTGCTCCGTGTGCACAGAAAAGAACACGGGGTCTGGCATGGAACCAAACACCTTTACTCCTAGCAGCTGGGGGGCAGAGGCAGGAGCGCTCTCTGTTTCAAGCTAGCTTGGCTACAAATGTGAGACCCTCTCTCAAAAGGCAATAATAACAATGAAGAGTGATGATGTTAGCTCTGGGTCTACTTCCAGGCTTTGCAAGGTGTGCTTGCTCTCAAATGTAAAATGCTAAGTTAAAATTAACTGTACAGCCGGTTCTATTTTGATTTCTTTTTTTTAAAATTTGTTGTTGTTGTTGTTGTTTTCTTCTGTTTTTCAAGACAGGGTTTTGCTGTGGCTTTGGAGCCTATCCTGGAACTAGCTCTTGTAGACCAGGCTGGCCTCAAACTCACAGAGATCTGCCTGTTTCTGCCTCCTGAGTGCTGGGATTAAAGGCGTGCACCACCACCACCTGATACCAATTTTTAAATTCTGCCTGACAATATGACTTTTAGGGATGGTAAAAGGGTGAAAAGTGTTAGCAAGCAGCTAACGGGGACTCCTGCAGAGCCTGGGAAGGACAGAGCCCCAGCCCTTATCTTGTTTCCGCTTGTTGACAAGGACTGGGAATTTCTGTGTCATTTACAAAATTGCAAAGAAAAGAACTAAAAATCCAAGCAGTGGGTGGTAGGAGCCCACAGAGAGCATCTCTCTGGAGACGCTGTGCAGCCCTCCTCTCCAGGGTCTGTGACTTACAGTGAAGCCGGAGGCCGTGCCAAAGGCTGCTTGCTCTCTGGCGACATTCTGTAGACTGAGCTCTTTGTGGGCAGCATAGGCTGTCTTCCTCCCTAAATTTTAAATACAGTATGTTTTATGTAACAATTTTTACACATCCTTGTCATCTTAAATGTTCACTCCTTTCCAAATCCTTCGCCATTGGCCAGCACAATAGTTCAGCGGGTGAAGTCACTTTCTGTATAAACCTGGTGTGCTGAGCTCAATCCTGTCACCCATGTAAAGGTGGAAGAAGAGAACCAACTCGACAAAACTGTCATCCTGACCTCTATATGCGTGGCATAGTGCGTGTGCACGCGCGTGCGCACACACACACACACGCACACACACGCACGCACACGCACACACACCACATGCGCGCACACACACACACACACATGCACGCACACACACACACATGCACACACACCACATGCGCACACACGCACACACACACGCGCACACACATACACGCACACACATGCATACACAGAGATGACAATAATAATAATAATCTAAAGTATTTTAAAAGAAGTCTTACTATCTCTGTGGATTACCTTTGGAAAAATAAATGAACTGATCTTACCACAAGAGTTGCTTTAGTTAAGAAAATCATACCCACTTCATGAGTATACACAGCTGCTTTCACATTCCCCTTTGACCTATTTCGATTATAGGAACACCAAACACTAAACGCCCAAAGATCATTTGACTGTGCTATCATTGTTAAACTAAAATATCCCATGGTATTTCCAGAATGCGGTTCTCCAAAGATAGCTGCAGAACGTTGCCACGGGGGACAGCACACCTTCAAGAAGAATCGAACACTAGACTAAAGGACGGATTGGGTGGCATGGTAGCGGCGAGGCGGACCTGCCTGAATGTTCCACAGTTCCAGCTCCTGGCTGTTGACATCATCTTTCTACTTACTGCACCAAAGAACAATTAATTTGAAGTAAATGACATTAATTAAAGATAAAATCAAGCTTTAGGTTTCACACAGAATTAGAAAAACATACCAAGAACCTGTGCACTTTTTTAAGGTTACAACAAGGATTCATCCTCACAGAATATCAAGACATTCTGATGGTCTGGCTCTCTTCCAGGTCGTGGGTTTGAGACAGTTTATAAAGTAGGCTTCAGCTGTCACTAGTCCGTTGATAAAAACAAACGCATTGCTTTGGCTTGTGGCTTCATAACAGCTGCCTAGAGGTTACCTCGTCATAAAGAGCTGTTTCTTAATTAGGTGTAATTAGAAAATGTATACACAGTTACTCTAGGAGATGTGCCTGCATGCTCGGGATGTGTGTGTGTGATGTGTGTGTGCATGTACATATGTATGTTATACGTGAGTCCACATGCGTATATGCCTATTAGTGTGCAAGTGGAGCCCGCAGTCCGTTGTCTTCCTCAGTAGCTCCCTGTCTCATTTTGGGGGAACAGGGGTTCCGCTGGAGCTCACCAATTGGCTAGACTAGCTGGCAGTCTCTTTGGGTTTTCGTATCTCCACCTCCTGGCACCTGGACTCCAGGCACACGCTGCCTCACCAGGCTTTTTACTCAGGTCCTAGCAGTCAAAGTCATAGCTCCAAGCTTGCTCGGTAAGCTCACTTCCGCTCAACCCATTACTCCAAACCCTAAAAAAAAAATCTAGTTGCTAAAATATATTTTCTTCTATTGAGAAATATGACCATAGATTTTTTTTTCTAATCAAGCAAAGAATATTCGGCTTACTTTTATGTGGAAGGAGCTCATGGCTCCCACCAAGCCTCATCTTTCTGGAGAAGATATTAACACACAACAAAGGATGCCAGGATGTGTGGGCCTTCTGCCACATGACACCTCAAGGCATGACGTATTGAATGGTCTTGCTGGGGAAAGTGAACACACAGGGCAAGTGTGCGTGGACAGCGGTAGATCATCAGTCAACACCACGCTGTGTATCTATATGATAAAGAATTCAGGACATCTGATGGCTGGCAGCAGAACCGACTGTTCCCTAGAGTAACTGTAACAAATAAGAAGGTGGGGTCTACAACCATTCAAGACATTTTTGTTGATGCATATTGTGGTTTGGATAAGAAATGTCTCCATCAATCCCTGGTTGGTGATAGTGTTTGTGAAGGCTATGACCTTTGGGAAGTATAGCCTTGCTAGGGGGATTACGTCACTAGAGATGGGCTTTGAGGTTAGCCTTACCTTTTCCCCCTTCCCATGTGGATGAGAATGTGATCTGTCAGCTTTCTGTTCTCCCAGCATGCTTTCCCTGCCTGTGGTCACGCCCGCCCCACCATGGTAGACTCTATCCCTTTGGATCCCTAAGCCAAAAAGAACCCTTCTCTCCTCTGAGTTGCTTTTACAGAGTTCATTGTCTTGTCACAGCAACAATGAAGTAACTAATACAATGTCTCCTAAGACTCTAGAACATTCTTTCCTTGTGAACACATGGGGTTTCTTCTTGGTGGGACCAGTCGCCTGTTTGGAATAGCCAAGGTATCAAAATTCACATCAAGTTCCTGACTCCTGAGCCTCTGGTTGTTTTTCCTTCCTCTCTTGCTCTAATTGTGCAGAAGCAAATGCAACATAAGCAATGTAAAAATCAAGTCTTGCTAGTTAAATATAAGAACACAGAGCAAAATATCTGAGAAAGGTTACACCTCTTTAAAGATGCAAATTGATAATGGAGCTCAATATCAAAACAACAGAGTGCTGTTAATTTTTAAAAAGGTGCAAATTGCTAATCTTACTTAAGGCTTTTTTTTAAATTGCTTATTAAGAGTCCTAGCACACACACACACAAAAATTTAAACAAAATAAACTCTTGAAAATAGAAGGGTAAGAACTAAGTGTGGGCTTTTCTATAGCCCTTTGCTTCCCTCCTGAACCTGCTGGTTACTGCAGGACTTGCTAATGTGTGAAGGCTGTGTCACCTACCCCAAGGTCACGCTAAATGTCTGCAGGCTTGATTTATCGCTTATCTAGCGCTGCAACGGTGCTTCATCAGACCGCAGAACACAAAGATATAGACAACAACCATTTAGCTCACGTTAGCTGATCTCTAGTGGACCTGGCTAATCTTGCCTGGCCTCACTGAGGCTGCCGGAGTTATCTGTGGCTTGACTGGGAGACAGTCACATGAGCTGAACTTGCTCACATATCTTGGGTCCGTGATAGGTGGAAGGAGGAGACTGGGCAATAGAGCACATTCCACGTGCTATGCCTACGTGGTGGCCTCGGCAAGGGAACATTTTACCAACTGTTAACAAGCATCACATACGAGGTTTTGTTTAGTTATCTGGTAATGGTGAGGCCCCACTCAGCCCCTAATTCATAGGCTAGGCATCAAGGTTGGTGATATTGCATACACAAAGCCTTTAGCACATGCAATGGGGATTTGGATAATCTGGAATGGCAGGACAGAAAAAAATTGATTGAGCCTGTCTATTGTTAGGGCTTCAGATGGGGTAGAGAGGTGGCTATTATGTGTGTTGTCTATATGCCTCAACAATGCCACGAGATCAAGGGATGTCTGTGTGTTTCCTAACAGAGACAGTGATAGGGAAGCATGCTGGTCACTGTTCTACTGTTGGGAAGAGACACCATGGCCAAGGCAAATTATAAAAGGAAACATTTGACTGGGGCTTGTTTGCAGTTTCATAGGTTTATCCATGATCGTCCTGGCTGAAATCACGGCAGCAGGCATGGCATTGGAACACCAGCTGGTGATTTGTGACTTACCTACCGCCACATGGCAGAGAGTGGAGAGCCTGGGCCTAGTGTTGGCTTTTGAAACTTCAAAGCCCACCCCAGTGGCACACCTCCTCCAAGGCCACACCTCCTAATCCTTCCCAAACAGTCCAGCAACTGGGAATCAAACATTCAAATATATGCACGTATGGGAGTCTAAATTTTATCAATATAGCCTAACATAAAAATTGGGGTCAGGTTCTTTGATGCCGGTGTCACTGTCCAAAGTCAGAATATCTAATTTCAGAACCAAAGAATGGAAAAACTTGATGTGGGATTCCCCTCTGTATGCTGTGAATACCATTGGTGAATAAAGAAACTGCCTTGGCCTGTTGATAGGGCAGAACTTAGATAGACAGGGAAAACTAAACTGAATGCTGGGAGGAAGAAAGGCGGAATTAGAGTGAAGCCATGTAGCCCCGCCAGAGACAGACACTGGAACTTTATCCAGTAAGTCAGAACCTCATGGCAATATACAGATTAATGGAGATGGGTTAAATTAAGACATAAGAGTTAGCCAATAAGAAGCTAGAGCCAAGCAGTGATTTAATTAATATAGTTTCTGTGTGGTTATTTCGGGGCTGAAATGCCGAGTGGCCAGGAACCAACAAGTAGTCTCTGACAAAAATTGGCACCCACGTGGCCAACAAAAATCCACTTAAAAACCTGAGAGAGCTTGAAAAGAAATTCTAGACACAAAAATACAGAGTTTAACAGAGTCTCTTGCTGTGACTCTAGTAAATGAAATTGCAAAGGAATATGTCACCAGCATATGGATTCGGGAAGGACATAGAACTGAGCCCGTCAATGCAATCCATCTAGCATGAAGCTACTCTGGACCAGATTTTGGAGACAAAAATTTGTGGATGATGTGAGGAAACAATGTGCTACACACACCCAAGATGTTAGAGACCTGCCGGGAGGATGGGGGTGGGGGTAGGGAGTTAATAAGCATATAATGCTCCTCCCCTGAAAGAAGAAATAGAAGCAGAAAATCTTCAACTGAAGCTGGCAGATTAGGGGCGGTGAGTGAGGGAAATGAGAAGGGCTGCGGAATCCAGGCACAATGACGGTAAACCCTGCGGTCAGACTAGCGGTTCTTTCATGAGTCCTGGCTGGGTCACACCACAGCAGAGAATCCTGGCTTTACTCCAGTTTTGAGTTGGGGAAATATAAGACGACCTGAGTCTCTGTGTAACAGGAAAGCAGTTGCTGACCTCCAGTCTCCCTGCGGAGCCCAGGAAGGACCACCCAAGCTCTCTTTATCTTGTGCACCGTTTGGAAATGTTACTTATTTCATCTCACCAACGGCAACAGCTGCTGCCAGCTCAGCAGCTGAAATTCCGTTTCCTTCTTCATCTACACCACCACAAACACAAGTGTGGACATGTTGGCACCCTCTCCCCATCATCTGTCTCATTGGAAGGGGAGCGGTGGTACTATTGGCCACACCAGAATCACCAGAGCCCAACATTAAATAGCCAAACCCAACCAAAGTAAGAAAACATAACATTATCATTTAAATTTAAGACATCGTCTCCAAGTAGCTGCATAGAGACTTGCAGCGTTAAATGAAAAGACCAGAAAAAAAAAAAAAAGGATGTCTGTGGTCTAGATAAGGGATCCAGTTCAGTGGAATTTGAAGTTCTTGGGAAGAAGTACACCACTGAGGACAAACGTACCCTAGCTTTGTGAGTTCCCCCCCCCCATGTCTTCCAGGTCTACCTCATTGCTTTGGGTTTCCTTCTGCCTGGTTCTGTGTTGCCCAGATTATAACTATATCGTAGAAACTTGTTGAACTGTTTGATTCTGATTGGAATCTGAGCTCCTAATAAGCAAGAACCATCTCATTCTTCTTGGTCTCTGTCCCCATCTGTACCCCTTGGTGCAATGCTTCGTACACCACAGGAGTCCCATGCATACTTAATGGTAGATGCATGGACAGATAGATGGTCCTTCCTGATGCCCTCCCTCTCTCTGCAATAGAACAGTATTCCCTGGGTTGAGTGAAGGGTTACTGGTGGTCCTGGCAATCTGAGAAAGAGAATCTAAAAGAGTGTAGAAGCAAACATATGGGGGGTTCTGCGGGTGACAGGACAGGGTGAGGGTCAAAAGGGCATTGGACAAGTGCATTCAAACAAAGAAAGGCAAGATCAGGACAGGAGAGGACAGAGCGTTACACCAAGGGATGAGGAACAAGAAAGCTGCTCATAGCAAAAACGGGCAAAGAGGGAGGAAGCTAATAAGAACCAATTAGAAGGAAGTGAAAAGACTTATTCTGGAGTTTGGTGTTAAAAAGCAAATGAAGTGGAAGTTTTCTAAGTGTTAAACTCTACCCAGAAGCGTAACTTAAAACAAGTGAAAAGAAGGTATAACAAGCTTGTGTTTAGATGGTAGAACATACGACACCATAATTAAAACACTTTACCAATTAAAACACTTTACTAATTAAGGTAGGTAGGTCAATATTATCAGCCTGGCTTTAAAGCGAAAACAGCCCTTGGAGCAGGAAAGATCAGGGCCCTCAGCAGGCTTCACAAGTGGGAACTTCTTCAGAAAAGAACCGTGGGGTTGGACCACACAAAGACAGCTACGGAGAGAAAGGAAGACTCCTGAGAAAATCCCCAGGGCAGAGAGGGAAAATATAAATGAGAAAAAGGCAAAGAGTGGAGATAAAACTTCATGCCGTTTCCCTGAGGAACATTCAAGGTTTCCGATGCTCATCGCATCCAGCATGAGGTATCCTAGAACGACCAGGAGGCAAGTCCAGGGGAGAGAATTGCTCGGCAAATCCAGAACTCTTTCTGGTACTTCATTTAGACATAGGGCCAGACACATAGGAGATCCAAGAGAGATCTCGGAGATCCAGGAATCCCACACTAGCTCAAGCAGGTGACGTCTCTAACTGCACTCTCTTCCTGACCTCCATACCTCCAAACAAGGTCTAAACAGAGGTAGGACTTCTAACAACGCCACTACAGCCCTCAACGCCGGAGTCTCCTGGGCTCCCATGTTCTTGTCTCAGAGTCATCTGCTCTAGAGTACAGAACTCTAGACTCTAGTCCCTAGAGGTCTTCCTTGCTTCTTAAATACAACCTCCATCAAGAGGCCCATCCTTGAGTAACTAGCAAATAAATTAGGTGAAAGAATATATGGGCAAGTAAATATCCACGTTATAAAAGGCATAAATTTGTATAGGCACATGTTAGTCTTTAGGCACAGGCCCCTTGAGGGTTTGGGACGACTCTCTGGGCACCGAGCTACAGTTTGAAATATCCACCACTAGATGGCACTATTTTAATGAGACAGTAAAGTCCCTACTCAAACATGGCCACTGACATAGGCAAGGTGTATGCAAAACATATACAGCAAAAGTCAAATGTTCCAAGCCTGCTACTGCTCCTGACTGTCCATAACAGATCATGGGAGCCCCCCTCAGAGGGGAACAATAGCTGACATATTCTAAAATCTCCGACCCCAGCGTTACGGCCGCCTAAACCACCGTTGGGATGTTGAATGTTTTCAGTAATCTGCAGTAAAGTGGTTTTAGGATTTGTTATCATTACAGATGGTTTCAGACTCATACTGAGGGCTTTAATTACACCCCACGGACAGCCCTAGACAGCAACTGTGCAAACAGCCACCTGTCCTGAAGCGTTGATGAGAGTCTGAGTTCCAGCTCCAGGGCCACGGTCACTTCTACTAATTACAACGAGACTCAGGACCTGGGTGGGCCTCAGTGACCATCAGCAGGCCCTCAAGACAGAGAACCCAGAAAAGGCCCCCGAGCAAGGGTGCTGGAAAAGTAGCTAAAACCAAGGGAAACAGTGGCCCCGGGTATCCCTGACCCAGTGTGGTAATGGGTATTCCTCAGGGTAGAAAGTTTCCTTTGTTTGGGTTTTAGCAACCTGCTTTCCTAGGAAAGAGATAAAAATTAATCAATTGCTAGCTCTCTCTCTCTCTCTCTCTCTCTCTCTCTCCCTCCCTCTCTCCTTGTCTTTCTCTCCCTCCCTCCTCCTCCCTTGGTAGACAAAGATAATACATGATGGATCAGTGATAGATAGATGATAACAAGGTTTTATAGTAATATACATATCTGTTTACCCTTGTTTCATTCATTTTTAAAAAGACTTGATACTGTGAAATACCTTTTCATTTTGAGAGCTTCCCTAAAATTATCCTAAGGGGAAAGCAGGCTCTCCATCTTAGGCTAACAACCGGCCCACTGCGACAGAATACCCTCAGCTTAGCTGCTTGCAGGCTGCCGTGTCCCATGTTCCAGCTTCTGTCTTCCATTCATCGCTGCTCACACAGCTGCCTGACTCAGCTGGAACTCTCGGGGAGCAAAGATGGTAACCGGTGCGTCTTTCGATCCCCTCTCATTGCCCAGTACAAAGCCCTAACGCAAACAGATGAGGAGGACAATGGAGTCCATGACTGGCAGTGCTAGAACTCAGCAAGGAGCTCACCTTCACCAGAGGTGACAAGCCTGTGTCGTGCAAGCCCAGTGCGTTACCTGCAGCCCTGCTGTCCCTCCTCAGCCCTCCACCTCTCTGTGACTGTCCCAGGATGCCAGTCACTGGAGCTCAAAACCTGGGAGCCATGTTGCCTCTTTCACCTTCCATACCCGTTCCTTGCCTTGCCCTCCCTCCCCTTTTCGTCTCCCCAGTCACGGTCCTGATGCCCTCTTGCTCTGGACCGCACGTCCCTAGTACACCGTGTGTGAGGATGGAGATCTTCTGTTTCCTGGTACACACTTTGCTCGGAACTTTTCACAGCAGAAGTTCCCAGTTTGCTCACTCATTTACGGGAGCACATAAAGTGGATGTTGTCGACAGAGCAGTGATTAGGAGATGCAGGCGTACAGGATAGCAAAAATGTTTGTTAAGTGAAACTGTAGGGTTGAGTTTGAACTAACCGGGACTTGTGAAAGTATTTACTTTCCAAGAGTTTCCTTCATTTCCAAGCTATTGTTGTGTTGTACTGTAGACTGGATAACGCCATACAAGATGGGCCTGAATTACTTACACTCAACTATAAAACCAGTGAAAAGAAAATGAAACTGTCCAGACTTGAGCATAGAAGATACACTATGACAACTTAGCACCGAGCTATTTTTAGGAATGACCGAGCAGCCTGTGCTCGGAAACCTGCCTGGCTTCCTGCCCAGATGTGAGACTCGCGCGTCTGATGTATAGCTTCAGAAACGATGGTAAGAGATCAATGTGCCCTGCCTTCCAGACTGCATTTGCATTTTAATAGAAGATGTCAGTGCCTCTGTTTCCCAGGGTGATACATGCTGGAACCTTCCGGTGGCCCTCCTGTTGACTCACGAGGGCTCTTCGATGCTGTAGGGTGGCATCACACAAGCAGAGACAACCCCCAGATACCGCTGCCCCCACTGGAGTGTCTCAGGTCACTGAGTGAGACCCCAGACTCCCCTTTCCATTCGGGGGTGCTGTCAGAGGTCTCAGGATCGCTCAGCACCATCCTCCTGGTGGGAGCCGCTGTTGTTGCTGTTATTGCTGCTGGTTCTAGTGCTGAGAATTGCCTGCTGTCCCTAGATAGTCACCCTGAAAGCTGATGCTGAGTTCTGGATCTCAGGTGCCCCTAGACAGTCCATCTAGTCAATGCCATGCCACAAGACAAACCTCACACTATTGAGCTAATTTGTGTCAAGAACAACCCTAGGATTGTGCACATGGAGTTCATCTCCTCTTCACAGTGACTCTGTAAAGTATTGTATCAGTCTCCTGTTGCTGGGAGGACACAGAGCTACAGAATGTCATCTCGCTGTGGGTCACACTGCCAGCGAGGAAAGGCATCCCTCGGGTCCTTGTCAGCCTCCCTTTCTCCAGCTGTCTACAAAGATGCATGTGGTTCTTGTTTCCAGTTTCTGCTTTTGAACCCCTTCCTTGATATCATATCTTAGACCGTATCCTATCAACAGACGAATCCCTGCCATTCCAGAAAAGCCATTCCTTTACACGCTTTGGTACAGTTCTGTGTTCACGAGCTAAACTCTGCCAGTGAGAACACTGGTAAGAATGGAATGTGAACGTGCACTGGCAGCAGAAGAAATGACTTGTGGAAAGCTGGGCATGGGCGCACAAGCTAGGCTCAGCACGGGGAGGTGGAGACAGGAGGACCGCGAGTTCAAAGTCATCCTCAGCTGCACAGCAAGACTGTCTCAAAAACAAAAGAGAAAGGTTGGCATTCTACAAATTAGAAAAATAAACCCATGGGTAAGCATATCTTGCTGTAAGGGTCAAAGCAGGAAAAGGGCAAGAGCTCAGGGCACTTCACTCTCCATAGCGTGTGCTCACCCTCTGAAACGTGACTGGCACACTCTGAGGGCTACTGAGCCCTTCCCACCAGGTGAGACCATCATGGGCTGAGAGCAGAGGCCCTGGGGTGAGCACAAGGAGTCTCCCCCCTCTGCTACCCTTCATGATCATGAAGTGAGGACTGAGGACATCTTGGAAGGAAGAATCCGACATCTAGGCTGACAGACAGGGAAGAACGTTCTAGAGGAAATACCAGAGGCAGAGCATGGAGGTACAAATGCCGTGAGCACCTGGGGAGTGATCAGGGGAAGACACTGATAGAGAATAAGAACCAGGACAGTAGGTCACGGCGAAGGAGCTGACACCATCCGCAGACGATGTGGGACCCATGCCGGGGTGGAAGCAGAAGAGTTCGAGCCAGAGACGCCCTCTGAATAGCGCTGATGACCTGTCTACAACATCTACCTACAATGACCTTTGACTTCCCTTTCTTCAAGGCAAAGTCTTTGGTTGCAGTCATTCTTATGTGTGTGACAGGTGGAGGTCAAAGGTCACTTCTGGGTGTTGCTCCCCAAGATACCATCCACCTTGATTTTGTGTTTGTTTTGCCTACTGGGCTACAGTCTCTTGCTTGACCTGGAACTCACTCATTCTGCTAGGCCGGGATGGCTGGCCAGACAACCCAGAGAACTGCGTGTCTCCACTCGCCCGGTGCTAGGATCGCAGCTAGCTCCACCATGATGAGTTTTTTTTTTAAAAATATGAATTCTAGGACTTAAATTCAGGTCCTTGTGGTTGGATGATGAACACTTTACCGCTGAGCTATTCCAGCAGTACCCTTCAGCACGAAATTTAAATTAAATTCGAGGCCAGCTCATCACCCATCACAGTGGAAGGCCTTGTCAGTTTCTCCTGTCCTGACCTCTCTTTATCTACATCCCTGAACAAGTCTGACCTACTCCACCGTGGCTCACATAGTTCCTGCTCAGAAGCACCTTCCAGACCTCCAGAAGCATGTACTCCTGGGGTGTCAGGTCTTGCTTCTCTCAGAATAAACCTTGTGTCGTGATTTTCTCTGAATTGAAACATGAAGCATTCCATCCTTCGGGAGGCTCACCAGGATTAGGGAAGCAAAGAAACCTTACAAGGCTCAGGAAGGTCCTAAAACCGGAGAGCCACAAAATCCCTCCGACAGGTTGGACAAGCAGCAATGGATGCCAGGAAGGAGATGCCCGCCCTTATCAAGCTGCCAGGTTTCACGGGAAGTCCCAGGAGTAAAACCTTGAGTCATCCATGATTCAGATGCCTTTGAGTTATCCACACTCCCCTCAGAAAGCCCTCACAGGGCAGGGCTCTGTGAGCAAGCCTGATAAAGTCATCGCTTTGCCAAGGTGGGCTTTGGTGGAGTAGTTGTTCTCAACTGCCATTCGTTGCTCTTCAGGGAGAAGAGACATTCATTCACATCTCCCCAGAAAGCATCACACAGCAGTAGGGTTCACCACTTTGAGGTCCCTCCCAGTTACAGACACCCAGTCACTGCTCTTACCCCAGCAGTCACAGAAGCCTCGGAGGGCACAGTCACCGCGCCTGCTGGAACCAATTGCTCATCTTGCATACGGGCCACACGTTCAGCAAGCAGAAACACTTCCTCGGAAATCCTGGGCTACTTCAGGATGCAAGCATTCCCAGGGAAATTGAGGTCACTGGATTCTTGGTTCTCCAGGGGCCTTCTCTCTACGAGCGGAAACAAGTGCCTGCTGCCAGGGCCAAGCTATTCAATTAGTTCTCATTGAAGTTTCTTCTTCTCCCCACAGGTGTAAATTGGGTACCTGGCATGTTGTTTTGAACTTGACTTCACATAAAAAGATATTTATTTCTAGACTGTCTCTGGCTCCAAGAAGGAAGTGAAGACACATTCAAGGCCTCCAGCATTTACCCCTCGTGCCCCAACCCTCTACCTGGGGAAATCAGGAACAGGAAGGGTTTCGCAAACAAGTTACAGGGATATTCCTTCTTGCAGAGAACAGTGCAGCAAGCGGCACCTAAGGAACTTGCACTACTCTGAAGACAGCGTGTGATCGTCAGGAAACAAAGTCAGTTTCTCTAAGGAGAAAATGAGGCACTGTAAAAAAGAATGACAGAAGCCTGTGCTTTTCGGAAGGTATTTGACCCTGAGGGTGTATCAGATCCTGTGGCCCCCTCCTACCCACACCTAGGAAGAGAAAGGGAGGTTTTCTGTGCTTGCTGTAAGGGATCCAGCCCCATTTCTACCCCTGTTCTTCAACGGGCTTTCCTGACACCCAGCACGGGTGCCTTCACACTCTGGGCCTCCTTGCCCTTCCTCCATCAGAACCACTCTGGCCAAAACAATCCCATTGTTTTTCAAGCAGGTAAGAAAGACTCTATTCCTCCTTCAGTGGAACTGAAGTCTGATGAACAAGAGAGAGGCAGAGGACTGGAAGAAGCATGCAGGGCCTGTCTACAGGTCCTATAGTAAGCTGGGGTCTCTTTCCAAGCATGGTAGAAAGGTATTCAAAGGTTCTGAGGAAAACTGCATCATCAGATTAGATTTAAGATTGCCTTCCATTTTAAATGGAGGGCAGAATAAAGAATAACGGAGACAAGGTGTCCTGTCCAGCTGTGCTTACCTCTAGCCCAGAGTCAGCAGAGGTTTTTTTTTCCATAAAAAGTTAAATAATATGAATGTTAAACTTTATGATCTGTCTGGTCATTGTTGCAGCACAAAGGGCAGAAAGAAGGCGGACGATGCATATGTAAATTACCACGGCCTGTTCCGATGAAGTTAATTTCTAGAAATGCATGGCCAAAGTTTGCTGACTCCTGTTCCATTTATGTCAAATGATCCTTGTGATGCTGAGGAGCTGGTCTATTATTGTTGTGATTTAGAATGTTTATAATAATAACGAATGAGTGGGAACAGGATTTATCCCTGGTGCTTGTACTGGGTTTTTGGAGACCATTCTCTTTGGAGAGACACCTTGCCCAGTCTAGATAAAGAGAGAAGGGCCTGGTCCTGCCTCAAAGTGATGTGCTAGACTTTGTTGACTCCCTGTGGGAAGCCTTACCCTCTCTGTGAAGTGGGTGGGGGTGGGGTGGGGTAAGATGGAGGGAGCGGGAGGAGGGGAGGGAGTGAGAATTGGGATTGGTATGTAAAGTGAGAAAATAGAATTTTAAAAAAGAAAATAATAACTGCTAGGGGCTAAGAGATAGTTCAGAGGTTAAGTTCAGAGGTTAAGTTCAGAGGTTAAGAGCACTGATTGCTCTTCCTGAGTACCTGGGTTCAATTCCCAGCTCTCACATGGTGGTTCACTATTGTCTGTAACTCCAGTTTCAGTGGATCTAACACCCTTATACACAGACATGCATGCAAGTAAAAACACCAATGGACATTTTTAAAAAGTTAAAAATGAATCATTAAAAAATTAAAAGTATAGCTGCTAAAGCCAAGTAGTGGTGGCACACACCTTTAATCTGAGAACTCAAGAAGCAGAGGCAGGCGGATCTCTGAGTTCAAGGCCAGCCTGCTGTACAGAGTGAGTTCCAGGGCCGCCAGGGCTGTGTAGAGAAGCCCTGACTTGGGGGAGGGTGCTCGTGAAGTCCACCCTCTCCCCAGGAACTATTGGCAATGTTCGCAGAGAAGCAGAACATCCCTACAAACTTTAAATTTAAAGACAAACACACAAACAATTCTATATCAAGACCAAATTGTGCTGCTCACCTCTATAAACTCAGAACAATTTTTGCATTAATTTAAAATATGAGAGTTCCTCCCTGAGAGCCTCTCTCAGTTGGAGCGCTGAATACGGCTTTGCTGATGAGGTCGATATCTCAGAGGTTCCAAACAACAGCACCTGTTGCTCAAAGAATGACACAGATGAAGAGAATAGTCAATAAGAAGCAGCAAGCCAAAAGTTAAACCAAAAATCAGTAGCGTTATATATCTAACTAACACAAGACATAATGATAGACATTATTCCTTTTATGCAAAAGTAGTTGTAGGAAAAAATGACAAGAAAATCAATTTTTAAAAGTGGATATGCCAGTCTGGCAAAGGAGGAGAAATAAACCTGAAACTTCCCTTCCCATCTATCCATTGAGAATATTGATCACGGGTCAATGAAGGAGTTGCTGGTCTTTTCATTTCATTCAGCCAAGACATAGTCATACTGCAGTAAAGAAAAGCATTGAATCATGCATAAATCAACAATATTTCTAAATGGGGAAATAATTGGAGAGTTCAAGAATGTTAAAGTTACTATAATTTACAGGGGGAGAGGTGTGAAAAGGGAGGAGTAAAGAGGAGGAGACAGGGAGGGGACAGGAGGGGAAGAGAAAGGAAGGGTAGAGAGGAGAGGATATGAGAGGAGAGGAGAGGAGAGGGGAGGGGAGGGGAGGGGAAGGGGAGGGAAGGGGAGGGGAGGGGAGGGGAGGAGAGGAGACAGGAAAGGGGAGGGGAGAGAAGGGGAGGAAAGCGGAGCAGAGTGAAGGGAGGGAAGAGAAGGCAAGGGAGGGGAAGGGAAAGCAGGGGAGGGGAGGAGAGGCTCAGTGAAGCCCTAAAGACACAAAGAGTGTAATAAAATGTATCCTGGAAGATTTTACCTCAGCAGCAGGAGAAACAGTCTCCTTAACTCTCTTCTGGTCACCGTCTGGTCACGACTAACCCGTATAATCTTTGTCACCGTAAGGCTAATCTATAGATCAAACAAAAGTCTTTAAACAAACCCAGATACTGACACTAGCAAATCACAGCGTCAGGCCTGCAGTTCCACGTGTGCCTTCATGTCGCTGATCCCCACTGGACCCCTGTGGGTAAAGACCCCCGCCTCACTAGCACCTCCCCCGGCTGTACCAGCTGCTCTCCAATGGTCCTCAGCCTACAGGGTTTCACTGCCCTTTCTGCCTTCAGAATTACTGAACAAGCCAATCACATCTTTCCTCAGTAACCTCAGAATGAGATCATCACAACACAGGTATAGTCTGCGGTTGTGACTGAATGAGTCTGACAGGCAAAGCTTCCAAATCTGACCTGCTGACAAGAAGGACTTTGTGAGTGCCATGGGCTCTGACCGGTTCCTCTTGTACTGTCAAAGGTGTTTTCTAGGCTGAGTAACTAACTGTGTCTCAAGATACTTCTCATTACCCGTATAAAACACTGAGCCCCTACAACCAAACAGCACCACGTTCGCTTGGCACCCGCTTCTGTGCTCACTCATCAGCTACAGTCATCTACACAAGTTACTACCAGGTCGTGTTTATTATACGTTTACAAAATTGTGTTCAAGTACAATTGTACACATTTGAACCCTTTAAAGGTCAATGCAGAAATACAAATTAATTAGTTAAGGGTATATATGAAAATCACATTCAAATATATAATCAAGATAATAGATGATTTATTCTTCTAAATCTGCAAAAATACGAGCAGAGTTGACATTACAAGATAATGCCTTAGTGGCCTCTACTTTTCTGTATCTGGTTTTTGTGCATGTGTGTATACACATATATTAAAACACATGTAATTTAGAATAAATCTTAAAATAACTAAATTAACATACTCACATTAAAGTGTTTCATTAATAGTAATATAAATCATTTTTATGTAAATATTTTAATGTATAATCTTTCTTTTATTCATGGGAACTCGCATTATTTCAAGAGTTCTGCGGTTGTAAGCATGCTTCTCCAAACATTCTTGCGTTTGTCTTCTAATGTGCATTCTAAGAGATTCTTGGGGATACAAACTTCAAAACTTCGACTTTGTGCAATATGCCAATTGCTTTCCACACTGCCAGTGCTACTGTGCCTTTGACAAAAATACAGATGGGTCTTAGAAATGTGTTATGTTTTGGTCATAAATGTCCTCCCAAAAGTTCATATTTTGACAGCATGGGCCCCTGATGATGGGGCTATTGGAGGTTAATGGACGCTCCTGCCAGCCACAAGAAGCCATTTTAAAGAATCTCTTCTTGGTTGCTGGCTAGGCAGTCCTAGAGACTTGTCCCTCCTTGTTCCTGCTACCACAAGAGCCCAGAGCAAGTGTCAGAGGCCTATTCTCCGAGTCCTTCCCTGTGATGTTACTCCAGACATAAGCTACAGTGTAACTCATGACCCCTGCGGGGTAGGGGTGAGCAATAGCAGGGATTTGAAAGCGCTAGGGTCTCAGGCAAGCCAGGGAGGCTTTCTGAAAGTCCTTTCCAATGCCAAGAGCCCGAGAGACACCACTCACTGTGATGTCCACCACACCAAGGTCAACATTGAAAGTGTTAACCAAAGGTTCTGTTCCCACTAGAAGACACTAACCCAAACAGCCAGAGAAGAAAAGGCAAGCCAGCCTGGAGATGGGCACTGCCTCTGCGCTTAGGGAAGTGGAGACCGTCTCCACTCATCCCGTGTTAGTGACCACATAGAGACAGGCAGACTCTATTCATGTTGAATTTTCATTCTGTGAACCACGTTGTCCTCTCCTCCCACTTGCCGAAAGACAAAGTTTGGCTTAGGTTGGACATCTCCCTGCCACAATCTCATCGTCGTGTGCGGTGGTTGCCTCTTTATCCCTTCCTCTTTCTGACCTGTCCTTGGTTAGGCTTCCCTTCTCCTCTCCCTCCTTTATTGCTCTCCTTCCATCGACTTCTGTCTGTTAGATCCTCCTATTGCTCTCACACTAACTGATAATCCCGTGCAGCTTGCTTCTTCAGTTCCCACCCTTAGTGACCCTTAGTGTATGCTGACCACCTGCTCCCTTAGTCCAAAGTACTGGAGTTAAGGAACAATTATTTTGAATTGTCTGTTACTCCTTTTCTCTTTTATTGCACTTATGTGTGCATGTGCCTATGGAGGTGTGTGCAGGTCCCCACCGAAGCCAGAGAGAGCATCAGATAAGATCCCTTGAAGCTGGAGTTACAGGTGTTTGTAAGCCTCCCAACATGGGTGCTGAGATCCAAACTCCAATCCTCATGACTGAGCAGCGAGTATCTGACAACTGTATCCTCATCCAACTACTGTATCTTCATAGGGAGCAGCAAGCATCTGATGCCAGTGTGTCCTCCATCCAGCTACTGGATTTCATAGTGGGCCTATGCATCTGTTGTGGCTGCTTTGAGGGTTATCTCTCTATTCTTGCAGTGATGCTGGATATTATAACACATCCTGGTGAGTGGACCAAGGGTTCAGTTGCTGAACTGCACCCCACTCCTGTGAGAAAAATGAGATCCAAACCTTTCTCTGCCACAGCCCCCACTAAACACCACAAACATTTTCAATTGAAAGAATTCAGATGATTGAAATAGCCAACCAGCAACCTAATTCCAGAGATGCTGAGTCCCACTGAAGAAACACGAGGAACTCCAAAACTCAGGGCAACATGGTTTCTCCAAAAAGCATTGGTTCCATAGCAGTGAATCTCAACCGGAGTAAATGAGATGAAAATTCCAGAATTTTTTTTAATTTTTGGATGTTCAGTGAAATCAAAGAGAACACAGACTCCTGAATAGAGTCAAAGAGAACACAATAAATCGCCTGATAAAACGAATCAGTACAGGACATGAAGAAAAAGTTTGATTTCCAAAGCTTATGAAAACTTAACAGAAAGCCTCATCAATAGAGTGTATCAAGCGGAGGGCAGAATATTAAGGCTTAAAGACAAGCTAAAGGAATATGTCAAAGCAGCAGCAAAGTATGAATAGACCATGTGAGGCCTTTGGGACATCATAACAGGCCAAATCTACAACTCTGAGCATAGAAGAAGAAAAAGGCGCAAGCTAGAGGCACAGAACATATAGTCAATTAAATCATAGCAGAAAGTGTCTCGAATCCAGAGACAAGAAGCATCTAGAACGCCAACTAAAAGGCCAGAAAAGATCCTCCGATGTCATATCCCAGTTAGAGGCTGAGTATATGGACAAGAGAAAAACACCAGGGGCTCCTAGAGAGAAGCATCGTGTCACAAACGAAGAGACAAATCAATTCAAGTAACAGCACAATTCTCAGTGAGTGCTTAAAAGACGGGAGGGCCTAGAGCAATGTATTTCAGTCTCTGAAAGAAAATGACTACCCGGATTGTTTTATTTATGAAGCTGCATAAACCGTGCTATGGGTAGTACGTATCATTTTATAAATTCATTAACTATCCATAATTGTGAGGATTAATCCCAACTGTCACCCATATGAGATGTAGAAAGTCTTGGGAGAAGAGCCTCTAAGCATACCTGTGGGAGAACATCTTAATTATTATGTTAATCGAGACACTGTGGGTAGCACTGTTCCTTGGGCTGGAATCCCAAACCATGTAAAAAGAAGCATGTGAGCTGATGGTAAGCTCGCCATACATCTCTGCTTCTTCACTGTGGGTATAAGTGGCCGGCTGCCTCAAGTTCCCATGACTCCCCTGCTGTGATGCACACACCTCAAACTAGGAGATATACTGCACCTTTCCGTAGATGGACACGACAGAGTGGTCTCGCACCAGCTCAGAATTTAATATAATAGAGGGTTCTTTATTTAGGAGTAGACTCACAGATTACAGTCCTCTGCACGAATGGGGAACAGGAACCAAATCCAGCAGGAGAGAGAGAGAGAGAGAGAGAGAGAGAGAGAGAGAGAGAGAGAGAGAGAGACTGCCCAAGTGGACTGATATCTTACAGGTCATTGGCAAAAGGAATTCCCACAGCACCTCCCCGTTTTGTCAAGTCTCTGCCACAACAATGGGAAAAGAAGCTAGAAGAATAACCAAAAGCACACATGCATGTGATTTCTATTTCTAAACATACACATATATAGAGAAAATCTTTTTAATGGAATTACATACGGAGGGAAGAAAGATGACAGACTAGAGCTGTTTCACCTATCACTTGGTTAGTGTATTAGTTGTGTAAGGAGACCCTTGGCATTAGGTAGCAATAATCAATATTTTCTCTTACAGCCACAACAGAACTTTCTCTCTGAACCCACTACCCCTCTTTCAATTTAAGCCCATACCATTAGTTCTTTATGGGTAAAAATAACTGAGGATCTTAAAATGGAGAGGCCCTCTCTGCCTGTGGTCCTCAGGTGCAAAAGAACAACTCAGTGTCATAAAATGGACAGTTGCTCGGTAGTGGTCTAAGTTATATAATTTGTTTACCAGCTGGAGCTAACGCATTTAAAGTTAAGCTTACAAACATTTGAATTTTCTTCTTAAGTCAAAATAGGGGCACCATTAGCTTGATTATTGCTTGTAACTGCCATTTTCTCACCTCTAGGCTGCTTCCAAAACAAAACCAGAAAACAAACAGGAGAATTCTTGATAACCAGCATTGGATTTGTTACTCTGTGGAGTTTGAGGTTTTCTGATATTTTTCTGCCTTGCTTCCATTCACTCGTAAGAAGAAGAAAGAAATGGGGTTTGAACATGAAGAAACACCAAAACAAATTTTTTTAAATTGAAAATAAACCAACAAAATTCGTCACTTCGGGAAGTGTCCTCACACAGCATTGCCTTCAAATAAGTGGGTCCTGCCGGGCTAGGGGAGCGTTTGTGGGCAGACCCACCTCCTCCTAGCTTTCCAGGCCAGGAACCAGGCCCAGTTCCAGGGCAGAGCCCCACCCAACCCGCCTTTATCATTTTTTAATTACCTCTGCCTGTAGCTCCTTACTGCCTGCCACTTAGTATTCCTGCCTGCTCCCAAACAGCTGCCATGTTGTCTCCCTAGAGGTGTGTTTCTTATATCCTTACCTAGTTCACAGGGCTGTTGGAAAGCTTAATTAATTAATGTTTCCTGAATGCCTTGAGGTTTTCAGATGAAAAGTGCAAGGTGGAACTGTAGAGTCTTATTAAATTCCCATTATTTTCCTGGAAATGGAAGTGTGAATTCCTAGCAGACAGGGCCTTCCCATACCTGCCTGCTTTGGAGTCCTAGATCAAGGTACGGTTTTGCTCAAACCATCACGCCAGCCCACCTCTGAGAGGTGACAGATCTTTCAAAATGTCACGTGGGGCTACATGTCAAGACTGCATTCTTTTCCAACCTGTAGTTTACATACAGCAAAGAACTATGTAAATAGTGATCAAGATAATAGGCTTCCATTCATGCAAATCTAAGTTATGCTATGATAAACAGCACATGACTTTTTTTTTTAGTAATTTTATTAAATTATAAAAGTTTCCATTTCCGCCCCTCCTCCCACCACCCTCCCACTCCCCCCACTCCCTCTCCTCCTCCCTCTCCATCCCTAAGAGCAGTCAGGGGTTCCTGCCCAGTGGGAAGTTCAAGTTCCTCCTGCCTCCCTCCAGGTCCAGGAAGGTGAGTGTCTAGACGGACTGGATCCGCAAAATCCAGTATATGCAGAGGAAACAAGTCCCAGTGCCATTATCAATGGCTTTTCAGAAAGACTCCGGGCCAGCCACATTCAGAGAATCCGGCCACATTAAGAGAATCTGGTTGGATTGTGTCCTCATTCAGTCCCAGTCCAACTGGTCTTGGTAAACTCTCATTAGATCCGTCCCCTTGTATCAGTGGGTGATCGCATCCCTCGCAGTCCTTATTTCCTTTTTCATTTTCTTCCTCCTTCTGCTCCTCATTTGGACCTTGGGGGGCTCAGTCCGGTGCTCCAATGTGGGTCTCCGTCTGTATCGCCATCCATCGTGGGATGAAGGTTCTCTCTGATCTTGCCTTCTTTGCTCACGTTCTCTTTCCTTCTGCTTCTCATTTGGACCTAGGGAGTTAAGTCCAGTGTTCCGATGTGGGTCTCTGTCTCTATCTCCATCCATTGCCAGATGAAGGTTCTATGGTGATAAGCAAAATATTCATCAGTATGGTTATGGGCCTAGGCCGTTTCAGGCACCCTCTCTTCTGTCCAGAGAACAATCTGGGGATCTCCTTGGACCTGGGATCCCATTTGTAATCAAGTCTCCTGTAAACCCTAAAATGACTCTCTTAGTTGAAATATATTCTTCCCTGATCTCATATCCATCCTTCCTCCCTCCCCCTATCCCAGTCCCCCGAGCTTTCCCCATTCCTCCCCTACTCCCTTCTCTCTAACCCTCTCCCCTTCCAACAACCCTCCCCCCCCCCCATGCACCCGAGGTTACCTGGGACTCTTGTCTATTTTCAATCTCCAGGCAGATAGCTACATGATTTTCATCAGGTTCACCTTCTTATTTAGCTTCTCTAGGATCACGAATAATAGGCTCAAAGACCTTTAATTATGGTTAGAATCCACATATGAGTGAATACATACCATATTCCTCTTTTTGGGTCTGGCTTACCTCACTCAGTAAAGCGTTTTCTATTTCCATCCATTTGCATGCAAAATTCAAGATGTCATTGTTTTTTACCGCTGAGTAGAACTCTAATGTGTATATGTTCCACACCTTTATTAACCATTCTTCTATTGAGGGGCACCTAGGTTGTTTCCAGGTTCTGGCTATTACAAATAGCAGCACATGATTTTTTTTGAAATGTAAAGGAAGCAAACTGACAACACGAAGTGGGGATAATATGAACTTCCTCAGAAGCCAAAAAATAAACCTGCTAGAGTATATCCTGGACCGCAAATAGTTTTTCTGATTGGAAGGGATGTTACGTAGTAAGTCTTCTGTCCTGCCAGACAGTTCCTATATAATGACATGGAGACTTTTTACTAAGTAGGAAAGCCCGGCCTATAGCTTAGACTTTTTTCCAACTAGCTCTTATAACTTGAATTAACCCATTTATATTTATCTATGTTTGATCATGTGCCATTACTTCTCTTCTATCTTGCACCTCCTGGTTCCTATCGATGTCTTCTGGCGTCTTTTGTATGCCTCAATTCTCTCTTCCTCTTCATTTCTCTCTACTTAGAAGGCCCACCTATCTCTCCTGCCTAGCTGTTGACCTCTCAGCCTTTTAGTACACCAATCATAGCAACACATCTCCACACAGTGTAAAAATGTTCCTAAACATTTTCCCTTTTTTATCTAAATAAAAAGGAAAGGTTTTAACCCTAACATAGAAAAACTATATGCAATTAGAACAGTTATCAAGTAAGGATTGCATTCACAGTGTCCAATCCATTTGTATCTGGAAAACTCAGAGAAAGAACTGTATTTATCTAGTCTATCTTAGTCTTATACCTAACCATTTTTTGTCATAACTAGTTTTTCCATCCTAAAAATATCTTTTTACACTTTAAAACACCTTTTTAGGTAAACAACTTAAGCTTTTATGTTTTTCAACCTCATAAACTTTACATCTCTTACGTAAGTTTCTTCTTGAACTTGAACAAGGAAAACTATAACCATCTAGTCTTTAATCCCCTATCAGAGACCCAAGAAGGATAAAATATTACTTGAGTGAACAGGAAGTACAGAAAAAGCACCAAAGTTTCTTCTGTAAAGTTGGGGGATCCATCTTTGGCCTACAGGCCTAGAATATCTTACAGACTTTTCTATGAAGCAGGAATTTTGAAGGACTGTCTCACCTTGTCTTGGAAAAGTTTGGTAGCCACATTCTTTTGTGTCTGGCTTGTCCAGTTTGTACAGTATGTTGTCAGCAGTTGAGGCAGAGGAAGTTTCTTGCCCAGTGACTAACTATGCCACAAAGAAAGCAAACTCCATACAGAGGTTCTTTAATTCCCATCATCCTTTTATGAAGCAGATTGGTGCTGCTAGGAATAGACATGTCTCGTTATCATGAAAAGCCCCATATTAAAGCATTAAAATGCCATATTCTAGACATCTCTGAAGTGTTTGAAGGGCATATATTTAAAATATGTTTCTGATTGACCTTAAAAATACATCTCACAGGACTATAAGTTTGATATATAGATGACTAACTACTAATCTGTATTTTTTTTATTATCCTTAATAGCTTTCAAAGACTAGAACTTTACACCACAGTTTTAAATGAGCTGCAAAGGTATAATACCTTAAACAAGAAATAGAACTTGGAATACAGTATAACAAAGATAACCTTTAATTTGTATCAATATACAAAAGTATCTTAAGCAAGAGTAGAAACATATCTACAGTATAACAAAAATAACCTTAAATTTGTATCAATATGCAAATATCCATACCAATGTAAACTAGTTTGAGACTAGTATTTGCTCTTTTAGTTTAAAAGTAGATTCATTAATCTGCCCTTTTAGTCTATCAATCCTATATCCCCCTTTTTTCTTTTCAAAATGAGATCCTAGGATCTAGTCCCCTTTGCTTAGTTTCCTCCCTGACCATGACTAAAAACAATGTGTAACAACCCCCTTAAATGATAACAAGAATTCATAACTCACCTATCAATCAAAAACCACCCACCCCTTGGGAATGTGGGCATGCTGTTCTTAAAATTACTTCCTGTTCTGAAGGCAATGGCATCTTTAGGGGACACTGAGAGAATTCTTAGAGGAGTTAGCTGTTGCAGGTCTCAGTATGATGGGATAATACCAAGCTTATTTCAAGTGCTGATTGAAGTAGTCTATGGTGGTGAACCACCTTAGCTAACCACCTTGAAACTGTCCTGTGTAGTCAGTAGTTCAAAGTTGATCTTTGTATGGTTTTGTCGACTTAGTGGCATTACCATAATCCAGGTAGAATCCTCATACTGGGGCTCCATCATCTTTTTGGAGACTACAAAGCTCACTGTTAGGAATGGTCCTGGTTCATTGTAGAAGATTTAGAAGATATTATCCTCTTGGAAGTGTGCTTTACTATGGGGCCAATCTGTTGGCGGATGTTCTTCTTCTCGGGGCATTTTCTCTGGATGATTTGTCTTTCTTCTTCAGATGTCTCATTTGTCCAGTGGTCTTCAGATTCCTTAGTTGGATGCTTTTATTTTCTTGGGGAGACTAAAACAAAACTCTCCCCCAACCTTAATTTGGGGAATTTATCCTTTTTGCCAGGTTGAATGGCCATGCTGTTTGATGAACTATCACCTCTCCTAATCAAGAGGTCTCTCCTGCTCAAATCTAATCTTCATCAAATTCACAGCCTTTCTTCTCTTGTGGAAACAATGGCAAAACCTCTTCCCCAACGTAGCACACACCATGGTTTCCATTCTAAGGTCTGCACATCTTTAAAATATATCAGCTGATTTAGTTCAAAGGGTTTTTTCTGTTGTCCAATGTCTCTCCACAGCCATTGTTTCATTTTCATTATCATTTAAAAATTAGAAAGTTAATAAAGCACTGTGTAATCTCTCTCTGGGGTCTTTATTACCCCTTTCTGTTTGTTAAACATATCTTTTAAAGTGAGATTAGATTTTTTCTTTAACTGCTTGTCCTGTAGGACTGTGTGGTACACCTGTAACATGCTTTATATTGCAATATGCAAAAAACTCTTTCATTTTACTAGAGACACAGGTCAGAGCATTGTCAGCCTTAGTTTGTATATGTACTATGTTGGCCATAACTTCTAATAAGTGTGCAATTGCAGAATCACTTTGTTTTAATTTTATATTTTATTGTGATTTTATTTTAGTGATCTCACTTAGCTGCCCAGACTGGCCTTGAACTCATCCTGCAGCACCTTGAATTTAAGATCCACCTGCCTCCGCCTCCCCAGCTGCAAGAATTATAAGCCTGCATCACCAAACATGGCTATAAATTCCATTTCTTAATAAAAGAATTTTTGTGTATGGGAGAGGCTTAAAATATTTATAGCAGCCATTTTAAATAAATTTTGGGGGGGGGGAGTTGGACAGGGTCTCATGTAGCTTGGCCTTCAACTAACAATGTATCCAGGTCTAACCTTGAACAACCCTCCTGCCACCACCTGCCAAGTGCTGGGATCTCAGGCAGGTGCCACCACACCTGGAGAAGGTTCATTTTCAATTGCCAAAATAATGAAAAATAATCTAAATATTCATGAACTGTAAAGTAAAAAATAAGATATCAACGTTACCAAATAAGGACATCCTGAGCAGCGCAGGAGGTAGGCCGGGGCTACTGAACCAACACGGGAAGGCTTCACGGGCACAGTTGTGGCTTGGGAAATCTACTGCAGAAGGCACCAGATGATGCCATTCGTGTGGAGACAAAATGCAATGACATGCTGTTGTCTGAGATTTCTGTCCTGCCCAGTTCCCGCAATTGTTAAGTCCCAAAGAAATCACACCGAGGTCTACGTTAGTTATACACTGATTGACCCATTAGTTCAGATTTCTTATTAACTCTTATAACTTATATTAGCCCATTATTCTTGTCTATGCTAGCCACATGGCTTAGTACCTTATTCAGTGAGGCAGTCACATCTTGCTTCTTCTGTAACAGGGTTACAACTGCAGAGAAATGGCCTTCCTTCTTTCCAGAATTCTCCTGTTCTTATTGACCTGCCTCTACCTCCTGTCTGCTTGTCCTGCCTATACTTCCTGCCTGGCTACTGGCCAATTGGCATTTATTTAAGATATAATTGACAGAATACAGACCATGGTCCCACACCAACATGCCATACTCCAGTGTGCAAAAACGTCGAGGAAAATGTAAGAAAGGACAGGAAGCTCAGGCAGAAGGCCCAAGGAAGAGAATGGAGAAGTCTCTTCTGTAAATGGAAGAAGGACAGGGTCAGCACAGCCCTCGAGAGTTGACTTTGATGCTTTTTATTTTCCTGAAATGGTTTTAAATAACAGTCTATTCACAGGGTAGTAGGATGGTCCCCATGGGTACAGGTGCGCGCAACACCAATCTAGGGACCCGATTTCAACCTTGTGTTCTGGTGAGCTTTAACTGTTCGTCTGAAGCAACCTAGACTCATCTGAGAGTTGAGTCTCAATTGAGAAAATGACCAGTCCAGGTCAGCCTGTGGGCGTGTCTGTGAGGGACTGCCTTAAATGCCAGTTGAGGTAAAGTGGCCCAGCACACTGTGGGCAGCTCCGTTCCTGGACTCTGTGGAAAGGCTAACAGACCGTGAGTCTGCGCGAGTCAACACACAGCACTGTTTACAGTTTCTGCCTCAAGTTCCTGCCCAGATTCCCTCCGTGAGGAACTGTGACCTGGAAGCCGAAACAAACCCTCTCCTCCCCTAGGTGGTTTTTGGTCAGAGTGCTTTATTACAGGAACAGAGAGGAAACCCAGACACCCCAGAACCCCCGTAAAGGTGGAGGGATTCTCCACTGACCATGTGTGTGGCGTGTGCCCCACACACCCCATGCCCATGGATGAGAATAAAATGCCCACATCGATGACAATAAATTCTCCTCCCCGGTGGGGACCAGCAGTGGGGAGCCCGAAACACGAGGCCAGGAATATGTAGAAACTCTGTGGTTTTCACTCATTTTTGCTTGTGAATGTAAAACTACCCTAAGAATAACAGCTATTAAAATATGTACCCTTTTTTATGTAATTAAATGGTATAGTTTAATGGCATGGATCAGAAAAGGGCCAGACAGTCAAGTAATGACTGTCATGTAGGAAGAGCTGGAAAGTAGGTAAGAGGGACCCATGACCAGTTGTCTTCCCTTCTCTGACCCAGAACCTGGGCTATAGATGGTCCCTGGTGCCTATCTGTTGAACGGAGAACTAATATTTACATACAAATCCAGTTAGATCTGGACACAAATAACAAAATGGTGGAGTATATGCTTCCAATCCCCACACTTGAACATGTGAGGCAAGAAGGCCAGACCTATAGTGAGCTCAAGGCCTGGTCTACACAGTAACCTCCATCTCAACAACAGCAAAGTGCCTGAGAGACCATTTAAAGGGTTTGCAAGAATGTTGCTTTTCATAGTTAACTGGTATTTTAAGTTTTCTTCCCCAGGCTTTGGTCTATAGTTTTACAGACTCGGTGCCATTTCTCCTTTCTCACCCGAGCCTGAACTCCTCTACCTCTTTCCACCACTCAGGAACAACTTCACGGAAACAGGAATGTCGCCATGTTCCCACGATGTCGTTTGCCAAGCCTGGTCAGTAGTTCTGGGGTACCCTTGTCCTGGGAAACACATTATCTGAACCATGCAGACATTTAAGAAGGCTGAGTCTAAATCCCACCAGGGCAGCAACAAACTGTCCAGTCTCTTTCTTCTCTGGACTAGCTTTGTTTTAATTTTTTTTCTTACTTCCACTAGAATTTAGTGAGAAAATAGCTTCATTTGGATGAGCTCTGGGGTGATCACAAAAATGAAAATAAATGGTGAAGGGGAAAAAAAAATCAAAAGGTTATCTCTCTGAGATGTAATTTAGTGTCTGGCAGGAATAATTCAAGAGAATTGTGTCCACTTCTTGATCATATAACCAAACAAACAATGAGGAAGGACGTCCTGCTGAGAGACATTTTCACATTAAAAGGTGCTAAAAACGGGCTAGATCTCCTCACAGCCCTGTTGGAAGCCTCCATTCGATTTCAGTCATTTCCTCTCTGTCCCCAGACTGGTAGCAACTGGCAAGGCAGAGGGAGGAGGTAGGGCTGCAGGCTGCACCTCCATCCTGACCTATGAGTAACTCGAGGTGGGTCAGAAAATGAAGAAAACCACGTCCCTCTCCGACATTTCTGGGGGACAGCGTGAACAATACCAACAGAGGATGGGGAGGGAAATCAAAACCCTTTGTTCTCCTTAGGGAAAGAGAGGCCTGAAATTGGTCCAGATAAAACCACGCCTCTGACAGAGGGGCTCCGTGGACTCCGCTGCATATACTGCAGAAAAGGTGAGACTTTGGTGTGTTTAGATACACCCCTCGCCGGGCATGGTGGTGCACACCTTTAATACCAGCACTTATGAGGCAGACAAGTGAATCTCTTGAATTTGAGGCCAACCTGGTCTATAGAGTCAGAGCTAAATAGTGAGACACAGCCTCAGAGCTAGACAAACAGACAGACAGACAGACAGACAGATTATATCTCTAGGCATTCTAGGTATGTCCTCTTCCACACAGCTGTTGGGGGTGACTTTTTGAGACTCGTTAATGAGCATAGGCAGGTCAGTCTATAGTTAAAGCCTTCTGTAAGTATCCATCCACTAAAATATAGATGTTGTTGTGTAAGTTCTATCTGAGCTGTCAATTCTGTATCTGAAAAACCTTTAGCCCAGTGGAGAGTTGCATATTTACATAAAAGGAAAGCCACCTGGAAGCACAAAGCATCCAACACAGAAGGGGCTGTGATGTGCCCCAGCTCCAGTGGGTGGCAGCAGTGAGCAGAAGCAAATCCTCTGGGAAGGGGGTTGTAGACACTCCTGGTGGAGTGGGTTCTGGGAGGACTGCTGGATAAACTGTACAAGCCCAGCCCTAATGATGGGCGAAGGACAACCACTGCGGCTTAGGTAAAACCCTGACGAACTCCTGTGGCCCGTTACAAGGGCACACACTGAGACAGGAGCTGTATTTCTAGGCCTTCTGGAAGTTGAGAGCTGTTCTCTTTTAAAAAGCTACTCGGTGAGGAAACAGACCCCAGTCGCCAGCTCTGGAAAGGTAATAAGACAGTCAGCTTGGGAGTAAGACCTCACCATTTTGTGGTTACCTTCACCCCCTCTACTACCACACTAAGTGGAAATTCTTCAAAAGCAGGCATTGGGCCTTGTTTCTCTATGAATCTCAGGCCAAGCTGGGTGTCACATACACAGAATGTATACAGCAAGCACCTGGTGGACAAAAATAAACCAAACTGTGTGTCATGTTTCTGTAACTAAGTGTCTACCTCTAGACAGCCACATCTTTTCATGTCAAGCAAGGCTTATTCATGACTTTGTATGGCCAATGTCTAGCACTGTTCTTCCTACATTGATTGATCAATGGACCCAGCTGGATGAACTTTGAGATCCCCACCACAATCATTCCCCTCAGAATTTGCCATATTCTGAAAATATCTAACAACCTTAGCATACTTTGACTTCTAAGACTCTCCAACAAAATGAAGGAGAGATTCCTAGAGAAATGGCTCTAAGATAATTCTAGAGCTAAAACCATCTAGAATATTCCTGGTGAGTGTGGAGCATTGAGTAATCAAAAACTGAAGAGGATTTGTTGAAGAAACACTGTGTTCCTATAACCTGAGCAGCTCCAAATGTCAAGATCTGGAGCAATTTAAACAACAGCACCTAGTGCTGTGGGATTACAGCCTGGAGTGACCAGAGAGTTCTAAGTCTGACACTAACATAAAGCCTGGACTAATAAAGTGAGCCAATCGCCATGTAGAAGCGATTTCTATAGACGCTTCCCCACATACATGTAGTGAGCACACAGTGTGGGAGGGAGTGGCACACGGTGTCAGGGGCTGGTCAAGGCCAGCACCCACAGTGATGAGCCCCACCGATACCGAGCACCCTGGATACAAAGAGATGAGGATGGCAATCTCTCCTCCAAATCCATGATGCCATGAGAAAGACACCAGGCAAATTGAGGGCCAAAAAGCATACAAATCCCTTCAGACCATCAAAATCACCCAGTATAAGGAGATTGTCACAACCCCAAGGACGAATAAGGTGTGGGTTGGATGAAAGCAGCAGGGGCAACATTAGTTCACTCACTGTGAAAAATGGTTTTTATCCATCTAAGATGTTAGTAACAGGGAGGATGGGCATAGGGCACATGGGAGTGGTCCGTGCACAGGGCGCGTGGTAATGGTCCATGCACGGGGCACGTGGCAATGATCCATGCACAGGGCACGTGGGAAATGGTCCATGCACAGGGCCTATGGGACTGGTCCGTGCACAGGGTGTGCGGGAATGGTCCAAGTATAGGGCGTGTGGGAATGGTCCGTGCGATGTTTGCAACTAAAATGTGTGCGCCATCACACCAGGCTAAGAAAGATTTCAGCACGGGGGAAGGGCAGAGTAGAGCACACTTCTCCTGAGACTCTATTTTTGTATTTCTTCCTAAGAAGTTTTGGTGAATTTCACTTCAAAATCAGATCCTAAGGATTTTATTTCTCCTGTGAAGCCTCTAGAATAAAAATCTACCTCCCAGAACCGTGAGGCAGTGCTCACAGTCCCTCCCTCCGGTCAAATGACTACTCTAAGACAGGGTGTGACTGTGTCACCTGTGGCCAATGAGACTCTTCCTGCTTTGGACTTTTCCTTTCTTCAGCCAAGGGCACTGATACCTGCACCAACCTTCCCTCCCTCCCTGACAGTTAATATCTCTCTCTCCTCCTCTTCGCTAGTTCTCTTTGAATTTACTCCAAGTACTGAGAATAACAGCTGAGGCTGGGGGATGGCTAGTCTTGAGAAGGAGGGTGAACAGGTGCAGCAGCCCAGCTGCTAGGCCCACCTCAGACTGGGCCCTTTCTTTCAGGCGTCCGATTCATTTCCTCTGGCCCCTTTATGTCCAGTCGAGATGAAACGTGGCCTTTCTGTTTGCGTTTCGGTGCTCCTTTGGAGTCTGACATCCACCTTATCCTGCTGGACTCTGATCCGGAAGGAAAGCATCATAAAGTGAGGGTCAGGAGCCTGCCTGAGGCCTCAGACCCCTCGGCATGGCAGGAGGACACAGGAAAACCCTCACCTCTTCTCAAGGAAAGCCTATGCATCAACAATGACCCGCCATATGTAGAGAGAGTTGTGTGAACATCTTCCAAATCCCAGTCCTGAAAGGCATCCCCTTCTGTAGCCTGCATGCCACACCCACCACCTTAGAGCAGAGATGACCCGCATGGGTGGGGGGCAAGAACACATCTGAGCGCATCCCTTGGTGCCCACTCACACTGCAAGGGCCGTTTGCCTCCTGACCATCAAGACTCAGACTGAGAATCCTCATTTTATTTCCCTGTGCACAGAACTCTAAATTAGATTGTAAACAAGGACCTGTGAGGAAACAGAAGCAAACACAACTTTCATAATTATCAGAAGTGTTCATTCTCATTAACAAGGGGTAATTGTTTCTGTTTTGTAAATTGATCTGAGATGAAAGAAGTTAGTTAATAATTTATACTGTACCGAGGAAAGGGGGCTGTGAAAAGACGCTGCGGAAGGATTTGAATTAAACAGCCTCTACCCCTTTTAATATCTCACAAGAGATCTTCTGCTCTGGTTCATTTAATTTAGTGGACACCGCAGTGTGGCCCATTGATTGCAGACAAAACTTCTGAAGGCCTGGTGCGCACCCTGTTAAAACCTGGGAAGGGAGTGAAGTTGGATGTGAATTAATTTGATTCTGAACATAATTCTTTTTCAATGGGATTCTGTGTCCCATTGCAGAGGCATGAAAAAAGGGGACACTGAGTTTGATTGCTCAATATTCATCTACATTTTCCTCTCTATGGGCCCAATATGCTTGGCTTAATTAACTTCGCTCAAAGGTGAAGCAGTGCGCACCATCTGCTGGGAGACAATCACATTTGTGTGCCTCTTGGAATAATCCCTTTACCACTGAAAACAGCTACCATATAGTAGCCAAAACACAGACCCTCAAACTTTCCCCAGATCCATTCTGGTCCGTGCTGGAAAATCACACACAGTGGAGGTGAAGCCTGTTGTTTTGGTCACAGCCCCTGATGACTTGCTCACAAACAATTTTGCATTTGCCTTGTCTTCCCTCCGCCGCCAAATTAAAAATTCTGCATGCTTCATTTAAAACCCAGCTCAAGAACAACCGCACAGCAGGGCACCTCCTTCCCCCCCCCCCCCCCCGACCTCGTACTTTCACACCGGGGAGGATAGGAAAGTGGTTCCTTGAAAAGAACCATCAAGTCGCCCAAAATCCCAACGCAAAATATTGAGGCAAAGTTTAGCCATTTAATTTTTTAATCAAGCCTCAAGGACCACACAGTGTTATCAAGGGCCTGCTGAACTTGCTCGAAAGCTGGGTCATTATTTGATCTTTGTGGCTGTAATCTGATTAGCTCATTGTGGGGGTAAACTTCAGACCCAATCTTGTTAGCAGCTGGCGAAGCTGGATTACGACAGCTACTGAGCTGGAAAGTGGACTGAGCAGTCCAGCTTTGGCCTTGCTCCCTTTGAGCCCACAGTTGCCTACTTTGGGATGTATATACTTTTGTATCTGAATCAACACTTTATCCAAGAACCTCAGACCGCAGCATGAACATATTCTATGGTGATTCTGTCGAGCCGGGCTTGGCCATACGAGCCCAGTTCTCAAAGACTCACGCCTCCATCTAGGTCCCCTCTGTCCCTCTTCCCGAGAATCTGACACAGGTGACGCCGTGGTCGGTAAAGTCGTTGGCCCAAGATATTTAACGAAGGAAATTAATGAACCGAACTCTTCGCTTTGAGATTCACACTCGACAGAGTTGCTAAAATATGCAAATTCTTGCAAGAGTTGTGTGGTCCCTGCTTAAGACAACCCTCAGTTGGGCTTGTGATCTCACTGAGGCCCTGACCGTGGTTACAGTGAATGCCGAGCCCCGTCAAAGCCCAGAAAGTCTTGAATCATAGCTTGAAAGAGTTCAAAGGATCGAAAAGACAAAAAAGGACTAAGCTGGGATTTTTATGTACACTGAAAAGAAGGATAAAATATAAGTTCCTGAATGCAGGCTCTTATGGCAAGGCTGCCCGTGTCAAAGCACTGTGTGCTACGGAAGAGGGTTGAACTCTCTCTCCTGCGCACCATATGCAAAAAAGAAATGGGAACAATTTAGGCTGGCGGTGATTTTGTGACATGAAACATTGAATGCTCTTTTTTGACACACTATTGAGAGAACAAGGAATTCAAAGAGTTTGAACTCGAACAAGTTTTCTGCCTCAATAAGCCATAATCAGCCGAAAGAACTGAGTCCGGCTCAGAGTGGTCTCTGCTCTCAAGCCTTCCCGGGGTGGGTTTTGCTGGCTATTATGAGACGCATCAAAGCAAGGGCCCTTGTGCTGGCTTTCCTCTTATCATTTCCACTAAGACCTCAAGTCTTAGTGCGATTTCTGAGACCAGCAAGCTGACGGGCGACATTCGCAAATATCAACACCGTACACAACTGTCCCAGAGCGACAATAGTGTGAGGAGTAAGTTAGACAGCCAGGCGGCTTCCGAGGACGGCGCCCGCCGTTGCCCGGCGGGTGATGCCACAGGGGTTGTTTAGCATCCTAGACAAGGGTCCTTGATTATTTTCAAACTCTGATGGACGAGGCAACTTTGCTACATGACACGAGGAGAAAGAGAAAAGTGGAATTCACGGGAGGGTGTGTGTTTAGACAAAAGCTAGAGTTTAAAACACACTTTTGTATTTTAATTTGTCTTCATTTTTTTCCAGGAAATTTGCTTTATTTCCATAACTTCCCAGAATTTAAATTTTAATGTGCAGAATTTTCAGTTCATTTGTGTAGAAATTCTTAATGTTAGATATTAAATACAAAATCTAATCGTGTCTCAGCACCTGATGCCTAGAACTTCAGCACTGTCGAAATACGGTTTTAAGCACTAGTACTTCTTGTTTGTATTTCAAACACACACTTGAATGCTAATTTCAGATGGTTAAATGGTAGTTGAGCATGCGGACACCCCGCCGCTGTCATCACGACACGAAGGGGTTATGCTGATGTGACTACTGGTAAAAGAATAATCTGATCAGAGCGCTGTGGCATTTCATGTAACCGATCCTGTCTATGCTGAAGAGCAATGATCCAGTTCCTAAGATAATAACATGACAGTTTCTTGGCCAGTCAGAACGAGGGCTGCGACGTGTGCTCCAGCAATGCAATCCAGGACGTCTTAAACCGAGAAACTGAAGGAAAAACCCACTCTCTTTAGGATTAGAATCCAGTCAACCTGTAAATGTCGAACTTCGCCCTTCAGTCTCTCTACAGCAGTCTCTGCATGTGTTGCTACTCAACTGTCATCCTTCCTGTTTGCAAATGGAGGAAAGCATGCCTTGGGGGCCTAGGTTATTTGGTAAAACCCTCAAGTACAGTGTAGAGTTTTTCAAGAATGATGAAGAAAGGCAACGAGTTCTTACATCTAATTTTAGATCTGAATTTGCAAGGAACACCTTTTAATTAGGCATGACATCTGACACAGTCAAGTTTGAAGTCACCTGCGTAGCTTCACACCTGTGAAAAGCGTAAGTTCTCAGTGCCGCTTAACACGGCATCCCCGGTGCGGCGTCTAGCTCTGACAGACGCAGCCCCAGGAGAACTGATTTCCCAAGAACGTGGTTATGGGTTATTCTCCTAATTGTTGTTTTTAACCTAACCAAAAAGGGGTCTAAATTTATCCTTATTAGCTTGTCAGAATACTGTAAGATTTCTATACCCTTCTGGCCATTTCAAAAGAGTCACTGTCACCAAATGAAAGAAACTTGTCCCTTTAGTATTAGAAGAGATGAAACGAATAAAAATAAAGGTGAGAAAATATATTTATGACAAATGTTAGATGCCATTAAATTGTGATGCTCTACTTATAAAATCTGTTGAGTATAGAAATGAATAATAACAATCTGCTTTCTTTCTAGTAGTACTATCTTGGTAAGACAGATTTAAAATAAATGACTATATTATAGAAACTAAGAATAAACTTTCTACTTGCCCAGCACTGGCCACAATAATTCAAGATTCCAAGAATAAAGTAGAAAAAAATCCACGTCAATCAAAACCATGCATTACAAAAGAAATGAAGGAGGCTAAATTTAATTATTTTTTAATAAAAGCTATCACAGAGTTAATACAAAAGATGGTAGGAGATCTAATAGCCATACTACATATGCCATTCTTTGGTTTACCAGGGGCTTTAACACCATGATAAGGACCACAATAAACAAAGATGGCATACTGGCAGGATAGTGTCTAGGAAAATTACTAAACACATTTTTTTTAAAAAAATCACAATTTCTGTCTTCTTGTTAAAAGAAATTAAAAGTGTCAGAGAAAATAATAGCTAGAATGAATACATTACGTAAACTCTATAAGCCAGCTATGCTCACAAAATGGCTGAGCGTTCATGCGTCTACCAAGGTTGTAGTAGAGAACGTGCTAAGGAAGAGACAGCAGCGTGTCTGAGAAGCTCGGTGGTGTGCTCTGTGACCAGAGTCGCTGGTAGTCAGTCCAAGGATACTCTTAGGCTAGAATTACCTAAGCAGCTTTCCTCACATAAGTGATGACGTCTCTGGGGATCAGTGAAGACATGGAGATTCCGGATCAGCTCCCTAACCATTTTCTTCTACCATCAAGGGTTGTTGTGAAGTACCTCTCCTTATCTGAACCACGGTTTCAAAGTCTGCAGTAGACTTTGAGTATCACTGTCTTAGCCTGGGTGCTGTTCTACCAACAGTGGAGCCTGGGACAAGGCCTTGATGAAATATACTTGGGAGAGGATTCCAAGAAGCAGAGAACCCGGGAGGGTGAGCAAAGACAAGGAGAAAAATAAACAACCAGTGTGTTGCCAGGGGCTAGAGAGGCGGCTAGATCAGTGGGTAAGAGTGGGTGCTGCTCTTTCAGAGGACCCAGGTTCAGTTTCTAGCCCCACATGGTGGCTCACAACTATCTAAAATTCCAGTTCCAGGGACCTGATGCCTTCTTCTGACCTCTGCAGACACAAGGCACACGTGTGGTGCACACACATACATCCAGGCAAATCATTCATACACATAAATAAATCTTTAAGAAAATAAAAAATAAAATAAAATAAATTTTAATATAAAAAGTGTATTTAACCAGCTTCCCAGTGGGAAACAGGATATAATTTGCTTATCCACACAAATGACAGCAAGTTGGGACACTGGCCACTGAGTTCTGCCTCACACTGGTTGAGGGTTGACCTTGCGGTTATGACACCCTCACACTCTGTAGCTGTGCCTACATGTAGATAGAGGAAGCGCTGGGATCGAAGACAGCCCTGGGGAAGAGAGCAGAAAGACACCTGATGCCGGCTTCGGAGCAAGGTGAGTATGAACTTGTACGGAGCTGTCCATTACGGCAACCATGGAAGCAGAGGTGGGCTGATGCAACGTGACACTGAGCACCAGAGGCATTTACTGCACAGACGCAGCCAAGGAACAGCTCGGAGAGCAAACGGGCTGCAATCGTCATGATTTTCTTTCTTGTCTCAAGACAGCAATAACAACTACATGTTTAAAGCTTGTGGCATTTTTTCACTGAGCCGAATACTGAGAAACAGTTTGCATGTATTTCCTTCACAAGTTCGAAGAGCAGAATATTGACTTCCACATGCTTAAAACTCTTAACAGTTCTTAGAACCCAGTGTACTGAGGATTCTGATTCAAGATGGCTGATTCATGTCATGGTTCTTCTTCTGCTGGCCCCAGATCTAAGGACTGTACAGTAAACAGACAGACAGAAATTCTTCCAATCGGTTGTGGTCCTGGATACAGAGGTGATAGCTGCAGAGCCAAGGAAGAAACCTTTGGGAGCAGGAGATGGTGAAGAGAGCGGTCACACTGCTACTCCACCGCATGGCCGGGATTTTGCTGACTTATGAGTGAATGGTTACAAACATGGTCAGCCTGCCACACTCCAAAGCAGATAGATGCGGCCTGCCAATCTCGAGCAGTGGGACGAGAGCTTCCAGCTTCAGGTACGACAGAAATGGGCTTCTCTCAGTCATGGTAGCTATTCTCCTGGTAGCTCTTCCTGACAGAATGCTAACAGGCACGGACAGTCTGCAGCCTTGAAACAGGTATTTTCAGGGTTGTGTAGCTACTCCCTTAGAATGGAATCCACATAAATGTTTGACTCCTTCCAAATAAGGTATTTATTTCAATGAAGATCGTGGCCAATGTACAGAAAGATAACTAAATGACTCAATATTTTCTTCTTCCTCATAATTTAAACCACACTGACTGCTTCTAATAGTTGTTGTTGTATCCTCCTCTTCTGTGTGAGAGAGAGACAGACAGACAGAGAGAGAGAGAGAGAGAGACAGAGAGACAGAGAGACAGAGACAGAGACAGAGAGAGACAGAGAGACAGAGAGACAGAGAGAGATGGAAACCAGAAGTGTCAATCTCAGATGTCACGTCTCAGGTATCCATCCACCTGTTCTTTGAAACAGAATGTCTCATTGACCTTAAATGAGACAAGTAAGCTAGGCTGGTTGACCAGTTAGACCCAGGGCATGTCCTGTGTCAGGCTCCTCCACCTAGAATGACAAGGAAGCCATTAACCCACAACATCCAGTTTTTTTATATGGGCTGTAGAGATTGAACTCAGGTCCTCATACTTTCAAAAACAGCACTTTACTGACTGAACCATCATCCCAGCTCTGTCCTCCTGAGCCATCATCCCAGCTCCGCTCTCCTGAGCCATCACCCCAGCTCCATCCTCCTGGACCATCATCCCCAGCTCCATCCTCCTGAGCCATCATCCCAGTTCCGTCCTCCTGAGCCATCATCCCAACTCCGTCCTCCTGAGCCATCATCCCAGTTCCGTCCTCCTGAGCCATCATCCCAGCTCCATCCTCCTGGACCATCATCCCAGCTCCATCCTCCTGAGCCATCATCCCAGCTCCATCCTCCTGGACCATCATCCCAGCTCCGTCCTCCTGAGCCATCATCCCAGCTCCATTCTCCTGGACCATCATCCCAGCTCCATCCTCCTGAGCCATCATCCCAGCTCCATTCTCCTGGACCATCATCCCAGCTCCGTCCTCCTGAGCCATCATCCCAGCTCCGTCCTCCTGGACCATCATCCCAGCTCCGTCCTCCCGAGCCATCATCCCAGCTCCATCCTTCTGGACCATCATTCCAGCTCCATTCTCCTGGACCATCATCCCAGCTCCGTCCTCCTGGACCATCATCCCAGCTCCGTCCTCCCAAACCATCATCCCAGCTCCGTCCTCCTGGACCATCATCCCAGCTCCGTCCTCCCAAACCATCATCCCAGCTCCGTCCTCCTGGACCATCATCCCAGCTCCGTCCTCCTGGACCATCATCCCAGCTCTGTCCTCCTGGACCATCATCCCAGCTCCGTCCTCCCAAACCATCATCCCAGCTCCGTCCTCCTGAGCCATCATTCCAGCTCCGTCCTCCCAAACCATCATCCCAGCTCCGTCCTCCCAAACCATCATCCCAGCTCCGTCCTCCTGAGCCATCATCCCAGCTCCGTCCTCCCAAACCATCATCCCAGCTCCATTCTCCTGGGCCATAATCCCAGCTCTGTCCTCCTGGGCCATAATCCCAGTTGCATCCTCCTGGGCCATTGTTCCAGCTCCATATTCCTAGCTCCATCCTCCTGAAACAACAACCCAGATCCATCTTCCTGGGCCATCTTCCCAGCTCCACCCTCCTACCTTATCAGTATGAGAGTGATGGATGAGCAAGGTCACTGATACACAAGCAGCTACAGTTTGACTATCAAGTAGGTAATGAAGTGTCAAAGTTTCCCTCACATCCTGGCTCTCTAGCTCAAGAAAACAGGGCTTGCAAGAGCCAAAAGCATGGAAACCTGGAAGAAACTGGAGCTCTTGAGCAGCAGGCTGACCCAGGCATCAACAGCCCGCACAGTAAGAAAACCCCTCTCCTTGGTCCTTTGTTTCATAATTTTTCCCAAGAAGAGAGCCATGTGAAGACATGAAAGTGACAACTCCAGTGGAAGACAATCCTGGGTTAGATGTTCCTCAGAGTAGTAAAGTATTTCAGCTAATTTAAGGAAAACCACAAAAACAAAAAGCCTGTTGCCACCATCCTAGCTAGGGAGCATCAAAAGAGTACCGACGACTGAATCCTCAGAGCCTGGGAACATATTCCTCACAGGGAAAGGAGGAGTTTGCAAAAGGCATTGCATTGATGATCCAGAGGGACCAATGTAATCACGGGGATTTCAAGCATAACAGGAAGGCAGGAAAAATCAACTAGAGAGGAGTTGAGAAAGAAACAAAGAAAGAAACAAACATCAGGAAAGTTATTTCTGACATCAGCAGGGAAGGAGGGTCTGCTGTGGGATGATGCTCTTGTACACTGTTAAGATTTGTCACTCATATAGGTTTAATAAAGTGATGATTGGCCAGTAGTCAGGCAGGAAGTATAGGCGGGACAACCAGACTAAGAGAATTCTGGGAAGAGGAAAGGCAGAGAGTCAGTCACCAGCCAGACACAGAGGAAACAAGATAAGAATGCCCTACTGAGAAAAGGTACAAAGCCACATGACTAAACATAGAAAAGAATTATGGGTTAATTTAAGTATAAGAGCTAGTTAGTAATAATCCTGACCTATAGGCCAAACAGTTTATAATTAATATAAGCCTCAGTGCGTTTATTTGGGACTGAAAGGCTGAGGGACCGGGAAGGACAGAAACTTCTGTCTACTGTGATCTTTAACCAAAGAATTAGTAGGCTGGAAACTACTAAGAACCAAGTCTTCTCAGAGCACTGGATCCACACTTTTTTTTAGGTGCCATAGAACAAATCCCTGATTTCGTCAGCATTTACTTATTACCACAACAACAGAAGACAAAAGGACAAAGGTTATTGCCCTTAAATGCTTTCTATTTCTGGTATAAGTACAATGATCAAAAGCTACTTGGGGGGATTATTTATTTCATTTTATATCTTAAAGGCCATCATAAAGTAAAGGCAAGGCAGAAACCTAAGAAAGGAACCTGTAGGCAGGAACTTAAGGCAGAAATCTAAGACTTGAACTCAAGGCCGGAACCTATAGGCAGGAATTCAAGTCAGGAACCTGTAGGCAAGAACTCAAAGCAGGAGCCTGTAGGCAGAAACCTAAAGCAAGAACCTGTAGGCAAAATTCAAGGCAGGAACTCAAGTCAGAAACCTGTAGGTGAAAACTCAAAGCAGGAGCCTGTAGGCAGGAACCTAAGGCAAGAACCTGTAGGCAAAATTCAAGGCAGTAACTCAAGTCAGAAACCTGTAGGCAAGAACTCAAAGCAGGAGCCTGTAGGCAGGAACCTGTAGGCAAAATTCAAGACAGGAACCTAGGCAGGAACTCAAGGCAGGAACCTGTAGGCAGGAACTGACAGGAGGCCGTGGGAATTGCTGCTTCCCATTACTCCCCAGGCTCATTTCAGTTACCTTTCTTCTACTTCCAGGACAACCTGCCCTGGGGTAGCACTGCTCTCTGTGAGCTAGTCCCTCCCATATCAGTCATTAATCAAGAACATGTCCCCACAGACCAAGCGAATGAAAGCATTTTCTCAAGTGAGCTTCCCTCTTTCCAGGTGACTCTAGTTTGTGTCAAGTTGATGGAAATAAAAACCAAAACAAACAAAACACACATGCATAAAAAAAAATCTGGCGAACACAGTTATGAATCAAAACAAGTCTTCACTGAGAGACAAGTAGGATCTTCCCCTGGTCCTAAATCCAAACTGTCGTTGATTTATATAGGACATCTTTTACATCACTTTACATTTTACATCATTTACAGCGGACACACTTAAAAATCCCAGCACTTAGGCATGTAAATGGGAGAACTGAATTGTGACTTTGAGGTCAGTTTGGGGCACATAGACAGACCCAGTCCTAAGAAAAGAAAGGAAAGGGATGCCACATATTTAAGTGACATCATAGGCTAACAATGACTCAGAGGCAGGTTCAGATCCCCAACCCACATGGTGGCTCACAGCTGTCTGTAACTCCAGTTCCAAGGGATCTGACACCCTCTTCTGGCCTCCATGGGCGCTGCACACACATGGTAGACATGTATATAAACAGCCATACATATAAAATAAATAAATATTTACAATTTTTTAAAATAAAAGTCTCAGCAGGAGAGGTATGAAGAAATGAAACCTGGTGGGGGAGGAAGAAAGGGGAGGAAAAGGGAAAAGAAGGAAAAAGGTAAAGGGACAGCAAGGGAAAGAAGGGAGCCCTTGAGGCATTTAATCCATGAATCCAAGAAAATGATGAAACCAGAACACTAGCGTCTGCAGGGTACTGAACAGAAATTCTCTTTCCTAAAGGGAAAATGGCAGGTGGTTAGCCAATGAAAGTCGTCTGCATTTAAAACACTAATGTTTATCAAGCTAAGTCTCAACGGGGCAGAAAACCAGAATAACGTCCTGGAACATGAAACTCAGTACTGTCCTCTGTGTGCAATGGAAAAGAATAAGACATTCAAAACCCCAAACAAGGGGAAAGTCAGCAGACACGAACGATAGGAGCAGAAGTTCCCATACCTTTCCAAAAACCATGAAATACATGAAAAGGTTGATGGTATATTATATTAAGACGTCAAAGAAATATTCACCAAATTTAAAATATCAGCACTAAAATCTTTAGCATATCATCCAAAATTAGAAAGTGACCTGGGAGGGCTGGAAGCGCAGCTCAGCAATGTGGTGTTTGCCTCGAATTCACCAGGGCCTGGGTTCGATTCCGCAACAACCATTCGGGAAGAAAAGTGAAAACAGAAAGAAGAATCTGCTTGGCTATTTAAAAAGAAAAACCTCTTGCAAGCCCAATTTTAGAGGACAAAAGTATGATTGCAACTGATGGGGAAGGGGGAAATCCGAAGATAATTTCTGAGATCTCAGTGCCTACCGGAAGCCCTGGCAGTCCAATCGAGTCCTCTTAGGCTCACACCTCAGGTCTGCAGCCCAGTACAAACTACTGCCATGCTGAGAAAAAAGTTAATCTTTGCACTTCATTATTTATCAAAATAAACAGTTTTACTTACACTAACAATGTAAAATTTTAAATGAAATCATGTAAAATTTAAGGGCATATAATTTAGGAGTGCTAAGATAGACTGTACTTTCTGACATAAAACCCAAGGCTACAATATATGCTCAGTAGATTTGAATAAATTAATATATACAACTTCTGAATGTGGAGAAACACAATTAATAAAATCACTCTCAAACTACAGACTGGGAACTATGTGTAGCAGAAACATAGTTACTATCTTTAATATTGTAAAAGTTCATATGACTCAAGACCAATAAATGAAAATAAGTCACCAGCAAAATGCTATAATTGGTCAATAATCATTTAGAGAACATGACAAATTAGAATGGAAATGATAGCCCTTTTTCATGGAAAAAATAACACTTATGTTGCTATTAAAATGGAAAATTGTCATTTTGGGAATAAATTGCAAAGTTAAATACATATTCTTTGTGTAGTTTATTGTTTGTGTGGGAGGGGTGGAACATGTGTGCACACACATGGGTCCTCTACAAAAGCAGCACATGCCCTTAAACACAGAGCCCCTCTCCAGCCCCACCTATCTCTCACATTTATCTTCTTAGAATTTCAGATATGCATATGCTATTATTCACTTAGGAATATGCATTCATTATTAACCTCATTTCTACCCCACCTTCCCCTTTCTCATTCTTTCTGGGTCCCTCACTCCCTCAGAATTCATGGCCTCATAATTTTTTTCTTCGGTTCTCTGTGGTGCTCAATTTTCTTTTCTGTTATTTTTTATTTAAATTTCTTTCATTTTACATACCAACCACAGTTACCCCTTCATCCCCTCATCTCACTCCCTCCATCTGCTCCTCTTCCTACCCCCATCCACTCCTCAGAGAGGTAAGACCTTCCTTGGGTAGTCAACAAAGCCTGGCAAACCAAGTTGAGGCAGGACCAAGCCCCTCCACCTGTATCAAGGCTGAGCAAGGTATCCTGTCTCTTCTTTATCATGTATATGTGTGTGTATGTGTGTGTGTGTGTGCTACATACAGCAGAAATACACATGTGTATATATGTATAAACACAACTTTCTGAGTCCACTTAGTGTGTATATGGCTGGCCACTTAGGGTCAGATGACCCACCACCTATTCCCGGAGAAGACCATTCTCCCTCTCTTAGCAGCCACTAATTGCCTGTATTGCACTTCTTCGTGTATGTAGGAGTGGAACCTTGTAAGACTTCCCCCATCAGAGTTGTAATACTAACTTACACTGTTCTCATATAGGTCTTGCTTAGGCAACCATGTTGTTAGGAGCTCATGGATACAGCCTCCTTGTTATTTATAGAAACACTGTATCACCGCAGGCATTGTGGATTCCCCAGCTCTAACAATCCTTCCTCTGTCACCCATCTGTGATGATCCCTGAACCTCCAGTGCAGGGTGTGTGGTAGATGAATCAGGTAGGGTGGACACCCCGCAGTCATCTGATCTCTGGAGCAGTTCTGGATCTCTGTGATGGTCTCCGGCTGCTGCAAAGGGAAGACTTCTAAGCGAAGGAGTTACATTCTAGGACGTCATCATGGGCAAGGAATTTAGAGTGTGGAAAAGGGAGTTAACCAAGGATCTTTATCACAATAATCTTAGAAAGAAATGTCAATGGCCTCAGTGGACAACAGTGTACAAGGGGGATTCACAAAGAGATGACAAAATGGACTGCAGTGTGTGGCCACTTGCAGTGAAGAGATCAAAACATACCAACCCACCTGTAAACATATACCAGTAATGAAAGCAGAAGACTAGGTAAGGCTGAATTAGCATTCACAATGTGTATGTTCCGGTCACGTGTGTGTGTGTCAGCCATCTAGCATTTAATAACATCTACAGAAACACAGTAAGAGCCTGGACTGTAAAATACCGTTATTTATCTGCATAATCACATTGAAACATTCATTTAAATATAAATTCTACAATTTAAACTAAACTACAAATTCTAATGCTAACATGTTCAATCAACTTTGTCATATTAATTAATAAGATGCATACAATATGGGGTTGAGTACATAGCGTACTCAACATCATGATGTCAACATCATGACATCATCATACATGAGAACCCGAGTTCACCTCCAGAACCCACATAGCAAGTCTTTGTACCATAGATGGTGGTGTAATCTTGCAATCCTAGTCGGGGGAGCTAGGTTCAGGTGGATTCCTGGGCACACAGACCAGCCAGCCTAGCCTATTGCTAGTTCCAGACCCTGTCTTACCTTAAGAGGGATAGCACTGGAGACTGTCTCTAGACTCCACATGCACACGCATGCAAGCATACACGAATATCTCCGTCACTGTTCTATTGTGTGGTGACACCATGACCAAGACAGCTCCTATGAACGAAAGTGTTTAGTTGGGGGCTTGCTCACAGTTTCAGAGGCTTAGTCCATTATCCTCCTAGCAGGGGAATGGCAGCGGGTATGGTGTTGGAGAGGAGCTGGGAGCCAGGGATGCCCCTCCCAGGTGACTAATCATTCAAACATATGACCCTATGTAGCCATTCTTATCAAACTAGTACACATGAACATTCACATACATGCATAACACATATACACACACACACACACGGAATACAGATTATAAAGATATTTGAGATGCCTACGGGAATGATGGGAAAATGAACTTTTTAATAATATAATCACTATTGATTTTATGTTTCCTCTTTCCATGGTTTCCACAATAATTGGCAGTGAATACTTCATAATGGGAAAGAAAATATTTTAAATAAGCTTCATGCTCAGAAACTATGGCTTTACTTTTAATTACATTTTAGAAGGATATATAGTAACGTGAAAAATGGCCAAAGAATATAATCAAACAAAACATGTGATTGTCTACACTATTGTATGCATTATAACACAGTTAGGATTGTGTATGCCCGCAAATACACACACAGAGGCTAGAGGACCACAGGGTCACATTCATCTCTAAATTTGTTTTTACTCAGTGAGTAATAAAAGTATTTTTATTTCCTTGTAATATTCTCTATTCTCCAAATATTCTTTTTTTTTAAAAAAAAAAAAGTATCTCTTTCTATAATGAGGAAAAAGAGCAATGGGAAGGGTGGAGTTGTTGATTTTGCTTTTAAATACTGGGAAAAGATGGCTGGATGGAAGGCCCGGCCAGCAACCCCTAGCAGGCTGTCTCTGCACTGAGGGAATTCGTTCTCGGTGTTAAACTCCTCTTTCCCCCGAGTTCACATTTCCTGCAACTGCTCCTGCTCCTCTCTGCACACTGTTAAAATATTAATGTGTTCTTCTTATGTGGGTCGCTCACATTGCCCACTTCCTACCTGTGCAATAAATCTACACTCTTCCAGTCTCTGAGAGATCAGGAAACTCACCCTGGGTGACAGACGCCCCGCTCATCGGTAGGGAGATGGGGTCACGGGAGTCGTGGCTCCTACATTCGTCTTCTCAGAAAACGTTTGCAGATCCACAGGATAAATTCCAAACGTCTGTGTTTCACATCTTCCACGTCAGTGACAGGGATATTTTTGACCATTCTGAAGAGGTACCCTGTTCTAAGACACCTCCAAGGCCTCCTGCCTCATGGAGAGAGGATGAAATCAGGAGGTAAGCATCAGTGTGGCCCACAAGAGGGGCACCTAAGGGATGTTTAGTGGCTACTTTTCCTTTCTTTACTGCCTGGTTTCACTGGTGAGGGTAAGCCAAGAGAATGCAGAACCAAGGAAGCCTGGCCCCGGCTGTCTGTCTCCCTACTTACGTGTAGTGTGCCTGGAATTCAGGAACACTCAATCCTACCAAGGCGGACACACGCTACAGCAATTGACTAACCGTTCACTCCACGAAAGTCATCTTCACTTCGCTCAGGGGACATTCTGCCAAGGCCCCTCCCTGCCCCAAACCAGAAAACAACAGATCTTAGCCATCTGTCAGAGCCATAAGTGGCATGGTATCTAACAACCCACAGGGTTCTAAAACACTTCAGATCAGCCTCTCGAGAGGTAAACTCCCATGAACTATTAATGAAACAACATCGTTCTTTGGGGGAAAAAACGTTCTTCAAGTCTAGCATTAGAAATGTAATCCAACTCAGACAAACAACAAATCTTTGAACGACAAATCTAACATCTCGGTCACAGTGAACATGAAGCCCGGAAAGCATCATTAGCCTTAGTTAAGAACAAGATGTGTTTGCCGCTGTTTCTTCTCAGCATCACAAAAAGGCTGCTCAAGGGAGACATTAAAAGTCCTTGTGCCACGTGGGCCTCATGAATAGATGAGTCTTGCTGCCTTTAAATATCAACCACATGAAGAAAACGAGTACCGTGGCAACGTTCTTTTTACTTTGCCAAAAATAAAATAAAATAAAAACTCTCTCTGAAATAACACATGTGTTTTAAGAAGCCATGAATTCAAATGAATTCTTCTGTAACTTGGTGCGCTATTTGCATCTCAGGGTATGTAACTGTCCATTTTAATCTCCTTCCAGAGGGAAAACGGAAGCACTTGAGGTCTCTTGTGCTCTGGCTTTTGCAATATCCACAATCACGTTGCAGAAAGAAAATTACCAGAGTCCTAAATGAAAGGCTCCCTTGGGAGCTTTTGACTCCGTCGTGAATTTCTCCTTTGCTTATAACACAGATCTTCGTGTTTCAAAATGTGAGGGTGTGGGTGCAAATATCTTTTGATGTTTAAGGAAAGCATATTCACTTCAGAGGAAAGCATCATTTCTTACTGGAAAGACAGAACAGAATGCTGGGTCGAGAAAGCATGCTAATTGATGACTTTCTCCAGAAAGAGTGATGTTGAGTGGTACTACATCCCTTGTCTTGAGTGCCAAATTATCTCTTCACTATGTGGGCTCAAGCTGGCTGCATTGTGTTTCAATCCATCTTTAAGAGAAGCATTTGATGAATCAAGTCAATAAGGGACAGTTTTCAGCTGGTGACAGATGACACATTTATTCAGGCCAATATGGGAAAGCCAGATGATCCACCTACTGTGAGAAGAGAAAACCAAGTGTCCGTTTGAACAACGAGATGATGGTGCTTTGTTTAAGCCTCACACTCACTCGAGCAAATGAGATCAGAAGTGAAAGTTAGTTCATGCTAACTGCCCAGAGAGCCTGTACCATAAGAAAAGCTGTCATCAAACATGGGCATACTCAGGAACATTCTTAAAAAGCTGCATGCTTGGGCTAAAATTGGTAGATTTCAAAAGTGATGTAACCAAATATTTAATTTCAAGTTAGATATCCATATGGTGACATCACTAAAATTAGCATAGCCGTTGGTACAGCATGCGGGCAGTTAAGGGGGTCCTCTTTCTCTTGGGGTCTAGGTAGCTCACTCAGGGAGCCCAGCACATGCATTTGATAGGGAGTTCTCTGCGAGAGGAGCAGGAAACACAGCCTAACCCACAAGCCACCCACTGCCATCCATTAGCTTTGTAAATACATGTTGTTCCGGTTATGAGACACAGGTGGAGTAACTGAGCGAGCATGGTATTGGTACCAAAGCAAACGGAGATCCATGAAACAGGATGCAGCCTAGAGAGAAATTCTGCACGCCTAGAGCCACTCATTCTCAACAATAGCACACAAAACAAACAAACAAACAAATAAACAAACCAAACACCGGAAAAGGACAGTTCCACCAGGAAAAAGAAGTTAGACATCGGCTGGCAAAGTGTCCCTTTCTGAACTGGACTCTATCTCTCATCATATGAAAAATTCAACTCAAAATAAATCAAATTCCAAGTATAAGATTCCCAAATAGAAACTTCTAAGAAAAACACTTTAAGATATTAGTATAGTGTCCATATAAACAAGGTATGGTTAGTCTAATACTCATGTATATAATTTACGCATGATACATGTGGTCAACAAGTACATTGAAAGACTAAATATCAGTTGGGCAGTGGTGGTGCACACCTTTAATCCCAGCACTCTGGAGGCAGGGGCAGGAGGATCTCTGTAAATTCAAGGCCAACCTGGTCTACAAAGCAAGTTCCAGGATAGCCAAGACTGTTTCACAGAGAAATCCTGTCTTGAAAAAAACAAACAAACAAAGATAATAAAGATTAGTATTTAATAAATATTAATAAAGTTTAATAAAGATTAAATATCACCAATTTTCAGGGAACTGCACATCAAAACCACCAAGAGAGTCAGGTGTGGTGGCAAATCCTGGGCAAAACAGCAAGCTGAAAGCAATCCTGGGCTGCATAGTGAGATCCAGTCTGAAACATGCATACACAGAACCGGTGTGGTGGTGCACACATGCACACACAGAACCAGTGTGTAGACACAAAAGCAGAAAGATTGTTTGAGACCAAAAGTTTAAAAACAACCTGACAAACATGTAAAATCATGTCTTAAAAATGAAAACGAAAGAAAGCACTGAGATGGCATCATTCTCTAGACCCCAGTCTGAATAGCCATTATCAAAAATGCAAAAACAAGGGGGCTGGAGAGATGGCTCAGAGGTTAAGAGCATTGCCTGTTCTTCCAGAGGTCCTGAGTTCAATTTCCAGCAACCACATGGTGGCTCAAACCATCTGTAAAGGGGTCTGCATACACACAGGCAGAATATTGTACACATAATAAATAAATAAATATTTTTTAAAAATGCAAAAACAACAAAGGCCACTTACGATATGACGAAAAGGGAATTCATGCATTGAATTCTACAGGAAAGGCTGCTGTCTCAATTGACATTTCTGTTGCTATGATAAAACACCACGGCCAAAGGTAACTTGGGGAAGAAAGAGTTAATTTTGCTCACACTTCCAGGTTAACAGTCAAACCAAGAGGAAGGTAGGGCAGGAACTGAGGCAGCAGAGGAACGCTGATGCTGATTGCGGCTTGCTCATCCTTGTCCCTTACACAGGGCAGGACCACGTGCAGAGGGGTAACACAGACCACCATGAACTGCCCCCACAGCATTAATAAATAATCAAGACAATATCCCACAGACCAATCTTATGGAGGTATTTTCTTAATTAAGTTTCCCTCTTCCCAGATATGTCTATATCTGTCAGATTGACCAAAAGCAATCCAGACAAAATATCTGAAAGCAGCATTTTATCAGTGAGTAATAATCCTAAGAATCAAATCATCTGCCGTGCCCGTCTCCTTGGTGAGAGAATCGGGAGGCAGCAGTGGCCAGCACTGTCTCGGCAGCACCCCTGGTCATTATTTAGGGAAATTTCTTTTGCATGTGCATATTTTGATTGAGTTGCAGAGAAATGCTTCACACAGAGAAGCATTTGCAAATAGTGTTTGAAAAGCTCTCTTTTGAAGTCAGGGTGCCCTGAAGTTAAAAGATTATCCAAGTTTTATTCCAAGAAATCACCCAATTTAACCTGGCACCCCAAGCTAACACATTGCTAATCTCTACGGCTGTAAAATTCAGTTCCTAGCACTTTCGTTTATTACCGTCTTCCAAACATTTTTTTTAGTTTAAAGAAAATGCTAGCATATAGTGAGAGTTAATTGCATGCAAAGTGCATACAGCTGCTTGCCAAGTATTCTCGCTAGTTTTAGAAAAACTAAAAATGAGTTTATTCAAATATACACACACAAATATAAAATGTCGTTGCAAATTTGTGGGCGAAAGTCTAGAAGAATACATGATAGCAGACATGGACAAAGACAAGATGGAACGCATCAAAGACAACTCTGAAGTTTCTTGTTTTAGTGACCAAGCAGTGGCAATGCCATTCTCTGAGATGAAATCAAGAAGGATACTGGCCTATACAAGAAGGTAATGACTTTTGCTTGGTCTGTTGATCTCTGAAGGTCTACCAGATGTCTAAGTACAGATATCCAACAAGTGCTGCAAACAGCTACTTAACATCACAGATTCAATAGAGAATACAAAGATATTTTCAGAAATATGAATTATAGGGCTGGAAAGATAGTTCAGAAAATAAGAGCACTTGCTGTTCTTCTAGAGGACCTGAGTTTGGTTCTCAGCACCCACAGAGGGTGACTTAAAACTGTCAGAAACTCCAGCTTCAAGGACCTGACATCTTCTGGCTTCCTCAAACACCTGCAAATGTGTGGTACATACAGACACACACACACACACACACACACATACAGAGAACGAGAGAGAGAGAGAGAGAGAGAGAGAGAGAGAGAGAGAGAGAGAGAGAGATTAATAAAAAATAAAATGAAGGCTTTTTCATCTTTATGCCCATTGGATATCAATGTTTACATTGCTTTAAGTTGATATAGTAAGATGCCCAGGGACTTTGAGTCTAGGACATATGAACAAGATGGATGATGGAGTCAATGCTGGAAATGCTGATCGACATTCACAATGTATTTAGGACACCTAAAATTTAAATATAAATAACAGTTGCACGGTACCAAGAAAAACGCCCACAATTTCTGCCATGACTGGCAGTTTTCAAGTAATTGGGTTCTGATTCTGAGGGGGGAAAGGCAATTCCTTATTCTCTCCAGAGGCTCAGAAACCCATGGTCTACTTTCTTCACACAGCAGAAGGAATTACAAATTATGTGCTTCTTGAATATACTCTCTCTCTCCTCTGTTTTTATTACATTTTAAATAAGACTTTAAAAATGCTAACTTATCAGAAATACACTGGAGGAAAAAGAAGCAGCCTAGCTGTAACCCCCACTAATGAGGCACTAATGCATAATTACTGTAATGCACACACTCCTCTCCACAGACGAGTGTTTATAAACAGCGAAACAGCCAAGTCTGCAGTGAAGCCTTGTTCACGGACTGCTTTTCTCTTGTGGCTTGTCCTTTTTTCTTATTGTGGTAATATTTAATGAATTTCACAGGCTCTGCTCTTTCTCTGGAAATACTGAATGAACCTTCCATGGATGCACACGGTAGAGATTCAACACTACTATCACCAGTGAGGGCAGTCAGCCAGCCCATTGTGGACACTGAGTTAGGCCGAAGACATGGTTCCGATTTAAAACAAACACTGATCTTGCGAAGAACCAGAATTTGATTCCCAGCACCCACACAGGGTGGCTCAGGACAGCCTTTAATTCCAGCTCCACAGACTTCAGCCCCATCTTCTGTCCTACACAGACACACACATATATACACAATTTTAAAAAGTAATGAAATCTTTAAACACTCGGAATTGAACAAGAATGCAGTGTGTTAAGATGTTCTGGCCGACACAAGCAGTTCCACAGATAGAATGGAGGAAAAGGATGTGGGAGGTCACACAGCTCATCACTCAGGTCGGACACTGGTCTGATGGATGGAAGTCCACCAAACAGCCCCGTCCCCTTTTCTCAGTGTGGGCTCCAAACCACGCAAAAACCAAACAAAAGATGCAGGTTAAACTATTAAAGCCCAGTGTGGTTTGGAGGTCATGGCTTAGGTGTAAGTGTCTGCAATGCCTAGGGCTAAAGGAAACCTCATCCATACAGGACAAAACACCTGACCAGTGGATATATTGCATAGTTAATGGAATGTGTTCTCCCAAGACAACACTTGTTGTGGCATAAATATGACAAGTTATTCATTAAGTTTCTGGTAAGAAATTATACATAAAGTTGATGATTAGCATATATGTTCACTGTAAGCAGTGGTACACACACATACATACACACACACTGACATACAGAGGCATTCGTGCACATACACAGAAGCATGTGTGTACACACACACAAGCTATGTTCTCACCTTGAGAACTGACTAGATTGAGATCCATTTCCAAGCCCCTCCACACGTCAGCAGAACATATTGCAGCTTGCATCTTCCTTACCGCGACAGCGCTCCTGATCCCACTACCACATCTCTAGCCTCAGGCCCCTCTCAGTGCCCACCTGAAGAAGCTGGGGAGCTCAGGGTCACCTCTCTTTGTGCTAACCTAAATTCTAAGGACCTTAAGTTATTTCTATAAAATCCTGTCAACTTTGTCAAAATTTGGTTAGATACAAGTCATAGGTTCTGCCTTCATTCCTGGATAGGTCGTCCATAAATGGAAGTCACTCGATGGAGATCGCACCACTGAGGGAATCTGTGTAATGTAGCATGTTCCCAGAAATCTAGAACAAAATCAGCAGGAAGAAGAAAGGGAAACAAAACTGGTTGGAACTAGACTAAGCTAGCAAGTGCTCCGTGAACATACACAAAGATGGTCAGTCTCCTTTGTGCTTTAAAAAGAACTCTTTAAAAGACAACTATGTTGATGGGGTGGTGAGTGCAACCGGGCAGGAGGGAGTTCCTTTGTTTTAATAGCCTGCCTGCAGCAAGGTAGGACTGCAGGCAGGGAAATTTCTGGCCAGCAAGGGGCACTGATCCTGTAGCAGAAGATACCATGAAGGGATAAGTGTGCTCCTGACCCGCCACAGAAGCCCAGAAAGGGAACACACAATTTTCTCGCCACCCTTATCTCCCTGGGTATTTCGAAGGGGCGGCTTCCCCCAGCTAAGCCCTCTCTCCTCCTACTCCATCCCTGCTTTCAGCCAGGAACCCCTTCCCTTCCTCCCTCTCTTTTTGGGGGCATAAAATCCTCCAACCCATCCTGTGTGGGTGCCGCCGGGAAGGGGCGGTGAGTGCAACCAGGCAAGAGGGAGTTCCTTTGTTTTAATAGCCTGCCTGCAGCAAGGTAGAACTGCAGGCAGAGAGATTCCTGGCCAGCAAGGGGCACTGATCCTGTAGCAGAAGATCCAGCAGAGGGAAGAGCCATTGGAGAGCATCTGAAGGAAGAGATGGGCAGGTGCCAAGGTAAGAATTCCTCCAACAATCTGAAAAGCAACATGAAAACACCAGATCCCAGAGATCTTACGACAGAAGGACTTGAACACCCTATTCTGGAAGAAGTGGAAACAGTGTCATTATGAAAGCAATAGAGTCCCTTAAACAGGGTATGAATAACTCACTTAAAGAAATGGAAGAGAAGTATAACAAAAAGATTGAAGAAATGAGTAAAGAATTGGAAGAGAAGTATAACAAAAAGTTTGAAGAAATGAGTAAATCCATAAACAACACCCTGGGAAACCAAGAAAAAACAATCAAACAGGTAATGGAAACAGTTCAAGAATTAAAAACTGAAATGGAGACAATGAAGAAAACACAAACCAAGGGCCGGCTGGATATGGAAAATCTAGGTAAACAAACAGAGACTTCAGAAACAAGCATAACCAATAGAATACAAGAGATAGAAGAACGAATCTCAGATTATGAAGACACCATAGAGAAAATGAACACTCTGACCAAAGAAAACAGCAAATCCAACAAATTCTCATCACAAAACCTTCAGGAAATCTGGGACATAATAAAAAAAACCAAATCTAAGAATAATGGGGGTAGAAGAAGGAGAAGAATTGCAGATCAAACGTCCAGAAAATATATTCAACAAAATTATAGAAGAAAACTTTCGCTCTTCCTTCCGGTTCCCGAAACCTCTGCAGCAATGAGCAGCAAAGTCTCACCCTGTACGAGGCGGTGTGGGAGGTCCTGCATGGGAACCAGCGCAAGCGCTGCAAGTTTCTGGACACAGTGGAGCTGCAGATCAGCCTGAAGAACTACGAGCCCCAGAAGGACAAGCGTTTCTCGGGCACCGTCAGGCTTAAGTCCACCCCTCGTCCCAAGTTCTCGGTGTGCGTCCTGGGGGACCAGCAGCACTGCGATGAAGCCAAGGCCATGGATATTCCCCACATGGACATCGAGGCGCTGAAGAAGCTTAATAAAAACAAGAAGCCTTACAGAAAGTATTAGAAGAAAAATCACAACTCAAGGAATCCAACATTCCCAAAACTGCCTACAATAACTCAGACATCTAGCAACCCTTCACAAGCACAACTCAAAGAAGGGAAACACATACACTCTACTACCAAAAAAAAAATGGAGTCAATAACCACTGGTCATTAATATCACTTAATATCAATGGACTCAATTCACCTATAAAAAGGCACAGACTTGGGGCTGGAGAGATGGTTCAGTGGTTAAAAGCATTGCCTGCTCTTCCAAAGGTCCTGAGTTCAATTCCCAGCAACCACATGGTGGCTCACAACCATCTATAACGAGGTCTGGTGCCCTCTTCTGGCCTTCAGGCATACACACAGAAAGAATATTATATACATAATAAAATAAATATTTTTTAAGAAAAGGCACAGACTTAGAGATTGGATACAAAAACAGGATCCAACATTCTGCTGTTTACAAGAAACACACCTCAACCACAAAGACAGACACTACCTCAGAGTAAAGGGTTAGGAAAAGGTTTTCCAAGCAAACGGACCTAAGAAACAAGTGGGTGTGGCCATTCTAATATCTAACAAAATAGACTTCAAACTAAAATCAATCAGAAGAGATGTAGATGGACATTTCATACTCATAACAGGAACAATTCGTCAGGAAGAAGTCTCAATCCTGAATATCTATTCCCCTAATATAAAGCCACCCACTTATGTAAAAGAAACACTTCTAGAACTCAAGGCAGTCATTAAACCACACACACTAATAGTAGGAGACTTCAACACACCTCTCTCACCAATGGACAGGTCAAACAGACAGAAACCTAACAGAGAAATAATAGAAATATTGGAGCTATTAAATCAAATGGACTTAACAGACATCTATAGAAAATTTCACCCAAATAGGAAAGAATATACCTTCTTCTCTGCAGCTCATGGAACCTTCTTGAAAATTGACCACATACTCAGTAACAAAGCAAATTTCCACAGATACAAAAAAATGTTAGTAACCAACTGTGACTTGTCAGATCACCATGGATTAAAGTTAGAATTCAACAACAATGTAACCCCCAGGAAACCAACAAACTCATGGAAGTTGAACAGTCAACTACTAAATCACCCCTGGGTCAAGGAAGAAATAAAGAAAGAAATTAAAGTCTTCCTTGAATTTAATGAAAATAAAGACACAACATACTCAAACCTATGGGACACTATGAAAGCAGTGCTAAGAGGAAAGTTCATAGCACTAAGTGCCCAATAAAAGAAAACGGAGAAAGCACACATTGGAGACTTAACAGCACACTTGAAAGCTCTAGAAAAAAAAAAGAAGCTGATTCACCCAGGAGGAGTAGAAGACTGGAAATAATCAAACTGAGGGCTGAAATCAACAAAATAGTAAAGAATCAATGAAACAAAAAAGCTGGTTCTTGGAGAAAAATCAACAAGATTGACAAACCCCTATCCAAACTAATCAAACGGCAGAGAGAGAACATGCAAATTAATAAGATCAGAAATGAAAAAGGGGACATAACCACGGACACAGAGGAAATTCAGAGAATCATTAGATCTTACTACAAAAGCCTGTATGCCACAAAATTGGAAAATGTAAAAGAAACGGACATTTTTTTAGATAAGTACCATTTACCAAAGTTAAACCAAGGCCAGGTGAACAATCTAAATAGAACTGTCAGTCGTGAAGAATTGGAAGCTGTTATCAAAAATCTCCCTATCAAAAAAAGCCCAGGGCCAGATGGTTTCAATGCAGAATTCTACCAGAACTTCCAGGAAGAGCTAATACCTACACTCCTTAATGTATTTCACAATATAGAAACAGAAGAATCATTGTCAAACTCTTTTTATGAAGCTACAGTTACCCTGATACCAAAACCACACAAAGACACAACCAAGAAAGAAAATTACAGGCCAATCTCACTCATGAACATCGACGCAAAAATCCTCAATAAAATACTGGCAAACTGAATCCAAGAACACATTAGAAAAATCATCCATTATGATCAAGTGGGCTTCATCCCAGAGATGCAGGGCTGGTTCAACATACGCAAATCTATCAATGTAATCCATCATATAAATAAACTGAAAGAAAAAAACCATATGATCATTTCATTGGATGCTGAAAAAGCATTTGACAAAATTCAACACCCATTTATGATAAAGGTGTTGGAGAGATTGGGGATTCAAGGATCATACCTAAATATAATAAAAGCAATATACAGCAAGCCGACAGCTAACATCAAATTGAATGGAGAGAAACTCAAAGCCATTCCACTAAAATCAGGAACACAACAAGGCTGTCCACTCTCTCCATACCACTTCAATATAGTGCTTGAAGTTCTAGCAATAGCAATAAGACAACATAAGGGGATCAAGGGGATTCGAATTGGAAAGGATGAAGTTAAACTTTCGTTATTTGCAGACGATATGATAGTGTACATAAGCGACCCCAAAAACTCTACCAAAGAACTCCTAAAGCTGATAAACACCTTTAGTAACGTGGCAGGATACAAGATCAACTCCAAAAAATCAGTTGCCCTCCTATACACAAAGGATAAAGAAGCAGAGAGGGAAATCAGAGAAACATCACCTTTCACGATAGCCACAAATAGCATAAAATATCTTGGGGTAACTCTAACCAAGGAAGTGAAAGACCTATTTGACAAGAACTTTAAGTCTTTGAAGAAAGAAATTGAGGAGGATACCAGAAAATGGAAAGACCTCCCCTGCTCTTGGATTGGGAGAATCAACATAGTAAAAAAAAAATGGCAATTCTACCAAAAGCAATCTACAGATTCAATGCAATACTCATCAAAATCCCAACAAAATTCTTCAGAGACCTTGAGAGAACAATAATCAAGTTTATATGGCAAAAAAAAACCCAGGATAGCCAAAACAATCTTATACAATAAAGGAACTTCTGGAGGCATTACCATCCCTGACTTCAAACTCTATTACAGAGCTACAGTATTGAAAACAGCTTGGTATTGGCATAAGAACAGAGAAGTCGACCGATGGAATCGAATAGAAGACCTGGATATTAAACCACAAACCTATGAACACCTCATTTTCGACAAGGGAGCTAAAGGTACACAATGGAAGAAGGAAAGCATCTTTAACAAATGGTGCTGGCATAACTGGATGTCAACCTGTAGAAGAATGAAAGTAGATCCATACCTATCACCATGCACAAAACTCAAGTCCAAATGGATTAAAGACATCAACATTAATCTGTCCACTTTGAACCTGATAGAAGAGAAAGTGGGAAGTAGTCTACAAGATATAGACACAGGAGGCCACTTCCTAAGTAGAACCCCAGTAGCACAGACAATAAGAGAAACAATGAATAAATGGGACCTACTGAAACTGAGAAGCTTCTGTAAAGCAAAGGACACTGTCAGTAAGACAAAAAGGCTACCTTCCGACTGGGAGAAGATCTTCACAAACCCCTCATCAGACAAAGGTCTGATCTCCAAAATATACAAAGAACTCAAGAAACTAGACACTAAAACTCTAATTAACCCAATTAAAAAATGGGGTACTGAACTGAACAGAGAATTCACAACAGATGAACTTCGAATGGCCAAAAGACACTTAAGGTCATGTTCAACCTCCTTAGCGATCAGGGAAATGCAAATCAAAATCACTTTGAGATACCATCTTACACCTGTCAGAATAGCTAAACTCAAAAACACCAATGATAGCCTATGCTGGAGAGGATGTGGAGTGAGGGGAACACTCATTCATTGTTGGTGGGAATGCAAACTTGTGCAGCCACTGTGGAAATCAGTGTGGCGGTTTCTCAGGAAACGGAGAGTCAACCTCCCTCAGGACCCAGCAATTCCACTCCTGGGAATATACCCAAGAGATGCCCTATCATACTACAAAAGTATTTGTTCAACTATGTTCATAGCTGCACTATTTGTAATAGCCAGAACATGGAAACAACCTAGGTGCCCCTCAATAGAAGAATGGTTTAAAAAGGTGTGGAACATATACACATTAGAGTTTTACTCAGTGGTAAAAAACAATGACATCTTGAATTTTGCATGCAAATGGATGGAAATAGAAAACGCTTTACTGAGTGAGGTAACCCAGACCCAAAAAGAGGAATATGGTATGTACTCACTCATAAGTGGATTCTAGCCATAGTTAAAGGTCTTTGAGCTTATAATTCGTGATCCTAGAGAAGCTAAATAAGAAGGTGAACCTGAAGAAAATCATATAGTTATCCTCCTGGATATTAGAAGTAGACAAGATTGCCAGGCAAACTTGGGTGCACAGGGGGTGGGGGTGGAAGTAAGGGGAGATGATTAGGGAGAGGGGAGAGGGGGAGGATTGGGGATGGCTTGGGGGAATGCGGGGGGGGGGGAGGGAGGAAAGATGGTTATGGGAGCAGGGAAGTATATATCTCAACTAAGGGAGCCATTTTAGGGTTTGCAAGAGACTTGATTCTGGAGGGGTTCCCAGGCCCAAGGAGAGGTCCCCAGATTGTTCCCTGGGTGGCAGAGGAGAGGGTGCCTGAACTGGCCTTGGCCCATAACCATACTGATGAATATTTTGCATGTCACCATAGAATCTTCATCTGGCGATGGATGGAGATAGAGACAGAGACACATATTGGAACACTGGACTTAACTCCCTAGGTCCAAATGAGAAGCAGATGGAGGGAGAATGTGAGCAAGGAAGGCAGAACCAGAGGGAACCTTCATCCAACGATGGATGGAAATAGAGATGGAGACTCACTGGACTGAGCCCCCAAGGTCCAAATGAGGAGCAGAAGGAGGGAGAACATGAGAAAGGAAGTCAGGACCGCGAAGGGTACGTTCACCCACTGATACAAGAAGACTGATCGAATGAGAGCTCACCAAGGCCAGCTGGACTGGGACTGAACGAGCACGTGATCAAACCGGATTCTCTGAATGTGGTTGACATGGGGGCTGACTGAGAAGCCATTGACAATGGCACTGGGTCTTGTTTCATCTGCATGTACTGGCTTTTTGGGATCCTGGTTCTGTTTGGATGCTCACCTTCCTGGACCTGGAGGGAGGGGGGAGGAACTTGGACTTCCCACAGGGCAGGAAACCCTGATTGCTCTTGGGACTGGAGAGGGAGGAGGAGAGGGAGTGGGGGGAGCAGGAGGGTATTGGGAGGAGGGAAGGAAGTGGAAATTCTTATAAATAAATAAATAAGTAAATTTAAAAAAAAAGACAACTATGTTGGCTGTCATCTAGAATTCCAGCGTCAGCTTGGGAGCTAACAGTCTATCTCACTCACTGTTGATAAAAGTGCAAGTTCTTTTGATTCTTTTGGAAAACAATTAGTAATATCTAAAAATTCGTGTGCCCTTCAACCTGGAAATTCCACTTTGGAAAGCTGGTCGTGGTGTATGTGAGATAGCCCAGTGGCGTGTGTAGAGCAAGAGATTGGCAAGGACTCCACTGGCACTCGCGGTATGGAAAACAAGAACGGGAAAGCATTACAAATATCAACATGAGCATAAAGGAATTGTAGGGCAATAAATATAATAATTGGTTTTATAGAAAGAAGAGAAAACTGAGGATACATGTTGCCAACACTTACAATGTCGAGTATATGAATCTTACATATCTAAAAAGCACATGTGCCCATAAACGAATATATGATTGATAGATGATTGATAGGTGATAGACAGCTATAAAATATAGCCTGTTAAGGTACTGTAGTAACGCAACCATACCCCTTATAGATACTAGATATACCAGCATATTATACTATAATTAGAGATGACAGATAGAAAAATAGACAGGGAGACAGATAGGCAGATAGTGTAGTTATTATATATTGGTTTTATCATAAAAGAATGAGAGCAGAAAGGGGTTTTACACCACTAACTCCTTGCGTGTTCAACAATCAGTTGGTTTTCTTCTGTAGGATTTTGCGGTGGTGAACGGTTTTCAGATGACCTACACTCATCTGAATTGACTTGAGAAAATATGGCAACTTGAATTGTGTGTTTGTTTACCTCTCTCCCTCTTATACATTGCTACGGTGACAACGGAGGACTCAAAAGCTATAAGCCCACGAGGGAGGGAACAGACAAGCCGTGAGAACTAGTAATGAGAAGGAGCTCTTGCTGTCTCAGCTGGAATGAACTAAAATCCTTGATTCCACAGAGTGGGAACACCTGAAGCCTGAGAGTGTAGGAGGGGAAAAAAATCAACAAAGGCAACTTTGTTCATGACGCCAGAGACCCAGGGGAACAATGGTGTTCACCCCGCCAGGTCAGACTGATGGAGTGCACACAAGGGCTGAGGTCTGCAACTCCGGTGCCGGGGAGGTGGGGGCAGGACCATTCCTGGGGCTCACTGGCCAGCCGATGTAACCAAGTCAGCCAGTTCTAGGTTAAAGGAGAGACTCTATCTCGAAAAATAAAAAAACAAAAACAAAAAAAGCTTTTTTAAAAGGTGGGGAATGGTTGAGGAAGACAACTGCCCTTGACTTCAGGCGTCCACACCTACACGCGGCAACTGAGTGGGTGACTTCGAGGGATGAAGGCTGCTGTGGTCATGGCTTCAGTCGCTGGTTGTTTGGGGAGCACAGCGCTCACGTGGGAGTGTGTGGGAGTGGAGGACCTTTCACTAGATGGCGGCTGGGAAGCTAAAGGAAGCCAACCCTTAATGACCCAGCTTCTGTCTGTTGGACTTCACCTCCTAATTTGTTTCACAGATACAGATAGTGCCATGAGCTGGCAACCATGCCTGTAGTACAGGACCCTTTGAGAGTCACTGCAGATCAGAACTATAGGACCAGTTTTTGTTCTAAATTGAGTCAAAACTCTCCCAAATCCAAGCAAGGTTGCTCTTAAAAAATAATAGATCTTGTCAGGCAGTGATGGCACATGCCTTTGATCCCAGCACTCAGAAGGTAGAAGCAGGCGGATCCCTGTGAGTTTGAGGCCAGCCTGGTCTGCAGAGAGAGAGTTATAGCCAGGGCTATATAGAAACACTGTCTCCAAAAATCAAAATAATAATAATAACAATAATAATAATAATTAATAGATTTTGCCCATGTATCCTCTAATTTTAATCCTAGTCAATACGGCCTGTGATCCCAGCTCTCACAGATACCCTTGACAATAATTTCTTTTACATTGTGCCTTGACAATTGAATCATTCATATTACCTGGAGAGCCTCCATCAGAAACACCACCAATGAAATGTGACAAATGGGACCGAGTATGACAGCTTCCCTGAGAAAGTAGCAGCTTCTAATCAGTTACAGTTTACAACAATAACTAAATAGCAACACAACACAGACCAGCTTAGAGTCTGCTGCTGTCAGCGCCTTAAAACTCACAACAATGGGTGCCACACGGGAGAAACTCCACGTCACCTCAGGAAGGCTAGGGGCCGAGGAAATATTTACAAGAACAAGGGACTCAAAAGAGGCCGTTCAAGGCTGGAGAGATGACTCAGCAGGCTTGGTACACAGGCATTAAGAACTGGAGGGGTGAACACCCAGCAAGCATGACGGAACACTTGTAAACCCAGCATGCAGGAAACAGAGACAGAGCCATCCCCAGGCGAACTGGCTAACTGTGCTTGCTGCATCAGCAAGCTCAGAGTTCAAGGGAGAGACCCTGTCTCAGTGAATAAGGTGGAGACTGATCAAAAAAAGACCCCTAACCAACTTCTGGCCTCTATGTACACATCATGCATGTGTATGCATGAAAACATATATGCATATATGCACATGCATCAGTCATACACATGTGCCCAAAGGAGATCTAGAGAAAGAGAATTCAAATGACACAGAGCCTTCGCACTGAGTATAAAATGTTCAGACCTCGACTCGTTTTCCCCTGCCTAAATGCCTCCAGAAGCCTTCTCCATTACCTTGACAGTCTCCTTTATAGAGAGACTGTATTTACCTGAATTATTAACGCTGCTTTGCTTGTGCCTGCTTCATTTCCTTCCCTTCTTCCACCTGTCGGGAGCGTTTTGAATCACGTTTTGGAGTCGGCGAACAATGTGTTCCTTTAGGAAACTGGATGGAGTCACCAGTGGGGCTTTGGGGGGGCAGGAGGCTGCTTTGTTTTGCTGTGCGTGTGCTACTAAGAGACTACTACTCTGCTTCCCCAGATTTGAAAAAGTGAACATGCCTTGTTTTCATAAACTGTCAGTCAACAGAACTTTAAACTGTATCGAGTAGATAAAAGATACGCTTTAAAGTATGGATTGTATGTCAGATAAAAAAAATCATAATACATGGAGACTCCAGAGGGCAAGCAAGTCTCAGTAAGAAACGAGTGCCTGCAGGATAAATTCCTCAGGCTGACAATGGTAAACAGCAATTAGTAATACTCACGAGACTATTATGTTGGTCATACAGACAAGATCTTTTTTTTTAACTCTCCCCCTACATAGAACACAATGACCGTGCCAAAAGCCTCTCCTGTTTATCTGGGTTCTGTTGAAGCAAAAGTTGTGGCTAGAAATACTCAAAGATGGGAAGTCAAGAGTAACACTCACTATAACCCCAGCAGTCTGGAGCCCACAATGGGAGAACTGTAAGACCAAGACCAGCTGAGCATCACAGTGCGGGGAGGGCCACTCAGCTCTGAGTGCCTTGCCACATGTCCAAACCCCTCTGATCCCCGACGCCATTATCGACAGTAGGGATTATAGGGAGACAATTTCCTCAGTTTTAATAGAAAAGGAAAGGCTAATTAACAGTCTCAGATCTTTATAAAAATGCACATGTAGGGAGCTGGAGAGACAGTTCAGCAGCTAAGAGCACTGGCTGCTCTTTCAGAGGGCCTGGGTTCCATTCCCAGCATCCACAAGGAGGCTGACAACCTTCTGTAACTCCAGCACTGGGGGACCAGACACCGTCTCCAGCCACTCTAGTGGGGCAAAGACATACATGCAGCTAAAATATCCATACAGAAAAAAATAAATTTCTAAATACACTCGAGGACTTTTTTCTTTGCATCATTTTACTATAAACTGAACTGTAATTACTGAAGAGAAGAGCGACTGTCCGGGCTGCAGGAGAACAATGTCTCAGCGGCATCCACGGTACCAGCTGAGATGTTAAGAAACCTAACGTACAAACGCTACACACTCTCATTGGGAAGGAAAAAACTTTTCCATCTTTGATTTCTTTTGGAAAGATAAAATGAAAGGGACGGTAATACATATTTTAAGCCCTGTGAATTCACAATGGGGCTTTAGAATAAAGAGGTAGAAACCTCTGAACTAACAAAGGTCCATCACCGTACACATCTTTTCTCACAAGTACCTTGTAAAGGAAATGATGTGGGATAGAGGGACCAGCTCGCTCTGCCACACCTTCAGGAATAAACAGTGTGTTTCAGTCTGCTTCAGTCCAGCCAGGATGGACCATCCCTGACTTCTCTTGGATGGCTCCTCATCACACACAACTGTTTTCCGTCCAGCGCGCTGGGAAAACATACGCTCAGTGCTCACATCTGAGTGTCTCTTTGTACTGTCCCAAAGTCTGAAGTCGACAAATCCCATTAAATTGATTAAAGTGGTCCAAGGGACTACCTAGGCTTTCACACTGGCCTTAGATGAAAGACCAGAAAGCCTCCTTCTGAGGGCGCTTCAGTCTGGGATGGGCAAGTCATTTGGATGAGGTGTTGAGTTTTGTGGATTTTTTTGATGGATTGATTTTTATATTTTTCTGTAATTTTCAAAGAGGTCAACAAAGACTCAAAAGCTCTTCTGTCAGAAAAAGAGAAGTGGCTTTTATTACAAATGATCTCTAATTATCCCTTTGTTCTAGAAAGAGAGCAGTGACAGCTACTACCGGAGCTTAAGAAGCCAGCAATAAATCCTGCTAAGACGTTCGCCGGGTATCCGGAAAAGGAGCGTAAGTAAGGATGCACCAGTAACGTCCCCAAATTGAACAGGATGGACCTCTGTCGAGCTGAAAATCTAAAGGAAGAAACGGGAGAGCTGAAAATCAAACGTTGGCCTTGCAAACTGATGGCAACCCCCAGACATAGTCAAAGGAGCTCCACGGAACGGCGCGATTTGAGTGTGTGCACGCAGGTGCCCGTCTGTGTGGGTTCACGCGGTGCATGCGTGTGGAGGTCTAAAGTCAGCTCCCAGGGCCGTTGCCCAAGACCCACGCACATTGTACTTCTAAGATTTTATTTTATTTTTTGTTATGTTTATGTGGGAGTGGAGGTGGGGGACGCACATCAGCTCAGGCGCCTGCAGAGGCCAAAGTGCCAGCTCTCCAGTTGGAGTTACAGGTGAGCCGCCAAACGGGCTTCTGGGAAGCAAACCTAGGTCCTCGAGAAGAGCAGTATATGTTGCATGCTCCTCAGTACCGACCATCTCTCCAGCCCCATCCCACTGTGTCTTCTGAGACAGGGTCTCTGGGCCTAGAGCTCCCTGAGCTGGCAGGCTGACTGGTCTGTCTGTCTGTCTGTCTGTCTGTCTGTCTGTCTGTCTGTGCCTCCCTAGTGTTAGGAATAAAAGCTTTCACACACCTTTTCCTTAGGTGTTCTGTACTGCACACAGGTCCTCGTGAGTTCACAGCAAACATTTCACAGACTGAGCCATTTCTTCACCTGGGTGTGGTTCCTACCATAGCAGGAAAGGGTACTGAACAGTAGCTACAGCCGGCTGAGCTCCCTGGTTTCTCTAACTGGCTTCCCAAATTGTGGGGCATAGAGAAAATGACAGTTGCTCAACCTAAAAAGTTCAGTTTTCTTTTCCATAAAAATGAGGATGCGTGGCCAAGGCTATAGCTCTCCTGCACTTACCTAGCATGCAGTAGGATGTGGCTCAACTCTCAGTACTAACAGAAAAAACACAGTTAGCTAATTAAGTATTTACATTCTTTGCGCTATTAAAAAGAAAAAGGAAGTCAAGAGAAAGCCTAAGTGCTTAGCATCCACAACACTGGGAGTACACTGTAAACGTAACTCACTTTAGCAATTAGCCTCCCTCTCTGTCAAATCTCCTCGGGTCCACACAACAAGTTTAGAAAGAGCATTCAGTATTGTCTGAGATGCAAAGTTTCACTCGAGAACACCCAGACTTCCATTCCGGTCCGATTATTTTCTTTCTGTGGGACTGTAAGTAGCTTCCACGATGTTAGTGTCTTCCCTCGTGAAGCGAGAGATGTCAGCGGGACTGGGGTGTTGTGTCTACAAATCTCCTCCCGCTAGCACCAACCTGAGTTCCTGCTGCCCTAGCCTACTCCGCTTGCCACGGAAAGGGCTTTTACTTTTGTCTCCTACACTCAAGTTCAATTAAAAAAAAAATAGCTCAGTTCCTCAGCTAGTCCTCAGAGACCAAGACTTTGGAAGCATACTTAGCTCTCCCTTGTCTCTTCCATTTCCAAGGCCAAGCCCCATTGCCCCCTCTCCATAAGTGGACTCAGAACTTGACTGTTTTACGTGGTCACTTGTTACCTGTAGTGGTTTCTTGTAGGCTAGACTGTGTTGTGCATAGCTGAGTTAGCATATTCTCGTAAAATCTGTTGCTTTACCACTTTCCGTGGCTATAAGCTTAGGCCGTAATTGTATCTAATCCCTTCCCTCTTTTTCTATTTCTGTGTGTTTTAGTTACGAAGTCACTGAAGATTTGCAGAGACGCTATTATTTCTGCTCTGGATGGTGACTGTTCATGCCTTCACGTGTATGTGTTATGTGCATTTAGGGTGGGAGCATGACACGGTGTGTGGAGCTCAGAGGACAGACCACCTACTGGAGTCAGCCCTCTCTGTCCACCATGTGGGTCCTAGGAACCAAACTCAGGTCACCAGGCTTGGCAACCCAATGAGCCATTTGGCAGCCCAAGTCACTGAAGATTCGAGGAGAGACTAGCATTATTTATAGGCAAGATTTACAGTTCCAACTCACTTTGCATGAACCCCCTTCACCTCAATGCCAGGCCCTGGGAAGCCAACCAAAATTAGTTCTAGGCTTCTCTCTGAACAAGAACAAGAAAAAGACACTCTTCCCTAGAATGATCTAAACGAGTCTAAAACAAACTGCTTGCAGTAATGTCTTGAGTCTGACTTCAGTTTTATGGTTTGAGTTCATTAAGATCTTATGCATGAAGCTATATGAAATTCTATCCAGAGGGGGAAAAGTAGCGTTCTCACTGACCCTTGACCTCTTTTCTCGAAAGATGAAAAAGAACTTCACAAAAGTAATGACCACATGGGGTCCCAGCAGCTCCCCGTCTCTGGAAAGAACAGGGCTGCATCCGCACAGCCATGAGCAATCCCTCACACAGGCCTGGGGTTTTCTTGCTGCCTCTATAAAAGCCATCCATTTGATCTTCTCCCTTCCTCTCTCTGCCAGCTCTGGTCAATTCCTCAAGACAAGTTTTCCTTGCTGTACTGGCTCAGAAAGCACCAACGTTGTGAGGTATGTCTTCGGTTCCAAGGCCTTGTCCCTGCCATACACATTTTTCATGAATCCCTTGACCCGAGTAGCACATAGCTGGGTTTCACTTGGTTTGCTTAGATAAAATAGCATAGAAAAGAGTTACAGTCATGGCAAACACTGCTCTAAACTGAAAGTTAATAACTAACTCGGCTCTGGCAAAACTTATTTGAAACAACCTAACTCTAAAATCAGAAGGCAAATTTTAAAAAAATAAAATGTGTTGGGAATTGAAACTCTAGTTTTGCGGAGCTCCCTCTCCCACTGAGCTACACCTCAGCCATTCAGGCAGCTTTCTGAAAGGTGGGAGGAGGTTTTCCTCCCAGAATTGTTCTTAGCTCACTGTGTTGGCCTCATCAAACAATACTCCAAACCAGTCCAAGCCATGACATTCAAGATAATTCAAGATTTATACAAACCCCACTTAATATTTGTATAATTTAAAATGTATACGAATCTCACTTAATATTTATTCATTAACCTGGTGGCTTTGTAACTCTTGCATGTCTTGTCCGTTCAGATGATTTCAGATAAGTCACATACAACCCACACCCTGTCCTGCCCTCCTACCCCCATACCCCTATACTCCCACCCTTTACACACCAACCCCTCCCATCCCCCCAGATCTACATGTCCACATTCCCATTCCATACACACACCCACACACACCCTTGCCAATGAGAATCTCTAATGACTAATACAATAACACTATTGTCTTAGGGTTTCTATTGCTGTGGAGAGACACCATGACCACAGCAGCTCTTATAAAGGGAAAACATTTACTGGGGTGGTTTTTACAGTTTCAGAGGTTCAGTCCATTATCACCATGGTGTGACTTGGTGGCCTGCAGACAGCCCTGGTGCTGAAGCTGACAGTCCTTACTTCTTGGTCTAGGTCACTGGGTGTGGCTTGGGCTTCTATGAGCCTTCAAAGCCCGCCTCTTCAATGACACACTTCCTCCAATATCGGCGAATCAATCCCACACCAGTTATGTTTTAAGGGGTTATTTATTTTGGGGGGTAAAACTTACATACACCATAAACCGTCAGGAAGGGAGCCTAGTCGCAGGAGCAGGAGCCGGGAGCAGGAGCCGGGACCAAGAGGGCCTGATCCGGGATCTGTGGCTCTTTTTAAAAGAGAAATATACCACGCCCCAGTGGGCTGGTATTTCAGCGGCTATTGGCTGACAGAGCGGAAGTCGCTCCCCGTCGCACTGTGGGCTTGTGCTTCAGCGACTATTGGCTGAGGCAGCAGAAGATACTCCCACAACACTCCAGCAAGACCGTACTTCCTCCAAAAGGGCCACACCTCCTCATCGTGCCATGCCCTTTGGGGGCCGTTTCTTTCAAACCACCACAGTTGCTTGCTTCTTAACTCTACAAACAAAGTTGAGAGAATTTTGTCTCCAGATTTTTGAGGGGCATAATGACCAAATGAATCATCACTGCTTCTCCTTACCTCAGAGATATAACCTATAATCTGGAAGTTTCTACTGGTGCTCATCAAGTCAAATCCAACACATAGATGAGTTTTATTTGCCCTGTTGTAGGAGGAGAGAATGAAATCTACTTCTCAGTGGAAATGTGTCGGTGTCTCCTCCCTTAAGACTTAATCCTATCCAGTGGTGGTGGCTCAGGCCTCTAATCCCAGCACTCAGAAGGCAGAGGCAGGAGGATCTCTGAGTTTGAGACCAGCCTGGTCTACAGCGCTCCAGGGTGAGGGCTCCACAGAGAAAGACTGCCTCAAGAAAACAACTGCAGAGTTAATGCAATGGTTCAGGTCAGGAACCCGGCTATGGGAACACCCCTAGGGGACAAGTTTACTTTGTAACGTTTCCCTCCCAGAATTCCCTGTGTCTGCAGGACGTTGTGAGTCTTCATTCCTTCTGTGGTTTTCAGCTGCTGGCGAGGGCCTGGGCGGCTTCTGAACTCCCTAGGACTCTAGCCCGCTTTCTTCAAGACCCCCTGCCCTCCCACTGCCATGCGACTGACCATGTTACTATCTCAAAAAGCGCGGCCTTTTTCGTTCCTTCCCCCTCTCAGCAGCTTCAAGGTTTACAGTTGCCGGCTTGTGAACTTTTCTTTTGAACTCGGATAAGCTGTCCTTGTGTTTCCATTTGCCCGCATTCTTGAATGCTTTTCCTACTATAACTAAAGAGCCCCAAGAGGGACCCTCTGTTCTCGGATCATACAGTGGGTCCACTGTTGATGCCCCAAAGTTTCTGGTAACCCCTCTTGACAACAACCCAGTCCTGCATCCTAGATGGCCCTGTACCCTCAAGGAAGTGCTTTAATTAGTTAGTTTGTTGACACAGCCTCGCTATGTAGTACAGGCTCACCTCAATTCCTGATCCACTTGATTCAGGTTTACGGGCAGCTGAGCTCAAAAGTGTGCACCGCAGCAGGCCTCACACTGAAGAGGTGTGCACCGCAGCAGGCCTCACACTGAAGAGGTGTGCACCGCAGCAGGCCTCACACTGAAGAGGTGTGCACCGCAGCAGGCCTCACACTGAAGAGGTGTGCACTGCCGCAGGCCTCACACTGAAGAAAGAGGTGTGCACCGCCGCAGGCCTCACACTGAAGAGGTGTGCACCGCCGCAGGCCTCACACTGAAGAGGTGTGCACCGCCGCAGGCCTCACACTGAAGAGGTGTGCACCGCAGCAGGCCTCACACTGAAGAGGTGTGCACCGCAGCAGGCCTCACACTGAAGAGGTGTGCACCGCCGCAGGCCTCACACTGAAGAGGTGTGCACCGCAGCAGGCCTCACACTGAAGAGGTGTGCACCGCCGCAGGCCTCACACTGAAGAGGTGTGCACCACTCACACTGAAGAGGTGTGCACCGCCGCAGGCCTCACACTGAAGAGGTGTGCACCACTGCAGGCCTCACACTGAAGAGGTGTGCACCGCAGCAGGCCTCACACTGAAGAGGTGTGCACCGCCGCAGGCCTCACACTGAAGAGGTGTGCACCACTGCAGGCCTCACACTGAAGAGGTGTGCACCACTGCAGGCCTCACACTGAAGAGGTGTGCACCGCAACAGGCCTCACACTGAGGACTCAATTCTCATTTTAGCTTGGTTTTGTTTTATTAGCTTGAGAAGAAGCTGTCCCTACAAAGGAAAAAAAATGTACTAAAGCTTTAAATTAACGATAATTCATTTGAACTCTGTCAAAATTTTGAAAGAATTTAACTCATTGTAAACAGAAAAGTCAAGAAGTTTCACTTTTATAATCTGCATGCCTGCTTCTGTCCAAACAGACGATAGGGCAGAAAATGCAGCTAGCATCCAACGTGCTCCCCTGCACCACGTGTACAACGGAAAGGGCAGCTAGCACCAACGTGTTCCCCTGTACCATGCATGGCCACTGGTTTGCCAAGCCAGATCTACATCTACTGAAGGGAAAACATATCTTGCTCTGACCTGGACCAGTGTGTTGTGCAGTGTTGCACTGATTCCCGCCCAGGCCGTGGTGGGCACAGAGAGCAAGCACCCGTGCAGTTCAGACCATGCAGGTGAGTGTGTGCACTCACGCGATCCCCGCCCCCCGCCTTGCCTCTTTCTTCACTGTGACTATGAACATCTTCTCTGTGAACAGCTAAACTTACGGGATTTTGGAGGGGTTGGGGCTAAACATTAAGAAGAAACAATCAGCCAGGCCATGGTGACATACATCTTTAATCCCAGCAGTCAGGAGGCAGAGGCAGGAGGATCTCTGTGAGTTTGAGGCTAGCCTGGGCTACAGAGTAAGTTACAGGACAGGCTCCAAAGCTCTGGAGAAACCCTATCTCGAAATACCAGGAACGTAATCCCATAGCTTGCTTGCTGAAGTCTGTGCATTTTAGCTCAGTCACTTCACCATCACATGGACCTGTGTAGCTGTCGCGTTGGGAAAGTCAGTGTATCAGTTTGCTCTCCACAGTTTGCGTGCAGATTATAGCAATGGCAGTAGCACAAGGCTTGCTGGACACACAGTCCTGAAAGCCTGTGATGTCTTATGTGTTTCCGAAATGACTAAGTCTCTGACTCCCAAGCAGAAACACGGTCAGTTACTTACTTCTGAATAACCCTCAGCATGCGTCTAAACTAAGGAGAGCAGAAGTTGGCAGAAAGGCAGAACAAGGTGCCTCTTTTGTTTGTCTCTGCTCACCGTGCCACCTAGGAAGCACTTTAAACAGTAGAATAATGAAAGATAAAATTGCTTTCTAGACTTCTCTAAGAACACAGAAAAGAGAAAAAAAATCCTTTTCTTTATCTGATGCAGGAGTTCCTGATGCCCCCCCCACCGCATGAATTAGAGAATGTACTTAAAATGGGAGTCTGTGCCAGAGACTGTGGAAAGAGGCATATGAATGGTGTAAGCGCATCGGAGCCTTTACCTTAGGTCGACATGGACATCCTGGGCAATTAGGCTGCAGTCTATCATAATGAACTGGCTCCAGCAGCAAGGAGAGCCGTCACCCTCATCACCAGGAGACACATTAAAAATCTGTGACTGGAAAGCTTGGCTGAGGACATATGTCTGGAACCCTTACACCAAAGAGCTGTGAACTCACTTTTCAAGGGGCCCCTGGGAGTGATAAATAACTGGAAGACTTGCTTAAAGGTAAAAACTTCTGGAATCTAGAGATGACTCACAGATAGTCAATGTATGAATGAACTAGCAACAGAGTTCAGTGGTCCTCCAATATCATCTCCCAAGAAAAGAAAAAGAGAAAGAAGAACATTGTGAGAGCAGGAGGCGTTTGGCAGCAGGGGGAAGACAGGAGCAGGTAAGGAAGGTTGCGGTTGGAGAGCATTGTAGAGTATATAATGTATATATAATGTTTATACAATGCTTATATATAATATATAAATATATTAATATAATATATTATATATAATATATATAATATAATATATAAGTAAATTTCTTATACTTATAAAATTGCAAAGAAATAATTGATTTTAAAAATAGTTAAACACCTATCATATCCATCTTTCTTGAGCCTTCATAATGTTTTCTCAGTGAGGAAAACAAGAGTCAGAGAGAGTTCAGCAATTAGCAAGAAATCACGCTTCTGGTTACTCAATATGCCCTCTGGTAGCCTCCCTGACTCTAAGCCGCAAAGGTGTCAGGATGATTGTTTTAATGGCGACCCATCAGTCTCGATCACCCTCTCAGTAAGTGCTCTCTGAAATATTCAAGGCTGGTACGGTGTGCCCTGGCGATGAACGTGTCTCATTTTTATACGAGGACAACCGGGGGATCCACGCCCCCTCGTTCTGTGCAGTGTGGCACAGCGACAAGCTCACTGAGGCATACAACCAGAATGTGTCAGTTTGACGATGAAAAAACTCTCCCCTCTCTAACAAGATATTTTACACAAAAACTAAAAGTATTTCCAGTATATGGCCTGCTTATATACCCAAGGGAAGTAGCTTCATGTTGTAATAAATACGTTAGTGCTCAGGATCTGGATTGATCTACCCATTTTTTGAAGGATAATGATTTTTTTTTTCAGCTGTTGAAAACCTAGGGAATTGTGATCAGATATTCCCTGATGTGGAAAGCTCCAGCCACTGCGCTTTAATCACACTGATATTATGCTGTTGAAAAAAATGTATCAGATTTTGCTACTTGGATAAATAAGATCCTTGTGTGTATGTTAAAAGAGGAAGAGAACCTTTGCACTTTGCTGCCGTCCCTGGTTGACTCCCGCTCCTTGAGCGAAGCCTGCAAAGGGCCAGGTGGTGTTTATGCAGACGACTGAGCACGTTACAATGTGTTCTTCCTTTTGGATAAAACATTAGTGTATCAGATGTTCGTCTTCCGCACTTCTGCATTATTTTACATTGAGAATTAGATGGTGTGCTGGCTTAGCTTTTTGACTCTGCTTTTTTCTCTTTCCTGGAAACTAAGTTTATAAATAAAGTTCGCTCTACACTCCGCATAATCATCGTCTCACAGAGTAGCTAACTGGCTAGGCAACATGACAATTATAGCTGTACCTGTCCTGCATTGTAGAAGAGCAAAAAGAAAAAACAGGCAAGTGTTCTGGGGTAACAGAAAGCACCCCTCGCGTGCTAGAACACACTAACATGCTAATCATTCCTCTGCTCTGGGTGTCAAGGGAAAGCACAGGCTTCCTGTACACATCTTCAGATAAAATCATTGTTTGCCAAACTCTGAAACACAAGGGTCAGAGAAAATTATTATTTCCTCAAATCCAATAGCATGTCTTGTGTACATACAAATGTTATAAATCAAACTTTAAATGATTACCCAAATAATTTTAAGTATCCAGATAGCATTCCCACCTACAGGACCTACCCAGACAGAAAAAGAAGTTTCTGCCGGCAGCCTCTCTGCCTTCCTTCCGTCTGATGGTTAAGTTCCTCAGCTCTGCTGCTGCCACTGTCGATTCCCTTGCTGATAGGAGGATCCAACTTCAGGCTTCCAAACCGGACCAAAGACCAATGGCTCAGCAGGAATCCTTCAGTCCTTCAAAATCAGACTGCTGAGAGAGCTACGCTTTCAGACTGAGTAGCTGTCAGGTCCTTGTCCTCTATAAGACAGCTATTCTGGAACACCCAGACTATATTCCATAAGCCTATCTAGTAAATCCCCTTTTAATATACACTTCATTCTCTCTGCACTGCCCCTCTGGAGAACCTCAAATAAATCACATTATTTCTAAATGAGGCCACTAATTTTATTAATTAATAATAATGTATAACAAAATTTTTCTTGAGATACAAAACATACTTCTACTCATCCTAGATAGAGAACCCGTGACAGACCAAAGAATGTAAGTTACCTGTGGAGGTTTGGATAAGAATGGCCCCCACATTATGTTTGAATGTTTAGGGAGTGGCATTAGGAGATATGGATTTGTTGCAGTAAGTGTGGCCTTATTGGAGGAAGTGTGTCACTGGATATCTATGGAGTTTCTATTACTGTGAAGAGACACAGTGACCATGAAAAGTCTTATAAAGGAAGCATTTAACTGGGGCTGGTTACAGTTTCAGAGGTTTGGTCCATTATCATCATGGCAGGGAGCATGGCAGGCAGAAATGGTGAAGGGAAGGAGCTGAGACTCCTACATCTTGAAGGCAACAGGAAGTGATCTCCTTCCAGTGTAACAGGAAGTGTTACACTGAGGGAAGCTTGAGCAAAAAAGACCTCAAAATCTGCCCCCACAGTGACACACTCCCTCCAACAAGGTCACACCTACTCCAACACAGTCACACCTCCTAATAGTGCCACTCCCTTTGAGTTTTGTAGTATGAGGGCTGGCTTGTTGGGGTTTCTGTCCCTCCCAGTACCCCAATAGCCGGCAAGCAACAAAGAAAATCACACACAAGACTCCAAAAGGTTATAAACTGATTGGTCCATTAGGTCAGGCTTCTTGTTAACTCTTATAACTTATATTAACCCATTATTCTCATCTATGTTAGCCACATGGGCTCAGTACCTTTCTCGGTGAGACAGCTTACATGTTGCCTCTTCGGTGGTCTGTACAGGAATGGCTGAGAGAGAGCTTCTGCTTCCAGAATACTCCCAGTCTCTTTGCTCCACCCTACTTCCTGTCTGGCTTTCCCGCCTATACTGCCTGCCTGGCCAATCAGCGTTTTATTAAAATATGATTGACAGAATACAGATAATTCTCCCACACCAGAGTTTATGGGGCCATTTTCTTTCAAACCACTACATTTCATTCCCCAACCCCTTAGAAATGAAATGGATGAAATTTATGCCCTGGCAACGCTGAATCATGCATGAACAGCCCGTATATTGCGGTTCTGTTGAACTTGTCCATATTGGGTTTCATTGTCTAAGTTGATGAGGACAACTGACCAGGTCTCTTCCTCAAGAGGGCACCAGATCTCATTACAGATGGTTGTTAGCCACCATTTAGTTGCTGGAAATTGAACTCAGGACCTTTGGAAGAACAGGTAGTTGTCTTAACCACTGAGCAATCTCTCCAACCCAAGTTGGGTTGATCCCATAGGCTTGTAGCCATATTATAATGCAAAATGTATGTAGCCCAACTTCAAAAATCCCCATAGTCTATAAAAGTCTCAAACTTGTTTAAAAGTCCAAATTCTCTTCTGAGACTCATGCTATTTCTTAACTGTCATCCCCTGTAAAATCAAAATTAAAAGACAGATCACATACTTCCAACATATAATGGCACAGAATATACATTACCATTCCAAAATGTAGAAAAAGGAGCATAGAGAGGAAAAACTGGACCAAAGTAAGACTGAAAACCAGCTGGGCAAGCTCCAAACTCTGCATCTCCATGTCTGATGTCAAGACACTCTTCAGATCTCCAACTCCTTTCAGCTTTGTTGACTGCAACACACTTCTTTCTCTTGGGCTGGTTCCACTCCCTGATAGCAGTTTTCCATGGCAGGGACCCTACAGTTCTGGTTTCTCCAGCATTTTGTGTTCTCCAAGGCAATCCAGGCTTCACCTTCACAGCTTCACCAAATGGACCCTCTAGACTTCCATTCAGGGACACCCCTGACACATGCCTGGCCTCAGCAGCTTTCCTTAGTGACAAACGAGTCCATAACCCCTTTCCTTTCACCCTTGTCTTTAAAACTAGAACCACATGGCTGAAGCTGTCAAGTTCTGCTGCTTCATGGGAATGGAACATGGTCCCCTCGTCCAAACACATCTTTACCAGCTTTCTATTTCCCAGCGTTTTTTTTAATGTTTAACCTTTGCTGTCCTTGAACTTGGTCTATATACCAGGCTGGCCTCAAACTCAGAGATCCATCAGCCTCTGTCTCTGGAGTGCTGGGATTAAAGGCATGCACCCTATACCTGGTTATGCACCCCCAGACCTGGATCTAAGATTTTCTTTAATTCATTTTCACAAGTTGAAAGCTTAGCTGTGTGGAGTCTTGTCCTGAAGTCATTATTCCTTTTCTCCATTTAAAATCAGGATTGTCTTTAATCTGTTTATCTCCTTGAACACAAGACTGGGCTCTATTCCATTTCTGGTAGTCTTTTCTCCTCAGATTGTACACTTTATAACTTTCCTTGCTCAGCTTGCTCCTTTTCAATATAGATCTTCACAAGAGAAAACACTAGTAACCACATGACAGTCACAAGAACAGTCTGTCGGAGATGGTAATGTATATCCTGTGCCATTATATGTTGGAAGTATGTCATCTGCTTTTTCATTTTGATTTTAACAGGGGATGACAGTTAAGAAATTACATGAGTCTTAGAAGGGACTTTGGACTTTTAAACAAGTTTAAGAGACTTTGTTAATTAATAAGACTAATATTCTTCTCCTCTAAAACCTCTTGAGCCAGGCTCCCACAGTTCAAATCACCCTCTGCACCACTGTCTTCCGTGCTCCTACTGGCATGGCCCATTAAGCAGTACTTAAAGCATTCCACTGCTCTCTAACCAAAAATCCCAAAGTCCACATTCCTCCAAATAAAGACATGGTCTGGCCTATCACAGCCATACCCCAGTTCCTGATAGCAACTTCTCTCTCAGTTATGGCTTCTATCGCTGTGAAGAGACACCATGACCACAATAATTCTTATAAAGGAAAATATCTAATTGGGGGTGGCTTACAGTTCCAGAGGTTTAATCCAATACTGTCATGGCAGGGAGTGTGGCAGCATGCAGGCAGACATGGTGAAGAAAAGGAGCTGAGAGCTCTGCAACCATATCAGCAGGCAGTGGGAAGTGAACGTCACACTAGATCTGGTTTGAACATTTGAGAGCTCAAAGTCTGCCCTCTAATGACAGACTTCCTCCATCAAAATCACACCTATTCCTACAATGCCACTCCCTGTGAGCCTATGAGAGGGGTTAATCTTATTCAAATCACCTCACCAGGGGTGGGGTTTGAGGTTTCAGAAGCTCAAAGTGAGGCTCAGAGATTCTCACTTCCTGCTGCCTTCCAATCCAGATTTAGAATGCTCAGCTCCTTCTCCAGCACCATGTCTGCCTGTGTGCTGCCATGATACCCACCATGACCATAGAAGACTAAACCTCTGAACCTGTACACCAGCTCCAATGAAACTTTTTCCTTTATATGAGTTGTTGTGGTCGTGGTGTCTCTTCACAACAATAGAAGCCCTAACTAAGACACTGCCAGACTCCAACTTGGTGAATCAATGAGTTTTACTTGGGTTACTTGCAGGAATATGAGTGAGAAGTCACTTACAGGAGCAGAAATGACTCAAAGACAGCTGTACCACCTGTCACAGATGTAAGTGACAGCTCACAGATCTGGGAACCTGGAGCACAGGGCACAGCCTGCAGGCAGATCAACAGGTTGGAGAGTGTTCTTTCTAAGTGACTCAGTTGGTCTAAACCTCCTCCAGGCAGCTGGGCTGGCTTTTGCTTCTTCCATGCAACTGGGTTGGTCTCAGAGTCTTCTTTGTAGCTTAGTTTGTCTGAGAGTGATTCTCAGCCATCTTTATTGTTTATTCTGAGCGGAGGAGTGCTAGTGAATCTGGTCAGTCTCCGGGATTTCCTGAAACTGTTTTGAGTCATTGACCTTCCTGTTTAAAGATGCTCAGTCAGTAAATGCTTGAGGCCCAAGCATGAGGACCTGAGTTCAATACCCAGAACCTAGATTTTTAAAAACCACACATATGCACAAGTATTGCCATCTCTATGAAGGCAGAGAATAGAGACATTCTGAGGCCTTCTAGTCAGCTAGAATAGCAAAATCAGCAAGATGCTGGTGCAGTGAGAGATCCTGTCTCAAAGAACAAGATGGAGAGAATCTAAAGAGTTGGCCAATGCTGACCTCTGGCTTTGCCCTGTACCATCACACACATGTGCACACCCACAAACGTGTACACATAAGAGGGGAGGAGAGTGTAGACAGAAGTTTCTGCCCCACCTCATCCCTCAGACATTCAATCCCAAATAAACACACAGAAGCTTATATTAATTATAAACTGTTTGGCCTATAGCTCAGGCTGATTACTAACTAGCTCTTATGACTTAAATTCATCCATAATTCTTATCTATATTTAGCAATGTGGCCTGGTACCTTTCCTAAGTGAGGCATTCTCATCTTGCTTCCTCTACATCTGTCTGGTGACTGACTCTCTGCCTTTCCTCTTCCCAGAATTATTCTAGTTTGGTTGTCCCGCCTATACTTCCTTCCTAGCTACTAGCCAATCAGTGTTTTATTAAACCAATACAAGTGATAAGTCTTTACAGTGTATAAAAGCATTATCCCAATTATCCCACAGCAGATGGGAAGGGATTCTGACTACAAAACTCATGTTGGAGTTTTCAGTCTTCATTCGGTCATTTATGCATACCCTTCCTGAGTTCCTTGAACATATTTGTAATTTTCTTTTGAAAAGACATTCATCTAAGTGACTTTTCTCAGGGAACATTACTGTGATAGTATTTGTTTTTAGAGGACACATGTAGTCTTGATTACTCATTATGTATGTATGTTTAGGTATCTAGAGTTGGGTAGTTTATAGTGGGATTTTGGTATAGTTAACTGTCTCATCCTTACTGAGTGAGTATTTGGAAGTTACCCTAACTTCTTAGATTTTGGACCAACTGAATGATGCTTGGGCTCTCTTGGGGTCACTCAGTGTATCAGAATAGAGTATCAGAAGTGTCCTGAACTTGGTTATGTCTAGGACTAGTTTCTGGACACAGAAGAGAACCTTCTACAGAGGTATCAGGCTCTTTCTCAAGACTCAGGAGTCTGTAGAAAGCTCAGGTCATGTTCTAGATAGTCCCTAGGTGGCAGAAGCCAGAGTGGCCGAGAGAATGGGCAATACCACCCGGGAGAGGTGCACAAAGCTCCCTGTGGTCCTCAGATGGGAGGGCTGGGGTCGTGGCTGATTCTGACGAGTGTGTGTGAACACTCCCAAGAGCTGATCCAAGTTCATGAGCCTACAGCCCAGTGGTCCACTGAAGGTAGGTGATCCCTAAAAAACTTTATAGAAGAATTGTCAAAATATAAAAATTCTGCCCACAAAGCCTGAACTTCCAGGATGAGACAGAGTAAGGATTTGGTTAGCAGACTTCTGTGTTTTTAGAACAGATTAAACATCAAAAAGTATAGAAGAGACCCCCAAAAAATTTCTTCTTGCAACTTTTTTGTTTAGTTCTTATTTTTAATGCTTTCCCACTGAGAATAAAATATGAAGCCAAGGATGCCGGTCTCGACTCAGAGAGCAAACATTAAAGAGTTTCAGAAGGAGAACTGAAGAGTTGGGAGAGGGACAAAAGACTGAACTGCTTTAGTGGGATTTTTTTCTTCTGGAGAATGACTTAAACTATGGCAGCCCGAGGGAAAGAGTAAAAACGTCTTGGATAAAGGCTAAGGCTGCAGGAAAGACTTGGGCTAGCGAAGAGAAATGGCTCTGCAGAGTCAGCCAGAGGCTGTTTCAAAAGCTGCCATCTGCTCCTAGGAACGGGTGATTTCAGTGATGTTCCTAGGCTTAATGTTCAAAACACACGGCAATGTCACCAGATGAGGTCCGGATTAAACAAAAAACATTTGGGTCTACTAGAACTGGCTAAATGACTGCAGTACGGAGCATGCTCAGATCTGTGTGTCTTCCTGGGAAAACAAACAACAAAATCTCACCCCTACTTCGGTGTCTTTCTTGTCTAGGATACAAAATATAAACCTACAAAAGAAAACAGATGACTTTTAAATGATAGATCGATGCCTTCAGGTAACAACTGATAAACGCTCAGTACTTAAGGGAAACAGGAGAACGCAAGGACAGAGTGGGGGTGATTCCAGCCAGAACATGGTCAGAATGAAGTAAACAACAAGGTAAATATTGCCCAAATGAAGTATGTTTTATACGCTAATAAAGGGTAGCGGGTGTTGTGATTCTGAGGAGATGAACATGAAGATGGAGAAGACAGAAGCATTGTACCTCTGCAGAGTTCTAAGGAAGACGTGAGAAGACTGTTTGAGATAAATTTTTACTGAAGCATTTGCTAAGATGCAACAACCCCTCAAAAAACACAGTTAGAAAGCCGGGCGTGGGGCTGGAGTGATGGCTCAGCAGGTAAGAGCACTGACGGCTATTCCGGAGGACCAGGGCTCCAGAGGAGCAGACACCCACATGGTACACAGGCGTACAGGCAGGCAAAACACCCCCATACATAAAATGAATAATTTCTTTTAAATCTGGGGTGATGGTACATATTTTCAATTCCAGCACCAAGGAGGTAGAAATGCCAGGAGCTCTGCTGGCCAGTCATCCGTACCTAATCCCCAAGTTTCAGGCCAATGAGAAATCCTGTCTCAAAAGCAAAGTGATGGCCAGCGATGGTGGCACAGGCCTTTAGTCTCAGCAGGCAGACTTAAATGGGTTTGAGACCAGTCTACATGGTATATGGTCTACACAGCGAGGTCTTGGCCAACAGGAGCTACATGGTAAGATCCTGTCTCAAAAAAACAAACAAAAAAACAAATAAAATTTTTAAAAAGGTGATGAGGCTGGAGAGATGGCTCAGGGGCTAAGAGCACTTCCTGTTCTTGCTCACCACCTGGGTTTAGTTCCCAGCAACCCCAGGGCAAAGCTCACAACCTTTGTAACTCCAGTTCCAAGGAATATGATGCCCTCTTCTGGCTTCTGTGGCCATTGCATCGTACATAGTACACATACACACAAGCAGGCACGCACACACGTATAAATAAAAATAAATAATTATATTAATAAATAACTTGTAATAAAATTGTAATAAATAAATAAAAGTAGTTGCCCCCGAGAAACGATAGCTGAAGTTGGCCTCTTCCCTTCACAGATCCACATCCACAAACACTACACACCCACACAAAAAGTGCATGTGCATACAAAAACAGTGAAAATTTGCAAGCTTAATCCATTTTCATGGAGTAAATAAACAATCAAATTAAGGGAAAGTGAGTGTGTTTACCACCAACGCGAGGTGGGATCCAGGAGAATGGCTTCAACAGTCAAGAACTACGAAAAGTCGAGGCTTTGACCTTATGGAAAGCTGAGCTGCTAGCCTGCAGCGTGCTTGGGTTCCCGGTCAGAGATGAAAGTCCTAATCATTGTCAGCAGAGCAAGCTAGAACAGCATCACTTTACTTTCGTGACTCTTGCCCTCCACACAGAAGGGCCCCGATGGATCTCACACTGCAGAAGGTTTGTAAAGCAGAGGAACACCGAACGTCTCATGGCCCAGGTCCTTCAGAAAGGGCATCAGCAAACCTGCATGATTGCTACTCCAGAGGAAGACACACTAGGATTCTACCGCACAGTAAACTACCCTGATCCTGAAAAGGATGATCTGGAACAAAAGAACAGTCTTCTGAGAATATATCTCAAAACACAAGAGCCTGATGAAGCACGGTCTCCCAGAGAGTGCAGAATAGAATAGACACTTGGGGAAATAAGAATTCGAACAAAGACCAGCATAGGAGACAAAATGGAGGCAAGGAACAATATGGCTTTTCTACAGAAAAGGCAGGAAAAAATAGATTCTGACCTGAAGGTCCCAGCATTTGAAATGGGAGCTGAGAAGAAAAGGGCAGACAAGAGAAGCAAACTAACCGTTCTGTACTCTATGAGCAGAGATATAATTATACCGCCTCCAATGTGGTGCTTGATACAATGTATTATTCTGCACTGTTTCCTGGTCAGGAATCTGGAAGCAGCTTACATGAGCTGATCCTGCTCAGGGTCTTCCCGGAGGCTGCAGTATCACTATGGAAGGTCTTCCCTGAGGTTGCAGTCTCGCTATTGACAGCTACTCTTAGCCCCTTGCTTGCCCAGAACTGGACCACTTTCAAACTGGCCTTGCACTCACACCAGAAATAATATATCTGCTTTGGGATGTAGCAGGTCTCGGTTCCTCATCACCAAGTCTTCTTCCTAAGGGCACGTGATCCCATGGGTATGGAAGCTGACTTGGCCCAGAGCAGAGCATATGATCCAAAAAGAGATCAAGGAAGAAGCCACAATGTGCAATGCCCTCTAATGTGATGAGTCAGTGATCCCTAGTCACCCTCAGAAGGAGAATTAAGCTCTACAAAGAGTAGAATATGAAGTCTTCCTGGAAATATCTTCAAATCATCACACACCTTTTAAGTTTCAGCACCTGGCAAACTAACCACAGAGAGAGTGTCAGCAGTGAGCGACAAGTGATGTCATGTTTGTAAAACAGGGTAGATGGAGAGAAGAATACACACAAACTGCAAATTTCTGTGTTTCTTTAGAACTTATCTTCACACTGTTTTGTACCCCATTATCCCATCACCAGGACCAAGCTCGTTTACTACATAGAAAAGTATGGTTGTTTCTGTCTTACTCTGATTAGATCTGGGGTTCTCAGCCTGTGGGTCGCAAACCTTTTGGGGTGGCATATCAGATATTTACATTGCGATTCATAACAGTAGCAAACTTACAGTTATGAAGTAGCAACAAAATAATCTTATGGTTGGGGATCAGCACAGCATGAGGAACTGAAGGGCCACAGCGTTAGGAAGGTTGAGAACCACTGGATTAGCTAACAATGCCCACAGATCTCCTGCCCAGTCAGAGGGGAAACATCCGTCCTGGTGTTGTGGAAGATGTACTGCTCTCTAACCAGGATATGGGATTTGGGATTTAGTGAGACCACAGAGCTGGAAGACAAGGGAATAAATACTGACAAGCATCTGATTGGGGAATTTCTAGACCATGGAGGTGGCTGAGTAGTCTCAGATTGCCCAGGACCTTCTCTATTTTCCGCACTAAATGACCAGCATCTTGGGAAGTTTCTTGTCCTGGGCACTCTGTTCATTTGAGCACTGTATGATAAGAAGAAGTCATTTATTTCGGGGGTATGGGAAACATGCCTGCTGTGGGAATGAATTCCAACCTGAGAAGGTTGAATTTAAGCTAACTGTGGGAGATGCAAGAGAGATTAGTTTTGAACCTGACCGAGCGGTAAGAGCTGGATGTGGAGAGCCACCGTCGCCCACTGAGAATGGTGTTGTGGAGGAGGTGAGCGTCTCCAAGGGAGCCTATTCAGACACAGATAAAAGGGGCTGAGAATCAAACTAAGGGAAAAAAATAATAAAAATATGGGGGGAGTGTGCACGGAGAAGAAGGGAATCCATCAAGGGAGACAGAGCAAGCATCCAGGAAAGTGAAAGAAATAAATAACAGTCGTCCCAGAAGCCAAAGAAAGGACATTTTCAGGAGACCAGAGGAAGGGTGGAAATGTCAAATGCCTCAGAGAGGAGTCCACGGGATCCAGAGATTGGGTCTATTTCCCGTGGTGATGGCAAATGGGCAATTTAGAAGTACTCTGGCTGGAAAGGAAGCTGGAGACCCAATCACAGTCAAGAGAGAAGTTCATGGACGGCAGACACCAGGCCCCCTGACCCCTGAGCTGAGGAAGGACCGCAAATCACGTCCAATCTAGTCTTGATTCGCAGGCACCCAAAAACATTCAACCTTCATGAATAGTTTTATATTTTAAAGTAAATTTGTGCCAAGTAGCTTACAGACTTGCTCCCATCTACCCTGCGCTGTGGCCTAATGAAGAACCCTTACAAAGATACCACTTTATCCCCCTCAACTTTCCTCACTTCTAAAAATTTATAATGACAAAAAAAAATCTTTATCAACACACTCTATCCCTGTGGCTTCCTGGGCTTTGAGGTTGCTCTGTAACTTTAGATCTCTACTGCCTGCGTTGGTCCCCAGAAGTCAAATGGGGTTGCCTTAAAGTTTGTTCTTTTCTGGGGTACAATAATGAATGACTCCATACCAGGTTCCCAGCTAAGCAAATGAACACTCTTTCTGAAAGGGAGGATCAGGCCTTCCAGCACCTGTAGCTCTGAGACTTCGTCCTTGCCGTCCTGCAGGGCAGAAGTCCGACCAATGTTTGGTGTGGTGATTTTTGTCTGCCCAAGCGACAGGTTCTAGATGCTAGAAAGCAATCATCATTTCTCCTCTCCCTATAGCTCATAACAGACTGTGGACCCCAGAGGCCTTTGTTATTGCTCAGTGGCTGACTCCTGGTACTCAGAAACAAGACAACAAGCAGGATATGCATGTGCCCTATCCATAATGGTCCCCATTGTGTTCCTGGCAGGAATACCATGATTGCCAATGTTACTCCAAGTCCGTCTCTCAAACCATCTCATTACCCATAGAATTAGCTTATATACTGGAGGAATGGACAGACACGGAAACAAAGTATGTGATGGTGTTTCGGAAACACCAAATGAACAAATGCCCCAAACCAAACTGATGTCACCACAAGAACCTTATTATATTTAAGCTTCTGTTTTCCCTGTCCCTGTGACATTGATAGGAACAGTCATACTATGTCCCAACTCACACAGAGCTCAGACACTCAGAGATGGTACACAAATGAGCCACTAATGAAACAGCCTCTCTCTCTCTCTCTCTCTCTCTCTCTCTCTCTCTCTCTCTCTCCCCCTTCCTCCTCCCTCCCTCTGTCCCTCCCTTCCTCTCTTTGCATTACTCATATGGAAAACAAAATCCAGAGTTATCAATTCTCCCGCAAGACGTGCAGGTCTAGGCTTGTGTAGCTCTGATTTCTGCTAACTGGCCACTGCCTAGCATTTTCACACCTTTCTTTGTACTAAATGGTTAGAACCGATCATGCTACTAGAAGCTGTCAGCGAGGCAGCTTCATTTAAAACTCCCAATTAAGACATATAGCAATACAATTGAAATTTAAAATATTATTTCCTTTCGTGCATTTTGGTAAACTCTTACAGCCAGATGCTGTCTGTTTGCCCTTTAACCTATAAAAAGTCTGTTATGATGGCTGGAAATGTTTTATTCCATTTGCCGTATGTAACTGACACACTTCTGGTCTGGACAACTCTTTGGATAATTAATAAGATATTTGGTAAGTATTTTAGAGTGTTCATCTAACTTGGCAAAAGCTGTTTGCTAAAGAAAACTTTGCGGTGGGGGAGAAAAGCACACAGCTTCGCTAATAAATAGTTCTCAGAAATACCAGCTCCCAATTTGCTGCTTGTACACAATGGGCCAGTTAGAACTTGTACGGGGATCCAATTTGCCACAGCTCTTGTTTTTAGTCTGTGTGGAACCGCTGTGTGAGCACAGTGGGGGCCGCTCCAGCGCATCCCCTGAGTCAATCAGTGGGCTTTTGTTTCCTGCTGGTCAAAAATATCAGGTGGCTTCAAGAGTCTAATTATCAATGAAAAATTAAATTCAATAGAGAAACGTAGCCACAAGCACACAACTCCTCACCCTACCTGTGCCCTCAGCACCCCAGGCGTGTGCTGGAGTGTCAGCTTATTCCTCGTGATTTCCAAGACAGCAAGAGGAAAAGACACTGACCTAGGGAAGCCAACAGAAGAGTCAGTGTTTGCTCACATACTTCTTTCTTAGTGGAGGAACATAGTAATTACCACGAATGTTCTGGAAATTAGCGAACAGTGGGAGTTTCCTCTAAGAACTGTGAGGCCACCGTTGCTTCAGACAAAATCCTGGCCATAGCGTCCATCTACAAGGAAATAAAAGAACTCAACATAGGGCTGCCGTCGTTTCGGTTTGCCTAATGGTGTAAACATCCCGCTTCTGGTGCCAGGCAAGTGTTCTCGTTGATCATGGATTCTGTCCCCGATGAATTTGCAGTAGAGACAGCATGAGGTTGGAAACGCTAAGAAGAGGCACTCAATTCAAGCTTTCCGAGTAGATGCAGGCTTCCTACTTCATATCCTAAGTCACAAATTAGAGTCGGATGATGTCGTCTCAGCTTTGGTGACCCTAACACTGCAGCTAGTTCCTATACCCGTTCTCTGCCAGCCCTGTCGTGTGAAAACTTCATTAATAGACAAAAACTAAACTGACGGTGGGAGCAAGGACCCTGTCTCAAAACAACTCATTTTTAGCAATCTTTCCGATAAGAATCACGCTCTTCCAAAAAGAATGCTAAGGGGGAAAAAAATCAAGGAATATTTTGCCAGGTGCTCAAATCCTCCAGATACGGTTCCATCAAACACTAGCGTGTTGTTTTTCATTTTTAATTTATTTATTTATGGGGGAGAGCTCCCATGCCATGGCATCCATGTGGAGGTGAAGATTATTCTGAGGGTCGGGTCTCTTCTGCTATGTGAGTCCCAAGACCGTGCATATACAAGGTGTACAGCAAGCACCATTATCACTGGGCCATCTCACCAGTGGAGTTGGATTTTCTCATTGGACCATCAGCCCACAAATAATGGCACAGAGACTGATTATTAATTATGAAAGCTTGGCCATTCGCCTAGGCTTGTCCCACTAGTTCTTATAGCTTAAATTAACCTACTTTTATTGCTCTACATTCTTCCACACGGCTCGGCTACCTCTACTTTGTACCATATAGCCGGCCTCTTCAGTATCTCCCTGGCATAATCAGGGCACCTGGATTCCTCCTCCTCTTCCTCTCTCTTCCCGGAAATCCCGCCTATCCTCTCCCACCTAGCTATTATCTGTTCAACTCTTTATTACACCAATCACAGCAATGTCTCTTCCCACAGTGTGCAAATATCCCACAACACACCAGCCCCATGTAGCAGTCTTAAATTTCACCATAAGTTACATAGTTGATTCACAAATACTGCTACAGAGTAACATGTTCTTCCAGATGAGAGAATTTACACTGTTGTCGGCCTTGGGTGAATATCTATGCAACTCTGTTTTATCTATGGGTTCAGAGGTGTAAAACATCTTGAACAGGGACAACAGAGATGGCTCAGCAGTTAAGAGCACTCACTGCTCTTCCAGAAGAGCCAGAGTTCAGTTCCCAGCTCCCACATGATGGTCAACAATCACCCTGGAGTCTTCAGTTCCAGGAGATCTGACATCTCTGCTGTCTGCTGGCACCAGGCATGTCATGGTGCACCTAGACACATAAGTCAAAACACTCACGAAACAAAATAAATAAAAGCTTAATCCCTTCCTTAATCCCGGCATGTGGAAGATCCATGAATTCAAGGACAGCCTGATCTATGCATAGTGAGTTCCAGGGTCCTATGTGCAGGGACCCTGTCTGAAAAACACCAAAAAATATATACATACATACACACATACATACACACACATAACACACACACACATACTCTTGAAGATATGTTAGATAATAGATTAGACTAGAAATCCCTCCCATTCAGGAAAACAACAATACAGTGTTTGTTCCTGTTTTTAAAAGTCAGAAAGGCTCAATAACCAAAATTTAAACACGTCCAAAGGCACTTAGGACACTCAACAGAAAAATACAATGACTAAAGGAAAAAAAAATAATTTAATATAAGAATGTATGCATTTTTCCTTTTTAAGTTTTAAATGACATGTTCTATCTTTTCAGATATAGGTATCCAAATGCATAAATCTAACTTATTCATGAAATTTTGAAAATAGAAACACTGTTTAGGAATGCATTATTAAAACTACTTTTTAGAATATTATTTTGACAATTATAAATTATGTAGCTAAGGATTAGGCAATCAGCATTTCTAGGAGAGATGAGCATTTGTGGGCACCTTTGACTTTGCAACCTTATGGAAACTGCACTAATTTCTCTAGTGTGAATGGCAGCATCGAAGTTGGAGACGGTAACTCAATGGCTAATCTTTACGAACGGACCTAAGGTCAACCTCCAATGGGTAAAATTAATATAACTCAAGTAAACAGTAATGTAAATTTCATAAATTCTCCATTGAAACTGGCTTACCTGAGCACAGGTGACTTCAATTCTCACTCTTTATCTTGCGTGTCCTCAAATAAAATAATATACTCTACTGTTAAAAGGTACTATGTGGAGTGAAGTATGGGGGTGTATATTTCTAATCTCAGAACATAAATATATGCAATCAAAACACTTATAAAATAAAATAAGTAAAATCTTGGGCCTGTCTTACTGGCACATGCCTTTAGTCATAGCATTCAGGAGACAAAGGCAGGTGGATCTCTGTGAATTTGAGCCCAACCTGGTTTACAAAGTGAGTTCCAAGAAAGACAGGGCTATTCAGAGAAACCCTGTCTTTTGGTGGTGGTGGTGGTAGTTGGTTGGTTTGGTTTGGATTTTGTTTTTTTGAAACAAAGTTTCTCTGCGTAACAGCCCTTGCTGTCTTGGAACTCACTTTGTAGACTAGACTGGCCTCCAACTCACTGAAAGTCACCTGCCTCTGCCTCCCAAGTGCCAGGATTAAAAGTGTGCACCACCACTGCAAGAACCCCTGTCTTAAAAAAAAAAGATGCACACACACACACACACGCACACACACACACACAAAATGTAGTGCACATTAAAATTTTAACAAGAGTTTTTTAAGTGAAATACAGGATAGAGATGAACATATTATGCAAATGCATTTCAGGTTTTCTGCTTTTTGGAACACCCACATAGCCAAAACTTTCTGTAAAAGGAGCTGGACATGCTACTGAAAACTGCATCGTGCATTTTATGCCGTAAATTATTAAAGAACTGAATGCACAATGCAGTAGAAAGAAAGCAGGCAAATTACAGAATAATTTAACGTTGCAAAGAAACAAAGTAACTTGCAGGACATTAAACACTCCATTCTGACGCAGAACGCCTGAAGCTAAAGCAATTAAAGCTGCAAAATATTGCTGGCTGACATGATGCATATGTAAATTTGTCATTCACTGGCAAAGGTTTGTTCCAATCACTGGGAATGTTCACAGCACAGCAGTCCATGCAATGAAGCCCAATAACACAGCACTTACCTATCACTTAGGTGCTTGATAATTATCCATAGTTAATTTTTGATTTAATAAGAGCCCTCTGTGGAATAAATTTAAAATAGAGGATTTGTTTCCTGACATGTTATGAGTATGTGTGTTTAGTTCTTATTGGTAAAATACCATTTTAACATGCCCTATAGCTGCAAAGGAATATGCATGTTAAAACTTGTAATTATGTTCCACTTGGTTGTGGTTCTTTTAGGGCCCCTCAAAATGCCTACCTTTGCCTAGTGCATCTACTCTCCAGAAATAGACTCTAATGGTGCCATGCTGAATTCAGCCTGTGACCTGATTTATCCCAGTTTAGAAAGAGTGGTATTCTCCCACAGGAGATGGGAGGGGGAAACACAGTAATCCCCCAATGCACTGTTGCTATGGAAGAGGAGACACCTGCTGAGATTTAAAGTCACGAAATATTCGGTGGTTGAGAAAATGAGTAGGCCCTCCCTCCACTGCCAGCTCCTAAAGACTCCCCTTGCCAGGACTCCAGGGTGATTCACCATTGCCAAGAAACGCTGGGCGGAACCTAAGCAGCAGCGGGATAGGAGGAAACAAGACGTTCTTTAATATTCGCCCTCAAAGCCCTTCAGTTACCCTTTCAGATTAGATTAACCAACAGTAAACTAGGTCCAAGAGGGCATTTTAAAAATATCAAACAGTACTTTATAATAGGAGAAGTAACAAAAATGCTTGTTGACTGTTAATTACCATGTTTAAGACATTTCACAATAAAGCTGTCTTTCCAAAGCATCTCACTCCAGCTCTCTTGTTTTCTTTGTTTGGGGGGCGTTATTTGTTGCTTGTTTTTTATGGGTTGGGGTCTGGCCCAGAAGACTTCACAGCTCCAAAACTCTAACTTCCCTTGAAAAGACAAGGTGCTCAGTTTTCTCGTCTGCCTCAGGAAACTTGGACTTGGTCTCTAGCCTTGTGTCTGAGAGAAAGTCATGACCAGTCACAGGATGCAGGGGGTAAACAAGCTGGACAGAAAAGTCCTGGCCCACCAAATGCTAGGTGTTGGACAGAAGCTTTCTTCTGATAACCCAACCCAATCACCCCATGCAAAACTCTGGAGACTCCAGCACGCTAGGAACTTAAAGCTTCATGCACAGGTACCAATAATTAAAATAAAATAAAATAAATAAAAGCCTGTTCTAGAGCTCAGTCCTGATAGCTTCCTGCGTAGCCTGTAAAATAAGAACACAAGCTTGTCGAGCATTTGTTCAGCAGCTCTATGGGGCATCACGGGAATTTTTAAATGTGTTGTGTAAGTCCTCAAACGGAGAGAAATAGACAAGCAATCTGATGTAGCTTACAGAAAATCGTACAAGTACTAAGTAGAGGTTGAACAGACAAAGAATGAGCGAGCAGGAGTCATGGCAGAGGAGAAAGGGGAGCAGCCCAAGGGCGTGGTAGATAGATTGGGAAGTGGTGGGCAATGCCCTAATTTGCTCAAGTACCACCTGGTGTATTCATGTTGCCTGCCTCCCTGCCTGCCTGGCTACATGCCTGTCTGCCCTGCCCTGCCTGCCTGTCCTGTCTGTCTGCCTGCCCTGCCTGCCTGCCTGTCTGCCTTCCCTGTCTGCCTGTCTGTCTGCCCTGCCTGTCTGTCTGCCCTGCCTGTCTGTCCTGTCTGTCTGCCCTGCCTGTCTGTCCTGTCTGCCCTGCCCTGCCTGCCTGTCCTGTCTGTCTGCCTTGCCTGCCTGTCTGCCTGCCCTGCCTGCCTGCCTGCCTGCCTGTCTGCCTGTCTGTCTGCCCTGCCTGTCTGTCTGCCCTGCCCTGCCCTGCCCTGCCTGCCTGTCTACCCTGCCTGCCTATCTGTCTGCCCTGCCTGCCTGTCTGTCTGCCCTGCCTGTCTGTCAGCCCTGCCCTGCCCTGCCTGTCTGTCTGCCCTGCCTGTCTGCCCTACCTGCCTGTCTGCCCTGCCTGCCTGTCTGTCTGCCCTGCCTGTCTGCCCTACCTGCCTGTCTGTCCTGCCCTGCCTGTCTGTCTGCCCTGCCTGTCTGACCTGCCCCGCCTGCCTGCCATGCCTGGGAAAGGTATGACACAGGGAGAACTAACAAAGGTTGTTCACACAGACGTGTTAGGATCCACTTCATTACTGAAGCTATGACGGTTTAGAAATGGAGCAGATAGCCGTAATGTTTATGTGCCGGCAAAACAATACCCAAGTTGAAAAAACGGTCGCATGTTTCAATGCCTCAAAAGCAATAAATATGAATCCTAGCCATGCTTAATGTGAATAGATTCTGGTGGCCTAGGAAAGGACTAGAATAATTCTAAAATCATCTCAACTTTTGGATAAATTATTACCTGTGATCTTTTTTATTCTGAAAGTTTAAAAATATTGTAATGCCCTTTCCCCTACGCCCTGATGTAGCAGAGCTGAGAGGTGATTTCTCTGCTGTGGGCATGCTGTATCTGTGAAGCACAATATTAATCCCATTTGTACCATAACACAGCACAGGCCACTTGAGTCTCGATCCCCTGTGAATTATGAACCATGCAGGCACTCTGGAGGGAGTCGTTGTGTCTCTAAGATTCCTGCTTTGTTTGTTTTCAACTTTTCCCTCAAATATCTTGATGTGTAAACTATTTAGGAAATTTGAAATCCACCTGTGAAATATCTTAATATAGTTTTTTAAAACATCCTAGACACTTTTCATATCCACAAATTATGTAGTATAAAAAAACTAGATTCATCATGTAAAATTATATTAACTCTATTTTGTCCCCTGGAAGGAAAGTCTGCTTACTACAGTCAGATCCCTTTGGCGAATGGCTAAAATATCCAATTAATCGGTTTTAAACCATCAGACCAAATTTGTTAGAGAATAATGAAAATGTGCTGTTATTATATTCGTCTCCCCAGTGTGTTTTGGGTGAAAGTCATTATAACTTATTTCAGCTGCTCTGTTTTTTAATTCTTCATATTTTCACATTCTTTCAGCAAAATAATAATACATACATAAAGCCTGACAAGACACTGCAGACTTTCCTCTGTGGTAGGCTTCCGTTCTCAAGACTCTTCAAGCTCGGGTGTTGTAAAGCACAAAGAGAATCTGAACCCGGGAGTTCTGCATGAGCAGGGCATCACTTTCTCTCTTCTGCTGTGCACGCCAGAGTCCAGCTCACAAAACATCAAACAATACAGAACAGTGGTACCAAGTACTTCTAGCAAAAAGTGGTTGCTAAAGTAGCTTCGTTTTGAAAGCCGTTGTTTTTATTAAAAGTGTTTATTAACAAGCTTGTTCGATAATCCCATCAACTATGAAGTCTTGATGAGTCTATTTACTCTATGAATTATACCTATTAAATTACTAACTCAATTTCTTTCCCTGGTTGTCATTACTCTGCTAGAAATATCCTTAATAAGATGACAGCCTTGTTACTCCTTTTCTAGGCTATGCAACTGCCTGAAGTTGCTCACCAACGCAACTTGGACTACAGTTTTCCATGCAGAACCAAGGGGGTCATTGGCATCTGCTCACTGCTTGTCACGGAGTTTTAGAAAGCAGAAAACTTGGGAGAAGGTTATTCCACGAGTTTCTCTACACACTACACACCGATAACAACAACAAAGTTAAACAGATTGTTGCAGACCTATGGGTAAAGACAGGTGGGTGGCTAACTCAGGAGTGAGCGGATGATGTCATCGCTCAGGTGAGTGGCTAACTTAGGGGTGAGCAGATGATGTCATTGCTCTAGTGTGGGTTTTGCAGCTGCGCTTTCCACTGAACTCGACTACACAAAACCAGCTGAAAGTCAGCATCAGTTTTTGAAATTCTACTCCATTGTCACCATGACCAACACTGGTGATAAATACACATTGTAGTTCTAGGATTTCCAAGCCAGGTGACTAAAATAGAATATTGCTCGTGATTCCTCCAAACGAGGCATGCATGTCACCCATAAACGTCATTCACATATGTTGCTTTTCATTCAACTGTGACTTCATGTTGAAATATATTAACTAGAGACCAGGACAAAAGGAGATGTGTATGTAACTTACGTGTATGTGTATATATAATATAAACATCGCATACTGAAGGTACTTTTAGGTTTAGATTCACTAGTCGTGATCCAAAGTGTGAATAGAATAATGTTCTAGACATAAATCTAGAATTAGAAGTAGCTGAAGAGAGAGGACGAATTTCCCTTCAAGACTGCATCGTCAATGTTTCGTTCTGTCGTTCCCTGACCGTTCTGTAAAGAAAACGCCCCATCTTGCTAAGGAAACACTACTAAATAATTTCGACATGAAGATTGACGGCTCTCATCCTAGAATGAGATCAGGAATGAGTTTCCAAGGGATAAACTCTCAGCTGAAGATTCTGCTGTGTGCATACTGTGTACTCGCAGGATGCGGAAACTTCTCCTGAGGAGGAAGTGCTTAGAACTTCATGACGTGGATGCTGAGATGTAGAACATGCTAAGATACTGGCTTCACAACATGGATGCTAAGATACAGAGCACACTAAGATGCTGGCTTCACGACATGGATGCTGAGAGGCAGAGCACGCTAAGATGCTGGCTTCACAACATGGATGCTAATGTGCAGAGTATGCTAAGATCCTGGTTTCACAACATAGATGCTGACATGCAGAACACTACTATAATGATGGCAGAGTTAACTGCAAAACAGACACCACTAATCAGGTTTGGTTTGGTTTGGTTTGGTTACATTTTTAGTTTTTGGTTTTGGTTTGGTTTGGTTACATTTTTAGTTTTTGGTTTTGTTTTGGTTTGTTTGTTGTTGTTGTTGTTGTTGTTGTTGTTTTGGTTTTACAAGACAGGGTTTCTCTATAGCTTTGGAGCCTGAACCTGTCCTGGAACTAGCTCTTGTAGAACCAGGCTGGCCTTGAACTCACAGAGATCCACCTGCCTCTGCCTCCCCAGTGCTGGGATTAAAGGTGTGTGCCACCACACCCAACTACTAGAATTCACGAGTTTTGAATCAAGTTCTCACACAATATCAGAATCAGATTCTCATGATATAGATCACGAGATCATAAGATCAGACTCTCTTTCACATAGCTACAAAGGGGTTAATCTGAGTGGCCCAGGAGCTGGTCACCACACTGAACGCTAGGGATGTGGAATAAGCAGACAGCAGTCCCTAACTACAGTTGCCAATGTTTCCCATGTAAAGAGCAGAAGGGCTCATCTTTCCTGAGGTTGGTGTGACAAACACGCAAAGTTATAATAGCCCACAAATTCTATTCCTTCAAAACTGTCCTTTCTGGGCAGTGGTAGCACACTTGGGTGGTAGAAGCAAGTGGATTTCTGTGAGTTCAAGGCCAGCCTAGTCTATAGAACAAATTCCGGAACGACCAGAACTATGCAGACAAACCCTGTCTCAAAAAACAACATAAAGGGTACTCTTTCTATATAGTACTCCATAATATTGTCTACAGAACAATCTTGAAAGAAACTCCACCAACGGCCCCTGTCACGCCAAATGCTCCTAGTAAAAGATGACATTTGTCAACTTAAAAAGAAAAAGAAGAGGTGCTGCGTTTATTTCCATATTCCACCAAAATAAGTATGAATGACCTCTTGCTTTTGGCCAAGAAGGAACTGCATAGTTGTCTAATTCTATTTATGGAGCAAACTAAGCCAAAAGAAGGTAGGGGAACAGGCCGGTAAATATGATGCTGAGGGGCAAGACTAAATACCCTTATTTTAGGCTAGTGGCCCCTGTTTCTGAGGACTGACCTGTGTTGTTCTGAAGAACATTATCTGACTTTGTAGATATTCCAAACCATGAAACAAGAATTTTGATCCAGATATAACTCTAGAACAATATGGAAAACGCAAACAAATTCCAATTCATCTTTCTTGAAAAATGTTAAGATTTGGGGGCTGGAGAGATGGCTCAGTGGTTAAGAGCATTGCCGGCTCTTCCAAAGGTCCTGAGTTCAATTCCCAGCAACCACATGGTGGCTCACAACCATCTGTAATCAGGTCTGGTGCCCTCTTCTGGTCTGCAGACATACACACAGACAGAATATTGTATACTAAATAAATAAATAAATATATTTTAAAAAAAAGAAAAATGTTAAGATTTTAATTTAAAGGAAAACCGATGTCAAAGATTTCTTTGGCTTTTAATCATTCATTATTTCTATCTAGAGTACAAACCCCGACAAACAAAAAGTGTGATTATGATTCTTATACACCATATAAAGCCTTTCTGTAGTTTATAGAATCTTCAACCTCCAAAAAAAAGAAGCTTTGGGAGAGCCATAAATCTTGCTGTCCTAAAGGAACATCTGGAGGCAAAAGCGGGGCTGTGGGAAGGGAGGGAATGTTGTGTCTTTCTGGACATCATGGCAGCCTGTCTTCTAAGCTGGCTTCTTCCTGCTCTTCAAGTTGGGGAAGCAATAAAAGATTTCCAGTATGGGCTCATAACGTAAACATTCATCACAAGACAATTTAAAGACATGGACTCTATACTATAAAGTCAAAGGTCCTGATTTGCTCTTCAAAACGCCCCCAACAGTGCTGGAAGCCGAATCATCCTGAGTCTTTACTGTTTTGTTCCAGCCACCATGTTGAGGAACTGATGGATATTCCAAAATCATCCAAGAGAATCTTCACGTCAGAATTTCATGAGGAAATCTGACCAGAGCATTGTAGCATTTAAAAAAAAACACACAAAACTTCTAAAGGGCTGTGGAAGTTTCTTGGCCATTGAAATCCTTTCTATTCTTCAGGGCCTTGTATGATATTTATATAGGGTAATAAGGGTAAAGTGCGGGCACACAAATCAGTACAAACTTGTCTATATGGAAGAAGGGCCTCTGTTTGCATATGGATATTCATGAAAATTAGGGGAAAGAGTCAAAACTAAATAAATATTTAATATTTCAGCACCTGCCATATAGGGTTCTGCACGTGTGTGCACTGCTAATATTGACTAGCAGCGTCGCCGCCGCTCTAAGCAACTTCATTAAAGAATAAAAGAAAAGTAATAAGTCATTTCACACTCTGTCTGACCACTATACAATAATAGCAAGATTTCATGCAAGGGGACAACATTATGCCCATCTGCAATCACAGTCTCTTTGCAAAAATCTCAATTCACACCTCACATGCAGCTAACCTCGTTACCATCCCTTCCTAAATCCATCAGTGTTGCAGCTGCGTGTCTTCACAGCCCGACATCTTAAAATTCATCACTTTGGCACCTTCGCCTCACCAGAGGTCAAGGCAGAGAATCCGACCAAGAATAATTAAAGGGCACCCAGATGTTTAGTTTACTTCTCCAAAGCCGCTCCTTTCACATCTTTGATTCGCCGTGTGTACTGTTTCTTTCATACTTTAAGAAACACGCGATGTGGTTATTTTACAGGACTGAGACCTGGAACAATACATCTCAGACTTTTTTTCTCTTACAAGTGTAGTTCTTTGTAGTTGAAATTTGAACAAGAGGCGTGATAATGAGTAGGTTGAGGGAAGGAAAGGTGTTATCTCATTAAGGTAATTACTAAGACATCCCCACCATTATATCGGTTTGAAAATGTGGCAATTAAAGTACCCTACATGGGCTCCTGGAGACAAGCGAACAAGACAGTTCGCCTGGAACTTCTATGGTGCGGTTAATGTGTGTCACGCAAATGAAAGGCTAGACTGCTGCTGTTTAATTCTTTTACTTAATCCCCCACCCCCACAATCAAATTTCTTTGTAGGTTATGGTTCTTTATAATTTTTTCCTCCTTAACCTGAATTTGGTTCTTACCAAGTGTCTCAGGTAAAAAAAAAAAAAAGCCCTGGAAGATAAAGCGTCTACTGATGCATAGACAAGTCAGAACACACATTCAAACACATTCACATGCACATGAACACACATGTGCCCACATGCCTACAAGCACACATACACATGCATACACACATGCACACGCATGAGCGCATACACTAAGGCACACTGGGCAGTGAAGTGCTCCCTTTGTCGGGGGGGGGGGGCGGCTGGCCACCTTTCCCTCCCTGTTCTGCTAAGCAGGCTAACAAATGTAAGGCCAGAGGTGGGAAGGTTTAAAATACATATTTTATTTAAAAAAAAAACTGTCTCAAAAAAGAAAGAGAGAGAGGGAGGGAGAGAGGGAGGGAGGAAGGGAGGGAGGAAGGGAGGGAGGGGAGAATGTAGTAAGCATGTTTTCCTCTACTTGTTCCCAGTCTGCCCCAGCTGAGGCCTCCCATCCAAGGAGGGTAAACTTGCATTACTCAGGGCAGCCTCCCCCCTTCAGTTTCTTGCCTTCCTCCGGAGCCTCTCCTCTTCCTCTTGTCCTTTCACCTCTTCCTTTGCCCTAATCGAGACCAATACAAAGGTCACACACCAACTGCGGTATAAAACCAGACTCATAATGCTTTCTTTCAGGACTAGGAATATAGTTCGGTGGTAGAGTGTCTGCTTAGCACACATGAGGTCCCGAGTTCAATCCCCAGCACCACTTAAAAACTGAAATCTTGCTTTTATGCTCCCTAAACTACTATTTATCTCAAATTAAGAAAACAATTGGTGACCATGGAGAGGGTTCGGCCCCTGACCTGCGGTGGGAAGAAATGACCAACCAATTCCAACAACTTAACTTCTGACCTCTGCGTGTGTGTTGTGGCACGTGTGTACACACAGAGCGATAGATGGGTAGACAGACATATAGATAGATGATGATGATAGATAGATAGATAGATAGCTGATAAAAGTTTAAATAAAAAAGATTTAAATGCCCAGCAATGAAGCAGGAGGTGTAACTCAATGGTGGAGCATTGACTTTAGCATGTGTAAAACCCTAGGCTGGACCCTCGGTGCTATAATAAATCAAATGATGTGCATTAATAGGAAAAGGGCAGATACAGTTCCTGGGAAGGACTACTATACACCGAATACCACACAAACACAGAGATTTAAAGAACATGGAGAAATGCTTTAATAAGGAAAAAGCAAAAGTTGAAATATGTACAACTGTATATAATGCTCAGTCAGAAAATCTGGAAATAATAAACCAAATTCTGCAGGTGGCTTTCCCGGGTATCTTTTCCAGTGTTCCAAGAACTTTCCATAACATGCACGCTTTACTTTCTCAGAGTGTCCATTCCTCTGCCGTAGGTAGATGTAGGACACAGAGTTAACCTCGGGGGTCATCTTGGAATCCTGCAGCTCCTTCTTTCATTGTTCCTTGTCTGTCCTTGGGGGTTGGGGTGGAAGAGAGGACAAGAGTTAAAAAGGGGGACTACTAAGGAAATACGTTAGAGAAAGACCTGATGCTTCCAGTTGGTAACCGGATAACTTGAGACTCTTTCCAGTCCTGAGATTGGGCTGAGATCAGTTCTGCTTACCAACCATCTGTTGGTTATATCCTTTTGCCAAATTTCTGAGCAGACCCAAGTATTAGCCACAAATCCTAAGGGAGGAGATGGTTTATGCCTGTAAAACATCTTGCCAAGTAAAAGGCTCCTTCCTGAGGTGCTGCGGTGGGGATGGCATCGTGCTTTGAATGGCTGCTGCTTTTTCAAAACCTTGATCCAAAAATTAATTAATAATAAGATCCAATAAACTTGTAAATATAGTTTTCTCTCTTCTCTCTCCCTTCTCTCTCTCTCTCTCTCTCTCTCTCTCTCTCTCTCTCTCTCTCTCTCTCTCTCTCACACACACACACACACACACACACACACACTAACATCCCTCTATAGGAATGCTTAGCCTGTCCCCTTTGCTCTCGCGGAAACACCCCACACATCTGCAAGAGCAAAGTTAAAATCAGCACAAAATCGAGCAGGAAAATGGAGAGCAAAACAGACTCTGGGCCTCAATTTCCAATCAAGCCCCTGGTAGGCCTTTTCCCTGGCTCTCCAGTGGCTCCCAAATCCGCTTCCAGTCCTAGGAATGAAAGTAGCCATGACCGCCGTCTTAAATGGGATGGGAGGGGCAGTTCTACCCCAATAAGCGTCTTTGTGGGTGTAGTTCGGGTATGTGAAAATAACTGAGCCTTTTACAGGGATGATGAGGCCCCAGACAAGGCAGATGGCACATGCTACTTGCGTGGCGGCATCCTCTGGGCACTGGAGCAGGCAAAGGATTTTAAACGAGCTAAGAGTGAGAGAGAAAACAGCAGTGGATCAGAGTTTGGGCCTCGTTTCTGCAGTCTAGGACATCTGGGTAGCCTCTTCCCCGACTCAAACAAATGGAAGCAAAAAGAAAGGAATCCTGCAACCGGCACAAACGAGGCTGTTGCCGCTCTCTGATTGGACGGGGCTAAGGTGGGCGGGACGAGCACAGCCACCAGCACAAGGGGCTGGGGAGGATACAGCAAGAGGAGGCGGAAAGAACCCGCCTTTTGGTAGTTAGCTCTGAGGTAAACCCTGAGATTCATAAGAAGGACGAAAATGTGGACTGCAGGAAATTTCAAAGGCAATGAAAAAAAAATGTAAAAGGGCTCAGTTTAGTCAGTTTGTGTTGTGTGTGAGATTTTGGCCCAGTTTATCATAGGAAAAAAAGAGAGACCCTCATGCCTTTACTCACAAATGTGACGACACAGTGTGTTCACTCAAGGCCACTGAGCACACGGATGTTCCTTTAAAATGACACGGCTTGGCAAGCTCCTACTAATAAACTATTTCTGGGAAATGGGACATATAAGCAAGTAACGTGTTAAAGCAACCAAGGTCCTGACACGCCCTACTTTCCGTGGGAAGCTGCTCATCTGGGGTACAAGGCTTTCCCTTAGATCTGCAGATCCCCAGTTTGCAGGAGGCAAATGTTAGCTCAAGCAGTTGAGAAACATGTCTAGTGCTTTCACCAAACACTATTTTCATCTCGTGAGTAACATTGAGACAATGTTAGTCAAATTAGACTTATTAGCAAGTCCATTTAAAACTAAATCATTAAAAGAAATCTATTCACTCAGCAGGAAACTTGGCCTGCATAAGAGACCTGCGCCAGACTCCCCCATATTTGGAAACTGTCCCGTGCAGCTTGGCTGCCCCGTGGTATTGTGGGAAGCACAGCCTTCCAGGCCATTTCCTAGCACGCAGACACTGTTTCGAGCAGTTTGTCTTCCACCAGCGCACTCCAGTTTTGTGGCTTGGGGGTTCACCACCAGTGTATTATAAATTCCGGTTTCTCTACAGAAAACATGGCCAGCCCTTTCCTGTAGACAATACCTAACGGAGGCCTCTGCGCACCTTCTCTTCCAGGCCTCACGGACTCTGGTGAAAACTCTGATCTTCAAGATGCCTGAAAAGATCCACAAAAGTGGATAATTCACACTCCTAAAAACCCAGTCGGTGCCTAATTCCCATTAACACTCTACCCCTCTAACCCAGCCAGGAAGAGGAAGAAGGGAGACAGAAGGTTGAAGAAATTGACTCCAAAAACCGAAGAAAAATTTTAATCTTCATGCCATTCTGAGTCCTTAGGAAGAGGGGAGCAGGAGGCAGGTCTGGAAGCAGAGAGCCACAAAGCTTGTTTTATTTTTTATTACCTTCACAAGAGATGGAGACGGCTTTTCATTCCCTCCTCAATGCACAAAGGGGGCAGAACACTGCCCTGTAGGCTATCCCGATGAATGCTCCCGGAAAATGTCTGGAATTTTGACCCAGGTCTATCTATAGGTGGCCTTCCTAGATATGTCATCCTGAAACTTATCTGTCACCCCTGTCACCTATACAGGAGCTTACAGCCCGCCAGACGGCCCCCGAGGCCAGCCTAGCACAGAGCCCGGGTGCCGGGTGCCAGCAGCGGGGAGCTTCGAGGCTCCAGAACCTGCTGCGTCCTGCTTGGCCCATCGTCCCAAGCGTGCCACTTGGACATGCCCTCCCACGGGCAGCACCGAGGGCCACAAACTTGTTTTTGTAAATCAAGTTCAGCCTCGCTCTCGCGATGCGGTTTGCCTCTCTGGGGCTCCCACCCGCGTTCGCGGGGCCGCGACGAGTCGTGAGCCACGCGGGGAGGGAAAAGGGCTGCAGATCCCCGGCCCCGCGCGGCGCGACCTGCAGAGCAACTTCCTCCGGAGCGCTGTCCTTAACTTGCAACCACCGAGGCCACGCGAGCGCGCGACCGAAGCAGGAGGGGCCGCAAAGGCTTCGGATCTGCAGACCACGGGTCTGGCTCTTCCCAGGCCGCCTTCCATTGAGAACTTATTAAGTGGAGGTAGCGGGCTGGTTAAGAGTTGCTCTGTCGTAGAGCGCTACTTACCCCCAGATCTTCGGGGTTTTGAGTCACTTTATTGATCTGAAGATTGTGTTCTTTGGAATGTGACCCTGTTTGGGCTTAGGGTTAATCAGGAAACGCTGCCGGGGAGGGCGCTTTGTAATCACCTCGGGACCTCCCCCGCGAGCCGCACACTCCCTCCACCCCACCCTCCGCGGTAGCCTGAGTTCAGCTGAGTCTGCTTCTGAGTCCTCTGCGGGACCTGGGAGCTGTCTGTGGTGCTAGGAGGGAGACGCTGGGAGACCGCCATGAAGAGTCACAGACAAGAAGAGGAGGAAACAGAATGGCGGCGACCCAGCAAAGCTCAAAATGACAGAGGCCTTCACGTTTCAGCTAGAAGGAAGCGAGGCAAAGGGCTCCTCTGAGCTTTCCCATCTCCCCAAGATTATGGGAGTGATTTTCCTATGCAAAAGGCCAGTGACACCTCCCTTGCCCCACCCACTCACTATCACCTAGCCCACACACTTACTTTCATCCAGTGGGGAGCATGTTGTTTTAGAGGAGACATGGAGAGGTTCTGGACACTGGGCACCAACTCACAAAAAAAGAAAAAGAAAAGAAAGGAAGAAAGGAAGAGAAAAGAAAACTCACAAAAAAAGAAAAAGAAAGAAAGGAAGGAGGGAAGGGAGAGAGGGAGGGAAGGAGGGAGAGAGAGAGAGAGAGAGAGAGAGAGAGAGAGAGAGAGAGAGAGAGAGAAGACACAGGTAGTAAAGAGGACTGGATTTCCCTTAAGAAAGTAGGACAGGACAAAGACTAAGCGGGAGAATGGAGATGCCTGAAGAAGTTGGTCCGGAGTCCACCAGGTCAGCCCTAGAGAAGGCCCCACTGGCCCATAGACCCACATCTCTCTGTGGTCAGCAGCCAGGACACAGGGCAGGCCTGCTTTCCCTCAACAATGATTCAATGCTGCAGAGGAAAAGCCGGTTGACCTGCTGTTGGCCAGCCTCGGAGCTGTGAGAAGTCAGGACTTGTTTTCCAAACATGTTGACTTCAAGCCCTGCCTGACTTTTTCAAAAACCAAGCAGAGCCCTTCCAGTGTATTCGTGGTAACCTCGAGGTTTAGCAAGTACTAAAGTTTCCTTAGCCCTGGGAAGGGCTTTTCCCAATATTTTTGGAAAGTTAAAAATATAACAAAACAAACTGCTCCCAAGCTGCTTTGTTTAAGGGGTAGGAGTTGCCTAGGCAGGAGGCAGATTGTGGGTGTGAGGAGGGGGTAGACTTTGTTTAAGGAAAAGTTGTTTTTGCAGCAACAGGGGAAATTGGCTAATTTGCCTCTGTGTGGGCTTTCCTGGGGGGGGGGGGATAAATTGATACAGGGAGGTAAATCTATTTTGCTGGGGCTGGAGCCAAGCGGCAAGTGTTACTTTGCAATTTATTGAAAATGGCTTAGTTGGGCTGCAAGAACTGGCTGCTGGCCAGAAACTTTCACTTCTTCTCCAACAAGTAGGTTTCCGATCTGTAGATCTGTGCTACATTTGCTCCAGCTGGTCTCAAGGGCAGCAAACCTTGGGGATGTGGACCTCTGTGGGGTTTTGAGCCGCCCTCTGATACAAGTTCATTTTCTTGTGTGCTTATGGGAAGCAAAGAATGCCACCAGGAGTTTTTGTTTGTCTAGACTTCCCTGAATCAGTCCAGAGAGCAGCCGTCTTTGGCCCTTCAGACAGCAAGAGGGCAAGTGGGAAAGCCCAGGGTGCAGCTCCCAGTGGCTAAGTTCCCTGGGAAGAAGACACATTAGCTTCCTCCTTGTTTCTCACCCATTAGCCATCACCCCACCCCACACTGGGAAAAAAGGGGACCCCTTGTAAAGGAATGAGCCAGTTTCTACACTTGACTTTTAAGCAGTAGCTTGGGGACAGGTCTCCTCTGCAGCAATACTGAAGGAGAGGAAAGGACTCGTGTACCCAGCTTTCTCCCTGGGTCCATTCCTCTTGCAGCACTACAATCTAATGCTGAAACCAAAGCCAATGCAGGGAAGAAGGAGGGACACTTTCAAGGCAGTGCTCTAACGAAATGCGAGAAAGCATGGTTCTGAAGAAAGGTGAACTTGTAGGGATTTTGATGTATGCAAAACAATTCCTGACAGCAGTAGACAGGGCTGTCCTGCACTGACCACCCACAGAGTCCAAGTTCAGACTGACACTGGCAACCAACGTGTGCCAACGGGTGCCAAAGCCTTTTCTAGGTGTATAGGTTTGTTCGCGCGTTCCCCTGCCTGTCTTGAATAATCTTTTATGTGAATTCTTTTCACACGTGAAACCTGCGCTTTCCTAGGTCCCTTTCTTCGGCCCTGAACACACCAACCCAGGTCCAGCATGAACAGAAGCTATTCAGCATCCTCACGCCTTAGAATTTGTAGGCCTAGGCAAATCCTCCTAAACTATTGAAGATTGATTTTTTAAAAAACCAGCCAAAGCTAAGACGGAACAGGAGAGTCTGCTGAGTGCCCAGGCATTGGGCCTTTCTGATAGAGTGATGTCCTCTTTCCCGCCAAGCCCCAGCTCAGCAGGCAAAAAATTAGAAGGGCCAGACTCTTGTTAGAATCATAAAAAGACCGAGACCATTTTGATTCAATTGACGAGCTGGAGGGAGATCTGCAAGCCTCCCCCTAATTAGCCCCGATCTGATCAAGGTGCCTGGGGCAACTTCCTCCCTGCTCTCACCTCTTGCCTTCCTTCCTCCTTCCCACCCCTCTTCAGTTTACATCCCACATCACTACATTTTTTTTTAAGACATTTTTTAAAAAAAAAAAAAAAAGCAAAGCTTAAAACATCAGGCAAAGCCAGCTGGTCTGAATGTGAACTAGCTGGTCTCTGGTCTCTTTGTCAGAGCCCAGGGACAGAACCGAGGCTAGAGGAGTGGGGGTGCTGATAGAGCCAGTTCTCCCCGCTGCTGAGAAAGTGAGGAAGTGACCTGACACCAAACAGGAACCTGAACAGCTAGATAGCTGTGTCTAGTCAGCCCCTCTTCCTAGTTTTCCTTGGTGAAATCCTTAATGCTGGGCTTGGTAAAGAGTCAGCCCTGGCCTCCTGCAGTCTAAAATCAAGGTCTGGCCCCGGTGCTGTCACATACACACACACACACAGAGAGAGAGAGAGAGAGAGAGAGAGAGAGAGAGAGAGAGAGAGAGAGAGAGAGAGACATAGAGATACAGAGAGAGAGACACACACAGAGATACAGAGATACACACACACACACACACACACACACACACACACACACACACACTGAGAAATCCCAAAAGGGCCTCCTCTACACGCTGGGCAAGGTCTTTCATTTTGGGCGCCAGCCCTTCCAGAAGCACAGATAACAAGACTTGGCAAGCTTGTCTCAACTAGAGTTTGACGCTGTATTCCCGCTCCGCAGAAACAAGCACAGTGAACTCATTAGGGCGAGCGACTAGGTGAGGGACTGAGGGGCGGGAAGGTCGCCATTGGGGACTAAAAAGGCAAGGATCAAAGCGGCGACAAGGGTTTGCTAGCGGGGCACTCGGTGTCCCCCGGGGCGTCCTAATTGCTCGGCCTGCAGCCTCTCGCTAGCAGGCTGTCCGGCTGTGTGAGTGCCCAGCCGCGGGCGGCTGAACAGCTGCAAGGCCGGCCTGGTGTTCGCCTGCCGCCGGGCTCCTGCTGGCTTCGCTGGCCAGTGCTCGGGACTCTCACAACCCTTGGAAGAGCGCTAGAAGGGGAGGGGCAGACAGAAGAATTACCACACACCGCAAACCCTTCGCGTCCAGGCGGGAACAGCAGGGAAAGTCGGTTGCCTATTTTGCTAGTACTAACAGTCCACAAACAAGTATTTATTCTTTAAACCATCCGCATTAAAAAAAAAAACAAAAAACAAAAACAACAACAAAAAACAAACAAACAAAAAACCAGGCGCTACACGTAGTCTCTGCATCTCAGAAAAGGCAGGCATTCGAAAAGGAGAGTCTGTCTACTACATGTCAGCCCAAAGTCGACAGATTTTGTGGAGGGATGCTTTTCTGCGCCCAAGTCCCGCGGTTCATCATCGGTGCGTGCTATTTTAAGTAAAATCAGCTCCCTGGGATTTCATCGCTTGTTAAAAAAAGATAAACTTTATTTTTGTAATTTTCAATCACAGAAAAATCTATACTTTTGTCTAAGCATTTATTTTACTGAATCAAAAAGACATGAAAAGAAAAATCATGTTTTTTACTGACGTATATAAGTGACTCTGTTTTGGACAACATATAATAAATATGATATATCACTTATCACTCAGTCTTTCAAATGTACATTTTTTTCATATTATGTAGCATGCCACTTTTCCAAAAGAAAAAAAAATCTCATGAGAAATCAGTGCAAAGTTCTCCATCACCCTCCTCTGCTCTGAGGCAGACTGGATGTCCAGGAAATCACCTTCTGCCTGGGGATGAACTTCAGGCTGTGTCCGGCAACGATTCTTTCTGCTAGAGAGTCCCTCTCCGTGCCCTTCTCTCGTCCTTTCTTAGCCCTCCCCCCTCCCTCCCTTTCGCGGGTCCCTAAAGTCATTCTGTTAAAAAAAAGAAGTCGAGGGTTTGTTTTTGTGGATGTTTTTCACTTACTGGTCGCCTTTCAGTGGGGCCAGTCACACAGTTGGGGAGCTTTGCATCCCTGCCTCTGAGGGGGCAGATGGAGAGCCGAGAGCTGGCTGGTCCTTGGGGACCCCAGCCCACCGGTGAGCTCCCCCTTTGACTCCTCAGCCTCTATTCCTGTTGGCCTGGTGCGGGGAGAGGCGGGGCAGCTGTCCGGGGCGGAATGGGAATCTGGAGGGCTTCGGCACTGTCCCTCCTTCCTCACCGGGGATGCGGGGTGCCTGGGATGGGGTTGGACAAAGGGTTGAGGGCCGGCTGTCCCCCAGGCCCCAGGCCGTGGATGAGTACGCGGGGCACCAGCGGCCGCTGCAGCTGCGGGTGGGGTGCCGGAGGAGTCCGGTACATGCTGCTGTACATGGCCGCGGCCGCCGCCGCCGCCGTGGTGCTGTCCATGCTGCCCAGCAGGCTTGGGTGGTAGAAATAAGGCGATGGGAACATCCTCTGCAGAGCGGAGTAGTTTCCAGCCTCGGCCAGCAGCTCCAGGCCCACTGCGGTCTGTCGCTTCCACTTGGTTCTGAAAGAAAGCGGGTGAGAGAGAGGGCGGGCGGCGGGGCCGCCGAGGACGGTCCCGGCCCGAGCCCGCCGCTCCCCGCCCTCTCTTGCCCTCCCTGCTCCTGGATGGCTGGGGAACTCAAGATGCACACCTTCTTCCCCAGCCTCCCCCACTCACTCTCAGGATGGCCCCAAATCAAAATCGGTTCTTCAAACCGCGACTTCCACCTGGAGACACTCGCCAGTGGAATCATACAAGCTTCCTTCCCTGGCCCTCTGCTATACTGTCCGCCCCACGGTTAAACTAGGTCTTGCAACTTTCCTGGAGGCCAAATGAGAGCCATCTTTCCACCAGCTGTCTTCCTTTGCCTCCCCCCCCCCCACACACACACCATTCTCCTACGCTGCGCCCTAACCGGCGATCTAAAATGCTGGCTCTCGGCCCATCCCCCATCCCATTGCACCCGAGGAAACCAAAACCAGAAACAAAGGGCGCCTGAGACTCGGGGTTTGTACTCTCCAAGGCTGTGGAGACAACTCTTCCTTCAGCCTTACCAAGCTTCACAAGCCTAGCGCAGAAGGGTGACTAGGTTTAAAAATGGAATTTGTTTGAGAGCGAGATCTCCCAAGGGAACAGTACCCCTGGCCATTCTTAGGTGGGAGGAAAAGGATCTCAAGACCTTTCCTCCTCAAAGAGAAATTAGTACTTAAACCCTGTTATCCATTTGTTTGGGTCTCCTCCCTCCCCCAGTGCACCAAACTAGGAAGAGAGGACATCTACTCAAATGCCCTAGAAAGGAAGGAAAGCCTGGTGGGGCATCCATACCCAGCAGCTCCTGCCAAATTAATAAACATGTCGCCGGTTTTAAATTGGCTACAAATGACACTAATGTTTTCCGACAGAATTAGGGTGGCTGAAACCGTATGTAATGAGACAGAAAATTATGGTAAGATGACAACTGATTGGGCATTTCCAACCCCACTTATGAACGATTAGAACACAAACGACAGAGGGGGCAGAAAATTGAGATGAGGGAGCTGAGTGCCAGGTGTTGAAACAGGACATAGCCTGAACTCCTATTGCCCAAGTTTGTCCTTGGCCACCACGGTGAGGCCGTCACTTTCTTGGCGTCTGTTATTTATTTATTTATTTATTTATTTATTTATTTATTTATTTATTTTAGAGAATCCGTGGTATGGGATAAGATCCATCTCCTTTCCCCTACCCTTACAGGACTGCAGAAGAAGGGGACTGTGCTGGGAGGGGACACTCACATCCCTCCCCTCCCCCCCCCCCACTCCAGACTGGATGCTCAACAAGCTGCCTGATTCTCCAGTCTGTGGCCTCCAGTCCAACACTAACCCAGATGGGCGTCCCTAATCTTCCATGCTATGTCAACCAAGGTTTGGACCTTGGCTTTCCCAACTGCCTCACATTTAAGCCAAGGCTGGTGGGATAGCTCTGCGGGGACTTCCATAGCTAGGTCGTGTTGCCCGCTGCAGACATTTGGAGCCAGTCTGTGGCAGGTCTAAGTGTACCCTGGGTTCACAGGCTCATCCTGTCAGCTACACAGATGTTTCAATTTGCGAAGGTGCGGCTTGGTTGATCTGAGGACAAAATGGGGGAAATTCTGGTAGCTCAAGTTTCACAAGGGAAAGAACCACTTTTTAAGACATTTAGGTCTCTCTCATTTGGAGGTGTGGCTAAGCCCTGCCTGAAAGCACCCTCTGCAGTCCCTGTGGTCTCCAGAGGGCAGGAGGGCTGACAACTGTCCTCACCTGCGGTTCTGATACCAAGTCTTGACTTGAGTATCGGTGAGGTTGAGTGCCGCTGCCAAGTCCATGCGGTCCTGGACACTGAGGTACTTCTGCCTCTCGAAGCTCCGCTCCAGCTGATTGAGTTGGTGGTCCGAGAAAGCTGTCCTGGCTTTTCGAGGTTTCTTGGCTCTCACAGGGGGACTCTCTCGGCTACTTGTAATCTCCCGGTCTCCTTCTTCCTTTGTTCCTAGGGTAGAAACAGTGAAACAAACTCTGTTAGTCAGCCTGAACCGGGTGGGAGGAGAGGACTGTCCACCTGGCACACATTCCCACACCAGGTGCCAATCTGGGGGCGATACTCAGCACACACACATTCCCACACCAGGTTACACTCAGCACACACACACACACACACACACACACCCCTCACTGGACCTTAGTGTGGAGGCCTGTGAGAGTTCTAATGGTATCTGATCCCCTGCTAACTATTTTTCTTTGATTTGAGAGGAAACAATGTGGTCTCTCTTTATTGTTTTCAAAGGGACATTCTTTATTTGGTACTCCCAAAAGTCTTTCTACTTTGTTTTTATGACATCCAAACATCCTGATACTTTTAATTTTTTTCCCCTGCTCACTGGAAGTTAGAAGCCTTTGTTTCTCCTTTTTCAGATGCATTTGAAAAAGGTTCTACTCAAGCTTCCTTCAGCTTCCTATGTACTGGATCTTTTTCAAGCTTCAGAGACAATGTGTCACCCAGACACTGAGCTGAGCTCTAAAAACAAAACAAAACAAACAAAAAACAAAAAACACTTGAGTCCATCCAGGTGACAGCGCAGAAATTTCCGGATTCTATTTGTCAACTTTGGTTTTTTGCTGAAATGCCGGGAAATCGATATGTCAATCCCTCTCTGTTTGTACCGGTTTGTGGAGCACTCCTTGATCTTCCCGGCAGGAAGAACAATAATCTCTCTAATTGACCCACTGGGGAGGTTGGTGCACGAAAAATCGCCAGACCAGACTGTACATCTGTTTGGGGGCACTCTTATGCTAATGCTATAAACAGTAAAAGGAAGAACCCATATCCTACCTTCCTGACAGCAATCTTGACCAGAGAATCAAACATTAATAATTAATAATAATAATTAATAATAATAGCAACAACTTATCAGTAAAGGGAAACAAAAACCTCCGTGGTGTGTTAAAACTCTTGCAATGCAAAGACCAGAACAGTTACTTATGAAAATGCCCAGGAAGAAAATAGTATTAAAGGATAATTTCCATGTCGTCTTAATTTTACAAGAACAAATTCAAGCCCATAAAATTTAATTTTCATAAATATTTCGTTATTGTAAAGGGCCAGCGTTGATTAGGCTGCAGACATTTTGTTGGGGGTATTGACAAAAAGGGTGTTTTTTTTTTAAAATGGACTATATTTTTTCCTGTATTAATCACCAGCTGGTAAAAATTAAATTGCTACCGTAATAACGTTGGAAATTTGTCCAACATTAAATCAGACAATTCCTGTGATTATTTGGAAAATATTTGCATTCAAGAATAAATGTCGAGTTCTGATTACAGAGGGGACAACCCCAGCTAGCTATAAGCTTCTCTCCACCCCTTCCAATCCCATTCGCAAGGTCTCAGCTAAAACAAACCACACACACACAAAAAAACAATCTCAAGTCGGTCCCCGTTTTCAAAGAAAAGCATCTTCCATCCCATCTTTCCCAGCGGCTACCCTCCTCATTTACAATTAAGTAAAACAAAGAACGGAGTTGCTGTTGGTGAAGGTTGTAGGGGAGAAATATGAGCCACTGAGTTTGGGGTGCATTTGCTGAATCGCGCGCCTAGGCCTCTCTCCATCTCCCACTCCTTTGGGTGTCGCTCAATTGCCTCGATCACCCGGGCAGCCCCGGAGCAACTCACCGTGGCATTTGATGTCGCTCTGGGAATCCTCCCTCTTGTCCAGCTTCGTTTTGCTGTCCTCCTGCTCCAGCTTTGGTCTGAAGCTCTCGTGCGCTGCGTTGCTCTCCTGCTTCGGCGTGTGATGAGGAGAGACGCTGGTGCTGTAGGGCGCACAAGCCGCCAGAGGTTTGCTGTCCCCCAAGATGTCCTTAATTAGAAAAGAAGAGGTGGAAGTCCTGGGGGCCGAGGCGGCTGAGCCCAGCTGTTGGGCTGCCGACGGTGGCTGCGGCGGCGGTTGCTGTTGGGGCGAAGGCTGCAAACTTTGCGCGGGGCCCGCGGCTGGCGGCGGTGGCGGCTGTTGGCCACGGTGGAGGTGATGGTGATGCTGGGGCCCGTCTGTCACAAGATGCGGCTCCGGGGGCTCCAAGGTGACCGAGATCGGAGAAGAGGGCGCCGTTCCCACGGTATCAATCTCCGAACAGGGTGACGGGGTGGCCTGGCTCCTGAAATCCGTGGTCCTAGCTTCACTGAGAGGGCGGAAATCTCCGTTCATCATGCCGGGGCTGCCGGAACCGGCACCGGACAAAATCGTGTCTATTCCAAAACTCGACCCGCTGGCCCCTTCCATTGCTGTCATTTCTACATGAGGTCCACGCCACTCCACGGATCAGCAACCGCCGGGACCAAGCAAGGAAAACTATCGGTCATAAAACAAAACAGACTCAAAAAAAAAAAAAAAAAAAAAAACCGTTGACACTGCTTAAAAATAACAAAAAGTGGGGCGGGAAAGAAGGATAACGGGGACGTGGCAATTGTTGGACACTTTCTACTCAACTTCTTCCCATAAGCAAAAAGTAAAAGGAAAGAAAGATGAGAGACAGAAAACCAAAAATGCCCCAAGCAGGAAGATGCGCTCTGCTGGACCACCGCGCACGTGGGCGGCGGCGGCGAGCCGTACCCAGGCTAAAGTGCTGGCGACCGGAGCGACTCCACCGCCGCCACCGCCACCGCCGCCGCCTGGGTCTGCCCACTGCCCGATCCCGGGCGGCGGCGGCGGCGGCCAAGACAGGTGCAGCGACCTCAAAGCCCTAGCGATCCCCGAGGTGACCACCGCGTGCGACCCGGCCGCTCCGGAGCCGAGTTTCTGAACTTTTTTGCAAAGTTGCGGAGCGGCCGCGGCCGCAGGCGCCCCGGGAGGAGGAGAAGGAGCGAAGGAGCAGGCGCGGGCGCAGGAGACCGCGGACAGGCGGCGCCCGGCGACTCCCGCCGCTGCCCCGCGCGTTGGCTTGTCATCCGCCGGCTCGCGGGCGGCGCCGACCCCCTCCCGTGACGTCACGGCCCCCCGCCGCCGCTCCCCGCCCGCGCCCCCGCCGCCCGGGCCCCGCGCCCCATTGGCCGCTCCGGCACCAGCAAGCGACGCCGACGTGCCAGGAGCCAATGGGCGCACGCCTGGCCTGCCCGTCAGCAGCGCGCCTCGAACCCCGCTGCTCTTTTGAGAACCCCGGACCTCCGTGTGCCCGCAGCACTGAGCCCGACGCCTACTCCAGGGGGTCCAAGTGGTACCCACTGTAACGAGTGACCGGCGAAGGGAGATGGGGGGAAGAAAGAGGGGCGCAGGAGAAAGGGTACCCGAGGGCGGGGAGCGGGGACATGGTAACGATTAGTTAGATGCGCCCGTGTGAAGGCGGGGATGGAGGGTTGAGTGGAGAGGCCACCAGGGCCAAAAGAATCTCTCGGTTCCCCGTGACCTGCTGCGCGTTCGCGCTCGCACGGTTCCCAAGCACGCTTGAGTAGTCCGTAAACACAAGGGACAGGGGAAGAGGGTGCCTGGAGAGCCCACGGAGAAATGAGGGAGCTCCGCGCGGGCCCGCTGCCTCTGAGCGCGGGTCTCGCTCCAGGAGCCGGTGCGCTCCAGCTCGGCCCAGCCGGGTAGCAGGTCCTGGAGACCCAGAGAACCAGGTCTCCCTCCTTGATCCCCTATCGGAAAGGATCCGGCTTTAGGCTCAAATCCCGCTTCGTCTGCCTTTAGAGCCTGTGCTGGAAGAAATGCCTGGCCGACCACTTTCTCCCGAGCCGGGAAAACCCTGCCCGAGGCGTTCTCTGGTGGCGACTGCAGCCTCGGTTCCCTGTGGTGTCGGGCTGCCGTGGGTTGCACAGGGTACTGGGCACCCCTGTTCCCGCAGCCCCACGGCAGGGCTTCCATTCCCACTGTGGCAGGCCACCTATTTGGAAAGGAAACGGTCACTGTGGATTTATTTGGGACCCGGAGCGCGACTACGACGCCGCGTCGTCGGAGGGTATCTTGCGTTCTTGTTTCTTCAGGACGTCTCCAACCTGTCTCTTGTTGAATGTCAGAGTAATGGGAAGCGCCAATGACAAGACGGCGTATTACTCCTGATTAAGTGCCGTGTCAACCTAATTAGCAGAGTAATTATAAGGTGCTAATGAATGATTCAAAGTTCCTTGAGTTACATTTTACTCCAAATTACCATTTTTAAGAACCTTATAGATCTGCGTGGTTGGCATCGTTTCCGTGACTCGGTGTAAAATGACGCCAGTGAAGGACAGGGTTTAGTTGCGGTTCTCTCTCTCTCTCTCTCTCTTTCTCTCTCTCTCCTCTCCCTCCCTTCTTCCCTTCCTTCCTCCCCCTCTCTCTTTCCCTCTTGAGGACGGGGGTGGGGGGTGGTTATTGGTAGGTTAACCACCTCCTGAGATCTTTCTTCCCACGATTTGGAAGTGTGAGTCCCAGATCTGAAAGGAGAAGGTGGTTGGTGATTCATCCTGGGGACATCGAGATCTTTGATCCGGAGTGGGATCCCGCGTTATTTCGAGAGTATGTAGAGCTGTTCCATACCATCCTGGTGTCATTTTTCGACTCTGGCTCTGAGAAGGGACGAAGGCTACCAAGGTGTACCATCTAGGCAGTCTCCCCTTTCTCAGAAGGCGAGCACTTTCTTCAGAGAAACGGCTTGGTGAGTCGAAGCCAAGACGTGCTGAGGGCAGACGCTGGTGGCCTGAGGGACCCCAGAACCCCTCTAAAGACCTGTGACTAGCTAGGCCCCGTGGGTGGTGCCAGGCCAGTGTAGGTTGAAGTCTCAGAGGGCCTAGACAGAGGCATTTGGCCGGAGAACTGGTTGCTGGCCCCGTAGACCCTCCCAGGAGATTTCAGGTTAGGCCTTGGCCTTCCCGTCCAAAGCTAGGGGACTGATCTCACTGAAGCAACTCCTGTCAGGCTCCAATGCCCGGGTGAACAGTCTTGACACCCTGAGGCTCTCGCACAGCTGACCCCTGCGGAAAGGGCGGGAAAGGCGCCTGGGCTGCAGAAGAATTCAGGGGAAGCTACTCTTCCTTCCCCGGTCAGTTATCATCAGGTATCGATTAGGGTTCCCATTCTGACATCACCCAGCCACATCCCCCAAGGAAGTGTGCCTTCTCCTAGGGCCCCAATTCGCAGTCAGCTCAAGGGGAGTGAGGAAGGGGAGAAGGCACTTAAAATCCAGCACTGACGGCCCTGCACAAATCAATTATTCTCGACCTTGATAAATAATTCATTTAAGCCTGTTTTTGTTTTGTTCCAACGCCTACAATGACTCAAGAGCTCAAAGGCTGTTGGCGCAGCTTGTGTGGGGCAGGTCGGCAGGGCGTTTTTCTTGGAATAATTCGCGAGGTTGGGGTGGGGGTGGAGACGGTGGGGAAATGGAATCTGTAGAGAGAGTAGGGGGATGGATGAAAATGGGGGGTGGGTGGGAGGGTTTGTTCCATGAACCTCCAAAGCAAATTCAATAGGCCCCGTCTTGTGAATGTTTCCAATCATATTTTAAAAGAAAATGTCAATATCGGGTTTTCTTGGACTATGTAGTTTAGACCTAAGTCCTCGGAGGTAAAAGAATCATGGTGAAGAAATTATATGCCCCTGACTTCAGGACCCAGAAAATGTTAGAAATGTCCTCAAAAATCAAAGCCAGGTCACAAGCTTAGGGACGCAATCCCCCAGAGCGAGGACCTGATTTAACAACTGTCCTCAGTGGTTCCCCACTCTACACAGTTTCTTTTATGCTGTTATTTTCTTGGGAAAATATAAAGTACACCCAAAATGCATTTTTTTTCTGGCAATAAAAGAATAGCTCACTTTTCATGTTTAAGAAAAAATTCAGCGGGGTGTGGTGGTGCATGCCTTTAATCCCTGCACTCTGGAGACAGAGGCAGACAGATCTCTGAGTTCTAGACCAACCTGGTGTACATAGTGAGTTTCAGGATAAGGCTCTGTAGAGAGAGCTGTCTCAAAATATGTAAGTAAACAAAAATAAAAATAAAGAAATCAAAATTCAGTCACAGATCCAGGCAGCTTCAGGTCATTTCCGAGAAAGTATGTATACATTCGCTGAGTTTTAACCTTGAAGTCCCTCGCTGGGTTTAAAATGTAAGAAAAGCATGTCCTAAGCTAACATTTTAAAATAATCTTCCACTTCAAAATCTTCATTGTCTTTTTTATATATAAAGAAAAATTTTGAATTTGGGGAGATTTTTAAATTTGTTGCTCAGAAAGCAGTTGACTTGCTAACCAGAGAGTCTATCTCCTTTCAAGTTGTTCAGGACACACCAATGCCAATCAATAGTGAATTTCTTTTTCTCCACCTCAAAGAATAATCCAAACACAAAACTGTGTGTGGTACATCTCCTACTACTCACTTTCACCGCATAACTTTGAGACACTTTTAAGTTGGAGCATCAGATTTTTAAAATATATTTTAATTTTGATGAAATTCACCATCAAATTATGATGAACTTGAAAATGCTGTTCTCCCCTGGAAGAGTCTCTGTAACAGGGCTTGACAGGAATGCGGTGCAAAGGCGCCTCTCTCCACTGGGCGGCGCCAAAAACCCCAAACAGAGGTACCATGCTATTGTCTCTGTCTATAAAAGATGCAAGATACACAAATAGGCTCTCTGCAATCTAAGGCTGATTTGGCAACCACGGCGTGACCTTGTCATCTCATGATTGGATCCACATGCGAGGTTTCTTTCTCTTTTTGCAGTCTTTTAATACATTCCCAACTGCTTTAGATACTGGTGCATATTTGCTTAGAAAACTCATCTACTAAAGAGAAAAATATGAAAACAACGAAACTGAGTCTTTTTTTCAGTTGGTCCTTAGTCTGAAACCGGAAGGGTGGATACTGGGAGCAGGGAGACAGAGGTAAAAATAATAAAAAATAAATAAATAAAAAGTAACGAAGTTATTCTAAGAGAAAAGAGTTAAAATGGTAAACTGTGTAACTAGTAATTGTTCTGTGAGACCGAAAGTTTTGAGAGATAGTTCTGGCATCCTAAAATGTGCAGAAGTTATTACTTTACCGAAACATTAATGCTGATAAGTTGGGAAAGAAACTAGTGAAGTGTGTACCCAGAAAGCAGATCTGTGATGCCCAGGGCACTGGGGGGGGGGGGACACCAACAGGGGCAAAGGAAGCCTGGAGAAGTGGGTTTGGCCTATTTTCCCAGCTTCTAGTCTTCCTGGCAAGGCCTTTAACCTTCCCACCACTGAGGTCCAGTTATTTTCAGCTCTGGGCAGTACCCATCAGCCATTCTTTTTTATTCCTTTCCCCTCGTTAAGTCCTCCAGGTATTAGCTAGTGAAATTACTGAATGCGCGTTCTGTGGCAGGTGCTCGTGTGTTCTGGAAATTGTCATATGGACTCGGTGCAGTGGAAGCTCAGCAGAAGGCAGGGAGTCTCATATGAGGGCGAGTGTTTGGGACAGCAAAGGTTTCTATAGGAGAGATACAGGAACAGAACAGACCCTGAGGGTCTTGCAACCCAAGTAGTGGGCTACAGAAAGATTTCTATGACAAATAAGGGTTAAGCCATCCACAAAATTGATCAAGACTGGGCTACAATCCATAGGTATATGTTGTCTTGAGAGATCTCCCGAGTGCAGCCAGTAGAGGAACTGACTGCGTGGATCCCCCACGCCTGCTGTTGGAATGCATGGCAGGTTATACCGTTTGATTCCAGGAGATAGTCTAGCATTCCCCCCCCCAAAAAAAAAGAACAGATTTGCATCCCTTCTCTCCATCCCCACTCCTGCTCTTTCTTCACTTTCTAGATGGCCAAACTCTGGAAGACTAGATGATCTTAGCAGGCCTAGGGAAAGGTCTCTTCTAACGCCAGGGCGACAGTGTGACCGCAGTGGAGGAGAACGGGAGTATAATGGGGAGAAATCTTAATTTTACTCTAAATTGAACCAGCGTCCACTGAAGACCAGCTCCTGGAGAAGTTTAAATAGCTGCCTTGTGGCACACAAGGAACCCTGTCCTCTATGAGATAATTCTGATATCAATTCCTGGGGTTAAAGGGCTTGGAGAGGCCACAGCAAAAGAGCGCTGCGCAAAGATGCCAATCAGAGAAGGGGAAATTCATTTACGATGTTAATTAACAAGCGGCTAATTAAAACGGCACTTTGAGCACTAATCAATCGCCTTATTAAGTAAGAGCCATCACTGGAACAAATTGGAAGCTCCCCGCCCAGACTCCAGCCTCGACGAAGGCGGGGCTGGGTTCCCAGATCCCGCGCGGCGGGTGGGAAATTCTGTCTGCTCTCCCACCAGACAGGCAACAAAGCTCTCTGGGTCTCGGGTTAACGCCTGTGGAACCGCCTGCTCCTGCCCCAGGATCCCAGGGACTGAACAAGTGTGCAGTGACTCCCACTTGGGAGTGAGGGATTGGTTGCATAGAAAAGCAAGGCTTTCAGCCGCAACTAACACCGAGTTTGTCTGGGAAAGAGCTCCTCTCCCGCCTGCCAACAACAAGCGCGATCCGCCAGCAGCCGAGGCAATTCTGCCTGAAAGGGGGCGCTCTCCGTCCAAAATCCCGCGGTCCCATTCCTCCCCCTCCCCAACCGACCCACCACCCCAGATGAAAATTCCCAGGACCTTCCCCGGGTGTGGCCCAAAAACAGGAAAAAGAGGACCTATTTTAAGGACAAGACACAGCCACCTCCTAGATTCTGTCTCCAGGAGCTCCATAAGAAAGGGGTGAGTGTTCTGAGCCGAAGAGAGAGGGAGACTGAAGGTCTGGGACTCGTCTGACACGCCAGCAGCCCATCGGTGCCTCCCACCTAGCCTCTCCATGATCAGGCCCTGCACACTCCTAAGAGGGAAGACTTAGAATCCTTATTTTGAGGAGCTTCCCGCGTTTCATAATTGTTTGTTGCCCGTTTTTCACCAAAATCCCAAGAGAAAACATTTGGTAATAAGAGGGGGACTGTGAATTAAATGCTAATTAAGTGAGTCTCCCCCTCCCACCCCCACCTGCCTGGCAGCTTGTGTTTAGATGGAACACCAGGCGCGCCCACCATAGTATTCCAGAATCTCAGAAAGGGGATGCAGCAGAGACCTGAGTGGATGTGTGTGTGTGTGGGGGGGGGGGAGAGCGCATTTGGAAGAGGGCCTTTGGAGTGGTGGGTGGTGTGTGGCTTGACCCAAGGAGTGAGTGGATTACGTACTTGAAATGACACCTAGATGTCTGAGCTGGCCTCGGGTTCCTTTTCTCCCGGAGGTGCGCCTGATCGCATCTGCTGTTGAATCTGAGCTTGCTTGGGGTGTCCCGGGAGAGTCGAAGAACGGCTCCCCTGTGCAAAGTTCAAAAGCATTAATATTTTCATCATATTACCACTATTCAATATAATAATATTTGCTCGGTTAGCGGCACTAATTAGGCCACATTAAAACCGTAGTGTCTCCCTAATGGTGCGTAATGTTGCCCACGCTCACATTTTTCTCTCTGAGGATGGCAGACAAGGGAGGGGGGATCCGTAAGGAGCGGGCTAGATTAGGGTGTGGAGCCCACCCCCGCAACTAATCTCTCTCTTTCTCTCTCTCTCTCTCTCTCTCTCTCTCTCTCTCTCTCTCTCGGCTGGATGTCTGCCGGGTGTCACCAGTCTCCACGCAGTCGATCGGACCCTTGCCGCCGCCGCGTGTTGGGCCCCGCGCCCAGCACCAGACAGCCTCCGCCCCCAGTCGTGCGCTTTGAACTCGCCTCATTGATTTTTGATTCCCTTCCCCCATTTGTGTGTGTATTTTCAATTGGTCGGGGTTTTAATGTTTGGGAGTGCCCGAGTAAAAGAATTAAA